>NC_140779.1:112746533-113996533 GCF_044657685.1 Stegodyphus dumicola | reverse complement strand
AAGACCGAAATCTTGCATTAGAAAATGTAAACAAGCACTAGCAAGCTCACCAGTTCAGAAGGGACAGATGTCTGGTCCGGCCATATCAGCTGGTAAAAAATATGTTCATAAACATTATCTGTCCAAATCTGTTTTATTAACTGAGAGGACGTCTTTAGAAGTCTCTCTTACAAAATCTACTGTCAAATTGCATTCATGGAAGAAGTCAAAACCCGCCGCTCAACTAGTATAGTGGTTAGCGGCGCTGCTCGCCGTCCCGAAGGGCGTGTGTTCCAATCTCGGAGAAGGCATTGGTATTTGTAAATGTATAGTGTCCATGTGACATGGAAGCATCCGAAATATGCAGCGAGCTGAAAGCCCTCTGGAGAAGTAGGTGATAGGGAAGAAAAGTGGGGCACATTCGGACTTGTTTCCCTGAGGTGCTCTCCCCCAAAATTTTTTTTTGGGGGACTGAGCTAAATTCCACTGTCACCTGGTCAACGACAGGTGCTCCTTGCCTGAAAGTTTTAATAATTGCATCTGGACACTATACCAAAAACTGTTTTTGTGAGTGTCATCACATTAAAATTAGGTTTATCAGATGCGGTAATTAATGTTTTAATGATGGTGTACAAAGCCAGGGGTATAAATAATGGAATTATTGGGAATACAATCAAGGTTTTGTAAAAACAGATTGGGATAGAATTCATGAGACCCATCTCGCTTACCAAAAGCTTTCTAAAATGGCCAGAAAGAAACGTAAAGTAATAAAACAAAAATAATTAGATGCAGCAATGCCAGTTCAAGATGATTATGGTGCAAGGAAAGGTTAAAATGATTTTTTTTATATATTATTAGTGTTTAAAATGTTTTTCTTATTTCTTTAATATATATATGTATGTATACCGAAAGTTTATATATATTAAAATATATATATATATATATTTTTAATATATATAAAATCTCGGTACACTTTTCTTGAAAACTATTCAGCTTAGAAAGTTTTAAGTTTTCCACAGTTGTTTATATTAACTATTTTTTGAAACTATGCAGGATATAAAATTTATGATCATTAGTTTTGGATACATTAAAAATTTAATACCATTTTTCTATGATTTTCAAAACATTTTACTAATTTATTTTTAATATGATACTGCTTATTATACTTAAATGATATGTTTTTAACCAACATGCAAAATATGAAGGAGTTTGGTGCAGTAGTTTTTAAGAAAAGTGTACCAAACTAGCACACTGTCACAAATGATTCATCAAAGGTAAGACAAAATAAAACAACTGGTTTCTAAAAATATTACACTTTAAATTTACATTTTATGTGCTTTATATAATCTGCAAGCTGTCTGTTTTAAATGAAAAAAGAATTTAGAGTATACGTTTATTTTGAGAAAAGTTATACCGTAATGACCCGAAATAGTTGCATTTTGCCAATCGATATGTCACATGTCACCTCAAGTGCAGGAATAATAGTAAATCTTCCAAAACAATAAATCAGGATTATTGATTTAGTGTTTTTAAAGATTTGCAAGAAGGAACTGTTTGAAATAAAACAAAACCTGAGTGGGGGGAAATTAATTTATAATTTTTAAATGGCCTGCACATTTGTTTTTGTGCTATCCCAGTGCTGCCCACTATTTGCTTTAAAAATGGCATGGTCATTATAATATAAATCTCAGAAACCGAATTATTTACTAATTTGATCGCTACTCTTACAATTAATGCATGATGGACCGATTGTAACTGATTAAATTGTTGCACACATGAAAATAATTTCTAAAACTAAACTGTGTATGTGATTATGGCAAAGCGTCGAGGGCTATCTGTCTAAGGGGAGGACTTTCTAAGGGAAACTGGCTCTTATACACGTTACACATGGGGAAAACCATGAAAACACCCATGCAGCCAGCCCCGTTCGCGGGATTCGAACCTCAGACCGAACTACCAGTGTTCAGCGACTTTACCGCTCGGCCGCTGGTGGGCCTAAAACTAAACTGCGAATTGATAAAGAAGCATGTCGTTCATTCCATGATTTCTATTTCAAAATGCAATTTTATTTCGAAAATAAAACTACTTTTTGTTGCAAGCGACAAAGAGCCACATTTTAGCTTGTGAGCCACAGTTAAGAGGCCTGAGAGTTCCATGCAGCTCACTTTTTGGTCATGCCTGCCTTGTCATATACCCCATCATAGTCATGTATTTCCAATTACGGAAGTGTTTTAGTGATGAGGATATTTGCATTTTTTCGATGGCAAATTTTAAAAAAAAATTCATTTTCACCAAATAACGAAATCTGTGATGCAGTTTCCCGGTTCCTTTCCTTTTATTGGGGAAAGTTTTATACTGGTTATGAAGATTATAGTTGTAAGAAGTTAGGCTCTCATATGACAAAAATTAGCCAGGATATTTAATTTCAAATTTTGAAAATTTGATGTCATTTGCAACTTGCTTTTCAGGGATTGATTTATAATTTGAAGAAATAAAAAAGTGCAGCATAAAATGTAAAATTTAATAGGCTGTGCTAGGAGTCATGTGGTGTCCATATCATAATTTTTATATTAATTTTATTATGTTATATTAATTATATATTTTTATTTTATTGAATTTATTTCAGTTTTTATGTATGTACTTTGTGTTTAGACATACCTTTTTTGATTTGATAGTTCTCTTCATTATTTAATTAGTTTCACAACTTACTGCGAGATTTTAATAATTTAGTGTCTTAACTTATTTGAAGACAAAGCTACGCCAGAAAAATTTAAAATACAGGAGCACGCGCATTTAGCATTTAATAAATAGATATCTCATAATTGTACTCTTTTGCTATTCAGAAAAATCGAGAAAATACCAGAATGTTCTCGTGCATGAATAAAAAGCTTATAAAAGCCAGATCAAAACATCTCATTCGGTTGTTTACTTAGTGCTGTTATTGATTGTAGCGAATTCGCGGTGAGATCGGATTAGCTTTCTCTGTGTTTTGAATTTGAGTTCTATTCAGATCTAAGGGGTTAAAAATATAACTACTGTGAGATATTGCGATATTGTACAAATATCTCTGAGGAAATTTCAGCATTTTGTTTTATTTCTTGGGATAAGAATAAATTTTATTAACTTTTTATCGACTTGTGCATTCAATCCGTTACGAACCCGCACGCACGCAACATTATATAGATACAGTAGATTCCCGTACAACGCGAGGGATATATTTCACGTAGTAGGAAATTAACGGTATACGGCCCGTATGTTATCAGACCAGTCTTTTTCACGCGACGTGACGTAGGTCTCTAGTTGTGTGCCGCGTTATTAGTATCTTGGATGAACTGCTGGGCAAAATATTGAAGAGTGTTTTGTTGATATGAATGAGACGGATATCACCGAATTAATTAATTACAATAGTGATGAAATCGAATTAATAGAGAATTAGCGTCAGTCCAGGCTTTTTAAAGCGCCAAAGCAGCCTTTGAGGTTAGACGATATAAATAAAGGGTTACAAATAGTCGAAACATATTTTATGAAAATTGATCCGTCGGTAGAGCGGTTTACGGAATTTAAAGGGAAGTTAAATGATTGTGTTTACCCATATTTTTCAATCTAAAAATGTTATGGAGAAAGATGTGTTTTTAAATAAAGATAACAATCGAGAGGAAACTTAGACTGATCAAGCGATGAATCTGTGCGAGCGTTATTAAGAAGACGGTGTCGTTTTTCGACAGTGTTAAATAATGAATTGGATATTTTTATTAAAAGTTGAATAATAAAATTATTTTCATCTTATATCTTTAAATGTGTATGTACTGTAGTATAACGACCCCCCGTATTTTTTTATAAACGTTTTTAAAACCATCGGCTTCACTTTTCGTATAGTATCAACAACTGTTGTTTTCCAAAACGAAAAATCTGATGTGTACACCAACTTCCTTGTACGGAATATTAAATTATACGCATTTCTTCGTACGTTTGATTTAAGCGTAATTCCGAAATTTCATTAGAGATATATTTCTAATTCAGTTTTCACTTCGCGGCAAGGCAAAAATTGAAAAATGTAGAAAAACATGAAACATTTACGCAAAAACAAGCAACTCGGCCTGCGAGCAAGAAGGCAGATTTTTCAGTGCACAAAACTGAAAATTTACATTTGGTTTCACTCTGCAGAAAGACACTGAAGGCGTAGAAACGGACTTAATTTTTTTGGGGGGACGGACTAATAAACGGACTTAATTTGTTAATTATTTGAGTCAATATATGGTATAGTTTAATAAGTTAAACGATAATTCCAGAATAGATTAAGCATAATTTAGTTCTCAATAACTAATGTTATGAAGCTTAGTTTCTCTAGATTGGCAACAAATCCACTATTCTGCAAAGTTTCAAATATAAACAAATATAGGTGCTGTGTTAAAAAAAAAGGCCTAGCCGCCCTTAAACAACTTTAAAATTGTTGATCATGCAGTTTAACTACAGGAATAAAAACCTTAACCGGAAAATAAGAACAACTAATTTAATCATTTTTAAAGCAAAAAAGGCACAATATATAAACGTGTAAGAATAAAGAAACTGAGCTCACTGAACCGAGTAACAGAGTGGATATTATATATACATATAATTTCTGTACTCATAATGCGACCAATTGCAACCAAAACGGGGGAGGTGTGCATACATCTACATGTTATAGCAGTTCCACATACAAAATTTCAGCGTTCTGAGCTATTCGTTTTTGAGTTATGCGAGATACATGTATGCATACATACGCCAGAAATCTCTTCTGAATCCATTTTAAATCAATTTTATAATTCGTTTGGGGAAAAGGAGTCCTGTATTCTGTCATTGCATACAGATGTAACGCAAAAACGTCCTTAAATTGCATTCGATAGCGGCCAAAATGGATATTTTCGCTGAAATATAGTACCCGGAATTTTTCGTGATTACAATATTCTTTTATTTCGTACAAGGAAGTAAAAATTAGAAACTATTTAAAATTGTTAAATTTATGTTACCGAGTGAGTGTTTGCCGTGTGAGTACTAGTCGCAATTTTTTCGTCGCGTTGTAGGAATTCTCGTTTTATGGGAGACCACTGTGTATTGGTTTTATTAATATTTAGTTTTGTTTACACTTATAAGCTTACTTTTTAATTAATTTTCAGTGCATTACAAAATTAAGGCTCATCGATGTAATGTATTTTTTATCAGTTTAACAATTTTCAAAACGCTTCCTTTATGATGTGTTTCAAAGGCAAAAATAAAAAGAAAGCGTGTTTTGACAGCATGTACAAATTTTGCCGACAAGTGCATTGTACCTCAGACTTTATTCTGTCATTGCAAAGCGGTCCAGACGCAGACGCATAATCTATTTTTGGTACCTGCTTGCTAAGTAAAGTAGCATTAATGAAGTCCTTTGACTGGCGTACTTTTGCCAAGACGCTGCCATTTAGCTGCGTCTGGCAAAAAGAAGTCCTCCCTTCCTACTGTATTTTGTTTTGATGGGATGGTTGCAATTGGTCTGGAATCTAAAGCAAAACACGGATCCTTGCCAGGAATTCAGCAGCCACTCTGTTTTAGCAAACCCCTCTTACAACATGTGACTAGTCGCGTCCAATGAAATCTGTGCTGTATGTTTTAATTTTAAACCCGTAGCCTAAAATTTCAACAGTTTTTCGGTAACCTCGCCGATGTCCAATTTTCTTCAACCCCTTTCGTTACCGAGTTACCTTATATTTTGAGATAATTCAGTTACTAGTCTCTGTGTGGCGAACAACATGCAAATGATGCCCAACATTTTAGGCCATTTTAGGTAAGTTTGATTCAGATTTTATTAACTTTGAAAATTGAACGAGATTTTTTTCGGGCGGTGTATAGCTTTAAAATTATCAAATTTTAAATTCAAATCGTCTTTTCATATTATTTGTTCTATGTGTATCTTGGCATTTTAAATCAAAATCGATCTTTCGTATAATTTTGTATGTTGGCTATTTCTTTTACAAGGCTTTTCTTACCGCAGCTCACAATCCGTTGATCATTCTGTTTACAAAATGAGAATCTGGTTAAAATTAAATTTAAATTTTTTTTTTTTTATCGAAATACAGCGGTCGCTCGTTTTCATGAAGGTTCGATTTACGAATTGGCATTTTTACCAATCACTGCTTTGGTCTCAAAACGTTGGGCTTGATGGCATTCTTGCGTACGAACTTCTGATTTAGTGAGCCCTGTTTTTTAGTTTCGTAAAATCGAAAGTCGACCGTAAAACCACTGCTTATGAGAATATGTGCATTTGCGCGTACATTCATGCCAGTACGTTTATAAGAAGTGATGGAAAGAAAATGAATTCGAGAAAAAATTAAGAGAAAAGAATTTATTGATACATTCCCGCATTTTGCGCTAACGTTTACCCGAAATCTAAGCTATCTTCACTTTTATATGTTCTGTTTTTATACGTCCTGAAGGATGGAACACTTCGTGTTTCGATTGTTAGTGTTGTTTCTTTATTTCAGAATTTCGTATTCAAATGTTTGACTGGGTGTAAGCATTTTGCAGCATTGGTAGATATGTTTCCTGTGTTTGGGATTAATTTCTTATTTTGCATTGAAAATATCTATCAGTTCTACGTCAAAAATATCCACATATTGTATAGTAAGCAAAAGTAACTGTGATATTTTATACCCGAGAAAATAATGCTGGTATCTTGTTTATAAACGGATAACGGAATAGAATAAATAATGGAGCCCGATATTTTTAGGGCCGGTGCTGACGCATGCAAATTTGTTACCAATGTTTAAAAAGAAATTAGCATTTGAAGAAATCGCATGAAAATTTAACCTCGATATGTAAAAAAATGCCTTTTATTACACACCAGTATTTTTCATAAATTCGAGATCCTAACGTCAAAACAATTGTTCTCCCTAATTAAACAAACTGACAAATTGTTTCAAATTGTTCGCGTTTCGGGCGCTTTACTAAGGAATTTTCATCGCAAGGCCCATTGTGGATAAAATTGTTAGAACAGAAAAGTACCATTTTATGCAGTAGAATGCGTGTATAAAACACGCAAGTATCCCTAATTAAAACTTGCTCTGTGTAAAAGAAAAATTACAAAATATAAACAAGGCAAAGAAGATAAAACTTAGAATACCAAATAAATAATTTACACATTTTAAATAATTCAGTAACATGAATCTGAAATAATTGTAGAATAACTGTTAAGTGATGAAAGTCTGTTATTTGGACCTTTTGGAGTTTCTTTCGAAATTGCGTCACCACACAACGCGAAGACCTTCCGGTTTTTCATAGTTCAAGGTAGCAGTTATGCCGTAAGAAATGGTACATTAAAATATTTCTATTTTTTATTGTAGTTTTAATGACGTTATGGGTATGTGATGGGGTATGGGTTGCCCTAATTTCAAATTCAATATTTCGTCGTATTTCCGGAAGTGCATTAATGTTTGCATTTTAATAAAAAGTCAAAGAAAAAAAAGTTGTAACAAGTAAAAGTAAAACTTTTTGTACTGCGGAGAAAGTTTTATCACAAAATGCGTAGCGAAAGTGTTGGCGCTGTTATACATGGGGTTAAGACGTAGAGAATGTCCGTATATTTGTTAGAGCATGTTTTCGAAGGTGAATCGATACGTGGCATGAATTGTCTTGGCGATGTTTATCGAAACGTCGCCGGAAAGTTCTTATTTGGAAAGTATTGAGAGGCAAAAAATAACTTTGGCTTTCCGAAAATCATACTATGCTGATTTTTACTCATTATAGCTTTAAAAAAAAATGGTTAAAGAAGTTCCCAAAATTATATTTCTACTGTTTATATTGTATTGCTACTGAACAAGGATTTATTATGCTCTAGCGGCAGTGGTTATTTTGTCAGTAGCAGATTTTAGAATTCATTAATTTGTCCTATGGTTATCAGTGACCTGTTTCTATTTTGTTTCCATTTTTGAGTCCGTTCTTATGTATATGCTTCTAATTAATTAAGATATGATTGTTTTTATACTGTGCCGACATTCACTTTTACTGGCAAGGTAGCATGATCATTTCAAAAGGAAAAACTTAATAAGTGAAATGGAATAATTTATTACGATATAATTTATAGTTACATATGAAATAACTGAAACATGGCATATTATTTTAATTTTTTTAAGCCAAATTCATTTACTAATTTTTTCATTGCGGAAACAGGAGAACCAGATTTCAAGTTTTTTGAGCGATTGCAAAATGCTGAAAATAAACTCTTAATAATAATTCAAAATATAGTTGTAAAGTAATAAGTTTGTTATATTACCATCTTTTGTGGTGTCATCTTGCATTCATTACAAGTTAATAAGGGGAGAAAAACCATTTGCACAGTTTAAAAAAATAAAATCCTACAAATCAAAAACTCATATATGAACAAATACAAATTTATAGGTATTAGACCAAAATTTGATATTAAATCATAAAAGAGCATTAAGTAGAGTTTCAGTGCAGGAAAAGCATTTTCTTGCATAAAAGAAAGCTGCAACTATTATAAATAATTAAGAGCAAGATTTTAATGCTGAATTAATGAACTTCATAGTTAATAAAATATAATTATAAATCATGAAATCTTTTTTTTTGGGGGGGTGCGTGTATTATTTTGATTTCAAGGCATTTGTACTGAAAGAAATTTTCTTTTCTTTTTAGATCCAGCTGTCAGAATAGAACTCGTAGTGCAACTTCCAAATATAGCTGCATATTGCAAAGAAGCCGCTTTAAATTTCTCGATTCAACAGTATTTGGTTCCAATGCTAATAAGTTATTTAGGCGATGAAAACAGTACAGTATGTATAATTCAGTTTTTCTCTTCTTAAAATGCCAACAAATAATGTTTGCATTTTTGTAAGTTTATGTAAGGCTGTTTTTTATTACTATCAGTTTTGCATAATGAGTAGCGTAATTTTTTATTTGGGAACTGTAACATGTTTGGGAAAGAATCAAATGTTTTGTGAGTTAATATTTTTTTTATTCTCTTTAATGTGTGATCATTGTAAAAGCTAGCTGTTTTGGCTACTTGTAATGAAGACATTGTTTTCCATGTCCTTTTTATTTATTAAACTTAATTAATTATGTAGTAGGTGTTTGTTTAATTATGCATGTGGTATGTAAAGTAAGTATTCTATTTCCACTTGTAAACTACTATGTTTTGAAAAATTTGTTCAGAATGTTTCTGAATAATTGGTATTTGTAAAAAGTATAAACTTGATGACTTATGTCTCGGTTTGAGAATAAATTTTTGGGGGCGTGGTTATGAGTTAACAATTTGTTCTTCATTAGTTTATTTTTATTTAAGTATATCAGTATTCACATGATAGGAAAAAAAAGAATTAATGGTATGTCCATGTTATTATGGCTTTCATGATTAATTGTCAGAAGTGGTAAACATAGCCCAGTCTGTAATAAATGTGCAAATTTCAAATATTGTGAAAAGTTGAATGAAGGCTTTAAAAAGGAATGACCATTTCAGAGTAAGTGTAGGTTTGTTGCACATTTATCAAGGACAGTTTATGTTATAAAAATAGTGTTTTATCATCATCTTAATGTTTATCATAAATTCCAACAGGCTTAATGGTTATCAAGCATATTGCTTTTTTGTCAGTATTATTGAAACGAAAACTTCACTAGTTGTTAGTTGTTTGGTTAAAACAAGTTTAGTAGCTTAGCAATAATATGGAGCGGGTGATCATTGTGCAACTTACTTCCAGTTTTGATTGTTTCTCTTCTTGATGGGACTCTCTTGTTTGGTTGAAATAAGAGAGGATAGTTCAATTTTAATGCCTTTTACCCTGCAACAGTGCAGTTTTTGAGATTTTGAGAGAAACAAATCATTTTGAAGAGAAGAAGAAGAAGAAAAAAAATTTTTTTTTAGACAACAAGTTGCATTTAACTGCTGTGTGGTTATGTATTAATTATAATTATGCATTTGATTTTTCATATTTATGTGCATTCATTTTAAGTCATATGTAATTATATTTTTCTTCATTGATTTATTTTCTTGTTAAATTAGAGTTTCACTTTAATGTTAGATTTTTGCTGTTTTCCAGGTACGACAAACTGCTCACTCTGCTCTTATATCTTTAATCGAACAAAAATTAATAGACACTGGTAAGTTGAATAAATTTTTAACAAAATATTTTTCATAATGAATCCATAAATAAAGTCTGTATGTAATAAAAGATGTCCAAGAATAAAATAATGTAAATTTAGTTCGCCAAATCATCTTACAAACTAGAAAATAATCTTACCGGTACTACAATTAAACAATGTAATATTCTGTACATACAGAATCATTCAGAATTTCCAGTACAAACATTAAGAGCCGGTAGAGAATGCAAAAGCAAACCATTTCACCTCAGAAAGTACATCAATTAATGACAACCTACAGGTTATGTAAAAATGCAAAGCCAGTGTATAATTGTCTCCTTGTTGTAAAATGCTTTATAATTTGTGTTATCCCTGATTTCTTGATTTTTCATGCTTTATTTGTATGATCATTGAATGACAAATTTTTAACTTTGAATGCTTTTTCATGTCCTCCCCAATAGATCCTAAAAATATTTTTTTTTTTTTATTTTAAATTGGTATTTGAAAATTATTAATTTGAAGTATTAGGGTATATTCGAAATTAAATTTTTCTGAATTTGAGTGTTTTGAATTATTTATTAAAATTTTCTGAATTTGAGCATTTTGAATTATTCAGAGATGTACTATGTGCCTTTTGGATTAAATAAATGTCAACTATGTGAAAGTATCAACATTTGTTTTACTAGTTGGTAGATAAGTTCTTCACTTCTGCATCACTGTAAAAAAACAATTTGTTAATGGTAGTTAGTCCTGATTCAAGTCAAAGGATTAAAAGTTTGATTCTTTCTTGATATATTTTTCGTATTGAATCAAATGCAGTGTGTGCATGTAAAATGGTTTTATTTATTTTAGATACTGTGAGTAAGAAATTTTGTCCTCTTATATTGCATCTAACAGAAAATATCCATCCGGAAGATATAAGAACAGAATCAATTGTGGTAAGATTTTAAGGATATTTCATTATTGTACCTGTTAAAATTATTTGGCTTTTCCTTTGTTTTGTATTTTTGGAGCTTTGCTGCTTTTTTACTTATTTATAAGTTATTTAAGAAATTTATACTATTTTTGTTGTTTAAGCAATATATATTGTAATTGGTTTATACATTGAAAATTTACTGTTTAGTTTTTTGCTGTTTTATTTGTTGTCCATTGTATTTAATATTCATGCTTTTTTTTTTTTTTTTTTTAAATTTATAATAGCTTGTAACATGGGAAAGGATTCCTTCCAGAAAAATAATTCCTCAATAGTTAACTTTGGCAAATGAAACATGAATACTAATGCAGGGCATAAAAACACAGAAGAGGGTGGATTATGCATTCTTTGTGCTGTAGTGTGTGCAAAAGCAGTGTTCTGCCACCTGTGGTAGAGTCCAAGTTCAAAATTTAGCAGGCGAGTGAAGTCTTTTAGGTCAGTGTTGCCAGATTGTGTGATTTTTTTGGGCAAATTTTCTACTTTTACAAGCCTGAGCTTTTAAAATTAATGTCGATGTAGGTTTTCTACTACTTCATCATTTCCTTGTGCTACTTTTTGCTACCTTAACAGAATGTTAAGGTAGCAAAAACAAAAACTTTTTTAACTTAACAACAACTTTTTTATATATCAGAATGCATATATGTTAATATAATGTATCCATTAAAATTTAATGAAGAGTAATAATTTATTTAGGTTAGCAGCCAGGGATCCAATCCTGTGTTTATAGCTCCCAAGCTCTTGGTTTTGAAATGTGCTCTGAAGTATTTTGACTGATTGCTTTGTGTAACATTTTGGCAATCTTATGATGTCATAAAAGTCGTGTGATTTCTGAATATCACATGCTAGTTTTTGCTATCATTTGATATCTTGATATCACATTAGCTTAAAACTTTCTGGCAACTCTGTCACTGACCTCAAAATAAAGTGGAAAAGATCATTCCTTCCCCACAGAAGGGGTTTGTTAGATTTTTGGGAAAAAAAACTTATATAATGTCTTTCAGTAATTACTTCATTTAAAATTCTTTCATGTTTATTTCTCAGTTAAGAAATGTACTATGTATTTTCTTTTTTAAATAAATGATTTTGTTTGGGTTTTTAAGATTTTTCTAGAGATGTGTAATTATTTTTCACTTTTGAAATGATAAATGAACTGTAATAAACTGTTTAACTGCAAGACGGATTTAAAGCTTGTATTATAGAATTTGCGCATATTATTTTTTATTTATTGTTTACAGGAGGCTATTTTTCCTTTTTGTAATTATTATCAGTACTTACTCAGCCAGCCCTTTGAAAAGAAGTTGTGCTTTTTCTGTGAAAGACATGGGTAGTGAGATGTTTTCCATTCCCATCTCACTACCTTGTCTTTGACGGTAAGGGCACTGTAAAACATCTGGGACACTTTCAGTCCTTAGTGTGACTAGTTGATATGTCAAAGTAGTAGTGAAATGTATTATTAATTCATATCACAGCTATCTTTGACATGTTAAATTGTTGCTTTGCCTACTAAAGAAATGCTTCTTGAATGTACCATATCTTCTGTTCGTCAAATTGGCAGTGATCTGTATTTTTGATACCATATCACAGCCATCTTGATGATCTGATGGTATGGACTGTCATCAGACGGTAAAGAGTGTTCCTAATTTCATCTTTTATTGTTATGTCATCTTGGAGTGTATGCCACACTATGAAGATTGAACTTTTTCCATATTTAGAAAATTTTAATATATTGAAGTATTTTAAAATAAATTTAGCTGGCATTTGAAATTATCCATTAAAACTGTAAAGTTTGAAAGTGTGATTTCTCCATTATCTTGTTACCCCCTAAAACTTTTATATGTATCATTATGAAATTTTCTTTTTACTGTAGTTGATAATTATTCTACAAAGCGATAATGAAAATTGAAAATTAGCCAGTTTGATGAAATGACAGTTCTAGGATCATGACTTTGAACTTTCATTGTTAAAAATGGTTAATAGTTAATAGAATGATTATATGAATGAAACTAAAATTAATTGTAAACATTCACTGTATGGCATTAAAATTTCAGCATTCTGTGCTTAGAAGTTACTTTTTAGAACTGAATTTGTAAGTAAAAAATAAGACCTTTTTTCTAATTTTTTTTTGGGGGGGGCACAAGAAAGTATCCATAGTTATATTGAAATGGATCATGAAATTCAAAAGCAGATTTATACATCATTTAATTGGGCTGTTGGTAACTTTTATTTATGTGAAACTTTTATGGTAATTCTCTTGAAACACATTTAAAACTAAGTTGCTATTAATAACAAATACAATTTGTGATGCATTTAAAATTAACCAAAATTTATCCTGAAATTGGTATAAATTTCATGTAAATATTGCATAATATTGTAAGAATCTTATGTAAATGCTCTCTCCATCCTCTCCCTCTGCAAGAAGTAAAGTATTCTGCAAAAATATTTTATGCAGTCCGGAAAACAATACAGCTTTCCTTCGTAGCAATGAATGTTGCTGAAAGAATTAAGAGTCAGTATGGAAATTAAAGCTATGTTTTGTATTATTTTTTATACTGTCAATATAAGTATGTAGAGTTACTTGTCTTTACCATTTTTTAATGGTTAATACGTTTGATGTCAGGCTAAGAAGTGTATTTTTTTTTAGGTGTAGATTAATTTTTTGTGTAATTTACATAAGCACGCTGTTGAATTTCAGTATATGTTTCCTGTGTAAAATATAAAGCATCATTGTAAAAATTGATGGCATGTAGCTTTTACATAAATTTAGATTCTCTAAAATATTGTTAATAATTTACTTTTGGCAGATAAAAATTTTTCTCCAAATTTTAATGTACTGTTAAGTAAAAAGCACATTTTTCTTGTCCCCTTTATGTATTCTTTTGAGGAAAAAGTGAATTATCGATACTACTTGAATTTTTTTATTATTTTTGTTTATATGTGTAAAATATTTTGTGTTTGATTTATGCTTCTTGCAGCTACTAAATTTGTGTCGTGTTTGTGCTTTACCAGTGTAGATATACTTGGTTCTCCTTCTCTCACAAAGTGGATGTGGTATGTCATTTTAATCTCCATATCACAGCCAGCTTTGATGAGCGGAGAGGAGCTATCTTACATCACCTTCTACACATGAAAGTTTGCATGGGCCTGTCGTCAAACTGTTGCTGTGATGTGCATATAATTATTGTCATATCACAGCCAGCTTTGATGAGCAGGACCATGTTGAAAAATCATCATTTCTTGCACAATACCCTTGTAAATTATATTCTTATGTATGTATATGTTAATTTTTTTAAATACCTCAGGCATATTTTATTTTTCAGTTGATGAGTAAATTGGCTGTTTTATTGGGCAAAGATGTTGCAGAAGAACTCTTTCTGGATCGCCTCTTCTCTTTATGTGCTGATAAGGCAAATAATGTTCGAAAAGTAAGTTGTTAATTTATGTATATATATTTTATAGTAACAGAATAAAGTGTGTATTTAGATTGGAAATTGGTTTCAGTCGGTGCTTTCAAGATTCATAAATGTCAGCATATGTTTTATTCTGAAATTGTTGATTTTGTTTACTGAGTCTTATACTTGAGCATGTAGAATTGATTTTCTCAGCTTATTTGCTTAGGGGGGGGGAATATATATATGTTTAAGTCCTATTTGTTTGAAAGTTGTGCTAACATAAAATATAAATCAAAATGGTATGTAGCAAACAATTAATAACCATTTATTTTTATTAAATTATATTATCTCTTAAGTATTTTTTAGTCTCTTTAAATATTTTTCAGATCTTCAAAGAAACCTGCCAAATAGTTCCAAACTGCTCTTAAAACCTATAATAATTCTGAAAAAGTACTATTATGATCAACAGAAAGTCCATGTAAATAGAAATTAAATGTGTATCTTCCGAAATTGGATTTTTGAAGATTTGATAGTGGGAGATGGGAACTGTAGAATGAACAAAAATGTTTTATCATCCATAATTTACCAAATTAATACATGTGTTAGGTTAGAATTTCACGTCAAGCAGCATAATTGCTTTAAATGTATGTTGTTAGATGATTTCAATTAAAAAATGGGAGGGGAGTTGGTATGAAAGTCTGCAAATATATTGCAGACTTGCACTATTTTGAGAAGTACTAATTGATCACTAGGAAAGTAAACTTATTGGTCATACACAGGAAATTCGGAATAAATAAGTGTGCCTTTTTGGAAATACCCAACTGTTTAGCTGCAAGATTGTCGAGATTTTTTGGAAAGAGAGGGCAGATGATAACTGCTGTTCATATGAATCATGGTCATTCATTGCACCTAATATGCTATTTTCTTTAATACAAGTTATCTGCTTTCTATCTATATAACATTAGAGTAGAATAAATGGAGATATCATGAGTATTTTATTTATGCACAGGTCAAATGATTGAAGCTTTTATTTTGTTAATTTTCAGGTGGTTTTATTTTCATCTTTTTCTTTAAATCTGTTTGCATTTTGATATTTTATAGATGCACATACATATCATGCAGATATTTCTCATCCCGGAATTGTTCAACCAGTTAAAAGAAGTCTGATTTTTAAAAGAAAATATTTATAACACAACTAATATTAATAAAACTTTAAATCGGGTCTGTAAAGCTTGTTTTCGATATGCATTTACTGGCAATTTGCATAGCTCTAACAGATGTCACTGCATGAAATACTGCAATAAGAACTTATGCAAATTTGCAATTTAGATTGCAGATCCTAATTTATCTTTTGTATTTCTTGATTCCCCTTCCTCATTTACATTTTTTGCTGAAATTTTCTAGAATTTCCTTAAAGTTTTCTGTATTCAAAATATCTTTTCATTTTTGGTAATTATTTTAATTTGGATTCGTTTCAGTGTTCAAACTGTTTAGTATGTTTTTTCTGTTTTTCCTAGTGAGCATTAAAAAAATAAATACAAACTTATAATTTTCGTTATAAGAGTTTGCTTGGTTTATATGCTAGCCGAAGTATCAGCATTGCTTTAATATGTTAAGGTTAAATATTTATGTTAAGCCAATTTGTCAAAAGTTTGTAGCTCAGAATAATTTCATCATACAATAGCGATTCAACAATTAATTTGAAAATATTAGTTGAGAAACTTAAAATAATTGCAAAAGAACATAAAAATTATTTGATAGTAGTACCTCCTTATGCAATACTGTCCTCAGAGTCAGTTACTTGATTCTTTTATTATTATTTTTTTATACATTAAATTCAAAAGCTTAAGAGTTAGGGAGGAGAGAAAACTTACTCTAACCATTCCAACTTTAGTGAAGATCTCACCTGTCAGTCAGTATTTTCAACAACTTTTCCTTTACTGCGTATTAGGAGAAAGCTGATTATGGTTACTGTAAATTTCTTATTTGCATTGTTAGTATATTTCCCAATTTCATACCCAGAGTTTTTGTTTTAAACTTGCAGCATTATAGTATTTATTTATGTATATTTTACATGAGTATTAATTTCTATATAGGCTTGTGCTTCAACATTTGGTGATTTTTGTACTACTGTAGGAAGGGAAACTACAGAGGAGTTGCTAGTAAGTAAATAATATAATCTGCAATCTATTTCTATGTGAATTAATAAAACATACTATATTTTCTATATTCTTTAAAAATAAGGACAAAAGCATTTCATATATAACTATGTAAACTTCTTTACAGCTGCCAAAATTTGTCAATCTTTGTGAAGATCAAGCTTGGTGCGTTAGGAAGGCATGTACTGAGAACTTCATGCCTGTGTCATGTGTTGTATCCCGAGAAACTCGTTGCAATGAGCTTGCTACTCTGTATATGTATCTGTTGTCTGATCAAAGTCGTTGGGTAAGATTGTTTTGTATGTAACTATTTAACTTATATATTGACTTGCTCCTGTATCCACAAGTCATTATGACCCAAAGGTGCCCCCCCCCCACTTAAAAAAGTAAATTTCATGTAGTTTACTTGAATGGTTGAATGGGAACCATATTCAGTAGCTATTTTCTATTTCCCTATGATAGTGTGAAATTTGAGCAGTAATGTGCAAGCATGATTTGGGCTGAAACATCTGTAACATTTTTAAAAGCAAAGTTTGGTTCTTTACTGCCACCTCTTGAAACTGCACTTAGTTTCAAGGATACATTTTTCTTCTGGTACAGTGCTTGTTTTTTGAGGTTTTGTCTAAAATAGCAGAATATGTTTAATGTTAGTTTTATGTGCATGAGGAGAAATAAGTATGCCAGAAATATGCAAGGCATATAACACTTCTGAAATATTTGTATGTTTCACGTATATTGTATTATTTACTGGTGCGTTTGTATAATTTGAATGTATTTATTACCAATGCTGAACTTGTTATTAAAGTGTTGATAAATATAATTGTTGTAATTGTGTTACTTATTGCTCTGAATTTTTCTCCCTATAAAGGTTCGTTTAACTGCATATCAAGCTTTGGGACCTTTTATTTCAACATTTGCAGAACCTGACAAAACTGGTTTATACTATAGTAAAGATGGAGTTTTAACAGTAGTTGATGTCCCATATTTGCCTGCAGAGCAAACAGCTTCTGAACAGCGTGATACAGCAGAGAAAAATGTAGAAAACTGTAGTACTGTGTGTGAAAACTCAGAGACTTCAAATTGTAATAATTATTCTAGTTTAGACAGGACTAACTCTTCCAAAACCTGTGATAGTGTAGTTCCTCTGTGCAGCACAGAAGCAAAACTTTCTGCCTCGGAAATTCCAGGTAATTCGTGCCATGTTGGTAATTATTGTACTGTGATAGAAGTAAACTCTTCAAATCTGACATCATCCACTGTAGCAAAAGAAAATGTCGAAGATGATACTACTGACTGTCTATCTAAGAAAAATGGTATACACTGTGATTCTGAGCATACTTTATCTAATAAATTAAATTCTGGAGGTGATAGTTGTTCTGTTGTAAATTCTCAAACTACCATTGAAATAAATCAGAAGTGTCACAAAAGCCTTGAAACAACTGGTATTAACTTTAGTGTGGATGAAAAAGAATTCAATAATGTGGATGAGAAAGGATTTAATAAGTTTTGGTATGAATTTTTATTTGGACCTAAGAATGATTCTATACCTAATGGTGATTTGTTGAATGATACAAATGGGGAAGAAAGTGCTATAGAAAATCATTTAGATTCCAATATTGTACAAAATGGTATTAATTCTGAAGTAGAGTCTGCTTCCTTACGTTCTGTTACTGTAAATGGAATAAGTATAAGTTCATCTGCTGCTCTGTCTGGACCAACAAATTGTGAAGTTATTCCTGTACTCAGTTGTAATGCATCTGTGAATGAAAATACTTATTTAAAGAAATCCTTTCCCGTTAATAAATCACATATAGAAAAACAAGATCTAGATTCTCATTCAATTGAAATTGTGCATTCCATTGAAAACATTTGTTCTCAAGAACAGAAGACAGACATTAGTGACATCCCAAGTGCAACTTCCCCAGGTTCCCATCAGGAATCTAGCTGCTTAAATAGTAATCAGAAGTGTGTTGAAGAAGTTTCTATTAAGTTCAAAGTAAATGAAGAATCATTAGTTGATGAAAGTGCCTTTAATAGTTTTCAGTATTGGCGCACTCCTCTTCCTGATGTTGAAATTGATGCAGCTTGTAAGGATTGTAATGTAGACGGCGCGGCAACTCTTATGTTTAAATCTTCCAATGATGACAGTGCATTTTATGAACAGTTTTTCCCCAAGAGAAATATTAAGTAAGTATCCGATTATTTTTTTATGTGTATTCAGTTTTATTGACATCATAGAAGGTACAAATATTTGAATGTAGTGTTGTATATCATATTATAATTATTTCAGATATTAAAATTTTTCTAATAGGAAGTTGGATGATTCTTTTGTACAGACAGTGAGCATAACTAGTGGAAAATCAAATTTTAGCAATTTGGGGTGTACTGTGAAATCATCTGAGCAAACATCAGGTACAAGATTTTTTTTTTTTTTTTTAATTTTAAGTAATAGTACTAGTCATATTTAATATCTTAAGTGTATGTAATAAATTTATTGCTTCTTTTTAAGAAAATAAGGAAGGGGAACCTCCTCCTTCAACAAAGCAGCTATCTGTCAAGGATCAGGTATCTATTTTTTTATACTGTATGTGTGTGTGTAATTACTGTCCCTAATGCAGAAACATTCATGTTTTGAATATCATTACGAAAAATATGTATGAATTAAGCAAATTCCAAAAAGAGTAAATTAAAAAAATAAATAATAATAAATAGTTATTGAAGTTTTTATATTATTTTAAATGAATCATACATACTGATAATAAGTGCTTTTTGGATTCACGAAAAAAATCACTTCCAGCTGTCCATTGTGTTTAGCTTCATGTATTGCCATACATGATAGCAAAAAAATCTGATTAATGAACATAATATTAACCTTCTAAAACCGGACTGAAATTCTCATAATATAGCCTTCAGACCAGCGCAATCCGAAACAGTTTTGCCCCCTCTTTGACAATTTCCTAATGAGAAAAGTCGTTAGTCCCCCCTCCATGGATGAAGTAAAATTTACATGTTTATCGGACGCTGTCCCATAGCAGATGGGTTGCTAGATTTGGGTTTTTTCCGATGATTATTTTGCTTTAATTTAAATGAAGTTCTAAATAAATAGTGCATAAATAAATATGCAGTACTGGATGCATATCCAGTGCACTCTTTAATTAGAACAAAATGTATGCAATGTTTATATTTCACTCACTATTTCTGATCAATCTCGTAAATAATTTGTGAATTTTTTAACTTTGTTTTCACTCTTCATTTATATTTCGTATTTTCATATTAGAAATTAGAAAACGAGAACCAAATTATACAAAATATAATAAATACGAACTAGCTTTGTAAGTCTGCAGGCTGGAATGCGATTTTTAATAACATATTTTCATTAACAAAATAATGGTAATGACTAATTTAATGAAATAATATTTATTACCATTAGATGATTAGAATGAGATTCAATACAATTAGATTTTGAGATGAACTTACAGCAATAATAAAGCTTTGCTTAACAATAACAGAGATTTAAATCTGCTTTTTTCGATAATTTTGTTATTATAATATAAAAATCTAGTCATTTAACTTTAACAAATATTACATTGGACTATCAGGCAAAGAAGGTATATCTTTAACGAGAATTTTTCTTTGTAAAATTGGCTTTTGTTTATGTTAGCAGAGAAAGAAAAAAAAATGTGTGACCTATACATGCAATCATCAAAAGTATTTTTCAGAACAGTTTAAATGCTCATGAAGAATTAATTATATGCCAAATTCTTTTCATAGGTAGAAATTTTATCTAAAACATTGTTATATCGAAAGGTTGAAGTTTATTTCATTTTCAGTGAATATTCTATTTGTACATATTATATTTTCTAATTTATTTTAGAAAGAGTAATCTTTCACGTTTTCAAAAGAATAAGGACATACTGGGTGTTGACTCTTACAATGTAGTAAATCTGTTTTTCATATTTTTTCCAGTAATGAAAACGATTACCCTGGAATATTTTCAAAGCAAAATTAAGAAAACCGTTTACGCCAAATTTTGCATTGAGTATCTTTCTCGTGTATTTTTTTATTTAAGGTGTGAAATTTTCTCTTTGAAAATATAAAAAATCATGATTGGAGCAAAATTGATTCATGAGAAATAACTTTGAAATGCAATAATTCCATCGTAATATGAAATAGTGGAGAAAAGTGCAATACAGTTTATTTATTCACAAATAATCCCTTCATATGCGTAATTTATGTACCGTCGATTGAGAAATATAGGTTAGCAAATTAAACCGGTTATTTCAATACTTTTTCTTTTATTAGTTTTTTTACAAGCTCTTCAGTAGAGCGGTAAAGGTGGCTGAACACTTGTAGCTTGCTCGGGTTTGAATCCAGGCTAAAGGGTTGGATTCATGGTTTTTGCGTAATGTAAATGCAAGCCAGCTTCCCTTAGAAAGTCCTCCGCGAAGGCATCTCTTCCCTTATACAGGTAATTGTTGTGTGCTTTGATGTAATTCAGTAAGTGAACAAAATTAATCCAATCAAACCCGAAGAACGGGTTGATTACATGTGGAATTTTCCACCAGGAACGTAAATGCGAGCAATTTTATCTTAAAAAAGGTTTACACAAAATCATCCATCCCCTTACAATGGACAATGGACCCAGTGACAATGGACCATCCTGAGATTTACAGATAGGCGATTTTCTAAAATAGGGAGGGAATGGGTGGTACAACAGTTGTACCAGAGCCGGTGTTAAGGAAGGTCATTTTCCTGGTACAACTGGTGTACCAGTCGGCTTCAGAAAGTTAATTTTTTTTTAGTAATAATTCTGTAGCTTGATTATAAGAGGCAGATTATTGGCAGTTAGAACATGATTAAAATATCTTGATTCAGAGGTCTTCTTATGGAAATAGAAGAATTGCCAATAGATTTCTAGATTATCTTTGTTGACTTTTAAAAAAGTACTTACCAGCTTATATTATCTCCTTCAATAGTTAGTTACCTTGTATAACAGTTAACCTTGCACCACCATTAACACAGAGGAGTTTATTGTTGCATTTTGACAACTATTGGATTATCAGTGTCTCGTTCATGGAGATCATATCATGCTGTGATGGGATGTTCCTTTTGCTCAGGGGTCAGTAGCCAAATAACAAAGTTGGTAGCAACATGCAATATCTTTAGCTTCTGTATTAATATTGTGTATATCAGGAATGCCTAACCTCATACCTTGTGAACCACATCTGGCTCGCTTTGCATGTGTGGCTTCATCTCAGTCTTGTGAAGTCAAGTGCCAAGTGGGGAAATGAGAAATTCCTTTTATGCCACACATTCAATGGTGCAGCCAACCAAAGAGTTCCGGAGGTAGATCTCCTTCACTGGGCTTTGAGCCGACACACTGTTTTACACTGAACGTTGCTTGGTAGCATTGCTCTCAATTTTGTGGTTTCATCATTGATGTCACGGTGGTTTGCTTCAGATTGGGCTGAACAGTATTTTCATTTGATGATCCTTATGAGCCTTAATATCCGGTTATTTTACAGCACCATCAGCCTCTTGCCTACGTCTGCACGAAGTAGCTGCTGATTTGGTAGTTTCATGCAGTTATAAAAAGTATTCATTTCTTTTATGTATGTTAATTAGTTGATATTAATGATTTCATAGTTGTCAAAATCGTATCATCATAAGAGCTGGGAAAGGGGGGGGGAAATTACTTTCAGTTATCATTTTAACAGTGAATGAAATTTTTCATTAATTTTAACAACAAATGTATTTGTTTGATTTATGCTTCAGCAGCTGTTATGAGGATAATGTAATAATCTTCAATTTCTACAGTCTGTGGCATTTTGGGAACATAAACTTTTAAAAGAACTCTTAAAGAATTATCTTTTAGCCTTTATGAAACTAAACCGAGACCAGAAGAAGAGTATATAAGACCTTTTTATTCAAGCATAAAATCAACAAATGACCCAAATTTTGTTACAGGAAGCCAACACTTCTTGCGTAACAGAAATGCATAACAAATAATAATTTCAGGGTGTGGTAGGCTAGCCTAATGGCTCACAGAATTGATGTGCAGGCAGAGCTCTGGTCTATAGTAACCGGTGAGATGAGCCTAAAAACATTAACACCACTGACACAAGTCGCTAATAATCACTGCACAACATGTTTTGGAATAGGCAGGCATGCTCGGAAACTAACTTTCGAAGCTCTTGCTTAAATAGCAACTTCATTCTACCTTAATCTGAATAAACTCTTGCTATCTCATTTACATTCTGGCATGAAAAGCATGGGCGAAAAGAAACTGATAGGAAAGGCTTTTCAGCTTAAAGTAAGCTATTAAAAATAGATAAACCTCACAAATTTATTATACATTAATCATTTATAATACAAAATCATTACATATGTTATAAAAGTAGTAGTATTTCCATGACTTACCCTCCTTACATATCTCATATGCTCTTAAGCATATTAATTTTCTTCCCATGAGAGCTTTAATGTTTATCATGCACATTTAGCATTTAGGTATAAAAAAACACATGAAAGATATCTCCGCAAGGGAAGAAAACATAGAATGACAGTTTACCAAAGTTCTTAGATAAAAATAATATAACAGCAATCCAAGAAAATGTAACTGAAAGCACTTTTGTTTCTAAATAGTCAGTGTTTATCAAGTCCGTAAGTAAAGTTAAGTTTCCTACAATTACATCATTTAAGGTTGCATATAAACTTTCAATTCGCCAAAACCCTTTGAGAATGGTATCGTAGGTTGCATTGGAGATTTTATTTCAAGAAGCTAAAATTAAGAAGTTTTGTCAGCTATTCAAAATTATCCAGAAATTCCGTCACTCATGAAGTAGAAGCTTATGATCAGTAAACGATGATTTACAGAAATGTGTTTCGTTACATTTTCAGTGTGATGAGCCATCAGACACCTGCAGTGTTTTATAAGGGTGGTCTTTATTACAAGAACAAAAATAATATCTTAGAAAGGTTAAAGTAACCTTTTTATTTAAACATAATTTAGAACATAAAGGCATTCTCTTACACTACAATTACTACTTCAGCGATTGCACTACTTCAGCGATTGCAAGATTAAGAATCCCCCCCCCCAACTGGATATGAATATCTATCCTTTGTAAATTTCTAATGAAAGTTATGTTTATGTCCCCTATAGTAGATAACTGGAATGCAAGCTGGGCTTGTTAATGATTATCAAAAGGTTAAAGGTTGTTTTCTATTAAAGTGCCTCTGCCACTTGAAACATAGTGTACAATTCATTGTCTCAGTGCTGTCATTGTAATTGCTCTAAGTAATGCCATAGCATTTGAGCTGATTTGCTCAGTTTGACGCAAAATGTCATAATTGCTCGTTTTTCCATCTTTCTGCTCACGATCTGACAAGTATGTAATCCTAACTCACAGTGTTAACATTATGCAGGGTTCGTAGAGGTCCTTACAAGTGCTTATAAGTCCTTATATTTGAAAGTAAAATATAAAGCCCTTATAGGTGCTTACTTTTTCTTTAAAGCTGTTATTTTTTTGTTTTTAGTGCTTTTTTTAATCCTCCCCTTTTTTTTAATGATAAACAACTTTTCTTCCTTATATGCAACCTCAGATGGTGAATCATATTTCCCGAAATTGCTTTCCCCCCTTTCTCTGCATCATGGAGGTAAGGAAATCACCATGTATGCAGTCAGGTCATAAATTTAGAACCCCTTTTTTCACGGGGGGGGGGGCTAAAAGGAGGGGATAATCTTGCTCATGGTCTACAGAAAATGTGGGGGTCGTTTAAATGTCTAATTTCTCTACATTCAATTTTTATACAGAAGAAAATACAAATTGAATTCTTCGAATGAATGCAGTTTTGTACGATGAAAATGTATTATTGAACTATAAACTGTAAGGCAAATAACATCTTTTTTTAAAGTGGGAATAAAAAGGCGGATATTTGTTACATCAATGAATTTGTAATAAATATTGAATTTTTCATTTTGAATGCTATGTTCCATGTATGCGAAGTAGCTGAGTATCTGAGAAAATAGTCTTAACCCAAATAGCCTTCAACCTTTTCACGTCTAAGGACTGTTTTTCAATTACATTGTGGTCGCTGCTTTTTGGTTAATTTTCTAATGACATATAAACATTAAATTGTTTTTAATTTGAGACTTGTGAATAAAATAACGCAAACTAGACTGCAGAAAATTCTTCAGAATGAAGTTAATACTGAAAAATACATTTATCCTATTACCCCATTTTATACTACAATAAATCTTTTTTTAAAAGACTTTTTAAGTGTGGAATTAGCAGTGCACTAGGTGGAAATAAGGATGACATTGTGTTTTAGGAAAGTGGCAAATCTAGTTACAGTGACAACCTAAGTGAAAATAACTATGATTTTAGCAACAGTGATAACGAATTTCTGAGATTCTAAGAAACGCTGATGTGTTTGCTAAGTTTTTAATGCAACAGTTCCGTTTTCGTTGTATAAAGTGTTATCATTAAAATAGGTATTTAATCCTTTTCTGTCTGTATTTTTCCCAAGTTTTAACCTGATAAATCACTGTGCGTCTTACAGGCCAGGAAATTGAGTGAATGTTTATTTAAAAATAAAATATTTCCTTATTTTTATATCCCTTTTCGAGATGAAATTTCAAAATTTAACGATATCAGTTAATGAAATACTTGCAAGTAATATAATGGTTCTGCGAAATATATTCTTGATTCCAAACCCTTACTGCTAGGCATCATCCCATCACTCTTAGAATGCATTATTAGTCCAAAGGGACAATTTGCCCAGAAGGATTATTAGTTTCATTTTGGCATTTTGCATTGGAAACTATAAAAGGCGAATCACTTTTCAAATTGTCGCCACCAAATATTATCGCCCTATATTATATTTAAAGAAATTAAATAATTAAGAGTCTGCATGAATGCATGTATGTTTCTCGCTTGTGATAAAATGACGGTACCTAGGCCATCAAAATTTGAATAACGTAATCTTCCATAGAATATCGGCATCTGAAAGCTTAGTTGTTTAATGAATTTTTGATAACAAACTCAGCGATTTCAAAGCGATCAATGGCAACACTGTACGAAAAAACATTTTTATCTCCAGCTTGCGATATATATTCCTGATATACTGGTACTGAATGAGACATAAAAACACTTTTATTTAAAAATGTATCTCCCCTTATGATCCCTGACACAGCCGTTATATGAAAACAACACATTTTTAAACATTTCATTCTGAATGGAATTAAATGCTATACTTTTCGCAGAACAGTTTTCTCAGAATGGTTTAATTTGAATGAAATATTTTCACAAGTTTTCATTAATTACATTAGAAAAAAATTTAAGGTAATTGATTCGATTTTATTCGGTTAATGTACAAAAATTAAGATCAAAGTTTATTTTATTATTAATATTAAAATTATGCATTATTTCTCTTCTATTTATAGAGCTACTTCCTAAAATACTTTCTTAAATATGACATGATTTTTTGGCTTCTGAGGCATCTTTTAAATCGAAAAATATAAGTCAATTTATAATTAATGCTCTATTCAGTTCATTTTAAATTAGAGAATTATTAGAAATAACATTTATAATCATTATAAATTAGATACACTTAATAATTAGGTTTCTTCATAGTTGTTTATAAATAAATTCTTCATTTCAAATACATTTATAATTTAATGAATATGTATTTTGTTAAAGGCAGATACATGCTTTTTGCAAAAACATGCGTAAATACCCATACATATTTCATATTTTTCATTTCCGGCATGTGCAAATCTTTAATTTCTGTGCATTCACTATATTTTATTTTTAATTAACCCAAATAAGTAAAACGTGTAAGCCCAAAGGGATTATTTTTCAGATATATAAAATTAAAATGATGAGTTAAAAATGAGCAACAGTAAAGCCTCTCCTCTAAAAAAGTTTTAAAAGGTACATGTTAAATAATATATGGATGTTAAAAAAAAATTTATTTTATTTAAAACATTTTGTCATTTGGAAACTAAAATAAAAGTAGCGAATACTCTATCAAGGGTATCGAAAAACGTATATGTAAAAAAGATTAGCTTTAAATATGTTCTTGGCCCATAGATGCCGCCACTGTTTTTATATTCTTCTATAACTGTGTACTCCAATAAAACTTCACTTGTGTTCCTAACTCCCAACAGGTATGTTGTGTATTATTCTCATGCATACAAGTAACCCCTCTCTGATGTATTGAGTTTCTAAGAGGTTATGAGCCCAACCCAGATAAAGAAATGAGGATAAATAAATATAATGACTAGTTAAGTTTTGTTTATTTAATTCTATTTGTAAATTTTTAGAATTACTTTAACCAAAATTGGCCACATGGTTATGTTAGTGTTAGCCAAAGCACATGGTTGCAAAAGCTTAACTAGTACAAATATTGGAAGCACTTCCGCAGAGAACCCGGTAAATGTAAACATCGCCAACTTTGGCGATAATAGTTCAAAACCTGGTAACCCAGCTGATATATCCTATTCGGTTGTTCGAAGTTTGCAACCATTCCTCTTGGGTTCATTTTCTTGAATTATCACTGTCGTTGTTCGCATTTGCAGATTTATATTATTATTCTCTTATTTATTATTATTTTTTCTGAATTTTTTAACAACGAATGGGTAGAAATATTTTTGTAGATAGATGCCGGTTCTCGGTTCGGGATGAAAGGAAGAAAATACGGCAGGAGGGGTAAATGCTAATTTGTAACACGGCTGTTCACGATGTGTTCTTAATTATTAACAGCTATAAGAACCAGCAATTTAAATAACTAAGTAATGCTTTTATTTTTATTATTGGTTATTGTCGTCTAAAATGAGAATAAATTTTCTGGCTTAAATTTTAACAATATATTGTTAATGCTTTTCTAACATTCTATACCTTTCAGAGGATGGCTGGTGTGACATAAACAGATGATTAAATTGAAATATTATTGATTATCTAAGATGACAGAATAGTTTGACGTATCACCATGGTCATCAAAATTAGCAAACCACTGCTGGTGTAAGGAATATATTGTTTTCTGTATTAACTGGAATTTAAGACAAATTTTTTTCGTTTATCACGTTTAACCGGTTAATTTCAGTACATTATAATACTAATTTATATTTTTCAAATGAATTTTTATTTCTGTTATAAATGCTTATATATTGTCTTACACTTAATATATTCTTTTCTGTGCTAACTTGAATTTAATACAAATTTATTTAGTATATCACGTTTGACCAGTTAGTTTTACATCTACATGCTTATTATCTGTGAATTTTTACTACCATATGCTTAATATATTGTTTTGTCTGCTAACTTGAATTTACATGCACTAAAAATCACGTTTGCGGCTCGGCTCTGGCGAGTAAAAATGCAACGGCGCCAACGGGTTCTCTGCGGATGGAAACCCCAAATATTTTTGACTTAATGATTTGGGCAAATGTTTCTTTGAGAATAAAATTAATTCAGTGGAAAATTTATTTGAATGGGTTTTCATCCACAGAGAACCCGTTGGTGCCGTTGAATTTTTACTCGCCAAACTCGCGGTTCATCGATGATGAGCGGAGCCGTAAACGTGATTTGTGCATGTAAATTCAAGTTAGCAGATAAAGCAATATATTAAGCATATGGTAGTAAAAATTCACAGATAATAAGCATGTAGATGTAAAACTAAACTGTTAAACGTGATATACGAAAATTAATTTGTATTAAAATCAAGTTAGCATAAAAAATTCATTAAAAAATATAAATTAGTATTACTGTACTGAAATTTACCGGTTAAATGTGATATATGAAAAAATTTGTATTAAATTCCAGTTAACACAGAAAACAATATATTCCTTACACCAGCAGTGGTTTGCTAATTTTGATGACCATGGTGATGCATCAATCTATTGTCATCTTAGATAATTAACAATATTTTTTTATTTCAATTTAATCATTTATTTGTCACACCTGCCATCCTCTGAAAGGTTATCTAAATGTTAGAAAAGCATTAATAATATATTGTTAGAATTTTACGCCATAAAAATTGATTTATTCTCATAATTTTTAGATGACAATAACCAATAATAAAAATAAAAGCATTACTTAATTGTTTAAAATGCACATGCACATTTTTGCGGTCTACGAAAACAAATTATTTTAGACGTTGGAAACCTCATGGTTCTCTTAGAGCTGTTAATAATTAAGAACACAACATTAACAGCCATGTTACAAATTAGCATTCACCCTTCCTTTCATCCAGTACCGAGAACCGGCATCTATCTACGAAAATATTTCAATCTATTCGTTGTTAAACAACTCAGAAAATATTAATAAATAAGAGAAAAAAATAATATAAACCTGCAAATGGGAACAACGACAGTGATAATTCAACAAAATAAACACGAGGAATGGTTGCAAACTTCGAACAAGCGAATAGAATAAATCCGATGGGTTACCAGGTTTGAACTATTATCGCCAAAGTTGGCAATGTTTACATTTACCAGGTTCTCTGCGAAAGTGCTTCCATTTGAATTTATCTCAAATTAAAATTTTTTGTTTCTTGTTGAATCAAACTAAAATTTTTTGTTTCTTTTTGTTTCTTGTTGAAAAGTTAAAAAAAGAAAAAATGCCAGGAGGAGAAGTTTCATTTAGTCACAAACAATTGAGTGGAAGGGAAAATTACATGGATTGGAAATTTTCCATGAAAATATTTTAAATGCAATTTGTTTGGCCACAAAAGGTCCGATTGTCAGAAGTCGCCTCTTAAAAAGGGTAGATATAATGAAAACAAGCTTAACAAAAAGTCTAATGTTGGGTTAAAACATAAAAAAAAGGAAGAAGCTTATGTAGTGGAAATTATGTGTAGCTAATTCTAATCTACATCCCAATATTTGGTACATGGATTCTTGTGCTTCTTATAATTCTTGTGCTCCACATAAAGAAAGGATGCTAGTATTTATCAAATAAAAACAGGAAGTTCAGTAATAGAAGTAGAGGGTAAGGGTAAAATAACTTTCCTCTTATCTAGAAATAAAAAAAGGGAGCCTGTAACTTTTAGTAATGTTTTACACGTTCCGAAGTTAACAGCCAATTTGTTGTCCATTAAGTATTTGAAATGGTTAGTGCTTTTACACAGTGAAAGATGTTTTGTGTATGATGGTAAACATTTAGTTGCTACTTGAACAGGTATGGGAGATAATTTGTATTCTCTTGATTTATGTAATGAGTGGGCTTTAATTACTGCTAAAAATATTTCAAATGAATTATTACATAAAGAGTGGGTCATTTAAGTGAAGGAGGAATGACCAGATTAAAAGATATGGTCAAAGGTTTTACATTTAATGGAAAATTGTTAAATTTTGTGTCATGCATTAAAGACAAAATGCATAGACAACCATTTCCCAAGGGAAAAGCTAAGCGTGCAAAAGAGTTATTAGGCATAGTACACAGTGACCTGTGTGGGCCTATGAATGTTACATCAATTGGTGGTTCTCGCTACTTTGTTAGTTTTATTGATGATTTGTCGCGAATGATTTTTGTTTATTTTTTGAAAAATAAATCTGAAGTCTTTGAAAAATTCAAAGTATTTCAAGCATTTGTTGAAACGCAAACTGGCAAATCAATCAAAATCTTACATTCAGATAATGGTACTGAGTATGTAAACAATGAGAATGATAACTATTTAGCATCAAATGGAATTCAGCATCAAAAATCTTTTCCATTTACACCAGAGCAAATGAATGTAGCTGAACGTAGTAACAGAACTCTTGTAGAGCGAGCACGATCAATGTTGGTGGATGCTCACCTTGATCAAAATTATTGGGCTGAAGCAGTGCAGACTGCAAATCACTGTAAAAAATATATCTTCAACTATTGCAATTGCAGGTATGACCCCTTATGAAAGATGGTATGGGAATAAGCCAAATTTAGAATACTTGGAGAGTATTTGGATGTTGTGCATTTGCTCACATTCCAAAACAAAAGCGTAAAAAGTGGGATATAAAAGCAAAGGAATTAATTGGGTACTGTCAGGATAGAAAAGGCTATTGATTAATAGATCCCAAAACTTATGAAATAATAAATGCACGAGGTGTACAATTTTTGGAAAATGAAATGTATTACAAAAAGGCAAGTAATATGCCAAAATCCTATGATGAATCCTCATTCAGTGGAAGCGTGATTACATTTTCAGATACTGAGAATGCAATAGCTGATGATCAGAACGATGAATTGGAAGGAATGGTTAATGATAATATTCAGTCTGATCATGAATTAGTTAATGCTAGTATTAAATCTGATCACGATGAACATAATACTGCTCAAAATGATAGCCATGATAACAGTAGTGTAGTTGATGAGCTACCTATGTTGACTAGAAACAGAAAACTTAGATTTCCAAAGAGTTATCAGGACTTTGACACACACAGGTTGCCAGAAATGTCAAATTTAGATCGTATGTGCTTTGTTAAAGCTTTGGCAGCAGCAACTGTGTATTCTGAACCGAAAACCATTGATATAGCATTAAGGGGCAATAATGCAAACCATTGGAAGGATTCTATATGTGAGACTATATTAGGCCATGTTAAAAACAAAACATGGGAAATAACAGATAAACCTTATGATAAGAACATTGTAGATTGTAAATGGGTTTTCAAAATTAAATGTAATTCAGTAGGCAAGAATGAAAGATATAAAACATGTTTAGTTGCTAAGGGCTATTCTCAGATTGAGGGAATATATTATACTGAAATATTTGCACCAGTTATCCGATATGTAACATTTATCTGATTGGGAAATTGACCAAATGGATGCTGTAATGGCTTTTGTACAGGGAACTCTAAATGAAGATGTTTATATGAAAATTCCAGACGGTTGCAGTGAATTTTACAAGCAAAACTTAAAGGGAAAGGTCCTAAAATTAAACAAAGCATTAGATGTTTTAAAGCAGAGTGGTAGGCTATGGTACCAACTGTTAGAAAAGGGTTTAATAAAAATGGGACTGAGGCAAAGTTCTTTTGATAGTTGTGTCTATATTAAAATAAATGGAAATAAAGAACTTGTTATTGTTACTATTTATGTTGATGACTACTCATTTTTAGTAATAATATAGAACTTAAAAATTGGGTAAAACAACAGCTTAAAGAAAAATTTGAAATGAGACTTGAACCCAGCAAATTATTGCTTAGGAATTAAAATTGAACGAGATAGAACTAAAGGGTCCATTAGCCTTAGTCAAACTAAGTATGTAGAGAGTATGCTTTGCAAATATAATATGCATGAATTTCATGGTGTAAAAACACCATTAGACCAAAATCTAGTGTTATCTAAACTGCAGGTACCAACTAGTAAGGAACAAAAGCTACCTGTTCCTTATCAGGCTGCCATTGGGAGTCTTCTTTATGCAGCTCAAGCAACATGGCCAGATATAACTTATGCTGTGAATTTCCTTAGCCAGTTCTCCAATAATCAGGCAAGGGTTCATTGGAATGCTGTCAAGCGCATCATGCGGTATCTTTGAGCCACTACAGATGCTACTGTCTTTTTCAAAGGACTATAGTGCTGATGTCCTTGGCTACAGCGACTCAAACTATGGAGGTGATGCTGCGGATCGACGATCAACCACTGGATATGTTTTCCTCATTGGAGGTAGTGCTGTGTCATGGTGTAGTAAGCATCAACCTACCATTACAACTAGTACAACAGGAGCCAAATGTATGGCTCTTTCTGCAGCTACTAAAGAAGCCATATGGCTCAACAAAATTGTTAAGAACTTGGGATTATTACTGCAAAGCCAGTATTATTATACTGCGATAATAACAGTGCTATTAATCTCAGCAAAAATAGTGTGTATCATGGTAGATCAAAACATATTAATATACAACATCATTCCGACGAGAAGCTGTGAAACTTCAGCACATTGACATATAATATAAGACTACTAATTATTGCAGATTTTTTGACAAAAAATGTAAACAGTGCAAAACATGAAATGTGTGCAAAGATGGTGGGTTTAAAATGAAGACCAATGTAATTTAATGTTTTATTATATGTATGTGTAATTTCTCATTGTATTTAATTAGGATGATATTTAAATCTAAAGTGGGAGTGTAAAAAAGGTTAGCTTTAAATATGTTCTTGGCCCATAGATGGCGCCACTGTTTTTATATTTTTCTATAACTGTGCATTCCAATAAAACTTCACTTGTGTTCCAAACTCCCAACAGGTATGCTGTGTATTCTCATGCATGCAAGTAACCACTCTCTGCTATACTGTATATTGAGTTTCTAAGAGTATACAATTTTAAAGGTATCATAAGGTATTTTTCATTCTTTAAGCATAACATTTTTGTTAAAATTTATATTTTTGTAGTTCAACAGCTTAGAATTTTATAAAACAAATTCATAATCAAAATCGCTGTTGTTAGTTATCGGAAAAATAACCAAGATGTGATTTTTGCGTAAATGTCACTAAACTATACAAATTGCTATTATCTATCACACTATGAATGTTTTTTTTTTATGTGAAAGTGTCCCTTTTTCAATTTGTATGGAACTGTCGCGTGTCAAAATACTATCAAAACACTGTCAAGCAAGCTTCTGAATGTAAACAAAGAACATCCCATCTGGTGACCGAAGCTTTGAAGCAGTGCTTCACTTCTAGTGCCGGTTGGCCACTCCTTCCTTACCTCCATGCTCTGCATTAATGTAACCTATGGTGCACGGGAGCGTACAGATAGGTGCACGTCGTTCTATTGGTCAAAGAATTACAAAAACAGTAGAAAATTCCGGTACATTCGGTATTCTTTTCCTCCCATCCAAATACTACACATGTTTATTATACCCTTCAAAATATAGCTCTTATCATTATTAGCACATGTAATGAAAGTAGGAATAGAGAAAACTAGAAGTAATACATAAAATTGATCTTTTATTGCAGTATTTTTTAATATTGCAAATTTCAAGTTGTAGCTGTTACATATGGGTTCTTAAAATTTACAGGATATAGTACCTCCTGATCTTTTGTCTCGATATTTAAACATGACCGATGCTACTTGGGCTCAAACGATAGATGCAGAAATTGCTCGCCATTGTGCCTACAGTCTGCCCGCTGTTGCTCTTACCTTAGGTCGCAGGTTCTGGCCATGTCTGAAGGAAGCTTTTGATGCACTCTCTTCAGATTTGCAGGTTTGTACTCCTTTTCTATGATTGTATACATAAATTGTTGCTGATTACTCAAGCAGAGTTTGTAGCCGTCCTTATAAGTGTTTATAAGTCCATATATTTCAAAATAAAATATAAGCTTTTATAGATGCTTACTTTTTCTCTGAAGTGCTTATTTTTTTGCTTTTAGTGCTCCTCCCTTTTTTTATGAATGCACGTTTTCCCCCTGTACCAAAGCCAAAACTAAATAACTTTTCTTCTTTATATGGAATGTCAGATGGTGAATCATACTCCCAAAAATAGCTTTATGCCCCTTTCTCTGCATTAACATAACGTTTGGTGTGTAAGAGCACAGATAGGTGCATGTCGTTCTATTGGTCAAAGAATTGTGAAAGCGGTAGAAAATTCTGGTACATTCCGTATTCTTTTACACCCATCCAATAGTACAAATGTTTGAATTTCTATCAAGATTTTAATAATTTACGTCCTTGTTCTGCGTGGTCAGTTCATGTTTGTGTTTATTATGATCGGTATGCTTATATTATGAGCATATGTATAAATATTTATAGTAATATATTTGCAGTAACTGCTAAAGTATAGATAAACTTCAGAAATGGGTAAGTGTGTTTTAACACAAATATTCCAAATGGCATAAATAAAGTGAAAGTAATCGAATAGTTAAAAAAAAATTGGGGGGCTATGCATTATACAGTACGGAAGCTGGGGGTTCTCCCCTTTCTCCACAAAATCTTGAATATGGAAACCGTTACAGTTCTCAGCAAAGCAAGCAACAGACTTTTTTGGTCACTTTCCAATCTGGATTGAATATGACTAAAAGTTATGTTGTCTACCAAGCCAAGCAAAGAATGATTCTATTCCGAAAATTTAACACAGTGTGTTCAAAATTAGAATGAAAAACACCCCAGATTGGTAAGATCAATCTAAAGAATAGCTACAATCTAACCCCTTTCCTCTTTGCCAGTTACGCTCGACTGTCCGGAATTTTCAGATATTCGGCAATTTCTGAGTATGCCGGTTAGTTAAGCTTTTACTGTTAAAGGACGACTGCATGAAGCAATTTCCCGTCTTCTGATTTAAAAAAAGTTCCTTTTTTTACTTGAATTACTTTGCTTGCAATATTTGTTAAGGGAAAACTGTTATACTATGAAAATTTAGAAAATATTCAGAATTTTAAGTTATATTGTTTAAATATTAATATGAGTGGAAAAATAAATTGTATTTTTAGGTGCCAGGTGAATATAATAAATATGGCTTATTATTATTTTCTCTATTTTGAACTGAAATTTTATCATTAAATCTTGTAATATAATTTATTTCTGCAGTTTTTTTTTCTCTCTTTGTAAATTAGTTCTGTAAATTAAACTGTTATTTAATATTTTAAAAAAATGTAATTGTTTTCCATGGTTGAGTAATGCTCATTCTCTCTTAATACTGAATTTATCATATTTTAAATTACAAGTCAAATTTTTCTTTTAAGGTTTTGCAGTTGTGTATAATGTAATTAGACAGGTGCTGATTTTTTTCCTTAAAATGTCCTTGAAAAGTGCTTATAGGTGCTTATTTTTTAACTAAAAGGTGGCTACGAACTCTGTTAAGTCAAATAACCAAAGATAAAATAATAAAATATAGCATCATGAAAAAGCCATTATCTTGTCAGTAATGGTAGTTAATTTATTCCCAGTACTGACAAAATGGTATTATCTTTCCCTGTGATAGGACAGTTTCAGTCAAGCATGCACTCTAGGCTTTTCAATTCTCAAGTAAACAAAAATCACTTGAACAGTAGATGCAACTAGGCAGGAAAGAGGTTATTGGCTTGTGTGAACTGCTTTTTTAAAATTTCATTGATTAAATCTTTTTCAGGGTCCTATTTCATGTTGTTCTTAAATAAAGGAATCATTTTAGATGTGTTGAACTTGCTAATGTATTCCTTTCCATATTATAGCCTGTGGTTTTACATGTGTGTCCTGACTAGGACAAAATACCGGTGTAAACAGAGAGTATTAGTAGGTAATGCATCATTCTCTACACATGCATGATATATCAATAATGTCTTCAGGCATTTTTAATTACACTTTATACATAATGTTATTTGTAGTGCATGCTTCCAGTTATTTCTAAAAATGTCTGCTTTAGAAATAGTTTTAGCCTACTGTGTAAAAGGTATAGGACTAAACCTCGTTTCTGTGATGCTTATACTTCATTGTGGTTAACTGTATTGTTTCCATTCTTACTGCTTACATGTAAATCAAGTTATTTTGTACATTGGATGCTTAATCAGAATTTACTTTCTTTTGTAGCATGATTTCATTATCAGAACATGTTATGTATAAAATAAAGTCAATAAATATAATTTAAATAACGTACACATGTACCAATATCCTTGAGACAGATAAAGATGTGCTTAAAGGATAGTAAACAACTTGAAATACCTAAAGATAGGTTTAAAGGTCGTCACTGTACACTTCACACTAACCATATAAAAATATTCAATTGATTTCACTTATTAATCTCTTAACATTTGATGATGAATGATGATTTTCGACAAGAACCAGTTTCATCAGTGCAGTGTGCATTTTAAAGTCCAAAATTTAAATGTTAAATTTAGATAATAAATATAATCATTTAAATTTAAAAACCCTGTAATTGTATAAATTCTGACCTACACTTGTCTTTTTTTGCCTAACTTTCATTTTTAATCTTACATTAGCCAGAAAATCTTGTCTGCCGCCGAAAAAATATCATTAGTTTTTAGTTGAGGATTTCACCTGTATTTATGACTGATTAAATTTTCTTTATCACCATAAATTGTGTTGGAAAGCATTTTGACTCTATTGAAAGGGCATGTATATTATGTAATTTAATTGTGTACTTTTTGGGGGCGTAACCGGTATAATTACACGAGGGGGGGTGACCAAAAAAATAAACGGAATTGTACTCCTGAGCATTATGTACTTGTAGTATGAGGTTGTACCACTAGGGCACTGTGGAAGGACCTCTTCTGTATCAGTATGCCTGCTGGCATCAAGCTACAGTGACCTGTTTGGTTTCTCTGGCAGTTCTATGGTGTCTGCAGTACACTTGTGACATGAAGAAATTGCAGATTCTTATGAACAACATGCAGCTGCCAATTTTTATTTACTGGGCAAGAATGCATCTGAAACTGTTGTGATGGTGCAGGCAGGCTTTTAGTCCAAGACAAGTATACAAATGGTTTTCTCAGTTTAAAAGGGCTCCTTCAAATGTGCGAACAGAGGACAGCATTGCCAAAATCCTTGATTTCATCAGGAAAGACTGATGCAGAACAATTGACTAGTTTGGTCAGAAGTGTTGCATGAAAATGCTCTGCCTTGTGGTATTCCAGTGAGTTGTTCATGGGCCATGACTCAAGACAGACAATTATCTTGACCCACATGTCCAGTTATCTTGATTTGTCTCCCATGGAGTTGTTAGGTCAGATGAAAAGTTACTTATCTTGCAAGTATTTTTGAGAATACCAAATGAAGATTCTGATATTATGATGCCGTTGGCGGGTATGAAGGAGGCCGAATTTGCAAGGTGCTTCCAATAATGGATTGAATCTGGTGTCAAATGCATTAGTACCAGTGGAAAGACTTAAAGTTAAAATTGTATTAAAAAAAATTTTTTTTTGTTGTTGTTTTAAAAAATAAACATGTTTTTTATCAGGGATTTCCGATTGGGTTTTTGAATCCCCCCCTCGTATACAAGTCTCTTTTTATAAAAAAACTGACTGAAAATTAATTATTTTTAAGGGATTCATTATGATGTGGAAAGTGCGTCGTACTGTTGCCTCTTCTATGCACCAACTAGCTGTGATATTAGGTCCGGACATAACATCCAGGGATCTTTTACCTGTTTTCTCACGATTTATTACAGACCTGGATGAAGTGAGAGTTGGGATATTACAACACATGTATGAATTTCTTAAGGTAATTTAAAGATTTTTTTTTCCCCCAAATTATGTTTTGCGTATTTTTAGTTATGCATGTGTATTTACGAGGTTAATGTTTCCTTTTTTAAAATTTGTGTGTGTTTTATGAATCTGTGTTCTTATATGTAATAAAAAAAGTTATATTGGGAAATATTTGAGTTTTGTTTTATGTTCAAGAATATCATATAAATGTTCATAGTTGATGGTAGAAATTAAAGACCAAAATTGTTATTAATTTAAAGGGCAATTTTTCTTGTTAAATTATCCAAAACTATACGTGGCAAAGTCATGTATAGATACTGTATAAAATGCTTACCATTTAAGATACATGGCAAAGTCATGTATAGATACTGTATAAAATGCTTACCATTTAAGAATACTTTTTGTTTTGATATACTGTAGTCATTAAGAGATGCAATTTGAAATTGAGATTTAAGAGTGTAGAAATATCTAAAAAGTATGCAGATGCAACATTATGATATTATTTCATGAAGCAAATACTGAATTTTTACCCTACATTAGGCATCTATTTTTCTCAAATAAGGCAGAAAATAGTCTTCTAAAAAATGGCAGATTAACTTGCAATTTGCCATAAAAAATATTCATTCACAACTCTGTGATATATCCATAAATTTAACCCATTCTGATCATATGTATTTGTTGAATTAGAATATATAAGGGTATAAGTTGACTATATAAGATAAAACATACATTTCCATTTTTGTAACCTAGGAAAGTAATAGAAATTTAAATATAAGCTTGTAAATTTTATTTACAGTCCAAATATAAAATAAGTGTTTATATAAGTAATAAATAAGTATTTTGCATTCTCAATTGATGATAGCAGAGTAATAACGAAAGGAAGACATTGCTAACATTTCCATATTATTTTGCACTCTTAGCATGTTCTGTATAATTATTGTCTTTCATGTATGTCTGCAGAAATGTTTCTAAATCCATATTTGTATTTGATTCAAGGAAAGGTCTTTGTATTTCTAAATGTAATGTTTTCCAAGAAAGGTTCAGCAAGACTAATTCAAAAAATTTTTTTCTGAATTTCTTTTTTGATAGGAATGTTAAAACTTATCTTTTTCTATGTTATGCATATGCATATTGAAAAATTTTTTTAACAGATAATTATTTACTGCATTCAGCTTTTTCATATCTTTTGTTCTTATGATCTCTCCTGCCTGCTTTGTTTTAAATATGAATATATATTTCTATGTTTTGTTTTTCTAAAAGTTGTTGCAAGTGAGGTGTAATTACCAAAACATTAAAAATTTTTAGGTGTTACGGCCTGAGGAACGAAGAGGATTTCTTCCAAGTTTACCCGAATTTCTTGTTTCCTCAAGTGATGCTGATAGCAATGAAAAGAACTGGAGATTCCGTCTTATTCTTGCAGAGTAAATATTTATACATTGATCAACATTATTTAAGAAAAGATAATCATTAATTTCATTTATGTTTATATGAATGTGCATGTGTGTGCAAATAATTTCCAAAATATGCAGTTGCAATAAGAACAAATGAGAAGTAGTCATGGATAAACTACTCGTAATTATCACAATATAATTTTTTAAAACAAATCTACATTCTAATAAGAATGCATAGTAATATTAATGTTTCAATATCTAAAGAAAACTTCATTTGTACTTCACTGTAGCTTAAATATTGCCCATTTTTATTGTTGTCTGTGCTACTCCTTAGGCCTCAAATCATTGCTAATTAATTAGAGAAGATGAATATGCTGGGGATGTAGCAAAAGCAGAGACTGAATGTCAGTTTGTGTTTGCTTTGACTAGCCAGTAGAAGGGAATATTGTGACCTTTGCAGATAGTTTGTGAGGATTCATCTTTAGACAAAAACAATCACTTTGTGGACGAATCCATTTTAAAATTTAGGAGAGCTCATTCTTTGAACGCATTGAGGAAGGAGAAAATTATAGGAATATCTTTCTAATTTTCAGAACCCGCCATTAAAAAGGCTTGGGGGAAAGTATGTGAGGAAGCAAGGTAGTTGACAGTTGAATTCTTATTTAGTAAGTGCTTAAAATTTTGATTGCTAGCGTGCAGCTCTTTCATAAATTGATATTGCTTTAAATCAGTTTTACAGCTTTTCTTAAAATTTACGCATGCAGATTTGAATGGCTGACATGAAAAAAGAAATTACAACATCTCAGTAATTTCATATTAATAGATAAGGAAGAAGTATAGAAACTCCTGTAACTTAAATTTTACCAGACTTTTATAGTAGTATGTTCATGTGGTAAATCAACTTTTAAAATAATTTTCTCTTAAGAATTGTTCCTGTTGTAATTTTTAAAATGTATTTCTGTAGTTGAAGTCCAGCTTCTGTATTTATAGAATGGAAAACAGATGTCCTCAGAAATTTCTTGCTTGAAAGTGAAAAATAAAAATTTAAAACTGAAATTAGCCAAAGAACATAAAATTTATCAGTTTACAATAAGTGCTGATATATTTTACATCATAATTAAATTGCAAATAGTTTAATAACCTGAAACATGCATTATAAAGTTAAAGTTAGTTTGGAGTTCATTTGAAATTGTATGCTGCGCGATGGGTAAACCATCCTAGCAAAAATTTCCAGGGTTTTTAAGGTTTCAGGTTCAGCTATGATATATGCACAAATTCCATAGAAAGAGTGACTTTAGTGTAAAGTTTAATTTTTTTTAGGAGAAGTGGGATGTTATTTTCTCTAGACAACTTGTGTGTCAAATTTCATAGCTTTATACCATCTTTATCACTGGCCTGTGCAATATTTAAAAACATTAACTTAACAGACTGTTTCTTGTAATTATGTAAACAAAGCAAAACAAGGTGCTAACATGAGAACAGGGATTTTTCTTCTTTTGTTTATTTTGTGTATATTGTAAAACTCCTTAAAGGAAGAAATATCTAAGCTTTTAATCTTTATTAGGCAGTTGGTATTAGTAGCAGACTTATTTGAACCTGAAGACGTCCGAGAACATTTGGTGCCTCTTACTCTAACTTTGATCAGGGATAAAATCTGTGAAGTTCGTCGGGCTGCAGTGCGAGTTGTAAGTTCTATATTTTGACTTTTGTGTTGCAGTAATTGAGTGTCATATCATTTGATTTCATATATTTTTGTTTCTGTTTGTTTCTCAGATTTTTGTTTTCTTAATGAGTGATTAATTATGTCTTACATTTTTAATACATAAATAATTGCTAGATGGCTGCTGTGATGAAGAGAATGAGTCAGAGTCCTACACCAGTATTGACCAAGGCAGTTTTAACTGAACTTGCTGAAAAATTTGTTCAGGCTCCAAAATGGTTGCACCGTCAATTGTAAGTGTTTTGTATACATTTAATTGCCTTTTTATTATTTTTAAATTTTGTTGAAAGAAAATTTTGCATGATGTTCAATTATTATTTTATTAATTATTTGTTAGATACGTATACATTTGCCAAGAATTCGTTGTTAAAAATTCCCTTCCTCCTGACCAATTTGCTGAAGATGCTTTACCACAGCTACTCTATTTATGTTGGGATAGAGTTCCTAATGTCCGAATAGCAATTGCAAGGTGCTTAGCAGTCTATATATGGCCTCTAGGTAAGAAACAGTTTAAAAGTTATTATTTATAAAGCAGTATCGCTGTTTTTTGGAATAATTTGTCTGCTATGTTTTTCTCAATTGAAATGCATTTGAGCCTGACTGTAATGTCTTTTGGTTCCATCCAGCTTCTTAAGCACTTAATGTTAATTCATGCTGCTGTAGCAAAACCTCCAAATGTGTAAAAATCAGATATATATAATGAACTGTATTGAGTATCTTCACTTGGAATAATTTTGCAGTTTTTGTATTTTTTAGATTTTCTGCTACTTTAAATAAGAAAAGTATTATCCCTTAATATCATCCACGTTTGAGATCTCAGGGTCTATTTCTCATTCACAAAGGAAAACAACATAACTTTAATGTTAACACTCTTTTTCTGTGTATTCTAAACAAAATCTGAAAAACAGGTCTGAACTTAGTTATTGAAAAATGAGTATACTGTTGTGTGTGTGCGGGTTCATAATAGATAGAATGCGCACAGGTTCAATGATAGGTTAATAAAAATTTATTTTATTAAAAAAAAAACTTAAAAGTTTTAGAATTTTTTCCACAGAAATACTTGTACGGGCGTTCACAGTATCACAAGGTACAATCAGTAGTTACACTTCAGACTACTAATAATATTAAACACAGTGCAGTGTAAAGCACATCTAAAGAGAAACCTAACTCGGAGATATCTCAGTTCATGCTGAACTTGAAAGCAGATGCTCTCGCTGGCCTTGTATAGCTTTTAACAAGCTGCTAAGTTATTTCTGGTACTTTCTGCTTCTCAAAATTACTGGGAAACAATATGAGGGTATAATTAGAGTTATGAAGCTGAATACTTCAGATATAAAATCAGCTTTGTGAATATGTTAATAAAGGGGCATTAATTTTTTTAATTATGTTTCAGTGGCATAAATTTGAGGGGGGGGAAGTACAAATTTTGCATTCTTCAGAATTTTTTCTAGAAATCTGATTTTTACTGTCACAAGGTATGATGCAACCAAAAATAAGCATGCAAATGAGATAAAAGATATATAGAAAATGAAATATATGAATTAGTAATATAATAGGGTTATTGTGAATAAAATATGGATCTAACAATAGAAATATGAAGTAAGCTTTAAGAATCAATTCCTTCTTGTGAAAAGTATTTCACATGACTAGTGTTCTGCTGAGAAAGAAACTTGCCGCTCCTGAATTTTAACTGCTGCCAACAGGGAACATAGCTATTCTACTAATGTATGTTACTTTCCAGCTGTATAATGTTAAGTTGTAGTGTATTAAAAAAATTGTAGAAAGTCACAGTTACAATTTTTTTTAAAGTCACAGTTACAGTTCAATTGAGTCAAAATATGAACTTTTATTTGGACAAAGCACAGACTTAATTTTATTATTATTGCTTATTAAGTCATCTGAAGATATGCAATATTCTTATTTGTAATTACTTTTTTATGTAGACACATTCTCCAATCCAGATAGTCCACATAGGGATCTATTACTGCAAACTATACATACTCTTCAATGTGATTCAGATGCAGATGTTAGGTTTTATGCTAACATGGTCTCAACGCATGAATGTTCCTGTCTCCAGCATGGGGAATTTGCAAATCTGGTAAGCATAATTTTCCCTTTGTTCATTCCATTAAAGACATTTAGTTATTTTAAACAATCTATTACAATTTTGCGAAACAGCATTTGACCTAGTTTTGGTACAGACATACAGCCTGTACAAATACACTCCCACCACATGTTGACCACTATAAGTGTTTTTCTACCTGCCTTTCTGACCTTTTTACCCCCTGCCCCCCAAAAGATGTTTTCTTGTGGAGTTGTCAGTTGATCCATTTGCTAAAAAGCATTTGACCTAATTTTGGTGCAGACATAACAGCATATATGAGCACACTCCTACCCCCCATGCTTTCCTGTTAATGCTTTTCCATCTGCCTTTGTGACTCATTTGCCCATCTCTACGAAAAAAATATTTTCATGTGAATCAGTTGATCTAATCATTTTTCTCTCAGTTTTACAAGAAACTCGTATATCAAGTATATCTTTAAATTCGTAGAAAGTTTTTTTGTTTACAATTGTGGCTTTTTAAATGTAAAATGGTACACATGCTTTGAAAATTTAGTGAATGATTGTGTCCTTTCTTCTGCATAATTTTCTTAAAAAATAAAGTGTCAGGTGTTATAAATCTTAAAGATAAATATTGTAATAGCAGTATATAATTACTGCTACTTTTACAGCGGAATCTAAAGCTCTATTACAGCATTCATTAAATTTAATGCATAGCAGAATTAATTTTAAATTGTGATTGAAAATGTATCATTTTATTACAGATAGAGCCTCCTGTATGATATGCATTTAAGTGTAAAATCATGTCTAGTCATTTCTTGACTGGTAATACCATCAGATGGATAAAAATGACAAAAGTGGAGAAGATATTGCCATAGAACCTGTGTGAGGAAAGTCAAAAGATCTGTGCTCAAGGTTTTTCCAATATCAAAAGACTTGAAATTTTTGTACGTGTAATAATAAAATATTGCAATTTGTATGTTTATACATAGATCTGCTAAAGGTACAAAAGTGAATAAGTTACATAGAATAATTTGAAAGATTTGAAATATATCAAGATTTTTAGAATAGCTTTGATTTTAATGTGTAAAGTATTTATGATTTCAGCTTTTAGTGATCTAAAGTACACTTTTTGTGTTTTTTCAGTAGTTTTATAATGTAAAGAATATTGATTTTATATTTTTAGTTTATACCAAAAATAATCAGTGCTCAATTAAATGTTGACCTTTATTTACAAGTTTGCTAAATTAATGTCTGGTTAAAAATGTTCTGTTTTATCATATACAAAATTGAAATTATTTGTAAAAAAAAACATATCTGCAATCTGTTTTTATATGTAGCAAATCCATTTTTATTACATTAAAATTTCATATTATTTCATTGTACTTAAATCATTTTTGTCTTTTTAAATAAATTGAAATTACTTTAGATAGTGTGACAGTTTTTTGCATATGTTGCTGAAACATGCCATATAAAATCGCTCATCAAAATTAGCTTGGTAAGTGTACACAAAATCCTTAAAGAAAATATCCTTTAAAGTCCTAATGTGCCCTTATTATCAACTGCTGGTTATAAATGTGTACTTTGAATTATATAAGTATTTAAATAATGCAAATATTTTAGCAATTAAAAAATCAAGTTTGGAAAAATTCTTAAATCCAATATCTTATGGTTTTTCCCGATTATTTAGTGAAATGCGCGGTTATTCTAGAAAATAAAAAATTTAAAAAAGTATTTTAATGTAGTTTAAATATTTTTTAAAGCTTCATAATATTCTAGTAGTTGTAATTGTTAAAATGCCTGCTTAAAAAAATAATAATAATCAAATTCAAATGTTGTATGCCTACAAAGGCAGAAATTTTGAATTTGCAGTATTTAATTACTGGTATTTGCCTTTTTCTTGAATCCGTGTTTTATTCTTCAAAAATGGTATAGGATTTCTAGGAAGAAAAGTGGAAGTTGTGACATTTAGGAACTGAAATATATGTGTAATGTCAGATTTCAAAATTTATACAGTCAAAAGTCGTTAATCCAGACACGTCAGGACTTTGGCGATTCCGGATTATAGATCATCAATTTAAATCTGGTAAGATGGCATGCAGAAAATATAAAATTAAAAATATGAAACTGTAATTTATGATCTAAAGGATATCAAAATTTACAAAAAAAAGTTTAATATTTGTTTGTTTACTTTATTAAACATTTCTTTCAACGTGCGCATGCGTAAATCATACATTATGCATGTCGAAATTAGAAAATTGCAACCAGAAAACTATTTTATGTGTATTCATGACGAAGAATTTGATTTAAATCATATCAAAGTCGAAGTACATCGAGATGAAATACTACATTTAGAAAGGAATTATAAGCCAAATAAAATAAAAACATCTGCCCTGAAGATAAGGATAGTGCTGACAGATCAACTTCCAATTGATAGCATGTCCTCCGCGGTGTTAAAGATAAACAAAGGATATGCCTTTATCCATTTTTTGCAGCAGTTCCACTTTTTGTTTAATGAACTTCGAAATATACTTTCGCTTTGTAAATCCTTTACATATTAGTAAATATATATCAGAAATTCTATTTGACATAATCGAAAGTTCAAGCTTACTTTTTTATAAAATTGCTCTAACAGTTTGCAAAAAATAATAAGCCGGATCCAATTCGAAGATTAAGGAACAACCCAATCTGGAGCATTAACTGAAATAGATAATTAGATAATTTTAGCTTAGCTTATACTGTCCATTATACATTAAACATGCATGTGTAAAGGTATTATGTGCATGCAATGCGTTGACGCATGCCCAGAAAATTTTTAACAATGAGGTCCGGATTAAAGACTTTTGACTGTATATATTTCATCAATTGCATAAATACATATATTACAATGCGATTTTCTTTTTCTCTTTAGGATGCAATGCATTAAAAATAAACAAGTTTTTTTACCTTATCAAATATTATATAAGGTAGTGCGATTAATTTTTAAATGTTATTCAAAATTTCCATCTCATTTTTTTATTATTTTAGATTTTATTACTAAAATTATTTAACCGAAACATCTTAAACAACGGTGTAATTAATTTAAAGCGATAATTAAAAATGTAGATAAAATATTCAGGAAAAAAGGGCTTAAGTTATATCTAAAAATATTTGTAAAAAATCGAATAACCTAATTCGTTGTCTGCTGACTGCCAGCAGATGGAAATAAAAAACACTACCTGCCATATCAAAAGCGCACCAAACTGGCAATGAACAACCTAAGCTATTACTCTCCAAGAGCGCCAAGACCATAAGTTACGTGGTATATGTTGGAGACGGCCTAGCAGACAAATTCCCTGTGGATGAGCCGTCTACCTGTTGTATGAAGTCGTTGGTTGATAAAGTACCAAAGATCCTAAGTATTGCTAAGGGATTATGCCCGAGACCATTATTGAGTTCCAAACTGGCATGCAGGATCCGTGGCATCATAATCCTGACGTCATATTCTCAGCCTTCCTTCAGCATTGAATATTTGGAATCCAGACTGAGTTTCATCAGTCCATGCTACCTGTTTCCAGTCTTGCAGAGTCCATATTTTGTGTTCTCTTCCCCAGGCAAGACATGGCAGCTCTATTACGTGCATTGAGCAATGGTATCATTGTGGGTGCTTGGTCCATTTACTGATTATATGACTGGCACCCTGATTCAGCTGGGTAGTAATTTGAGCAAAAGTTTGGCTTCACTGGCTGTGTACAGTATGGCTAAGACGTCTCATGCTCCCCATGTTCAAGGCTAATTGTTCTTTGCAGTTTGCCTGATCACTAGTCCCCCCCCCACCTTCCGTGTACGCTTGGTATACTTTTGCCACTGTCAACTTTGAAAATCTTAGCTCTCTGACGACTTCGAAAATTGGAATGGCCCATGCATCAAATGTCTACTTTTTTAATCCAGCCAAGGATTGAAGGTGTCTAAATCAAAGGTTTTACACATATTGGCAATTCAAATGACTGATTGACAACAACCACAGTACTAGCTGTATATGCAGCGCCCTTACGTGGGCATAAATGAGGTAGAATGCTACCTAATTTAAATAGCCATGCCTATCCCTAATTTACTTTAATATAAATTTGTTTAGCTTTTGTTATGGTTGGATAGTTATGCGGAGTTTGCTTTAGTATTTGCTGTTAGTAAAATAATTTTATTTTCATTTTGTGAAACATATAATAAAACAAATTCCAGATTTGGGTTCCCAGACTGCCCATATTCGTGCAGAGACATACATTATTCAAAATTTGATAGTCCCAGGTACCATTGCTTCATCACAGTGTGAGAAACACACATTTATACAGGTTCTTCATTATTTCATCTGAGGCACTACAGCTTACTGCTGGCCAAGGCAATCTCAATCAGTCTAATTAATGTCATCTGGACCTTGTCATGGCAATACTCCTCCAGTTTCCCTTATGTATGGTATTAATGTAATCCTCAACAGCATCAAGCCACCTAATTGGTAGACTTCCTCGCTTTCTAGCTTCCATAGGTTTCATAAATGGGAGTTGTTTTACTAGGTTTGTGTCTTCAGTTCTGTATAAATGATCCAACCCTTTGAATCCTCTGGCTTTTTATGACCTTGACAGTATCTGGCTGTCTAAATTTTTGGTAGATTTCATGATTGTACATTGATCTCCAAAGACCATTTTCATGAACAGCGGCAAATTTTTTTGTAGTATTTTACGTTCAAAGATCAGTAGTTTACTTTTACTTTTAGTCATTGCCCAGTAATCGCAGCCATATAGTATTGTTGCGTGCATACGGGTTTGTTACGAAATGAATGTACAAGTCCGATGAAAAATGAAGAAAATTTATTATCACAACAGATATGATTAAATGTCCTCAAATAATCGTGCAATATCACAGTAGTATCTTCTAACTACTCAAACGTTCAAGAGAACTTAATTCAGAATAGCTAAAGAAAGCTAATCCACAAATTCGCTACAGTCAACAAGAGCAGTTTTCTATACAACAACAAACTAAGTAACTACTACGAACTGAGAGGTTTTCCTCCTTTTATAAGATTTTAAAATTGCGCGCGAGAATTTTCTAGTACTTTCTCGAAATCAAAGAGATATTTATTAAATGTTTAATGTACGTGCTCTTGTATTTTCAATTTTCCAGCTTCGGTTTCTTTTAATATTGATGCTAAAGCAAAGTTTAAAGTTTTAAAAAATTAAACATTTAACAATAGTAGCAATAAAAGCTCCCTGAGATAATGTTGTGCAGGCATTGAAGACAATAAAAAATTTCGAACTTAACCAATTTATTAACAATATAATGAAGAATAAAAACACAGAAAATAAGTTTAAACAATATCAGAGTCTTAGGAAAAATATAATATAACTATCATTCATCAAATAACATTTTTACCTGGTCTCCAAAAACAATGGCATTCAATACAAACAAAAATGTCCTAAACGGTAATTATGCGGCCCAAAAAATGAAGTTGGCTACACATTCAAAAAGTCCATGATCATTGGTCGAGAAAAAACCTGAAATTTAAATCAAGTTCTTGAAAGCACTCAAAACCGGCCTAACTCCGTTTGCATTAGTTGAACACGAGGAATCGCCGCTCACGTATTTTAAATGTCGCCTTCATTGAAGAACATGGATGCCGCCCACCGCAGTCACTCACATGGTAGCTTCTGGAACAATCATCTTGTGGATATGAACCAAGGAACTTATTCTGGAACAACCAGTATACAGGAACCAAGGAAGTTTATTCAGGAACAGTCATCTTGTGAACAGGAACCAAGGAACTTTATTCACCGGACTGCATGCATCCATCTGAAGGGGCTGGAAACCGCACACCCAAGTGCCAGGAAAGCAAGAACTAGAAGGAGGGTTGAGCCAATGCTAATGATTTGCAAGTTTCGGAGTGCCTATGGTTCAAAACCATGTACCTCCACATCAGAATTACTAAAAGTGAGCAGAAATAGGAAAAATTTTGCATAAGTAATTGACTTGATGCTCAATAGAGGTTGAGCCAGAGCGACGCAAAATACTTATAGCAGAAGTAGGCATGACGTCATCTCACGGCAACCAATCAGCTATCGGCACGAATCGGCTTTCCAGATGACGTAACATGACGTTTCGTTTTTGCATCTCAATTAGGTTGAAACAGTCCGTTCTCAAAGCAAACAGTCGCAGTAAGAAAAAGAAGTAGAAGTAACTACTATATTACATTAAAATAAGAACTAAACTAAATAAACATTTCGAGGAGGAGAGATGATGCAGTAAAAGGTTTACAATAAGTTATATTTTCCAACAAATATTCGTCACGCGCTGCACTGCGCGGGAAATAAAACCATTTAATTTATAATTGAACTAACATTAGCTTTTTAAATACCAAATTCGTAACAGTATGGAAGGGACAAAACAGGGTTTTATATATTTAGAATTACGGCAGCTAAATCGAGATTTGAACTGATTTTTAAGACCATGGTAGCATCTGTTTGCAATGGGGAGCCTTTTATTAATTTCCATAGACATTCCATTGTGACAATAGTTCCAAGATATTAGAATTGTGTTGCATTTTCAAAAGTGTAGTTGTTCAGTCTTCAAGTCCTATATTTGAAAATAAAATATAAAGGCCCTTATAGGTGCTTACTTTTTCTTTAAAGCCCTTATTTTTTTGCTTTTAGTGCTTTTTTTTTAATGAACGCGCTATTTTTCCCCGTACCAAAGCCGAAACTAAATAAACAACTTTTGTTCCTAATATGGAATGTCAGATGGTGAGTGTTGCATTTTCAAAAGTGGAGTTGTTCACAGTCTTGAAGTCCTATATTTGAAAATAAAATATAAAGGCCCTTATAGGTGCTTACTTTTTCTTTAAAGCCCTTATTTTTTTGCTTTTAGTGTTTTTTTTTTAAATGAACGCGCTATTTTTCCCCGTACCAAAGCCGAAACTAAATAAACAACTTTTGTTCCTAATATGGAATGTCAGATGGTGAGTCATACTCCCGAAAATAGCTTTTCCCCTTTTCTCTGCATTAACATAACCTTTGGTGCGCACGAAGAGTACAAACAGGTGCCCGTCCTTCTATTGGTCAAAGAATTGCGAAAGCAGTAGAAAATTCCGGTACATTCGGCATTCTTTTCCTCCCACCCAAATACTATACACCTTTGAATTTCTATCAAGATCTTAAAAATTTGCATTCTCGTTCCGCTTGGTCAGTTCATATTCGTGTTTATTATGATCGTTATGCTTATATTATGAGCATATGTATGAATGTTTATAATAACATAGTTGCAGTAACTACTGAAGTATAGTAAACTTCCAAAAATGGTTCTGTTTTAACACAGCTTTCTAAGGAATAATATTCAGAATGGCTTAAATAAAGGGAAAGTAATCGAATAGTCAAAATAAATTCATTTTTTGGCCAATATATTATACAGTACGAAGGTTGGGAGGTCTCGCCTTTCTCCGCAAAATCTTGAATATTGAAACCGTTACAGTTCGCTGCAAAACAAGCAACGGACCTTTTTTTTTTTTGTCACTTTGGATTGAATAGGACTAAAAGTTCTGCGGTCTACCAACCCAAGCGAAGAATGATTCTATTCCGGAAATTTAACGCCATCCGTTGAAAATTATGAAAAACACCCCAGTTACTTAGTTCTTTATTCTCCCAATACCGGCAGTTGTTGATTCCGATTGCGTAATATCACGTAGGGAAGAATTAAGGCGCACGTATTGCGCAATAACGTTTGCGATATTTTGCAGAGATAATTAATTTTGATGTTCAGTCCGAGATTTGTTTATGAACACTTAAAAGAGTTTTACTGTGCTTGCTAAGCAGAATATTTTTTACTTCCGTTGGTTTATTTTTATATGATGCACATATTGAAATGTCAAAAGCATTTATTTAGCGGAAAAATCAAAAGAGCGGCTACAGTCTACCCCCTTCCGCTCCTTCAAGTTACGCTCGACTGTCCGAATATTCGCCAATTTCCAAGTGTGCGGGTTAGTTAACCTTTTACTGTTAAAGATGACTGCATGAAGCAAATTTCTGTCTTCTGATTTCAGAAATGTTCCTCTTTTTTACTTAAAATACTTTGCTTGCAATATCTGTTAAGAGAAAACTGATATACAATGAAAATTTAGAAAATGTTCAGAATTTAGATTTAAATTATTTAAATATCAATATGAGTGGAAAAATAAATTGTATTTATTATTAGGTTCCAAGCGAATATAATAAATATACCTTTTTATTGTTTATTTTCTCTATTTTGAACTGAAATTTCATCATTAAATCTTGTAATATAGTTTAGTTCTTCATAGTTTTTTTTTCTCTCATTGTAAACAAGTTCTGTAAATTGAACTATTATTTAAAACTAAAAACAACAACAAAAAAAAGTAATTATTTTCCATGGTTGAGGTAATGCTTGTTGTCTCTTAATAAGTACTTCATTTCTCATATTTTAAATTACAAGTCTTAATTTTTAAGCAGTTGTGTATGATGTAATTAGACAGGTGCTTATTTTTTTTCTTAAAATGTGCTTGAAAAGTGCTTATAGGTGCTTATTTTTTTTAACTTAAAATGTGGCTATGAACCCTGTTGATTTAGGGCCAATTTATAAAAATTTTTGTTTTATTTTCATTTATGGTTAGGCCTAATTTTCTTGCCTCAGCTTCTAATAGATTGAATGATTCTGCGACATACTTTCTGGATCTACCTACTAAAGCAATGTCGTTAGCAAATGCCAAGATTTGATTTCACTATTCATAAGACCAGAAGCTCTGATAGCCGGCTTAAAAAGTAAAAAGGACAGACCCTGGCTGTAGACCTCTTTTAAGTTTAACTCTACATTTTATCCTTTTAAGTGTAACTTTTGTTAGATTAATTAACTTAGTCGGTATTTCAAATTCCTCCATTGCCTCGTATAGCTTCGGCAGGTCATATACAGCTGTAAATTCTATAAAAACGATAGCAGGTGCCAATATTGTACTATCTTGTTTTCTCCAAGAAATCCACACTAGTACCATCCAATGACTTTTTCAATATGTGGTAATAACCTTTTGTAAAGGACATTTGAAAAAAATTTAAATATAGTATTCAAGAGAGTAATTCCATGGTATTTACAACAGTCTTGTCTATCACCTTTTTTAAAGATGGGACAGATGGCCATCTTTAAAAAAAGGTGATAGTAAAAGGTGGAATTTCATCCGAGTCAATGGGCATTTGTTCGGATGTCCAAACTCTTCATTATTTAATTTCTTTAAGTATAATACAGGGCTCTAATATATGGTGGCAATAATTTAAAAAGTGTTTTCCCGTTTATAGTGAATTTACACAAAATGCCAAAATAAAATTAATAACCCTTCTGGGCAAATTGTCCCTATGGGCTAAAAATATAGATTAGATGCTCCTCAAATTGTGTTTTATTCAAAAGACTAAAAACATATTTATAAGACAATTTGCTTTTTTGTAATATATTGTGCATTAAGTATGAGAAGGTCCACAATTCGTATGTGTGTGAATTATTTCCCAAAACACTTTGACTTTCACATGAAGATTATATTTCAGAATGAAATGTAAAGAAAATAGTTTTAAAAGTAATTCGAGGAATAATTGATCTATCAAACAAATATTATCAATACAGTAGAGTCCCGAAAATTCAGTACTCGATAACTCGGCCACACCCTGACAGATCGGAAAAAAAAAACCTCACGCAGACCCATTCAAGGTCATTGCCCAACAATGACACATGCACACAGTACTACTTCCTGCATTCCTTTGTCTCGCGTCAAACTCGCACGCCTTCATCTCATGATTGCCGCTGGCACGTGTTCATTCTACCTGCACCTTTTGCCAGGGTTTATCGATTTCTTAGCCACGTCGCGTAATTCGACATGAGTGACTTTACTGTATTGTTGAGAGCTGTTTCAAAGTTTGTGAGTGCCCGACAGTACTCTACAATGGCATCTTCTACTAAAAGAAAGCAAGTCAGTGTAGTGGCTAAGGACTTGGGAGTCAGCAAAAGTACGATTGGAGACTGGAAGAAGAAGCAGTTGGAAATTGAATCGTGCGTGTTAGAGAATGTGTACAATAACATTGAAAAAAAGGAAAGTGAATTTAATGAGGTAAATGAAGTGCTTTACCTTTGGTTTTGCCAAACAAGAGAGAAGGACATGCCAATTAGTGGGCCAATCTTGCTAGAGAAAGCCTTGAAATTTTATGAAGAATTAGAAAAAGACAATGATCCTAAATTTGTCACAAGCACTGACTGGCTTGATAGCTGGAAGAAACGATATGGAGTGCGACAGCTTAGTTTTTGTGGGGGAAAACTATCTGCGGACATGAAAGGTATGTCTCAATTTAAGGAAAAGTTGAAGGTTTGACCGGAACAGCTTGCGTATAACCCCATTTTATCGCCAACGGTAAATATCGCCAAAACTCTCGTCAAGCTGTAACACTGTGGTCTGGCAACCTGATGTAAGCAGCAGAATTGAATTTTCACGTAGTTAAACACTCGTATTTTATTTTTATTATTATTATTAGATTTGCAGTGTTATTAAAATGGCAAGCAGACAGTAAGGTTTGATAACTGTAGTATTTTATCATTTTTATTGCAAGACTAGCATTTTATCAATGTTTAAAATGGGTATTTTGAATTTTTTATGTGTTAAATCAAAAAAATTGTTGAAAATTTAGATATTTCTTAATTTTTTTATGAAATGTAATTCAGATTCCCCCCTCCCCCTCTGAAGAGGAAGATGGAATTCCAATCAACTTATTTACATTTTTGGAATTTTTTTTTTTTTTTTTTTTTTTCCAGTTTGTTGCTCTGAAAGTATAGTTGAAATTATTCAATGACTAACAAATTATTTAATTCAGATCCTTAAAATTATTTAATTTTATGCAATAACCATTCTTGAGAGTGAAATTTCCATTCAATTTAATTCACTTAAATTTTTGTACTCGCTAATTTTATGACAAATTGCCTGATGTGGCAAAATCATTTTTGAAGAACATCGAATAAATTTCAGTATATTTTATCCTTGAGAATGCACACAAAAAAAGACCACTTACCTTGATTTCCATCATAAAATTATTTCCTTAACCCTTTGTGGCTCAGTGTTCCACTACATGGAACACCCAAATTGAATCGCTTCTGAAACCTTTTAATTCAACCATAAATAGATAAAAATGCCTTCATACTTTGAACTTTTCTTTTTAAACAGTAGATAGCAGCATATCACAAGGAGACACAGAATTTTCATTTATTATGTGTTTATTATGTGTTTTTCAAGTAATTTTCTCTCTTTTTTTAATGATATAAAAAATTTATTTAAAAAAAAAATTAGGCATAATTTTGATGGCTGTACTCCAAATTATTTGTTCCATATTTTTTTTAATCTTTCATACAAAAACCATATGCAGAATTATTGAATAAAACCAGGTGTTCCATTAGCGGGAACACCGCCTTTAGCGATCTCATGCTGTTACAAATCAGAACATCTGTGCTTAGGAGAGAACATCCGTTGTTTACGTTTTCTGCTTCCGTCGTTTTGGTGGGGGGGGGGGAAGAACGAATTCGAACAAAGCAGTATTGAGGAGTGAGGTGTATTGTGTGTTACAAAAGCCCTAATATTGGCATCTCAAATTTTTTTGGAGTAGTTTTTAGGCGGGAATTTTATTAGTAGCTTGACTCATCTTTACTTAGACGAATTTTTTGCTGTCGCTTTTTAGTCTCATTCCCGTTTATTTTCAATAATTGTGTAGATATTTTTCGTGTATGTATATATTATGGGCTTATTTTTCTTTATTGTTAATATTAATCGTAGTTAATTATTTTAATCGTAGTTGGTTTGTGCTTCTATCAAAAAGGTGTGACTTGCTTTGAACAATTTAACGAAGCTAAGAAATTGGAAAATTTGTAAATATTTTTCTATATAGGACTTGTGTATATAGATATTTATCTCATTTATCCGTATATATTCAAGAATATTGTGTATATCCAGGAAACCATGTATACAGCCATAATACAGAGTTTTTTCATTCTTATACAAATGCTTCTACTCATTTTCGTGCTTCACTGCAATGCTCGCTTAGTTGTGCTTTTAAAAGCTCAGGCGGCGCAGTGTTCCACCTCATGGAACACCTACAGAATTAAAACGGTAAGTGAAATTTTTACAAAATTTTACCTGTATACTCCTTTAGGACTAAATAGACTACATACAACTTTTTTTGTTGAAATTCCAACGTTAACGTATAGTGCGCCGCAAAGGGTTAATGCAAATTTAGAAAACTTGTAATCATATATGTTAAAAATTTATTGATAAGATCTTCACAATACTAACATATACACAAATACTTATTAATTATGCTTTTGAATAATCAAGCAAAAGTCACAATACAATTTCATGAACAATTTCTTAAAAATTTTGTGACTCTCCAATTTTTTTGCTGCACATTGTTTCGAGAACATGTATTCTACTAAATACAATGCAAAGTCTCCATTTCTGTTATATTGGGGTAGCTGTGTTTTAATATGCCGCCATGTACCTTCAATTGTGTTATTGTGTAATTTCATCCACAAAAGAAATGCTATGGTTTACAGTTAAGTGGTCAAATCCCAGGGTGTCTAAGCTTCGATAAGCCCTCCAGCAGTCTGATATTATAGTTGTTCCTGGGCGAATCCACTCTTGAGTAGTACTGATAATTGTTTGTGCTGTACGATCATGCACAGCCACAAAAAAAAAAAAAAAAAAAAAAAAAAAAGGCTCCAATATCACGTTCAACACCTCCAAACACCCACTGCCCTTGAACATGATGGCCCCGATAATACTTTCTTTTTCCGAATTTACTTTCATCAATTTCAGCTGTTTTACCAGGTCCACCAATTATCTGGATGTTCATTTTAATGTACTCCAGAATTGTCTCTCTTATGCATTGGCTCCAGGAGGCCATTGTGTTTGATCCAAAATTATCTTTGATGTAGCATCTTTAATATCTTTGATCTTTCATTATCTTTGATGTAGCAATTTTTTGAGCACATCATATGTCAACACAAAGATTTCAGCTAAGGTCAGTTTGCTTTTTGAAAACCATGATGATACTCGAATAGTCTTTGAAGCACAGCAAACACTGCTGTTATTTTTTTTTTTTTTTTTTTTTTTTCCCCCACACTACCATATTATTCCATCTGAGAGTTTGCGATCATTTTTTAGAACCATCGAACAGTTGCATTTAGGACACAGCATACTACTCTGAATTAGCTCAGCCTCCTTTAAAAATTCGAGCAAAATGTCTTGCTTTGTGCACAGAAACACGAAGAACAGCCTAGTGGGCATACCATTTTTCCCCAAACAATTGCCAGTGTCTGGCAGCTGACAAGAATTGGCTATAATGCTTTGATATTTTTCTGTTATACTCTTTAGTGGTGCCATATTACTACAATATATATTTCTTTAAATAGTTTTTAATACAAAATTACACTTAGAATAATGTATGAAAATACAATAAGAATGTAAAATTTAAATGAATATGTAATATAATTTTATAATAGCAAAATATCTGTGAAATGAAATATAATGAATTACTACTAAATAAAGAATAAATAATACAATAATAAGTTGAATAAGATCAAAATGAATAATAAAAAACTATATTAAATGGTAAAATAAAATTAAATATAATAAATAATAATACACTGAAATGGTAACAAAATATCAGTATTTAAGATTAAAGAAAAAAAAAAAAAGCAGTTAAATTAAAAAAAAACTAATAATAACAAAAACCAAGAAAAGCTCTGGCACACACACCATATAAAGATAAAACTACATAAAGAAGTAGATTCTCCCGCCTTTCCGGCCTTGTGTAGCATTTCTGGCAAGGCTACCATAATTGGCGCATTATCTGCCACTTGGCGAGTAAGAATAGAGTTAGCGAGAAAATGGGGTTATATGCAAGTTTAGCCGTTTGACCGAAGACCAGTTGTAGAATTGTAATGAAATAGGGTTTAAATTATGAACTTTTGCCAGCGAAAAGTCTTGCTTTCAAGGAAGAACAGTCAGCCCTTCCTTTTAAAAAGGGGAAGCAGAGGGTTAACAATCCTAGCAGGCAATTATGCACCAGGTGACCACAAATTACGTTTGTATCATAGGAAAATCAAAGAAATTCCTAATTGGTATCATAGGAAAATTAAAGAAAGCACGTTCATTGGAGCACTTTGAAATGAATAAATTTTCCGTTTGGTATCTAAACCAGTCAAATGCCTAGATGAGCTGTGCAATTTTTAAAAATGGTTCTATGAAGTATTTGTTCCATCCGTTGAGCGGCTTTTAAAAGGATGTCTATTCTGATTTTGACAACGTGTCTCCGCACACAGACATTGAAGAGTTAAAAATTGGGACATACGAACAATGTTCTTACCAGCCAATGGGCCAAGAAGTTTTGGTTAGTCTCAAGAGAAGATATAGGCGCAAGCTGTTATCCTCCCTTCTTTCTGCAAACGATTATGGCCAAGGTCTTACCCAGAACTTTAAAAAAAAAAAAAATTAACCTATTAGATGTAGTTGAATAGGGGGCAGATGCCCGGAAGGAGTTAGAGCCATTAACACTAGCTCGTTCGTGGCGAAAATCCCTTGATCAGAATGGAAATGACTTCGTTGAACTTGATGCAGAAAACGTGAACTTACTTGACCTCCTGAAAAGAGTTTCTGGATGCGTAGAAGCCGATGAAAATGGCGTCGAATAGTAATTCCAGAATGATACCGAGAAAGAAATTATTGCTGCTATGACAGTTAATGGAGAAATGCCAAAAAAAGGATGAAGACGATGATTTTGAGGACTCCACTATACAATCGTCTAAAACAGCGGTGCCCAACCTTGTGTTCACCGATCATTTTGTATGTGCTCGCCAGTCCGATTAGGTACTATGAACAAGAAATATTTTTAAAATAACCATTCATTTATATTTTTTAATTGTTAAAATATGGTAAGCATTTACAGTCGTAAGAGATATATTGCTAGACGTTATAAAATAATTTATTTCTGACTGATGAACTTGATAGCGAACATGGAATCGTATTGCTTCATTCCGATGTTAGATGGCTGAGCAGGGAAAAAGTACTTCAACGAACTACTTTAGCCAATAAAACAGTTTTTGGAATCCGGAAACGAAAGTTATAAAGAATTGGACGATAATAATCGGTTATCCGATCTGTATTTTCTCACGGATATAACAGATAAACAAAAAACTGAACGAAGAATTGACTAGGATTGTAACTGCTTTTCAGATAAAGTTAAATTTGTGGATGAATCAGATGAAAGAAAACAATTTCACCCATTTTCAGAATTTATCAAGCCATATAAATAACCACGAGGCAATTGAAACAGAGAAATACTCAGAAAACCTAAATGCACTGAAAAAAAGTTTTGAATTCCGCTTCTCTGATTTCCACAAAGTTCAACCAATATTATTATTCATCTCAAACTCATTTGCCGAAATTAGTATTTCAGGTGTATCACATAAGATTGGAAATATGTTTAACAAAAATGTGATGGAAAAGTGCTCGCCAGAAGCCAAAGGTTGGGCACCACTGCTCTAAAATATCGCGTAGTTAGAGACTAAAGGCTGTTGAAACCTCACTACAGTATTTTGAATAACAAGGTGCGTCAGTAATAAACTTACTGTTCCTTCATCGTCTTCGTGATGAAGCAGCAAAATGCTGAGTTCATTGCAGAAAACAACAGGACATTACGCATTTCTTAAAAAAAAGTAGCCACTTTTTGCAAAGTTGCCTAGTTAGTTTACATTAAAGACAGTAATGTTTTTTTAGGTCTGTCTTATCAGGTAAATTACTGTATAGTATGTATTCATTCATTTTCATTAACGGCTCTATGCCTTCATAGTATAATAAAACTTTTTCTTTGTGTAAGGTACTTTGGTAGTTAAGTTTCAGTTACAATATTGAATTCTTTTTAAACTGTTGTATTCTCAAGCAACCAATGCATACAAGTGCCTATTTCTTGAGGAAACACTCGTACTTATACATTTTAAAACCTTTTCCGATAACTCTGCTGCTCTTTGGCCCACATTAGGAACTGTGTCATAAGTAGTTTTGGTATTTGTAAAATTCTAATTAGTGGTATTACTCACTGTTGGAAACATCATGTGGTACTATAAAGTAGCTTTGGCTGAGACAATGGTTGCAGGGATACACTTCCCGTTTCTATAATTCACCTTGTTTTTCATCTCATATGTTCTGTTAATTAATTATAATGCAGAAGAACCAATCACAAACATTTCATTGATAATTGTTCCTATCCATGAAAGTTAAAACAATGTCGAAGATCACAATGAGAAATGAAATTAAGGAATGAGAGAAGAAAAATGTGTTTAGGGTGAAAGTTATTTTTGACGAAGGAAACTAATAATTTATTGATATAGGCATTTATTTTTTAATAATAATAATAATTAAATAAAAGCCATGTTTTTACCAACCTGTATGCATAGCTAAGGGAGGTAACGTTTTCGGTCTTGAAATTTAATAGTGAGTTAGGTGTAGAAAAGCATTATTCACGCTTCCCTACACCATGTTTGCTATTTTTACTGTGATGTGTATGCCTTTGATAAAGTTTGTCATCCACAATAGCACTTCCAACAATTTTTTTTTTCTTTTTTCATGTTTAATTTTTCTGCATTCATAAAAAGAGTTGACTGTTAGATTTTAGGTAAATTTGGACAACCAGAAATTTTACTTGAAGCCTATTACAACTTTCTTTTCCGACAATCAATATAACATACTGTTGCAATTGAAGGAACATTGGTTACTAATACTTAAATATGACAGAGATTACACCTGCAGATCAAAATTAATTCAGATTTGTTGATACTATAGAAGAGAATTAGGGAATTCTTTTCAAAATATTTATTTGTAAAGACTTAAATTTCTTTAATTAATATTTGATTAAGTTTATATGTTATCCAACTGCCCAATAAAATAAAATTTTAATAAAAAAAATAACGGACAAACATTGATTAGGTTTCAGCGGCATAACTAAAGATAGACAATGCCTAAGAGCCAATTTCTTTTTGATTTTTTAATATTTGAAAAGTAGCAGTAAATTTGTTGCCGAACCCATCTCAACTAATTAGAAAAGAGTTTAATATCTTTAAATTAGAAATGAAATTGAATGCCATAGCAATCAATCTTACTTGTTCTTAATTCCTGTGCTGCATAATGAATTCTTCGTTTACACATATTGGCCTGTCTGTAGTGTAGTATCTAACTAAAACTAGCCTGTTTTGTTTATAATAATTATTTTGAATTTGTTTTTACTTTTTTGTTTTTGTTTGTTTGTTTATATTTAAGGATGAGAACGAATTAAAGCATAAAAAAAAATTATCATCAAGAATCAAATTAGACTAGTTTTGATTATATAGTGCAGGAATGGCCAACTTCAAGATGATGAGAGCCGCATGGTAGAATTTGTGAATGTTCGAGGGCCACAAGCCAAATTTATATCATTTCAAAAATAATGAAAGAGGTTTTGAATATAAAGAAACTTTTGAAGTAAATTAATGAATATTTAATTAACATGATTACATATAAATATGAATAAATACACCTCATATCTATTTTGTTCTTAGAAATGTTAAGATGCCAAGTAAATAAAAAATTGTAACTGTTGTACTGAGCAACTGAGCGTTTTTTTCTTCAGGTAGAGAAACTAAATACAGTGAAAAGTCGTTAATCCGGACTTGTCAGGACTTCGGCGATTCCAGATTATCGATTTTTCCGGATTATAGATCATCAATTTAAATCTGGTAAGATGGCATGCGGAAATTATAAAATTAAAAATATGAAACCGTAATTTATGAAATAAAGAACAATTATGATCTAAAGGGTGTCAAAATTTACAAAAAAAAAAAAAAAAAAAAAGCTTAATATTTATTTGTTTACTTTATTAAACATTTCTTTCAATGTAAGTTGCTTCGTTTTATGTGATAATACTTTCTCTTAAATTCTATAAACAGACATAATTTCTTGTTCAGTTACAAAGTTCCGCTGTTCAAGTTCTATAATTGCTGTGTCGAGAATACCGACTAATTTGACAATCGAAATTTTTTCGTTTTCAATAACCTCTGTGTCACTTTCTTCACTATGGGAAGCGAATTATAATGATGAAGAATTTGATTTAAATCATATCAAAGACGGAGTACATCGAGATGAAATACTACATTTAGTAAGGAATTATAAGCCAAATAAAATAAAAACATCTGCCCTGAAGATAAGGATAGTGCTGACAGATCAACTTCCAATTCATTGCGCGCCGCGGCGTTACCCTCTCCCCCCCCCCGCCGCAGAGCAGCGTGAAATTGATAAACAGATTTCGGAATGGTTAGAGAAACAAAGGATATGCCTTTATCCATTTTTTGCAGCAATTTCGCTTTTTGTTTAATGGACTTCGAAATATACTTTCGCAAGTTCAAGCTTACTTTTATAAAGTTGCTCTAACAGTCTGCAAAAAATAATAAGCCGGATCTAATTCGAAGATTAAGGAACAACTCAACCTGCAACATTAACTGAATTAGATAATTTTAGCTTAGCTTATACCGTCCATTATACATTAAACGCGCATGTGCACACGCATATTCGCAGCTGTAAAAGTCTTACGCGCATGCGCAGAAAGTTTGTATCTTTAGGTCCGGATTATGGGTGTCCGAATTAACGACTTTTGACTGTATTTTCTTCTGATTTCCTTTACACCTCTCTGTTTATAATTATTGTTGTTTTATTTTAGTAGAAGTAAAATGAATCGGAAGCATTGGTCTACAATTACATAAAAAATGTTATTTCAGTAAATTACAAATCATTATTTAAAAGAAAACCGAGTGTTTATTTTTTAACTCATGAGCAATCTTTTAGAAAGGGTAAAATTTACAAAATTATACACGTCAACGTGCACTGCAGAGAAACTGTTATTCGAGAAAAATATTTATTTAATAATAAGCTATTAACTTGTTTATGCTTTTGTTAAATTGTTGAAGAAGTAATTTTGTTTCTCTGCACAATTAACATGAGGACCAACATACTGAGATCATTCGAATCTTTGGATCCTAACCTAAGGAATTATTAAACATTTTCCCCAAAACTTTGGAATAACTACTTTTACTAATGCCCAGTATATAGAAGAATTGACAAAAAAAAAAAAAAAAAAAAAAAAAAAAAAAAAAAAAAAAAAAAACCTTTGCAATTTCAGTGGTATTTGAATAATCAGTATCTCTCATGACAGCTGTGACTGATGCAGTATTTCAACGTGGAATCCAGCGTGCCAGAATTTTTTAGTAATCAGTACACTGCGCATCAATGAAAATTCTTGAAACTATCTCCCGAATTGTTCCGATAGTTTTGGACATAGATAGTGAAGTTCATTTGCATCGTTGAAATTCTTGAAACTATCGCTCAAATTGTCCTGGTAATTTTGGACATAGATAACGAAGTTCATGCTCATCATTGAAAATTCTCGAAACCACCTTTTGAGTCGTTACCGTAATTTTGGACATACCTAAACTATTGTTAATAAGTCTAGTAATTCATCGCCGGGCTATATAAACGCTTCGTCGAGCACATATTCCATCTGTCTATCAGCCGAACTCTTCAACCTAGCTGGTTAATTTTCAGCTGGTTTCCAAATATAATGGCAAATCAAAAATGATGTTACAGAAAACATATCTGTCACTTCTATAATGAAATTATTTCACAAATGCAGACATAACATGAACGCGTAACTCTTCATATTTCTATGGACATGCAGAGATGTTCGATGTGGAGGCCTTTTGCAACGCGGCAGAAGTCAGCACAATAGTTTTGTTTCTAAGCTCTTGCCAAATTGTACGCATCCATCATATTCTAAATGTTGGACCCATAAAGGCGATCAAATGGATTACGGTCTCGTCTCGAATTTCTGAGTAAAATAACTCAGAAGAAAGTTTAAAATAAATTATTGTCAGCCTAATTCTATTGGGTACATAGTACATTCTATTGTGTTACCTAACCTGTCTACAGGAAATAAATCTCAAATTGAAGTAGAGTCTGCAAGCAGTCAGACTTTAAAAATAAACGTTTACGGGAGGAAAATTTCACATTATTTTGCCTGAAATTTATAGTGATCAAACAGTGGATCATTGTACAACTTTTCATTTGCCTACTGAGCTTTCATGAAGGACGTGTCAGACGTACATGATGATCGAAAATTAGAAAGACAAAAAATATCAACAGATTAAAAGAAGTGTAAAGTTGGCATCAGAGCCAAGGCAAGTGTAATGCAGCAGTACTAAGGGGTGAAAAATTTTAGATATACCGGACAGCAGAATGACTTTAACCTAATGCGATATTTACCGGCGACTGTAACCTAGCGCAGCAAATTGCCTTTAACATAGTGCGAGGTAGAAAGAAAGGTCATCAAACAAGAAATCGAAATATTGCAAGATAAACAGATTTCACCAATATCAATATGCCGATTTTTGACAGAAATTGTGGAGAAGAGAGACGTTTGTATTCTGTTGTTTCCTCATTGCTCGATGAAACGTTATTGATATGAAGATTTGATGATTAAGGTAAAAGATCTCTATCTAAAATAATATTTGATAAAATGGGAATTAAAACATTTTGACTAAAATTGAAATCGTTGTCAAACCAGTGATTCTTTTCATGACTGCGAATATTTCAGCATGATCTCTGCCTAGTATTGCCAAGAAATTATTATGAAAGATAAAGTTTCATGTGGAAAAAGTGTTCATTAAGCATATAACTGTGAATAGTTGCGAAATCTGTGAAGTAATTGCATAAAACTATTTGACTCGCTTAGGGATAGGAAATTAATTTTGAAAGAGTTCCGCAGAAAATTGAGACATCCAAGTAAGAGGCTGAAAGGTCACTCCAAAAATAAAATCCTTGTAACATTCTTCCACACATTAAAAGAGCTCTGATTGCAGGTTTCTTCAGCAGTTACTCACGCCATTCAAGGACTGAATAAAAGTAGTATCCTACAATGAATAGCAAATCTTCCAGGTGGATCACAATTGTTGTGAACAATGGGATCATACAGGACTATGAGCAGATACTACTGCTTGAAGTAAAACTAACTTGAGAGAAAAAATATTAGGGCGAATAATTAAGAAAAATATAAGCACCGCGTTTTAGATTAACTTTGTATTAGTGTATTCCGATGACTATACCTGTTCAAAATGTAACATAACCGGAATAGTAATTATCAGAAATGGAATTATTTGTAATTTTGCGTATTTGTTGCTCTGACTATGAGCCAGCAGTGGACAGTTCGAAATCTGTCAAATTTTTACATACATAATATCAGAAATTAAATTAGCGATTAATAAAGAAACGTGGTACTGCATAATTTCTGTTTCAAATTCCATTTGTATTAAAAAAAATTATAGTTATTCAAAACTACTCGCACTTCAGATGGCAAAAGATCGCAAGTAGCTCGCGAGCCGCCGTTAAGGTGTCGGAGAGCCGCAGTTTGGCCATGTCTGATATAGTGCATGTACATTTCATAAAAAGGGCAACTAGAACAGCTAAGTACCCACGTCTTATAGTAGTCTGTGTGTCTTATATAGTACTTGCCAGGAGGTCTTTTCATCATAAGTGGACAGCTTTAGAGAGAATCGAGAAGGAATCGGTAAAAATTCAAAACCGTCAGAATTGCATCCTGCTGTGGCTCGGAACTTCTTTGACGACACCAGAAACTCTACAGTCGATTTTTTCGATAGTAGAAACAATCTATTCTATTTGTTGCGTGATAGAAGAAAGTTTTCCTCCGATTTGTTGCTCGACAGCGGTAACTACTTTCTCCGATCTGTTGTTCAGCAGGAGAAACCTTTTTCTTCAAATTCTCGAACTTGATTTTCAGTCGTGTCTATTCTGCCTTCCATCGCCTCATATTTGCTTTCTATAAGGAGGTAATATCTCTTTTCATTTCCTCTTGACCTGCTTAAATCTTTCTTGAAGTGATTTGACGGCGCCTTCCATCTTTTCTTGAATTCAGCTTTCATTTCTTCCTTAACAGGTTCTTGGCCCTCTTTCATCTTATCTTTGAATGCAGCAAAGGCTGCCACGAGCTGTTTTAGTTTCTTATCCATCGTTCTTGTCGCCAGCTTTCAATCCCACTGCTGCCAACAAAAATTATTGCGTCCGCACGGGTTTGTCATAGATGTAATGCATACACAATCGATGACAGCTTGATAAAATTTATCCCCCCCAAAAAAACTCTTTATACATCTGGAAATTTCCTCAAAAGCACTCGTACAGCTTTTATCAATATCAGAGAATACAATCAGTAGTTATAATATAAACTACTAAGATTTAAACACAACGCAAGGCAAAACGCATCGAAATAGTCGAAACTTCTACAAGTTACGAGTTATTGCTAACTCCGTACTCAATGCCGAAATAAACAACTACTCAGAAACTGATGCTCGCGCCAATCTTATATATCGGGTTTTAACGAAAGTTTCCCACCACCTCAAATATTGTCTATGCAAACAGTTCGCGTTGGCGTGTTTTCAGATTTTGCCAAACGGTTTTTGGCATTTGAAAGAAAGAGCTGTGAAATTTGTACTAAAGTATGGTTTTCATTAAGTACAATGTGTCTGAAAAGAAACTATCACGCTACCAGATTAGAACCATCATTTGTTTCCAGTTCTGTTGCAAAATGTCAGCTACAGAATGAGCTTTAGATACGAATGCTGTATCATATGACCGCCTTAGCACGACGTTTAGAACGCTTTTCATAGTACCTGTTGAGAACGTTTCGAAATGTACCAGGATTATACGTTCAAATGTACATTTTAAGAATACGGTTATAATATGCACCGCTTTAGCACGTCGATTAGAACGTATTTTATAGCACATGTTGAGAACGTTTCGAAAAGTACCAGTATTCTACGTTGAAATGTACGTCCTAAGAACACGGTTCTAACACGCACAACTTTAACACGTTATGTCGAACGTATTTTATAACACATTCTGGGAATTTCAAAAAACACCAGTGTTGTACGTCGAAATGTACGTACTAAAAGCACGGTTGTTACACGCACCACTTTAGCACGTTGTGTAGAACGTGCTAAATACACCTAACACCGTTATAGAACGGTGGGACACGGTTTCTGAACGTTTTCGGAACGTTCCGGTGCTGCTTGGGGTAGTGGGCCTGCACTAATCTGCTCGAATATCAACGCAAGGACAACATTCTGGGCTGGATCGTCATTTGTAATGAAAAGTGGGTTTACTGCAACAACACAGCCCGCAAAGGGGATTTGTCTGCCTCGGCAGCACGCAAAGCGCAATTTAACTAACAAAAAGATCATGCTTTGTATCTGGTGGGATTGCCGTGGTATTATCCACAAAGAGTATTTGGGAAAAGAAAAATCGTCGACATTAAGTTGCACAGCGAAATGTTAGTCCGTGTTGACTCTGCTATCAAGGAGAAACGTCAAACTGAGTTTCGGCGCAAAATGGAAATGTTCCATCAAAACAATGCAAGATGTGTCTGTATTCACCGGTTGGACTTGAATGGGATCTTTTGCTACACCCATCATATAGCCCGACATCGCTTCTTCGGACTTCTACCTTTTTCACACTTACAGCTACATCTTCATGGTACTATCTTCCAGTCTGCACAGGACGTCCGAAATGAAGTTGACCTGTTTTGGGGCTCGGGGCCACCAAGTTTCTAGACTGAATGATTTGAAAAATAACCAAAGCGTTGGCAGAAAATCTTCGATTTGGTTGGTGACATCGCTCCTTCTGACTTCTACCTCTTTTCATACCTGCAGCTACATCTTTGTGGTGCTATATTCCATTCTACATAGGACGTTTGAAATGAGGTTGATCTGTTTTTGGACTCGCAGTGACCAAGTTTCTGGGCCGATGGCTTTAAAAAACTACCGAAATGTCAGCAGAAAATCATATAGATTTGGTTGGTTATTACTACCCGCACTAAAGGTACTGCTATCATGTTTTTTCCCTAACTTTATTAAGAACATTTCTTGGCGGAAAAGTTCGTTATAACCAGGTATTTTGTTTCGGCCGCCGAGAAATCTGTAGTAGCTTCCACTTCTCAAAAAAAAAAAAAAAAAAAAAAAATTGCAAGAAGGCATATGAGGTAACATACATATACGACCAAGTACAGTTAATCAATTACGGTATCCATTGCAGCTATACTTGGACTGGACCAAAATGTCTCCATGTTTGGCGAATTTGGGGTGGTTTTTTGCCTCGCCGAACCCATGACTAGCTTGGAGATATCTCGCCAATTTAGCGAGATAGCCATTCACTTAAATAGATTTGTCGTTGTATTATTTTCCAGCAGGGCATCTTCTCTTTCCAGAATTGCTTATTACATCATAAAAAATACTATAATTTCACTAAAATTATTTACAGTGTTCAAAATCCGTAACAATAATATTATTTCACTATGCGATATAATTGAATTGAGTTCATTTATATCATATGGTGAAAAATTTGGAGAGTTTTAAGATTTTATTCAAGTTCTATTAATTTATAAATAATTTTTATCTAATTAACAATTTGTAAAAAATTGTAGAATTGAATAAATATGCAATTTATTTAGATGTTCCGAAAATTGAGGAAGCAGATAATGACAGAGTGTAAGGATAAAACAAGAAAAATTATGAATTCAGAAATTAAGTAAGATTTTAGTGAACGAATATTCCAATAAAACAGGATACATATTCAAAAAAGCGTTGTGTTGTTACTAATCTACATGTCTAGGAATATACTGGACGAGGTCCACGAGTCCATTTATCTTCAGAAAATCGAAAACAAGCTTAGGAGACTTGTAAAGGTCCTCAAGAGACAACACCAGGCACTCAAGGATATGTGGATTTGGACACTTAGAACAAATTGGGTGCATTTTGATACCTCTCTCAAAAGTAAGTCCTTTCAGGTGTCCACTGAAGAATCGGGAAAGTGTTGTCTGAACACATCTATCGCAATCAATAGCAAGAGATCTTCCAGGACAATCAGCTTGATACCAAGGATGATTCGGGGGAACGAGCCAAATTTGCTGGTCTGCATGTCTTCTAATGGAATACAGTTCAAGATATGTCAATGAATTGGTAACTGGTAATGGTTCTTCAGAACCCTCCTTCGCCAGACTGTCTGCCATTTCATTCCCCCATATGTCAGCATGGGAAGGAATCCACTGAAGGTGCATTTCACAGAGTGACGAGATCTGCTTAAGCTTGCTAAGAATTGCAATTCCGGCCCTATCACTAACTCTTCGCCAGTTTGAAAGATATTGGATAACGCTACGACTATCAGACAAAAACCATACTGCCTTAAGATTTGTAAAGTACGAAACAGCGTTTAGTCCCTCTTCGATGGCTATAAGCTCACTCTTAAAAGCCGAACTGAAGTCAGAATTTTTCTTTATTTTAACAATATTTCCATTTGTGCATTTAATGACAACTCCACTACCGGAACGAGAGTCCTCGCTTTTACTTTCATCAGTATAGATAAGGGTACCTTCAGCGGGAATTGTGTGTATAGTTTCTAAGGCATATTGTCGTAACAGAGCCGGGATATAATTTTTCTTGGAAACTCGAGACAAAAGTTCCGTATGAAACTCGACTCTAGGGAGTCCCTCAGACGGATCTAAACATTGTTTCAAGGAATGCTGCTCAACATTACGGTCAATTATACCAGCATACTCAAGTTGACTAAGTGGGCTATTTTTTTTAAGTCTTTGGTTATTACTCCAGTGCTGCAGGAATTCTGAAGTTCTATTTTTCGAGTCATAACTGAAAACTTTATTATAATATTTGCAAGGCCAGCATTTCTTCTTAGGCTAAGGGGTTGAAGGTCTGTTTATTCGGGCAACAGCCAGATATAATACGAGAAGCACTAAGTTGGACTCTTTCCAATTTCTGGAGGTTGGTAGAAGAGGCACAACAATAAACGGGGAAACCGTATTCCAAAATAGGTCGTATTGATAGCTGAATAAGTAGTTCTCAAGGTGCAAGCATCGACTCAGTGCATCCACATGTTTGTTACTAGTGATCTCTGGATCGAGAACGAAGCCCAAATATTTGGGATGTTTGTCATACGTAAGAGGCAAGTTATTCATGAAAACTTTTGGATGATAATTATAAAACTTCTTATTGGTGGTAAAAAAACTAACAATTAGTTGGATTAAAACTCAATTTGTGGTCTTTCGAGAATTTCCACACTTCTTCAAGGATAAGATTTATATTGGTCTCAGTTGAACTCACATCTGGGTCAGAGCTCCACAGGGCGATATCATCCGCAAATAACCCAACCTCACATCTCCTTGATATAATCTTCTCAATTCCAGCCAAATACAGACAGAAAAGAATTGGGCTCAACACAGAATCCTGGGGGACACCTTGGTTCAATTTAAAGGTGTTTGACATAGTGGAAATAAGCTTTACTTTTATCAGTCTATTTCTTAAGAAATCTGCGATCCAGGCCTTATTCCTGATGCCAGAGTCTTCGTAGAGTTTAATAATTAGTTTATATTTCCAGACACGGTCAAATGCCTTTGATAAATCTAGAAAAGCAACCACAGTATGATTGGTAGGTCGCTTGTTTTGAGCATCTCTAATCGTCTGGCTGAGATAAATCAATTGATCAGTGGTGTTATGATCTCTTCTGAAACCGTACTGTTCTTTTTGTAGGAGGTCATGGGTATCCAGGAGGAAGAGCAACCATGCAATGCTGGTTAGGGCAATGGGTCTGAAGCTCCCAGGAGATCCATTGGTTTGGCCAGGTTTCTCAACAGGTATGATTGTGGCTCTTTTCCACTCTTTAGGAAGGCGTCCAAGACTCCAAGATCGATTCACTATATTCAGAAATTTCTTTCTTGCATGAATGCCAAGATGCCCTATTTACCGGAATGTCCAACATCCCATGGATGCCATCAGGTCCAGGAGTTTTGGTCAAGATTCTCCAATGCCATCTCCAATTCATGCATGGAAAAAGATTTAAAGAAAAAAGGATTGCCCGAGACAGCACTACGACATCCATGTGCAAGATCTCTAGATATTTTTGCCACTTTCTTATCAACCTCTGTAAAAGTCAGCTCACTTATCTTCTGGTAATGTGCCCCGAGGAGATCAGCCGCAGCTTTGTCGTCTATAGGGATGTTGACATCCGTATCTCAAATAGTATTACATCTCTTTATCTGAGGTTGTTCACTGCTAATATTTTTGATCAATTTCCACAATTTCGTGTCAGATGATCTAGCATCAAGTCCCTCACATGTATCCATCCACTTTTTCCTCTTGAGCAGCACATAGATTCGTTTTATTTTTGCATTGACTTTGTTCATCTCTGTCCTGTTTTGCTCTGTATTATTGTTTTTCAATTCGAGTCGCAGGTTCTCTCTCTTCCGGAACAAACGCAGCAAAGCCGGCGAATTATGAGTAAAGTAGGGATTAAAGAGTTTTACGTTTCCTCTAAGTATCGTTCTTTTAGCTCCTTGAAGAGCATGTGCTTGAAAGTAATTCAGTTAATATCAAGGTCACTTGAATGAATGCTAGGTTCAGCCAGTGTGTCAGCGAGATCATTAAAGGCCTTCCAGTCTGCCATAACAAAATTCCAATATTTTTTACGATTGAGGAAAGTACACTGTTTCTTCTTTATTTGAATTAAAATTGGAGAATGGTCACTCCCAATGTTCTTCAAAACTGTCCAGGTGTAAATTGGAAAGATAGGGGGACTTACTATGGACAAATCAAGGGCTTCAGACGTGTTATAACTATATGAAGAGTGAGTACCATCATTAAGGATCATGAAACCTGAGTCATCTACAGAATGAAGAAGATCAATTCCTCTCTGATTCTGGGAAGAATATCCCCACGCTGGATGCTTAGCATTTAAGTCACCCAGAAGTAGAGTATTTCCAGATAAAAGATTATCAAAGACTCCAGGCTGATTACCAATGTTGTGAGGGTAATATAAATTAAAGATGTCTAGTGGTTCACATCTCCACATAACAGTGATGCCTTGCAATTCTAAATCTGAACCAGTGGGTGCATTATAGCTTTTGGAAATATAGTTAATATCTCTGATAAGGAAAACAAAGCCACAGCTTCCTTTCTTATGTCTGTCTAAACGGATGATGTTGTATCCCTTAACTTTTAGTTGAGAATTCTCTCTCAATTTAGTTTCCTGTAGAGCAATAATTTGAGCTTCCTGGTCTTCCAACTCCAATATTTGGTCAAGTTTAGATTTCGCTGCCAATGTTGAAATACCATTAACATTACATTGGATTATTTTAAGAGTTCGTAGTCTAGGAGACTATAGATTACTTTTCGGACGAGGTCCTCTTCCTAAATCTCGAACGCGCCCCTTTTGAACCTGCGAGACGGGCGATGCAGTATGGATTACATTAGAAAGCTTCATGACTCATGGGTGGAGGAAAAGGGCAGCCTCTATAAGTCGTGAGACCCGAGCACCAATGGTAGAGGACTGGCTTAGCTCAGATGCCCATAGACTTTTAGCTGGGTAGTGGAATAGTCTTCACGCTTTCAGTGGCCCAACCAGGAGTATACACTCCCGACGTACTTCAACTATTCCCCCCAGTGCCACTCCCTCGCCACGTTGAGACAGCCTACAGGTATTGAAGGGGCCTTTACAGATCAAAAAAGCGTTATGAGCCTTTGCAACAATCCCAGATAGGTAAATTACAGAACTAAATGTATTAGTACTGACATTTGCCTTTTAGGGGTTGTTTTAAAAATAATCAACCGAAAAAGTGAATTACACTACAAAGTTTTCAATATGTCGCAATATGATTTGTTACAACATAGTATTCTGGCTTTATGTGACGAAACTATTGTTTGGAAAGACATGAAAATGACATCTTTATGTTAAAAATGCTCTACCTAAAGATGTGAAATCTGTGTTTGTGTCAAAACTGTTACACATAAAAACGTGAAATCGATGTTTTTGCAACGTTGCAATTTTGCGGATATCTGGGCATCTTGAAGACAGCAAAATGTCTTTGCAACATCATGCGCTACGCGTTTGTTGCGCTTTTATTACGAGATTATGTAATACCTGTTTTGCTTTAGTATTTTTTTGAGAAATTAAAAAAAAAAAAAAAAAAAAAGCTTGTTTATTTTTTTAATTTTGAACACCAATTCATTATAGTTTCTTTCACATTTTATGGATTTATTTCATCCAGATAAAATTTAATCACATTACTAGATTTAATTTTCAACTCAAATTTTATTCAATTTAATATTATAATACAGTTTATTTATAAATTTATATTTGCAATGTGATTTCTTTAAGTTGTGGGCATATTTATAGTTCTTCTTCTCCTGCAAATAATAAAGACGAAAGCTATTAATTTGATATATGTACTCTCTGATTTTGTTTGTTATTTGTTTACTGCAAACCATATTAACGTTTTTCAAGAATATACCTCAAGTTCATAAATATACTTTTTTTTTAAAAAAAACTTTTATATTAAATACTAGTTTAAATTCAACTTGTAGCGGGATTTATTCTTCTAGTGAAGTAAAGGATGCCCCCATAATTGTTCATTGTTATTCTTCCAGCCATTCTTTTATTACGTTAGTTCCAGCCATAATTTTTTCCGTCAATTCTCTTAGTCTTTTCTGCTGTTCAGCTGATAGCACGTTTCTTCCATCACCAACAATCCCTTTCCTAAAACATGCAACTGTACTTGCAGTTTCGCCTTTTTCCTTTTCTGCTGGGTGGGTCAAGCATAGATTTTTCTTCATGTAGTCAAAACTAGTATGTTCAATTATTTTATTTATTATTGATTCATTTTCCAGGAGTTGTTGAAAGTAATTTTCCCCAAGAAACTTTGCTATTCTTAAAATTTCTTTTCTCCTGTTCTTGTGTAATTTTTCATATGATATAAGTAACAAATTCTCGTCATCTTTATGTTCTAGGAAGGAGAGAATATGCTCAAAGTAACGTCCATATCCTATATTTCCACTGAGAAACTGCTCAAAAAATTCATTGAAATCCAATTCAGTTTTCCTAAGATCTTGCATAAAATAAAAGTAAGACACCAAAGTATCCTCAGGGTTTCGATAAATATAAAGATATTTCGATTTGGGATTTTTTTGTACCATATTGTATGGAATATGGTGCTTGTACACTCGAGGCTTCTCCAAGGCCTTCACAGCTCCAATTCCTGTCATCTCCACAAATGGGACAACACGGTATAAGATGTCGTCGAAAGTGGGGAAGGAATCACCATTTGAAAGTATTTGTAAGACAATATACTGAAGCCATGTGGTTCCTGTTTTAGGATATGAAGCAATAATGATGTCTTCATCCTCAGGGATATAATCTAATGCTTCTTCGATATTTTGTTTATGAAACCATGAGACTGCTGGGAAAGGAAGACCTCTAATGATCTGTATGTCACATTTCTTGCTTGCATCTTCTTCGGACATTTTGTTGAAGTAATAACCTGAAATATGATATTTGTTATTTTATCAGTGCAAAAGTTTTCAGTATAAATTCTTCATTAAAAATGCATCGTGAATTCTACAGTATATTCCATAGTTAGTTTATTAAGTTTTGAATGATTAAATTTAATTTATTAGTTCGAAATGCTGTATTGGAGTATTCTTTTAAAGTTTTGCTTTTGTCCCCAGAAAAATATTAATTGTATCTTCCACGGTAAAAGAGTTCATTTTTTTTTTGTAATTTAAACTGAATTGACACTGCATATTATTTTCGATTCTGTTCCATCATATTTTGTATGAACTAGAAAATGATTTACGTTTTAATTTATATTCACCGCTCTTTCTACCTGGAATTTTAGTGATTATTGGTTTCTTTAATTAAATTTCAGTATAATTTAATACCTAACCTCATGATTTTCAAGTTCGTAGTTATGGCAACAGAGTTATTTCAAACTGGTAAATGGCAACAGGAAGATAATAAAAAATATATTTAGGAAAAACATCAACCGCTGGTTATACTGGCTATTTTATTTCACGAGTCATCTTAAATCCCTTAACACGAATTTTGCGGGGAAGGGGAAGAAACAATTTTTCATAGTTGTTCTTTGTTCACCACGTAAACATTGGATAATATTGTTTTGGTTAAATTTTTCTTTGATGAAATTCGCAGTATTCTTCAAAGAATGAATTATCTTTCAAGCTTTACAGTATGTAATAGCTATAAATTTTAGTACAAGATTCGAGTTTCAAACTCAGTTCCCAACAATTTTTCTCATACCATCTTATTTATCTTTTTAATGAATTGCTAGGTAACATTACGTAGCTTTCGCAATGCATTACCGAATTAAAATGTGCCCTTGCTTGGTTTTGTTCCTAAGGAAGGGCAAGCCAAACAGTATCTTCGAAGCATACGGACTTTATTTTATTATAGCACTAACGGTAATTAAAATACATTTTGCTTACTATTAAATTTCAAATAATGGTACATCTATTGGGTTTACTATTAAAATATCAGTGAATTTCTATGAGTAAATTTTGATAACACACGAAAACCGATGTTATTGATTTCATTACATTACTAGGTATTGTAATAAAGTGTTAAAGAATCTCGCCATTTTGATCGAACAACCAACTTTATTAGTCAAACTTACAGAATAACTGAAAAACATTTCAAGCGCATGAATCTTCAAGCACGGATATTTTAAAGTTTCTTTACATTTCTTACTGGTATTATGTTGGTAGCGCAGCAACGCAAACACGTTATTACAGTCTTGAACTCCTTCGCCTACGGGGAACTGTTCGAAAAAATGTGTTCGAAAAAATTTTGAAAATTCCAAAGAATTGAAAATTGAAATTGAAAATTCTTTGGAATTTTCAAAATTTTCAGCTTAAATACATTAAAACTAATTTATTAAATTTGTTTACAAGACAAAAATGTTCAAGTATATATCTGTAACAAATGCAATTAGATACCAGACCAAATGAGTAAAAATGCCTTTAAACAAGTATTTTAAATATATAAAATTTAATATTCTGATATTAGAAAAATTTAAACAACGAACTTTTAAACTTTCTAGACTATATATTTTTAGTTGAGAGATGTATAATTATAACGACTTAAACTGTCAGCATTTTGATGGTGCTTCCCCTTTCTATGCGCAGATTCATAGTTAAAAGGTTGTAAGATCGGCCTACTAGATGTGACAAAGGGAACGATTTTAAAGTATTCCCCCCCCCTGATGATGTGTATTTAAATGTTTCATATTGTTACAACAATTTACGTTCAACTGCCAGTTATTTCGTCTGTTTTATTGTTGCGTGCATACGGATTCGTAACAGTTTGAATGCACACAAATCCGATGACAGGTTAATAAAAATTTATTTTATCAAAATAAATATTTCAAAGTTCTGGAATTTTCCACAGAAATACTCGTAGAAGAGTTCACAGTATTACAGATTACAATCAGCAGTTACGCATCAAACTACTAAGAATGATAAACACAACGTAATGCAAAGCGCACTCTTGGATATTTCAATTCACGTGGAACTAGCAACTAGCAACAAGAATTACTAAGTGACTGAGAGCAGATGCTCAACTGGCCACCGAGATATTTCTAAGTACTTTCTGCTTTTCGAAATTACTGGAAAGCAATACGAGGGTAGAATTATGGTTATAGCTAACACAGTGGTCAATTACATTTATTCAGGTTATACATAATGTAGCTTTCCAAATCTGGCGACTTTTGGCGGTTTCTCGCCAAATTTGAGGACAAAATAAGTCGCCAAAACAGTTGTCAGCTTGGCGATATATCTCCAAATTACCGAGATACCTGTTTACTCAATGTTAAATGCACTTGCCCTTGTATTCTTACTTTTACGGCATAGCTTCTCTTTAGATTTTTCATGTTACAAAAGAAATGCAACAATTTTACTAATAATTCTACTAAAATTACCTATTTAAGTACAATATTCGTAACAATGTTCTTTAATTTTTTTTCTAAGGTTTTCTCTCACACATTTTTATTTATTATATTAGCAAAATGAAATATAAAGGCAAAATGAAAGTTGAATGTTCTGAAATTTTATTCAAGTTACAGAATGTCACTCAAGTTACATCACAATTTACTCAAGTTACATCATTATCCTGAAAACTTATTTTTTATTACTTATTTCTACTTATTTTTTATGATTAGTTAAATGCTTTTATTTATTAAATTTTCATACAAAAATAATACAGGTTTTTCTGTTTTTGGTGGATACAGCTTAGACAATAGAGCGTATACATTCTATTAACGATAATGTTTCCAAATAATTATGTAGATCAACTAATTTAATGCTACACTAAAATGAACAGTTTTCTCTGCAGTTAAGAAGGGCTGTTTTATGTTTGCTTTTATTTTTCTTCCTTCCCATCATCATTGCATTCTCCCATTTAATTTATTATGTCAGCAAGGATATTTTTTCACCAGCTTTGCAAAAACTAATAATTTGTTCTCTATATTTACATATTGTTGTTCCATGTAGATACTTGTTGTTAAATCTTCATGCTGATATGGTTTTACTTCAAGGCTTGGAATAATGTCAGCTCATCAAAATGAAATGTAACTGTAGAGGTTTACAATTTTTTTCATCTGCTTCATGAAAGCTGAAACCGACTTTTCTGAAACAATTATAGGAGTTCGACAATGAAACTGAAACACTGCCATCTAGAATATAACTGAAGTTTCTAAAGCCTGCACCTGATTTCAAAATGCTGTGTTGGAAGAAACAATACAAATTTGTTACAAAATGTAAAATAATTATAGTTACGCAAAGTTTTCAATAAAATGTTAAAAAATGATAAATCTTGTTTCTTTTGAACGATCGGCTCACATCAAATCGGAAGTTGAACTGTGGAACTGTGTATCTTTCTAAAACTGTGGAAAAAAGGCCATTTCCTTTTTATCTGCAAAAAAGAGCCATAAGAAACCTCACAAATGCTTTAACTTTTCTTATTCCATCATAATATGCGGCTGTTACATTCTCGAAATTCCAACTCTCTACTTACTTGCCCAGATAAATGAGTCGTGGCATCGTCACTGAAATCCAAGCGCAACATGGAAACTTTCATTCTCTTCTGCAAAAAAGAGATGCATAACTGAATACAATTTTCCTGGAAGGACTTGAGGAAGTATCTGCAGTTGAATCCTGTAGGTTTCGTGAAGAAAGTTATAACAGTTTCCAAACTGTTTGACGGGAAATGCGAAGCTTACGGATTGATCACTGTATCGATTTTTGAGGATTACGAGGGAATGCATTTTACTTCGCTCAATAATTTCCTCAGATGCACAGTGAGCATTTAAACGTTTTGCGGAACATAAGATTCTTCCCTCTATATACAAGTGCTATTCTATTTCTAATTCAGTGAGAAGTTCAGTTCTGAATCTTCGACGAAAAATATCCTGCTCATCTGTAACGATTTTATGCCTAGATCTGAAGAACACGAAAAGCTTACTGCGGTTGGCTCGCCATATCGAGCATTGGCGAATTGCCTGATCGTTAGTGATATCACTAGAGTACATTGCTCTTACACCCTTGTGGCAAAATCCAACAACAAACAAAATTTGAACACTTTTTTTTTTTAGAACTGTAGGCGAAAATATGTCAAAATGTATTCAAATACAATTAACGGTTTGAAAGCTACAACTCTTCGAAATCGGCTGAAGACTTTAGAAATACGGTGTATTTATTTCATTGAGACGGTTAGAGACCGTTACTGTAAACATTTTGCTTGAAAATGACTAATACAAGTCTTCCAGTTAAGAATATTTTTTATCAGTCCTATTCCCAAACAATCGACATGACGGAGGAGGAGGAAAATGTTTCTCAGGTTGTAATCGGAAGGGGGCTGCGGAATGTAGAACGAATTCAAGCTCACTTGTATGTTTTCAGACCAATTTGTTCCCAATTTTGCCATGTGAGCAGGTTCATTATCAACGTGACCCGTGACGTTTTCTTTTTAAAATAAACATCTGAACAACTGAGTGGACTTTAATTATCAGTATACCTTGTCAGTGATGCAACCTTCAAGAACAATCATTTTTCTTAACTATACGACTGGATGCATACTGCAGCTATAAGTCTGGATTCTGTGGCATTCGATACATCTAAAATGCTTTTTGTGTTGCTGATAGATATACCAGCCAGTACAAAAAATTGGTTCTTTTTTTAACTCCGACATATCTCCCATTTATGCCCTGTAATTCAGTACCTCTAATGCTTCTGAAAATTCAAATTTCTTACTCTGCTGCTTTTACAAAATTCGAAACCATTTTTTTTAAGCTTTCAACGGAAGTTACAGGCCTGCTTTGCTTTACTGTGAAGAAGATCAAACGAAATGCTAACGAATCTATCCAACGAGAAAAAGGATGGAAGTCACGGGTCGTTTAAACTATTGCTATCACCACTCTGAAGTACTTGCGTGAAAAGTGTTCTCGTAAATGTACCAATATAATGTAAAGAAACTCAAAAATTTGCTTTAGTGGTGCACATTAAAGATTTTGCAGTTAGAAATGAATGTCTGTTGTGCTCTTGGGATAAATAAGGAATCACTTCTCAAGTTAATGCCAGGGAAAAGAAATCGGTGCCACCGGTCCAGAAGCAAATCAAGATCACTTTGATTGTAGATTTACAATGTCGTAAGTCTTCTTCTCTCAAAAACTGTATCCTTAACATAAAAACTAGACTTTAAAATTTATTATAGGAAACATTCTTAAAGAGATGCTAATGTGCAGCACCAAAGCAAATTTTTGAGTTTCTCCATGTTATATTGGTACATTTACGGGGATACCTTTCACGCAAGCACTTCAGAGTGGAAATATCAATAGCTTAACGACACGTGACTTTCATTTTTATTGGATCAGATTTCATTAGAATTTAGAGCAGAGGTTCTCAACCAGGCAGAAATTCTTCCCCCTTGGGAGAATTGCATAATTTCAGGGACGATGCGGCCAGCCTTTTATTTAGCTGTTAGGTATTTATTTTCAATTTATGAATGAAAAAAATTAGTTTTATCCATTGGTATTTATCAAATTTTCTAAACTTTTGTTGTCTAATTTATAAAACACGTTAAAAATAATCTAAATCTAAATAAATGTGTATTGAGTTTTGGAAAGGAGAGGGGGAATTTCTATAAACCTCAAAAGGGGTGCTTGGTCCTAAATAGGTTGAGGATCATTGATTTACAGCATATTTAATTTGTTTTATTTTTGAGGCAATTTACATATTATCTCATCGACCGTGAAAGTTGCTACCATCAAACCATGAAAACCGACGGAGATCTTGACAACATTGCATCAGTTTTTCCAATGGAATTCTGAACCGCACTTCTGTCTGCAGCTCTTACATTAAAGCCCTCTACATTGTCTATGTACTATCCATCAGAGAGCTGGTTCTTTTTGTAAAAAGAGGCTTTCGTCGCTTTCCACTATTTTGTCAGGCACTTCTGTTTTACTTGAAGCTCTATTTAGAGCATTATGAGTTAAAATTTCCTGCAGGTAACTATTCCAGTCAATTACTGTTTTTTGGGCTTCATACAGCTATTTTCGCCCTGCCCCCATTCAACAGATACGAGGGCATTTCGAAAAGTAAAGATACACCGTACGCCAGAGGAAAAGAAAAGTTTTGGTGAGCAAGTTGGCAACACAGGTGTTAACATTGAACCGTTAGCTTTCTCCTCGCGGTCGTTCGGCATTTCAACGTTGACTCTGGTTGGAGTAGGTAGTGTTTAAAATGGTTGCGCCGATTCAGAATCCCGCCAAATGCGAAGTACGCTCCGTCATACGTTTTCTTCATGCAAAAGGTCAGCGACCAGCGGATATTCACAAAGAAATTGTTTCTGTTTATGGGAACGTTATGAATCGACAAAATGTAACGAAATGGTCTCGTCATTTCTCTGAAGGTAGGACCGATGTTCATGACGAACAAAGAACAGTCGGCTATCTGTGATCTCTGATGCCCTTCTTCAGAGAACAGAGGAAGCAATTCGTGCGAATAGACGTCTCAAATTGAAAGAATTGCACCAGATCATACCGGAAGTGTAAATGACAACTCTTTATGAAGTTGTGACTGTCAAGTTAGGGTACAGGAAATTGTGTGCGCGCTGGGTTTCAACACGCGGCAACCTTCTATGACTGTGGGATACAAAAGCTTGTGCACCGACTTAACAAATGTTTGGATAACGGGGGTGATTATGTCGAAAAATAATAAATAATCCAGTTAATAAGATGTAACTGACGTTTTCTAAATAATTTTTTTTTTTTTTTTTTTTTTTTTTTTTTTTTTTTTTTTAAGGAATGCGAACCATTGTATCTTTACTTTTCGAAATGTCCTCGTATTATTTCTTTCGATCAGCTGTAAATAAGAGAGTGCAGTTACAAATGCGATTCAAATCTCAAACCAAGTTTTTCTCGAATAGTTTCTTCTCACAGGTTTTCTCGTTGTATGCCATTCATTGTTTATATGTGATTAGATCAAATGAAAGAGTAGATGTTGTTAGTGTGTCGTGATGTCATCACTCTAAAACTTGCATTTTGGGCAGGAGTGACCACTCGCCTCATTAATGTTTCGGTGTATCTCATAAAAGTTGAAACGCCAAGTTTTTTCTACTTCATTTTATTAGATTTAAATTTTTTTTTTCATTTTATTTCCTCCGCTCTTATTTAAATTTATTTCTTGCAGAAATAGGCGAGTCTGCACTTTAAAATTATATTAGAATAAAGATATTATGCAAATTGCATGCTCTTAGCTGCAAAATTAGTCAAGTTACTTTAGTTTTTTATGGTTGTTCCTTTAAATTTTCCCACCTAATGTATTAAAAACAAAAACCAATCTTTTTTTTTTTATTTTAAAATTTATTCCTAGTATACTTCTTGTTATTTTAATTTTTTCCCCTTGTACTGAAGCCTGGTTTACTGAGTTTCATTCCTAGACATTTGCCTTATTTGTCTCATGCTTAATCCGCATTGTATTACATATTAAAATTTAATTGGAAATAAAAGTGGGAAGCTTTATGTTCCGTGCAATTTTAATAGTGATTTCCATTTGTGCTAGAGATCATTTTAACGGAATGAAGGAAAGCACTATTGAAGATTACATTACAGGCAAGCCAGTCAGTCTATCATTAAACTCTATACCAAACAAATAAATTTGACTTCTTTATATATGTAATATACAATAATTCATGTTTTAATTTCACATTACATGCCTATAAAAATTATGTAAAAAAAGGCAGTTTTTTCCTACGAAAATGAAAATCGAAGTTTCAATGATTACTTAAGAATCATTTGTCTACATTAAGTACCGTAAAATAAATTTTTAATGGAGCTTGGACAATTCTGAATACAAATCAGAATATTAAAATGCTACTGAATGTTTCTAATTTTTCATACAAAAATGATAGTAAGAATAAAAGGGGGAAATAATAAAAAAATTCAAAAAAAATTTCTTCATATTAAAATTTCACATTTAAAGCAAGATTTGAAATCTGCGTTTATTGAAAAATAAATTTAAGAGTATAGTTTAAAAATGCGTTTATATTTATTAAGAAGATACAAGTGAAATTCATTAAAATAAGTGCACATTTCAGATTCTTGAATTTTGAGGTTCATTTTCTCAACATAATTCGAAAAACGGTATTTGTGTAGCAGTTGAGTTTTTTACATATTTTCAGATTATTTTTTTTTAGATCAAAGCAAATGTAGAGACAGGAGGAGGATTATCCTAAAACTAATACGGGATAATAAAAAGTACTGAGAAATATATATTTTTTTTAAATCTAAAGTTTCATAAAAGCGTGACTTGCAATATGGAACTCAGGACCTTCACGTAGTGATACTGTATAATTAAGGTGCACTGAAATTGAACCAGTAACATACTTTTTTAAATGAACTCTTACATTTAACGTGAATAAATCTATTATACTTAAGTTTTTAAACATCACATTTAAAGCGAAACTTTTTCATAAAGTTTTACTTCTACAAGTACTTCTGATTCTACGAACCCTTTTTCTGAAGCTAGAATCCCTTTCCAATGTGAAAAATATGCTATATCGGATTTTGTAAAATCCTAAATAAACTGACACAGAAGAACTTGATATTATTGAAAATATTTGGGCACCAACAGCAATGTATGTGCTTCAAAGTTCTTTATTTGAATGCAATGAAAGAGTAATATTATATAAGTATAGTGTTTTAAACATTATTATTTGAATATCTTTGGCTGGTTGATTCTAAAATTAAAGATGGCTATGCAATATAGCACACAATATTCGGCAAGAGATATGCAAGCCAATCACAAAATCAAACTTTCAAACAATTAGTGAACGAGCTTTTTCGTAATTGGAAAAATTCTAACCAAACATAACAAAAAATATCATAAGTATTTCTTATTATCTCCCGATGCTTTAAAAATATCATTCTTTTTACGATTCATTCATATAATGTCGATTAGCAAAGAAGATTTGGCCGGTGCCATTATAGGTAATTTAACATCAATAGGTTAGATTTGAAATACATGAGAAATCAAGGTTATGGGTAGCAGCCATGTGCGGGATATTCAAAAGTGTACAAATAATATACAAGAGTGAAAAAGATTTCTTTTAGCAATCTATGTGCATTTTCTTTTTCATTTCTTCAATTTGGTAATTTTTAATGAATGCCACATTAAAGATATTCATAACTCTAAGAAAGTGATAGAAAAATGTTTTCTTTCTTTCTTCTTCTTCTTTTTTTTTTTTTTTTTTTTTTAAATACTCAGAAATGTGTCAATTACTACTCAAGTATCAATGTATGTTTGAAAGAAACTGTACCAAATTTGGGCCCATTTTCAAGAACGAATTTCTGAAAAAAATATTTCCCTACTCGTTGAATAGAAAGGTACGAATACGTTATGGGGGAACTGCCTAAAACCTTGGTTCATGCACTAAAAATAATACTGATTTGGTGTAATAGTGACTCATCTTCTGGAGCTTATATCCTCTTGAGTTCACTGAAATGATCTGTGTTGATGATTGCATTATTTTCAGTTGCAAAAATATTTACAGTCGAAACGTATTGTCATTACGTAGAAGTTTACAGTCGAAATCGATAGCTCTCACTGCAGTAATTAATTTATGTGGCGATATTTTAAGAAAACCACAACAGTTCATGCCAATTAAAGAAAGATTTCAGTGCAATTTATTTAGAGTTAACCACAATTCTGAAGTAAAAAAATGTAGAAGAATTTGAATTTCTCTTTGGCGATAGGCAAGCAAGCTAACGTGTTGTTTTAAAATCAACTGAATCTTATTTTCGAATATCAATTTATAATTCATTCTCATATGGTGCGATCTTCAGTTAAAAGAACGTTTTATGAAGCGTAAAGAACTGTTAAATTCTTTTAATACTTTAGTTTCCCAAAAGAATTAATTCCCTCTCAACATGAATATGAAGGAAAATTTGAGATACTGTTAAATATATATTTTTATAATTTGTAGGATTATAATATTATTATTTTAAAAGTTGAATATCAACTCTGGCGAAGAAAACTGCATCAAAAGCAAAATCGTTTATTTACAATAAAAGCTTCAGAAGCCTGCTATAAAGAGACTTTTATTTACACAGTCGACTGTCTCTTAACCAGCCTAAATGGGATCGGGATTAAGCCGGTTAAGCGAAATTCCGGTTAAAGCGAAGAATGAAAAAAAATTATTTAATTGAGGGAAATGCACTTTTTTTTAGAGTTTAAGTATTTTCTCGCTCATTTCAGCATGCTTTCATGGCGTAAAGGTTAGCAAACTCGGCGCGTATTCGAGAGGTCCCGGTTCGAGTTCCGGCGAGAGCATTGCTAATTTTTCTCGTCTCTCTGGTTAAAAAAAAAAAAAAATAATGACTCTACAGTGGCGCCCGAACTAAAAGGTGGTGGTTGATGATTCTTCCCCACCAGAATTTGGCGATTGGGTTATCAACCCCTAGTCGCCCTTTGAAAGGGAGTATTTTCTTCCTCCTTTCAGCATGCCTTCGTGGTGTAATGGTCAGCACACTCGGTATTCGAGAGGTCCAGGTTCGAACCCCGGCGAGGGCATTGTCCATTTTCCTCACCTCCTACTTCATAATAACCTAATGACTCTACAAAGTAAGCATTTTTTAAATGTGCCAATTTATTATAAAAATTTTACATACCGTTAATGGGAATGTTTAAAAATGCAGTTAATATTTTTCTGTAGAAGGCTGAAATTTCAGAGACTCGCTGCATAATTTCGCCATTTTTTTTTTAATTGGGAAAATATGCAGAGTTATTTTAAAAGCATCACATCAATGGAGGAAGCCAATGCTTGTTGTTCCATATAACTTTTCAAAGCTTTTGCTCCATCTATATACGATATGATGGAGGTCGCACTATCACCGATGTCAGACAAATCCGAAACAAACAAATTTTTGAATCCCAATACGCTCGAAACCATCGGGTAGAGTATTTGAGAGATTTCCTCATTTCTCCTTCATTTCCCGCTGCAACCAACTTTACTGTGCCCATTTAACCAAGCCATTCTTCGTAATGCGATACATGTAATACGAAGAATGGCTTGGTCAGATGGTCAGATGGAATGCGATCAATACGAAGACTTTTTTCTTTCATTATTGAACTGAATTCTAGTCAACACAAAAATTTGTTATTAGAAGAAAGAAATGTGTTCCTATAAGGTTTGCTCTTACGTGACGCCAGTGATTTTTAGTCATGGACCTTAAGGTCCATGTTCGTAGTCTTCTCAGAAGCAACTGCTTCCATGGTGGCTTCTTTCTCCCACTTCTATAAGCAAGTGACGACCTTGAGTAATGATTTTGATTTGAAGTTTCGGTAAACGGGCTATCTACGTAGGAGTTTTCGTGGTCTTCCGCATATGTAACGTGAATACGAGCTAGTTTTTCTTAAAATGTCCTCCACGAAAGCATCCGTTTCCTTTCAGAGAGGGTCCTTATACGCTTTGCCGTAATCAAAAAAACCAATTTAATTTTGGACAATAAATATTAAATGGTGCAGATTTTGTATTTTTGAAGACGACGAGAACTCCTTAACAATATCTGTATGAGAACATGCAGAAAAGTCCTTAACAATATCTCTTCTTTAGATGTGGCTGCATTATTGCTGAATTACAACAGTTTGGCGAGAAGAATTTGTTCAAGGTTATCCTTGTTTTTATGAGATACAAGCAGAATTATAAAGAACTGGAAGATTTGTGTCCCTTCAAAGATTTAATGCCAGGTACCGGGGCGTACTACTAAATACATCATCGGAAATGGGGTTCTAATTTAGTGTGTTAGTGTGTCCCAGCTGTTCTTTCAACGACTAAATAAATAAATAAAATCTGTTGAGTCAGAAATGGAATTATATTGCATATTTGATCACTCGATTGTTAGAAAGTCTCAAAATGAGAATCTTTTTTCAAAAGTACATTTTATGTTTGTTTAAGTTTGCTTAATTTCGAATAATCCTACAGGATGTAATGTTTCTTCTTTCCCCTAATGCACATTTGTTTTGAGAGAAGTCGTAATTATTTTTATTTCTGCTTGATTTTAACAACGAAAAACTTAGATGTTGGTTAAATCAGTTAATCTATTTGCTAATGTATTAGCGTTTGCAGGAATTAGTAATTAGCAGTTGCAGAAAACAGTGTTGTTACACATATGGTACCACCAAAAGCATTTTACTTAAAACAGTGTCGAGAATGAGAAAGATAAAGGAAAATGTCTTAAAATGCTTAAAATCTATTTTTATACTTACCTACAACTATACATGGTACTATGGTAGTTTTGTAGGTACATGGTATTATGGTAGTTTTGTAGGTACATGGTATTATGGTAGTTTTGTAGGTATATGGTATTATGCTAGCTTTCCTTTCAGTTTTAATGTTCGATTAAATTTTTATTTCTTTTAAAAAATAACTGTAAAACACTATTTGGTATTTTATTTTCATTATTGCCATTTTTTAAAGCTCCAAGTCATGTAACGTTTGCTTTTTTTCAATATAAATTATTACAATGGAAATAATTAGTTTGGTATGGCTTGACTGCAAATCATAATTCTATTTTTAAATATGTATTTGTAACTGGCTTAATTTACAAATTTCGCCATCTTTATAAATTTCTTGTCTTTTGCATTAAATTCATTATAAATATTGCAGAAAGGTCTCTTTTTGATGTATTGCTTTTCACTTACATTGGAAGTAATGCTGTAAAAAAGCACCGGATGGTCTAATATTTATATTTTAGTTCATTCTTCCATCCACTCTTTGATCACTTCTGTTCCATCCATTACTTTTTCTGCAACTTTCCTTAATCTTTTCTGCTGTACAGACGACAGTATATTTTTTCCATCACCAACAATGCCTTTTCGAAAAAAGGCAACTGCCTTCAAACTTTCCCCTTCATCTCTCTCTTGCAGGCGAGTTAAATTTGTTTTCATGTAGTCAAAACTAGTATGCTCAATTACTTTACGTATTACTGAATCATCTTCTAGAAGTTGCTGAAAGTAATTCTCACCAAGAAAGTTCGCTATTCTTAAAATTTCTTCTCTCCTGTTTTTGTGTAATTTTTCATACGATATAAGTAGCAAGTTTTCATCATCTTTATACTCTAGGAAGGAGAGGATATGCTCAAAATAACGCCCGTATCCTATATTTCCAGTGAGGAATTGCTCAAAATAATCGTTGAAATTCATTTCCCGTTCCTGAATATTTTGCATAAAGTGGAAAAAAGACACCACAGTATCCTCAGGCTTTCGATAAATATACAGGCATTTTGATTTTGGATTTTTTTGTACCATATTGTAGGGAATATGGTGTTTATATACTCTAGGGTTTTTTAAGGCTTCTACGGCTGCAATTCCCGTCATTTCCATTAACGGAACCACACGGTATGTGATGTCATCAAAGCTAGGGAAATAATCACCTTTTGAAAGTATTTGCAGGACGATGTATTGAAGCCATGTACTTCCTGTTTTAGGATAAGAAGCAATGATGATGTCCCCATCCTGAGGCATGTTATCTAATGCATCTTCGATGTTTTTTCTGTTAAACCATTTGGCTGCTGGAAAAGGCAGACCTCTCACTATCTGCAACTCATAGTTCTTGCTTCCACCTTTTTCAGACATTTTGTAGTATTGGTACCCTATAATAACATATTTATTAGTTTAGTGTTGCAAAATTGCTAAAAATGTATAGTACGCTAAAAATGTATAATAAATTCTATTGCAACACGTCGAATCCCGCGAAAGGGCTGGCTGCATGGGCGTTTTTGTGGTTTCCACCATGTGTAACGTGTATAAGAGATAGTTTTTCTTAGAAAATCCTCAATGAAGGCATCCCCCCCTCTTAGGCAGATATCCCTCGAGGCTTTGCTGTAATTAACAAAACCAATTCAAATAATAAGTGCAAAATCTGAAAGATAAATATCTTACATTTTTCCGAACGGCAACAGTCTCGCGCTCTGGAGATGAAAAATTTTATTTCGAATAGTGTTGTCTTTGCTCGTTTTCAGATTGTTGCGGTTTTAATCAAAAATCCATATCGTCGTTTTTTCACAATGCGGGAAACATGTTACATACATTCAGATTCTTCATTATTTAATTTCTTTAAAAATAATATAGGACAATAATATTTGGTGGCAATAATTTAAAAAGTGATGCGTCGTAACTAAAACAAAATCACTTTTCGAGACTAATAGCCTCTTTCGGTCTAAACAAATGTTTCTCTTTTGGGGTTGTCCTTCTCGTTTTCCTTACCAGAATGCAAATGCGTAATCAGCATTTTAACTTTTTTGAATTTTGAGACAGAGCATATTTCTGACATCGTGTGTTCGCACGGTTGTTAATTTCCTGTTAGCTCTGATGGTTGTAATTCTTCGGTTTTTACGTTCTATCGCTGTCGACGCTTTGAATCTGACGCTCCGGTAAAACAATGTGCCAGCTTCTAGTATATATTTAGCTATGTAGGCTTTGACTACTACTCAGTGTTTAAATTGGGTGTTCTATTTAGTTGCATTACCATGAGTTGTTGCTTATATTGTAGCACATTTTAGTTATTTGAGACATAACGATGATTCACTTCACATTTGTTAGAATCATCGAACTAATTAACATTACTGGATCAAGTAAAACCCTACAAGCTTATCAAGATTTTTTTGTTTTTGTTTTTGTATGCATAAACGACACTAATCATTTCAATTATGATCTTGTTCTTTTACTACAATTCTAAATTTATATCACTCAATATCGATCTAAAATCTATAAGAAATGCTAAATTACTGAACCAAATCTCATAGCTTAAATATGCACATTTTTTTATCTTGATTTTCGAGAAAAGTTTTTTTTTTATCTCAGCTGATAAATCGCGTTATCGGACCAGCAGATATTTATTTCTTCTTAGGTATCATTTAACGGTATGTAATAATAATTCTGGCTGTCTTTAATCACGCTGCAACTGGAAGAAAAGCTTTTTAAGAGAACTTCTTCGAATTGAATTCATGATTTGACTGCTATACCTATTATTTTTATTATTAATGGAACTAATTTCAAAATTGGTAGTTTTAAATTAGCGAGTAAGCTTTCTCTTATATTTTCGCTTATTTTCGCATTTCCCCGCGTTAGAGTATTTCGAGACGATTGTAGATCTTGTGAGGTTTATCTATATATTTTAACTAATAGTTTACTTGAAGTCGAAAAACCTTTCCTGTTACTCTCTTTTCACTCACGTCAGAATGTAAACGAGATAGCGAGAGTTTATTCAGATTAAGGTAGAATGACGTGCTATTTAAGCAAGGAGTTTCGGAAGTTACTTTCCGAGTGGGTCTGCCTATTCCAGGCCACGTTGTGCTGTGATTATTAGCGACTTGTGTTAGTGACGTTGAGTTTTCCAGCCAATAGGCTTCTCTCGCCGGTTTACCAGAGCTCTCTTCCTGCGAGTTAAGGTATTCATTGAGCCGTTAGGCTAATCTACCACACCTTGAAATTAGTATTTGTTACGTCATTCTAAACCAGAAGTCAATGGCTTCTTGTAATCCACTGTCACTGTTAATTTTATGTTTGAATAAAAGGGTGTTATACAACCTTCTACTGATTTCTGTTTTGCTTCACAAGGCTAGAAGATAATTCTTTAAGGATCCTTTTAAGAGTATGTTCCCAAAGGTACACAGACTTTTCAATCTTTAATTATAGCAATAATTTCATACTTTTTTAAACCATTTGAAAGTGAATCATACATTTCCAGAGTCGAATTTTTCATAAAGTCTTCATCACAAAAATGGTCTACACTTTTTTTTTGATAGAACATGGCTTACTTTGAATGACGCAATAGTCATTGCACGTGATTTCAACATGGGCTTTTTAAAATTCCTTTGTGGTTTGTTAGTTGAGCCTTAAGTTGAGTTAGTTCCTTAGTTGAGCCTTAAGATTATTATTTTATGGATAACCTATTTAATATTTGTTACATAAAGGTAAAAAAAATGCTTCTCCAAATTACCCTTTTTAGTAACGGCTACAGAACCATTATATAACAACATTTATCATTTATAAAAAGTCACTCAATTCCGATTGTTTCATAAAAATGATAAATCTTTTTTTTTTTTTTTCCCTTAGGTTTATTATTCATTTTAACGGGTAATAAGATGCAAAAGAGGTATATAAAGAGACAATTTTAATTTCTAATTTAGAAAGAATGTACTTATATGTCTTCCAAAAAATCATAAAAGATTCCAACGTTAATACTCATGGAATTATCTTTAACAAGTCTGTTCAGATTTTTGCGTTTGCTTACGATATCGACATAGTCGCGCGCACTCCCGAATCACTTAGAGAGGCTTTTACAATTCTATAGGCTGCAGCCAGCAAAATGCATCTAGGAATCAAACAAAATAAAATTAAATACATGCCTTGTGGTAATAACAGCAGCCCCTATTTTGAAATTGGAAATTACAAATTTGAAACAGTTAGCAAATTTAAATATTTAGGATCAGAAGTTAATACTCTCAATGATTTAATGCCCGAGATCCGTAGTAGAGTCACAGATGCTAACCGATGTTTTTTCCGTCTCAAAAAATACTTGAAGTCTAACTTCACTAGCAGAAAAAAGAAGATTTTAATTTACAAAAGCTTAATCAGACCCATTCTTACATACTCTGCTGAGACCTGGGCAATCATAGAAAAAGCTAAAAGTATCATTTCTGTCCTTGAAAGAAAAATTTTGAGAAGTATTTTTGGTGGCATAAAATGTAACAATATCTGGAGAAGAAGAACTAACTCTGAACTCTATAAATCCTTTAAAGAAATAGATATAGTAAAATATTTAAGGATTCAGACAATTAAATGGGCAGGACACTGCAGAATGGATGAAAATCGAGTAACTAAAAAGATATTCTCGGCCAGACCATTCGGCACCCGAAAAAGTGGGAGACCTAAACTTAGGTGGCTCGACTGTTTGGAAACAGATTTCAGAATTTTAAAAATAACCAAGTGGATGTCCATGGCCAGGGATAGAAGAGCTTGGAATTCGATTCTGAGGAAGGCAAAGGCCCATCCTGGGCTGTCTGGCCATTGAAGAAGAAGTACTTTTACTTCTTACAACAGTAGTGTTAAGAAACGTTGGCACTTTTCCTAGAAACGTTAATTAGATATTACCACAATGGTGAATACTGAACAAAAAACACAGGAATCTCAATTATGTATTGTTACACCGAGGATTAAAAGAGCGTCAATGAGCCTACAAGCTGGCGTATTCGATAGCGAGCAGACGACAGGTAACGTAAGACGCCACTCTCCTACTCTTTCGATCGCTGTTGCAGAATATCAGTTGTCAGTGTCAACTAAGACAGTGGTCTCGTACTCAAACTGCATGTGGGCCGAATGCACAATCTGGAAATACCTGACGCGCCATAATTTATTTTCAGCAAAAATAAAATAAAGCAAAAAGCATTTATAGAGTCGTTAGGTTCTTTTGATACCGGAGACGTGAAAAATGTGCAATGACCTTGCCGAGAATCGAACTCCAGGCTCTCCCGAATACCCGTCGTGCGTCCTTCCAGTTACACCCCGAACGCATGAGAAGGGGAAGGGAGAAAATACCTTATATACTCTCCTTTTTAAAGGGAGACTGAGACTTTTAAGCGACTAGGATGAGAGGACTCAGTTACCAAATCCTGATGGTGACGAATTATCGTCCACAGCCTTTTAGTTCAGGCGCCACTATAAAGTTTCACATATTTTATACTACCAAAGAAGACAAAACTTTATACATTTTTTAACTAAATTTTGAATTTCGCTTGATAATTATACACCAAAACATACATAAACAACAATAATGTTGCATTCTAGGTGTCCGTTGGAGTAATTGATGACAACACTTGAAGAAGAATCAAAACTCAATTTATTCGCCAATTTATTACACAGGAGAGTTCCAAAAACACGTTTGCAGTCGTCGAAAAGCTACGATAAACACGCTGAAACAATCAGGAACACAGCTTTCAGACTACAACGGTGAAGATAGCTTCACAGCAAAGCACTGAAATACAGCTTCCGTCTCGGTCAGTCCGCTTTCGAGCTAATCTCTGAACTCAAGTCACTACTATCGAACTCAACACATTTAAGATACTTTGACGATACACCGCACTCCGCGTACAGGCATGGTATTTATAGCATTGACCTACCTTCGAGAACATTCTGAGGAAAACCGGTAGGAATTCGTTCTAGAATGTTCACGTTCTGTTTATGGTGCATCGCCAATTGTGTCTCCAAATGGGCAATTTCGCACCAAATCTGGCAACCGTGCCTTTCCTTGCCACTTTCTAGCAAACCTAAATCCTCTTTGCGGGGAAGTTATCTTATCGCAACTGGGCATTTCGTAACAACAACAAGAACAATAGTAATAATTCAAAAGGGAAAAAATCAAATCTGTACTTTTTTTTGATCTGAAATCTAAAGTTTGTTTCTTGCAAGAATTATAGTTCTTTGCACTTTGTAATTCAAATATACTGATAGCTAAAACTAATATTTTAGACTGGTATTTATTTAAAATAATTCTAACATATTTAAATGATCTTTGAATAATTTACTCTAATTAAAAAAAAAAAATAAATTATGAAAACCTTCCGTGCGGGAAAAACTTGAATATAAATAATGACAATTTGTCTTATTTATTAAACTTTTCTTCAACAGATAAATTAAAATACTTGTTTTGTGCGTAAATAATTAGAAATTTTGTATATAAATGCAAAATTTATTTACATTAGTGGCCATGCACTAGACAAAAATGTTACTAGAAATTATCTTCTTCAGTGTCTGGAGATGTTCAATTGTCAGGCATTTTACCCCCTTATTACTTTTCAATTATGATAAAAAAAGTTGTTCACAGATAAATGTATTCCTAAAAAAAGCGATTAATTGTAGTGCTTAGTTCTTACGCAAACAACGCCGATTAGAATGTAAACAAAGTAGTGACTTCATACCGTTGGATTCACTTTCATTGCACGGGACATACGGAGAAGGCTTACTCCATGTATTCTAATCTCCATGGTTTACTGTATTTACCATTTTTCGAAAATCTTGACAACAGTACCACGTTATCATGTGTACTGCTGTAAAATAATTTTAAAGGTAAAATATTTAAAAAAATATTCATAAAACAGTACATGTGCTAATGAATTATTTTTATAGCAATGCTGCTAATGAATTATTTTTATTGTATATATAAAAATATACTTGTAAATGAAGAAGTTTTAAAAATTCTTCAAAAACCAAAAGCAAAACAAACATTAAGATGTAATTTATTGCAAATGAAAAAACTACTTTTAGGAATGTTTTTTACTTGAAAAAAATTAGGTGAGTGTATTTTTAATGTTGAATGGTATTTTATTAAACGTTCGTCTTTAATAGCACACTAATAGAAATGCAATTGAATGAATGTCCTGTCTTGTACTTAAATAAATAAATAAATAAATAAATAAATAAAAATAAATATAATTACAGATATATGATTGTTACATTAAGTTCAATTCTGAAGTGACAAAATTACAAAATAAAAAATTTGCGTAGCGATAGTTTGGATAACATGAATGGTGACTATATCTTCAAAATTAAATTCTAAGTATGTAGCTATTCGATGGTTCGATGATTTTGATTTCCATCTCTAATTTTTAATAAAATATAAATTTTTCACTTTCAGAAATTCACTGAAGAGAATCGTCATGTAAAATCAGTAATTCTGTAGCTGTAGAATAAAGTAAATTTAACTGAATAGTTGTACAAAATTACTAAATTCTGGCATGTAAACCACGTTTTTTCTTCTGGGATTTAGAACTTTAGAGCGTTCCTTTTTAATGACGATTCATTAAGGAGAAGCTAGCTACATATGTAGGATTTCAAATATATAGGATCTTCATATAACATAGTGACACATTTAATATATTTAATTTTAAATATACACATTTTATATATTTTTTTTATATAGATTACTGAAATTTTTAATTTTAGCATATTTTATTTATTAAAAAAATGAATATTTTTCAGTATTTATTCAGTACAGCAAATGAGCAAAACTTACTTCGCTATAGCAGTTCCAGAAGCAACAGTCTTTCTGCTATTATACGAAAATGTTCAGAGGGCGTCTTGTGAGTTGTTTATTTATTATGAGATACGCGCTTATCATCTTATCAAGTATTTAATCTTTCTTCGCTATAGCAAGTATTTAAACTTACTTCGCTATAGCAGTTCCAGAAGCAACAGTCTTTCTGCTATTATACGAAAATGTTCAGAGGGCGTCTTGTGAGTTGTTTATTTATTATGAGATACGCGCTTATCATCTTATCAAGTATTTAATCTTACTTCGCTATAGCAAGTATTTAAACTTACTTCGCTATAGCAGTTCCAGAAGCAACAGTCTTTCTGCTATTATACGAAAATGTTCAGAGGGCGTCTTGTGAGTTGTTTATTTATTATGAGATACGCGCTTATCATCTTATCAAGTATTTAATCTTTCTTCGCTATAGCAAGTATTTAAACTTACTTCGCTATAGCAGTTCCAGAAGCAACAGTCTTTCTGCTATTATACGAAAATGTTCAGAGGGCGTCTTGTGAGTTGTTTATTTATTATGAGATACGCGCTTATCATCTTATCAAGTATTTAATCTTACTTCGCTATAGCAAGTATTTAAACTTACTTCGCTATAGCAGTTCCAGAAGCAACAGTCTTTCTGCTATTATACGAAAATGTTCAGAGGGCGTCTTGTGAGTTGTTTATTTATTATGAGATACGCGCTTATCATCTTATCAAGTATTTAATCTTACTTCGCTATAGCAAGTATTTAAACTTACTTCGCTATAGCAGTTCCAGAAGCAACAGTCTTTCTGCTATTATACGAAAATGTTCAGAGGGCGTCTTGTGAGTTGTTTATTTATTATGAGATACGCGCTTATCATCTTATCAAGTATTTAATCTTACTTCGCTATAGCAAGTATTTAAACTTACTTCGCTATAGCAGTTCCAGAAGCAACAGTCTTTCTGCTATTATACGAAAATGTTCAGAGGGCGTCTTGTGAGTTGTTTATTTATTATGAGATACGCGCTTATCATCTTATCAAGTATTTAATCTTACTTCGCTATAGCAAGTATTTAAACTTACTTCGCTATAGCAGTTCCAGAAGCAACAGTCTTTCTGCTATTATACGAAAATGTTCAGAGGGCGTCTTGTGAGTTGTTTATTTATTATGAGATACGCGCTTATCATCTTATCAAGTATTTAATCTTACTTCGCTATAGCAAGTATTTAAACTTACTTCGCTATAGCAGTTCCAGAAGCAACAGTCTTTCTGCTATTATACGAAAATGTTCAGAGGGCGTCTTGTGAGTTGTTTATTTATTATGAGATACGCGCTTATCATCTTATCAAGTATTTAATTAGAGTGAATATCTGCTGCAAGTACCCTTGAAGTCGAAGGTCAATGTCTCACTGGTATTCATTAAAATAATCTCATTTGAGGAATAAAACTAAAATAGATTTTAAGATTGAAATATAAGCATAAAATTATCCAATGCAATGTACATAAATCTATAAAATAAATAAAATGTAAAAAATAAATAAATGCGTAAAACTGTTAAATTGAAATTGGTGGAGTATTTCAGGTGCTTTTATAAAATTAAATGATTTAGATCTCAGAGAAACGAATATCAAATGTACTCAAATGTCTGGGATCTGCGACAATAAATAAGTCCAATAATTAGGCCAGGTGATAACATAGAACACTGGCTCAAGCAAAGTTTACCACAATGAACCTCCAGAACAAAGAACTAAATTCAACTACAAAAAAGAATGTGTTACTAGAAGAAAGAAATTTGTTGCTATAATGTTTGCTTCTAGATTACGCCAATGATTAGAAGCAACTGCTTCCTTGGTGGTTTCTTTCTCCCACTTTCTATACGCAAGTGACGACCTTGAGTATTGACCATAGTTCAAGTTTCTGTAAACGGGCTAAGTGCTTAGGAGTTTTCATGGTCTTCTGCGTATGTAACGTTTAAATACGAGCTTGTTTTTCTTAAAGTTCTCCACGAAAGCATCCGTCTCCTTTGAGAGAGGGTCCTTATACGCTTTGCCGTAATCAAAAAACTCAACTCAATTTTGGACAATAAATATTAAATGGTGCAGATTTTGTATTTTTGAAGACGACGAGAAATCCTTAACAATATCTGTATGAGAACATGCTGAAAAATCCTTAACAATATCTCTTCTTTAGATGTGGCTGCATTATTGCTGAATTACAACAGTTTGGCGAGAAGAATTTGTTCAAGGATATCCTTGTTTTTATGAGATACAAGCAGGATTATAAAGAACTGGAAGATTTGTGTCCCTTCAAAGATTTAATGCCAGGTACCGGGAAGTACTACTAAATACATCATCGGAAATGGGGTTCTAATCTAGTGTGTCCCAGCTGTTCTTTCAACGACTAAATAGATAAATAAAATCTGTTGAGTCAGAAATGGAATTATATTGCATATTTGATCACTCGATTGTTACAAAGTCTCAAAATGAGAATCTTTTTTCAAAAGTACATTTTATGTTTGTTTAAGTTTGCTTAATTTCGAATAATCCTACAGGATGTAATGTTTCTTCTTTCCCCTAATGCACATTTGTTCTGATAGAAGTCGTAATTATTTTTATTTCTGCTTGATTTTAACAACGAAACACTTAGATGTTGGTTAAATCAGTTAATCTATTTGCTAATGTATTAGCGTTTGCAGGAATTAGTAATTAGCAGTTGCAGAATTAGTAATTAGCAGTTGCAGAATTAGTAATTAGCAGTTGCAGAATTAGTAATTAGCAGTTGCAGAATTAGTAATTAGCAGTTGCAGCCGTCTCTTCTCAGAAATAGTCCTAATATGCTTTGAAGTAAACCAAATTCAATTTTAGGCAATAAATCTTGTTAAATGCTACAGATTTTGTAGTTTTTGAAGAAGCAGAAAAGTCCTTAAGGATATCTGTTTGAGAACTGTAGTTCTGGCTCATCATTGCTGAATTACAGCAGTTTGGCGAGCAGAATTTTATCAAGGACATACTTGTTTTCATGAGGTACAAATAGGATTATAAAGGACTAGAGGATTTGGGTTCCTTCAAAGATTTAATGCCAAGTACCAGGGCGTACTACTAAATACATCACCCGATATGGGGATCTAATCTAGCGGGTCCCTGTTGTACTTTCAGTGACTAAATAAATAAATAAAATCTGTTGAGTCAGTAATGGAATTATATTGTATATTTGATCACTGGATTGATACAAACTCTCAAAATGAGAATTTTTATTCAGAACTACTTTTTGTGTTTGTTGAGTTTTGTTTCATTTCGAATATTTCAATAGGATGTAATACTTTTTCTTTATACTTATGTATATTTGTTCTAAGAGAGGTACACATTATATATATTTTTACTTGATTTTAACATGGAAAAAGTTAGAAATTGGTTAAATCATTTAATCTAGTTACGAACGCACTAAGATATAGGAATTAGTAATTAGCAAGTGGAAGAAAATAATGTTATTATAAGCACAAATAAGTGTTGAATATCAAGACATTACTGTTAGAATCGAAAGAGAACGTATCAAAAATAAGAAAGAAAAAGAAAAATGTCTTAAATTGTTTAAAAAAGAAACAAGTTAAGTACATGTTATTATGGTAATTTTACTACCAATTTTAAAGTTCAGATCAGTTTTTATTTCTTTCAAAAAATAAATATGAGATTATATTTGGAATTTTATTTTTAGTGCTGCAGTTTTTTTTCCAAGCAATTTATTTTTTCCTTTTTTACAAATTATTAAAATGGAAATAATTAGTTTGACACAGTTTGACTGCAAATCATAATTCTGTTTTTTAAATATTATATCTCTAACTTGCTTAATTTACAAGTTTACTGTCTTTCCTATTAAATTCAGTATAAATGCTGCAGAAAAAAAGGCTATTCTTGGTGCATTGCATTTCCCATGGTTTGGAAGTCATGCTGTAAAAAAGCACAGATATCTATATTTTAGTTCACTCTCCCATCCACTCTTTGATCACTTCTGTTCCATCCATTACTTTTTCTGCAACTTCTCTTAATCTCTTCTGCTGTTCAGTCGACAGCATTTTTTTTCCATCACCAACAATTCCTTTTCTAAAAAAGGCAACTGTCTTCAAACCTTCACCTTCATCTTTTTTTTGCGGATGAGTTAAGGTTAAGTTTTTTTTCATGTAGTCAAAACTAGTATGCTCAATTACTTTACGTATTACTGATTCATCCTCCAGAAGTCGCTGAAAGTAATTCTCACCAAGAAACTTCGCTATTCTTAAAATTTCTTCTTTCCTGTTTTTGTGTAATTTTTCATAGGATATAAGTAGCAAGTTTTCATCATCTTTATGCTCTAGGAAGGAGAGGATATGCTCAAAATAACGTCCGTATCCTATATTTCCGGTAAGGAACTGCTCAAAAAAATCACTGAAATTCTTTTCTTCTTCCTGCATATTTTGCATAAAATGGAAAAAAGATACCACAGTATCCTCAGGGTTTCGATAAATATAGAGACATTTGGATTTCGGATTTTTTTGCACCATATTGTAGGGAATGTGGTGTTTATATACTCTAGGGTTTCTTAAGGCTTCTACGGCTGCAATTCCAGTCATTTCCATAAATGGAACTACATGGTATGTGACGTCATCAAAGCTGGGGAATAAATCACCTTTTGAAAGTATTTGCAGGACGATGTATTGGAGCCATGTAGTTCCTGTTTTAGGATAAGAAGCAATGATGATGTCTCCATCCTGAGGCATGTAGTCTAATGCATCTTCAATGTTTTTTTTGTTAAACCATTTGACTGCTGGAAAAGGCAGACCTCTCACTATCTGCAACTCATAATTCTTGCTTCCACCTTCTTCAGACATTTTGTGGTAATGGTACCCTGTAATAACATATTTATTAGTTTAGGTTTGCAAAATTATTTAATATAAACACTACGCTTAAAATATATGTTGAATTCTGTAGCATATATGTGCTAACGTTTGTACTTCTTTCGATGAGTTTACTTGAACGTGTTGAAAGTTGACTCTGAAGTGTAAAGAGTTAAATGATTTATTAAGCTTCCTAAATGATGGACTAATTTAATTTACTGGTTAGAAATATATTATTGAATCATGCAATTAAGTTTCCGTCTTACCAACAGACAGTTCAAATAGTATCTTGTTACATAACGACACTTCTTAATGTTCCCGAAGTTGGCACATTATGGGGGAAAAATATCTCATGTAGACACCACATGACTTCCCTGTATGGCCTATTAAATTACGCACATTTTTTGCTGCATTTCATTTAAAATTATTTCCTCCAATTGCATTAGAGATATATTTCTTATTCAATCACTTCAGTTTTGACTTCGCGGGAGGAAAAAGTACATAAAAGCTCAAAACATCTTCATTAAAAATTTTAAAATACAGAAAAACCTAAAACATCAAATAGAGTTAAAAACCGTTAAAAAACAATTTTTATTGTTACAATTATAGTTTAAATTAATTAAAATAAGGCAGAAAGACAGATTTTTCAGGTGCACAAAACTGAAAGTTTACTTTTGGTCCCATTCGGCAAAAAGAATCTGAAGTTGGTGCAGAAACAGACTTAATTCACTATTCTGCTCAGTTTCAGATGTAAATAAATGGCGGCTTCATTAGGCTTAGTGGAATTTAAACAGCTTTTAAATTGTTGATAATTTTACAACTATCGCATGCAGATTAACTAAAGGCATGAAAACCTTAACCAGAACATGAGAATAATATCATGCAGTTACCTTTAAACAAAATAATGCAATAATTTTTATTATTAACATTTTATGCGTTAATTTCATTTATTAAATATCATTCACACTTTACGCCAGATAAACTTCAATTACAAACAAGTCACAAACTATTTAAAAACAGCTAAAAACAACATACCTTCAGAATTTCTGATAGAGCTTGTCAGGATTATGTTAATTTTATTAGAAGTTAAATTTTGAGTTAAATTTTCTTTCCTATCGATTCTTAACTTCAAACTTGCCACTTCCGGTCAGAACGTAGTTTTAGAATCACGTTTGAATACATAATGAGGAAGAGCGGTATTTAACCGCGAGGTTCTTCGGTCTTAGCGTGAGATACCAGATATTCTGGCTGCACGCGTCCGCCTTTTTAGGCAACTCTCTCTTAAGCTATTATCATACTCGGCCGTACTTTAGGCCCTTGATAGCTTCGCAGTCTATTAACGTTAAGGGGCTAACTCTGCTAGAATCTTGATAGCTTCGGCTATATCTCTTTAGTTAAGATAAATTTAGTTTAATTCTTAGTCTCTTAAGTTCAAGCCCGAGTGTCGGCTTTATTGTAACACTCTAAAGCGGAGTTTTGTTAAACTTTAGTTGGAATAATAAAGGATTAGTTTACCCTTCTATCTTGTTGTTTCCCGTCACACGAACTCAAGCGATTATTCGCTTATCAGTTCTTAAGATTCTTCACTTCCAACAGTAACTTAGAATTGCAAAGTGAGGAACTTTACAAGCGTTAGAGGTTGCCATACATATTTTTGTATTTGCTATATTATTTCTTTAAAAACTAGCCATCTAAAATAGTTATCACAAAAAAAAATGTATATAATGATTTTAATCCGTCCAGCTAGTGTAATTAAAAAATATTGATTAGTTCTAATTAGATATCTCATGATTTTCATACATGTTTATTTAAATCATTCACGTTAAAAAGTAGAAAATAATATTTCTGAGACCTCCATTTCTTGCTTTTAAATCGCTTAGTTTATCATTCAATAGCTTCCAGATTAAGTTTGAAAATACTTTAGGCTTTAATGAATGGCAACAGCTTGACGCATGGGAGGTAAAAGTATTTTATTTCCGGCCGCGGCAACACGTTGGTTTCGTCGAACCGAGTATGTTAAATAATACGTATAAAATCTGAAAGATGTGAAATATCTTGCAGTTTTCGGAACGGCAACAGTCTCGCGCGGTGGAGAAAAATGTTTTATTTCGAACAGTGTTGCCACAGCTCGTTTTCGAATCGTTGAGTTTTTCATCCAAAATTCATTAAAGTTTTGCAAACAATGAAGTAAATAATACATAAAATTCGAAATTCAAAAATTTGGTCTTCTAGGTGTACATGTTCAGATGGAAGACTCCGTTATACAAAATTTAATGGCTATCATCGTTTTTTCACGATACGAGGAACATACATACATGCAGATTCTTCATTATTTAATCTCTTTAAAAATAATGTAGGGCGATAATATTTAGTGGAAACAATTTGAAAAGTGATACGCCGTTTATATTGAATCAAAGCAAAATCTCTTTTCGAGACCAATAGCAACTTTTGGGCTAATTAAATGATTACTAATAGATTTTTGATTCTTTTTTCTTTTTCGTTTTTCTCACCAGAATGCAAATGAGTAGTTAGTAGCTAAACTAAGGTTTCTGAATCTGGCATCGCGTGCTCACTACGGTTGTTAGTTTCCTACCAACTCTCATGGTTGTAATTATTCGGCTTTACGTTCTCTCGCTGTCGACACTTTGATTCTGACGCGCCTGTAAAATAGTGAGCCAGCTTCTAGTAATATTTAGTTATGTAGGCCTTGACTACTGCTCAACGTTTAAATTGACTGTTCTCTTTAGTTACATTACCACGAGTTGTGGTTTATATTGTAGCACTAGATGAGTACCATTTTGATCTAAATTCTGGTTAAATAAAAAGGTTATTTTTAACCTTATTAAAACGTTTTAGTTATTTGAGACATAGCAATAATTCGCTTCACGTTTGTTAGAACTATTCTATTGAGCATAATAAATTTTGTTTCGTATGCATAAATTATCCTAATCATTTCAATTATGATCTTGTTCTTTTATTGCATTTCTAAATTTAAATCACTTAATTTCGATGCAAAATCTTTAAGAAATGCTACATCACTGAACCAAATCCCATATCTTAAATCTGCACACATTTTAATCTTGCTGTTCTAGATTTTTTTTTTTTTTTTTAATCTTAGCAAAGAAATCGCGAAATCGGTGCAGAAATTTATTTCTATTTAGCCATCTTTTAACGGTATGTAATAATAACAATTTTGGCTGTCTTTCAAGCTGCAACTGGAAGAGAAGTTGTCTTTCTTCGAATGGAATTCAGGATTTTGATTGCTATGTTTATTATTTTGCTGTTACTGAAAACTAATTTCAAAAAGGGTAGTTTCAAATTAGCGAGGATGCTTTTTGTTATATTTTCGCTTATTTTCTCAATCCGCCTCATCATAGTATTCCAAGATGAGTGCAGATCTTTAATTGCAGCTATAATTTTACTCTTCTTAAAACCATTAGAAAGTGAATCAGAAATTTCCAAGGGCGTTTCTTTCATGAATTCCTCGTCAGAAAAATCGTTTACATTTTTTATATAGCTTACTTTGAATGATGTAATTGTCACTGCACGCGATTTCAGCATGGCTTTTTAAAAATATGTTGTTGAGTTCTTAATTGACCGCCATTTTTATGGATAATGTATTTCATATTTGTTACGTAGAGTTAAAAAATGCCTTTCCAAATTACCCTTTTTAGTAATGGCTACAGAGGCATTAAGTAACAACATTTATCACTTATAAAAAAATAAAATTCCCATTTTTTCATGAAAATGATGTTGTTGTTGTCTGGTTTATGTATTTTATGGAAGAATGGTTGTCAGAGTTTCAAGTCGGTTGGACATGAGAGACACCACCCTGGGGGTGGTCCGAGGGGGCCTTCCGGTGAAGGCCATCGGAAGAAACAGGTACGTTTTCTGAAAGACAGTTTGCTCTTCAGAATTTAATGTCTTAAAATATTGTGAAAGGTTATTCTGTTTCTTTACCAATGCATAGTATTACTCAGAGCAATAGCAATGAATTCGGTCTTGGTTAGAGCAAGTACTAAATTAGCGAAAGAACTCTTCTTTCTAACTGATAATCGCTCTATACGTAATAAAAATTGTATATTGCTCTATACGTAAATGAATTAAATAGATTTTTAACCTTGTACAGACATTAGCATTTTTTGGAAGCAGAAGAGATGAAAAATTAGCAACGCCTTCGCCGGAAATCGAACCACGGACCTCTGGAATACCGGCCCAGCGTGCAGAACCTTTACACCAAGAAGGCCACGCTAGGAAGGCGGGAGAAATACCTTATAACCTAATTAATGCAGTGCTTAAATTCATCAAGCGTAGCAGACGATATAAGCTCTGGAGTTGGTTCTAAATCTGAATCAGCATGCAGTATTTCTTTTTTTTAGTCCAAAGGGGCTTTATGCCTGAAGGACTATTGTTTTCTTTTTGCGATTTTCCGTCGATTCACTTCAAACGGCGAATCACTTTTCAAACTGTTGCCACAAAGTGTTATCTCCCTGTGTTAAAGAAATTAAATAATGAAAAATCTGCAAAAATGTATGTATATTTTTCGCATTGTGATAAAACAACGGTACATAGAGGCACTGAATTTTGAATGACGTAATCCTCCTACAAATATGGGCATGTGGAAGACCAAATTTGAAATTCGGAATTTGTTTTATGACCGATTTCCTATTTTGTAAAACTTTAATGAATTTTTGATTAACACACTCAAAGATTTCAAAGCGAGCAATGACAACGTTGTATAGAAAAAACATTTCTATTTCCAGAATCTTTGAATCTCTGTATCGAAAATTCTAAAGATATGCTCATTTTAAAACTGTTTTGTGATATTACTGTTGAACTGAATTTTATGGTTTAAGTGCGAAGAACGTGATATTTAATAAATAAAATGTTAAAAAAAACACAAAATGTTAAAAAAAACGCCCCTTTGGACGTAATTTAGCATCTGAAACATTTCAGATTTTCTTTTTCCTTTCTTTCTCTCTTTCTTTTTTTCTTTCTTTTTCTTTTCTTTCTTTTTTTTTTTTTTAATATTTAGTTAAAATGACATTGACTCACATTCCTTGTAAAGAGTAAAATCAGGAGAAACGTGAGTTGAAAACCTCATATTAAAATATCTTCAATAAGCGGTATATTTAAGGACTGTACCCATCAAATCAATAAAGACTAGAATCCAAAATACAGTATTATTCGACCACAAATAGCACAATTCGACTTATCGATCCTACATAACACAGTTCGACTCTACTCAACTGGATCTTTCAATTTTTATTTGATGTGATACTCCTTAGAATTTCTAAAAGGTGGATGTCTACATAAATTATTTCAAAAGATTAGCTAGAGATGCTAGTTAAATAACCTTGCCTAACTACACGTTTTTGAAATGATTTAGTAATTATTAAGTTACTAAGAATCGAAACTGTTCAAATTATTTACTTCTCTTCTATGCTTGGGAACTATTTCTTGTTGTCACTAATTTACTAACCTTCCATTCTTTCATTATTTCTTTTTTGTAATATTCATCTATTGGATACTTATTAAGCTATCAGTAATAGTAGGACAATTGACTGATATTTTCATATATCTCTTCATATTTTTAGAATTTTTTTATTTAATATTTATTGTTTAATTTATTCTTACATCATTTATTTATTTTTAATGCATGTAATTCAGCTCGTTATCCAAATGGCTCCAGCGCTTTGAATTTTTAAAGCTTGGGAAACATGTAAATGGCAATGACTGCTGAATGTTTTTTTCCCGTTTTATTTACATTTGTTATAATCGATTTTAAGCATACAAGCATTATACGTGTTTTGGGGTTTCATGCATTACATAAATCTCTTCGTAATTCTTGACGTAACAAATTACTAATTATGAAAATATTTCTAAAATTAATTCTGAAAAATAAGTGTAATAAATCATACTAGTTTTGGCATTTAAATGACGTATAAAATATAAAATTGTAAATTTTTGTAAAAGTCTTTAAAACATACTTTACTTAGTACTTCTTTAACTAGTATTAACTTTTTCTAAGTACTTTTAAAATACTTTTACGTGCGTTCGGGCTCCTAATAGACTGAATGCACACAGGTCCGATGATAGGTTAATAAAATTTATTTTTATCAAATAAAAACACTTCAACATTCTAGATTCTTCCACAGAAATACTCGTATAGGTGTTTACAGTATCACGAAGTACAATTAGTAGTTACACTTCAAACTAAAAAGAACGTTAAACACAACACAAAGCGTACCTAAAGAGAAAGCTATACCGAAAAAGCGGATATATGGTCAGTTCCCGCTGAATTAACAACTCGCAAGCACAATAACTAAACAAATAAAAACAGGTGCTCTCACAACCCGCCGCCGAGATTTCTAGTAATTTCTGCTTCTCGAAATTACTAGAAAGCAATATGAGGAGCGAATTACGGTTACAGCTAACCTAGTGGTCAATTACATTTATTCAATTACAATACCTATTACTGTGATAGGGGACTGGACCAAAATGTCGCCAAACGGTCACCAAGTTTGGCGACTTTTGGGGATTTCTCACCAGGTTTGGTGACAAAATAAGTTGCCAAAAGGGTTTCGAGCTTAGCGATTACCGAGATACTCATTTACTCAATACTCACTTGCCCTGTATTCTTACTTTTCTGGCATAGCTTCTCTTTAGATTTTTCATGTTATACAAAAAGAAATACAACAGTTTAACTTATAATTTCACTAAAATTATCTAAGTACAAAATTCGTTATAATACTTACAATTAGGAAAAAAAAAAAAAAAAAGTTTTTATATTTTGAGTCTATAAAATTAATAATAAAATTAAGATATACACTGGTTTTCTATGTATTTTAAAGACTCTTCAAATTTTTTCTAAGAATTTTAAGGACAACAAAAGATTTTAGTGTGATTTTGTACTCTGAAAGTTCTAGTAAACGTCTCATGTTCTTTGGAAGCATAAAATGTATAAAACTCTTTTAAGGACTTAGACGTAATTATCACTATGTCTTGAAAAGTACCACAGGAATAAGGAAAAGCGTGCAAGGGATCCTTTTATTTGACTCAAATAAAAGTTAACAGAAGGAACTACTCGGGCTTACAAAATATAGCCAGCAATTATGGCTTAACTCAAAATGACAGAAATTCAAATTAAAACTAAACTTGTAGAGTCATCAGCTGGAAGCAGGAAAGATGTGAAAAGTGAGTAACACCTTCGCCGGGAATCGAACCACGGATCTCTGGAATACGCGCTCAGAGTGCAGACCACTACACTACGAAGGCATGCTAAGAAAGCGGGAGAAATACCTTATATACTCTCCCTTTTAAAGGGCGACTGCGGTTTTTAGGGAACCCAATCGCCAAATCTTGGGTGTGGAGAATCATCATCCACCACCCTTTTAGTTCGGGTGCCACTATAGAGTCATTAGATTACTTGAAAGCAGGAAAGATGTGAAAAATGAGCATCGTATTCGTCGAGAATCGAACCACGGACCTCTGGAATAGGCGTCCAGGGTGCAGACCACTACACTACGAAGGCATGCTATGACGGCGGGATAAATACCGTATAATCTAAACCGAAAGTTCGCCAAAGGCTACGCAGAATAGATTAGCGCGTAAGTTGGCTGAAACCTATACCGGCGACACAAGCACTATTGGCAAAAATTTTAAGCAACACCGAAGATAGGAACGCTATCGTAGAAATTCAACTAGTAACGTGGTCTTCAGAAGGCGGAACACACTCTGTTTAAACCTTCTGTCTAAAACCTTCCTTTAAATACAATCTCTTTCTACTTCTTTCTATACACACCAACTAAAATTACTATTCTGAAAGAAAAACGGAAAAAGAGAGTGACAGTAAAGATATTTAATATAAAATAACTGGTTTAAAAATAAATAAATCCTTACAAATAATTAAATTTAAATTATTAGGAACTAAAATGAGACAAATAAAAATCTTTATAATTTAAATTAATTATAATAAGATAAATAATGAGTTCAATTAAAATAAATGTATCAAAAATTAAAGGTCTCAATACGATAGCAAGGTATGGTAACAAGACGATAAATAGTTTCAAGAATATCTTTCTTAAAGGGATGGATGAAAGATAAATAAGTATTTTGAACTATATCCTTGTAAAAGAGATAAAATTTTAATTTATAAATTATTATTATCTTGGTTTCTTATCCATTTTCAAGTTTTCTTGATCGGGTAAGTGGGTAAACATTTTATTTCTCGAAGGAATCGTGTTTCGAGATAAAATGTTGCAGGTTTTCAGATTATTATCTTTATTCAGGGCTACATTTAGTAGCGAATATCAACATGTTTTAATGACGTCTAAAGAAATACGCATTAAAAACAAAATTTCCCGCTAGTACTGAGATTTAATTATATGTAACTGCTACCATATTTTACGAATGAATTTCCAAAAGAAATCCAGATAGATCTCGCATATGGACACCAGAAATGCGTTTTATTTTATTAATTGCTGTAAAATATACATCGCATAATACATATGTATTTGCACTGATACCATACTGCATTCTATAATCTACTAGCGATGGCCCAAAACTGAAATTTAAATAATATTTTTTATTCTTGTAAGGTTCCTTTATTTTAATTAACCAGTTTTTTATGCTTTGGATGTTTACTGCCACTTCTCCATTCCGTTTTCCCGCCAGAATGCCAATTTAATTCGCGTGTATTTAAGGTGAGGTTTTTTAGATTGTAAGACAGAGCGTGTTCAGCCCCTCGTGGCTACGTTACTAAGTTGTTATCTTAGATAAGAGATCTTGTCTCTGAGGTTTTAGAGTCGTTAGGTTACTTTGAAGCAGGAAGACGTTGAAAATGCACAATGCCCTCGCCGAAACTCAAACCTGCACATTTAAAATATGCGCCGAGTGTGCTAGCGTTACACCACGAAGGCATACAGAAAGGAGGGAGAAAATACCTTATATACTCTTTGGGCGTGGCTTGTTATGACCATAAGTCTAACTTGTTTGGTTAGATGAGTCGGGATGATTCTACATCTAGTAGCTTATATAGTCTCCTTTTAAAAGGGCGCCTGGGGATTAGGGGACCCAATCGCCAAATCCTGGTGGTGAAGAATCATTATCCACCTCCTTTTAGTCACTGTAGAGTCATTAGATTAATTTGGAAGCGAGGCACGTGAAAAATGTGCAATGCCCTCGCCGGGACTCGAACCTGGACTTCTCGAACACGTGCCAAGTGTGCTACCACTCGACCACAAAGGCAAGCAAAAAGGAGAGAGAAAATAATGTAAGAGTTGTGGATAACTGAATTCCACGTCTGTTGAATTTTGAGCTAATTTCGCGTAACTGATCTGTGTAGCCTTGGGCTATTAGCTTGTTTAATTTACATTTTACGTTTAACTTGCAGTTGCCTTAAGGTACCTACCTCTCCACAAGTGAGTTGGCTGAGTTGTATGCACGAAGTGTTTCGCTGTGTTGTCAGCACAAAATCTGCTTCCTGTTGTTATTTAGTTTTACTAAAAGGTCCTTTACGACCTTCTCTCGTTTCACGTGTTACTTGGCGATTATACGCTTAATGTCTACTTCTGTCGATCAAGAGTTTGGGCACTTATGATGATTGCTAAGCACACTTGTAGAGACATTAGGTTTTTTTTTTTTTTTTTTTTTTTTTTTTTTTTTTAAGCAGGCAAGATGAAAAATTAGCAACCGCCTTCGCCGGGAATCGCTCTGGAATACCGGCCCAGTGTGCAGAACCACTACACCACGAAGGCACGCTAGAAAGGTGGGAGAAATACCTTATATACTCCCCGTTTTAAAGGGCGACTGGGGTTTTTAGGGGACCCAATCGCCAAATCCTGGGTGTAGAGAATCCTCATCCACGACCTTTCTAGTTCGGGCGCCACTGTAGTGACATTCGGTAGTTTTGGGGAAGCAGGCAAGATGAAAAATTAGCAACCGCCTTCGCGGGGAATCGAACCACGGACCTCTTGAATACCGGCCCAGTGGCTCAGGTCCTGGACATATTATGTTAACTAATTTAAGTGATTAGGAAGTCTACAGCTTGGGCCGCATACAAACTTGTATGATAAAGAAAGTTATTCAAAGGTCTAAAAGGAAATCAAATAGCAAGGACAAAATGATAATGAGAAACAGATTGCATACCTTTACAGCATGCCTATTTTAAAGCATATGAACATAGATGGAGTTTTTGTTTCTGTTTCTTTCTTCCATATATTTAATTAGCTAATATTTTCCTTAGAAACTCTTCTTGGAATATATTCATAAAAATCACTATATGAATATTCAAAAATTTCTTTGAAATTAAAAAAATCCTTTATTGTTGACACGTCTAATCAAAGCAAACACTGTACAGTCTGCGATTTCATAAATTGCAAGTTTAAATGAATATGTACAGTCATTAGGATCATTAGGTTACTTTGAACTAAAGGAAACACGAAGAATGAACAATGCCCTGGCAGGGACTCGAACCGGACCTCTCGAATACTCGCCGAGTGTGCTAACCGTTACACCAGGAAGGCATGCTGGAAGGAGGGAGAAAATAAATATTTGTGTCTAATAGTTACTCTTTGGTTAATATTTATTCGAAATATATTCAGTATTTTGTTATTTTTATTTTAAATTTAACACAGAATTATCAAATTTGGATCAAAAAAATGAAAATGGGAAGGAAAAAGAAAAATTTACGCGTAGGTTCTAAGCAAATACGCAAATTTCTTAAGGCGAATAAAACTTAAAACCCATATATTCTGCTCAGGTTCAAAATTGCTTCTAACGGTCCTGTAGATCACAAAATAGATGAAATGTAAATATTTTGAAAGAGAAATAAAACTGGAAAGTCTGCGAAGTTTTCAATAGCTGTGGAGATCAGATAAGCAAAGCAGAGAATAGACTTACTCAGGATTGCATCAAAGACCAGTCAGTCATTAATTCTCGCTGACTTAGCTTGGCAAGCTTAAATCTGACTGTTTTAGAAATACAAAATAAAGAAACTCTGCGCAATACTCAGCAATTCGTGTTTTATTTCTCATTATCAGGTTACGTATATGATGTAGTATACCTTCAGAAATTTTCCTCTACGAAGAAATTATATAGTTTATATTTCCTTATTTTCGTGTAACTGGTATATTTTTAATGCTGAGTTTTTAATAAAATATTTAAAAGAAAGTAAATTTTTTACTATGAAAATTCCTCTAAAACAGTGATTCTCAACCGGTGGTACACATGAACAAAATAGGTGGTACGTGAAGTAACAAATTATTTTTAATTATTAAATTCAAAATTCTTGTGAACAAAAAGAACAATTGATAGAAATTTCCTTTAATCGAACTCTAACTGAAGATTTAAAAAATAACACTGTTAACTGTTGGCTGAATCAGGGGGGGGGGACAAAAAAGGATTTAAATGGTATTTCAAATGAAACTATTATATTTTTATTACCTTTTCGCAGGACCTATTTGTGTGAACCAGGATTTCCATATTACATTTGAAAAATAAATACAGAACAAAATTAAAAGTGGAGCCTAATTTAGGGTTAAAACGAAATGAAATAAGACCAGACATGGAGAAATTGATCTTCCTTAAACAGGCCCTAATTTCACATTAAATTTTAGAATTAAAGCATTATAACTGAAATTTTGATAATTAAAATGGTAACCAATATTCAGTCTAATATTCAGTCCTCCTCAAGCGATACGATGTTTCGCCGCATGATTTTTGTACAGTAATAAATATACTGAAAGAACAACCTAGCATCACTTAGTACTAAGTTTCCGGATTTTGCAAGATGAAATTAGGGTAATTCGAATTAAGGGTAACTCGTAAACATAACGGATACTTTTACGTTTTGCAATGCTATGCGATCATTTTAATAAAATTATTAATAAGTGCTACTTTGATATAATAACATCAACAGATTTCGGGAATTTTTTTAGGGCAAAAGTGAGCCACTTACCTCAATATAGAAATTCCGGAAGCAGAAATCTTGTAGCAATCACATGAAAAAATATATTAGGAGGCGTCTCGTGATTGTGAGTTGATTATCTCGACGCAACTCGCTTGTCATCATTATCAAGTGGATGACCTTGGATAAGTATCTGTTGCAACTAACTGGCCTTAGCAGTTGAAACCTCTTTCTATTGCTCATATTTTGTAAAATAATCGCATTCGGGCGAAAGGAATGAATAACATAACTTTCAGTCCGAAATAACGCGTTATTTTTAGAATCAAAATTTTAAGGATGCGACATTTGAATTTCGGAATCCGATGAATATTAAATCATTCAACTCTTTCGATTTATAAAAACGTTTTTTCCAGAGATTTGAAATGGTCAGTTTTACTGGCAAACTTTAAGTGTTTCTTAAAAAATCTGATGTGAACACCACATGACTTCCTTATATGGCCATTAAAATTATACATTTTATTATTTGCTGCACTTCATTTAAAATTATTTCATCGAATTTTTCTAACTTGAATAACCGATTCGTCGAGTTAGAGTTTCAGCTAGTTTCTAGTTAGATTTCGCAACGCACATAAAAATTTAGTTTTGATACCATAATTATTCTAAGAAAACTCTTTGATTGTTGCAATATTACATAAGCTGCAAGAGCTATGATGTAAAGAAATCAATATTTTATCACAAGAAAAAGAAATTTTGAGGGAAGATTTTAAAAGAATTCATGTGTTGCATATTAAATATTATAGTGCCTTAAAATCTCAGTTAAATTGTCTGACGACACCCATCAATTGAGAGGGAAAAATAAAAGGACGGAATTTCTGCAAGTTGACGTTGTAAGGTTCTAGCTAAGTTAAAGTTTCTTTGTTGGCTAAATCAGCGGTTCTCAACCTTTTGACTAACGCGTCCCATATAAACCAGGGGTTCTCAACCGGTGGTACGCAAGAGAAAAATAGGTGGTACGCAAAGAAGCAAAGTATTTTTAACTATTAAATTCAGAAATTAAAGCCCCAACATCCTGATTGAGTTTTTTTCTCTAACACTCGTAAATTTATGCGATCTGAGCTTTTCTCAAGAGTGGTGGTTGTGATAGTAGTACTTTGTAGTGGTGGTACTAAAGGTTTTCAATTTTTGTTTAGATGGTACGCATTAGTCAAAAGTTTGAGAACCGCTGATCTAAACAAAAATTGAAAACCTTTAGTACCACCACTACAAAGTACTACTTCCACCACCACTCTTGAACAAAGTTCAGATCGCATAAATTTACGAGTGCTAAGTCCTTCTCTCTCCACCTCTCTGGACGTACGCCCATCGGTACCCGGCCCACCCATTTCCACATCTACGGAGTCCCCTTCCGCCCCCTGGATGATGGATCTTCGGGAACCTTCCTCGGTAAGCCCATTGGCTTTCAACTTTCACCTGACAGTGATTCAAGAAATGGGTACCTCAACGCTGCCAACGCCATCCTCACTTTCAAACTTGCTCCGTGGCAGAGGTTGGACGCTCTGAAGTCCTTCTTCTTCCTTGCCATGTCCTTTGATATGCGAATGCTTCGCCTCCGGAAAAGTGACTGGACACAGATTGACGACTTCGTGAGACCTCTTGTAAAGGCCACCTTCTACGTGCCAAGTGAAGTCTCTAATGACTACCTCTATGGTGACTCCTCGGCTGCCTGCCTTGGCCTACCCCTTGCGAGTGCTAGAGAAAACAAGTCAATCTGGATGTTGGGGTTTTAATTTTTGAGTTTAATAGTTAAAAATATTTTGCTTCTTTGCGTACCACCTATTTTTCTCTTGCGTACCACCAATGGTACACGTACCACCGGTTCAGAACCCCTGGGCTAGATCCTTACTTGAAATGTGAAGCTATTCGCTAAGTTCAAGCTGTATCAAAAATAACACGTGAGAAAGAGTGAAAGGTCCCTTTTATTCAACTCAAGAAAAGTATTTATAGGTGGCACTCTTGGTGCTTACAAGTCTGAGCCAGTACTTTTGGCTATAACTCAAAAGATAAATACAAAATTAATACTGAGCTTAAGTTCAATAATTAGCCGAAGTTGCACAGATATTTAACGAGAGCTGGCTCTTAGCCCTACCACCGACTTAAACAAACCGACAACTGATATGCATATATCCAAATCAGCGGAAAAACCTGGCCGAAGAGGCGGAACACGCTCCAAAAATGCGCGAGCCAGTCTGCAGTTAAAGACCAGTTGCCGTGGGCCACAAAACAAGGTAGGTTTCTCCGAGCTCCATTCATAGAGATGCATGTTTCCCGTGTACTTTCTATATGATTCAGTTCATTGATGGTGACGCAGTTTGAATATCATTCATATAAATAACTTAATAAAAAATTACATATTCCAAGCAGAAACATTGTTACAATGGTTTTAAAATTTTTCGTCGCGATTGACCAGTAGTCATGATAGGTAATACTGTTTTGAAGTACTGTTTTTTAATGGTTGTGAGTATACATTGGGTTTTTCCAAAATAATTTTAAAAAAGTAAAAATTCAAAATAATAATAATAATAAAATAAAAATAGCGTTCCCAAACATTAAATATATTATTGTTATAAGAAAAAAAAATATGAAAGCTTTCAAATTTTACGCTGTGCCCAAAAGGGCGTTTTTTTTAAAGTTTTATGTATTACTTTATTTATTAAATATCATGTTCTTCGCACTTAAACCACAAAATTCAATTCAACAGCAGTATCGCAAAATAATTTTAAAATGAGTATATCTTTAGAATTTCCGATACAGAGTCTTGCACGCCGGAGATAATTTTTTTTTTCCTCTCCCCGTACAGTATTACCGTTGCTCGCTTTGAAATCATCGAGTTTGTTTTAATCAAAAATTTGTTAAGTGTTACAAAATATGAAATTGAAAATAAAACAAATTTCAAATTCCAAATTAGGGCTATCAGATGCCCATATTCGGTGGAGGATTACGTTATTCAAAATTTGGATGGCTCTAAGTTGTTGTTGTTGCAAAGGGTGAAACCAGTCCCGGATCTAGCGGGGGGAAAGCTGGAGTTCTTGCCCCGGGCGGCAACTCTTGTGGGCGCCAAATTCAAATATAACGCTGGATCGTACTTGGTATGTTGGTCGCTAAAACAGCTCTCTAATTTTAGTACAATGTTAATAGTTTTAAGGCCGAGTTTGAAAACCTCTTTCATGAAGATTTATACGAGTAATTAAATACTAAGAACCCTTTTAAAGGAACATGAGTTAAAATAAAGAACAGCCAATTGCAACTATAAATATAAGATCAGAAAGACGCAAATAGAGGGACTCCAGGCGTCACTGATAGAATCAGACTGACCCTATGAGTAACGTCTGAAGTCCCTCTATCGTTTCCTGTCTGACCGGGGTGTATTCAAATGAGAAATAGGACGATAGCTTGTTGAAGGAGTCGCCTGGTTTCCATAGCAACGTCTGCTGAGAAATAGAGAAGCATTGTAACTATTTTCTATAATCTAATCCAAAAAAACTAACCTTTGGCCATCCCGGACAAATGAAATAATTCAAATTAATATTCATCGAGTATATACAAGACACTATCATAACGTCTTCAAGATGAAGCAAGGCATTTAGATTTCTTTGCAGTCAGTCGCCAACATAGGCTCACCTTTGGTTTGACTCGGAACAGTGGAACGTATTTTGGATTTTAAAGCCAGATTTATTATTTTTATGGTTATTTTTTAGTTTTCAGGTCTCTTCTGTACTCTTTCGGATTTTTTTTTTTTCTTTTTTTCAGATATGCTTGCTTTTAATAGCCCGCACTATATTTAGCGAGACGCGACCATTTGTTTAGGACTGTTCAGTGTAATTACGTCAATTCTTAGTTGTTCTTATTAAGGCAATTCATAGTAAATTTCATTTAGATTAAAAGAAACCGTCTACGCGCTGAGGAAGACAAAAGAAGAATATAGAAAACGAGCCAAAGATAAGGCCAAACAGAGAAAACAAATTTCAGCTAAGATGAAAAAATAACTTTACGGAAGAAGTAAACCGTCAGACCTTGCCGCAGTTCCCATTATGCTGAGATTCTAGAGGGTATTAATATTTCTTGCAATTTGCACGACCAAATAGGACTGCCTATATCATCCCCAAATAATCTACAAGTCAGCATTTGAAAGAACAACCTTCTTTATCGACATCAAACGAATAGCTGGAGTATAGAAACCATGATATAAAGATATCTTCATTTAGATAGGGGCGAGGAGCAGAAAGACGAAAAACTAAAAATTTTGATTTGTTGGACCCATGCAGTTGACTGATCATAGAAAAAAATAAAAGATTACCAACAATCTTTTTTAAGCAGTATATCAGCATTATTAGCCAGTAAACATCTAGAAAACATAAACCTTAGTCCCATTGAGCTTGATGGCAGACAGTTGACATGTAATGCAGAACATTTGTAAATAATGAAAAGCTTAGAAGATCTTGGTTTAAGTATTTTAAAATCAAGAATGCAATTTTTTGTACACTCTGCAAGATTTATCAGAAACATGGTGCTGCCGCTACACCATGCTACAGGATTCATTGATTGGAAAAAAGTTTTAGGAAACTTAACTGAGCACGAAGCGTCTGGAATACACATCATTAAGTGGAAAATTCGAGTACAACAAATGAAATCGGGCCAAGGCATCGATCACGACACTGAGCGACTCATTCACACAGAGAAAGAAAAATGGAGAGAAATCCTATATAGTCATGGATGCGGTACTGTATCAACAAAATGTCGTCCTTTTCGTGGGTCTGATGATATCCCAAGTAGCCTGTTCACAAAGTGTCTTTGACCTAGCAAAGGAAATTTTCTGAATTTAATATCTCCGCTTGCTAAGCATAATTTAACTCTTAAGTACCAGTCAAAGCACCAAAAAAAGGTAAAGGAATCATATTTATCAAAGATAATTCAAAATGAAATTATTAACTTAAAGGCAAAACAGTCTGAAGTAGCATTTTAAACAGTATTAATACTACACAATACTACACAATAATGCTCGGTTTCATTCCATCCGAAAAAAAATGAACCAGGTGATTCAATACGTAAATACGTGTGGGGATGTGTGCAAGATAAAGGAAAATTTAATTGATTTCATAGAAGTTGGTGTAAAGATAGGAGAATGTATTTCTCAACGCATTGTAGAAAATTAGTGTCTTAATTGACACTTGATGGTTTAGATATTGGACAATGTCGGTGTGAGTCTTAGGACAACGATTCTAATATGGCTGGCATTTCTAAAACAGTACAATATAGGATTACAGAAATGAATAAGCTGGAGGAATTTGTGTTATGTTTGGATCATTGAGTCTATTCTAAAGAAGAAAAAAATTCCACAGCAAAAAAAGCAATCTGATGAATTGTTTGAGGACGAATCACGAACCTGTTCAGATCGGAGTTTCAGCAAATTAAAACATATTAAAAAATATCTACAATCATCGGTGAGCCAGGAGCGTTTATTAAGTCTCGCAATTCTGGCAACCGAAAATCAAACCGCAGAGCAAATTATGACGATTCCATGCACTGATTTGCAGAACGAAAGGCTTACAGAGTAAAATTTAAATTTTCGTTACTAATTCCGTAATATTTTAATAGCGTTATGGCAGGTAAGAACATAAAATTACTTATGCAGTAGGAAGTATGAAAAACAAGACAGGAAGCACGAATACTCTGAGTGATAGTCCATATTCTGTATAATCTTTTCAGAATTTTTCCTTTCCGCAATAGCCCATATTTTGTATACAATGGCCCCATCAGTGGCTGAGCTATAAAACCGCTGAGCACTAGTAGTTCGGTCCGAGGGTCAAGTATATGTGAATGTGCTGGCTATATGAGCATTTCCGTGATTTTTCCCGTGTGTAACATACATAAGAGCTAGTTTCCCTTACAATTTTTTTCTACGGGGTATTCCTCCTTTTCCATGCAGTGCCTAATGGCGAAACACATAGTAAATAATCAGATAAATGTCCGAATGAGCAGTGGCCGAGTCATTAAAACCGCTGAATACTAGTAGTTCGACCTTGCCTGGGTTTCAAACTCAGGCGAACGGGCTGCTGCATGGTTTGAAAACCGTGTTTTCGTGGATTTCCTCATGTGTAAGGTGAATACGAACCAATTTCATTTAAAACGTTTCTCCACGAAAGCACCTCTCCTCTAAGCAGATAGCCCTCTTGTCTTTGCCATATTCATATTGTAAAGATCGTGACTTGTAAAGATCATGACTTGTGAAGATCGTGACTTAAAGAGAACGTGAAATATAAATAGGACAAGAACTTGCATTTTACGGTGTGGCAACAAGAAGAGGATTCGAAAGATTTTGATATATTTTGTTTTTAGAGAACTTAAGATTTTTAGTTTTTTTTTATAGTTGTAAGAGTTTTAACTGCAGTAGTTAGGAGTTTAAAATTTTGATAGTTTAGAGCTGCAGTATTTATTTTTTTTGGTTCTGTTTTAAAATTTAAATAAAAGTATTTTGTTTATTCTGAAAAATTAGCTTTATTCTTCCTACAAGATTCAATATTCATTATATTGAAATAAGGAAAGGATCTTTACTGGCGCAGTCGACAGGATCGGGATTTACCCGCATATAATTACGAACCAAAATAACTCAGGTGAGAGCTCAGTTTACCTTGTAAACGTAAAATAATTAATTAAGATTATGAAAAGTTAATTATTGTTTCCGTCATGGAATCTTAGTTTATTTACTTGTCAAAGTAATGAATACGCCAGTGTTCAAATGTAATTTCGTTTGACTCGCCAGAGTAGGTGAACAACACATTAAGTATTGATTCCACTGATTGATTTTCGTGCCGAATAAAATTAAATTCATTGTGAATTATATTTAAATAGAAAAAGAAAAGAGATTTTTTTTTTTAAACTAAGAGTCTATTGGCTGAATAAAATCGAGACATGGCTTTTATGGGACGTGGGAAAAAAGAGGATTTGCTGAATTAGAAATTCAAGTAGATCCAAGTATGAAAATCGTGGCGATAAAAAATGAAATAATTCAAAGTGATACATATGATGAAGCATTTGCTAAAGAAGTGTTTTTAACGATTATTGAAGAGAGGAAAAAAAAAGAAGAGATTGAGGAACAACGAAGGAAAGAAGAATTAGAAGCACAGCAGAAAAGAGAGCAAATGGAGTTTGAATTGAGGAAACTCGAAATTGAATCTCGTGTTCGACTAACACAAACTCTACCAACAAATGAAAATGGACATCATAATTTTGATTTAATTAAGCTTATTCCCAAATTCAATTTAAGACACGATGATATTGTGCTTTATTTATCTTTATTTGAAAGACAAGCTAAAAGGACAAAGATTGATCCTAAAGATTGGGTTTCATGTTTATTGACTTTAATGCCATCTGAAATCATTCAATTAATTGGTAGGGAATCTGAACAAAATTTTGAAGATTATGAGTACATTAAGGCCATTTTATTGAAGAGATTTAAATTAAATCCTGAAAGCTTTAGAAAAAAATTTGTGATGCACCAAAAGAGCGCTGAAAAATCATGGAGAGATTTTTGCTACGAAATTACAAGTTATTTTGAAGAATGGATCAATGGTCTTGAAATCACAAATTTTGCCACGTTAAAAGACTTGATTATTACTGACCAAATTAAGAAAAGAGTACCCTATGAAGTAAGAGACCATCTTCTTGACGACTGGGCGAAGTTCGTTTCTCCAACCAAATTAGCTGATAAACTTGACGAATATGACAGTGTTCGCAATATCTCAAAACGGACTGGTGGTAATCCATCAGCAGACAGAACTAATAAAAAATGGCAATCTCATTCTCCACTTCCAGAAAGAGCTTTCAGAAATAAATCGCTGTCCGCTGAAAACACGCCAAGAGTATACCCATCCCGTAAGAGTGACGAACCACAAAAGCCTAGTTTCAAACTAACTTGCTATAATTGTGGAAAAGAAGGTCATACATCTAAGTTATGTACCAAAAATCGGATACCAAGAAGTGCTTCTGCAACAGCACAAAACAACTTAATACAAACACAAGCACCCCTTACAGAAAAAGAAAAACCAGAAGTGCTAACTGCCAAGATCTCTATTCCTGTGTCAAAATCAGTGGACGTGTCTAGAAACATAGATGAATTAAAACTTGTCAAAGTTAAATGTGGAGATATTATTTTAAATGGAATCGTAGACACGGGAGCACAAATCTCAGTAGTCCGTGAGAAATTGGTTGACAACATACCTTGCGAAGGAGAAAGTAAAATAGAGATATCTTCTGCTTTTGGTGAAAACGAAATTACTCCACTAAAGATTTTCCAGATGAAAATTGACGATGATTTTTACGGTAGAGTGTCCATTACGTGTGCTGTTTCAAAAAAGCTAGTTACCGATTTGCTATTGAGTTCTTCAGCTTATGAAACACTCTGTGGGAATATCGAACTGTTTAACTGTGATCGTTATTGGGATGCATCCCCCTTAGAGTACAAAGAGACAGATGATAAACCGTTACCGGTTGAAGAAAATACTACAAATTTGGCTGTTGTTAATCAGCTTTCCCAAGAAAACATAGAGTCTGGGAAAACAACGAATAGAGTAAGACTAGAATTCAAGACACATCAAGAACAAGACGAAACTCTGAAAAAATGCTTTGAATAGGCAAATAAAAATCAAAATTCATATACTTTCGATGATGGCATATTACTTCATTCCGAATATATCTGTGGTGAAAACATTAAGCAAGTTGTGTTACCTTTAGAAAAAAGAAGGGAAGTCCTAAGAATGGCACACGAAATCCCTCTTGCCGGCCACCTCGGTGAGAAAAAGACAATTCAACGAATCAAGTACTCATTCTTTTGGCCTACTATTAAGCAAGATGTTAAAAAATTCTGTGAAAGTTGTAAAGAATGCCAATTGAGGAGAACAGTTACGTACAAAGATCGAATTCCAATTCAACCTATTGTTAGACCGGAAACACCCTTTGAAGTATGGAGCGTGGATTGTATCGGGCCATTAGAACCTCCATCCAGGAGGGGTCATCGGTTTGTGATATGTGCAGTTGACCTATGCACCAGATGGGCAGAAGCCACCCCCGTCAAAGACATAAGTGCGAAAACAACATGCAACGTTTTGATGAGGTTTTTTACTCAAACTGGATTTCCAAAAGTGATTTGTTCCGACCAGGGAACTAATTTCACAGCCAAACTCACCCGAGCCTTTGAGAACTTACTTGGTGTGTCTCCACGATTCTCCACTCCAGGACACCCCGAGAGTATGGGTGCCGTCGAGCGTTGGAATAGAACCTTAAAAGAGATGATGAACAAAAATATCCAAGAACATGGCAGAAACTGGGATTTGAATCTTCCCTATCTCCTGTTTGCCTACAGAGAAGTGCACATAGCACCACTGGTTTGTCTCCCTTCCAGATGGTATATGGAAGAATACCACCAGGACCATTATCTTTGCTTAAAGAGATATGGACAGGTGAACGTAGCATTCCAGTTACAGCTTCCCGTTCAATTGAAAATTATCTACAGGATCTTTTAGAAAAATTAAGAAAAGCTCATGACATTGCATCAGCAAATTCCAAAATATCTCAAGAAGAGTACACTTCAAGATACAATTTACGTTCTCAAGAAAAGACTTTCAATGTTGGGGACGAAGTCCTCGTGTTAATGCCATCATCATCACATAAATTGCTCAACACGTAGCAAGGACCAGCTACCGTGATCAAACTTACCAGGCCACACTCTGCCAAAATCGAAATGGAAAACGGAAGTATTAGAGAACTCCATATAAATAAGTTAAGGCCATATATTGCTCGTGTAGATCACGTTGGTATCATTTTTGACCAAGATGAAGAGTTTGGAGATATCCACTATGCACCAGCAGATCTTATGAATAAATCTGCTGATGATATCTGGACCCATTTACAAAATTTGAAAGGTGACTTAAAATATTACCAACGGGAAGGACTATTTAAATTACTAAAATCTTATGTAGATGTTTTCAGTAGCAAACCTGGTCAAGCCAATGTTGATGGTCACGACATCATCAAGGTTACAGAAGGATGTAATCCGAAAAGATTGAGGCCCTACCGTGTTCCTGTTTCACTTCAAGAGGAAGTCGATCGTCAAGTTAAAGAACTGTTAGAATGGGATCTTATAGAACCCAGTGACAGTAACTGGGCACATCCTATAGTATGTGTTGCAAAAAAGAATGGCGGCGTTAGACTGTGCATAGACTTCAGGCTTTTAAATAGCTTCACAATTCCGGACGCCTATCCGATGAATATTGCTAAAGATTTACTATTCGAAATAGGGAAAGCCAAATTCATAACAGTTCTCGATTTAACCAAGGGATATTGGCAAATTCCTATGAAAGAAGAAGCTAAACCCTACACAGCATTTATTACTCATTCCGGCCATTACCAATGGAAAGTTCTCCCTTTCGGTTTGAAAAATGCTGGAAGTACCTTCCAAAAATCGATGGATAAGGTGCTTGTAAACCATAAGAACTACTGCCGTTCATATATTGATGATGTGGCAATATTTTCTGAAACTTGGGATGGCCACCTCTATCACATCGACCAAGTGTTTCAGACACTGAGAAACGCAGGTCTAACCGCAAATCTAGAAAAGTGTGATTTCGGAAAGAGTCACGTGAAGTTTCTAGGACATGTAATAGGTTCTGGCACTCACTCTCCAGATCCTGAGAAGGTAGAAGTCATCAGAAATCTGTCTAAGCCTACCACTAAAAAAAAAGTCAGAAGTCTTTTAGGGCTAGCAAGCTACTATAGGGATTATATCCCAAATTTTTCTGAGATTGTTTTACCTCTAACAAACCTTACAAAGAAGAGTGTTCCAAATAATATTCCATGGGACTCTGAAAAAGAAGCAGCTTTCAACAAACTTAAAGAAGAGTTGATTAAAATGCCATCTCTGCATACGCCGGACATCAGCAAGCCCTTTCAACTCTATACGGATGCATCTGCTTTCGCAATTGGAGCGTGTTTAGCTCAAAACGACGAACATGGCAAAGAAATGCCCATAGCATTTTTCAGCAGGAAATTAACGCCCTGTCAACAACGATGGTCAACCATCGAACGAGAAGCATTTTGTGTCATCGAAGCCTTGAAAAAATTTGACACATGGATTTTCGGTGCCAAAGTGCAGATTGTGTCTGATCACAATCCCCTCACCTACTTGACCCAAAGCGCCCCTCATGGTGCTAAACTGTCTCGTTGGGCCTTAGCGTTACAACGGTATAACATGACTGTGACATACCGCAAAGGAAGTTCACATGGGAATGCTGATGCTTTGTCAAGGTTAGCTGTTAACTCTTTCTCTCTCAATGAACTCTGAGCAACATTGTCTCTACGGTGACGAATGTGCTTCTTGTGGGGGGACTTGTAAAGATCGTGACTTGTAAAGATCATGACTTGTGAAGATCGTGACTTAAAGACAACGTGAAATATAAATAGGACAAGAACTTGCATTTTACTGTGTGGCAACAAGAAGAGGATTCGAAAGATTTTGATATATTTTGTTTTTAGAGAGTTTAAGATTTTTAGTTTTTTTTATAGTTGTAAGAGTTTTAACTGCAGTAGTTAAGAGTTTAAAATTTTGATAGTTTAGAGCTGCAGTATTTATTTTTTTTTTTTGGTTCTGTTTTAAAATTTAAATAAAAGTATTTTGTTTATTCTGAAAAATTAGCTTTATTCTTCCTACAAGATTCAATATTCATTATATTGAAATAAGGAAAGGATCTTTACTCATATAATCTAACCTAACCTAATTTAACCAGTATGCAATGACACGGAATAGTGAAAAGTTTAATAGACACCCGTTCCCCCTAGAGCGGAAAAACGAATGGTTCCGAGGACTGGAGGGTTAGAAATACTCAGTATTAGAGTTAGGACTAGGATTGAATCCGATAGTAAGCTCACCAGAAAGGTGATTCTCCAAGCAGGGGACGATTTTCTAATTATGCAACTTTGGTACGTATTTTTCCTTTATAACCTATTTCTGTATTTCTTATACCTATTTCTGTATTTATTAAACAAATTAAAACTTGTTAGAGAAAGTTAAAGGATTAGGGGTGAGGGCGGCAGTTTTAGCTTTTGCCCCGCATCAGAAAAATCAAAGATCCGGCGCTGGGTGAAACCCCCGCCTCCCGGAACGAAACAAGTTCAGTCATCAGGGCCATAACAGGGGCCAACCAGTCAAAAAATAACAGAGAACATCGAGCCAGTCATGTTCCATCAAATTAGCCAATCAAATCAAAATCCCTATCGCTTCTCTATTCTGATTAATTCTCATCTTAATTTCTTCAGTTACTTGCTTAAATTTATCATAATTTTCAAAGTCCCTATTTATATCAAACTGGTATCTCTGAACTATGTCTGAAGTAAAACTGCAAGATTCAAAGAAATGGAAATTATTGCCTTTTACTATACAAAATTGACAGTTTTCATTTTCTTGAAGACCAAATCTCTTAAAATAAGCTGGGAATCGTCCGTAACCAGTAATAATTTGGTTCATATCTATATTATTAAATATCTTTTTCCTATAATTAAAATAAAATAATATGCCGAACAAATATTAATTTAGAATTCAAACAACAAAAATCAGCGTTATATTTTCAAATTTTCACAGGACTCATTTCGATGGTTCATCCTCAGCAGCCAAACAGCAAATGGTTTTACCGCATTAGCAGTTTGGCAGCTGATGCTGATGGTTCGGTAAAACCATCGAAACTTGTCCTGTGAAAATTTGTTAATACAACGCTCATTTTTGTTGTTTGAATTCTAAATTAACATTTTTTCCCTTTATCAGTTTTCAAAAATCTCATATAACCATTATTATTTCAGACGATTCCCAATTTTCCTTCCATTCCACAAATATCTTCTTTTTCATAATATTAAACAACTTTCATTTCGAATACAACACTGCAATATCTTTCTTTCCTATGGGGCTGGCTGCATGGGCGTTTTCGTGGTTTTCCCCATGTGTAACGTGTATACGAGCCAGTTTCCCTTAGAAAGTCCTCCATGAAGGCATCCCTCCTCTTAGGCAGATAGCCCTCGAGGCTTTGCCATAATCACACACACACACACTTTCTTTCCTATGCTTCCTTTGACAGCGTGCCCGCCCTCTCATTATTAATGTATCCAACATGGGCCTTGATCCAATGTAAATTTATATTATGTATTTCAGTCAGAAATTTGAAGTCATTTTTGATTTGGTTTATTAATAAATTATCAGTGTGCATATTAAAAACTGCGTATAAAGCAGACAAAGCATCTGAATAAATATCTATTTTATGTCTGTAAGTCAAGTTTCCTTTAATCCTTTTTTAATCCATTAAAAATTTGCTCTGATCTCAGCTTGAAAAACTAAATTCAATGAATTTAACGTACTCGATCTCTTGTTAGAATAAATTGTAAAAAATAAATTATACAATAATAGAAGAACTGTAAGAAATAAATAATAATTGTAAGAAATAAATATCTTGTAAGAAATAAATTATACATGAAATGCCAACTCCATTATTCATTTTCGATCCGTCTGTATAAATATCAGACGAACCTACATCCAAAAAGTTGTTATCAAATGTAATTACAGTCTTCTCGGCCGGATGGGTATCCATATCACAATATTTATTAAAAAAATCCTTCTTCATAATCACCTCTTTAATCTTTAATTCATCAATAAAACCATTATCGAATAAAAATTTATGATAAAAATACTTGTATTGAGAGAGGGAACCGGCAAGAATACATGCCAGCTCTGTTGAAACTGTTCTGATTACTCTTCTGACTGCTACCATAGAGCTTCTCTGCCACACTGTCCAATTTTTGTCTCAGCTTTGTTAGTTCTCCCGCTCGGACACCCCATACACAAACACCGTGCATAATTATAGGAGTAATGACATTTCTAAATAAAAACCCCAGGGTGGTACTTTTTTGAGCAATAACATCAGATGAAAATGTATTTTTGTATTTTAACATACCGTCAGCCCTCCTTTAAATACTTTTAAAATATTCTATAAAGTTCAATTTACAATCAATAATGACTCTTAAATATTTGATCAAGTCCAAAAACTTAATTCATTTCTCAATAAACTTTATTCTAGGGGGTCTAACACATTTCCCCCCCCCTGTGGGAAGGCCATATGTTTTTTTCAATATTAAATTCAATGTATTCTTCATTACTCCAATCCATTAAGTTTCGTTCCACTTCTATAAATTTCTTTTCAAATTTTTCCAACGACACATCATAAATCAAGAATAAAATATCGTCTACATAACATATTATATCCACTTTATCCATATCTATATTTCTAATAAGTTTGTTGGCAATGAGGCTTCAAAACAGGAGAGCACTGCACGAGCCCTTTGGACAACCTTTATTCAAATACCTGTCAAGAATAATTTCATTCTGGTTATCAAGGAGGACAATTTTTCTTTGACTAAAATAGTTCTTAATTATCTTTAGCATCCCAACAGTAACTTCAAGTTTCTTTAATTTTTCAATAATTGAAGGCCAACGAACAGAGTCAAATGTCAAATGTCTCCTTCCCCGCGGACATCGAATGAGACCAGAGCCAAGTGAAATTCCCTTTTCCTCTTTGTAATTTTATTTATCAAATAAAATAAGGCTTATTCCGCTAATCTACTCTTCAAGAATCCGTATAGAAATTCAGATATATTATTAATTGTATGCATATAATAATTCAATCTGTTTGTTAATAGTTTATCCACTATTTTAGCAAACACTTTCAATAAACTAATAGGTCTAAATGCACCAATTTCTTTGGTAATCAAAATCAATTTTGCTATTTTCCAACTTCTTGGAAAAATTCTCAAATTCAAACATTTATTATAAAGTATAAAAAAAGAAGAAAGGTAGATACGAAACATCTCTTTAAGAATAGGAACCCCGATACCATCCAATCCAGGGCCACTCTGATTTCTCAGTCCCTGCACAACCATAAAAGTTTCTTGAATTGCAAATCGTTTTTCATTATCATCATTTTCTTCTAAGATAATTCGTGGATCGGTCTCATCTTTTTTTCCCAAAATTTCATTGATCAAAATCTTATATTTGTCTTTTATTGAAATCTGTTCTTCACCAAATTTTAATGGCTCTAGGTACCGTTGTTTTATCACAATGCGAGAAACATACATACATTTATTCAAATTCTACATTATTTAATTTCTTTAATTATTTAATTTCTAAATTCTTAATTATTTAATATTTAATTCTTTAATTATTTAATTTCTAAATATAACATATAATTCTTATAATTCTTAATTCTTTAATTATTTAATTTCTAAATATAACACAGGATGATTATATTTAGTGGCAACAACAACAACAGAAAAAAAAAAAAAAAAAAAAAGTGAAACGGACATTTAAAGTTTTCGACGCAAAATGCCAAAACGAAATTAATAGGGCTAATAATTCGAAACATATGCAGAGTAACACGATATGGTTTTCCTAGAAGTCGTATTTTCTTTCTTTTCTTTCCTTTTTTTTAATAGAGATCAGTTTTAGTTACATCACAAGTTTGTACTGTAACGTGGCTCAGTTTTCAACATGACCTTCTGCGCAGCATTACAGAGAGTTTAGCTGCAATTACTGCCACATGATGGCAAATAAATTCCTGCAAAGTCGCCAGTAATATAAACCAACCTCTTTGCATCTGTAACTCAAGTAAAAATTTAACTATTTTAACAGCAAAGATTTTTTTTTGTTTCTTTGTTTTGTATAAAAAGAATTCCATGCTTTCTGAGCATTTGTGTCAAAACAGCATTGCGTCATAGCGTACATTACTGGATTTTTACACATTTACTGGATATAGGTAGGTAGGTAGGTAGGTTACGGAGGACTGGAACGCCTGGTGTCTAACAGAGGTAAACAGGCATGTGTTCCAAACCCTCCTCTAACTACGGCAAAAGCTTCCTGGAACCACACGAGGCTGCACCAGGAGATTATTGAGGTTGTCAAAGGGAAGTACATGGCCTTACAAGGGCATTAGTAGGATTGTATTACAGTTTGAAGAGGAAAGCTGTGGTGTTACAGATAGTAGGTAGTTAAACTAAAAATACTTGGATAATAAGACGTACGCATTAAAAATAAATAAATAAATAAATAATAAAAAAAAAACATAAAAATGCATAGGCAACAATACACAAAGCACAATGCGTAAAATGCATAAACAGAGAGCACAAAAAACAGGTACATACACATAGTCACTTAAGGCACAAAAAGATAAATGGAGTACATGAAGTCACATGAAAGCTGGAGCACAATGTTAGTGTAAGGCAGTTCTGTTGGATATAAATACAAGTACATCTTGAATGATGAATGATGAGTTCATGAATACTCATGTGTGCAGAGGAAGAGTGCGGTTAGATTGCTAAGGCGTTGATTATTGTAGCATCGCTAAGAACATAGATAAAAACACTGATAAAAGGCACGAGGATGTTGTAGCACTAATTATTGGGCAGTGCCCCAGCAATGTGTGCACCGTGAGGCACACAAGCGTTCACTAACACTGCGTAAGAAGATGTTGTTCACATGCTGTTGAAGGGATTACACACGTATCATTATGGAGGCATAACACATCTCTCTAAGGAGATGCCGCATATTTGCGAATTGTTAGTATTGCCACTTTAGATTGTGGGCAGGGGAGCTTAAACACACAGTTGTGGTGAAGCCCAGATATTGTAAAATTCACTGCACTAGTCTTAGAGCTTATCGTCAGTACACCATGGCGTCATTTTAGCACGGTAGGCAAAGGTCTGTGCCCAATGCCGCGATGGTATTCATGATGCTGGAGATTTTACTGGATATACTTACACACTTACAGATTTTAAATTTACTGGAATTTTTTTTTATTATTTTAGTACACCGTTACAATAAGTACTTTATTTTCGATCGCTGACATTTAGCTGATAACCAGTTAGCTGACAAGACATTTGGACCCACACCCGCATTTAATCGCTACGGACAGTTAGCCGGCCGACAGGACTGTTAGCCAATATGTACAATTAGCCGACAGGACACGTAGCTGACAGAAACATTTAACCGACAGGACACTTAGCCGACAGGAACATTTAACAGACCTGGACACTTAGCCGACAGGAACATTTAACAGACCTGGACATTTAGCAGACAGGATATTTAGTTGCTAAAACATTTAGTTGACAGCACGTTTAGCTGACAACACTATTGACTTTTTTTCTTTTCTTCATGAAGAGTGTACAGTGCTGCACGATATTAGATGTCTGGAATTTGTTTAGTAAGCTTTTCATTATTAGGATTTTGTTTTAGGCTTATTTAGAATTTTGTGGGAACGCTTTTGGACTCAAACACCTTTGGATCGACTGCTTGGTAGTAGCACAGAAACTGAGTAGCTACTTCGAAAAATATCTAATATGACTTTTCGTGCCATGGATTGCCATTGCATGGCTTCTGAATCTTCCTTCAAACATTCTGGCAAGTGGGTCTAATACGTATGCTGTGACATGAGTATGTTCTTGCTTCCCGTATGAAGCACAGAGGTATTTTGAATGCTGAGTAAATGCACTATTTCGGAGGTTTTGCCGGACAACCTGTTATCATGGCATGCATGGACCAGGAACCTAGCTTGAATTATAATTGTTAATATTATTACTACTATTATTAGAAGTAGTAGGCGCTTGAGCAGCCAGCCTCCTAAAGTAGTCATTATATAAAAAAATATGTATCTGTATCTATCTTTCTCTATATATGTGTATAATGATTTTAATAATTTCCGCTAGGGCAATTTCTTAAAAATATTTAATGATTTTAATAAGAAATCGAACTTTTTTAATTACAGTAATTAGCAATTACTCCAGTTTAATGAGTTTAGACTTGACAGGAATTATACGAGTTGTCAATCGTATATGCAGCTCATTATCACATCTTTAATATGACAACAGCTTTTAAGTATGCTTCGAAAAGCGATTGGAATGAAGCCAAATATATAAAAGCATTTTATTTTTCATTGCATAAAAGCACCTAACTGTTTAACAATTAAATGCGGAGAATGAAACACTAATCAGCTTATTTGTTTCTTTCAGATTTTCTTAATTATATTTTTATTATCTTTGGTATGTTATTCTAATTTTTCAATATATATTGGTAGTAATGATGTTAACTCAAATAGCGATATATTTATTTATTTTATTGATAAACTTGATGAATGAGGACACAATAGTTTTTGCGTAGTAACCATTTGCTTAGTATTATTTTTGCATTGAAAACTTGTGAACCATTTTTCAAACAGCATCAGAAAAATCAAAAACGGAGCTTAAAGGTAATATCATAAGATACAGGAAAAAAGTTTGATGTGTAAGATTAAAATTCCTAATTTTGAGAAAGGCCACGTATTAAATGCATTTTTACTTCAATCAGTATCTGATGCTTTATTAAAAAAATCTGATGTGTACACCACATGACTTCCTTGTACGGAATACTAAATTATACGCATTTTTTCTGGCATTTCATTTAAACTTATTGGATTGAATTAAATCTACTTCGTCGATAGCGCATGAACCACAATAGAATAAATGCACTCTTTAAAATTCACTCTATTTGTTTACCATAGTGACACTCTGGTTCACTTAACAGCGTTATATTTCGTTCATATTATAACTCAGAATGCACAAAATTTATATCATTTGAAGAATTATCTAATCGTTGCCACATGTTCTATTCAAATACTATAATAAATCTAGAACGATGTATAAAATAAATTAAGCAAACAAAACAAAAAATATACAGTTTTTCACAGACGATTCAGTATTTCTCAGTCAATTAATTCAGTTCTCACTTCGCAATAATAAATGAAGGCGTTATCTTTGTTGTTGCGAAGCTTAGTCGCTCTAGATTGGCAACAAATCTACTATTCTGCTGTTTCAAATGTAAACAAACATGTTCGCCATGTTATTTAAAAATTAGGCTTAACCGCACCCAAACAGCTTTTAAATTGTTGATAATTCTACAAATATTGCTTGCAGATTTCCTAAAGGCATAAAAACCTTAACCGGAAGATAAGAACAACATGATTCAAACATTCTTAAAGCAAAAATTGCACAATTTACAAACATATAAGAGAAAGAAACTGAGATCACTAAGCCGGGTAACAGAGTGGATAAATAAATTTATAAACGTTAAATAATATTTATAAACGTTTGGTGCGGTCGATTACAACCAAAGTACGAGGTGCACATCTATGTGTTATACCTATATACAAAATTTTAACGTTATGAGACTACTCGTTTTTGAATTAAGCGAGATACGTAATACGTACGTATAGACACCACGAAAAATTCTCTTCAGAATTCATTTTAAAACAATTTTATAATTTTTTTGGAGGAAAAGAGTCTTTTATTTTGTCCTTACGTACAGATATCAAGCAAAACCATCGTTAAATTGCATTCGATAGCGGTGAAAATGGATATTTTCGTTGAAATATGCTACCTGAGACTTTTTGCGATTACAATAAGTACAACGAAAAATGTTATTAAAAATAAGTTTTTTGCTTTTTAAACCCTTTGGATTTTTAATTAATAATAAATATCAAATTTATTTAGAAGAAAAATTAAATATACTCTACCGAATAGCAACACAATTGCGGGTGAAAGATAAAAATATCTTATTTTGGGACAATGACAATACATTTCTTTTAAATTACTGATTTTGTGATTAAACGTAAAAGACAAATATCTTAGAATTTCCGGAACAGTAATTTATTTCCTTTAAATCACTGAATTTCTTTTCCAAAATTCATTACTAATTCTTCAGAAAACAAAATTTAAAAAAAAAAAAAAAAAAAAAAACTGAGAAATTCAGAATTCTGGTCTCGAAGAGCACATGTCCGTGTGGAGGACTATGTGTGTTCAAAATTTTGTAATGCTAATTGCCGCCATTTCTTCCACAATAGAGGGAAAAGCATGCGTACATAGATCTGTATAGATTCTTTATTATTTACTAAAACGAAATGATTTCTTCTTGACTCAATATTATGATCACAATGCACCAACATTTCTCTTCCACAGCATCATTTTCTTAAAGCAAGTAGCTACATCTGTTGTATTTCAGTTTATTGCAATTGATTTACCATTAAAAATACCTAATAAATCGTATGCAGTGTTTTATTCTGCACATCTGTATTCTACTCAGTGAATCGCTGAAGGATATTACAAACATTAGATTGTTCGGATATTGCTTATCCTGAAACCGTACTCTAGAAAGATTGTGGCCCACCAGCAGCCGAGTGGTAAAGTCACTGAACACTGGTAGTTCGATCCGAGGTCCGAACCCCGCGAATGGGCTGACTGCATGGGGGAGCTCTTGTGTTTTCCCCCATGTGCAAATTGTATACGAATCAGTTTCCCTTAGAAAGTCCTCCACGAAGGCATCCTTCGAGGCTTTGCCCTAATCACATAAATCAAACTAGAACGACTGTTGTCGGTGAATTTGCTCCTTTTTTTGGGGGGGGGGGAGAAATCCACCGACTTTAGAAAAAACATCAGATATTGCTAAATTATGTTAGAAATACAGAATAAACTTCATTTGGAAAATTACTTCACTTTTGCAAAATGGTGCAAAGAGCGAAATTCTGCGGTGCTTTTCAATGAGGAAGAATATCTACCAAAATACCTGTGCAAAATCACTTCTAATTCACATTTAAACTGTCTAATTAGAATTTTGAAAAATCGCTTGGAGAAAGACTTACCTCTTTCTTGAATAATTAAGTATGCCAAATCTTCCCGCCACTGTGCTTCTTAAGCGAGATACAGATTAAATTCTTTAATGCTGACAGATGTATTAGTAAATTTTCAATATCCGAGAAGCATTCATTTGTTCTTCATCGTCTACAATTATCAGGCTGACGGTTGTACACATCATTCCAATTTTTTTATCTTTCCTGCTAAAATTATCCAAAATAGTTCTGATGTACTGACTGAAATAATTGGCAGCTGTGTTTTAAATCGGTGTTTGTGTTCTTTGCTTCATAACAGACGGTCCTTAAATCTCGTTGTCATTTGTTGATTGCGTCATTTTTGGTAATTTGAGCTGCGTATCTATGCAAAAACTAACTTTAAGTGGTTCTAAAAAAAAAAAAAAAAAAAAGAAAGAAAGAAAGAAAGAAAGAAATCGCGTGTTCATGAAAACACTACTTTCAGAAATATTATTATCTTCATCTATCAACATGAGAATTTGAAGCGTTTATCTGATATAATATTGCTTATCTGCCTCGCTGGATGAGTTAGCTACTTACGATATGTATAAAGGCAGTTAGTCAAGAAAAAATTGGACAAACTTAAATTTTGGCTAATAGACAAACTGTTCTCGAAAAATGGTTACAAGTACAGCCTTAACTTTCGTTATTGGCCTTGCTCTCTCTTTGGCAGGTAAGCTCAATTTTTTTAACTTTTAAGGTATCCTTTCTGCTTGCCTTCGTACTGTAATTAGAAGCATACTGGACGAACATTCGAGAGCCCCACGATTCTATGTCCGGGAGAAGGGTATTGCATATTTTTCACTTCTCCTGCTTCAAAGAATTCTAATCACTGTATAAACTTTCAACATTTGTAAAGCTTGTTCCAGTGCAAACATATAAATCGATCAAAAATTCGTGATCAAGATTTGCTGTCTGGAAATACTTTGTTTAATCAAATTCCGTATTTCAAAAATGTTTTCTTACGTTATATAAATTGTTTCAGTCACATTTTCTCAGGTCCCTGCTCGTTTTACGCAGATGATTAATCGTGCATAATTGGAATCGGTATATAAAATCGAACCCATTACAAAATATAAACGGGATATACGTTTCACACATTTATGAATGTAATTTTAATGAAAAACCTTTCCAGAATTTTTGGACGTTACCTTTTGCTATGCTGTTATATATGCATCATCTTTCGCCCTGGTATGCGGTGCCCTTTTGCGAAACATAAGGACTTAGATTTACTTTTAACGGGGACTTCCGCATAATCCGTCCTCAGAATACTGCCTTTAACTAAAACATAAGATTTTTCATTTATTTTTCGAATTTAATCAACCTATCATTGCTTAACAAATTGAGCGATTTTTCTATATTTTGAATCTTTATATTTTATTTTTTAATAATATATATATAATTATAGATATAATTTTAAAACAGATGCAGCATTATTTTACCTCACAAAAGATGTTTCTAATTCCAAATATATATTACGTTCTCAGTACTGAATCATTTTTTTAATATAAAATTCTCTATTTATTTATAGTAATTGGCACGTAATAATTTTAATATCCTAGATAAATTGGTAGTCCTTGAGAGCTAGAATATCAAAGAACTGCGTAGCGATTGCTGAGTTCTATTCAGGGAACTGTCCAAAGAAAGGTTAAACTTACCTTTCATTACAACTCAAATAACTGACAGCTGATATCCGGTCGGGCTTACATAAGCCTTACTTTGGCTTTAACTCAAGATAGAGAATAAGAAACTAACGTAATACTAACTAAAATAAAACCAACCGAAGCTGCAGAGAAATAACTAACACAGATGGCTCTTATTGAAGATTACCAGCGAGTACTAGCGAGCACGAAACAATGCGGCCGAATCGTGGTAATATTAGACGCACAGCAACAACGGGGTCCGAAGGCAGAACATACTCTCCTAAAGTTCTACTAACCTGTTCTAATGAAGTGACTGAGACTTCAACTTAAATACTCGTGTCTAACTTATTTACATAAAACGTAATCTTAAAAACTCATTCTGGTAAGGAGACGTAGGTAGAATAGGAGAAAGTAAAGTCTTGTTCCAAAATAAAAATAACTATTAAGAAATTAAAATAAACTCCTACAAATTTATAAAGTTTTTATGTCACATTTATTTTTGCGATTTATTTAATTAAACTGTTTTTTGTTTATTACTAAATATCAAATATTTTCTATCATAATACAATCCGAATTATATTGAAATCTAAAGAAGGTTATGATAAGATTGGTAAGGAATTTGGGATTGGGGAAAGATTGGCGATAACATTGTTAAGGAATGCTTTAATTGTTTAAAGCTTGTGCTTTAATTATAGTAATTACTTTTTATTGTTCATCTAGCAGATGGTGGTAGTTAACGTAATTCTATATCATTAATATTAATGCTAAACGAAAAATTTTGTATTTCATGACATTAATATAACTAATTTAATTTGACTAATTTTCTAACGTGCAGGATTTTCACCACAAGAGAATGAGATTTGAATCAATAAAATAATGTTATTGTATTACAGTTGTTAAGAAAACTCATTATTTTGTATGTGATGAGGGAAACAACAAAAAATTTCAAGTTACAGCATTATCGAAAGTGCTCGATTTACCTATTTTAGGAACAAAATTACTTTTCTAAAAAGGAAAGTCATACAGGAATTCAATTGTAATCTCACTAATTTGAATTACATAAGCAGTGTTTCCCTATCAGAGTTAGTGGATAGATATTTTAGGAGTTTAAATAAATTCTTAATAACAAGAGTGACTTTTATCCAAATACCGCTTTAAGATATTTTAGTGTTATATAACAATTTTAAGTTATATAACAAGAGTGACTTTTATCCAAAGACCTCTTTAAGATATTTTAGTTATTTTATGACGTAAGTGCTTTACTTTCTTCAAGAAAAACTAACAGTTTCGAATTCTATTTTGTTTTCTTTCCAGTTGTTAATTCAGAGCAATTGTTCATCTGCGATTTTGAAAGAGACACCTGTGGATTCACGAACGAAGAAGGGAACACAGCAACATGGGTAAGAGAGGAAACCGAACTCGGTGGCAGAGAAGGTAATTAGCTTGGGAAAGCATTTAATTCCATCAAAAATAATATTTTCAGTTTAATGTGTTCGCGTTTATTGTTATACTAGGAAGCACGGCGGTCATACGAAATGACCGCTGTTCTAGATATTATAAATTGTAATTAAAATGATTTGTACAAAGGTGTCTGCTGCTTCAAACTGAATTACCTAGGGCAGGCGGCGAAGAAGCCCCTTTGCTTACTGCCCCACGGAGTTTCCCCCTTCTACTTGCTTAATTGCTTAGAGTGCAGTGAAAGAAGCCATTGGCGGTACATTTCTTAAGAGCCACCGCTAGCTCAATCAATAAAGGTGATTTAAATAATGAAATGTTAATTCACATGTCAAAGATCTCTATATACACAACATTTCTTGTGTAGATTTTCCCATCATTTTTAAGCTCGCCTTGCAGAGGACCATCAATTATTTTTAATTTTACGTCCGTTCTTTTACGAACTCTTGAACAGGCACATAAAGTTGACCGTGTGCAAATGCAAACTCAGGTAAAGAACTGCCAAAACGCTTAAGCGTTTGGCTCTGAGACTGATGGATGGTCATAGAAAAGGCATGTTTTACAGGAAATTGTCTACGTCTCAATTGAAACGGCAACCATGTGCCGTGGCAACTTCACCCCATTGGCTAATACAGTTACGCAAGCAACCAATAAACTATCGGTGACAAACAGACACTTAAGCCGCACATATATATGGGGTGACGTAACATCATCTCCTCCGAAACGGCTGGCTCCCGGGATTAGCGAAGTACAAGGAATCCGCAGGTGCGTGGCACGGCATTTTGACCATTCGCGTCTTCGTGGGACTTTAATTAGCCGAGATATTAATTAAAAACTAATTTTCCCCTACATTTTTTCTTTCTTGGGTTTTCCCTATTAAAGGGATTTGGCTACGTGCCAAATTCTTTTTTCTCGAATATCTATGGAACGGCGCCGAGTTGAAATTCGAGACGCGTAGCCTCGGATTCCAAATAATTCTCCGAATCCATCGATACCGTTCTCATCTTCGTACGACTTTAATCGGCCGAGATATTAATTAAAAACTGCGGAAACGTTAATTTCCAATTCATTTTTTCGAGTGGCAACAATAAAATATCAACGACAAACACTTAAGCCGCTTACATATATAAAGAAGTGAGGTACTGTTCTCGATTAAACTGGCGCAATCCCCGTTATTTGCATTTCATATGACTAAGAACCCTCCATTTACTATAATTAGCAAATCACACCGCCTTGACCGGATAGCGATTAGTCACTCTGACCTCCGAACCAATCGGCCCGGGTTCGAATCCCGCAGAAGGAGTGGGCGTAATTTGTGCGTTCCCTCATAGCAAGCAAACGTGGACCACCTATTAGGTGCTTCCGTAATAAAGTGACCACCGCTTTTGCCCTCAGTAGTGGGCACCGTCTATGGACGGCTAGGACTTCTGCCATTGGAAGGGAAAAAAATAATCAGCAGATACTGAATCAGACACTGTGATGAAATACTGTGATTAGAATCAGTAGATAATGTGTCAGAAAGTTACCGATTGAACTTTTTTTCAACCTAAACGAAATCATGTAGCGGGACGGTTTTCCATTTAAAACAGACATGTATTAAATATAATTAAATTTTAAGTCATAGAAAAGCATAAAAAGTGTAATAATAAATAAATTCTTAGAGGGAATCATGTCAGCAATACTAATAAATGGAAAAACAAACTAACGCATATTCTTTCTGATTATTGTGATACATCATGCACAGAGCACGATGTAAAGTTTTCCCTAAAGTGCACCCTCCTATGAAGGAACGGACAACTAAATTCTTGCCTTCTCTGGGATTCGAACCCGGGACCTTTGGTGTGGTAGTCATTAACCACTTTCCTGTCTCTTAGCGATTGAAATTTACGTGTGTGCGATTTTGAGAATTTTGAAACTTTTTTAAAATCGTAAAACGTTTATATGTTAAAATAATATGTCTGATAAAATACGTTTATAATAAATAAATAAAAAAAATATTTAAGCTTAAATAAAGGTCACCATCTGCCAATCCTGGGATCACAGAGTAGGAGTAGGTGCAAACAGTTTTCAGAGCCAGTGTTGGTGTTTCCACATGCTTAATTGATTAATTTGTTTAAACTTTAAAGTTTGCCAATAAATAATGCGGTATTTCCAACCAAAACTTTGACCAAAACCAAATATCGAAATAGATAGTATTTGGAACTCCCAGATACCATACTTCGAATGAAGACGTCAAAGGAACACTGAGTTTTTCCTTATTACGGTTAGGCTGGACCTAACATGCATTTGGCATATGGGGCTGCAGTACGTAGTGGGCCAGCCGCACAATGCTTGAACGCGGAACAATATCCTATGAGTCGTACACCCAGCCATAATTTCTTTGCAAGGCTGCACTGGAGTTTAGCTTAAACAGATTCATCTCAAAGAGCTGCCATGAATAGGGCACGATCAGCACGAACTCCGGACATCGAAGAGAATGTGCTACATCAAGTGCAATGGACTCCAAGTTTGCATAGGCGAAGTGTAGTCCAAGCAGTCGGGGTTTCCCGTTCTAGCATCTGGAGGATTCTCTGAAAAAGCAAAATGGATCCGCATCGCGTGAAATGTATCCAGGCACTTCAACCGGGCGATTATGCTCCTCGTATTACTTTTGCACAATACTAACTTGCATACAGATCCCGTTCCGAAGGTCCCGGGCTCGAATCCCTGAGAAGGCATGGATGTTTGTAAATTTATAGTGTCGGTGCGGCTTGGAGGCACTCTAAATATGCGGCGAGACGAAAATGCTCTTGAGCTTTTGGTGGCAGAGGAAGAGGGGTGGGAGATCCTCGGACCCGTCCCTCTTGAGGGCTTTCCATCAGAACTGGGGGTGGACATGAGCTAAATCCCACTGTCACCTGTAAGGTGCACAAGGCTGTTGCCAACGACAGGCATAATCTAGCGCTCCTTGCAACGAGGAATTTCGTGGTCTTGGGCTGACTTTAGGTCAGACAAGTGAGCATTAGCAACAAGAACAATTACAAATATTATTTTTTAGCCAGGTCTTTTTTTCCCAATCCTGTGATGATAACTGTGATGCTTCTTTGGTAATATGAAGCAACTCCAATGATGGAACACAGCAATAACTTTTATTTAGCACTCAAAAAAATGGCGACATACAAACAAAAAGAGAAAACATATTCTAACATTTAAAAATAAATTACATTCTTCGTGCGAGAGTCGCACGAGGCACTCGAGTCTGGTTTCAAATATTGCCATTCACAAATACCTTAATGTTTATTTAAATTATTTGGTACTTTTCCGTTTCGCCGGCGCAAGCCTCGCCATTTCCCTTTCTCCGGCGCAAATCTCGCCAAGCAGACTTTATTGGCGACAACACACACTGTACACATAAAAAAATGTTAACAAATGTTAATTCTAAGAATTTTTTTATTTTTTTTATTTTGGAAGCATAAATATTTTAATATCGTTTAGAATTTTTTCAAATGGGTCTTTTATGTCCTTTCGCCACATAAATTCAGCGAGGTAACTTTCCAGATGATGCCGAGCAGTTCCTCTGTGTTTCTTATTCTGCCATTTTGCGCTTCCCCATAATCTTTCAATTTTTGGGCTTGTGCGTTCTAGTTTCCGGATCTACAAAATTGTATTTATGGTTCACTTTGAAATGTTCGAAACTTTCCTCTTCCAGTTTTTCAGTGCAATATGATTTCCATGAATCGGAATATATTGTAGTTCCTTTTTCGATGTTTTCATTTATTGCCTCTAATATAATACTCGTGGATCGGTTTGGCACCATCACAGGGAAACATTCGTTTGTTTCACGACAAACTCCACCAAAGATCCACTGTTGTGGTAAAATCCGTCCCGCGTTGTTTTTGCGCTTCGTGAACATACTTTCATCCACTTCAACGATCATACTAGGTCCTCCTATTTTGCGTTTTTGACGTTTAAGTAAAGAATCCACGCCAACCTCTCGCATGTAGTTATTCCAATCCGCAACTGTTCCGTGACTGATTTCCAACTGCTTTTCACACCATTAACTGAAGTTAATTCTTCACTCCAACCATAAATGAATCTTAAACACTTCAAGAAACTCAATCTCGATGATTCAAATCATGTGCCTTTCCGTATACTTCTTTTACTGCGGCAGGTTGAAAGGTTGCAACGCCATTGAATTTCGTCTCCGAAATATAATTTCATTTCATGATTATTTTCACAAATAGCAATGTTACGCAAAACGCCTTTCGCTTGAAAAAATCTGACGGATTCTTCCTCTGTCCTGAGCAAATCCCAAATTTTCATTGGTTTTTCATCCATTTTTGACATATTTGTAAAAGACGTTAATTTAAGAATTTAAAGACGTTAAATTAAAGATTTACTATGCTTTCATGGTATAACCTCTTGATTCGCCGGTTAATATCACGTGATCCCAAACGATCTCATCTCACGTAAAATACGCTACAAAAATCTGATTCTCTCAGGAATTACATTAATTTCATTAATTACTACATTAATTTCAAGTTAAATCTCAGTATGGAATACGAGTTTAAATGCAAGAATTATTTCAATATTATAATTAAAAAAAATCTGTGTAACTGTATGCCAATATTGAAAAAGAAAAGGTAAATCTGATAATAAATCTCAGCGACTTGTTTTGAAAAAGTGCCGTGAAAGGTTATCAGCGAAGATATTCGCTTTGGCATCAGTTCTACCATTTTCGACGACTTTATCGCTTGCGCCGGCGAAATGGGAAACTGCGCCGGCCAAACGGAAAAGGACCAATTATTTAAACTACAAGATTTTAATATTATTTAAAGCTGTTACAACCTCTCCCCCAACGGAGAGACTTTTACCGAAAAGTTCTGTAAATTTCGAAAGTTTATAAGCTCGGCTTGCTCAATTGTTTAAAGAGAAAAGATAACTTATTTTTTCCAAATTTCCAAATTTTCAGGCCGAAAATTTTTAATTTTAAACAAATATTTTTACACCACATTTAAATAGAAAATGGTCAGTGTTCAAATGAGTCTTCCTTTTTTTCCTTGACGGCGCCTAGATCTCTTTCATGTTGGACCAGTTCCTCGGCTATAATTCTTAGCAAAGCCTTTCCTCAGTTCATCTGTGCCTTTCGGATAATATTCAATTCTTATTTGTTTTCGACAATTGTTTCGTCTATTAGTAGCGGCTTTTATATTAAATCAAAAACCGAAAGATGATGATAACGCTGCATTGCAAAATGATTCTCAATATTAATTTCTTTATCATTTTTTAAATTTTCGTGAACATCTTCCTCGTTTAATGCTGGTGATTTAACTTCTTCTTCAAATACATCTCTCGATGCTTTATTTTCTTCCTTCATCGGTTCCAAGATCTGCTCTTCAGCTATTTTTCTTTTCCTTTGAGCTCTAGTAGAAATGGCATTAAAATGGTATCACTAAGTTTACGTTCAAGTGATAAACTAATAAAATAAAGCAGTTCAGTGTTAACAGGAAGTAATAACCTGATATCACTAATATTACGTTCAGTGATGAACTAATAAAATAAGGCAATTCAATATCAACAGGAAGTAATAACCTGGTATCACTAATATTATGTTCAGTGATGAACTAATAAAATAAGACAATTCAATATCAACAGGAAGTTTCGTCTATTAGTAGCGGCTTTTATATTAAATCAAAAGCCGAAAGATGATGATAACGCTGCATTGCAAAATGATTCTCAATATTAATTTCTTTATCATTTTTTAAATTTTCGTGAACATCTTCCTCGTTTAATTCTGGTGATTTAACTTCTTCTTCAAATACATCTCTCGATGCTTTATTTTCTTCCTTCATCGGTTCCAAGATCTGCTCTTCAGCTATTTTTCTTTTCCTTTGAGCTCTAGTAGAAATGGCATTAAAATGGTATCACTAAGTTTACGTTCAAGTGATAAACTAATAAAATAAAGCAGTTCAGTGTTAACAGGAAGTAATAACCTGATATCACTAATATTACGTTCAGTGATGAACTAATAAAATAAGGCAATTCAATATCAACAGGAAGTAATAACCTGGTATCACTAATATTATGTTCAGTGATGAACTAATAAAATAAGACAATTCAATATCAACAGGAAGTTTCGTCTATTAGTAGCGGCTTTTATATTAAATCAAAAGCCGAAAGATGATGATAACGCTGCATTGCAAAATGATTCTCAATATTAATTTCTTTATCATTTTTTAAATTTTCGTGAACATCTTCCTCTTTTAATGCTGGTGATTTAACTTCTTCTTCAAATACATCTCTCGATGCTTTATTTTCTTCCTTCATCGGTTCCAAGATCTGCTCTTCAGCTATTTTTCTTTTCCTTTGAGCTCTAGTAGAAATGGCATTAAAATGGTATCACTAAGTTTACGTTCAAGTGATAAACTAATAAAATAAAGCAGTTCAGTGTTAACAGGAAGTAATAACCTGATATCACTAATATTACGTTCAGTGATGAACTAATAAAATAAGGCAATTCAATATCAACAGGAAGTAATAACCTGGTATCACTAATATTATGTTCAGTGATGAACTAATAAAATAAGACAATTCAAAATTAACAGGAAGCAATAATCTGGTATCACTAATATTGCGTTCAATGATGAACTAATAAAATAAAAATACGCACGATTATTCGATCTCGCCGGTGCCTCCAAAATAATTAAGACTGTGATGCTTCTTTGGTAATATGAAGCAACTCCAATGATGGAACACAGCAATAACTTTTATTTAGCACTCAAAAAAATGGCGACATACAAACAAAAAGAGAAAACATATTCTAACATTTAAAAATAAATTACATTCTTCGTGCGAGAGTCGCACGAGGCACTCGAGTCTGGTTTCAAATATTGCCATTCACAAATACCTTAATGTTCATCTATTTAAATTATTTAAACTACAAGATTTTAATATTATTTAAAGCTGTTACATAACGAACTGATTTGTAGCCTAATGCCGTATATTGGATACCCACACAGAGAAAGAAATGAAATTTATTCTTCTGATTGAAATATTATGCAGAACTAAGCAATGAAGGCTGAATTTTATGGACCTTATAAGAGATAGACTAACCCAGTGGGCGGGCGTCGCGTCACCCACATGTCCCCAAGGAGTAGGGACGATCTGGTTTACTTTAACACTGAAACCTATGGCGTTTGATTCACGTAATTGTTAATGTGATACGATCACAAGCTATTATTGATTCAGCGTGCATGCAATCTTTTACAATTCCCCTTGAGATTTTCTTTTAGATAGCTCGCTGCGGAGAGTAGATCAGATAATTTTTAGACGCGCGTTACGTCATAAATCAACGACGAAGTGGAGCCAACATTCGCCGTGACTTCGCCGTGTCTCAAGCTCAGTCTTGCATTCTAGGCACGCTGTTTGAACAGTTATGTCTACCAGAAAGAACAGTGTTGAACGTGCAAAGAGAAAATACTGGTGTTTTACAAGTTTAGATTTTAAAAATGAACCGCAGTTTAACGCAGAGAAGGATGAGTATCCTATTGTTGGTAGAAAGACTTGTAAGACTTCGAATCGCAAACATTTGCATTGTTATTTGGCTTTTAAGAACTGGACGTACTTCGATATGTACAGAAGCGGTTTACAGGTGCTCATATTGAGAGAGCTAGAGGTACTGCTGAGGAGACTAAGAACTAATGTTCGAAGGATGGTGACTTCTTGGAACACGGAACTTTACCCAATTTTGGCAATGGAAGTGGCAGATTTAAATCTTCCACTTTATTTAAGCTCGCTGTATTTAAGCGCGCAAGTATTTAAGCTCACTGAAGACGGTGGTACATTTGCCATTACAGATAAGAATCCAGGGCTCTATATCCGCTACAAAAATACTTTGGACTCGTTTCTGAGTTAGATGGATCCCGTGGCATGTGGTTACATGTACCTCCAAGAAGTGGTAAGGATTATGACGATCAGAAAAGTGGGGTAAGTGTTTATTTAACAAACCACGTAATAAATGGTGGGATAGTTACAAAGGCAAAGATGTTTTACTTTTAAGTGATGTTGATAATTTTTATGCAAAGTTTCTTGGATCTTTAAGGATTTGGATTTATCGTTATTCTTTTAGTGCTGAGATAAAAGGTGGAACAATGGTAATTCGACCGAAACTTGCTGTGGTAACTTCGAATTACCATATAGAAGATCTGTTTACAAGTTTGGTCATGTCCGCTTTGTTAACAGGTTTGAATCAGTTTATTTATGATGACGTAAAATGGCAAGTGGTGTTTATACCACGCATCGTGCTTCAAATAGATTTTTGCATTATCCAAAGATAATATTTATGCGGTACAATCTACGTTGTCGGAATGGGTTTGTCGGAGGGTAGCTCGAAAGTACCACCGCAGGTACAGAGTGAAGAAGAGGACTCTAATTTCGAGATTCCGAAGAAGAAAATGGCGGGAAAATTACAAGAAAATTGTAGTTAATGATTATCATTCTTGACTTTTGTTTCTTAATCGTGGTGTTACTGCTAAAGCATGGTCGGAAAATAATGCGCAGAAGGCGTACTTTCATTCACGTACAGATGGGTTTCGCAACTGACGGATGTTATTTCACTTACAGTAGTATAAATACACAGAGATTCATCGTATTTGTTGTAAAAGCATGCAACAGTATCTTCTCTAGTTGTTGTTTCTTGAAGGAATTTGCATAAGTGTAAATCGTCTTCAGGTGCTGTTATTATGAACATACCACACAATAACCAATGAAAAGATAATCCTACGAAATCTTTTGAATCATCCATTTTAAAAACAAATTCATCGCAAAATTTATGTTGATTAATTAGCACTCTCAGTAGAAAGATCGCAATGTGGCCGTAAACAGTGTTAAAGATTTGTTATATTGAATAAACGTTTCAGCAGACTGTTCTAAAATATTCTGAAAACAATGTCTTCAGTTTTAACAGTATCTTATATAAGTTTCAATGGCTTTTCATATTTGTTTCCTTGCATGTGTTTAAATTTTAATGGCATGCCAAATGTTTCTGTGAAATACGAAATAACAATGTCCTTAATATCGTTGTCTTAAATTCTTTGCTTTTAGTCTGACTTGTATTAAAATAATTGTCTTATTTCAGGCTATGTCATGACTATTGAACCGAATGATGCAATCGTCCAAAGAGCAAGTGTGGGAAAATCATATTCTGAAATTCGCGGTGAAATACCAGGCTGTTTCTCTTTCGATTATTATACTTTCGGCAATGGAACTCGATACTTTTCTTCAACGCAAGAAATGAATATAGGTGCTGCTGGCATATGGTCATTTGATGACACCGAGATTACCTCTGGTTGGAACAAAGCAAGAATCAGTGTCAACATTGACGAGTCCACCAGAGTAAGTAAAAATATTCTTGTCTAAAATATAAAAGTTAGGTTTATTAACCGAAGACTTTTCTTCCTTAATATTCAAATAATGAGGAATGTTACATCAAACACCGAGTACATAAAAAGTGCAATTTTTAAGTTTAACTTATTTGCCTAGTTTGATGAAGTTAGATAGTTAAGCTCTGTCTTTATCTTTGATGTGTGTCATCTTAAGATAACACACTGTGCAGTGAAATGCATATATTTCAAACACTACGCACGTTATACTATATCCTCGATAATACGGTTGTTGGCGGACAACCAAAAATCACGGATAATCTAAAAATAGCGTCTCAAAAATTTGAATTTCGAGAGGTTCTTAATGAGTAATGTGCACTGCTCTGTTTAATATGAGGTTTATTTAAGAGAATAAACGTAGATGTTTTATATTTTTTCTGGAGAATGTCTGTGTACTCGGCGTGTATTCGAAAGATGTAGGTTCCAGTCTCGGCGAGGCACGTTTTTCACATCTCCTGCTTCGAAATAACCTAATGACTCTATATGCCTCAGTGAATTTACTGAATCTTCGGGGCTTCGGGTTATTGCTGTGGGTTATTCATTGTTTACTCTACTGTCAATTTTTTTCCATGTATCTTGCTGATTTTGAAAGTCACTACATGTACTTTGTACATTCTCAATTTCTCAGTTTTTGCGGTCTTAAAGCAATCGTGGTAAATATTACCTGATACGAAATCACTGTTCTCGAAAGTATTGATTTTTCAATGGCTAAAACTAAATAAAATATTGTTTTAAGAGTAAATAGTTCGTAGCTATAAATTTCCAAAGCGAATATTTCTTCTTAATTTTATCATTCTCCTGAATTTTTGTCCATAAAATAAGTTTAAAGAGTTTATATTTAATGTTTATTTATTTTTTAGGTAAAACTGCATTCATTGAAAAAATAGTCCTAAAATTATTTAACTAAATTTACCTAAAATATATTATTAAAAGTCTCTATTAAATTGTTTAAATATAAAAAAGAAAATCCTTCATTTAATTCTACAGATAATAATTCAAAGATTTTTTTTTTTTTTCTTTTCAGTTTAAATTCTATGCAATGATTGACCGTTCTCTGGGAGAAGGTGTAGTAGCCTTAGACAATGTAGCTTTGGATCTCAATCACTGCTGAATAGCTCCGCTGATGGAATTATCGATCTGAAAGTTTCAGGACACTTTTTCTCTCTTTTATTTGTGACGTTTTGCGTTTGACTGTATACACATGTTGCAATAAAAACTAAAAAGAGGAAACAGTTAGTCAACCTTATTCAGTTATGTGCCATTCCTTCTATTTCCAATTTACCTAAAACCACTTTCAGGCTCAAAACAAATCAGTAATGTTAGTTACTCTTATTTACGCAGAATACAAGGTTAAGAATTAAAAAGTATTCTGCATAATTGGTATTTAAAAGAAATTTTTCCTCGATTCATCTTGTTTTTCAGTATTTTTTTCAAAGACAAGAATAGCAGAAAATCTTTCCGAATTCTTGCCTTTGATTCGTCAGTTAGATCTCGCATTCGACAGTTAGGTCTGGCAGAGATTACATCTTCCCGAAAAATACCATGTGTAAAATTAAAAAAGGATTAATATACAGTATATCATTGTTAAACGTGTGGTGTCTCAACAATAACTTCGCTAATCACTAGTGGTTCCACCCAGATTCGATCCTATTAAACTGGTTAACAGCGGTTCCCCAGTGTATAAACATAATACCAACTAGTTTCTCTTCAAAGTGTATAAGTTATTTTTCCCGCCTTCTTCGTGGTGTGGTGGTCTGCACACTGGGCACGTATTCCAGTGGTCCGCGGTTCGATTCCCGCGAAAGCAGTTGCTCATTTTTGGCCAGTTTTCCTAGAAAGTCAGCGGTAGCTCTATTTAGTCGTCTGACCAGACATGACTGTTTGCGAGACCACCTCTACAGAACTGGAGTGGTAGATTTCCCAAACTGTATTTTGTGTGACTGTAATCAGCGTATGAATTTTGAACATTTAAATAATTGTATTGCACTTTCTCGGTATGAGGACATTGTTAAAAAGTACTGGAGAGCCCGTGAACTAACGGCTTAAGCTGCTAATGTTTGGCATTAAAAAATAAATAAATAAATTGTATAATTTTTAATTAAACTGACTTTTTCTGCTGACTTCTGACAAAAATTCTTGACTTCTTTGAAGGGAAATTTTAAAAAAGTCAAGAATTTTTGGTTCGTGTTTTACATTATACAAAATATGATGAATAATCGAATAAATAAAAGTAGTTAAAACAATGATTTTTTTTTTTTTTTTTTATTCTAGACATTCTGAGACTGAAAAGCAATTTCGAATTTTTTTCCCTTAAAATAAATACTCTCTATCCTTCACTTTTGTTCGAATTGTAACCAACGTGTCAAAAGTTTTCTTAAAAGAAGTAATGAAACTTCTCAGGTTCCAAGAGTGTCAAAAATCCGTCTAGTTATACAGGGCAGCTATTTGAATTATTTTTAAAGGATTCAGAAAGAAGATTTTAAAACAGCCGTCTTTGGTATATCTCTTTCAACAACATCCAAGCAACATGACGATGACTTATCTGCTTCATATAATATTGTTTTAATAATCGCAACATCATCAAAACTGTATAACTGTTCCGTAAGAACTGGCCATGAAGAAGGCTAATTATTAGTCCATATTACTGACTACGCTACATAAACCGTCAGACGAGATCACCAGAAATACTTTAGAGTAACAAACGAGTCCAAAGAAGAATAAATGATAAAACCTTTTGAAAGTATACGTGGAAGCTCGATTATCAAGTTTGCCAATTATCCACGCGTGGTCACGCATCCACACTCAACGCAATGCGCAACAATGTGTAAAAAACACACACGCGTAAACTGAGCGCGGAGAAAGATTTTTTTCTTATTCTAGAAATCGGAGAGTTATCTAATTGAGAAAAGGCCGAGGTAATAAATGAAGTTATTACTATAACATATTTAAAAAAAATGTTTAAGATCTTGATGCCAAAAATTTTAAAGGTAAAATTTTCGAAAATGCCGATCACGAAAAATTGAGGAATGGTTCTATAGTGGTTCGACAGAGCTGGACTTTCAATCCTTGTTTGATGGGGATATCGTTTCAAATGCTACACGCATAAGGTATTTCTCCCTCCTTCTTAGCATGTCTTCGTGGTGTAATGGTCAGCACACGCTCGGCGCGTATTCGAGAGGTCCGTCGTTCGAGTCCCGGCGAGGGCAAAAATACCTAATGTGTCTACAGTGGCGCCCGAACTAAAAGGGTGATGAATGATGATTCTCAGCCACCAGGATATGGCGACTGTGTCCCCTAATCCTTAGTCACCGTTTAAAAGGGGGAGCATATAAGGTAATCCCGCCTTCTTAGCATGCCTTTGTGGTGGTCAACACGCTCGGCGCGTATTCAAGAGGTCCGTGGTTCGAGTCCCGGCGACAGCGTTGCTCATTTTTCACGTTTCATTGCTTCTGCTTCCAAACTATCCTAATCTCTACACAAGAGCAGAAAAGGCAGTGAGTGATACCGAAAATACAACCGAAAAAGATCTCGAAACCTCATTACATCAGTTCCGAGACAGCAATGACTTCTGCTGAAACACTGTTGGACTTCGTCGGTTAAAGGGAATTCAAATAAAATAATACTATTTCGAAAAATACGCAGTTAAACCCGACAGATATTTAAACGTTCTCAAAAACAAAGTTATTGTTAATTTTTTTAAGAAGGCGATGCGTACAATATAAAAATGAAAATTGATAACTTGGATTATCCCTTATCTTTCAGTTATCCGTGATTTTCTTCCCTGATATTAGTCCGAATATTCGAGAGTATGAATGTGTTTTCAATATGAGTTCTTAATGTAACTAAATCAATTACCTTTGGCAGGGAATGAAGTCTGAATTCTCGATTATTTGCGTTTCATAAAGGACCAACACATCTGCCAAAAGCTGTTATTTACCCAAAGTTTACCACCTAATGTTAAAAGAGAATCACTATTTAATGCGACGAAAGCTTTCTTAAACAAAAAGAAATCCCCTCGTATAAAATATTGTCTGTTACCGCTGATGGTTCTCCAGTAATAGTTGGATTTTACAATGCTTTTGGGCCACATTTCAAAGCATAGGTACCAAATATAGTATTATCATACGTTGTGTTTGTTATACACTAGTAACAGCTAGTAACGAAACCTTTGAGAGAACGCTTACAAAGTTCATCTCACATGGTCATCAAAACAGTCAATAAAACCAGAAAGAATTTTTGGAATAACAGGTTGTTTGCACACCTCTGCATTAAAAATGATGATGATTTCAATCACCTGCTTTTGTATATAGAGAAGCTCGTTGGCTATCAAAGAGGACTTCTTTTAGCGATTTTTCTAAACTTCTTAACTTAGTACTAGAGATTCTAGGAGATAAAGAAGCAACTTTAAGAGCATACATATATGAAGAGTCTCACCCTCTTTGGTAACATAAACTAGATGAGAAATCTGAAAGATTTCACGCAAATTAAACTTCATAACTTTATTTCTAGTTATTAAGTCTTTCCTTTCTTGTATCTTGTTACATTATATTAGGGTGTGTATCATTCACTCTAGACGGCCAGTGTTTCATTTATAAGTTATTTGATTTATCATTAATGAGATATGGAAAATTGATATTTTTCAGAAATATAGCCATGTGACACATCTAGAAGTCTCAATGTCTCTCGTAGTACGGTCCACTGACAATGGAATCAGTTTAAATCCAAGGATTTTGTGTCTAGAAGACATGTTCAAGCAGACCAAGGATCACAACATCTGAGGAAGACCGTTATTTATATCTTTCGGCCCGAAGGAGGAGCAAAATTACTTTTCTTCAGCTCATGGCAGATCACTTAGTAGCAAGAACGTGGTGGCGTCTATTCTCTTCACAGACGAGTCCAGGTTCACATTGGAGAGTGAATCAGGTCGTTAGCTGATCTAGAGGGAACAATGTACCAGATAAAACCAATCCAACAATGTGGTTACAGAGGTGGTGCAATAATGCTTTGTGCTGGGATCTCTCTCGATGGTCCCACTAACCTGCATGTGTTCCATGGAGGAACTTTAACCGGTGTGAGATATCGAAACGAGATCCTTGAGGAATAAATCCTCTCTGCTATTGGTCCTGGATTTCTTCTGATGGATGACAATGCGCGACCGAGTTATAATCCCCATATGTAATTGAAGTTTCTAGAACACAATGCAACTGGTACATTTTAGTTAAGTCAATAAGATGTTTTGGAGGTTTTAAAGAACCACTAAAAAGTAAGTGGTACCCTTACTTCAAAACATTCTTAAGCATTTGATTTGCGATATTTATGTAGGAACACATGAAAAATGGATGAATTTTCTTGTGTTTTGATAAAATGAATGGAGAAATGAAACATGAACATGAAATGAAAAAGTGAATAGAAACACATGAATCAATTTTATCTTTTATTGCAGCATGTATATATTCTATGGTGTAAATTACTTGTATCATATGCAGATGAAAGGAGGAACTGCCGAAACTTTTAAATCGGAGATTCCATTAGCAGAGTTTCTCAGCATTGGCTCAGTTTCAAAACAACATTATCTACGGCCACTACACTTTCTCCAACAGATGGGTCAATCACTGCATGGAAGATAAACTGAAAAGCAATATTCTTTGCATTATTATCCGTAGAATAAATAAATGATTTTCATTTTTTATACTTAAAGGATTTAGCTAGGATATTTTTGTAATGAGTATAATTATAAATTAACAAGCATTAACCTTTTTAACAAACTCCGTATTACTGCACTAAAAATTGGAAGAGGACAGAATTTTGAAGAGATATCGCTTATGAACTTCCTAGCTACGAAATATTTGTTTTTAAAACCCCATTTTATTTATTTCTATTAGCATAATAAGTTGTTGAAAAACTAATAACTTGTGATTTTTTATCAAGTAATATTTATTAGAAATGTTTTTGCACTGCACACACTGAGAACTGAATCATAGATATAGTGATTTTCAAAATCAATAAAGCAATAAAAATATAATGTTGCCTGCATATGACTTCCTGCCAGTTCCATGTTTTAAATAACAATGAGCATTACGTAAAGTAACCCTTCTAGCTGATCGTTTGTAAACAAAAACCTAATTTATTGTTCCAATAAATAAAAGGTCTGTAATACGAAATTTTGGGTTATATTTCATTTGCTATGTGTAAAAAGTTTTTTCTTAATTTATACCAATATAATAAATGAAATTAATTAAGGTTTTAATTAAAGAAAATTAAGTATTTAAAATAAACACTTTGAAACGAATATCATAATTTAATTTTCTTCAGTGTTATTTCTATAGTATCAACAAATCTAAATTCATTTTGATCTGTACATACATCCCTGCGATATTTATGTATCAGCAAACAATACTCGTTAGTTTTCGGAATTACAGTTGATTAGTAAACTCTGTCTATCATAAGAAAAGCTCTCGCCAGTTAGTCTGCAGTTGTCTGTTGCCGTAGAAACGAGTCTTGACCCATTTTCCGTAGCGGTGTCTTGAAGACGAACGATAAACTCTTTTCCCCTCAGCCAACAGTCGCCGAAAACTAAATAACAATAAAGCAGCCCTTGGTTCGCCCTTATTTGAAATATACTAGCCCTGTTGCTATAGCGACCGCCACCCCCCAGACACTGTGGCGGGGCTGTTCTTCTCGTAGACAATTAGTAGACAATTTCGGGATACGTAATTGCAGGCAGGGAAAACTATATTTAAATTGGTAATTTCCCAATTAGCATTGATAAGTTAAAAAAAATATATAATTAATGAAGAATTAAAAAATACAAGTGTCTTAAGGAGGAACCAAAATAAATAAATAAATAGATAAAATAAAAAAGACAGAAAAGCAAGAGGTGTCGAAATTGGTTTTCTAGAATGGTTTCAAGTTATAAAGCTGAAATGTTTTTCTGTTTCTAGATCTGTTTTCACTAAATGCTAGGAAAGAATTTTATACCCTGTATATATATGTTAGCAGGACGCAAATATTGAAAGCAGAGCGAGCAATCAGTAGGCAACTCTCATTTTGAGCACCCAGGCGCTGGATATCTAATAAATTCTTTGAGTTATTAAAGCGGTCAACAGCATATGTCTCATCCTATAGGACACACGACAAAAGAGAAAAAATTCTGAGAGTGCAGAAAGAAAGTTCTACAATCAGTTTCTTTAAAATAAGCACTTCAAGGCATTTGATATCCTTCTCTGTATGCGAATGCAAGTACAGGCCTTATTTTCTCAGATGATGGATGATTAGAATATTCATGAAAAGCTTTTACAAATAAGTAATTCTTAACTTTCTCCAACGATTTCATATTGATACTTGGCTTTGCTAAATAGCCATTTCTGATGATGAAATGCAGTGTCATAAACAAGCTAATATTACGCCAAGAGCGCTTTTCAACTATATAGTAACTCGGCATGCACAAGATGTCAAGAAATCTTTGTCTAATGCCAGCGAAGCTATCGAATGGAAGATGAAACGAGATGTCTTGTTTCTCCGGATTTCAGTTATTACATATGATGTCCAATTTCAGTTAAACATCTCTATTTTCCGATTCGTTTGAGTTACGCATTAGTCTAAATAAAATATATCTTTTCAAGTTGTGGGAACAATCTAAGATGCGGAGCTTTACGTCGGATGATACAGCTCAGGTAATAGGAGGAATATATAAATTTTCTGCTCGAAACGAAATAAAATTGAATATTTAAAGAACAGGTATAAAAAAAGGGAAAGTACGGAAGAATAAGAATCTTAAGAAGAGGAAGTTTCATCAAAAATTTTTGCTTCGATTATAGTAGTGGAAATTGTTAGATTGCTGTGACAGAAAATCTACATTATGTACAGAAGAACAAGAATGCAGTTTTTCTCCTAGAAGTAACAGACGATTAAAATAGTGATGAAAAATATTGTTACAGCTGCAGTGAATAGGATTTAGTTTTTCTTTAATGTTCGTTACAATGTATAGTAACATTAACTTTTAGGTTTAGAAATTTTCATCAATATTTTGGGGTTTAATTTCTTTAATCTTAATAGTACACAGTAAATAAATTTAAAAAAGAAGTTTTTGGTTTATTTTTGTGAAACATTATAGATATACCATCTTTGAGTTCCATAATATATGAAGGCAACGGTAGAATTCTTCAGTGTATTACATGCTTATTTCTTTCTGGCCATCTATGAAATTATCCATTACCCCCCCTAAGTATTTTGGGGAAACTAATATCATTTTATTTTTCCTTTTCTTTCCGTCTTCCCCTCTCTTCCCCCCTTACGGATTTTCCGAACACACGTCTATGCTGTCACTTAACCCTTTCCATTTTCCCTCCAGAATTCGAATTTAGTTCGCATGTATTTAAAGTGAGGTTTTGAGATTGTAAAACAGTGTGTTTTACCTTCATGGCAACGTTACTAGGTTTTTATTTTAGATAAGAGTTCGTGTCTTCCACCTTGCATTATAACTGCCGATAGCTGAATAATATGCCGGTTACGTTCTGAGCCAACTTCGCGTTAAAGCCAACCTGATGGTGTAGCCTTCGGCTGCTAGTTAAGTTTCATATTTTGAACTTCTTAAGTTTCTTGCCCTAAATGATGGCGGAGTTGTAGGCACCGAGAGTGTCTTCTGCTTATCTTAGTTTTAAATAAAGGGTTTTTTACACCATTCCCAAGTGTCATTTCTTAATTAGACTTAGCGATAATTCGTTACCAATCTGTCTAAAATTTGCTCACAGTTCCTGACAGAGAAGGACCTTAGTTTATAAACCTCATTTTAACAAATCTTTACCTTAGAAAATTGTAAGAATTTTTTTAAAAACGTCCTATATTTTGTGTCATTTTAATACTTAATTAATAAAATCGATTTCAGTTGGCACGCTTTTTTTAAAAACAATTCCATTTCCCAATAAACTCTTACAATTAAAAAATTTATTCTTACACTTACAATTAAAAAAAATATTCTTATACTTACAATTAAAAAATTTATTCTTACTCTAACTTATTTACTCTTAAAAGTAAATAACTTTGCGCAGCATTCACAAAATTTTCTAAAAAAATGTCAGTATGGCTTTCAAAAAGCTGGAATACAATAGACATTTTTCAAATCAGAAAAAAGTTTAAAAATCTACGTTTTATTTCTATTCAAGCAATCCTTGTATTAGAGAATATACTGTACGTCTTTATTTGAAAGCCCCAGGAGATTTTAGGTAAACAGAGCTGTTATTTTTTTAACTATTCATGTTTTTTATAACCGGATAATCGAGACTTTAGCATATATAAACACTATCTCCTTGCTGAATTATTTATTATTAAAAGATAACACAAACAGATACTCCCTTAAAGATTTATCAAAAGACTAAGAAAACCATACAGATAATCACAGGGCATATTATTATACAATATTGTTGAGCACGCACGAGTACGTAATAGACTGAATGCTCACAGAACCGATGATATCTAGACAAAATCTAATTTTACCAAGAGTAACATTTTAACAGTTCTGAAAGTTTTCACAAAGCACTCGCACAGCTCTTCTCAGTATCACAGAGCACAATCAGTAGTTAAATCCAAACTACTAAGAACGTTAAACATAAAGCAATACAAAGTGCATGGATATTTCAATACTCCGAAATCAGCTTTGTACAACCGAGAAACTGATGCTCTCTCCGTTTTTTTAGTTTTTCTCCGGCGCCAAGGAACCTCTAGCACCTTTTACTTCTCGAAATTACTGGCATATGAGGGAGGTATACTTTTACAGTTATATATAGGGATCAATTACAATACCAATTTACAGTTAGAAAGAGAATGGACAAAATGTCGCCAAATGGTTCCCGAGTCTGGCGATTTTTCGCTAAATTAGTCGCCAAAAACATCGCCATCTCGGTGTATCTCGCAAATGTAATATGCCTCAATGTGAAATACACTTGCCTTTTAGGCCTATTTTTCCGGCAGAACTTTGTCTCTTTCAAGCATTTAGATTAGATAAATAAAAGTACTAGAATTTCTTATATAATTTCACTGAAATTATTTACATATATACAAAATTCGTATCAATATCATAAGGCATATAAGTTAAGCTGAAAGCTTGATGCCTGAAAATAGACACACTGTACCTGCATTTAATTTAATATTTCGTATTATTTGAATATTAAGAAAGAAATGTTTCAGACAATAAATTCAACTTTTTCAAACAAAAATATTTCAACTTACTCTCGTGGACTCGTCAATGGTGACGCTGACTCTAGCCTTTTGCCATCCAGAGGACTTTTTGTCGAATAACCATATCGCAGCAATACCGAAGTTCCTTTCCTGTTGTGTGTTAAAGTATTGGATTCCATTGCCAGAAGTATAAAAGTCGAAAGTGAAACACCCAGGTATTTCATCATGGACCTCAAAATATGGCGTTACCATTTTTGCACTTTGGACAGTTGTATCGTTCAATTCAACAGTCATGACATAGCCTGAAATCAGACAATTATGTTCATGCAGATCATATTAAAAATAAAGAACTTAAGGCAGTGATTTTAAAGTATGTAATTTCAGAAACATTTAGTTTTGTTACCATTATTTAAACGCAAACAATGAAATAAATATAAAAAGATTTATACGATATATATATATATAAGATATAGGTGTGTGGCATCTGTGGCTCCATCTGGTGAGCGGTGAGCGAAAGACATAACATCATATAGTTCGAATTCCTTGGTTTTTCTAAAGTTTCGTAATCTGCGAACTCAGCAGCCAGGTCTCGGAGAAACAGTTTAATTGGCGTATCTTTTCTTGGACAAAAAGGTGTTCTACTGTGCATTTTCATTTAACAGACAGTACACAGGTATCTCTCTGGCAGCATTTGCCACAGAAATACTTTTCATATTGTCCGAACGGACAACTGCTTCAATGTCCTGGACGAAACTTGCTGAAAAATACTTGCAACTGCTTCCAGTTTACTTCAGGCTGTGGGCAAAATGTAGAAGATTAGCTGTTCCTTTACTGCTGCAGCTATCTGCTATCGTTGGTGTACTCTCCAGTTTATCCTCATTTATATCCTGGGAACTGTTCTTGTATGAGATCTACTGCGTTGGTCTTCGGTTGTCTTGACAGTTTTGCTTAACTTATTCAAAACTTCGAGTGATCTACATACGATCGACTGTATCCATTTGGTCCTGTTTTTCGGTATTATCCGTTTTATTCACAAGCTTCTTGCTAGGTGGATTTTCCGCTGACGATGGCGAATTACTTGGCTTCGGCGAGTTGGTACCAAACTTTGACAAATACTACAAAGCGTTCAATAATTTGTTCGCTCCTCAGAGTCCATATTTTCAAATACGAAAGTTTTCATTAGAGCTTTATGACCACCTTGCTTGGTAGCACCACACATTGCCGGATCACCTCGATTATTTTTAACAAAATACTGTAAACTCAATTTCTTCATACGACCGATGGCACTTACAATAATCGGATAATTCATCCACGTCCATCTACTCACGGGAGTGAGACATATTCAATGTAGAAACATAACATTAAGCTCTAAGCTATTAACACTCAATAAACCACACGAGGTACAAAATCAGCACTGCTGTGAAGAGCAAAAGGAAAGACTTCTACTCCAAAATTTTACATTTTGCTTCTTTAAACTGAGTTGACAGTCCTTTCGAGAGGTTTGGTGGTAGAGGAAGATGTATAGGCGACCCTTGGATTCGTTTTCTGAGAATTCTTTATCAAAATTGGAACTGAGCTATATAGTTAATGTTGTGAGATTATGCCCGTACAACATTTTGATGTCCTTGTCTTCTTCTGTATACCACAAAAATAGTTAACGATTATAAATTTGAGCAAACAATTAAATACATTTTACAAGATATGTTCTCTTGTTCTGTAAGGAGTATGGAAATAGTTGCATATTATTTTGAGACTAATTTTTTTATATATCGAATAATCAAAAGACTATTCTTATTACGACATAAACTCATTGGACTTTTAAGCTCAACAAATGTTCAACCGTTATTCATTGAATCTAAAATGCAGTTATTATGCTGTCTATTTTTCTTGATTTGTAATGTTCATTCCATCCCTGCCCTCTGGCTTGGGTAATAAATTTCCTTCGTTCAGTTCGAATAGCAAACACAGAACTAAAGCCGCGTGGTTTGATTGCTCCATGCTAATTTATTTACATGATATACAACATATATCTTCGGGGAGGGTAATAAAAATTCCTATTTAAATTTAATAAAATGTTCTTGTAAAATACTGATTTAAATATTCATTACTCTTTTACATTTACGCTGAATTAATTAAATATAAAAATTACAACATCTGTCTCCAACGAATGTCTTAATGTGTTCTTTGTCAAAGAAAAGTCATTCTTCAAGGCGGTTCGTAGTTTAATTTCTCATTTTATTCTTATTGACTGGGAATATTTTTTCAATTGAAAATGATGAATGACCAATTTTAACTCATCAAATAAGGAAATATTTGTTTTCCTTCAGCAGTTTTTCCTTTCAAAAACTTTGTTTCATGAAAGTATGAATTCGTAACCTTTTTTTCAAAGTTGCTAAAATCGTTATTAGATCGATTCTCTATCTAAATCTTCACAGTTATTTACTTCAATAAGGAAGATTCAACCCTGTTTAAGTGGCATTATTGATGGACAAAATGTCTGATTTAGCAGAATTCATGATTCATCACTCTTAAAATGTTTTTAATAAAGGATTTCTGAAGGTTATTCTTTTGAAAACTTGATTAAACTCAACATGTATAGATAAGTCATGATTTCACTCTCATCTAAGCTCATTTCAATAGAGCTTTCATTCTCACTCCTAGATAAATATTTTCTATATATTGTCAACGGCAAAGTATAAAACGCCGGCATTCTACTGAATACCTAGGCATTTTATAGAATGCCTAATAATTTTAAGCAAATTAAGATAAATTAAAGACCTTATACTATGCCTTTCTTACTAAAGAAAATAAAATTTTCATATAAAAAATAAGAAATTAAAATTAGCCGTTTGTTGTAACATGGTAGGCTTGAACATTTTGAATTCCCCACAAAGACATTATTTCGTCATTTTGTTTTATACACACACTTGACAAATCTTTGGCCACTTCCATTGGACTGAGCAAATACAACTGACCACAGAAGAATTTCGCAGTCAGGAATATCTCCAATTCTACGTAAGTTCTTAGAACATAAAATGAACTGTGATTTCTTATATAAGTTGTTTTAAAATTCTTCCACAAGTTCCAAGTCTGTAGAAACTATTCTCTGTCACACTCATTACAACTGCCAATATATTGCACGAATTGTTATATATATATTACTTTCCTTAGGCATTGGCAATGCGTGGAATGCTTAATCGTTTCATACAGTGCCAATGAGTTTGCATAAAATAGAAGATTTCCTACTTTGCTGGTACATAAAAAATGAATATCTTTTTAATTGGTGTAATTTGTAACACGTTAAGATTCTGTAAAATATTTCATGATCATTTTGTTTCCTGTTGATTAAATTACAAGACGAAGGCTTTATGCAACTAAACTTAAAAATCGAAATTTAGATATACTATTTGTGTTAAGGTGTGAATGTTAAAGGAAAGTGTACTTTAATAAAGGAAGTATGCAGGTCAGGTAAAACTGTTTTATATATTCAATAGCATCTTCTACTTCCCTCAAGGTAAAGTATAAATATATGCGTCTAACTCTATGATGTTATTCTTTTTGCTATTGCTTGAAAAGAAGACAGTATTTCATCTGAGGGCTCAGGTAAATGAACAATTAGAATTAAAAACAAAATACTAAATATATCGTAAATGTACTAACGATAGTTAATAGTACTAATGATGGATCTAAGCCTTTTCTGGAAAAAATAAAATTTCAACCCTTTAGGACGAATTTTATATTGCGCTTATATTGCGCACTTGTTAATTTGAAGAATATGCCTGAATTCGATATTCCATTTGTTAAATTAACTGATGTTATTCACTATTTAAATGTATCATCATTTAAATGCATTCTATAACTTAGAATCATTCAAATAGAATTAAAATTGCTTAAATTTAGCACAAGTGAAAACTTTTTCTCGAATGTAAACGCCGTCCGGTTTGGTGATTTTAGTTTGATTAGAAAAATAAATTCGATACGTAGCATTCTTACCATATTAACCGATTTGTTGATTAAAATAAACGAGGATTTTTCAGTGATTTATGCAATCACGCTGGAATTCGTCAATCTGATAATAACCAATTCTTACCATATTAACCGACTTGTTGATTAAAATAAATGAGGATTTTTCAGTGATTTATTCAGACCAGCCAGAATTTGCCAATCGGATAATAATATTCGACTAATAACATTAACTGTGATCAAAATGAACTGAGACTTCATTTTTTGAAAGAATTAAATGCTTTTCAAAGCTAATTACCTTCTCTGCCGCCAAGTTTGATTTCTTTCCTTGTCCATGTGGCTGTGTTACCTTCTACATTTGTGAAGCCGCATGTGTCTCTTTCGAAATCGCATGTGAAAGACTGCTCTGAATTGACAACTAAAAAAGAAATTAAATTCGAAATTATTAATATTGTTACGAAACACTGAAAGAAACTACATAATAAAAAAATCATTTCAATCAAACATCATTAAGCTTGTTGCTAGGTAAAGTCCCAAAATATCTCTTTTTTATACTGAGAGAGAAACACACTAATAAGTTTTAACTCTATTTATATTTCCCTTTTTTAGAAAAAGACATTTTTTTATTCTAAAATGTAATCACTGAACAGTTTTGATAATACCATAATTTGAATTTCCTAGTTGTGCCCCTTCTCTGATGCCATCGAATTAGTATCCAAAACAACTGTAATGGGAAAAATTTATTTTAAAGAATAAAATTTAGCTCTCTTTTGACGCAAATCATGCGCATTATCATACTTAACCAGGATTATCTTTAAGTAAATAAGCGAAAGTACGTCCAATCATTTTAGAACATTGGGAGTTATTAGTAAAATCAATTTATTTAATAAAATTTGTTTAACTTTGAAGTTAATTGAATACCATCATCGAGCACCATCAAATGAATAACAAAATATAAGCAAACATTTCCTTGCAATCTGATCTTAATGTCTGGACACCAAATTTAAACGTAAAGAAATTCCTCGGATTCGAGGATAAATCATAATTAGGTTATTACTGAACACATAACACATGGCGTCAGAAAAATCTTTTATTATTTACGAGACTGCAGCATGTATTTTAAATTACACCAATTAGATGTACTATTAAAAATAAAATAAAATTTTAAAATCTTAAAAAATGTGTTCACCGCTTTAAAATCACGCGCTTTGTTATGCATTTACGGACTAAAAAAATGTCTAAAAATAAATTAAAGCTTTTATATTTTACTGAATGTCATCATTCTGAGATCTGGTTACGCGGGCTGTCGCTTGAGCGGTAAATTAAAGGTTTTGTATTTATCGAAGTGGCAGCACCTATAAAGGTGAAAATATATATTCTCGGTAGTATAACATAAGGTAACCCATTACAAATTTTATAAAGACTGATAAAGACGTTTCTAATTCAATATCAAAATGTTTTTAATGTCAAAATGGATGCTTCAAAAATATCCTGCCATTTATATTTTGTGATAATGTTTCATACCGACTGGGATTACAAAGAAATGTATTGCATAAGTAGAATAAAACGATCAATAACTGCAAGCTAAGAAGAATGAGACTGATAGTAATCTAAAAGCTAAACCAGATATCTGGGTATTAAGCCGTTTTCTTTGAAAGTGGTGTAAGTCAATTTTTGACAAAAAGTTAGTTAATGATAAATATGAAGGCAATCTGCTATGAGATTTTCATCTATAAACAGTTACTCCAAAACATCCTTCAAAATATTCATCATTTTGTCAATATAAATGTACGCAGTTAATTCAATCCCAAATATCCCTTTGAATAATCCCTTTGAAAGTGGAATGGACTTTCCACTTGTCGCAAAAACATCATAATATTCAGTTCAGAAATTATACTACATACATTCAAAAATTATGCTACCTTATATTCTTCTAATATACTATGGTCATTTTCAAAAACTTTCTCGTGATGATAAAAATTAAAAATGGCACTTATTAATATCAAGTTGTAATTAAAGTAATTTAAATTGCATTACCTGAAGAAATAATTAAATTAAGTGTTTTTAGTTTTTTTGGACATATTTAATAAAAATTTCATAACAAAATTGGTTTGATTCAATTGAAATCCCATGTTTAATATTTCATAAATGTATATAATTTTCCCATTTTGGTGATTTTGAAAGTGGTGTAAGTCTATCTGAGGCCATCAAAAGTACAAATTTAGACTAATATTTTAAAAAGGATTGGATTATAAATTTAAATCAAATTAATATATAAAAAAAAATGAACATATTAATATATACCAATATTTTTCAAACCATGCAAATACAAACCCTTAAATTTCTCCATATAATACAAAATGGACTTTCCACTTTCAAATGTAACGGCTTAAAACGAATCCTTGGCCACTTCCATTGGACTGAGCAAATCCAACTGACCAGAAAAGAATTTCGCGGTCAGGAAAATTTTCAATTATAAGTAAGTTCTTAAAATATAAAAGGAACTGTGATCTCGTAGATAGTTGTTTTTAAAACTCTTTCAGAAGTTCAAAGTCGGTAGAAACTATCCTCTGTCACACTCATTACAACTGGCCATAATATTGTACGACTCGTTACATACTTTCCCTAGGCATAGTATATAATAAGGAAACGTTTTTCATACTTTATCAGTTTATCATCTGACATGTCTAGGCAATGTGTGAAATGCTTAATCGTTTCATACGTTGTAACGTATGGAATATTGTTTCATACATGTTTCATACATTTCCCTGGATTAAGCAAAATATTGTCATACAGAAATCTATAATAAGACGTTTTGGACAATTTTCCTGAGTGAAAAGCTTGTATTGCACTACCTTAATGTTTATAAACAATGGAAAATTTAAAAAAAAAAAAAAAAAAAGGCTTACCTGTCAAAGAGAGAGCAAGGCCAAAAATGAAAGTTAGTGCAGAGTTTATAGCCATGTTTCGAGAAGGATTTACCTGTTCAGCCAGAAAAAATGTTTGCTTTATCTTTTTAATATCTGGGCTTACTGCTTTTATTGCTTTCTTAAACGATTGATTCCGTTGCAGCTCTGATAAGCAACACGTAGAAGATAAGCGTGTGAAATTCTCATACTGATAGGATGCAAATGATAATGTTCTTTAAATTAGGTTTTTTAGATACGCGGCATTTTAATGAAAGCTTAATAGTGTTAGTTATGATTATAATTTTTGTATATTGGATTTTATCTTTTTAATGATTAATCTTCTGTACTCAGAGTATATACGTGAAAATATGGTAGTTAAAAAATCATATTCTGATAAATATGCAGATTGTAATGTGCTGTTAGTAGTATTTTAAAAGTTAAAACAGTAGTCCATTTTGGGAATATTATATGACTTCTCTTCCCTAGAAATTATCCAGAATTAAATTCATAGATACACAATGGAGACTGCCTCAAATGATACAATAGATGACTGAGATTTTACCGCATCTGTTATGAAGTAAAGGGAAAAATATTAAAATGTTAAAGTGCAATTAAAGGAAAAAGAGAGGTTTGATAGAAAATGCGGCATATTTCGGGGTATAACGTGCACTTTTAATGAAAAAGAAAAAAAAAAAAACTGTGTCACTAGTCATATAGTGACATTAATTCATTATAGCACGTTATAGCAGTCCCATATAACAAAATGCCAACGTTCTATGGCTATTCGTTTTTGAGTTATACGTGCCTTTGTACGTACGTCAGATGTCACGAAAAAAAGGTTTCTTCTGAATCCATTTTAAATTAATTGTCCAACCCATTTATAAAAAACACCACAAAAAAGTCTTTTATTCTGTCCGTATGTTCGCGATTTTAATATCAATTTTCGCGGTTTTATAAGGTTTTATTTTTATCGCGATTTTATATGTATCGAAATTTACGGGCGCGCCCTATACACCGGATTTACAAATGATAGATTTAAAAAATAAGAAAATATGAGCATACAAAAATTAGACTTCTTCATATACCTAAATGCTGTTTATTTAAAAGATTTTAAGTTTACATGTTATATCATTACATAGCCTGTGAACTTAAAAGTTTTCGTTATCGGATAAAATGAAAAGTTCGTCATTCGTCTTTTGCTACACTGCTCAAAACAATTAAAGGATATTGCGGTTTTAGGTGGATCTTGTGGCTGAGAAACCTTTTAGCTGATTGATACATGACCGACAGACGTAGTAGGTTATATGAGTATAACTTACACATGTTTGGCAGAAAAAAATGCATTTTATTGCGCATTTGTGTACAAAAGGAAAAAAACTCAGTTTGTGCATATGAGAAAAAAAGAATAAAAAAGGTGTTTTCTTCAAAGGAAATCATTTTCAGTAGGGGGTATAGTTTCCACGGACGGCCAGTAACGTTGAACACCTTTGAGGCATGGAGTCAATGAGGCTATTAATCACAAGTTGGGGTATTCTGTCCCACTCTTCCAAAAGAGTTCTTTCCAGTTCTTGGAGAGTTTGTGGGGGTGGTTGGCGGCCAGCAATTCGTTTTCCTAGAGCGTCCTAAACGTGCTCTATTGGATTCATGTCTGGAGAACACGCTGGCCATTCCATTCGTACGATTCCTTCCTCGAAAAGGAAATCCTTCACCAGGTTAACACGATGTGGCCTGCAGTTATCGTCCATTAAAATGAAGTCATCTCCGATTGCTGCAACGTAAGGGACTACAATAAGTCTGAGGATCTCATTTCTATATCGGTGACCAGTCAGAGGTCCATCTCGAATGATGTAGAGGTCTGTGCGCTCGTCAATGGAGATGCCACCATACACCAACACTCCCCCACCGCCAAATCTGACACTTTCGTGCACGAAAGCAGGATTATTCCTACTGCCACGGTCCCACCAGATGAAAATAAGCCTATTATCAGGATGAACAGAAAAATGGGACTCATCAGAAAAAAGAACATTGCTCCATTCATTTCTCCTCCATTTCGCATGCTCTGTTGCCCACTCCCTGCGGTCGCGACGATGCCTTGATGTTAGTCTAAGACATACCATCGGTCGGCAAGCATACAGACCTACACAATGGATCCGGTTTCGGACAGTCTGGGTTGAAACCGTGGTGCCAGTAGCCGAGCGAAGGTGTTGTTGGAGAAGAGTAGCACTCATATTTCGGTGTCTCCGAGCCGTTAACACTAAATAACGATCTTCTTTGGGCGCTGTTTCTCGTCAACGACCTTGCCCTGGTCTTCGGCCTGCACTTCCAGTTTCCAAAAAACGGTTCCAGATCCTGGAAATCACACTTTGTGACACTCCAATGGCTTGCGCTACTTCGGCCTGAATTTGGCCCCCTTCTAACCTACCAACAACTCTCCAAGCTTCTGAATCGGTTAAATGACTTCGCTGAGACATCGTACTCATCGAAACAAAGCAGTCACTGAATGCCGATCATCCTTGTCTTCATTGTCTTTTATTCAGTTGAAAGTCAAATTTCATTCGCTGCCGCTGAAGCGACGTCTTTGACGTCGAACTCAAAATTAGCATACTCCACAGTTTGAAAATCAGGAAAAATTTCTATTTGTGATTCTCTTCTTCCATTTTCGGCCAAAAAAAGTTCAGTTATGTCTTTATTTTATATAAAACTTACAATATCCTTTAATTGTTTTGAGCAGTTTATATGACAATGGAATTGGTGTAGCATATGTGGTTTACGCGTTTGATACAGAAACGGACTATGGAGATATTAGATTTGAACCTTGCAATTCGGTTTTTCAAGCTGAATTGGCTGCTATTGTATTTGCTCTTAAATGGATTGTTGAAAACCTGACTGTGAAAACATATATTACTACATATACAGACTCATTATCAGGTTTGGAAGCACTAGCAGATGCTGATAACACTAATATTTTGTTCTCATATATAAAAGATCTCCTTGCAAAAGTTCAGAAAATGCATGAAGTGAAAATGATCTGTGGGAAATCCCATATTAGTGTTATAGGCAATGAGAGGGTCGACATGCTGGTCAAAGAAGCTTCTACGGGTAATGCCGAGGATGGGTTCGATATTCAGGCATCAAAAAGAATTGTTAGTGGTAAAATCAAGGATTTATCTTACGATTGCTAGAAAGAGAAATGGAACATTTCGGGAAAAAGGAAAGATTATGTATTGAACTTTGAAGTTTCTAAAAATCTGAGAATGATATGTGATTTTGATTACAATCAAATAAGTACTGGACACTGGCGCTTCCTGGCGTACCCGAAAAGATTTAATTTGCAAACTAATAGTCTTTGTAGTTTTTGTAGTGCTGAAGGCAATGTATGACATTTCGTTGAAGACTGTGCATTAGGGAAAAACCTAGTAATGTTAGGGAAAAATCTAGTAACATAAAAGAATTCTATTGCCGCAGGAAAGAGTTTAGATTTGCAAAGGATTTGATGAACTTTATAAATAGCAATAGAATAATACTTGGAATTTTGGTTTGATGTTTTTAACTGCATTTTTGTGTTAATCTGTGTTGGGTGTGCTGGCTTAACCATGATGCCGATTATTATCGGTCAGGAGGGTTGCATCATACTCGTATATTACATTACATTACATGTAGATTATTAGAAATACTGCATTTTGCATATGAATTTTGAATTACGTAGGGTTGGATTTCATTCCATGCTTTTATTATCCACTCAAACACTACTTCTAGACAGATATGATGAATTTGCCTCTTTTTTAAATGCTTTTTCACCTTCTAAACAATAAATTATAATGTAAATCTTAATTTTTTAAACACTTAGTCTAATAGCTGTTTCTTTTAACTATTATTCTGGATTTCCAAGACACTATAACTTTCTTGATTTTACAATGAGAATATTCTTTCACTTTCTTTGCGCTTTTCCCCAGTCTATCAGTCGTTAATTACAATATATTTGGTTGAAGTCTAGAAAGTGCTCTTTTTAACATTCCGAAAGCACATTAGTGCATTGGTGCTAGATACAACAGTCAATCTTTTTGGAATATCTGAAAAAGGTATACATTTTTATACCAATGTGATTTATTTAAGGATTTACATTTTATACTAGCTTGTGGTTTTGTTCCAGTAGAATTGAGCATCTTTCACATTGGATGAAAAAGAAATGTGATTTCTACTTTAAATATGGGAATGAAAGCATTTAAAAAAAAATCTGCAGATTTATTTTTACATATCTTTTCAATCTTCTTAGTTTTCCATTTGCATGAAAAACTAGCTATAGCTGTACATCCTTTACTGAAATTTTCGTGAAACCCTTGAATCTAAGATTTCAAATCTGTCTCTTTTCTTTTAGGATCGGAAATTGATTACTTTTTGTGATAGTCATTCAAGCATAGCCCCGCTTGATTTACAGCCACAAAAAATTTTCATTTTTTACGTGAAAAATTATTTTTGTAAAGAATTTTGCTCCTCTGGACTAAAGAACATGTCTAAGAAGAAAATGATAAGCACCGCATTTCACCGCTTAAATTAAAATTTTTATTTTCTATTTATCGAATGTACAGATAAATATAGTAAAAGTTGGCGGTATTGCCTATTCAGTCGTGAGTTTTTTTTTACGACTGTTGTTTGTATCTTTGAAATATTCTTTAAAATATACATCCTGTTTGGAAACGGCATTTTGCATTCAACAGCATATAACCTTTCAAATTGATGCCACCAAATATAATCGTCCTGTATTACATTTAAAGAAATTAAATAATGAAGAATTTGCACGAATGTATACGTATGTTTCTCGTATTGTGAAAAAACAACGATACTTAGGGCCATCAAATTTTGAATTACGTAGTCCTCCATCCGAATATTGGTACCTGAAAGCCCGGATCTTGGATTCCGAATTTGTTTTACTATAAATTTTATATATTTTTATTTTATAAATTATTTTAAATTTTATAAATTTTGATTGAAAAACTCAACAATTTCAAAGCGAGCAGTGACAACACACTGTGCGAAATAAAATATTTTTATCTCCAGCGAGCGATACTGTCTATCGGAAATTCTAAGGATATGCTGTTTTTAAATATTTTTAGACCATATGCTCTCGAAACGTATATGAATGTTTAAATGAAAAAACACCTCTTTGAGCGTAATGTAAAATATGAAAGCAATTTTTTCCTTTTGTTTTAAATCATATTGTTTATCGTGCTTTAGGTACTTTGATTTTAAGTTTCCGTCCTGTTTTCCTATTGAGAGGAAAAAATTTCTATCTTTGTAAAGTTCAGAAACTTAGTATTATTTATACCTTGGTAAAAAAAGCTATTGCCAGATAATATTTAGGTTTTATTAAATATCAGCTATTTGTTTAATCGAAATTGTTAAAGAAGTGTGAGAATAACCTCTCTATGTCTTTATATTGATTAAAATATAGGCAATTTTTATTTATAAAAAATAATTTAAAAAATATAACAACTTTTTAAATATTTTTATTAATGTCTGCCAGTTGTTGTAATTTCCTGCAGATTTCAACCCGTTGCATTCAGTTTCTGTCATCGGCAGGGGGAGGGGGAGGTTCTCCCAGCAAAAGCCAGCCTTGATAATGATGTAAATTTATGTCAGTTTTCAAGTACTCAGATAGAAACTCAGACTGCAATCAGATTGCAACTAAGATTGCATGTTTCTCCCCCCCCCCAATACAGTTCATTTTAAGAGAGTCTCTGATTTTTTTCCAGGACAGGAAGAAGAAAAAAATTTCAACAGTTTCGATAGAGGAAACTGATAAGGCATTATTTACCCAAGGGCTGCTATGGTAACGGAGCATTTATTTAGTTAGGTTAGTTGAATTTTTAGCAGACAAAATTTTACTTTTCTTTGTAACTGCACATTGAAAATGCTTAATATTTCATAAGAAGCTGGAAAATCCATCGATGGTGAATTATCAATATATTACATTATTCGATTATTATTTTATATTTTTCTTGCTAATCGATGTATTAGACTTTGCTCGGATGGATGAAATGAATATTATCTCATGATATATTACATCTATGATGTAATTCACGATAAATGCTTCAAACGCTTAACGCCCTACTGATTTTCATTTAAAGGAAGGAAAAAAAAACCACAAATCAAATATTAGTCATTTTTTTTTAACTCCATTTAGGCAAAATATCAATCAAATGTAATATAGCTTGGATAAATTCAAAGTAAATATTGTATAAACTTTACGTAAGTTTCGAGATGATTAAAAAAATACCTATTACCTATTTTGCTTTTTAAAGAATTATTTTTAAAATTGCTTATTTAAAAGTTTTTTTTTTTTTTTAAAGATGCAGAGAGTTCTTTTTTTTTTTTTTTTTTAAATTGCACAAACTGCCTTAAATTATTTTATTAGTTTGCTTTCATGTTTCGTACTTTTTCTTATAACCATTTATGCATCTAGGAAGGACATTTTCCCAGCTTGAAGACAATTTTAGTCACAGCTACGATGTTCTTTCCCATGGCCGGATATACATGAGCTTCAAATACGAACTGAAAATAAACATAAGTATGAAATTTTTAAGTGTGTAAAAAATAGCACAATAAAATATTAACTATCGAATTGTATACATATAATATGTAATCCATTGCTTACCTCTCTTACTTCAAATGCAATTATTAGAGTTCTACTTTTCAGAAGGCTGTAAAAAAAAGGAACCATTTGTAAGAATAACCTGAAATTTGAACTCAATACACAGGAAGCAATGCGAATTTGTCTGAAGAAAGAAAAGAATTTAGTTCAAAATTTTATAAACAGATGGCGCCTTGCTTATCATCATTAAAAGTTGTGAGATGTGCACCCTATATTAGACTTAATAAAAAATACGTACTACTTGCAGTTCCTGTTATTCTGCGTCAGAGAAGTTCGTCAAGGATCGGGCGTTACTGTGCTTCAACTGCCCTGAAGAAGCTCGGCGCATTAACGGGTATAAGACGAGGCTATGATCTGATGTCTGTAAAGGATCTGCGGAAGATGATTCGTAAATTCGAAGAGACTGGTTTATTTGACAGAGAGGGGGAAAGCAATTGCCTCTACGTCACTGGAACATGTGGCATAGCACTGGAAGAAGAGACGAGGAGTGGCGTGGAAATTTGCAGTGGTCTTTAGACCGATCTTTAGCAACCGATCCTATCAGCAAAGTTTACGAAGATTCCTGCATCACATTCCATTCAAAATTATCCACATTCAGAAGTTACTGTTTGCTGATCTGTCAATATGACAAAATCTGCTGTACAATTTCTTCCTCAAATTGAAGCAACAGTGTATGGCCATGGAAAATTTTGTGGACAGATGATGCCCATTTCCATCTTAAAGGTTCTGATAAATTCAAAATTGCACACATTGGATTAGAACCGCATCTTATACCCATTAATGTCCGAAAATTCTTCAGAGCATTTGAAGCACAGTTCTTGCAAAATATTTTACACGCAGAGCCCGATCCTTCATTGACATAATTATAACTAGTTTCTCAGACACGCAATAACGGGAACTGCGCGTGTTTTTTAGCACATTATGACAAGTACGGTGTCATTCATCTACTGATAAAATTTTGAACTGTTGTTTCTTTCACCAGACAAATCCCATCGCTTTATGTATATTCTTGTCAAATTTCAGGTCATTCTGACCAGTTTCTTTTTCACATCCTTTTGAAAAAGGAATTTTAATTGTAATCATCATGTACATTATAATAATATGAAAAATGCGAGTGTAGTTGGTCAAAAATAAGAGCGAAGATTACGTCAATTTAGTTTTTTTTTTTTCCCTTTCAAGGATACATGAAGTGCTGAACCAGCTATGACTGCTGGTCGTACATCCTTCATATCACGATATCTATAGCCCACACATGCATACATGCAATAAAATGTATATATGTGTATAAAATTTCATTTGCTAAGTAATTTTTTATATAATTTAATCTACATATATTGCAATAAATCAATTTCATCTCTCAGCATAAGGAAATTTTTCCGTAAATATCTTATCTCTTCTAAATAATTTTACTGCAAAAAATGTGGAGTGAATCAATTAAATAGCCATTTCTATTCATATGGTTTCTAATATTTATCTTAATGGGAAAAAACCGAAAGTTTCTTTGCTTATTGAAGAAAAACTAATCGTCCTCCAATTTCATTTTCATTTCCTTCTTAAATGTTATTGATAATATAGCATTTAATATTTGCATTAGCTCATTTCCATTATTAAATGAAAAGGGAAAAAACTGTTTTAAAATTAGTTCCTTTCGTTTGTAAATAGTATATTCGTTCGTGGACAATAATTTCATCTGAATCTTTTTTTTTTTTTTTTTTTTCTTTACATTTGACTTTATTATTAACTTTCTAGTCAGCAGAATATATTTTGCTTTCCTCCCCTTTAGAACATTTTTCATCTTTCAAGGAAATCTTTCATAGAAAATTATCATCTTATCTTCTAATAAAAGTCAGTTATGATTCAGAAGTCAAACAACAAAAATCAGCGTTAATTTACAAAATTTTCACAGGACTAGTTTCGATGGTTTTACCGAACCATCATCTTCAGCTGCAAAACCGCAAATGAACAAGATAGGAAATGTTCATTTGCGGTTTTGCAGCTGAAGATGATGATTCGGTAAAACCATCGAAACTAGTCCTGTGAAAATTTTGTAAATTAACGCTGATTTTTGTTGTTTGACTTCTGAATTAGTATTTATTCGGCGTGTTATTGTGTCTTAAAACTTCAGTTATGATTATTTAAAAAATAGTAAAAATGATGAAACTAGAAAAAATGGTAATTTAATGGAAACTTTTTAAAGAAGCTAATGAGTGACTTACTTGTAATGCATCAGATAGCTGTCAAATAATGATAATTATAATAATTGTGAATAATATAATAGTAATAATGCATGAATTATGTGATTAATTTTGTAAGTAATAAAGTGTTATTCGTAAGAAAATTATTTCAAAAATTCGTAACAAATAAATTACACTTTCGATGCCAAATTACATTTCACCGACACAAAGATAAAATTATTCACCTTTTTCTTCTTATTATTATTATCATCAACATCATCATTGCCACCATTAGGTCATTATCATTATACTGATAGTTACAATATAATATTAATAACAACAATAATAATTATTATTTTCCTGCATGTGTCACAAGCCCCCAGTATCGTTTCCTTGTACAATTCCTACCTTTTCTTGTACAACTGACGTATATGCAGCATTGGGGGTATTCCTGAAATATATTAAAAAGCTGGCTAATGCCAACGCTGAATGAAAACTATAAAGGTTTTCCCATTCTACTATAACAGAGACCATTTGCGAAATTATCGCAGTAAAAATTTGCCATAAGTACCGTATTTATGCGAATCTAATGCGCCATCGAATCTAATGCGCATCCCCATTTTAAAACTTTAAATAATAAAAAAATTGTTTGTCGGCAAATGTAATGCGCATCAATGGTATGAGGAATTTATTGAATCTTATTTTATACAACAATGGATTTTTATATAAACTATCAATCAATAGTATGATAATTTTATTTAAATTTAGATACCATATTTTATACAACAATGGATTTATACATAAAGTAACAGAACATAGAATTAACCTATTAGTGGGCTATTGTTATGTGAAACAATCATTGTTAATTACCACTACCGTATATACGGTACATATCGTAAAGTATGAACATGAAATAAATGGTAACATTTCTATCTAGCTAACAGTTTCTACAATCAGTGATTAATAGTAAACATCTTTATTCACGATTTTCATAACTTTTTTAGTCCCCTTCTTCGTAATGGTGTAGTTACGAGGCATATCAAACCAAATTGGCTTCTCGTCAGCGTTGCCAATTTGCCCCATTGAAAAATTCTTTTCCTTCCGAAGTGTGATGACATACCGCTAAAATGTTAGTGGTTTTCCCTTAAAATCTGCAGGAAGCTTTTGGCATATTGTTGTACGGCGTCTTAGAAATAAGCCCATCCGCTTCATAAACCGATCCACCCATCGACGGTTAGCTTTAAACTCTCGTTTCGGTATTCCAAGAACTTCAGCCTCCTCTTTTGCTTTATTTCTTATAGTGTCGCTAATCACAGGTTGTCCATTCTTCCTCCTTTCACGTACAAATTCCAAAACTTTTTCTTCAATTTTAGGGTGTCTTCCTTTGCGAGGGCTAGTGAATTTCTTTCTACTAGTTTTAGTTGCAAACAGTGCCAATTTCTGTTGCCGCTACAAGCGAACATTGCTCTCAGCTACGTTGAACTCTCTCCCAGCCTATCTATTGCCATTTCTTTCAGGATAAAGAATTACTTTACGTTTGAAAGTAGCGTCATATGACATTCTTCTCTGCTTGCCCTCCATTTCGTGACTACGTACTCTGCAGTATGCAATAATGTGTCAACGATAAATGTAACGGTAAATGTAGTCGAGAAATACAGTAATCCATTGTTACGATTTAAATTCGGTTGACGTCATCGGCGAACTGCTGACGTCATCGGCGAACTTTGCACTCGAATCTAATGCGCCATCGAATCTAATGCGCACCCCAATTTTGAGTACTACATTTGGCCAAAAACGATGCGCATTAGATTCGCGTAAATACGGTATAAAAAATATTTGCTTGAATATCTCGATCAAAATTTACCAATAAAGTGAATAAGAGCACAGTTACAGGCGTCTTAAAGCAGTGGCCACTCGCCTTTGGATTTAATTCCATATGACGTTTACTTGTGGAACTTTGTTAAGAACGTGGTCTTTGCGATTCTACTCACTGCTGATTTCCAGTATCTCCACAACTTTATCATCAGCATTGAATTTCTCGTCGTTCGTGATATGCTGACATGTGTCTTATACAAAACTGGCTTTTCTTCGAGGGTCGATAGCCGAATTAGCATCGGCAATTAATCGGCATAATCAAAATCCCACTGATTACAAAAAACGGCTATTAATATAACTGATAATTAATTATTGATACGAAGTTATACCGTGCAGTAAGAAGAAGAATCATAAAATAAATATAAGGTTAAAAATACGCAAAAATTATTTAATTTTTTTTTCTTTGTGGAAACGGAAATAGCTGGTCAACTAAGCAAATGCACGCAGTCATTATTTTTTGGACAGGTAATATTTAGTTGTGAAAATTATTTAAGAAGAGCTTCACACTGTTTTAAACTTATCCAACTAGGCAATAAATGCTAATAATGCGTTTAATTATTGTCTTTTTGCGCAACTGTATGACCACAATGATGAAAGTTGCAACAATTTGCCTCTTCACACGGAGGTACGCTGCCTGTTCAAGGGTAACCGTTTGCAGCGTTATACAGACATTTTTAATACCGTGACAGAATTTTTCCTCGAAGCTCACAACCATACTGCTAAACAATTAATATAGGTAATTAAAACATAGCTTCTGCTTGTTTGATACATGATCATCACTGCCACACAAAACAAACTGCGAGAAAGAGACATCATCATTGAAGTTAGGACGACTATCTTCGCTTTTCTCTCTAAAATTGATTTATTATATCAGCATTGAATAGAAAAGAATTCCATTGCTTTTATAACTTAATGTGATTGCCTGTAATTGAAAATGATTGTATTTCCTCAAAAAAAAGTATTGTTACATACAAGCCACTTGATATCTTTTAATGTTTGCTTCAAAGACACTGGAAATTTAAACAGTTTATAGAACAGCTGAACTGCAATTTATCTGATCTTGATATTATGATGTTCACTTATTCAAAACACAAGGAGGAGTTTGGATTTTGAAATGTGTCCGAGAGAAGTATCCTGAAATAAAAGTTTATACCTAAAAACATTATTTATTTTTCGCTCTTTTTGCCTAGTGAAAGCTGGCTTTAGTCAAATCATTAATTTACTACGAAAGAGCAGAAATAGGTTTATTATTTTTTAACAAGGTTAATTAAGTTAAGCAATATTATGCCAAATATTTAAAAGAAAAATGTGTCAATACCTCCTATGCAGCCATCACATTAAATAAAATCAAACTTTTGTACAATTTAGAATCAATGACCTTTTTTTCATGAGCACTTGTTTATATTTGTGAAATTAAAAATAATGAAAAATTAACGAAACTTAGATTTAATAAATCATTTTTTTAAAACTTTTGTTCTTAGTCTAGTTTTTATTTTTTAATTTATAAGCTACCTTTTATTAATTAACCAGTTATTAGCCCAAAAGGGCGTTAACGCGAACGGGCTATTTAGTCTTGAAGCGGGATTTTTTGTCGTCACTATTTAGTCTTGAAGCGGGATTTTTTGTCACAAACGACGAATCACTTTTCAAATTGTTGCCACCAAATGATATCGCCCTGCATTATCTTTAAAGAAATTAAATAATGAATAATCTTCATCTCTGTATGTATGGTCCTCGCTTAGTAAAAAAACCACGGTACCTAGTCGAACCATTAAATTTTGAATAATGCTGTCCTCCATCCGAATGTGTGCAGCTGGAAGCCCGAATTTTGAATTTCGAATTTCACTTTTCGTACTTTTTAAATCTTGATTAACAAACTCAACGAGCTGAAAGCGAGCAGTGGCAACACTGTAAGGAATAAAATATTGTTATCTCCAGCGAGCGAAACTAAAGAAAAATTATTTGATCATTTGAAAAAATTATTGGACAAATGCTCACATTAACCTTTTCAGGGGCGGTATATAAAAGAATGAAAACTATGGTAAAGTTTTGCATGTACTGTAATATTTTACACCACTGCCCCCTGTACGACATTTTGTTTCCCTGTAAATGCCAATAGGTTATTTCTGTTTTTTGCATACTTTTCATGCATATCTACAGAAATTGACGTTTGAATGTAGTTATTTAAGTTTGGAGCCAAAAACGTTCTGACCACAATTTCCAATCGAAGTGAGGAATCATTATGAAGCAGCCTTCGAAAAATTTCCTCAAACAACAAATTTTTACGAAAGCTTTCATAAGGTGCTGAATTCATTATTTAACTGTAGTCATCCGAGTATGTGGTTTTTGTTTGACAGACTGAAAAAGGATTTAGCCTGCCAACATTTATTATTAGCTATTTTAAATACATTGCGTACTGAAGTTATCAGGTTCAATGTTCCGTCTTACTTTCTTCGGGAACATGCAAGGACCTGACTCGGAACAGAGAGCTTACTAAAGCTATGTTCAAGAACTGTGGGAAGTAGACAGGATACACAAGAAGGGTATACAAAACCCTTTATTTTTCTCTATTTACAATAACTTCCGTACTTCGGAATACAAAGACCCACTACTCGTGGTATAAACGTAAAAAATATAAAAATAAAACTAAACTCTAATTTAACTTTAAAATAATAAACGTGGAAGATTGGCCTTATATTAACAGGAAGCCGTATGTAGTACAGAGAACTGTGAACACTACAATACGTTTAAAGTTATCAAGAGGATTAAACCTCTGGCCTGGAAGGCAACCAGCAACTGAGTAAACTTCTAAGGTAAGCGGCCTGCTTCGACTCACTGCTTCCTCTCTCTCGCTTGGCAAAAAGCCACAACTTAAATACTTGGCGTTCGCCAGACAAACTTTGCATAAATACGTTAACGCTTATAATTCTGGCCGGAAGTAGAAAATAAGAAGTGATAGTAAAGATTTAAAATAAAATAAACGTTAGTAAAATCCTTACAAAGTAAAAAAAAAAAAATGATATGAAAACTTACATTTGGTAATCGCGAATCTAAGAAACTGTGTAAGAATCGTGTAAGATGAAATCGATGATAAAATTAGATATTTACATATATTAGCTAATAATTAGCAAGTATGTGACATATATATTTATGATTTATATATAACAAGGTATTTTACGTAATTTAAATAATATAATTATTTCTATTTGCTTATTCTTCTAAATGTTTATATTATAAAATGTGTAACTTATATTTACTATTATTTTATTTTTTTTAAAAATTAAATTGTAATTATCTTTCGCTGTATATTCTGTTTCATTTTTTTTTCTTCCTCCTCTCTTTTTTACTAATTCAAAACGTCCCATTTGTTAATCTTATACAGCAACTGAATCTTATAATACAGTTTTTGATATATATATATATCTCATAGATGTTTTGGTAATTTAAATAATTTTTCTTTGAAAATTCAAGTAAGTGTTCGATGTTCAAAAATCGATTAATTATTGATTGCTTAATGTAAGGATATTCCTACGTATTTTGTTTATCAGTGGGCTTATTTCCATGTGAGCATATATTTATGTGAGCTTTTCTATGTGGGCATATTTCTGTGTGAGATTATTTGCCTGTGAGCATTTATACCTGTAAGCATTATTCTGTGAGCATTTTTCCTGTGGGCTTTTTTCCGGTCACCGCTGTTAACTACCTTGTATCAGCTAAAGCAATCTATTTTGTGATAAAGCACCACTTAAGCACTTGCCTAAGTCTCAGACTACTTTACCTGCATTTGAATTTATCTTAAGTTAATTTAAATATCCGCAAGTAGCGGAAGCTCGTCTGTGGCATCAGTCAGTTAGGCTTCTCTTCATCTAAGAGTAAAATAAAAAAGTGTTATTTTAACCTTCTTAAGACCTGGTGATCTGTCTCAGACTAAGCGATAACGAGTTTCCAGTCTAATATTGTCTGAAGAATATTAACACAAGCTTCTAGATACTTAAGAATATCCAGTTACTTGTATTATTATTATGCTGCATGCTGTATATTATAAAGAAAAATGTATTATAGAGAAACTTGTATTTTTAAAATGCAATCAATTAAAGCTAATTTAATTTTATATTGGAATTAAGAATTAAGTTAATAGAAGAAAATTTATATCCCTTTTTAATAATTTATATTTATTAGAATTTGAATAATCTTTATTTTATTACCTAAAAGTTAAATAAATGTGGATATTCTCATCAGTGAGATGGATGAGCTTGATAATTCTTGCACAGCTATCGTTCTGTTTGGATGAGCAATTCTGAGATCGACACATATAGAAAGTGTTATTGGTGCTTTGTTTTTATTTGAGTTAGTGAAGAAAACTCTTTCTGATACACATATGCAGAAGCAAACTGAATTATAATTTTAAAATAACTATACTGTTTGCTTGGAATTTCATTTTTATTTCCGGTGTCATTTGAGAATTTAATTTCATGCTCTTGTTTTCTTTCATTCAATGACAGTGCGTTATTATTATCATTTATTTAGTTCATTCTCGGAGTTTCACTGCGAATGGAATTTTGTCATCGATTTTTAACTTATTTCTCTGATAAGCTCTCAAGTTGAAATTTTGTATAGATACTATTTGCCGATGACAATGCAATGCAATGCAGTGAAGCGATTTTCTCAAATTCGATTTCGATTTTTTCTTTTAATTTAACGTTTAAATGAATTTTCGGGCATATCATAATTTTACTCTTCGTAATAATAACTTAATTTCTGAATTCGGAAGAATTTTTTTTAATTATTCCATTTTTAAAATTATTTGACGTTTTTATTATTTTTAAATTTCAACATCTAATTTCATCAGATGTAAAGTTTCGAAATTTTCGTAGATTATGAAACAAAATTTTAATCTTCTTTTAAAACAAAAATTCTAAAAAATATGAATTAAACGATTTTCTACTTAAAAAAAAAAAAAAAAAAAAAAAAAAAAAAAAAGTGTTTTAGACTGAAGTAGACGGGAGAAAAAAGCGTTTCAAGTTGAAAACTGCTTTTGAGTTTGCCATCTTGGCACATTTAATGACGTAGTTTGCCATCTTGGCGCACCTAATGGCAAATCGGCGATATTCGTTTTTTTCATTTTTAAATTCAAATGATGTAATCTTTTTTTTATTACATTTAGTGTCTGAAGAATTAGTGTCTAAGAATTATGACAACGTGTTTCCAAGAGCATCAGCAACGCGTTCTAACAGCTTATATTCATGCAGCTAACGTATTCATGTACTATCATCCAGGTCCCTGCTCGTTCATGAGACTTCACAGAGAAGCAAATACATTCCCGAGGCAGGCCTCCTGGGACTCGAGAGCTGCCGGTTCAAGATAGTGGAGGGCGTGGGACATATACCTGCTTAACTTTGTTAGACATCAGATGTCCCCGTCCTCCGTCACCTGTCACCTGTCTGAAAAATTAGTTACATTAGTTCCTGAAATTTAATATTCAAAAAGATTTCTTTATTTCCTGAATGGCATTCAGATATTTTTCTTTACAATTTTCTTATAATTTATTGCTTAAGTTTTAACAATGACTGTAAATTTCATCATTGATGGCATGTAACTAAGACTGAAAAACAGAAAATAAAATATGATTTATAAAAATGGTTCTCATGCAGTAAGCCCTGAAAGAAGAAAAATAATTTATCGTATAGTTTAATGGGAATAACAGATTAACAGATTAAATAATTATATTTACAAAATTCATCTACAATTTTATACCGCGAATAATAAAAGCAATAACGAAATCTAATATTAATTTAATTCCATTGTCAAATGTGGGAGGTATTATCTTTTTATACTTATCATGGGCCCGTTTATTTAAAGTGGTTTCGTTCTTTTTGTCTTCATTGCAATTATTATTCTCAGTCGCGTATTGAGCGATGATCAATGCAATGGATTCAGCGATGGGAATCATCAATCCTTTTTGTGAGAATGATAAGCGGAACCGGGACAAGGATGAGACAATTGCTACATTTGCAAGTGATGCATTTGCCTAAGGTGAATGGTTAGGAAAAGGGCCAAATTATCTACGAAGTTTTAGAAATATGCTTAATAAATTATAATAGATTTATTAAACTATTAGAAATGAAAGATACAGATATTTATTATTCATGATATTTTGCAGATGAATTCTCTAAATATAATGATTTAATCTATTATTCCCATTAAACTATATAATAAACTATTTTCCTCCTTTCGGTACATTAATTATCATATCCATTTTAAATAAAAGCTTATTTTATAAAAGCCTTTTTTTTTTATTTTGTTTTCTGTTTTTTAGTTTAAATTACGTGTTGTCCATCAGGAATTTTATGATCATTATTAAAATACAAGTATTAAATCATAATAAAGTAATGAGATAAAAAAATAACTGAACGTCATTTAGAGAATGAAGAAATCGCTTTGAATATTCAGTTTCGGGAATTGGGAGTAATAACCGTGTTGTTACCTTGAATTGTTATCGACAAGCAATGTGCATAGAAAATTTGAATTTGATAGCTTATCAGAAATCCGAAGTTAAAAATCGTCCGTAATCCGAAGTTAAAAATCGATGACAAATTCCACTCACAGTGAAACACCATGTGTGAGCTAAATAAAAGTTTGTAAAAAATACCTAGGCACACCTTATTTTTACTTCTGCAACAGTGTCACAGGTATTTGTTGATATTTAATCTCCCATGTATTAGTACAATGAGACAGGTTCCCTACCCTATTAGCTTTCAGATATCTTAATGTCAGTTGTGAGGTATTTTTTTCGCCTTATTAGCATGCCTTCGTAGTGTAATGGTGAGCATGCCCGACGCGTATTCGAGAGGTCTGTAGCTCGATTCCCGGCGAGCACGTTGCTCATTTATCATCTCTCCTGCTTTAAAAAAAAAGAAAGAAAAGAAAAGAAAAAACTTAATAAAAAAAATACCGAATGTCTCTACAATGGCTCCCGTACTAAAAGGGTGGTGGATGATGATTCTCCACCCCCAGGATTTGGCGACCGGGTCCCCTAATCTCCAGTCCGCCCTTTAAAAGGGGGACTATATAAGGTATTTCTCCCGCCTTCTTAGCATGCCTTCGTAGTGTAGTGGTCAGCACGCTCGGCGCGTATTCTAGAGGCTCGTGGTTCGAGTCCCGGCGAAGGCATTGCTCACTTTTCATCTTTCCTGCTTCGAAATAACCTAATGTCTCTACACAGCTTCAGGAACTGCCAGCTGGATCTATTGTTCTGGACATACTGATACCGTAAGAGTCATATGGTCTTCATTGACTAGAGGGACCGGGTCGTCCTCCAATCCAACCGTAAAAGTGAGGAAATTTTAAAGAAGGAAAATCTATAAGCCCATTTTCGGTTATCGACAGTAATGTATCTTAGAAGCCTTTCCAATTTTTAAATAAATAAAGCACAAATAGCATAATTTTATTTACAATACAAATTGCTTTACATAGGCAGGAGCATAGGCGACTGGCGAGCTAATCACATATAGTTAGAAGTTTTTGTAAGTGGCACTAAATTGCTGCAGCAATACTGCTATTGACCCTTTTGGCTCCATCTTCTCCTGGCGTCTCAGAACATGAATGGTATTGTAGGCACTAAATTGCTGCAGCAATACTGCTATTGACCCCTCTGGCTCCACCTCCTCCTGGCGTCTCAGAACATGAATGGTATCGTAGGCACTATTTAACACGTCGAATGCCGCCTCCTCCTGTATTAAGATGACGGCAAAAATTCTGATTAGGACGCGTCATCCGTATTCGGGTTACGCCTGCTTTTGTACTTGCGAGGTAAAGTACGTAGGTATATGAAAAGCTGATTGTTGAATACTGAAAGAAAGAAACGAAAAGGATTTTTGCTGACAGCTAAATTCATCCCATTCACTAAACTGAATTGTGTTGTGTTTGCCATCAACTTTTCTTTCTTTCTAAACAACCAATTCTTATAAAATGTGACTAGTAGCATCTACGCCACATATGTATTATCCCAGCATTTAGCAGTATCCGAATCCGAATGTGAGGATATAATTCTATTAATAATTAATTTTCTCAAAAATCTCGGCTGTTCCTCATAGCTACTATTCGAATTTTTATTATTCGTAACAGGTTTCTTCTTCACCGCTATGTCATTCATTTAAAAATAACTCTTCCATTTTTCCTTTACACACTGCAAAACACTAGGGCAACAATTTTAGCACATACACACACACACACACCACAAAAAAAAAAAAAAAAAAAAAAAAAAAAAAAAACTGTGTTAACCATTCCCCACGGCAGAGAAAATATTTGGAAAAGAAAAAATAATTTTCGAATCTTACACGCTTTCTTAGATACTTCGTTCTTGAAGAAAGATTTCAACTGAATGAAATTCTAGAAATGTTTCATTCTAGCTTTTCTAAACTCTTACTACCAGAAGCAACTGGGCATGGCGTAGCAGCTTTCGTAGACGGATGGAGATTTTCTTACAAACTAGCATCGCAGTCAACGTGTTAATTATAATTTTTACTTACTCTCTTGAAGTCACTTTTACATAAGCGTTGAGGGTAATTAAGAAATGAGGTGCATAAAGCCCGCCTTCTTTTTTACAGGCAAATCTAACAGCATGATAGACGGGTGATATTCTTTACACTATGTATAGGAGAAATAATTATTTGCCAGATACTTTTGACCTTTTTTTTTTTTTTGGCCTAGTTTGTCTTTTCGCGCCGATATATGGATTGAAGTACATCACCGATACAGTGACATAAGAGATGATCCTGAATATCATACTTGGACATGAATATTTTTGTTTGCAGTGCATATATATTTTTTTTTTCAGAACTGTAACACTATATTAATATATTTGTTATCCAGAATAGCTGATTTGTCTATTTAAAAGTTCTTGGGGTATCAAGGTAAAAATCTCCAATGATTCCTTGACTCTTAAGGGCCGTTCCCACTGAGATTTACCTGAGCTAACGGAGACGACTGCTGTAGCCGACCCATCTGCAAAAACAGTTTTTCCCCAAACGGCAGCAAATTGAAAAATCTGAACTGCAGGCATAGCGGAGCTAGTCTATATTAACTGATTCCGTTAAGATGAGATACACCCAGTGGGAGCGGCCCTTTAGAATAGCAAGTTGCTGTGACTTATCTCACTTGTCTGACTTCTTTCACATGTCTCGCTATCTTGACCTATCTCACTTGTCAAGGACAGCAAGCCTGCGTCTATAGTTAGCATGGGCCTTATGTACTTTATAGGTGACAATACGATTTGCTCAAGTACGATAGTGCCCATGTCTGTCCCAGTTTTGATCGACAATCGGCTAGGGGACTGATTTCAGATTTCACGGTCTCTTCCCCTTTCCCTACCATCAAATTATTCGAGAGGATTTTCGGTTTCCCGTACATTTGAAATGCTCCCATGTAGCAAAGACTTTATGTACTTAAAATCATTCAAGTCTTTCCATGATTCGAACCCGAATCCATACGACAGCCAGCGTCACTAACTGATGTACCGACCAGGGCGGTAGATTGTAAAGCTGAGATCATATTCTGTGGTAAAATATTGACTTCACCTTTTCTTACAAAGTAACTTTAAAAAAGAGACCTGAGATATTATGCAAAAGTAATCGAGAATATAGAGAATCTTTAGAGAATTTCTCGACTGAAGGACCGAAAATGTTTTGTATCAATTATCGAAAAACAACCTAGAAAATATTCTAAACTTTCTGGTGCATGTAATTTACAGCTACAGATAAATATCACTGTAATTACCTTTACTTACCCGTACATATTCTGGAATATTAACATCCAGATCATAAGTCCTCCAATGGGGCACTTGATTCCGAACAGTTAATATTTTCTGAAATCCCGAATCCGTCTGTTCTTCCACGCGGAATGTTATTGGGCCTTCTCCAGAAATAAACAGATCCAAAGATAAACATCCTGATGCCTGGCGGTGTAGCTCAAAATATGGGCTGATCATTCTCCCAATTTGACCCTTCTTACCAGTGGTATCTATTGCCATTACAATTCCTGAAAATCAGAAAATAAGACATTTTTGAAGATTTTTTTTCGAAGAAAAGTAATGTATAACTCTTTCCCTCGAACACATTTGTCATCGCAGAAACTTTTAAAATGTAGGGATTAAAGAACTGATAAATGAAAGTTTTTTTTTGTAGCAGAAATTTGCAGCAAAGAGCGGGTGTTTGAAAGAAAAAAAAATTATGTGTTAATAACAGCAAGAAAAGAATTAAAAAAGTGTCAAGTACTTCTCAGACTAAATTTTAAAATAATATAAATTTTTTATCTTTTGAATTTAAAAATTAAAATTTGTTAAAATGCAGTTTCATTTTTATTTTGCAATTTCCTGTTTCTGCATATTTGTTGAAACAATGCGTACTTTTACAAATAATTGTAGCGAATCAAAACAAAACAAAAAAATTCCCATCCGAGTCCCTTTTGGAAATACGTCATCATTTCTAACGCAATCTAAATTTTTAAAGCTGCTTTTATAAATAAACGAAAACAAAATCCATACTCTTAGCTATGCAATACTTTTCTGCGCGAACTATAATTTTAAGACATCATTAAATTCGAAAACGTATTGGAGAACTATTTTAGCTTCAATTTATTTTTATTATTTTAATACAAATTTTAACTTCAATTTACATATTTCCGAGATGTACCAATAGAAGGCAGACTCCTACCGTCTTCTAAAAATGTTACCCATGAATATTATTTTGCCATGAATATTATTAGCTATGAATTTATAAAATAGCTTTGTTTAATTTTATCTTTTTTTTTAAGTTAAAAATGTCCAGTTTGGAGAACATTTTCATATTAGAAGTCCTTACTAATTTCGCTGTACCTAAAAAAAATGCTAAATAAAGGCATTTTCTAACCTACGTTACTTTTTAAAAATTACACTATTACGTGCTAACTAAAAAATTAGAAAAAATTTAAATGAAAATTTTATTGAACTCAGTGCTAATTAAATACGTAAATTTCATCAACTGTTACCCTGAATCTCATTTTACTCTTTGGTATTTTAAATATGCTCATTTTATGGCCAACTAATTTCTTATTCAGTTAAGAAAACTTCAATGTTTTTTTCTTTTTAAGCAGGAGTAACGTATATATAACTGTCATTATTTTGTTACCTATAATAATCAGATATTTCGTTGCGTATAAACTCGTCCTGTACGATGCAATGGGAAACAAAAACTGAGTTGAGAATGATAATAAGGAAATATTTTCTAGTTTGAACTGAGTTGAATATAAAATAGTCATCGTTAAGTTGGAGAAAGTCCGAACATATACACTCTGCACACACAGAAAAAAAGGGGGGGGGCAATTCTATATCTCATGTTCTAGACTGGGCCGAATGATGAAATTTAATTTGCGTTTTTCGTGTCTCGAAAGCGCGACTTAGGATATATATTATATTTTTATATAGCTTTGTTCTAACATAGGTATTTTGACTTTGGACTTCTGAAATGACATACCGGTTTTTTCCCATATTTCAATTCTACGACACAAATTATTTCTAAATACGTAATATATTTTGTAATGTTTGAAGAGAAAGTTAGAGAAATTTCAAAATTTTCTCGGCGAACTTTTTTTCAGTTTGATCAAAGAATTTAACTTGTAAAAAGCAAAGCACTTGGCAAAATTCTTAATTTAAAGTAACCTATTTACCTTTCCCTTTCATTGCGCATGAACGGGGAAAAATGGCGCATCGTTTATTCTTTCAAGTAATTTTAAGATAGTGTGTAAACCACATTTCGCGTTATTATCGCTCATAAAAATATGCCAAATTTTAAAATGCTCCGATATATAAATTCAGATGCATCTTCAGATATTTTGAATAAAAAACTGTAATTATTTGAAGGTATGCCTAGAAATACACCCACTTTAAGGTGAAGGTAAAAATTTTATGGGTTACCTAATTCAAAGTTATTTTACAAAAAATTTAAAAATTACTGAAAAAATACAAATTTTAAAAATGAATCAGAAAATATCTGCAAACTTTAATTGGATTGAACCTAAATTTCGAACTGGGAAAGATGGAATCAAGTAACTATAATAAAAAAGGAGATATTAATAAATATATAACAAATTCAATTGACATTGAGGAGCTACAATTTTGAGAGCTAATTTTTTAAAAACTACTCGTGCGATTTTTACTAAACTTGGTACTTTGGCAATTACCTGAGTCGTAGAATCAAGATATAGAAAAAATTCGGTATGCCATTTCAGAAAAAGTCTGATTTTGTGTTAAATACCTATGTTAGAACAGCGCTATATATGCAGCTAATTATGTCCTAAGTCATACGCTGTCCAGACATTAAAAACGCAATTTAAATAAAACAACAAACGTTAAATTTCGTCAATAGTAGAATGGGAGATACAGAACTGTCCCATTTTTGTTTGTGCATAATGTACATCATCGAAAAAAAAAATAATAATAATAAATAAATAAAAAAGAAAAGAAATACTCAGCATTTTAAATTACAACTTAAAACTGTTAATAAAGCTAATCAATATGAAAAATTTCTGAAATATATATACAGTATTAAAGTTTTCTAAGGCTTCCGTTAGATATTAATATTTCCCTCTATGATAAATAATTACTAAACTAATACTTACTTTTCAAATTGGTTTGGTCTAAATAAGCATCATAATAAGTTATATCATAAAATGCATTTTGTACCTATATTTTTATGACTTACTATGATGCGAAATACCCTACACATTGTAAGTTCAAAATGTATAAACTCTAATCATGATTAATCACGATACCACAATAAATAAATTATAAATGACAATAATATATTAATTAAAATGATAAGATAACATTCACTAAGCATAAATAAGAGACGAATAAAGAGTAAATAAAACAAATATAAACAATACAAATATTACAGAGAAACTTGTATATTCAGATGCGGGATAATCAGGCTTTAATGTTTTATCTTTCTCTTAAACACTTGTAATTAATTACCTTTTCTTCCCCCAATGTCTAATTCCTTGCGATTCCATTTGGCCCGCATGCCTACTTGATTAACAATGCCACAATTATCCTCCGTAAAATCGCAAGAAAAGATTTTCGTATCATCATCTGCAAAAATGAGATTTAAAAAAAAAAAAAAAACTATTTCAGGAATTATTTTCAAAGTGATATGTACTTCAAATTAATTTCTTTAAAAAAAGTGTAATATAATTAGATGAAAATAGCAAAAAGGAATTCATACAATGTAAAGAGTAGTGTTAACTGTAATAGAATAGATCTTAGATTCATAAAATGTTATTTCAGAGAAGAAAGGACAGAAGTTCATTGCAGAGAATGTGAAAATATTGAATTTAAGTTTATTATATATATCTATGCTGTTTGGTGAAATATTTGATTTATTCTTCTCCCCACAACAAAAAGATATATATTCCCAAACTTAATCATGATTAATCAGGTAATCTACATCAATGTAATAAATCTATTATAATTTACATACATCGCGAAATAATAAGTTTTAATGAAACAAAAAATAATGTATTTTATTTAATAATGCAACCCAGAGCGAATTTTGTTGAATCTAATCAAAATAATCATGTTTGCTTACAACATAATCACAATCGGGTACAGATGCTGTTGACATCAACTTACATATTCAAGCAGGTGGCTCAATAAGACAAGTTTTGTCATGATAAAGTGTGTCTGAGAAATATGGAGTTGGTCCTCTCTTCCTAGCGCTAGTTTTGTGATGATAAAGTGTGTCTGAGAAATATGGAATTTGTCCTCTCTTCCTAGCGCTTAAATTCAATAATCCTAAGCATAAACCAAAATTTTAAAATAATTTTGAAGACAAAATTCGAATGGTACCAAGTCTGGGTTCATAGAGATCCCCCCAGCTTTCGCTGAGTGACCTAATGACGATGAAAACTCATAATGTCTGAAGTATGGGATCATTTCCATTATTTCTTTACTGTAATGATACCGCAGTAATTCTTATGTGTATAATTTGCGTGTGCTTACACCTTTCAAAATTCCTAAAAGCTTAATTTCAGTATTTTTTGCTTTTTTTTTTTTTTTTTTTTTTTAAATTCGGTGCGAAATAATTTACATGATTTGGAGTTTAAGCTTCATTTCTAAATCAGTGTCATATAATACACAAGGTCTTTCCCAAAATAATAAAAATCATATTTTAAATGCATTAACGATAGAAAGAGTCCAGCATTACATAGCTCAACTGCTTTTACGCTTCGCTGTACAATACATAACATTGTTGTTGGTTTTACCATCACGCCAGTAAAGAAGCACATGTTCCCACAATATCACGAAAGGGAAATGCCGATGACAGTGCATTAGCATATGCTAAGTATTGCTGGCAAATTCCACAAGCGCATATTTTAAAATTCAATTTCATGCAAAAAATATCACGACTTGTTTATCGAAGAAAGTCTCCGCCAGGCTACGCCACTGTTCAGAGCTTATTACAATTTGAAATTTTTTATTTCCCTGATGCAAAGCGGATTGAAGCATTCATTCAAATAAATAACAGTAATAGCTGTATTTAAACAAGGACGTAACCATCGTGAATCCATATCTCAAAATTGATGAATTCATTATATAAATCTATAAACATTGTTGAATAATAGAACCTAAGCAAATGAATATATAGCATTATTGAACAACCACTAAAATAACTATGGAGCTATTCAAAACAATTATCGACTTGGAAGCGATTTAAAAGTAATAGGCTTTATCTCGTTTTACAACGAACTTTTATCGGCCATGTTAAACAACAAATCTTCATTAAAATATCGATTAATTATTTACTTACATGAATAAGTCGACGCTATCACACCTGTAAGAAACCATAATACGTTAATCTTCATCCTGAACATAAAAACGTTTTGCTATTTTCAGTTGAATAAAGCCTAGAATTTCTCAGCTGCACCTTGGAAATTTTATTTCTGGTGAATTATCTTCGAAGTTTCTATTGATAAGAATATTGAGATGATGTCAAGTTAAAAGGTACCTGATATGAGAGAATTGTATAGTACCAAAAAAAAAAAAAAAAAAAAAAAAAAAAAAAAAAAATTACTTGCACAATAAATTAAATTTTTAATTTTGTTAATAAAATTTTGCATAATAATGTGATAATAATATTTATACTATATTTCATCAACAGAAATGTTAGAATTAAAAACAACCAGTGACACTAATCAACAAAGAAGAATTTTATGAACATCATTTTTTAATACTTGATTCTCCATGTATATATAAGATTAGATCAAATGCGCTGTCGTATTTGTGTGAAGAGATTATAATGCAGATGTTTTTAAATAAGTAAAATGAAAATAAACAGTAAATAAAAAAAATTGTGTAAAAACTTTATATTTCAGTCCGAAAATAATTTACTAATTAAACACATTTACAAATTTTTAAATGTAAAAATACAAAAAATAATTAGCTTCCGTTTTTAAATAAAAATATTGCATAAAGTTTTCAGTTCATATAATTAAATCTTTAGCGCTGAATGTAAATAAAATTCAGCGCCGCCCAACCGGTACAGTGGTTGGCGTTGCTGACTGCCGTGCCGAAGAGCCCGGGTTCGAATCACGGAGAAGGCACGCATTATTGTGTCCGTGTGGCATGGGGGCACTCCAAATATGCGGCAAGTCGAAACTCCTCTCGAGAGGTCGATGGTAGTGGAAGGGGTGTGGGAGCCTCTGGGACCCGTCTTTCCCCCGGGGTGCTCTCCATCAAAATTGGGGGCGGAACTGAGCTAAATCGCACTGTCGTCTGTAATGTGCTCAAGGCTGTTGCCAACGACAAACGTAAACTTGCACTCCTTGCCGCGAGGATTTTCGTGGGATTGGGCTGACTTTATAGCTCAGACAAGTGAGCAGCAGCAACAACAATTAAAATTCACAGACAATTTCAATTTTAAAAACTCCCGCATTTTTATCTCATTTTCTTTTTTAATGTAAAATAATATAACCAGAAAATATACGTAAAGTAATACAGTAAGAAAAATATTAAAAAATATATTTGAAAAAGATTTAATAAAAGAAATGTATGTAAAGTCTTTTGTATTAGATATTATTTTGCGTGCAGATTATACTTTTCACACAAAACAGAAAGCACGTAATACATAAATTTTAAAGGGCTTGAAATGTAATTTATAAATTCACTCAGGATCTGTAGCAAAAGTCATTGCAAAACATTGTAAAGAAATCCAGATGCCATGACTTCTTAAACCTCCATTGTTTTATCGCCGATAAGCAATGCATTTTTATAATATCTGAGGTAAATGAAAGATGTTATGCATCATTGATCTGCAATAATAACCTCTCATGTTTCTGATATTTATTTTTAACCCATAATATTTTGTCTGTAACTAATTGATTTGTATATACAAGATTTTATTCGTAGAATTTTATTCATTAAAATAAGTAATCCGTAGCTTAACGATGTTTTATCAAAATAAAACACTAAAATGCTAGAGTTTTCCCATTCTGGAGGCAAAAAAGTGACTTTTGGTTCATTTTTGAGAAGTTATAAGTGATGATCTGTCTTTTGCTCTTTCGTTTATCTCAGGGGTTCTCAACCGGTGGTACGCGCACCACTGGTGGTACGCAAGAGAAAAATAGGTGGTATGCAAAGAAGCGAAGTATTTTTAACTATTAAATCCAAAAATTAAATTTAACATCCTGATTGAGTTTTATCTCTAACAATCGTATATTTATGCGATCTGAGCTTTATTGAAGAGTGGGGGTGGTAGTAGTACTTTGTAGTGGTGATACTAAAGGTTTTCAGTTTTTGTTCAGATGGTACACGTTAGTCAAAAGGTTAAGAACCGCTGGTCTATCTTATGAAAAGAGAAAGTAGTAACACACAGATGAAATATTAGACAAGTAAGTTAAAGGAAATAATAAAATCGCCTTATTTGTTTCGATATTGTAAAGTTTGTGAGATTTTGTAATTTCCTGGATCAGAATTGATCCATTTTTAACACTAGAAGGCGTTTTGCTTTTTATAGATCAGAATCACAATGGTATAATGCAGAAATGTTTAGTCTTTTGGTCTGCTGTAGCTGTTAACTGAATATTTAACTTCGCACAAACCTATATATTTAACTATTATTATTATTATTATTATATATTCACCTAAAAACTAAAATTCGCGCTTAATATTATTTTCTCCCTCCTTTCCGCGGGCCTTCGTGATGTAACGGTAGCATATTTTGGTGCGTATTCGAAAGCTCCTGGTTTGACTCTCGGGAGGGCATTGCTCATTTTTCGTGTCTCCTACTTCGAAAATCCTAATGACTCTACATATTTACCTCAAACTTGATCAAGATATGATTTTATTAGTTAAGTTATACGTAAATCATCTTAAAAATAATCACGTCTTTTTTTTTTTTTTTTTTTTTGTTCAGATTTTATTATTTTCCTCTCAAAGTCTGATTTACTCAATTATTGGATGAACACGGAATCAAAATTTTAAAACGCGCATATTTTTAGTTGAAAACTTCTCTACAAGTCTCATCGGGTTTCGCGGTATAACAGTACTTCGCGGCTTATCGATTGAAACAACACTAGTATGATTTTGTGCTCGAGTAAATTGTTGTATAGTTTCCTTCTTCGTATGATCGCATTTTCTCTGCCAGATGAAGCGTTCTTAGTAAAGCAACACGTAACAGAGCAGATGAATCAGCTACCATAGCACTACGGCAATCCACAGTAATAAAGAGACAAGAAACAAAATGAGTCCTACCTTTTTCATAATCATTAACAGTGTAGTTCTTAAGTTTAGGAAAATGGAAAGATTAGAAGAATTGGAAGCCATTAGCCTGAAAGATTGAAACAGTAGAATAGGTTATAGTATATCGAGGCTTAGAACCTACTACCAACATAACAACAACGAAAGCACAGATACGTGCATGTGTTCCAACACAACTAAATTATATCATGTATGTGTTTTACATTGTCTTAGAATGAATGTGAAATTTTAAATCATGAAAACGAAAAAGAAACTTAAAAAGAGTCAAAGATACTTTCCAGAATACCAAATGAAAATAGTTGGCTTTTGAATGCGCTATGGATGCTCGTGTGAACATGCATAATTATCGAATGTAAGGATGAAGAATTTTCTCATGTTTCTACTGAAACTCCTGTCTTTAAGTCGTACAATTGAAGTTGGTAATGTCATCGGAAACAGTAAACGGTTCACTTCTCCTCTTAAAAGATCTGCTGTTATTAATCAAATTGAATTTAAAGTCGCAAAGGCTTACAAAGTTTTTTTTATCTGGCAGGGCTATTTTCATAATTTATTCTAAATTTTTCCATAATTGTTCAACCATTAACTGGTATCCTTAAGAAAGGTAATGACTTCCACTTTGGTGATAATGAGAGAAAAGCTTTCAATCTTTTAAAAACACATTTATGTGAAAAACTCGTACTTAGCATTTATAATCAGAGCAGCAATACTGAAATACACACTGATGCCAGTATCCACGGTTATGGTTATCATGATGCAATGGCAATGCAATGGCAATATGGACCTGGTCTTAAACCCAAATTTCTCGTAGCGTACGAGATCATGAAAATCAAGCCAAATGACATTTATGGTGTTGAAAAATTTGGCTTCTTCGATGGACTTATGAAAACGAGCATTTGTTCCGAGTTTATGAAACCCTGGACTGGTTCATCAGAACATATTACCTGAACTAAATGTTTTATAGACATTTTTTTTCATATGAATTAATCAACACCTTTGGACTTTATCAAACTTTTATATGATAATGATTACTAACTTCTTTTTTCAAAGTGCTGTTATTAAAAGGTCCTGATTCAGCATTACTTTCTTTTCTCTGCATCACTTTAGTATTTTCTTTTGTTGTTTAATAGTACTAGTATTTTCAGTTTTAATATATTTTATGTTTTAAACTTCATTGTTTTCTTTTGTCATCTTAGAACAGATAACGATGTAGAATGACAGAATTATGTAGGAAATAGCCATGTAACTGTAACTGTGACTGAATGATGTAACTATAAGGCGCCGCCTTGATGAGTGCAACCATATAAGTACTAAAAGCGACGTAAGAGCGACAATGATGAATGCAGACGTATTATGCGAAGATAATTCTTCTTTTCTTATCGCTTTTAATTCATTATTAAAAGGGATAAGAAATTTCTTTGCAGATAAATCCTAGTTTATTAATGAATCCATGAATATTGGTGATGTTTTTCTTACGCATGATATTCGAAGAGAGTTATGAAAATGTGCATAAAATGCTTCGTAGCATTACCATACATTAAGAGTTTTTGAATTGAAAGATAGTGGTAACTTTAGACTGAAGAAAAGCAAGGAAAACATTGGTTATATTCATAATAATGAAGTGGCGAATCTGGGCAATCTTTCTGCTGATTGAAAATGAAAGTTCTGAAATTTAAAAAAATCATTGGAAGAATCATCTTTTAAATTTTTTGTGTACTTAAACTTGTAACACATGGAGAATGCCATGCGAAAAGACTTACGCTTGGAAGTAAAGGATAAAATGTAAAAAGATTTAATGTTCTTAGTAAAACAAATTGCAGCCAGATTTTATCTTTTACTCAGGCACACCTCTGATCTCTTTCTGGAAAATATTAGTGTCCTGCAAAAACGACTTCTAAGATTCGGCCTTCAATTTATGGTTATTTTAAAAGCTTTTAAATGTCATCACAGGAAAGATGTTCAGAAAACGATAAACAGAACTGAATTTTTTGAAAATGTGGCTCTTCGAATGCGATAAACAAGTCGATATATGTATCTGCTAGAGACCATGCATATGATAACCAGTACATGGGATTAATGTCTTAAAATCAGTCAAAACCTGTTTTAGAAAACGAGGCTTTTATGCCTCGAAGAAGAAGCGTCAGAGGAATTGCATACTATATCTAATTTTCAAACATTATTGAGGAAAGTTATGGAGCTCCATTTTTAGAATATGAGTCAGTTCAAAACAATATTGACACAAATTTTATAAAAACTAACTGCGAATGTGGTAAAAGAGCTGCAGACATGCCATCATCAATCGAATCTAGAAAAGCACTGCCTAAATCACTAGAAAAGTACACTAGAAAAGTCTAAGAAAAATATCCAACATGATATTTGAACTAAAAAATGTTTATTAAAAAAAAGCTGCCAGCAGTTTTGCGAAATATTATTTCGAAACTATTGTTTGTAAGAGATAAAGTTTCATCAACAACATAATCATAAAATATTTTTTTAATTTAAAAATTAAATTTGAAAATTTCGTAAGTAGTTTAATTCTCAATTTTAGGATTAAGTGTTGAATGAGTTGTTAATAGTTATTTTAGATGAAAATTTATAACTGATATTACGATTCACAAAGCACAAAACGCCGTCTCTTAAATTCAGCCCCTTAATAAACTCATATTCGATTGGAACAGAAATGATTTCTACAAGCAGCAGATATTGTCCCGCGTATATTTTGCCACACATGTGTTCAAATTGATCAAAAGCTCAACTTTATCATGTGTAACTTGATCAAAAGGAAAAAAACAAACTACATACTAACTCATCCAGTATAACTTTTGAACAATTTACGTAGTCTTTTCGTAGAATGATCTACTTCTGCATTTCTGTTATTGCTAGAAGGAATAGTATCATAAGCTGCTGGACAGAAGTTTCTTGTCTCATATTTTTTCCCACATAATTACATCAATAAGGGAATTTTAATTCGAGCCCTGTGTTTTTATGTAATGCTGCCAGTTTTATAACAACTTTGCTCTTAAATCAACATTTAAATTTTAAAAGAAGGAAATAATTCCCATTAAGCATATTATAGCATTAATTTAGAAGTTAGACAACAAAAATCAGCTTTTTTCAAATTTTCACAGGATTAGTTTCGATGGTTTTACCGAACCATCATCCTCAGCTACCGCAGCTTTTTGACTAGATAATTTTGCATGTATGTAAAATCAACTTTATTACATATTTTTTGTCTTGTTTAAATTTTTAAGTTTGAAAGGAATTAAAGGCTTATTCATGCTTTTGGAGTGTAAGCACATCGATACGGTTGTTTGAAAAGTTAAAATACGTTTGATTCAGGGTTACTATGTCGTTTTCAAAACGCCTTTCTTCCAGTTTCATTCCTCTCTTCTCATAGCTATCACCCGCCGAGCGGTAAAGTCGCTGAACACTGGTAGTTCGGTCCAAGGTTCGAACCCCGCGAACGGGCTGGCTGCATGGGCGTTTTCGTGGTTTTCCCCATGTGTAACGTGTATACGAGCCAGTTTGCCTTAGAAAGTCCTCCAAGAAGGCATCCCTCCCCTTAGGCAGATAGCCCTCGAGGCTTTGCCATAATCACACACACACAACTATCACTCGATCTAAAATGGTGGACGATAAATCGTCACCTACATGGATTAATCGACTGGATCTCGTCCCTTATTCTACCAGTCATTTCAAGGTGGAGTGGTGAGTGTAAGTAATTGAAGGCAAACCGCTATGCCGGAATGTTTGATTTATTTAGAGATTTTTAACATGAAGAAGATTATATAAGGCTTTAGGCTCCGAGGAGCTAGCGGTGTTGGTAATAGTAATTTTGTAACAATATTTTAGCAATAAGTTTAATTTATTCGACAACTTCAATATATGCTATGCACGTAATAGCACAGCGTTCTACGTTTTTTCTCCAGACGACCGCAATTCTTAGCATCAAATTCAGAACAACAAAGTTTAATCTCATCATAAACATGATGTTGTCTCTTTGTGTCTACTTTTGACGTAACAAAAATGTATGTATATTAACATGATTAGCTAAAACCGTCTGAACAAGATTTTATTTCTGTGAGTCATCTTTTAATATAACAAAGAAATCGCTCACTCGTTGCTGATTGAACAGACGTATTTAAGATTCTATTAACAAATAGCTATTAACTTACTTATCAAGTTCAATTGCCAAGCTCATTCATCCCATTGATTAGCTATAAAAATATTGGTACTTTAAATAGCAGTTTTATGTTTGTGTCTATGCAACATTCTGGAGTACACACAGATAAATTTATAATTAATATGACAAAATTAAAACACTATATATTATCTGCTTTGATAATAATTTCAGATAAAGAAATAATAACTCTTCAATAAACATCTTATTAAAACCCTCATTCAGTAATTTAATTAAAGATAATTGAATGGAAGTTTTCTTTCCCTGTTTATACAACATTTTGCAGTACGCACAGGTGAATTTGTAATTAATATGACAAAAAGAAATTAAAACGCTATATTATATATTATCCACGATTATAATAATTTCAAATAAAGAAATAATACCTCTTCAATAAATATTCTATTGATACCAAAAACAGGCAATTTAATCAATAAAACTAGTACATGTTTATTAAATGTAATCATATATTTGTTAAATTTTTACTTCCTTGTACGAAGTAAAAGAAGTGTATCATATTTCAATGGAAATATCCATTTTGACTATTCCCGCATCCATATGGACGAATGTACGTACGGATAGAATAAAGGACATTTTCTTCCAAAATGGATCTAAAACGGATTCAAAAGGGATTTGTTTTTCGTGACGTCTGTACGTATGTACGTATTTATATACGTATGTATCTCGTATCCCTCTCAAACAATTAGCCATTGAACGCTGAAATTTTGTATATGGAACTGCTAAAACATCTAGTTTATATAAACACCCAAAAAGAATAAGGATCTTTACAAAATAGTTCAAACTAGTTTGGGAAGAATTAAAAAGGTTTGAGAAGTACTGGATATGTATACTGAGTCCGTAAAAAGTCTTAAGTAGTAATGTTTTCAGCTCCAATGCTCTGTTAAATAATAATTTCCTGAAAGAATTCTTAACAATTCATAATATTTTTTCCTTCAGATTTTGATTTTCTGACAGAAAGGAATTAATGGAATTTTTAATTTGAATTCATGCAGGTGGTATCTGCTGTTAAGAATTCAAAGTCTGAAGAACCTAAATAATACAGATTTGTTTGATATGATAGACAGTAATCCTAAACATTTTTAATAGATCATTGCAAACGACGAAAGCTAGTGTTTTCCTCATAACCCGGCGCAATTTGATAAGCGTAGGTAAGAAAAAAAATGTCCTTGCCAGAGAAATTTCGCTTTTAGATATTCAAGTAAAGGCCATGCTGCTGGTTTCGAATGGCACTGGATAAATCGCAAGGAACTTTTGTTATCGACCGTGTTCATAAATGTTCTTATGTGGCCTATTTTTCGCAACCCTTTGTCGTGTACATGCACTTCCGATTACCAAAATGTTTTAAATGGTTCAAATATTCCTGTTTTAGCATTTTTAAATTTAAAAAAATCAGTTTTGTAAGTTACGAAATTTAACCCTTTATAAAGTCCTTCTTTCCTTTTAGTTAAATTTAGTAAAAGTTTATATTCATACTAAAAAATGAAGCACGAAAATATTGACACCTATAGGCAAAAATTGACCGGTATACTTAATTTAAAATTTCAGATAGTGCTTTCTAAAAACTTAGGGGTCGTGCACAAATGAAGAGAGAAATATATGAATTTGTAATGGATAAAAAATTAATTTTTTTAGTAAAGAATTTGTTATGTCAATAACGAAAATTGATATGCAGTGGTCATCTTCGAATAGCAGATAAACAACTCATAGCATTATTTGCATAAATTAACAATTAAAATGTTTCTGGTTCAGTGAGTGTTTTGCATATTTATCATAGAATAAGCCTAAAGTAATAAAATAGCAAATGAATATTATTGTTGTATTTTTAACATTTGAAAACTTATAAATTACTTGTACGAAAATGCTTTCGGCATGCAGAATATAACAGAATTATAAATTAAGGAATATTAAACACCAGCAGTCGGAAAAGTATTTAACTGAATGCCATTAAAAGGAGAAAAAAAATCAGTCCCGAATCATTCTAATTAATTTTTTAACCAAGCTTTTCAAGACAAGCTTGAAAAGACGGCAAACTTCGCAAATTTTGGAATTAAATAAATACCTCGGTCAATTTTAATCCCACGGAAGTAAACTTTTTGGTGTTTTATTTTTTACTATGAGAATAAGCATATATTAAATATAATTCTAAGGACCGGGAAGGGGGTTATCGCGAACGTTTTCTTAGCTCTGTAACTGTGACTGCAACTTAAGTTTTCATTATGAATTCTTAAGATTTTAATTTTATTTTATCCCATCTTTTCGTCCTGGCCTTTTGAACTCGCATAAAATGTACAAAGTTTCTTTTTACTCTCCTCTGAAATACGAAATTGCCCTCTTTCTATATATACCTTTCCCTCGCATCTAAACTTGATTTTTCACTTATCGGCGCAAAAAGACTTAGCGGGTGCAAAACAGGACGTTGCCATCTTTGTCTGTCCGACTTAAGTTAGTCGTAAGAGTTCTCAGAGTCTTAAGTTAGTCTCAAGAGTTTGATTTTGAATTGTTACCGCGTAGAATTTTTGAGTACGTAGTACACTTTGTAAAACGCTGTAAAATGTATTTGTTTAATGCTTTATTAAATGTTTACAAAATATTATATCATTGTTGTGAATTCTGATAATTTTAGATGTAAGCAAAGAAGATATGAGATACATTCCCCAAATTTCAATTCGCAAAATAAAATCCGAGAAGAAGAGGAAGAATGGCCTTGCTTTGCATTAGCTATGCATAAGTCACGCGATCTCTGAGGTCATCTACATTGTTTGTATACAAAAGATATACATAAGTCATGTGATCAATGAGGTCATCGGAATGTATCTCATTCGCCATCTTCGAACTCGTTTACAGAAACAGCAGCAGAAAAGTTTTACCGTTCCTTTATTGAAGATTTTGGAATAGGCGTTTAAAAAATTAGATTTCGTAATTTTTGCAAAACTGACTTTTAAAATCTAAAAATGCTAAAATATGAGTACTGGCATCATTGGAAGCATTTTTGTAAATGGTAATGCATGTCTTTGACCAGTGGCTGCAAAACTAAAGGTCGCATAATGGCTTTAATGGAAATGGAGTATACATTTTACTTTAGGATTTGTTTAAACAAACTGGGATTAGATTTGATGGAGAGAGGCTAAATCTGTTTTGTCCATACGATGCTCATGTACTGTATCATATATTTAACATAATCCTCCTATCGATTATCCCATTTAAATAATTCGGTATATGTACGATTAAAAAAAAGGAACGAAAGAAAAAAAAAAAAAAAAAAGAAATCTTTGTTTCCAACTGCTCCAGTTAGAGTAAACACTGTTTAGTTTTATCAGATACTAAATCTTTCTTGGAAATAAAGATGTAAAATTTTCCACAAAACCAACTTTCGTTCCATGAGAAATATAACACTTGGAAATTTAAATTTCCAAGTGTATAGTTCCCAAGGCTTATCATAAAAGGGAAATGAATTCCAGCATGCACCTGTAGATTATACGGATTTTTATATTTTAATAAGCATCTACTGAATTTTGAAGCGTCTATTCTATGTTCGTTCCATCCCGGAAGAACAAGAACAAAGAATCATGACATCTCCGTGGATAACGTTTTTGGTAGTCTTACTAGCTCAATGTAAGTACTGATTATAGTTTTATAGGCATGAAATTTAAATAAAATTTTCCCTTAACGGTCTTTGTTATTTTTGTTAGACTAGCATAAAAATTGTAATGATATTTTAATATATTTTAACGTGCTTAAAATGTTAACTGATATTTTCATTTTCTATATCTATCTATATTAAAATTTAATATTGAACGAAAATATAATTTTCTTTTACCTGCTCATTTTCAAAAAAATTATTTTAATACATCTTTTTGACCAGGCGAAATCAAACTGTAATACAATATAATTAAGAATATTTAGCATGCATTATAGCATATAAAAGTATTACAAAATGATAATTGTAATAGTTAATTTTGAAGTAATACAGCAATAGATACACAAACCATTCGCATATTTATTTACCGGTTCCCACTGTTAGTAAATAATGACACATCATGTCAGCAAAGTATATTTCTCTTATCCAGGTAACATAATGTAAATATGTTCCTATTAAAACCATGAATACCACCTTAAATTCACCTGTAATTAGAAATAATTTGATGCTGGAGAAATTTGTTCTTTTGCAACTTAGTTTTTAGCATTAAACCAACAATGTTTTCCTTCAAAACAGAAGATAAATAAATACGCTGAAGTGAAACCTGAAATTAGCAAAATAAAAGGCCTTGTGTTTCGCGTAGATTTAGTCAAGAACTCAATCGATTTCGAGGGCAAACAAGTACAGCTCCCTCTTCATCAAGAGCAAAGAAATCTCAGTCATTCAGATAAATTCCCCAGTCTTGCAGATTTCTTTACTCTTGTTGAAGAGGAACCTGTACCTGTTTGTCGTCGAAATTGATTTATTGACTAAATCTACTCCAGATACGAAGTTGTTGCTTTGTTAATTTTAAATATTTTCCTTATTTATAAGTTTAGCATAACATGCTACTTCTGGATTTCTAGGTTACAATGTAGGGTCATCAGAAAATTTTCGAAGGTGGAAAACATAAAGAACTTACAGTCCAGACGGTAAATTGGTTAGGGAAGTCGACTGCAATACTAAAGAGCCCGGGTTCATATCCTGGAGAAGGCATGGTTGTATATGTCCGTACCCTTCGTAGAAGACAAAGGTGGCCCACTTATTAGGTGCCTTCATAATAAGGTGACCACCACTTCTGGCCTTAGTAATATCCAAACCCAAGTCACCTTAGAGCCTGCCATTGGTAATAATAATAATAATAATAATAAATTAAAAAAAAGAACATAAAGAATTTGCGATATACTCGCCGAGATTTGAGCTTCAGACCTTCCGATTGTTAGACGGATGTACTTTACAATAACACCACGAAGGCACGTGGTAAAAAAGGAGAAAAACTTTACAAAATCATTAATATTATAATTTCTAGTTTGATCATAGACATGTCAGTTGAGTTGTTCGTGATTTTGAGATATCTTTCCTATATCAGTTCAGTTTTAGATCACTCATTTTATGCTTCATTTCTTGGCTATATATTATTCAATAAGCATCTAAGATATATTTCCCGAGCACTATCTGGCGCATCGGTTACTGATGCTGATGACACTCCTATCCACACACACAAAAAAAAAAAGCCGCTTTAAAAATTGATAAATAAGGGAGAAAAGCAACTAAATATTGCAAGAATGCATTCACGCAGTACATGAAAATCAGTTCTGAAAAAGGTGTTTTAGTTTGGTTTGGTTTCGTTTCGTTTATTATGGCAAAGTATACTAGGGCTATTTGCGTAAGGGGAGGGATGCCTTCGCGGAAGACTTTCTAAGGGAACCTGGCTCGTACACATGTTACACATGTTCTGAAAAAAATATATATATATATATATATATATATATATATATATATATATATATAAAAAATGGAGCTCCAGCACTGATTTCGATCAAGAGCTCGTTTACAAAGGAGAGTCTTCCTTTTTATGGAAGACAATATTTCTAACATCAAAAAGTTATCATTATTAAAGTTATTACGAATAGAAGCTTCAAAATTGTTATTATAATGATAGTAAGGATTTTTACACATATTATGAAATTCCAAATTTACGAATGGCTAGATGGCTGCATGATTGCTCAAAATAAAGTTAAACCTTAGTCTAACAATTTCCTTTAAAGGACATTTTTTTCATTTAATTTCAGCAATTATTATTCTATAGATGAACAAGTGTTAAAATTTGTTTTCATAAATAAAAGGCAGCTGACTACGAAACATGAAGCGACAAATTATTGCATATAGTTTGTAGAGACATTAGGATTTTTCGGAAGTAAGAGAGATGAAAAATTAGCAGCGCCTTCGCCGGGAATCTAACTGCGGACCTCTCAATTACGCGTTGAACGTGCAGACCACCGCACCACGAAGGCATGCCAAGAAGGTGGGAGAAACACCTTATAAGTATATCGAGAATTCTCAGTTCATGATTTTATCCTTCTTTTAAATAATAGTGATTTGTCTCTAGTACACGAAATGTTTATGAATAGGCCATTTAGAGAGCTGTTAGCCATGTGCGACGCTGAGTTTGTATTAGACGTTTTACTACTATGCCAGTTTTTAAAAGTATTTAATACTAAATACCAATTTATTAAAATGATAGTATTCGCTAATTCATTTTTAATAGTGGTTTGGGTAGCCGACTGCGATACCAAAGGGATGGCTTCGAAGCCCGGAGGCATATAAGCATTCTGTACCGTTCCACGTACATACGGAAAAATCCCTTCTCGTGATTGGATATGGCTTCCGATGACGTCATTTTCTCTTCGCTTAGGAGCGCCTTGACTTTGCTTGGGTTTGTTTACATTTTGATAGCAGTACCGGAAAGATTATTAAGTGCGTTGTATTTATTTATTTATTTTTTCTGTGAGATTACACTTCTTACATCACTGTAGTGTGGTGAACTTTATATAAAAAATGTAGTGATTTTTTTTTCTCCTAGAGAGAAAAAGTATTATTCCTTCATGTGCTAACTCTATAAATGTGTATTAATATTAAGTGCAGCGTTTTTGATAAATGTATTCTTAATTTAAAAACCTTTCATATTAAAGGTGTTGCGAATTATTAATGAATTATTTCATGTTCATTATATTAACATTATATATATTAATTATTTCATGTTCATTATATATCCATTTTCTGCTGATTCATTCTACGAAAGCATGAGACAAGTTAGTTTTCCTGAAATAGCGAATACGACTTTGGAAGCTAAAATTGCACAAGTACACAATATTTATAATCAATTTGAAAAAGTAAAATTTATTTTTCAACTCAGAGTAATATATATTTGGAACACAGAAATAGAACGTATTTTAAACTGAAAAATATTACTTTATAATTATTGCCCATTTTTTAATGTGTAATATTTTTTGTACCATTGCATAAAAATACTGTTTGTCAGAAAAGGAAATTTCTTTTCTTATACACGTGTATTAAATTCAGCGACAATACTGAATGCACTTTTTTCTGTCGTTTAAGGCAACAGATATATTATAATGACATGGACATTAACACGGAAATAACATAATATTTTCAAAGGAAATATTTTCTGCAATGTGAAAGAAACAGAATGCAGCAAAATTGCGATAATAATAACCAACTTACTAGCACACAATGCCTTAACAGTTGGATCGAGATCGTCGTGTTCCGTTTTTGCATTGAGTTCATTCAGCTATTTATATAATCTAAGCACTTAAGATTGCTTCTGGTATTAACAGCTTCTTTGAAAGATTTTATAATTTTATTATTACATGAAACAGAAAGCCACCTGCAGAACGCTGCAGTTAAATATTTTCGTTTCTAAGAAAACAAAGGATAATTTTGACGCTTCCTTGTCACTCATGGCATTATTCAACGAAAACAAAACCGTAAGAACGCCGTATTAAAGTCATTACGCGAAGAGAAAATGATGTCATCTTAAAATATGTCCAATCACAAGAACGGAATTTTCCCTATGCGCGTGAATGCCTATATGCATCCCATATAGGTATTCTGTACCGCGCCACGCCCGTAGAAGGCATAGTTGTAACTGTCCTTCCCTTCATATATAGCATATACAGGGGTTGGACAAAAATATGGAAACACCTTTAAAAAAACATGTTTCTTTGCTTAATATGGTGTAGGAAACCCGTTGGCATCCAAAACAGCTTGCAGTTTTCTCGGAATGGATAAATACGGTTCCTGTATGTTTGCCAAGGGAATATTATACCATTCTTCCTGCAAAACGGTGGCAAGTTCAGATAACGATGTTGGCGATGGATAACGAGAATGCACTTTCCGTTCCAATGTAGACCATAAATACGGTTCCTGTATGTTTGCCAAGGGAATATTATACCATTCTTCCTGCAAAACGGTGGCAAGTTCAGATAACGATGTTGGCGATGGATAACGAGAATGCACTTTCCGTTCCAATGTAGACCACAAAGGTTCGATAATATTCAGGTCTGGTGACTGTGGTGGCCAGGGGAGATGGGACAACTCATCCTCGTGCTCAGAAAACCAGTCCTGGACAATGTGAGCTGTGTGAATAGGGGCTTTGTCGTCTTGGAAGACACCATCACCATCGGGGAACAAAGTTTGTACCATGGGATGAACTTGATCGGCCAAAATGTTCACATAAGTCTTAGCAGTCATGTGCCCTGACATAATTATCATGGGGCTAGCAGAGAACCACGATATGGCTGTCCAAACCATAACAGAACCCCCGCCATGTTTCACTCTTGGCAACAAGCAGTCTGTATTATAGGCTTGAGATGGCGTTCTCCAGACTTAAACTCGGCCAGAAGTGGGAAACAATGTGAAAGAAGACTCGTCAGACCATATTACTCGCTTCCACTGCTCTATAGTCCAGGCTTTATGACTTAAACACCACCTTTTCCTGTTACGGGCATTAGCATCACTGATGAGTGGCTTCTCAATTGCAGCACGGCTAGCAATTCCCTGTTTATGAAGCCACTTCTAATTGTTTTGGTATTCACAGGGTTCGATAACACAACATTAATTTCAGCAGTAACTTTTGCAGCTGTGGTCTTCTTATTTTTCGTCACAATTGCCCTTAATGATCATCTGTCACGATCACTCAGGACACACTTTCGTCCGCGCTGTGATTTAGCAGATGATGTTTTACCGCTTTTCAAATATGCGGAATAAATCTTCGATACAGTACCTCTTGAAACACTAATCACCTCGGCTACCTTGCTTACGGAAGCACCTACCATACGTGCTCCAACAATTTGCCCACGTTCGAAGTCTGTTAACTCTGACATAATGCAATGACAACCTCACATAACAGTACTCCGACAACAACTGAACTGTTTAGCACATTTACTAAGTTGTATAGGTGGCGTCAGTAGTCAAAAACGCCAGCGCCACCTACATATTTCATTAAAATCAATCTTTCTTTTCAAACATGCATTTCACAAGGTGTTTCCATATTTTTGTCCATCCACTGTAGCACTACTGAGCAGGCTTCCGACCTAGTTTTATTTGTTAATGCATTACCAAGTAATGCCAAGTACAAAGTATAGTATACATGTAAATGTATAGCTCTCGTAAGGCTCCTCTCTTGCCAACTTTAGATAAGGGTGGACGTGGTGCTGTACTGATTAATCTTTACGGCAAAGGGATAGTGCCCACGTCCACCGTCACTTATTATTTATCTAAAAGATTACCAAGTGGAATAGTGCCTGATCAGTGGAAGTATACTACAAGCTCCGCCACAGCCTCAGTTGGCCAAGGCAGATCAGACAGGCATTAATTTAACATAATCAAGTTACAGCGTCACAATCCAAGAATAATTACATTGTCATCTTTGCTTGGAGCAACTAAAAACATTCAGATATTATAATCTTAATACAATAGGAAAATAAACAGTTATGAAGAAGAAACAAAGTAATAATGATCTTGATCTAGTGCAAAATTAAGGTTACTAAATCTTGTGATTAAAAGTTACTTGTACAAAGGTCAAGCTAAAGACGATTATAACTCCAACTTTCGGCATTGTGTATGTTACAACATTATGAATTCAGTTACAAACCAGTGATATACCGTATATTTGATACTTAGGTTACGATTTCTCACAGTTACATAATTTGTACTGTTACATGTAAGAAATGCTGTTATAGAAATCTTTATACGCTATTACTATGTTGCACAGTTGCATGAGTTAAAAAAAAACGGAGGTGATGCACAATTACATAGGTATTATGAAACATGGTTAACACTGTCAGTCACACAAAACAAAACAATTGGTCCATTCCTTCCAGAAGTTACTTTAAAAATAACACTTTCTTTCTCAGTCATTATAACGTTCGCTATGCATAATAGGTTTATTTATTGTTTCAATAGCATATGACTAAATCTTATCTAGGCTGATGAACTGTCTTATCGCAGAAGGTTTCTCAGTTTTTCCCATGTTAGTACGGTGCAGTTTTTCCTAGAAAAGTCCACCAAGGAGCATCCTCTCAGCTTTACGGATGGAAAATTCCGCGTAGAACGGTGGCTTTCGTATTCATTACATATAAAAATTTCTGCCAGCTTTAAGTGTGTTCGTTCGATTTCGGATTGGATGTATATTGAAAGAAAAGAAATCAAGCTACAAAAGGAGAAACTCGCTTTTTAATTATAATCAAGAAAATACCATTTATTCATGACATTTTGGGGGACTTCGAAGTTTCAGAACTAAACCCGTAACGCTCGGAGGGAGGCAAATACCTTTCGTTGCGCTTTGCTATGATGAATTAACAAATCAGTCAGCCTTATATAACATTTATTTAAGCTCCCGTTAATCGAGTTAAATTCCAGAGATGCAGTAAGTAAAAGAATTAAGAAATGATAACAATCATAGTAAATTTTAAAATAGGTTTATAATAGTAATGAAATCAAATACAAGTTTCAATGCTTTGTTATCTTTAACTTAGTGCTGTTGATTTTACTTACTGCGAAATTTATTTTACTTTGTTATCTTTTTTTATTTTTGTTTTATTTGTTAAGTTTATAATACTGAAATCTTTTGTAAGTAAAACTGTATAATTTCTTATTTCAGACGTCCTTGCGAACAATCCTATGGAAAATGAAGGTAATTATCATTTAATTGCTAATTTCAACTACATGTACATTCATTTACAGGTAATAATATTTAAGATAAAATGTCGCTTTAGTAGTAATTAAGAAAAAAATCTTTTTTCCTTCTGAAAACAGTGCTAATTAGTCGTTTTTGTTTTAAAATAGCGTAACGGATATTACTTATAATGTAGCTAAGAATATTTAAAACTTAATTGCGGCAACTGTAATATGTTGTAAGAAGTTAAGCTAATTTATTCTGATAGACTTAATTTTTAATCCAAAAAATTGAAACGATTTTGAAAAGCGATCCTATCGTCAACTTTTCTCAAGTTTAATTTACAATTCACATTCATTTCTTTGTTTGAAGATAACCTATACAAGTTAAGAAGAAAGAGGGCAAATTAAATTTGAGTAAAAACTGATAGAATTTGATAAATGAAATTTATATGATGCGTTTCTGAATAATCAATTATAATATCGGGTTGCAAGAATGTAGTTTTGATTTTTTAGTGTGAAATAAAACTACATTTTTTCTATATAAAAAAATAAACGTTAATCAGTCAAATACCTTCCGCTCGTCATCTTTCTGGTAATTTTATGATTCCGCGCTGATAGGAGTTTGGTATCTATCAGCAAAAACCTCAACCAAGTGCGATTTGAGGTCATCGTTGTTACTGAAATTTTTACCATTTAAGAAGTTTTGTAAATTTCGAAGAAAATGATAATCCAATGGTACACGATCGAAGGCTGCATGGGGCATGCCACATAACTTCCCAACCAAGTATGTGTGTATAAAGAAGTGTAAGTGTGTCTAAAGATGTATGAAGCCTCGCATTGTCTTGGTGGAACACGATACCATTTTGATTTTCCAAATCTGCTCTTTTCTCTTTGACTGCTTCCTCCAGTTTCATAAGTTGTTGGCAGTAAACATCTGAGTTGATCCTTTCGTTGCTTGGAAGCAGCTCAAAATATACATCTTTGTAATCCCACTAAACTGAGAGCAATTTAGTTTTCTATATGATTTGTATTGATTCATCATGCCTCGACCGTGATCTTTTTCGATTAATATTATTAAAGATGGTCCATTTTTTATTATCGATGATAATTTATTTCAGAAAACGGTCGACTGCATTGCATTTGAAATGGTTATCACAAATATTGATCCTTTCAATTCATGTAGAACCCGAATATCGAGCCTCTTAACGAGCCCAAGACATCTTATGTGATTTTGAATTGTTGTGTGTGATACATTTAGACGTTTTGCAATCTTTTGAATAGTGATATGACGATTCTATTCAAATATGGCTTTAATTTTTGTCATCATCAACTTAGGAAGATCGGCCAGAACGTTGGTCATCTTCAAGCGAAAAGTCTCGACGGAATTTTTAAAACCAGTTCCGACACATGCGTTCTAATCAACATCATAAACTTCATATCATATCTATCATAAATTTCATAACTATCATAAACTTCATAACTATCTGTCATAGCTATCATAAACTTTCTTTTTCAGCTAGTGGCGCCATCTGTTGATTTCATCAACAGATGGCGCCACTAGCTTATTTTCGGTCCAGGCTTTCTTATCTTATCTGATTATTATATCTTATCTTGTTCATTTGTGCTTCCGCAGCTGAGGATGGTGGTTTGGTAAAACCAGCGAAACTAGTCCTGTAAAAATTTGAAAATATACCGCTGATTTTTGTTGTTTGATTTCTAAATTAGTTCATGCATCTCTTTGTGAGCCTCAACCTTTTTCTTGCCTTTATGAAAATATAGAAGTAAAATTTGTCGAAATTTGTTTGAATTTTGTTTATTTTTGCACCCCATATTAAAATTGGTCGTAAACTAACAGTTGTAAACAAAAATACCCGGAATTTGTTTCTATAGCCATCTAAAAGTATCAGCTGATAAATCTTTAAAAAAAAAAAAAAAAAACTAGAAGACTGACTAGAAGAATAACGAAACTAACATAACGCTCTCTATTTGTACAAACCGAATTTACTTTCTTGCCAACCCAACATTTGCATTTTATGTACATGCAGATAGATGGGAATGATTTTTTTAGTTGAAAACTTGTTTATTTTTAAGAAACAGATTTTTTTTAAATGTTATGTTTCAGAACGCTAAGTGTCTCCTGATTTTGAAAACAGTGCTTTTGAATATTAGGCTGCTAACTATGAATCAGATTTATTTGAAGTGGGCCTATTTTAATGGCTATGGATAATCATCTTTCCTATTTAAACTTTTTACAGACATGTTTGAAGGGGACATAGCTGGTATTGATCCTTATGCACTCACGGTAAGTGTAACAAAAATTATTTTTATGGTATTATTAATATGTTAGTAAAAGCATGATATTTGGTGAAATTTTAATTGAAATTCGAATATACTTCTCAAAAAAAAATTAAATGAAAAGTACTAATAATGTATTTATATTTCATTGTTCATTATTTATGAAGTTCACAGCAAAGAATAAGTTTACTAAGAAGTCACATGTTTGTAAGTTCTTTAGCACAGACATAAAAATAATATATTTAAGAATTTACAAATATATGAATAATATTTCAAATTGCTATGATAAATCTATTGTAAGGTTTTTACTATTATTTTTCGCTAGCCAATTATTTTATATTTTGGATCTTTACTGTCACTTCTCGTTTCCGTTTCCCTACCAGAATGTAAATGAGATAGAAAGAGACAGTATTTAAAGGAAGGTTTTGGGTTTGTAAGATAGAATGTGTTCTGCCTCTCGAGACCACGTTAGTAGTTGCTGCTAGCTCAGATAAAATTTGTAGCCTTACATTACAATTAGCGATATTTGAATAATTACGCCGGCGTGGGTTATAAGCCAACTTCGTGTTAAACTGAATTGTGTAGCCTTTGGCAACTAGCTTAGTTTTAATTTAAACTTAAATTTGCGTGCTACCGTATGTTATCCCTCAACAAGTGATTGTCTGAATTGTAAGCACAAGAAGTACATTTTATGTTTACGTTCTGATTTAATAAAAAGGTTTATTTAAGCCTTTTCTAGACTCTGTCGGTAATTTTAGTCCAAAGATAATTCGCTCCCAGCCTATTAGGAGTTTGGAGTTAATTTATGTTACCAAAACAAGTCAAACTTTATACTATGGTGAAATAATCTATGCCATTAAAATATACGCCATATTCATATAAATTATACGTAAAATATACGTAAAATATTTAATATATAAATATTTTACGTACAAATTATACGTATAAATTTAATATACGTAAAATATTTTCTCGGCTTTCTGATTTTTAAGACACAATTATAAAACAAAATATGCATTTCTCATACGCCATTTTTCTGAAAAGAATAAAATATTTTCTTGCAAAATTTCTGTAGGACAGGAATGCTGTGGTTGATGAAGCCGAGCTCTGGCCAGACGGAGTCGTTTATTACGAAATTGACTGGAAATTGAGTATGTAATAGATTAAAAACATAAAATTTGTTTAAAATAACTTTCATATTATTGCATTTAAGTGCATGGGCATTTGGTAAATATTACATTGTCTGAAAATCAAAACTTTACAAATGTGTAATTTTTTAATAGGAGATGTAAAAGATATCATTAAAGAAGCTATGCATGAATATGAATCAAAGACATGCATCAGATTCCAACCAAAAACTGCTTCTACGAGGGATTATATTAAACTCACCATAGTCACAGGGTACGTATGCTCTTGTACAAGTTTGTATAAATTTAATAATTTTAAATAAGTAAATTAAGTTAATTTTCAGAGAAATTTGCTATAAAGAAAAAATTGTGGAGCAGAAAATAAAACAATCAGATTAAACAGTAGTTTGAAATTTAATTCCTAATTTTATTATTTCAGTTATAATTTTGATTAGATTTTATAAATAACTGAATAATAAAATTAGGAATTAATAATAAAATTAGTAAAATTAGGTTACAGTTGAAATTTTCGCGAACGAAAATGTCGTGGAGAAAACATCGTGGGAGAAAATAAAACATCGCAGGTCTAAAACATCCTGTTACAAAATATCGTGACCGAAAATAAAGCGGTTAAAAATCTTCGCAGTTTAGAAACATCGTCGTCGAAAGTATTGTGGTAAAAGATAAAGTACCTACAAATCATCGCATGACGATAACATCGCACACATGCGTTTTTGAAATCCCATTCTGACATATTATGTAACTGACTTTCTTTGTAACTAACAAATCGACATTCAAAAAAAAAAAAAAAAAAAAAAAAAAAAAAAAAAAAAAAAAAAAAAAATTATTGCGCGCTTTACATGAAAATGTTAACAACACTTTAAGAATAACCGGAAACAAATATAATTTTTGCTAAAACATTATCAGAATAAAAAATGTGCAAAAAAATAATTTGATCATTAACCAAGCAATTTTTATAGAGGTAACCTCAAGCAGTTATTTATCTTCCTTTATCTAACCATTTTTAGACTATATTTTTCATAAAAAAATTATAAGTAAAACTTTATAAAAAACGGTTGATTTATTAATGACATTTGTTAATTAACTATGCAAATTCAAGTCCTATAAGTTACATTAATTTTCTACTCATTTTCAATTTTTAAATGCTTAAATTTTCTTCTTATTTTTTCAGCAAAAATTTATTAGTTCGTTCAAAAATATGAAATATAGAAGTAAAAGAATTCCTCTTTCCTTCTTGCTCTCGTAAATCATTTATACGAACATGCGTTTACAACTTTTAAAACTCGAAAACGCATGTGACTGTTGTTATCGTCATACAATGACTTGTAGGTACTTTAATTTTGATCACAATATTTTTGACTACAATGGTTTTAAACTGCGAAGTTTTTGAACTCCTTTATTTTCGACCACGATATTTTGTACCAGAATGTTTTCTCCTTGCTTTCTGTTCTTCCACGATGTTTTGTACCACGACGTTTTCGCCTTGCGTTGTTTTCTCCGCGACGTTTTCGTCGGCGATATTTTTGCCGCGATGTTTTCGGCGGACAGCTAAAATTGTTTTGACTGAAATAGTAACTCAAACAGTCGGTTGATATTTATCATAATAATTATGCAAGGATATTAATTCATGGATTTTTAGAACATGTATTTTTCTTTTGTGCATTTTGTGTATAAAATAAGTATTTTAAGAATAGAAAGAACTATATTAAACCATACATTTCTTTCGTCCGTTTAGCATGTGTAGAATAAATAAAATAAAGACAAATAAGAACATAACAAATACTTTTTAACTAACTAATAATCATATTTGTTTGCAAGAAACTTAAATTTAGTTTCCGAAAACTGTCACTGAGTAATATTTAATTTCTTTTCTATTCACGGAATCACTTCGTTCTCTGTATATCCTTTTTGAAAACAAATACGTTGATGAATACCTTTCCCGACAGTCTGCATAGTAGAAAACCGTTTTAATCAATTAGCGTTTTTCAAAATTCATTTCTCATTTTTAGTTACGTATGAGTGCGAACATTTCGCTGTTCAATTTATGTACGATTCTGAACGTGATCTTGGTGAATTTTGTAGTAATGGTTACAAATTCTTTTTAGGAATGAGCATAAACTCTTATTAAATATAACTATAAGAGACGGGGGGACTGTGTAAAAGTTACGTTTTTGAAGTTCCACAAATTCTTTAATTCAGAATTGCCGTCAAATGAATAATTTTCTTATTTAAAGTATTTTTATATCTGAAAGTATATGTCTACGACCAATGATTCCGTAAATAAAGCCAGTAAAAGGTATTTTACGGACATAGATCATATTGTTATTTTGTAACCAAATGAAGTTACTGTAAGTACTGCCTTCCATCTTATTTTTTATGAGACTTTACGGTAAGAAAAAAAAACTATTGCTTAATTTAATATGATTTAAAATATGCATCTGTTACGCGTAACCTTCATAACCGCTTTGATGAGATAACTGAATATTTTTTGTCGTATGTTAATAAAAGGTGTAAAGAAGACTACCTGCCGCCTTTTTAATATCTAGAAGATACCTTTTACAAAGTTTTACGGTATTTACGTATTATCGCAACCACCTTAGCAGAAGTCGCCAAATGTTCAAAAATGTGCCAAACTTTGGCAACCATGCACATGTGATAATCGTGAATTTGCGCCTGATAAGTTATTTTTATCTTTTCTTCTGTAAAAGACAACCGAACTGCCCCAAGGTGGTTGCTTTAATTCCTCCCGCAAATTTTTGATAAAAAAACAAGCATTGCCATTTGAGAAAAATGTTTGTTGCAAGCTTCGTGACGAAGCGATTCAGTGAAATAAATGCATAGATATATCTTAGGTAATTAAGTCTTTTCTTTATCAACTATGTACACAATTCACTATTTGTTCTGTAATTTACAATGAAATTATATCATAGCGAAGTTTTCTCCTACTATTTAGCTTTTTCATTTTGAAGAGTTCATTTTAAACATAAGATTGTACGTTCTATATTTTTAATTTCTAGAAGATTAATTCTCAAATGAGTAAGGCACTACAATTTTGAATATCCGAAAATGTATTTCTTCTTCTAATAATAATATAATCATCGAAATTCAAAGACAACTTGAAAACATAACTTAAAACGTGATTGCTTTTACATTTGTTGTGGACATACGGGTGTTGTTGAGAATGAACGAGCCGATTTTCTTGGAAAAACTGCCACCAAACGATTTAGGGATATTGACAACCCTAAATCAATTTCATAGGAAAGTCATGACTGAAATTATTGTGGACTTGTGGAATCATGAATACATTACTTCAAATAAAGGGACCTTAATTAAGAGACGTTTCCCTTTCATCAAAATGAGATCGCCATGTCATCATTCTTTTACAAGTTATAGAATGATCCATTTCCCTACTGGCTATGAACTTTGAAAGTTATGAGTAGATTTGAGTCCAGAGACTTTTTGTGATTGCAGCGTCGATGGCAAGGAAAACGTGTTCTAAATTTGACAGTGAAAGAAAGATCTTAAAAGTGACAGATAAAAATATGAATATTAACTGGGCCTCCTGATCTTCATCAATTTATTTCCAAGAGAAGTGCCTTTGACTATTTTTGTAAAATAATTAATTAATTAATTTGTAATTAATATAATCCTCCATAAAGTTTTTTTTTTTTTTTTTTTTTTTTGTTAAAGATTGTCTTTATTGTTTTTCTGTATTGTGTTTCATACCTACTTCTGTAAGCCCCACGTGATACTTTGTGGTTCATGGGGAATTGTTGTTGTTGCTGTCTTGCCCATGGATTTGATGGAAGAATGGTTGCCACAACCTCAAGGACTTCTATTTCCACTCCAGTTTTGAGGAAGAGCACCCCGGGAGGGGGAGGTCTGAAGGTCTCCCATCACTCTCTCCTACCAACAGTCTACACGAAAAGACTTTCGGCTCGACGCATATTTAGAGTGCCTCCATACCGCACTGACATTATACATTTACAAACATCCAGGCCTTCTCCAGGATTCGAGCCCGGGTACTTCGGTACCGCAGTAGGCTTCCCTAACCCCTACATCGTCTAGGCGGCTCATAGGGAATTGTTTGTGTTTTTAATTTGAAAAACATTCTCTTACTTATGAACATAATTAAAGAATTTAGTAAAGAAATTTACTTCATCGTGTGTTGGTTAGGAATAAGAAAGAAAACTAATTTCATACCATCATCCATCATTGTATCGCATTATTGCCAGAGTATGGACAGGCGATGAATGGATGAATAGAGCACTTAACTTTAATGGATTAATGGAGCACTTAACTTAATCACTTAACTTTGATAAGCTTTCTGAAGGAAATCCGAAGTCTTCATCTCATGGTAAGTAACTTCAGTTTCAACAACTAGCTTAATTAATTCAATCGATTAGATCGAAATTTTTTCTTTGATTTAGCTGCTGGTCTTCTGTTGGTCGCAAAGGTGGTGAACAAGAAATTTCTTTGAGTGAAGGTTGCCATGACAAAGTATCTGCTGTGCATGAACTAGGACATGCGATCGGGTTGTGGCACGAGCACAGTAGGTCAGATAGGGATGACTACTTGGAAATTATGTGGGACAATATCAAACCAGGTAGAAAAATTGCTCATTTATAATTACACTTATTGTATTAAGAAATGACTCTAATAAATCAATTACTGTGTAGTTTAATGCAATGTGTACATGAGAGATAGCGTAAAAATTGATAGAAGCTACTTTTAGCTTAGAGAAAGCATTCTACCACATGTGGAATGTTCTGAATTTGGACAGCGTTGTTGATCTCCAAAATCTGTTTGTCAACAGACTGGTATTAACAAACTGTAATTTCATTTATTTATTTCAAGGTTCTGAGCATAACTTCCTAAAACTGAAGCCATGGGAGAACAACCTTTTGGGCGAAGAATTCGATTACAAATCTATAATGTTATATGGGGAATATGCTTTTGCAAAAGACCGCAAATCGATGACTATGCGTCCAAAGAAGGAAGGCGTCGTCATTGGCTTGATCAATAACAAACCTGGACTTAGTGATAGTGACGTCAGAAGGATCAACAAGCTGTATGAATGCTTTGGTAAGCATAGCATCTTAAGACTGGTAGTAGTAAATCTAGATCAGAAATTTTATTCCGCTTTTATTTTATGCCTAAATTTCTTCCTTCCAGAAATTATTATTTTAATTAAAATATTTTATAATTATGCGAAATAAAATATTTTGATTCATTAAATATTCTTATAAATTTATAATGTACGTGAATTTCTAACATTTACGTTTTCGTTTGTTATTTTACAGGCCATAGATAAGCAAAGAAATATATTCTGTAACTTATACACTACGTTCAGATTTAAAATATGTTTTGCCCTATCCACGTCATTCTGAGCGTGGTCTGCAGTTTTAGAATAATTCAAAGAAGATGAAAACAGTTTCTCGGAAATCTTATTGATATCTATCTTCAAATAATACATACATATCAACAGATTACGACAGAAGACGAGTAATTATTTTCAGCTGTTAGTATGAGTTTGATTTAACTCTACAGCTGTAAAGATGACTTTAAAATTTAACGTGATACCTTCAGACACAAGTTTGTACCGTGTGTATTGTCACATGTTTTGCAAAACTGAACACTTCCCATGAACTCTTTTGCGTAAAAGAGGGGAAGCTCGGATGAGGGACTTCAGGCAAGAATATGATATAATCTTTTAGCATTTCGCACAACAATATGCTTTCTCGCTATCATTTCATCTGAGTTTCTATATCAAACAAATATCCTAATAAAGGATTAAAAAAAGATTCACCTCACATAACGACGGCTTTATCCAGGATATTTACAAGAAGCCACCCTTAAAATTAGGCAAAAAGCAACTTGGCATTTGTTCATATTCCAGAATCTACGAGAATTTAGGGTTGCCTATTCACCTAATTCTTAATTCTGCATTACCATATTTCTTTTCAAATACGACATTATGAAATTAATCTTCGCAATCATGAATCTTTTTAGCAATTAACGTACTTCATGTACATGTAAGAACTATGAACTCAAGTTATAATCCATGAAGCACAGAAAATTCTTTCCCGTATATAAAAAGTTACATAAAATTCGTTATATCACTTGTATAAATCAATGTCTTTATGTTTATTAAATTTTCTCTAATGATAAGGTTATTCTATTTCTAAATCTTTTGGACAAAATGATGATTATATTTATCTTCATTCTTAATCTTCGCATTAAGCGACTTTTCTACTACGCCTGTGGTCATGCACAGAATTTCATTACCTACTTCTGAAACATGTAAATTTTTTAATGACATTTAAAGCACTTTACTTTTTGGTCTTTTAGGTGCTGTACTTAGATAAAATTCATAAGTGTACAGCTTTTATTTTACTATCGTATAAAAAAACACTCAAGCTAGATTCCCATTGTACTCTTAAGGTCGTATGTTGTTCGTAATAGATTAAATGCACATAGAACCGAACCGATCATAGCTTGATGAAATTCATTTTTCCAAAACACCTGGCAGTTCTGAAACGTTTCATCCGAAATTATTCCTAATCTCTTCCCAGTATAATAGAGCACAATCAGTAGTTAGAATTTCAAAGTACTAAGAATGTTAAACACAAAAGACAATACCAAAAGCTTATAAGGTATTTCTCCTGCCTTCTTAGCATGCCTTTGTGGCGTAATGGCCAGCACACTCGGCACGTTTTTGGGAGGTTCGAGTTCCGTCGAGAGCATCGCTTATTTTTCATGTTTCTTGTTTCAAAATAACCTAATGTCTCTACAGTGGCGCCCGAACTAAAAAAAAGTGACGTATGATTATTCTACACCAGTAGGATTTGGCGATTGTGTCCCCTAATCCCCAGCCGCCCTTTAAAAGGGGATTATGTAAGGTATATCTCCCGCCTCCTTAGCATGCTTTCGTGGTGTAATGCCCAGCACACTCGGCGCGTGTTCGAGATGTTCAAGGTTGGAGCCCCGGCGAGGGCATTGCTCATTTTTCATGTTTCCTGCATCGAAATAACCTAATGTTATTTCGAAGTTCTACAAGCCTCAAGTGCGTAAGCTCACACAGGTATCTCTCAGTGCTCTGAAACTTTGAACTCAATTGAAAACTGATGCTCTCTGCTGTCTTATATAACTATATAAGTTATATAAGTGTCTTATATAACTATATAACTTCTGCCAGTCCGCCTAGAAATTTCCAGTACCTTCGATTTCTCGAAACTGCTGCAAGGCATACACAACTACGATTACATAGAAATCGAACTAAAATTTCGCCAAATAGTCGTCAATTTTGGCAACTTTTGGCTGTTTCTCACCAAACTGGAGACAAAAATTAGTCACCAAAACCATCTCTAGCTTGGTGCTACGTCGCTAGTCATTTTACTTCAATGTTAAATGGACTTATCCTGTAACCCTGTTTTTCCGGCGATGCTTCGCGTTCTTGAGATCTTTCATATTATAATTATGCAAGAGATATTATAATTATGCAAGAGGTATTATAATGTACAAATAATTTCACTAAAATTAGTTTTATATATATATATACATATACAGAATTCGTAACAGTGGTTTTAATCTTTTTGAGAATCTAACCAAAGAATAAAGGAATTATTTTCCTGAGGAGGGCACGCTATCGAGAAAGACACTAATTATAGAGGAAATAAACGAAAAAAAAAAAAAAAAACCTGTAGAGTGTAGCCGCTAGAAAGCAAACCCAAGGAAAACTTTCAATGTTTCGCAGTGATATCAACTGGAAAGAACATCAACTAAAAAGAACTGATATCAACTGGAAAGAATCGCAGAAAATTCTAATTCTGAATTAAAACATACAGATGTATTTATTTCCCATTTTATACAAATTGTGTATCTTAGAAAAAATGGTCTAGCAATAGCAACAGCAAAATTGCTACCCAGGTATAGATTAAATAATACCATTTTTAAAACAAAACAGTATACAAACTAGTTATCTCATGATCATGTAAATTAGGTTTCCCTAATGTCCCTAATGTCAAAACTCTTTCTCAGGAAATAAGCGCCCACCACCCCCAGATGTCCCTGACTTTACATGCGATTTCGAAGTGGATATGTGCGGTATGGTAAACCACGAAAATAACCAGAAAACGAATTGGAAAATTCAGAAAGGAGCACTAGGAGGCAGAACAGGTACGACTTTTTCAATGTTTCGTAACGTGCATATAGTGAAATAACACGATGCAATAAAATATAGTAAAATATAATATATAATTGTATATCATAATTTATTGCATTGTGTTGTTTTATTGCATTCATATGGAGTTTAATACAGTTTAATGCTGGAAGTAGAATTAATTTCAAGTATTTTAAACAGCATATACGTCGGACGAGCAACTAATAAAATTTAATAGAAAACAGACTTACAGTCTATTTGAATTGCATTTGCTAATTATAAACTCAGTTTCTCAAAGGTATTCCTCAAATTTTTAATAACTGAGTTAATATTTTGAAAACGCACCCCAAACAAGAATAAAATTATGCGTGTTTTCTACAAATACCGAGCGTTTAAATTAAATTATAATTCAGTACGTTCTCTAGTCAGTGTAGAAGATTCACAATATATGAAACACACACTTTAAAATTTTTCATTCTGTAGAATTATTAAACATCGTATTACTAATTTCATAATGTTTCTAATCAAAATACAGTTTTCATAATTAAGAACTAAATTCTTCGCATGAACAGTACAGACTGCCGACGGAACTATTAGTTGGTACAGAACTCCAATTAGTTTATATTTATCTAATACAAAAGTACTTTTGCTTAGAACATTGCATTCGTTTTAAGAGGAGGTTGAACAATCTTATATTTTCAACCATCATATTACGTCATATTAGAACCAACATTACAAGAAATGTGTAACGTGTAATAAATATAAAATAAATGGACTCGAGTGTTCAAACAAACCTGTAGTGTCTTAGTTTCCGATGACTTATTTGATTTAAAATGGTAAGCCCAAAGTACAGTGGAAACTCCAGATACGAGTTTAATTTGTTCCAGCATTGAGCTCGTATAGCAAATTTCTCGTATCTAGAAACAAATTCCCCAGCGAAAATAATAGAAATTCAGTCAATCCGTTCCACACCCCCAAAAATATCAACATAATCAATTTTCCTGGTAAATAATATAACCGTAGTTTACCTTTATGAAGAGTCCTGACTGGCGATAGGGATGTGGGGAAGATGAAACGGGTTACTATGAACAAGGGGAGTCCTCTTTTGATTCAGGGAGGCTCTCTCTTCTTGGGAATTTTACCCCACTGGAAGCAGGTTCTGGGTCAGAATCACTTTCTTTTAGTTGCAAGTTGCTTTACCAAAAACTTATCTAATAACACTTGACTCTGTCTCCTTTTTAAGATGCCTCTAAAATGCGACACTATATTGTCATTACACAAGTTCATGATGCGCCCACGCATTATTTTATTAAGGTGATTTTCTTACGTATGGCTTCCTTCTGTTTCTTTGCAACACTATCTGAGGCAATAATCTTCTTGGGAAGCATCGTGAAATAATTATTTTAACGTCAAATGTAAAAAACAATTAACTCACACGTAGATCAAAGAACACTGAGTGATCTGACGATTCCTTGAGCTTCAAGGGGATTCCTTGAGTCCAGCCGGATCGGGTTACGCGCCAGCATACCAACAGCCTGGCTCATTGCTCGTTACTCCAGTCAATGGTCATTAGAGACGAAATTTCGCTCATACTTTTCCCATATCTCGATTTTCTCGTATATAGAGGTGCTCGTATCTCGAAGTTCCACTGTAGTTCAAAGCTAAGTGGACAGCATTATGGCCTAACTCACTATCATTTAGCCGTCTCATCGTTATGAATATTGTCCAAGGTGCCCGATAGGAGTGATCGACATCACACCCAAATAGAAGGGAAAGGACCACACACGAAAGCCAAGCCAAGTACAGGATTCGAACCCACACTCTTAGTTTCAGATTAGAAATAAGCCTCCGTTAACTCTATACTATCCAAATATGAAATTCCACTCCTTATATTAAATTCCCAACATAATACGAATGCATCCCAAATGTTAAACCTAAAATTGCTCTAATATAGGGCAAAGACGTACACCTTTGCACACAGAAAAAGAGATTGTTCTGTATCTCCAGTTCTACTGGGCCAGTTGACGAAATTTAACTTCTGTTTTTCATGACTCAAAAACGTGACTTAAGATATATATTAGATTTATATATAGTATTGCTCTAACATAGGCGTTTTGACATAAAATCGAATTTTTTCTGAAATGACATACCGATTATATTCCATATTTCATTTCTACGACTGAAATTATAAAGATGCGCCCCAAGTTTTGTGAAAAAAATCATACGAGTAGTTATTAAAAAATTAGCTCTCAAAGTTTTAACTCCTCAATGTTAATTGAATTTGGTTTATATTTATTAATATGCCTTTTTTTTATTAAACTTAACTTGATCCTTCTTTACCAATTCGAAATTTATGCTCAATCCAAATAAAATTCGCAGCTGTTTTCTGATTTGTTTTTAAAATTTGTATTTTTAGCAATTTTTATAGATTTTTCGAAAAGGCTTTTGAATTATAACCTATAAAATTTTTCCCATCATCTTAAAGAAGATGTATTTCTAAGCATATCTGCAAAAAAAATTAATTTTTTTTAATTTAAAATTTCCTAAGATATACGTGAATTTACACACTGGCGTATTTTGAAATTTGGCATCTTTGTTTTAAGGAATAATAGCGCCAAATGTGGTTTAAGGATCTAAAAATAACAACTGCGATTAAAAAATGTAATATAAAGGAAATTATTTGAAAGAATGAACGATGAAATTTTTTTTCGCTCGTGCATAATGAAAGGGAAAGGAAAGTAGGTTACCATAAACTAAAATTTCCCCAAGTGAATTATTCTTGGCTCAAACTGAAAAAAGTGCGCCAAGATAAATTTTTGATTTAGGCATAATTTGAGTCGTACAATCAAAATACGGAAAAAATCGGTATGTCATTTCAGAAAAGTGCGCGATTTTGTGTCAAAATACCTATGTTAGAATAATGCTATATATAAATCTAATATATACCCTAAGTTGCGCTTTCCAGGCATGAAAAACGCAAGTTAAATTTCATCAACCACCCCAGTAGAAAGGGAGATACAACAATGCCCCTCTTTTTTCGTGTGTGTGTGTGCAGAGTGTACTTGTAGATACAAAATTGTTATAATACAAGGGAAGACGTGAGGTCTGGAGACTGTTCTGGTCGAGAGATACAAATGCACACAACACTGTTTAAGTGTAGAAGAAAACAGATTAATTTGCTATACTTTGCCGATGAAAGATTACAAGTCACTTGCTAAAATTATTAAATTTATCAATTATTTTACTTTTTGTGGGGGGGGGGGTGAATTAAAATATCATCACCATTTGATTACATTGAATTTAATTCTCTTTAAGGCACGGTGACTCCTTATAAATTATTACTTATGAGTTCCTTTTTGGTCTACGATTTTATTTTAATTCAACTTTTATAATTTAAAGCTAAATAATAATAAACTTAATTTACTCATTTCTCCATTCTGATTTTATTTATTCATTTCATTTTCAGGAAGTTATTTGGCTGTAAACGCGGCAGATGCATCTTTTCGTAAAGTGCGCCTGATTACACCTTTCTTTGGAGCTTATGGTCGCAAGAAAGCCTGCTTCAAATTCGATATATACTTCAATGGCGGGGGAGTGGTGGCCTTGGATGTTATGATACACAACATTAACACATCCAAACTCCTCATGAAACACGTGGATAAGAAAGATGAATGGCAAAGCGTCAAAATTAATGTCGATCTGGAGGGTGATGTTAAAGTAAGTAAATCGCACAAATCTGGTGTATCTTGTCGTATACTTTATTTGATCTGGAAATCTAAGATTCGTAATACTACTTGATTTTTGACGGCCCCGCGATAAACCGCCCAATTATATAGAAAACGGTAGTTTCAAAAATTTAGTGAACCGTATGATATCGTGACAGTCTTTTTTTCAATTTAAACACTGTAAAAAATTACCAAGGAGGTGGAAAGATGCCATATCTTTTTCCAGGAAAAAAAAGATATATTACTTCGCAATCGAATATGCGTAAATGGCCACGAAATGAAACTATAAAGGAAAGTATGTGGAAGTGCAGTGTGAAAAATTGTAAACAAAAAATTGGCATTCGATCCGACAATTGGTTTAGTGATTTCTGAATATCAATCGTAACAGCCCAGAGTTTCAACTATTGTTGGAAAGAGGAACTAACGTCGCTTAAATGGTGCGATAACTAGCTCAACATCTGTTAAAATATTACAGTTGATTGGAACAATTTTATGAGAGAGGTTTGTTCGTTAGATTTACTTTAGCAACCTAAAGGACGAGTAGGTGGCCCTAGAAAATTGCTGAGAGTTTTTCGTGCAGCAACAAAAACAACGCTGGCAGTATACTCCACCAGAATGGATATTCGACGAATTGGCAGAATCACAAAGAGAGTGCTAAATACACTTCACCATATTATACTTTATCAGGAACTTATTCTTGATAAATTACACAAGTCTTCCATGCAGCATTTCAGTCGTGATGCGAATCGAGATCATTGTATAAATGAAAATGAGGACTTCTTCGAGAGATGGGCACCATTTTTAATTATAAACTCTAAACTAAACTCGGTAGCACAAACAGCCCTTAGAGAGCCCTGGTCGGCAGTGCCCTGATATCTGCTTTCTAGACCGTGAGCCTCGGGGTGCTTCTGCATATTGCCTGGACAAGTGGTCGGCTTGTCGCAGGACCGGTGTTTGGTCCCCAAGCGAACATGATACTAATTTTATCGACCTTCTCAAGAGATGAAAGGCTGAGTCGACCTTGCCCAGCCCGGGGATCGAGCCCCGGACATGTGCTGCTGTTGCGCGGCGCGGTAGCTACTGCGCCACCGGTCCTCATTTTTAATTATAAGAAGTCTTCGAAATTTATTTAGCTAGACCGATTTTTTTTTCTTTTTTTCTGACTGAATATTTAATCAGGGAAATTAAATCGCAGTTTAAATTCTGAATTTCTAAAGTTGTTCATCCTTTATTCTGACCTCCCGTACAGACGTGATGGGAAAAAAAAAAAATTCATATGGTATCGGGAACGGTCAAAATTGATATTTCTATTGAAATATGTCGAAATTCTGTCGACATTTTTCGAGATTACAATTCTTCCTTTACTTCGTACAGGGAAGTAAAAAGTGAAAACTTAAGCTTTAGAAAAAGTTTAAAACTGCGGTAAAGACTATCTACCGGGGACTGCGTAGTCAGAAGTTCAATAGAACTGTTATGTTTTATTTTTATGATGAAAAACAAATTGCCTGCAAGTAGCAGTGAAATATTTTCTGATGATGTATTTACAAAAATTATGTTCCTGTTAAATACAAATAAAATTTTGAAATGGTTATAAGCAGCGTAAAAACATCCAAAAATTAGAACAACAGCACTTTTCTCTTCTAAAAAGGAAAATATATTGATTGCAATTGTGCAGGTAATAAATAGTTTCTTCTTTTTTTTTTTTTTTTTTTTTTTTTTTTTCTTCTTTTTTTTCCAGTTTTCTTTAGACGCTCGTACCAGAAAATCTGATGGAGAAGGCATAATAGCTTTGGATAACATCCGATACCAGCTTCGAGAGTGCGACTGAAGAAGTGAATGAAGATCTGTTTGTATCATCAATGTTAAACTGAAATAAAATATTTATTGCAAATAAAAAGTGAATTCCTAAGCTAAATACTATTATCTCATTTCTAATTAAATATTCAAAGTTTCATTAATTATCTCTTTAAAAGACCGTAAAACTCAAGGAAAATCATAAATATGGAAGGTATATTTAACGGTAAAAATGCTTTACATCTCTTTCAAGTTTGGAGTGAATGAAGAAATGAAAAAAAGGCGCTTACTAAATTTATCATATTTTTATTTCTAGCTTTACAGTTATGATTTTACTGTACATCATTTTCAGATAGCCTCTTACCAGTTATAAAAACTATCAGAAAAGTATTTCAGATGTAGTTTTATTATTTAAATTAACCAGTTATTATGATTTTGATCTTTACTATAACTTCTCTTTTCCTTTATCCTCACCAGAATGCGAATGTAATAACCAGTACTAAAACTGAGGTTTTCGGATTTTAAGACAAAGCATGTGTTCTGGCTCCTTGCGCACAATACGTATAACTTTCCTGCCAAGTCTGGAAGTTACTCGGCTTTACGTTATTATCGCTGCCGACACTTTGATTTGAACGCTCTGGTAGAATTACTGAGCCAGATTCCAGTAATATTTAGCTGTGTAGTTTTTAACTACTCTTCTACGTTTAACTTAAATTTACTATTCTGTTTCGTTGCATCACCACGAGCTGATATTGTGATAAGAGATAACTGATAAGAGTGCGTTTACTTTCTAAACTCTGTTGGTTACTTCAGACATAGAGTTACAGGCGAAAACGTAGTCGTACAAAACTTCGTGGAAGAAAAGAAAGCAAAGAGAAAACATCGTAGTACAAAACATCGCCGTCGAAAATAAAGCGGAATCAAGAACTTCTCATTTTATAAACATCATCGTCAAAACTATCGTGGTAAAAAATAAAGTACCTACAAATCATCGCTGGATGATAACATCGCAGACACGCGTTTTTCAGGCTTTAAAAGTTATAAATGCATATTTGCATAATGATTTGTGAGCGCAAGAAGAAATGAGGAATATTTTTACTCTTATATTTTGAATTAACAAATAAATTTTTGCGGAAAAATTAAGAAAGAAACTTAAGCATTCAAAAACTGCAAATAAGTAGAAAATTAATGTTACTTACAGCAGTTAACATTCTTTTAAAATTTGATAATTAATTAAACAATTTTAATACAGGTAACCACAAGCAGTTACTCATTTTTCTAATATTTTTTAGACTATTTTTTCATGAAAATTTAAGAGTAAAATTTTATAAAAGGGGTTAGTTAATTAATGGACATTTATCATTTAACTATACAAATTTAAATTCTATTAACGACTGTACCTATTATTTTTCTACTTATTTTCAGCTTCTGAATGCTTAAATTTTTTTCTCATTTTTTGAGCAAAAGTTTATTAGTGAATTCAAATAACGGGTGGCCATAAATAAACTGACAGTGCTCACAGCGATCTATTTGCGAGAATGACGCCACATTTTGTAGGAAGATTAAATAAGACGGGGGACGAAGGATTCCACGAAAAAAAATTAGTTCCAAAAGTCACCGCTAGGGGAATATTTGGCGCTGTGTAATAGAAAATAGAGTGTTAACAAATGCAAATCAATACGGAAATTACCTTTTATTTTGCATTCAAATGACGTTCAATGTGGCTGCTGTTGTTGAGGACCATATATTGCACTCTGTGCACAGTATGCACAACAGCAGAAAGTAACATGTCTGCAGGAATCTCCCGTACAGTCGGTGATATGTTATCCTTCAACGTAGCCAGGTCCTGGACCATTCCTTGATATACCTTGGACTTAAGGTAACCCTATAGCCAGAAGTCGCATGGGGTAAGATCAGGCGACCGAGGTGGCCATGCAGTTGGAAAGTAGCGGCTAATGACTCTTTCTGCTGTGAATTTCTGTCGTAGCATCTGTTGCACCCGTACAGCAACGTGTGGAGAGGCTCCATCTTGCATGAAAATGATTTCCCCCAGGCATTGTCTCTGCTGAAGTGCTGGAATGACAAAGCTGTTTAACATGTGGCGATATTTCTCTCCGGTAACAGAACAGGTTTCCGATCCTGTCGGGGTAATGTTCTCATAGAAGAATGGACCTACAATAAATTCCGCTGTGAACCCACACCAAACAGTTAACTTTGGTGAATGTAAGGGAATTGTTGTGACTGCATGTGGTGATTTGTCATCCCAAGTTCGGCAGTTCTGGGTATTCGCAGTTCCATTCAGGTAAAAGTGGGCCTCGTCTTCCCATAAGATCATCCATCACGGCCAAGCATCATCCACCTCCATTCTGGCAAGAAAAGTGAGACAAAAGTCAATCGCTTATCATGGTCGGGGTACAGTAACTCCAGTACACGGCTGATCTTGTACGGATAGAAGTTGATAATCTTTCGTAAGATTTTCCATACCGTACTGTAAGGCATATCCATATTCCATAAGGCATATCCATAATAAAAGGTAATTTTATTCCGTATTATTTTTCATTTGTTAACACTCTATTTTCTATTACACAGCGCCAAATATTCCCCTAGCGGTGACTTTTGGAACTATTTTTTTTCGCCGTCTGTCTTGTTTAATCTTCCTACAAAATGTGGCGTCATTCTCGCAAATAGATCGTACTAAAGAACACTGTGAGCACTGTCAGTTTAATTATGGCCACCCGGTACATGAAATATAAAAGTAAAAATATTCTTCATTCATTCTTGCACTCACAAATCATTATGGGAATAAGCGAATTTTTAAAGCCTGAAAACGCATGTCTGCGATGTTATCGCCATGGGATGATTTGTAGGGGCTTAATGTTTACTATGAAATTTTCGACGACAATGTTTTTAAACTGCGATGTTTTCTCCTTGCTTTACTTTCTCCCACGGTGTTTTGCGTGACGTCGTTTTCGCCTTGCGTTGTTTTTTTTCACGATGTTTTCGCCCACACTCTATTTGCCGCGATGTTTTCGGCGGTCACCAGACATAGTGACAAGTCGCTTTACATCTGTTGGGGTTATTAGTTATATATTATATAGTATATTTTATATAGTTATTTTATATAGTTTTATATAGTATATTTTATATAGTTTATATTATTTTATATATATATTATATAGTATATTTTTTTATAAAGGTGCGTTCACCCTTACGCAAGTTCGATTTCATTTCAATTACTAATAATCCTCTGCATCTTTACGAACACGCTGTATTGTTACAAAACTGCCTTTATGAAAAAAAGCCAGATTGGCATAAAGGGGTCGAAGTTTTCGTCAATTAGAACAGTTTTTCAGGCTGTGATTCTTTTGAAGAGGACTCGGTTATTTCCGTAAATTAAAATTTATTTTCACCGAAATTACAAACTGAAGAAACGTAAGGGGTAAAAATAAAAAAATGATTTATATATATATACATTTTTGGCCAGATCTTTCTTTTTGGATCTGGAATGACTATAGCTCGTAAATTTAATCAAAATGACTTACACCATATCTTATTCTATTAAATATTCAGTTTTTCATATTTTCTTTCTACTAGTTTAAATATCCTATTTAATTTTGTTTCCTCTAAATTAATTCATAATTTAAATAAATATATATAACTGTAAAACAAAAACAAAAAAATGCTCAAGTGTCTTTTTACTCCTTAACTCATGTTTTGGGAGCCACTGTTCTAGTTTATTCAATGTTTCAAATCTGCATATACAGAAAGCACGCTTGGCTACTTCTGTAAAGGAACGCAGATCTTTACGCAAAATGTCGGATTACCATAAGGGTGCGAACGATCACTTTCAAGTGAAAAATTGATCTTCCGTTTGCGCATTCTTCCTTACACTACGGTACCTTTATGAAGATTTCTGTTTTCCGAACAACAGCCAACTTTCATAGGGGAGCAACACCGTTATAAAGCGATTCTATATGGGATGGAGAGAGATGCTGTCATAGAGAACTTCTAAAGCAAACTGGTATTAGGTAAAAAAACAGCCTTAAATTTTTGCATGCTTGTATTATAATGCTAAGATAAATTTTACGACAGACAACCTTGAGAAATTAAACCTGGGATGTAAAAATTCAGGTTGCGGATTTCTTTTCTTTTATTATAATTAAACATAACAGCATAATTCTTTTATTAACCTTGGCTATTAAGCAGCATCGAAACGATTAACGGAACAATAAATAATCACAATACTTTTAAGGGAAACTGTAATGCTTCTTTTGAAATGGTATATTGAAAATACTCGTTAAATTTGGTAGCAGAATAAAACCACAATAGCTTAGCAACATTTTGAATTCCGTATAAAGATAAATGTTAACTGTAATTTCTGCATGTCAAGAACATTATGTAATTAGTATCGCCTCAGTGTTTATTGTAAAAGGTATTTCTCCCGCCTTCTTAGCAGGCCTTCGTAGTGTAGTGGTCAGCACGCCGGGCGCGTATTCGAGAAGTCCGTGGTTCGATCCCGGCGAAGGCATTGCTCATTTTTTAATCTCTCGTCTTCTAAAAAATACCTAATGTCTCTACAGTGGCGCCCGAACTAAAAGGGGTGGTGGATGATGATTCTGCACTACCAGGATTTGGCGATTGAGTCCTCTAAAACCCCAGTCACCCTTTAAAAGGGGCAGTATATAAGGTATTTCACCCGCCTTCGTGGTGTAGTGGTCTGCATGCTTAGTGCGTATTCGAGAGGTCCGTGGTTCGATTCCCGGCTAGAAAATTGCTCATTTTTCACGTCTTCTGCTTCGAAATAACCTAATGGCTCTACAATTACTTCTACAAAACTTTGTACACGGATTTAGATCGGGGTCCATTATTTAGATTATGTTCAAGCTCTTGAATGCTATCTGTCTTTTTGTCGACGGAAGTGACAATCAAAAATTCATTTGCTACTGACTTTTATTTTCAGTTTAAGAAATTCTTTACTTTTAGTCACTTAAGTTTTAGAGTCTATGTCTATGTTTTAGAGTTTTAGAATCTAATGTTAACAAAATGTAGGAATATCGAAAAACATATAGTGCTCTTACCGGGGCTCGAACTCTGGTCCTCTCGAATATGCTTCGAGTATATTTCACTTACACCACGAAATCATGCGGAAAGGAAAGATTATAAAGTTATCACCGTTTCGAAATCCATTCCCTTCATCTAATGTAATTTGATTATTTTTCTCTATTTCTTAGAAGTAATAACGACATACCAGACACATGCAAATTATTGTGTCATATTAAGTTTGCTGGTTATTTAACGTTGCCTTTAACGTATTAAACACATTAAAAACTAACAGGGAAACGCTTAACTGCTAAAATAATGCATGAAGTTAAACTCAGTTTAATGCAATAATTCAATTTACTTAAATTGACGAATGGTTCAAATGGAAACGACAAAGTTAGACGGCGTATTTCAGAGAGATGCCGTCAAAACTAGCCTTAAATACTCACAGAAGCAGGTGAGTGCGTAATTATTTTAATTGTGCAATATATATTACAGCTATTGGTCTGATTTTATCTTCATATTTATTTATATTTCACTCACTATCAGCAGCATAATTTGAAAGTGCTCATTGTGCTTATATGCTAACACGTTCGCAAATTTAACTTATTACAGCATACTTTTCTTTATTTTGGGATAATAAATGATTAAATAGACTATATACATATTTTTATGCCTCTAACATTCTAAAATTTAAATACTACTCGTAACATTTTTTAAATGTTTTTAATAGATGGGGACTGCACAATTTATCTCTTTTTTTTTTTTTTTTTTTTTTTTGATTACCTTAAATCTCCAAATTTTTTACAATATATTTATTGAAAACAAATCAACCTATAAGAGAAATTAAGCAATTCAGACTCGTATAATTAGCCCAAGGGAGCGTTATCCCAGAAGTTCTATTAGTCTCAAAACGGCATTTTCTGTCGGTTCACTATAAACGGCGTATCACTTCTTAAATTGTTGCCACCAAATATTATCGCCCTGTATTATATTTAAAGAAATTAAACAATGAAGAATCTTCATGAATCTATACATGTTTCTCGCACTGTACCTAGAGCCATTAAACTTTGAATAACGTAATCCTCCACCAGAACATGGGCACCTGGAAGAACGAATTTTGAATTCCGAATTTGTTTTATTATCTATTTGATATTTTATGAAACTTTAACGAATTTTTTATTAACAAATTCAACGATTTCAAAGCGAGCAATGGCAACGCTGTACCCTACCCCCAAAAAAATTATCCCAACCCGCGAGACTGTCTATCGGAAATTCTAAAGATATGCAGTTTTTAAATGTTTTCTGATATTGCTGTTGAATTGAATTTTATATGGTTTAAGTGAGAAGAACAATACGCATTTAATAAATAAAGTTAGCACACAAAACTATAAAAAAACGCCCCTCGGCAGTAATATAAAATCTGAAATCTTTCAAATATTTTTTTATCCAACGATCAACTATATAAAAATTTTTTTAAAGTTTTTAGTTTAAAAATTACTTGGCTGTACTTAAATTCATTTTATTTAATAATAAAATAAAAATCATGAAGGCTGGGAACATCAAAAGAGATGCTGACACAAAAACGATATTTTTCTTATATATGTTAATATACAAAAAATCGTTCATTTATTTTCTAACTTAACTTCATTTATGTAACATTTTTAATGATGCCATTATGCCTGAATGATCGTACCTTAATGATCATATCTTTTTATCTGCTGAAGTTCCTTTCAGGTACTATTTAATCTTGAACATTATTCATACTTACACTTAAGCTGAGAAATAAAGCATGTATTTTCCCTACTTTGCAAAGACTATCTACTCTAACAAAAAGTTATATAACAAAGGAAAAATTACTTCAAATACTATAATATTTTTTTATTAATGATATGTTATCAGCAGTTCAATTAGTTTTAAAGCAATGTTTCTCTTAAACTATCGAAAATTCAGGTCGACAGTTGAATTTAAAGAAACTGAATTCATAAGACTTTTAAAGAAATTACATTAATTGACATTAATGAGATTAGACTTATAAAGACATTACATTAACTGATGAGGTTAATTACCTGTTACATAAAGTGCAAATGGAATTAGTAAAGCTATCTGGCGATTCAAACCATAAAACTTGAGTTTTCACAAAAATCCTTGATGAACTCTGGATCGGATTTAAGAACTAGATTTCTCAGTATTTCTGAAATGGCATTAAATGTTCTTCTCTCATTCAGACCTAATTGTATTCCGATCAGATATCTACAGAAGTCCACCTATACAGTACTTTGAAGAAAAAAAAAAAAAAAAAAAAATTAGCTATAAATCATCAAGCTGATTTAATGCTTAGGAGATTCAACAGTACAGTTGGCAACATTACGACAGAAAATCACTTTGGGACTCCCGCTTTTCCTAACAGAATTTCATCATTCGAAAATTCAAAATTATTATCCTCGTGTAAACTTACTCAAGTCCATTTCCCAATGAGACAAAATTGTTAATATGCTGCGAACCCTACATTTTACATCTAAATTTTGCTCAAAACATTTCTGCAATTCGATTGTGCTATTTTGAAAATGTGTGTGTGTGTATTTAATTATGGCAAAGCTCACTAGGGCTATCTGCCTAAGAGAAGGGATGCCTTCGTGGAGGACTTTCTAAGGGAAACTGGCTCGTATACACGTTACACATGAGGAAAACCACAAAAACACCCATGCAGCCAGCCCGTTCGGGGGGATTCGAGCCTCGGACTGAACTACCAGTGTTCAGCGACTTTACCGCTCGGCCGCTGGTGGGCCGCTATTTTGAAAAAAAAAAAAAAGTTCAAGGAATGAAAGCATACAAGTTCAATATTTTTAAATGGTTTTGAATGCGTGTATTTTAAAATTCATTTCATAGTACATTTTTAATGCTTTTTAATTTTATTATCATAATTTACACTAAATGTTTTTTCTTGGTCATGAAGTAGATAATTTGATAATTCATTCATTAATGTAATTAAAAATGTGTTATGGAATAGTAAACTGCTAATAATAGTATTATTATTTTGAGATTTGAATACATAATGCTGTTTCTTCTATTGGATTAACTGTAAAGCATTATTAAAAGATTAAAAGTTATATGGTATTATAAATTATTGCAAATTTGGTTTAACAAATCAAAGAATTTTAATATTGCAGCTAGGGAAAGTAATTAACCTGATTGAACTATTATTGTATTAATTTTTTAAATATCTTTGAATTAATATTTCGAATTTTGCATTATTTTAACAATGAGATTATTGTTTAAAAATTTGAATTCTAAGAATTTTCTAATTATTGTAAGATTAAAGTGAATATAAACTTCAAAGGCTCTCAACTTATGATTTTTGGTTATAATTACTATTTTTCATTGAAGCTTAATTTTTTCAATATAAATGGAATATTTTAGAAAAGTACAAAAAGGCCAGTTGCCTATAAGTGAAGAACGGAAGCCTTTTTAGAAGTAACTGCCGTGAGCGTCCCTTTAACCATTGGTGAGTATACACTAATAAGTTAATGTGGATTTGCGTAATAGATGGAAGTGTTTGTATAAATAGAAAGCTTTGGGAGTCTTCCAGTTTGATGTAAGATAAAAAATATGTCAATCTGAAAATTATAATTTAAACTTTCAGTAGCCCTTAATTTCCCCTTTCTGTTCTAAAAGTAATAATAACTTTTATGGACTGCGTCATTTGTAGATCAGGCTATGTCACATGATTTGCATAATGCTAATGTTGTAGCTCGGACCTGAACTCAAAATTTTAAGAACTGAAACCTTTCTCTTAATAAGCAACCTAAACCAAAATCTCTGGTAAGCTTCAGTACTGCATAACTGCGCACTATAGCATCTACCTCTCTTCCTGTTAAGACGCTATTTCGTTCTGCTCTCTTCCTACCGCAGCATTATCAAAAATGTAAATGTTCTTGAATAGGCAAGCTTACCGTGCCAAGTAAATTATGGCTGCAAATGTCAACTTAAATAAAATTGAAAATTTAATCTTACTCGGCTGCCAAGTTTCATCTTCAGTATGGGTTTACGTTCTACGCCATCAACATTGCTAAGTCTTTTTCATTACATATAAACGTTTGTTAGTGCCGATTGCAATAAAAACGGGAGGTGCAAAACTAGATGTTATAGTAGTCCTATACACCAAATTTCAACATTCTACGCCTAACGTACGTGCATACATACGTACTGACGTCACTACAAAAATCTCTTTTAAATCTCTTTCTGATCCATTTTACATTCTGTTTTGGAAAAATGAGTCCTTTATACTGTTTGTACCCACACACGTTTCGAAAAAAAGTCATCCAAATGGATTCGGGAACAATCAGAATGGATATCATTGAAATATTTGCCTCCAGTGGAACGGTGTTTGCGACACCCGGATAGAATACCCGGGTAGGTAGCCAGGAACCCCATGAAGAATATTTTGAGTACTTTACAAATGAATATCATCAAAATAACCTTTCTAAGCAAATATAGCAATGTAATTAATGATAATAAAGATTTTTTTCTTTTAAGATTTTTCTTTAAGGTTTTTAGGGGACCCAATCGCCAAATCCTGGGTGAGGAGAATCATCATCCAACAGCCTTTTAGTCCGGGCGTCACTGTACAGTCATTGGGTATTTTTTGGAAGCAGGCAAGATGAAAAATTAGCAGGGCCTTCGCCGGAAATCGAACCGCGTACCTCTCAATTACGCGCTGAGCGTGCAGACCACCACACCACGAAGGCATGCCAAGAAGGCGGGAGAAATACCTTATAAACTAAATTTAATACGGCAAGATAAAATACAGTCATGTAAGGAAAAATATGTCTTGATGACGAAACATCCCGAAGACGAATCGTCTTGATGGCGAAACGGCCACGGTGAAATGGCTACGTCGAAAAGTCCTAGACCCGAATCTGAGGGCACAGAGCTGTCGAGCTGGTGACAATAAATGGGTTAATAGCCAGTTATAACAATAGATAAATTAGTGAGTGTTGGTGATAAATTAGTAAGTGTGAGTCATGTGCAAAACAGAATATAACATATTAATACAATTATTTAAGCAATTAGTAATTAGTACATATTAAATGCTAAGTGACAACAATTATACAGAACATATATAAGCATTAGTAGCATGATACATACATAAAAGCATGAGTTAGGATAGAATAACTGCAGGGGGTTACATTATCCATTGGTTAAACAAAGCGAGTGATTTATTAATATTACAAGATCATTAGGATCGTAGTCAGCAATTTTGATGACAGGATTGTCAATTGTTTTCTGTTTTTCGTGGAATCTTTTTGCAATTTTGTGGTAGTGGGTTCTAAGCAAATTAACCCTTAATTCTTCATTGAATTCTCTGGTTCCTAATGTACCAGAGAATAAGCCCATACCGGGAAAGCAAAACAGAGTAGTGGACGCAAAATGGATTTATAAACAAGTAACTTATTATCTATGGATAAAACACTGTTTCGAGAAATTAGGAGGAAGAGTCTAGTTTTACGAGCTCGAAACTTCTGTAGAATAGCTGCGATGTGTGGGGTCCATGAAAGTATTTTAGTGAGGGTCACCCGAAGATAAAAGTCTTGCTTGGCCCACGGTATTGAAGTGCCATAAAAGTTGAGGTTTTTCTTGAACTTTTGCTTTTTGGTGAAACATAGTGCTTGAGTTTTACCAACATTGACTTGAATTTTCCTCTTAATGGGCCAGGTCTCTAATAAGTGTATGTAATTTTGTAACCGTTGAAAAACTGAACCAGCTAATGCACTTTGGGCGAGGATCGTTGTGTCATCTGCATACATAGAAATTTTGTCGTGTGTTGTAGGGATGTCGTTCACATAGATATTGAAGTATGTAGGTCCAAGAAGGAAACCTTGTGGGACACCGGCCCTGATGGGACGGGATGTGGAATTCGTGCCAAAGATGTGAACGACAAAGTATCTACCTGTTAGGTAGGAATTAGTGATGTTTATGATGTAGTCTGGGAAGCCCAGACTGTGTAATTTGTAAATGAGTGCGTCTAGCCATACTCTGCCGAAAGCCTTGGCTATGTCAGTGAAGATACCTCCTGTGATTAATCCTTTAGCAGTTCCTTCAGAGATTGTTTCTACAACCCTGCATAATTGGTTAGTTGTTTCCAGTTCGTTGAAATATGATACCCGAAAGTTTTCGCAATTACAGAACTTCCTTTATAAGAAAGTAAAAAATAATATTCCTGCCGAGACTTAACAAGGATGCCAAGAAATACAAGATCTTGTATTCATAAAAGAAGACTTGTTATGGATACTGCACTCTGCAACCCGATTTTTGAAAAACCCGGTTTTAGAAACAACGCGATTTTCTATAAATAAGAATAGTAATACGTGAAAGACAATATTTCAATAACTTGTATTTAGAATAATTTATGCAGTCGGAATGCATCAATTTCCAATCGAAACTGAAAATATTTAAATTTAGCAAGAACTTGTTTATTTTGTGTTAATTTAAATATTAAAGAAAAATATTTTGAACAAGTTATCTTCATTTCTATAACTGGTAGTGTAGAAAGTGAGTACATGGGAAGTGAAAAGAAAAAAAGTAAAGAGTGACTCAGACTGAAAATTAAAAGTGGGACTACAGACTTTGCTTCCTTAAATATTGATCCTAGGTACGAGCTTATAATTACAAAGTTTCTCATAATAAAGTAGAGGATTTTATCAAAGCAGTTTGAAGGGGAAAAGATTTTGTAAAATTTAAAAGATTACTTTTTGCATGGTCCCAGCACAGCAAAAATAACACTATAATACATAATGCATAATGTGTAAAAAATGAATAAAATATGCATAATGTTTCAATAAGTTAGAAACAAAGACTGGCATACTCCATGAACAAAATTCGCTTAAAATTTTAATTACTTGATTTAGATTAATTTTTTCTCATTAACAACGCTTTTTGGAACAAAATTCAAAGCTGTAGTAAAACGAAAGTTATCTGTTTCGGCGATTAATTAGTTAAATCTTAAAACAATATTTGTCATTAAATTTTTAGCTGGACCTTGAAAGCATTTCTAAAATAGAATTTCGAGGATGTTTCACGGTAGCATGTAACATTTTTCTTTTTAACGGGTTATCACCGATATGTAAAATAAATGCCTTGCTAATTAGAGTTTTTGTTCTGCTAGGAATACGTAGGAAGTTAGATTTTATTTTTACAAATCCCTCTACCCAGTACTGTTGTTGAATACTGTTGTAAGTTCTGCTTTAAAACTCGCTTCTTCTAGAAAACTTTGTAATTGAACATAAAGTTATAGGGCTTGGCAATAGGACTGTAGAGTTAATAGGTTTATTTCGGGGCAAGAAACATATAAAATCAGCTGCGCACTAGTTAGGTTTCGAACTCCCCATTGCTAGTTGGACATGGCTTCTAATTATACCACGAAGGAGAAAACTCCTTACAAGATCAATAAAGAAATAAAACTTGTATAGCTACCTTTCGTCTGCCTTTTATAGCGCATTTTCCATTCCAAAAAAAAAAAAAAAAAAATCACTAATTTATATTTGGCCGTTTGCTTCAAAGGTATTAATTTGGTATATCAGAACACTGTAAGTTAAAATCATTCCTGCAACAGTAAGCACGAATCCTTTGTTAATGATGAACATTTCCCAACCAGTGACCACCAAATGTGAGTTCTTGATGATGTCTGACAACAGAATAAAAATTTGCAACGTATCTTTATCAGGCTTTTGTCTTAACATTTTACTTGAATTTTCGGCAATAATCTGTTTCAACGATTCTCCTTCTTGGCTCACAGTAATACCACCCCAAGTAAGAACTGCAAATGTCGTTAAACTTCCTAAAAAAGTCCAACCAACATAAAGTTTAGAAAGAAAGGATTGAAAACTTTCACTCTGAGTAAATAGTAAAGTAATTGTGCTGAAAAGGCCACTGATCACTGCCCCAAATAGTAAAAGAACGCAAGAATTTAAAGCATCATCTGCTTCCTTAAGTCTGGCATATACTTGTTGGAACAATTCCAAGTCTTCTAGCACATTTTCTGCTTTATATGCTCTACTGCATAAATGAGTTTTCAACGAGTTACCGTATGCTTTTATAAGATTGCTTATGGATATGTAGGAGTTGTAGCAAAGTAGTAACGTTAAGACACTAGTGCAAGAACTCACAAAGTAAGTGAGAACAACGGAAAATAAAACTATCGAAGTATATGCTTTGTGATAGTGAACGGCTCCAGGAAATGGTACTTGAATAATCATTAGATAAGTATTCCATTCCTGATAAAACACAAATATGAATTGTATTGCCGTAGATACTATCACCGATGCGTGCAAGATTAAAAGCTGGAACTTAATAAACCGACTTCCTACACAGTCCTCTGAATTTAAAATTTTTTCCGACAAACGATGAATTTTTTTAATGGCAACATAAAATTTTCGTCGACGCATGATGAGAATGCACATGATGATATGAGCGCAACCATTATAGATATAAAACGCTATTTTTGTTGAATATTCTGGCAACAACTTGTATTCATATATAGCACAGAATGCAAGCACAATAATTTTGATTAAAAGCGAAAGAAAGCGCCAAAGACGAGAAAATCTAGTCCTTGCACCTGCAATCGGAATTCCATTTGCCAGACTTACTAGGAATATTATGGAAAAGGAATTTTTCTGACTGTGAAATCTTTTGACTGATATTTTGTTCTTTCTTGCGAATGAAGGTAAATTTCTAGCAGTGTTGTAAATGTTTCCAATAATCATTTCTTTTTTCTGACGTCTATGAACCTGTCTTAATTTGTGATTGTAAATCTCCATTTAAGAGGCAAATATTCCTTCCAAAATGTTCACTTCGACGGGAAAAACGTCCTTTGTAATTTTGTTTTCTGTCAGAGAAGTTGATTTCAAAATACATACAAACTTAACTAAAACTTACAGACAATATAACGTAAGTAATTGTTTATCATTCGTAGAATGAACCTGTTTATAACAGGAATCATTCTCACCAAACTTACTTCTAACCTCACCAAAATCTTAGCTGTGCTGAAGAGAAGACTAAAAATGGGGGAGGGGGACTAAAAGAGAAGAATGGGGAAAATAAAAACTATATAAAAAGGGGGGAATAAAAAAGGAATTTCACCATCTATTACCGAATTTCAAAATAATAAAATTTCTCTTGCTTCGTATTCAGGAAACTGTTGCTGAAACAGTAATTATTGATTGTTTGATATATTTCATTTTCTAACATACGTTTTCTAAAAAACCTACAAAAAAATACAGACGAAAAATTAGGCATTTTTTCTTCCTTTCTTCTGTCTGGCAACAACAACAATATAACGAAACGAAAAGGTATTTTTACGTTTAATGAAACCTGAATAAATACAATTGTTTTCCTCTAAACGAATTTCGAATGCCCAGAAAATAAAGATTCGGACATCAGATATAATGTTATTACTATTTATCTATGAAAAAGCTAGAAAAACAATTAATATTAAAAATAATGACATACAGAGTCAATACAACATGGCTAATATTGCAATATGTATTCATATTAAATAAAAGTTTCTTTCTTCTTGTTGTTCTTTTTTTTGGGGGCGAAGGGAGGGACACGTATTTTTGTTTTCTAGAACAAAATAACCTATTTGTCAATTTTAGAATTAAAACGAAATTGAAAACAAAAATTTCAAGGGTTATACATTCAAAGAGAATTTTAATATTTATTTACCAGGTATTCCAATAACTTCTATTTCGACAATAGGATTATAGTTAATTTAGAAGTCAAACAGCAAAAATCACCGTTATATTTTCAAATTTTCACAGCAACCTGTGAAAATTTGAAAATATTACGCTGATTTTTGTTGTTTGACTTCTAAATTAATATTTGTTCGGCGTGTTATTGTAGCTTAATTATGATTATAGTTATTTTTCGAAGAAAAATTGTAAATTTGTCCCAAAAATAATATGGAACTTTTTCTCAAAAATTTTATAAATACGTAGCATTAAAAATGAATTCGTTATGTATTTCATATAAAATGATAATTATCAGATTTTTTCTTACAATAATATTAAATTTTCACGATAAACCTATTTTTATAAATAACGTGTCCAAATTCTTGAATTCAATTTTTAAAATCTTTCGAAAAAGTGATCTCTCCCGCTTTATGAACATTCGCTTTGGGTTATTTGATTTTTAGAAAAGAGCTCTATCAAAAGTAGCCGAATTTTATGTCAGAAGGACTACCATATTAGATTCAGAAAAACTGGAAAGCCGCAGGTTGGTTTACCAAGTGTCGCAACCAGATATAACTTATAACAAGAAAAATTTGTAATGATAATAAAAGGAAATGAAAATTTTGAATAGCTAAACGGAGCAGTAGACCCACAGCATTATTCTGAAGCAACCTTACATATATATACAGGGTGATTCTAAATTGTTTTTACAAATTCTGTTGATAGTACTCATCCAGATGAGCAATAATTACCATAGAACATAGGGTTGCATTCCACTCTGAGAAAACAGGAATACTAGAATTCCAACCTGAACTTACAACAGTGTTGGGAGAGCGAATGAACAAGACCAAAGTTGCACAATCAGTTTAGTGAAAAACTCACAGAGTGCACAAAACGGATAAAACCGAAAACTTGGCGTTCGAGTGTTAATTCGAGCTCAGACTTTGATGGCAAATACTCAGATGCACATCTTTGGTTGTCAATGTCTCAACCTCGCAAACTATTGCAACAAGTTAATTACCTAAATTCTTAGGGGGAAATTATTTATTGTGGGGGGGAACTGCTAACTTCATATCAAATATGAAAGTAGCAGTTTTATTCCCCTTCGCCATCTTCTATCCTATCCTTCTGGACTTGCTGTGCTGCGCTCATTCAACTTCAAACGCTATGGGACACGAAGTTCTGACATCCGGAACACAGTATGAACTTTTCATGCTAATCTCGGCATACAGCGGAAGTTGGAGTTAGTTGATAATATTCAGCCCTTGATTAGACAATTAACTTGTTGCAATCGTTTGCGAGACCTTGCCAACCAAAGATGTGCATCTGAGTGTTTGCCATCAAAATCTGAGCTCGAAGTAACACTCGAACGCCAAGTTTTCGGTTTTATCCGTTTTGTGCAATCTCTGTGAGTTTTTCACTAAACTGATTCTGCAACTTTTGGTCTCGTTCATTCTCTCTCCCATCACTGTTATAAGTTCAGATTGGAATTCTAATATTCCTCTTTTATGCCTCCCAAAGTGGAATGTGACCCTATGTTCTATGGTAATTATTACTTATTTGGATGAGTACTATCACCCCTCTTAATTTTTAAAACCAATTTAGAATCCCCCTGTATATTACTTCAGGAATTATAAAATTCGTAATTAAATAAAATTCTGCACATTAACATGTATAGAAATATGTAGACGCAAGATATTCAAAAATAGGGAAGGCAGGCTTTATTTCCTCAAATTTTGATTATAATTAAGTATTTCAAACTATAAAGTATCTAGAAATTCAACAAAGAATTTTAATATGCAAATAGTTTCAATACTGAAGGTAATAAGTTTATATAAATACAAAATCTAACTATTTTCTACCGTACCTGTAAACTAAAAATTTCAATTAGTAAAATAGTCATTATGATTCTTTGTTCCTAATGAAGATATTGGCTAAAATCTACGACAAAATAAAATTATTGCTTTACTAATTTTATATTCATTAGGCTTTAATAAATTAAATGTAAAATGCTCCATATTTTTACCCGCGTCATTCCAACAGATCTGGAAATTCAATATTTTATAAAGTACATGGTGTCTATAGTTAAAGAACTCTATTTCGAAACGAATACAAGCGAAACTGTTGATCAGAAAATTGTGAAATTTGTAGCGAAACAAATTTGTCACAAATATTAGTAAATTATACATTTAGCAACACCTTTAAAATAGTTTTACAATTTTACAAATTTTGTTACAAAAGAACATGTTCCACATGGTGGCTATCCTTTTCAGCTACCATCTGAAATCGCAAGATGGTATGCTTCACGGTTGACTAAAGTGTGTGCTGGGAAATGTTCAGCGTGGGACCTGAAATGTTGTCTTTAAGATTAAGTAAAATTCTTGGACTGTCACGACTTACCAGATGTTTCAAACGTCCTCAAAGCCAAAAATCGCATGGATTGAGTTATGGGGATCGGGGCGGCCACACATTCCGAAAGTGCGGCTAATGACACGTTGTTCTGTAAAATCACGTTTAAAAACATTCGTAACACACCGTGCAATGTGTGGAGGAGCTCATGCAAGGCACTGACATGCTTTCAGAGACGGAACAATTTCGTTCTTTAGCAGTGATGCATATCGCTATCCTCTGATCGAGCCTGTCACTATAGATCTGTGGAGCTTAACTCCTCGAAGAAGTACGGGCTGAGAGAAAATGACGCAGAGAATCCACACCATACCGTTACTTTTGGTGAATGCAATGGAACCTATATGACAGGGCGCGGATTTTCTGATTCCCAAATTCGGCAGTTGTGAGTATTCACAGCACAGTCCAAATAAAAATGCGTTTCGTTCGTCCGGAGGCTATTCCATGACCATTCTGAATCAACCTCAATGTGAGCAAGAAACTGAAGTGAGAATCGGAGTCGAGCGTCAAAATCCTGCGACAGCAGCAGTTGCACTAGTGAAAGTTTGTAAGAGGAATATCGGAGGATATTCCGCAAGATCTTACAGTTGAATATGGTCTATCCAGCGCTTATGCTATACTCCGGACACTGGTGCTAGCCTGAAAGTTAGTTGTAGGAGACTGGTACTAGCCTGAAAGTTAGTCTAGGACCTGAAGCGCAACCTCCTGTACTGCATCTGCCGAAACAGGTTTTCTTCCTCTTCCAGACCGAATGTCTTCAAATTTTGTTATTATTTTCGGCAGGTTTTTAACATGCATTGGACATTTTAGAATCCCCTTCAAAGCCCGAAATTTCCGTAGGTAAAACAATTTTACTTACACAGCGCGATATCTTAAAAGTTATCATTGTGAACAACAGCACACTGAAAACATTCTCTGCGAATGTTTCTAGGTTTTATAACAGCTGCTGCATGAAGTCGCCAAAGATTTGCATTTTTACTGCAGGTTCTCAAAGTAAAACGCCCTCTGGTCACGCTATTTGTAACGATTTTGTTTTTCGCTGAAAGAAATTCTTAGCCCTTCATTAGTCCACCACAAAATTTCACAATTTTCGGATCACCGGTTTCGCTTGTAGACAGCTTTGAAATAGATTTCTTTAATTATCGACATCCTATATTTTTTCTGGCATGCCAGCATCTAACTGAAAGCATGCTTGACGCTATTCGGGAAGTATGGAGTTTGAAGCCTGTCAAGGGTATTGTACATTTTTCCCTTTCTTGCGTCTTTATAACCTAATAGCTCTACAAGTGACACCCGAACTAAAAGGTGACGGACGATAAAAACTATTAATTAGAAAATCCAGGATTTGGCGACTGGTTCCCCTAATCCACAGTCGCCCTCCCTCCTTTCCGCGTGCCATAGTGCTGTAACTGGAAGCACGCTCAACGAGTAGGCGCTCAATCCCGGAACGAATTCTATTGTTTGCTGGAAGAGTCCAAGATTTATAGGTATGGTACGTGAAAGTAGGGATTAGCTAAGAGGAGAAAGGAAAAGGGATTTGAGTCGTTCCGGAATTGAGCGCCTACTATGAACGGGCTCCTGCTTTGTGAGAGTAGCTAGCGTTTCGTTAGTAAGTGTATTATTTATTATTCTTATTGATTGTCCGCCCTTTTTTCTTTACAATTACAGTTTTCTACAATACCTTAAGTAAATAAAAACTTTACAGTTATGTATTGTAACTTCATGTAATACTCTGTTACTTTACCGTAATAACAGTTCTAATAAATATCAAATTTCGTTGGAATAAACAAAGTTATGTAATTTCGCCAAAACGTTATGCCTTTAAGCAAATTTTAAATAAGCGTACAATTTTACATTGCAAATACGTATTTCTCTACGAAATATTGTTTTTGTTTCATAAATTGATAAAAATTAATCTGTCCTTAAACAAAATGTTCAATAAAACATGGAGCATAAAAATAAGCAGTGAAATTCCTTCCACGGTTCGGGAATAAGTCAGCGAGCATATCCCTTTTTTCCCTATTACCCACTGAAAGCCATTCCACGATCTAATTATTTCCATTGGTAACTATTCCGGAACCTTTCCTTTCTATTCCTCTCACCTGCGTATATTGAACTCGCCCAGCTAACAATAGCAGGCGTTCTGAGATTGACGGTCTAGTCGCTGAACGCGTATTCGGGAGTTTTGGGGTTCAAATCCCATTGAGGGCACCGTACACTTTTTTCACTTTCCCACATCGATATAACCTAATGCCTCTACAAATTTCCTACGGCCAGTTAAAATTTAATGACGAATACCGTTTTATCCAATACTGAGCCTGGATTACTGATATCTGTATTTAGTATGTGCAAATTACGCGCTCTGCCCATTCATTTCGTCAATTTCTGGGGTTTTATCTTATTTTGATTATTAACCAATTATGTTATCCTTTTTGCCTTTATTGACCCTTCTAGTGTCGTCGGCTTCCAGTAGGAGACAAATTGGTTTATGTATATTAAGTACTGATTTCGAGTTTAAGAGCTAGATTTTCGCTGCGACCACTGATTATTTTCTTCCAGCTTTTGGATTTGCTGGTCGTAATTGCGTAAGAGTAGATAGAGCCTGAGGCAAAACTCGTATGCTCGCTTTGTCTTGAAATCTCGTAATTTAATACTTTGTTCGTAATTTCGTTTGTGTTAGGCCCATTGACTCAAGTTATGATATTATATAGACTATGTATTGACGAACTAACAAAAGGTTTATATTAAAGCTTTTTCTGAGCTAGTGTTACTTAGGCTGCTATCACATACAGTATTTGTTGCCGAAACATAACGTTAGAAGGAACAATTCTGGGAAGTGAGCTTCCGTGAAATCGGGTTACCATCTTCACTTGGTAAACAGGCTGAAAGCCAAACAAGAATCAGTTATCGCTCAGATTGGCGAAAGTGACGTTTCCTTTCACGTGACGATTGCTTTTCCGTGTTGTATTTTGTATCGCTCACACTCTTTTCGTTTTAAACTTTATTGTTAGTTATGGGAAATAATAGAAAGGTAATGGCTATCAAGTGAATCCCTTTTATCTCGACTCTGGCCATTCTAAAAGCTAAAGAGAAAAAACGTGCAAAGAGAAGTCTTATTCTTTGTCATGATCTGTTGTCTGTTGTATATATTTGATTTTATTATCGTAAATAGTTATTTTTGTATCCATATAGTAGTTATTTATTAACTTTTATGCACATGATACAATGCCATTTACTGATATTTGTTTTGTGATGAGTCAGAAATTTTTATTTTATTCCCAAAATGTTAAACATTTCATAAAGGCTACTTGCTCAATTTTTTTGTTTAAATTCCCAAGTATAGTTACAAAAGCAAAAGTTGTGTGTAAGTGGGTGAATTTTAATAACTAGCCTAATGCACAAAATGCACTTCAATTATTTTTCATCTGTGTATTCCATATCCATGATAATGTGCAAAGAACTCATGACTACAGTTGCTGGCAATTACATAATCGTTATATGAATTAGAAGTAACTTTAAATAAACTTTTTGGAAATGCTCATTTTTGCATTCATACATATGTGTGTGTGCGTATATATATACACATCTATAGTCATATATATACACATCTATAGTCATATAAGTCATATATTTACCTACACATAGCGAGATAGAGATGCGATGGTTTAGAAGTTGTTGATGTATGTTTATTAGTATTAATGTAATGAATAAGATTTTTATTAATGAACGTATATACAAATGTTTTTCATCATTCATAATAATAAATTCATAAATTTCCAATGTTTTAATATGTAGCATTTATAAAAAAATACAGTTCTTAATGTGTTTATAATCTAAAAAGCATTTCATTAATAACATGAAGATAATAGCATACAAATTTAATGTGTATCCTCATTATTAAATAATCTATGTTTTAATAAATATACATATTCGCTGATTTTAGCATAATCACTGATTATGCAATTTCAATTTAAAAGTAATAAAAGTAATTAACAAAAAAGTAAAGTCGCGCATATAACAAACATAGGTACTTTTCCGTTTTGCCGGCGCAAGCGATAAAGTAGCCAATAATGGTACAACTGGTTCCAAACGGAATATCCTCGCTGGTAACCTTTTCGCCTCATTTTCAAACAAGTATGTTTCTTATCAGATTGTTTCTTTCAATACTGGCATACAATTGCATAGAATTTTTACCAGATAGTTCAATTTTATGCCCTAAGGCCATTCGTGGTAATTAAATCAATTAGGATGCAATCTCATCTGAAGGCAAAAATATAGAAAAGGCAAAGTCAAGGGTTAAATTCATCAGTTCTAATGAGAAAACACTAGAGAAGTAAAGCACTGCGGTTTTACATAATACCTGAGTAAGCTATTCGTACGAATTGAAATAATTCTCGCATTTAAACTTGCGATTAAATTAAGATTTAACTTGAAATTAATGTAATAATTACTGTGAGAATTAAATTTTTATAGCGTAGTTTGCGTAAGATGAGATCACTTGGGGTCACATGATATAAACTGGCGAATCAGGATGTTGAACCATGAAAGTGTATCAAGTTCTAAAATTAATATTTTTCTAAAAACTTATTGTCTTTATTTATTGGCTTTTTACAAAATTTTAAAGGATATTAAAATGTTTATGCCCTTCAAAATAAAAAATTCTTAGAACTAACATTTGCTAACATTTTTTATGTTTGTACTGCATATGTAGTCGCCAATAACATCTGTTTAGCGAGATTTGCGCCGGCGAAATGGAAAAGTACCCAGTGGCGTAGCTAGGGTGGGGCAAGGGGGGACATCTGTCCCCGGGCGCAGCATTCAGGGGGCGCGAAATTGATTTTACGAAATTTTAGAATGAAATGTTTTCCATTCTTGGCACAGAGAAAGGGGCGCAAAATCTTCAGTTGTCCCCGGGCACCGAAAACCCTAGCTACGCCTCTGAAAGTACCCAAAAGTTATTCCTCTTATTAAAAAAATTTCTATTATATAAGAATAGCATTCTTTTCACACGATCAGCCCGAAATACGACAAATTTGGCGACGAATAATTTGTAAACAAATCATCAGAAATAGCACGTCATAAAATATTGTCTATTCTGAAATTTCCACGATTATAAATTTAATGAATATATAAACATTTAAAAATGACTTAGAGTTATACTACAATAAAACAATAATATATATATATATACAGCTTTTCCCGTATTTCTTCAATTAAATCAGTATATATTTCCACCGTCCATGATTTCACAACGAGAGCCATCGCCATATTTAAAATTACCCGTGATCCTTTAGAAGCAGAACTTTCGTCTGATTTTTTGAACGTACGCGGAACACGTCTCCAGACGGAACATTTTCGGGAAGATTTTTAAAATGTTGCTCATAGCCGGGACATGTTGCGCCTAGCTAGACGAAACATTTCTCGGAAGCCTCCCGTATAAACCAGTGCTACTAGAATCTCGTTTTTCGGAAATGTCCCGCCTAGCCGCGCGCGTCGATGGAAGTGATAAGAGTTTTTAAACCCTTATAACCCTTGGTAACATACATCTTTCACTCTATGTCGAAGAAAGTAGCGAATTCTCGCTATGTCTTTAAGAATAAATACTGCAGAAGAAAAGTTTAAATAATCTTTTTATTTAAACTAAATTAAAACAGATGCACGCACTTCGTGCTTACTACTACTTGCGGCTACGTAAATTAACAGAAAATAAGAATGTAACAAGTCAATAGTAAATTAAGATGTCTAATGATTGGCTGAAACTTGGCTTAGCTGAAACTAACGCTAAATCGACTGCACATAGCAAAGCCAAACAGAGAAATATCAGTATAAATTGATAAGTGTCGAACACCGAACTAGAGAGTTAATTTTAAATTCGCAGCATAAACCTCGCAACTAAGTCCGCTACTACTCTTTTTGAACTCTTGACACACAGCTTAAATACTGCTTTTGAAACTCGTTTAAACTTGGGTACTACATCATTACAAAATTTACATTCCGGCAAGAAACTGAAATCGGGGGGGGGGGAAGGAAAGAAAACTAAAAATAATTGGTTAGAATGAAAATCTAACCAACCTTACAATCTGTATGCAATAGTTGTAGAATTATCAGCAGTTTAAATTTTTTAAGTCTTGCTAAACCTGACGAGGCCGCCATTTGTTTACATTTTTAACTATTAGTAGAACATTGAATTAAGTCAGTTGGTGGACAGCTTCAGTGTCTTTTTGCGTAGTGAAACCAAAAGTTAAATTTCAATTTAATGCACCGAAAATTGTGTCCTCCCGTACGTTGGCCGCACTTTTTGTTCTTGCGTAGGAATTGTAAGTTGCAAATTTTTTTAAAACTTTTTTGAATGTATTTGTTGTTTTAGGGTTTTTTGTTTTTTACTATTTTTAATGACGATGCTTTGAGTTTTTATGTATTTTTGCCTTGCGGAGTGAGAACTGAATTGATTGAATGAGAAAGATATCTCTAACGAAATTCGAAGAAATAACTTTAAATGAAGTGCAGCAAAAAGCGTCAACAATTTAATAGGCCGTACAAAGAAGTCATGTGGTGTCCGCATCAGATTTTTTTAAATATAATTTTAGTTTTGAAAAGTTAAATAAAGTTAATTAAAGTTTTAGGAAGATAAGCGCAGAGACACTTTATTAATCTCTTGTTTAAGCTAGAAATCTCTCGTACAACAGCATATGCTTAGAGACTTATGAAAAAAAGTCTTTATCCAGAACTTCTAAATTGTCAGAATCAAACTTGAAAGGAATTTTGAAAAATATTAGTTATACCAGCAAATGATATAGTCACCGCGTAATGCAATTAAAAAGTTATCAAGAATTCAGAACGGAAAATTTTGAGATTAGTGAATTAATTTAATGGCTCAATGGAATTAATTCAATGACAAGCTCCCAATTTACTCATCAGTAATGATTTAATAAAAGGAAAAGTTCAAATTTCGGGATCAAAGCTCGATATGGAAAACTGTTTCTCTTCTTGGGCGTAGCTTCAAAAATTAAAGCAAAGGCATGGATTAAAATATCATTGTTAGACGATGATTTTTTAATCGATTTTTTAATTTGAACATTTAAATATTCAAGTGTACGTCAATGAAAAATAAGGCCATCCTTTTAATTAATGGTTACAGCAACAAAGACGCCTTCAAATGCGCTGAAATTGGCTTATTTTAATCATTTTTGCTAGTAAACTATACTGGATTTGGAAAGGCAATCAAAAACATTGATTGCAATCCCAGGCTGCGACGCAAATAGAAACGAGAAACTTCCACATCTAGTTTGAGGTAAATCCTTAAAGTTCCACTGAGAAACGTAAAGAAATTAATATACAGTGGTACCTTGAGATAGGAACACCTCTATATACGAGAACTTCGAGATACGAAGAAAGCATGGGTGAAACATTCGTCTCTAAATATGAGCATCGACTCGAGTAATGAGCAGCGAGCCAGGCTGTTGGTATGCGTAGCGCCATTTCCCGATCCAGCTCGACTCGGGGAATCCCCTCATCATTCACTGTTCATTGATCTACGTGTTTGTGCGCTTGTGGGGAAATTGTTTTTTACTTTTAATGAGAAAATAATTATTTCACGATGCCTCCCAAGAAGATTGTTGCCTCAGATAGTGCTGCAAAGAAAAAGAGGAAAGTCATGGCCGTTGAAATTAAGAACGAAATCATATATAAACATAAGCGTGATGTAAGAGTGACGGAATTCGCGAAAATTTACGACCGTTCGGACATCGACGATCTGCACTATTCTGATGCAGAAGGAAGAAATTCAGAAACTTGATGTGGCCAAAGAAGTTACAATTACATCCAAGTACCGTCCAAAACTCCTAGAAGATGTTAAAAAGCTGTTGTTGGTGAAGGTTAACGAGAAGTAGTTAAAAAGCGATTCGGTGTCGGAAGCTATCGCTGTTGGAAGATTCGGTGTCCGAAGGTGTTTGCGCTAAGGCTAAGAGTTTGTACTTCGACCTTCTCCGAAAAACACCAGGTATGTCGACTGAAGATGAGATGGGAATGAGATTTTGGGGAATGCAGAACGGATTAACTAGATTTCTATTATTTTCAGTGGTCAGTGGGGAAGTTTGTTTCTAGATACGAGAAATTCACTATACGAACTCAACGCTGGAACAAATTAAACTCATATCTCGAGGTTCCACTGTACTGTTGCAGAAATAACAAAACTGTAAACATTTATCAAAGGACAACATCGAAATATTTTATGATATTTTTGAATGAATTGATTAAAAGTTTTGAATGAAAGATCCAAAATAAATATAAAAATATTTTGACTTGTGGATCAGCGTCCTGTATATCTATGATTTCTGATCATTGACACATATTTGACGCCATTTTATTTCCAGCAAGCTGTATTAGCCAACTTCAGCCATTATATCAAGGCATTTTACGGTCAGTAAAAACGAATTATACGAAAGTGTTGGTGCAATAAGTCTTTGTTGCGCTCAGACGAAAAGAATGTCAAATTTTGACGCTTTTGTCGCCGACTCTGTCATGGGATAAAATGGGATGTACCAAACAATGTTTAAGAAAGTGGGTCCCATTCTTCGAATAAATCAAAGGAAAGTGCAGCCGATATAAATTTCAGCATGATGACGAAAAATTTTATTCAGTGTTCAAATTCAATCAATTCAATGTTATCAGTTTTAGCTACAATGTACGAATAAATACCTGCAGAGCAGTTCAGAAAAAAATTCTGTACTCTTTTGTATATATGCTTGGTGAATCATGATGAATTACTGTGCCTCACAAGGAAGGTTCAGCACTTTTGCAGAACATTGAACTTTCCTTGTTATTGTTAACAAACGATTCTACATAATTTTAAATAGTAAGTCGTTTAACAAATTATGAGGTATATTCTCCTTCCATTCTGCATGCCTTTGTGGTGTAAAGGTTATCAGGACTTGTGTTCCTCTTGACTTGCTTTGGAAACATGAACTGTCCTGACTCGGAACAGGGAGCTTACTCAAGCTATGTTCAATAAATTGTGAAGTAGACAATACACACAGGAAGGGTGTACGAAACCCTTTATTTTTCTATCTTTAGAGATATTTCCGGAACTTCGGAAACCAGAAACCAACCACTTGTGGTCTGAACGTAAGAATATAAAACTACTAACTAAAACTAACTTTGAATTAGTATACAAGTGCATTAAGATTGGCCGTTATTTAACAAAGTCCGTGTGTAGTACGCCGAGCTGCTAAAACTACGATACGTTTTGCAGTTATCAAGAGGACTAAACCTCTGGCCTTGAAAAGCAACCGAGTGAAAACTCGTAAAACGACAATGGCAAGCGGCCTGCTTCCAATAACTCCTTCCTCTATCTTGCTTGGCAAGAAACCACAACTTAAGTACTTGGCGTTAGCAAGACAAATTTGCATAAATAAGTTAAAGCTTTTAATTCTGGCCGGAAGTAGAAAATAAGAAGTGATAGTAAAGATTTAAAATAAAATAAACGTTAGTAAAACTTAGGATCCTTACAAGGTAGCACACTCGAGAGGTCCAGGCTCGAGTTCCGTCGAGGGCATTGCTAATTTTTCCTGTCTCCTGCTTCAAAATAACCCAGTGACGCTACAAAATGATAATAAGTTTAACTAATGATTCTGCTTACCTTTAAATAAATAATAGATAAAATTATGAGCCTTGCTGGACCCTTGCAATTAAGAAAAAGTAAAAAGTAATAATAATTAGTGATGCACACCTATTCTGTGATAAAATTTCAAAATGTTATTTCATTATTAACTCCCAAATGATCAATGTGGGAAGAGAAAATATAAAATTATAAATGAACTGGTAAAACCAAAATTAATATAGGCTTGTCAATACGTACTAATTAAACAAGTAACGGAAAACTGAATAGAAATGAAGGATATTTAACGAGTAAAGATGCAGCTAGAGTGGAGGTAATTATGGTAAAAGCAAATTAAAATTAATAGCTACTCATTAGCTTGCAAAGAATTATAAATAAATATCAAGCAATTGCAAATTTTGTTTTAAAATATGAGTCAATACTTAGTACTTAAAGTTATAATCAAATTATTATCTACTTTTCATTTTTTTTAATTATTGCATATATATATTTATTAGTAATAAATCTTTCTTAATACTAAGAACAAAGTCTATAATAACTTTAGTTGTCAGAAATATTCTTAGGAGTGTGATATTAGTAGAGCGCAGTTTAGTGTAGATTTTGCATATCAGCAAATTAAACTATTCCAAACAAAAGTTCTTAAGAAACGGAAATTTTATAATGGATTTCAAAACTTCAGGGTCTTAGAATTAAAAAGAATGATTTCTGTTCGATAGTATAAATGTAAATATGTTTACAAAATGTATGTACTTCTTATAAATAAATACAAAGCAGTCTCTATCATAAGTTAACAGCAAGCGCTTTGTGTTAACTAAGGCTTTAGATTAAAAATGTGATAAAACTGAGCAAACTCACTTCTCAGATGTTGACACACACAAAAAGTGCGCCAAATTTTGTCAAAAAATTTAATTCAAAGATTAAAACTTTATTAATTCTCTCATAGATGATGCAGATTGTAAGCTAAGTTTAATGATATCGTTTTCTTTAATTGGCATAATCTAACATACGGTTTTTTTTTTCCCCAAACCAATTACAGTTTCATTTACTAGAAAAATGACGTTTGTCATGGTATTAATGCCTCATTTTACCACAGATTTCGTATATCAGAAACACAGGATTCCAGAATACTGTCTTAGCAATTTTTTAATGACTCCAAAATATCCAGAACCTTATAATTGATAAGAAGAATCTTTGCCAAGCGTATTCACAGTAATTACAGAAAACAAATTAGGAAAACCTGACTGCAAAAACAATATAGTCTGCTAAGAATGATAAGAAATTTAAAAATTTTTACAGTTGCATCCATAGATTACACTTAGCAACAGACGCTACCTTACATATATGGTGGAATACCTACCGCGTATTAGAAGAATTTATCTAATACTTACATATATTTACTTTAAATTTTAAGCATTCAATAAGAATTTCATTAATGTATTTACAAACGAAACATGTGCTCTTTTAATAATTTTCTTACGTGGTAAAAATCAGTAAGATATTTATAACAATTTAATTTGTTCCAAAACTATTAATTTGATATACTACAACACTGTAAGTTAAAAGCATTCCGGCTATCGTTAGGAAGAATCCTTTCTTGATTATGAACATATCCCATCCAGTGACTACCAGATGTGAATCTTTGATCAAGTTGAAAAGTAAAGCAAAATTTCTCATCGTGCTATCGGTATGTTTCTGCCTTACAACTTTGTTGGAATCTTCTACAATAACCTTTTTCAATAATTCTCCATTGTGATGCACACAGCTACCATACCAAGTAAGAATAGCAAATGCTGTTAAATTTCCTGAGAATGTCCAACAAACAAAAATTCTAATAAGGGGAGTACGGAAACTTTCATTTTGGGTAAATATTAAAGTAATAGTGCAAAAGAAACCACTGATCGCTGCCCCGTAAAGAAATGCAGCACAAGACTTAAACGTATCATCGGTTTCCTTAATTACTGCATATATCTTTTCGAACAATTCTAAATCTTGTATCGCAATTTTTGCTCTATATGCGTTTCTGCAAAACTGAGTCTTTAGAGAGTAACTATATGCTTTCAAGAGACTGATGATGGTTATATAAGTGTTGTAGCAAAGCAGAAGACCTGTGACACTAGTGGATGAGCTAACAAAGTACGTAAAAACAGCAGAAAATAAAACTATTGAAGTATATTTTTCGTGATGTTCAGCGGCTCCAGGAATTGGTACTTGAATGATCATCATATAGTAATTCCACTCCTGGTAAAACACAAATATGATTTGAATTATTGCAGATACTAACACCCATACGAAGAACGCTAGTAATTCAAACTTTATAGTTGGACTGCCTATATGGGCTTTAGAACTTAATGTTACTTCTGAGAGGTAGCAAATCTTCTTAATGACGGCATAGATACTTCGTCGATGAAAGATAAGAATGAACAAAACGGCATGAGCACAGACATTGAAGACGTAAAATGCTACTTTAGTTAAATATTCTTCTGGTAATAATTTATACACGTAACAAGCAGAGAATACAGACACAGTCATCTTGACAGAGAAGGTGAGAATACGCCACAGATAAATAAATGCACGAGAAAATTTATTTCTTGCTTTTGCAATTGGAATTCCATTTACTAAACTTACTATGAATATTATACGGAACGAATGTTTTTTCCTAAGAAGTTTTTTACTAGGTAATTTGTTCTTTTCTGAGGATGAAAATAGGATACTTTTAGTTTTCTTGATGTATCTATCACAAAATGACTCTTGTTCTTCAAACCTATACATCGATGTTACATCCTTATGATTGTACATTTCCATCATGAATTTAATATTCTTCTCAAAACTTTCACATCGTAAATAGGTAAAACAATTCTTTGATTTTTGAGGGGGTTCAAATTATTTCAAAATAAATGTTACTCCTGATTTCAGACTATCTTCGAATGAAAAAATAATTGTATGATAAAGTTCATATTAATATAATTAAATTTGTGGATGCTAAAATTTACGTTTTGAAACTCCCGTTAAAATATCCCATAGAACATAGTCCAGAGATAACAAAATTCTGATCCTGTCAAAATGAAAACAAGAATTTCAAAAGCATAAAGCACAAGAAAACTTAATCAGTTACCATATTTAAAAAAAATTGCTTGTACTCAGACCTCAGTATTACAGTTACAATGAAAATCATTTTCCGTCTGATGAATTTCATTTTCTAATTTTTTTTTCTAGGGGGAAGAAAGGGATGACGAAAAGAGTAGCCATAAAAAGTTGTAAGTTTTCTTTTTTCACTTTTTTTTTTTTTTTGTATTATGTTTTGTGTATCAATGCAGATATATAATTCTTTTAATTCATATAATTATTCCTATTGAAGAAAAGAGTTGAGTAAAAACTGTAAAACTTAAAAATGTTTCCAAAGCCAAATTGAAATTCTTAAGGAATAAAAAATTGAAGGACCATCGCAAGATTCTTTCAATTTATTCGTAAAAAAAATACTAGAAAATAGTTTAAAAAAATAAAACAAAATGCAATGAATATAGTAGGACTAATATAATATTTATTCAAGAAACTAAGAATTTCCGTAACATTTTTTTAAAAAAAAAGTTTTGATATTTATTTCATTGATAGATTTGTATTTTGTATTATTTCGTGAAAAACAGTTTTTCTATTATATCAGAAAGAATATTTTCGCAAATAAACGCGATGTATTTCGGCAGTGTTGTATTGTATAATGCTGAATATATACAGAAAATTAAAAATAATTCATGTAAAGCAAATAAAATACCTTTTACAGATTATTAGAAATAATTGTTTGTTTCTTACTGAATTACACGAATGATAAGTTTATGAGAAAATTTTGCAAAGAAGCCCTATGAATATTTTATACGTGCAATTTGAAAAAGATTCAGAATATTGAATTAAGTTAAAACTTCGTCAAATCAAAGGCCGTAAACATTTTTGAAAAGTGAAACTAGATCTTGTAATGGTTGAGTGGATAATAATTCTAGTAAGCATATCAAAAACAAAAAAAACTAGGGGATAAAACCATATTCAAATACCAACATTTAAATTAGCTTTACTGAAGTATTCTGACGTGGAACATATTTTCAAATAAATTTTAATTTCATTAAATATATACGCATGAAAACTACTAATAATTTATTTTCACATTAGCGCAATCCAAATACTGTACATACAATATATTACTTGCAATGCTCTTTTGTAATAAGAAATTCTGCAAGGCTAATTATTTCCCTATTTCAAAGCAAAAATGATCTTTTAGCTCACTTTTTAGGCAAGGGAAATATCATAACATTATTTTGGTTCTAAGGTAATAAATTTCTTTACAATTCCAAATTACTGAAACTTCATTTTAACGAGACTTAAAAAAAAACTGTAGATAAAAACACCAAAGATTTGGCATAGAAAGCGATTAAATAACGTCTTTAGTATTTAATAAGGCCGTACAGAAATTATTACATAAGTTAATGAAAATACTTTCGATGCACAAGAAATTTTAAACCACAATGAAAATCAAAAAGTTCAATTTTTGATAGCATATTAATATTAGAAGAATATTATATAAGTGACAGTTATACGAAATTTTATTTTCTGATGGAGAAGTAGTACCGAATGCCCATCACAAACGATAAAGAAATTTAAAATATTTTTTACTTCCTTGTACGAAGGAAAAAGGAAGTATTGTAATTGCGAAAAATTTGGGGTAATGTATTTTGAACAGAAATATCCATTTTGACCATCCTGAACCCATTTAGACGATATATATATATCGTCTAAAATATATATATATATATATATTGTAATGTCTGCACGTATGGACAGAATAAAGGAATATTTTTTCACAAAAAGGCTGTAAATTTGATTTAAAATGGATTCAAAAATAATTTTTTTGTGACGTTTGTACATGTGTACTTATGTATGTAATCATCTCGCATAACTCAAAAACGAGTAGCCAGAGAAGGTTGAAATTTTGTATAAGGGACTGCTATAACATCTAGTTGTGCACCTCTCTTTTTTATTGCATTCGGCAATACCAAACATGTACATATAGACCCTTTATCCTGCTTAATAGCCTTCATCCGGTCTTTATTTTTGCAATCGTTGGTTTTATATTTCCAATTACAGAAGTGTTTAAAAGAGGAAATTGATTTAATTTCAAAATTTACTGTTTTTGATGTCAGTTTCAACTTTCCTTGAGGGAATCGTTAATTAAGTTAGAATAGTTTGAGGAAACAAGTTTAAAAGAACTGCGGCAAAAATGCAGAAGCGTTTAAATGACGACAACTGCCAGTGTCATATTTAAAAATCTAAATAAATAAAATAATTTGGACATAAAATAATGTCGTTATCATAACGAAATATAACTTATAATACGGTCTTCTGGTTCCTATACTTATATTTGCGAAGCGTTTATACTTGTTATGGAAAAATAAAATTACAAGAAGTTTGACTCCCGTGCGATGAAACTTGACCGATATATTGAATTTAAAAATTTGCAATTTTTTAAATCATTTTTCAATTTGCCTTGAGGAATCGGTTAATTAAATTATAATCATTTGAGGAAACAAGTTTAAACGAAGAGCATCAAAAATACAAAATTTTATATGACGAAAATATTCAAGTTTTGGCCATGTCAGATTTAAAACAAAATTAATTTTGGGCAAATAACGAAATTAACATTTTTACGGTCTCTCGGTACCTATATTTACGTTTGGAAAAGATTTATACTCTTTATGAAAAAATTAAAATGCAGGAAATTTGATACCCATACGATAAAACTTGAAGGGATACTTAAAAAATTTGCAATTTTTTAACGTCTTTTATTATTATTATTATTATTATTATTATTATTATTATTATTTTAAGGAATTGGTTTATTAAGTTACACTAAGTCGAGGAAATAAATTTAAGTGAACTACAGCAAAAACTGCGTATAATTTAATACACCTTACGAGGAGGTCATGTGGCGTCCACATCAGATTTTTTTCTTTTTAATATTATTTATTTATTTATTTATTTACCATCAGATGAGCAGCTGCACCGCCTTTAAGACATTCAGCTTTTACGCTCAACTGATGGAATCATCTACCAACTGTGTTGTTATGTAAAATACAATAAGGTTGCAGTGAAAGAGATAATGATCTATTGTGCCTTCATTACCACAGGTACAGAGATTTGTATGCTGAAGTCCGAATCTATGAAGGTATTCTGGAAATGGACCATGAGCTGTTAGGAAAAATGTAATTGAACGGTTGGTAGATATTAATGATCTTGAAGGTTTTGATATGAAAGTAAAAGTTCTTCTGCCGGTAGTTGCTTCAGTCCAGGTTTGCTTCCATAAGTGCATTAATTCTGTTTCTAATTTTGTTTTTAGAAATGATATTGGATATGGAATTGAGTAATTTGGAAGGGAAGAATTGTTTGCAGCCCCTTTTGCTAGTTCGTCTGCGAGCTCGTTACCACTATTACCGATGTGTGCTTTAATCCATTTGAAATGTGGTCTATTATTGTTTTGAAATTGAGAAAGTAGAAAATGGATTTCTTGTACAATAGGCGATCGACTGTGTCCAATTATAGCTTGAATACCAGATGCACTATCAGAGAGAATTAAGGATGGTAAAGAAAGTTCTTTTGCGAAGCATATGGCTTCTTTGATTGTAAAAAGTTCTGCTTTGAAAACTGAGTTGTTATTGTTTAAACGAATATTCCAGTTTTTAATATTTGAATTTTTTCGGAATGCGCAATATGCACTACCAACGCCTGCTTCAGATTTCGAACCATCAGTATATATGGTGAGTTCATATTTATTGAGTTCAAAGGTTCCCAATAGGGATTTTGTGTAAAAATATGTAGGATGTAGCTCTAAGTTGTGTTTAAGATATTCAAAATCTGTGGGTTGAAATATATTATTATTCATTATGCTTTGAATTCTTAGTTTTGATATTCTTACTTTATTTGCTTCTTTTATTAGAGATAAAGTAATTGGAGGGATGCCTGTTATTATTTGTAGCGCACTAGTTGGAGTAGTTCTATATGCTTTTGCTAGAGAGAGGAGGAAAGGTCTTTGGATTGAAAGCAAATGTTTTTGAGCCTGGGAATTCAAGGTTAAACCCCAGACGGAAGCACCATATAGTAGTATTTTTTCAATAACTGTTATGTACCAAATTTTTTCTAATTTTGAGGATATACCCCAAGTGCTGGCTGTTACAGATCGAAGAGAATTGTGAAGGGTTAAAGTTTTGTTTTTGAGATATTGAATATGGAAATGCCAGAATTGCCGAGTATCTAATACTATTCCCAGATATGTGATGCTCTTGTCAATTTTGATTTTTTCTTGAGAAATTTTGATTATTGGCTTTCTTAGGTTTTTTATGGAAGTACCTCTTTTTGGAATATATAGTGCTTTACATTTCGTAGTAGAAATTTTAAGATGAAATTTATCTGTCCAGTTGCGGAAGATATTTAAAGAAAAACTGGAGTTAATTTCTATTGATTTCCGGCTACTTGCGTTCACAATGAGAAGAAAATCATCTGCGTATGCTTGGATATGGGTATGATTAATATTGTCGTATAGTTTTAAAACTTCGTTATCTTTTTAATATTAGAAATATTACAAGAAAACATTAATTGGCAACCACCTCCTTAGAAATTATCAAAATTTCAGTATGTGCGAGACTCAGATAACTTGAGCCTAGCAATTTTTCAGGCAAAAGGAAACAATTCTTCAGTTTTAATAAGTCACTTCACCATTTTCATACATTCCTTTTTGCAGTATTTCCTTTTCTAACGATATTTATACACATTTTTCGTCTTAAAATCAATTTTAAATAACAGAACAAAAGTATTCTCTGTTCTTATGCAGACGGCGTCAAACACCCGGGTGCCTGGGCATGTTGCCCTAACCCAAATCGAATATAATTAAAAATTTTAAAATCAATGCCAAAAATAACTTAACAGAAAATCTAAGTGACATAGAAATAAAAAATAAAGCACTATTACATTTGTCAAAAATTTAAGAGCTGTCAAATTGATGAGTTGTTTTTAAGAAAGAAAGTGAGGAATCTTGGTGCCAAAAAGAAACAGTAAATAAAGCATACGCAATAAATGCGTCATGAACTACAAAAAAAAAAAAAAAAAAAAAAAAAAAAAAGTATTCAGGAATAATTAAAAGAAAAAGAAAAATATAAATTGTTTTGAATATGTGAAATATAAGAAAATAATCACCTCTGGAACACCTATGGTAATTTAAAGCATTAGTCTTCTCTGGGCATCAAGTAGCATGCTTCACTGCAGATCATAATTTCATTTCAAAAAAGAATTAAAAGCAGTGTAGCAGGACGCCCAAAACATCTATTGCGACATACGACTTGAGTGCTACTAAAAGTAAGATAATGAGGAGATATTCGATCATTGTACTTACCACAGAATACAAAGGTACAAATCCTTCCTTATTCAGTGGTAGTTGCTTTTCGATTCTTAATTTGAAGGAAAGTTTCTCAACCCTTCTTATATTCATTGGTGATTTCGAGATTACGATTTCCATCCTCTAGAATGCAAAAGTCAGAATAAAGCTATAACTAGTATTATGTAGCTTGTCTGTATTAAATAATTGAATTCAGTCACTACAATTACAGTTTACTTTTGCATCTTACCCATATATGTGACACATAGCATATATTTCTTTACTCTGAGAAGCTAAAAGAAAAACTGTGATTCAAAAATCAAGAACTTTGACTACAGTAGTTTTATTTTACCACAAAATCACTACTGGCGATGTATTGTTCGGTTTATAACAAATTATTCACATAGCAACAAATAAAATGACCTTAGAATCAAGTTTTGTTGAAATGAAAACTAAGCGACGTCTAGGAAGGTTAAGATTTTATTTTTTGTGCACAGAAGTATATTCAAGCAAAGTGTAAGATGATGACAGTAAATGTAGTTTTACTCGGTATAGTAAAGAAAGAAGTAAAAACATTTGTAGTTCAGTTAATAGAGTATATACAGAGAAGCCAAGCTTCAATAATTTGTTTGCAAATAATGTATTCCTATCAAACGAGATTCATCAACTGTAAAGACCTTACTTTATTCTAACCAATGATTTTAAGGTAAGACTCTTTTCTTTCCCTTCTGATTTCAGTTTCCTGCCAGAATGTAAATTTTAACGTAGTATGCAAAATCTAAGTGTGTTCCGAAGAAATCAAGAGTTCGTGAGAAGTAGTAGAGAAGTTAGTTCTATGTTTATGCTGCGTGTTTAAAAATAGCTCTCTAGTTGGTGTTAACCACCTTTTTTCAGATTATATTCATATTCTAGGCTCGATGTTGTGTGCAGGCGATTTAGCGGTTTAGATAGATAACGAGTAAATCGTTTAGCCATTTTTATTATGATTTTACATTTTTATTTTCTGCTCGAGTTGCTTAGCCACAAGTGGTGGTCATTGTGAGCACCGAGTGAGTGCAACGCTTGTTAAGTTTTATTCAAATAAAAATGTTATTTTAAACCTTCTTTGGCAGTTTCTACTCTTCACAGGCATAGCGAAAATTCTGTACGGAGTCTTTTTCAAATCTAATTTTATATTTACTATTCAGTTCAATCTTCCCGACAACAACTTAGTTATAGAAAAAGACAGACAAGCAATTTTTAATTTAAATTTAAATTTAGGCAAAAACCAATCTTAATCTGGCTTTGATTTTATATAGGGTGGAAAGACTATCACTTTCGAGGACTCGCGTGCCTGACTTCCTCAAAATTCTTCGAATGAATTTTTAACTCTTCAAAGAAGGTACTGTTCTTAGTAAGCAAATATGTGACAAAATATTAGATTTTGCTATAACTTCATTCGCAGAGAGTATTTGTTGAAAGCCTGCTATACAAGTGATAGAGAAATAAATTATCTACAATATTGAATTTCAATTGATTTATTTTTAAATTTGAGGGAATTTTCTAACTTCTAACTTCTAGAAACTGCTTTAATTCTTAAATTGAAATCGATCTACGAAGATAAGATCTTTTTTTTTTTTTTTAAATTTTATGATTGTTAGTGTTTTTTCCAGTATTTACAAATTTGTGATAGTAAATTCTTCTATGAATTGTTAGATTGAAATCTGATGTCCTCTATATTGCAGTTCTTTCTTTTTTATTCTTTAAGACGCTTGATTATATAAATTCAGCATATACCGCTTTGTCCCTCCCCCTCTAAAAAAATTCCGTTAGTTCTTCTTGACTTTAGTCCTTTTCAAGACTGTTTAGTTGATATACTAAAACACTGTAAGTTAAAATCACTCCTGCAACTGTCAAAACAAATCCTTTGTTGATGACGAACATTTCCCATCCAGTAACTACCAAATGCGAATTTTTAATGAGGTTGGAAAGTAAAATAAAAGTCCTCATAGCATTTTCATCAGGATTTTGCCTTAAGACATTGCTTGAATTTTCTGCAATGATTTGCTTCAATAATTCTCCCTTTTGGTGCACATTACTTCCACTCCAAGTAAGAATTCCAAACGCTGCTAAACTTATCATCAAAGTCCAACTAACGTAAATTCTAGCAATGATGGAATGGAATCTTACGTTATGAGTAAATAAAAGGGTAATTGTGCAAAATATGCCACTGATTAGAGCTCCATAGAGTAACAAAGCACAAGAATTTAAAGTATTGTCTATTTCTTTAACATTCGCACATATTTTCTCGAATAATTCTAAATCCTTCAGCACACTTCCTGCTGCATATGCTTTTCCGCGTAAATGAGCTTTCAGAGACTTACCGTATGCTGTTAAGATATTTGCTATAGATATATAAGAATTATAACAAAGCAGTAGAGCTAAGGAACAATTAGCAGAGCTCACGAAATATACAAAAATTGCTGAAAATAAAGCTGTTCGGATATATGTTTCGTGATACTCAACGGCTTTAGAAAATGGTACTTGAATAACCTTTAGATAATACTCCCATTCTTGATAAAACAAGAATAAGGCTTGTAGTATTACGGACACAATCCCTGATATAAACAGCAGTAGTATTTCTAATTTTATAATCGGACTACCTATATGGGCTTCTGAGTTTAAATTTTTTTCCGAGAGATGACAAATCTTTTTAATGACACTCTTCACGTTTCGTCGACGGAACATGAGAATCAACATTATGACGTAACCACTTGTATTATAGATGTAAAATGCTGTTTTTGAAGAATATTCTGGTAAAATTTTATATACATACAGGGTACTAAATGCAAAGGCAATTATCTTAACAAAAAAGGAAAAACCGCACCAAAAAAGAGCGGATACACGAGAAAATCTAGTCTCTATATTTCCAAGCGGAATTCCATTTGCCAAACATACTATAAATATTATATAAAAGGAATTTTTCTGTTTTCTGTTTTTTGTTGCGTACGCACGTAAACAACCTTTTTTCTTAAAGTGTTTTTCAAGAAACATTTTTCGTTGGTCACATCTATGAATCGGCCTTACTTGATTATAACTGTAAACTTCCATTCAGAACTTAATTTGTTTGTAAAATGTTCACATTTGTGAAAATGAGCAAAAATATTTTTGAGACTCTTTTGGATCACGATTTGATTTGAAAGCGAAAGTTATTTTTGATCACAGAACACCTAAGGAATGTAATATTTGTATCTTATAGCCAATATTAGCATAACTAATGATTGATAATATAAATTCGTACACAATATATACACCAAATATATGCGAAAAGTCACGCCGTTAATTTTGGGTTGATCAGAAGAAATCGATAGAAAACGTGCAACGAAAGCAAATCATTATCAAATTTCGCTTGCTTCATAGTTATAACGTCTTACTCGAAATGAGAATCATCAATACAATGATACACTTCATTTTCTTCAGTTTTCCAAAAAATATACGTAAACCGAGGAAAAAAAAATATTCGGATTATTTAACTTTTTTTCTTTGTCTGTCAAAAGCGAGAGGTAATTCTCTAAATTTACATAATAGGCAATCTTCTTCAAGCTCGAAGAAATTAATGTTAAAAGTAATGCGAAATACAATCAATGCTGCAAAGCTAATAATATAATATGTATTCTAGAGAAAGAAAATTAACCTTTCGTGACTCGTATTAAATAAAAGAACGCATTTGTATATCTTCGAATTAAAGAAAAATTACAAAGTTCTGTATCGTGTTGGCCAATTATGAGTGTAGTCATAAGAACAGCACTTTTAAAATGGATCTCGATATTTATTTCATGAATATCTCAAATATCTGAAATTGCGTATATTACCTTGTTTTATGAAAAATTGCTTTGGTAGTAAATGACACAGAAATTTGATGCATTCTGTATTATATTGTTGCAAACAAAATAATACAGAATGCAGAAATTAATATTTCGGTCAAGCAAAAACAACAATGTATTTTATTGAAGCTGAGCTCCCTTACGGATTAATCCTAGGTATGTACTCTTAATTGTATAAATAAGGTAAAAAAAAATTATGAAAAGAATTTGGAAATAAAATAAAGGATTTTACTAAAACAGTTTTAACACTGGAGTCAAAAGTTTTTATAAAAGAGGAAATCAAATTATTTATGTACTCCTCTACGATATCCAACTAGTAAAGCACCCATTATACGTTAATAAATCTAAACTTTTAAAAGTAAACGATTTGCGGAGTTATTCTAGAACAGTGTTCCTCAACTGGATTTACTCCAAGGACCGGTAAAATATTTCGGTACGTTCTCGCGTTTAATAATAAGTTAAGTTTAGTAATTCAATCTGAAACAATCAGCGACACAGCCTTCTGACTGTCAGGCTATAACGGTGAAGACAGCTTCACGACAAAGCACTAGAGTACAGCTCCCGACTCTGCTCTGTCGTTCTCGGAACTCTACGTACTCTCGCGACTCCCCACGCTACAACTCGCGATGCACTCAACGATACATTAAAGTACAGCTCCCAAATCGGTTCGGTCGTTCTCGGAGCTTAACACACTCTAGGATAAATCTCGGCTATGCACTAACTCGAGATGCACTCGACGACCAACTTGGCACTAGACTTCGAGACATTCGCTCACTGACTCTTAACTGACTCGACTAGGCACTCTCTGACTGACTATCAACTCGATGGACTCGGCACGAACTGACTGTCCGCGTACCAGCAGGGTTTATATAGCTTTTGACTTGTGTTCCAGAACATTCTGGGCTAAAACAGCAACTAACTAATTTTGGTTCGCCCGCCTCCTTCCAGGAAGAACACTACGGGCCAGTTTTCATTATAATCACCTCTTGCCGAAAAGTAAGCCGAAAATAAACTTACTGATCGCACGTTAGTATAACGAGCCTGTCAAGGTTAAGGCATCGTGCCGGACATTACAGCGTCCCTGGCTGGAAGATTTGTTGATCTCGTCAACTGGGGACCCATTGTTCCTTTATTAATATAAGAATATACAGTGGTGGCCAAAATTGTGGACACTTTTGGAAATTTTTATGCATTTGAACTTTGTATGCTTATAGAAAATGTTAAGTTTCGCAAAATGCAAATTTGTATATATCATTTTAAAGAGAATTTATTACTGAATTCAATACAAAACACAAAATTCAATTATTTGCAATACAAAACAAGTTATATGTACTTTAATATAAATACAAAACACAGTTATGAAGTGGTTTGTAATGTCTAGCTTTCCTGGCCAATCACTGTTCTTGTTCTGAGAACCAATCAAATGTTAGTAATTGCCAGTAAAAGCTGACATCATGTTTACACTTGAAACAATTTATTATTTTGCTTTGTTCTGTAGAAGGAGGACCTGTTTCTTATACACTGCAATTACAAGTAGAAATTTTTGTAAAAATTTTTAATATTTAGTCAAGAAGCAATGACATCAAATAAAAGAGTAAATTGGACACCCACCTAGAAAGAGATGTAATAATATTGTGCTACGAGAAAGTGGTCTTTCCTATGCTGAAATTGCAAGACAGGTGGGTGGTTCAGTGACTACTTTACAAGTAAACGATTTGCGGATCTGGAGTCCGAAAGTTTTGTATACGATATCAGGAGAAAAATTCAATAAAAAACAAAGAAGGAAAAGGCCCAGAAAGGTGCATCACATCTATTGATGACAGAAGAATAAAAAGACTATGTCTCCAAGATAGAAAAATGTCATCAGCGGCCATCAGAAGTGATCTGAACGATGCTGGTGTTTCTGTCAGTTCAAGAACAATCAGGAGAAGATTAACAGATTTTGGACTGAGAGGTAGAATTCCACGAAAAAAGCCTTATCTTAATTTTCAGCAACGAAAAAAAAAAAAAAAAAAAGACTACAGTGGGCAAAGGAGCACATTAATTGGACAGATGATCAGTGGTCACAAGTTACATGGGGTGATGAAACTAAGATATCGTTATTCGGTAGTGATGGGCGATAATATGTAAGACGTAGAATAGGAGAAGAGCTACATCCTGACTGCATTCAAGGAACTGTGAAGAACCCAGTTAGTGTTATTATTTGGTCATGCACGTCAGCAGATGGTATTGGTCGTCTTCATGTCATCGATGGGACACTGAATGCCAGAAAATACATTGACACTATTCTAGAACCAAAACTTCTACCTTCCATCAGAGATCTCATTCCCAACAATGCTTCGTTTATTTTTCAGCAGGATTCTGCTCCTTGCCACACGGCCAAAATATCGAAAGAGTAGTTTCGTACAAAGAGCATTAAATTGTTGTCATGGCCAGGAAACAGTCCTGACCTCAATCCTATCGAAAATTTGTTGCACCGTTTGAAAACTCTTGTCCGAATGAGGCGCCCATCAAATGAAAGGGAACTAATTGAGGCTATAATTGTTTCCTGGCATCATGTAATAACGAAAGAAGAGCTTAAAACTCTTGTCAGCTCAACGAAACGTCGATGTGAAGCTGTAATCAAAAATAAAGGGTACCCTACTAAGTACTGTAACTCACTGCAATCATCACTATCAAATGTATATCGATAACTATTATCGTTTAACTTTTTTTGTATTAAAAATAATTGAATTTTGTGTTTTGTATTGAATTCAGTAATAAATTAGCTTTAAAATGATATATACAAGTTTGCATTTTGTGAAACGTAACGTTTTCTATAAGCATACAAAGTTCAAAAATATAAAAATTTCCAAAAGTGTCCACAATTTTGGCCACCACTGTATATAGTTACAAAGAAAGACAAAGAAATATATACACTATTTACAAAGTAAAGCCTTGTCTTTACTATTAACAGATGTACAGATGAATTCAACATCAGTTAGTTATACAGACGTAAAGATGAATTCGACATCATTTAGTTATACAGACGTAAAGATGAATTCGACATCAAGATAAATGAGAACAGATGGAAAGTTGACTAACTTTCTACAATCATTTTCTCTTCGTTTATGACCAACGCTTTCATGAGCATCTTTATCCCAGCTGCACACTTGGGATTGCAGAAGAGTTCCTTTTTAGGAATCGTAGATGTGAAGTCTGGAAGGTGCTCCTTCCTCTCCTTTGAAAGTAGTGGGCAGTCGAAGATGTAGTGCTTGGCATTTGCTGTCTCTGCGTCAGCGCCGCAACCACACTTTTCTTCTTAGGAATCTTTTAAAATAACTCGGAAAATTTCCGTGATTTGTTATCACCATAACAAGGAGAGTCTGTCCTCAATCACTAAAGTGAAACCTTGGGGTAGTACTCATATATGAGTCTACCTGTGTCCGCTTCATACCATCGTTCCTGCCATTCTTCTGTGACGTCTTGTATTATGTTATATTTTGCAACACTTTTAGAAATTGGTAGGTCGCAGTCCACAATATCCTTCCTCAAGGCCTCCTTAGCAGCTTTATCGGCTGCATCATTCCCGTCTATGCCAATATGCCCCTTCACACAGTTCAGTGTGACTGAGCGGGAGGGCTAAAACAGTAAGGAGGTTCTCCATCCATATGCATCATAGCATATCGCCAATTTTGTTGCCAAATGGACGATTTCTCGTCAAATGTGGCAACCCTGCCTTCCCTTGCCATTTTCCGGCAACCCTAAACCTGCTTTGCTTGGAAGCTATTTTACCGCAGCTGGACATTTTGTAACAATCTTAGTACTATTATTATTAAAAAGTGATGTGGACACAACATGACTTCCATGGCTATCTGCCTAAAGGACAAGGGTAGGTATTTTAATAAAGATCAGCATTTAAATATTCAAATGCTACAAATGCTCCAGCTATTTCATTTGAAATATCTAATTTTAGAAACTATCCTATTTCAATAATTCTAATCGCTAATTCAAAATCAGATTTTTTATTGATAATTCAGGAATATAGTTTGACTTAAGACAAGGAAGCGCAACCCGTAGCTTGCGAGCCACTTTGATGGGGCTCGCATTACATATTTGGTCCCTTTTCAATCTTGTGAAGTCATGTGCCAAAAGGGAAGCTGAAAAAGTAGAATTCCATTTACGCCACGCACTCAAAGGCGCAGGCGACATGCTATTTTAACCTAGGCTCTGCGCGATAAGATTGTTCTCAACATTCCACATATCATCATTGGTGGGTTGCATCAAACTAAACTTAATGGTGCGGTTTCATTCCCTGCATTCAGTTCGATGCTTATGAGAACTTTTGCTGCTTTTACAGGTGACAGGTGACGGAGGACGGGGACGCCTGGCGTCTAACAGAGGTAAACAGGCATGTGTCCCATACCTTCCCCTATCCAGACTGCTTTTACAGTGCCACCGTCAGCCGCCTGCATGAAATACATGCCAGCGAACTCATAGAACGAGTTTTCGAAGTTGCGTGAAGTAGATTATCTGGCCGCTTCATACAGGTATTAAAAATATTTGCTTCTTATATATATATATATACTAATCATTAATACCTATTAAAACTAATAATATATGAGCCGGAAAAAGTACCACATTTCATAAAAAATATGATACTGAATATCCTTCTACCAGCAGTCTAGGAAAATGTAAAGTGAAAGAATTGAAAAGTACATTCGCTGCCCAATAATCACTGTTTACCAAATCCGCTACACATAAACTTGCATTTGACAAAGAAACCTTTGAGAATGGAAACATAAAAGCAGTGTAATGTTTGCTGCATCGAAGGCTTTATTTCATGAAGCTAAAAATAAGAATGGAATTATGTATCCAAGAATTCTAATTATCCAGAAAATTAATCATTCGTTGTGTAGAAGCTGTGTCTGAAAATGTCAGAAGATTAGTAAAAGATGTTTTAAAAAAATGCATTTTACTATATGGTGAAACAACAGATACCTGCAGTAGAGATTGGAGATCCGCTTCGGAATCAATTCACTAGCCTGAGTGAATGGTCAGCGCTCTGACAGAAACAGATCGGCAGGTCTTTAAACGGCCATTCACATTAGGCTTTATCTGAGTTAACGGAGCCAGTTCCATGTGTCGACTAGCTCCGCTATACTTGCAGTTCAGATTTTTCAACTCGCTGGACTATGGGGAAAATCTGGTTTTGGAGATGAGTCGACTATGTCAGATGTCTCCGTTAGCTCAGATAAACCCCAGACTGAATGGCCCTTAACAGTTCACCGAGAGCTGTCGGGAAGCGTGCCAAAAATTTGATTCTTCTTAATATAAACACTAGCAGTCTTTCCTTTATTATTTACCGGATAAATCTCTGACCATTTTTTACGTGTGTTAGGTATGTATATATGTGTGCTTTTGGCTTGCTGGTGTTCCATCTCATAATAGTCGAGATTAGTGTAAGATCTGGCTCCTTCGGAGTCATGACTGGATCTGATTCCAACGGAATCTTCATTATTCGCTCTTTCAAATCTGGTTCCTACGAAGTCTTGATTATTTGCTCTTTTCGCTTCCTCGGAACTGTGTCGTAGTACAGCTATGTATATTAGGTATTACCTTTTGATACAATATTACTGTAACATTTATGTAAAATAAATTGTATTTCTATTTAATTACTTATTTATTAACGTCTTGTAATCAATAGCTGTGAATTTCTCTTTAATCTTCTTTACAATTTTTATAAACATAAATTTTTCTATCAAATATAGTTTTTCAAGGTTGCAAAGCAAAATGTGGATCCTATTGAATAGAAGAACCTCGAGCGATATTTGGTATCATTTTGTCAAATTAGATTTAAAAAAAAAGGAAAATGCCAATACTGTCAGCAGACAATTGCCTGTTCTTTGGGATCTGTCTCCAATCTAAAAATTTATTTTTATACTGTGTAGCTTTGTAGTAGCAAAAAATTATCAATTATAGAAATAAAATAACGTAACCTTGAACAAAAATGAACTTAATTTTCATTATTTTTTTAACTTTTAGCATTTTTTTTATTCCAGAATTTTATTGTAGAAAGTATTTTTAGAGAATCTCAAAAGTACACCTGAAAGAAATCAGCTCATAGAGTGAGCGGTTTGGTAGCGTTGATTCCAGCGATCCCATTCCCTTGCGCTCAATTCTTTCTGCTTCTTCCCCATCTTTGCACATCGTTCTTGATCCATGTCTGTTCCGAATGCATTCATCAAGGTCATTGTTAGTAAGCGGTGAATCGCTAAAAAGAACTGATTCACGATTCATTTCAGTGAAAGAATGGTTCTGATCCGATCCCTTAGAGGAGTGGTTTTTGTCCACCTCCTAAAATCTGCAGAGTATCTCAAGTAAATATTTTATGGGAATGGTCATTGACGGTTGCTCAGTGAAGGAAGATACTCTGTTAGTTTCGCCGTTAAACGTCAATACACGTAAACTGAACGTATGCAAAACCATTAAAAACGAAATAAATCCTCCGCTTCAAAAGCTTGTGTCCATAACAACAGACGATGCACTTGTGATTGGTTCTGCTGTTGGTTTCATCCCAGTGTAAGAACGGTGCTGACTTTCCTAACTTTTTCAACTATCACTGCATCATACATCAGCTAGCATTATCTGCAAAAGATTTAAGTTATAAATACATGATGAAAATTTTTCTAAGACTTGTAAATTCTATTCCTGTCAGGCCACTTCAGAGTAGGTTGTTCAAAGTATTGACTGATGAACTTGTATGAAACTGGACGTTATGGATTTTACGTTCTGAAATCCGATGGCTTGGTAAAGGACTATACCGATTTTTAGGGCTTCTTTCAAACATAAAACAGTTTAAGATAACAGTAGAAACGAAACTTATGAAGAATTTCAGAATCATACCTGGTTATCTGATTTAGCCTTTCTTATAGAGATCCCACCCAGGATGTAAACATTCGATTCCTCCTATAAAAGAAAGTAACTTTGGCCATTTGGAATGTAACTTTTGGAGAACTACCAGGGGTGTTTGTGGGACCCCAAAAAATTCCCTGAAACTTTTACGGACTTACCGACATTTTGGAGTTTCGAGAAGGGGGGGGGGAGAAATGAAAAATTACAGTTATGAAGTATTGAATGACCTAATTATAAAAGTTCAATGAATTACTTTTTTTGCAAAATTAATAACCATAAATTTTCAAACACATAAACTACTACATTTTATGTAAATATTTTAAATTACCTGAATTAATTTTTTTAAAAAAAATTATCTAATTTCTGCTGCTTTTTTTTATTTTCTGATGTTTGTGGGCTTGTCTTTCTTTTGTGGTGAACTTCATAATTACAGGAAGGTTGACTTTTATTTTCCTCATTTACAGTTGAAGAAATTTCCTCGAGAACTGCACATGCAAAGGTAGAAGCAGTTTGCTTTTCTGCTAATGTAGAAGGTTTTTCAGAGACTTTTATAGGTGACTCATCTGAAATACATGTTTTTAAGTCCTCTTGATATGTTTTCCAACTTCTGTTCATATTCAGTAAGAGATCTTTGTGAATTGGATCAGTCATTGGATTTTTTGAGCCATATTTTTCACATGAGGTTTCTTTAGAAGCCATTAAATCATATTTAATAGTCTGCACTGCATCTAGGGAATCAATCTTAAGAGAGGTTCTATAGTCAGTGACAAGTGTATCCATTAAGTTGAATGCACTTTCCACTAATGGGCCATGGAAGCAGCTAAGGCAGGCTTTGACCAATTTAGCCAATGTAGGATACTTATAATCATTTGTGAAATCATCTTTTAAATTAAAAACTTTAGACCAATATTTATCAATTGTACACTTGACTTGATTTCCACTTTCATCAGATGTGTAGAGCATTTCTTTGGTGATATCAATATCACTCTGGTATAACCTTATTTCAGCTTCTACTTTTGACTTTTCATTATCACTAAAAATATGGGACATAAAAGATGATAATTTTTCAAAAGCTAATATTGTACTGGTTTTACCTTTTAGCTCTGGATCTAATGCTGTAAAACTAATTAAATATGAATTTTTAAGGGGTAATTTCTGTTTCATTTGCTGTGCTGTATTAGTATAAGCTTTCATCAGAGAAATTTGGAATTCTTTTGCTATTGGATGATTTTTTGATAATTTCTTCAGGAGAGTGGAAGCTTCTGCACCAGTAAATATTACTTTGCTAGGTAGATGGAATTCTGGATTTGTGACATCAACCTTTAATAAATCATTATAAGATGTGCACTCTATATTTTCTGGCTTCATAAAAAAAGAGAAAAATTTTGCCATCAATTTATAAATACTGGAATGTATTAAATGAAGCATTTTTTTTTTTTTTTTGTTTCAAATAATTTAATATATGTGTTGAACTCTGGTAATACTGCTGAATATAATGCCATATGCAATAAAGTTTTGTTTTGCATAACAAATAACCCATTTAGTATTCTTTTTTTCCGAGCTAAAGCATCCTTTGTGAGTTGTTGGGAATGCAAGCAAGAATACATCCCTTCAACAATTTTTTTCTGAGCTGCAGAAATATTTCTTTTATTGTATACAGTTTCAACATAAGAAAAATAATCCCCTTTATCAGTTTTATCCAAGTAGTGAAAATAAAATGCAATAAGAGCATCCCACAGATCTTTGATTCTTTCTAAAACACATAAAATGTACACCCACCTATGGTCTGGTCTCTTTAAGGGCTTAAGTTTTTTAATGGCAAGGGATTCACAGATTTTGAAAAAAATTTCTCTTTTACTGCAACTTTTCATATCAAAATAGATGTCATCAAACAAATCTTCTAAGTATCTATCAAAACATGAAGCAAATTTTTTTGCACAGTTATTAGCTGTGTGACATGTGTCACCATCAATATCTAATAAGTGGGGTGCTTTGTTTGATCGTAGTCTGGTTTCAACACCCTTTTTTTTTCCACGCATGGTGTTACATGAGTCCATTAATACACTAATTAAGTTTGTCCATGGAATATTATTATCTTCAATAGTATTAACAACTGCTTTGAAAACAGCTTCTGAATTGCAAGATTCCATCTTTAGAGATGCAAAATGATGAACTACAACTTCATTTTGATTGTTGTCATAAAACTGCACCAATATTGCCAGTATACTTTCTTGAGCATTTCTAGTACTTTCATCCAAATTTAGAGAAAATGGAGTCTCCTTTAAAGTTTTAATGATATTTTCCTTAATAGTTTTTGCGAGCCCATATTTCATCTTATAACATGCAGTAGTCCTGGACATTTCCAACGAGTTTAGTGCCGTCTGATCGCGGCTCAACTGTTTGCAGAGTTCAATTAAATTGGGAGCTACATTGAAAGAAAGAGAATTCTCGGCGATAAACGAAATTATTAATACCTCTTGGCGTGCTTTTCTTGTCACTATATCCAATGGCCGAGCATCAGTCTCCAGTAAGTCATCAGTATTTTTTGAATTAGCATAATTACTTAATGTCATTGAATGTCTAATGCACTTTGAATATTTTATGTGCGTCACATTTTTAGAATGATTTGTGAAAGCCTTGAATCCTTCCCCACCATACTTCAGCAGTGAGTTACAAAAAACACAATATGCTTGTCCAGCAACATTTATTTTCTTGCACCATGTGCCGATGGCATCCCCATTACCATCTCTCCGTTCAATCCAATTCCACCTAAATGCATTCCGGACACCTTCTTCTAATTGTATAATATCACTATTTATATCGAGAAATTTCATAGTGAAATTCTCTTACGTACATAAATAAAAAAATATTTCAATAAACGAAACGAAAATTTACACGTGCATCAATAAATGAAAAGAAAATTTTACACAGCGGAGAAAAAAAAAGTTGAGAAGCGATCAATAACAAATAGCTAATACGGCGAAAAATCCCCCTTCTCTACTTATTGGCGCCACGCCAGGAGAAGACCTTTGAACCCAGAGTCACGTGATCGCACATCTGGTCGATCGAAGTCTCTCCCTTTTTTTTCTTCGGCGCCTACTTGCCGAAAAGAATCCAGAAGAGAATGTCCGAGAACCGGGGGAATCAGTCATAACTCGCAGTAAGGAAAGAACAAAAAAGTTGTTTTTTCCCCCTTTTCACGCATTATCACTGCCTTTGGAGAAAGAAAGGAAAAGTTTTCACCACACACACTGACCTTGCGTTTTCTGCTTTCAAAGCAAACAAAATTACCCAGATCAAAATAAATAATTCATTATTATTCCTGCTTCCTTTTGAAAGACGATACCCGGAATTTCCGGGTATCGAAGTTCAAAATCCCCGGAATTCCGGGGTTTCCCCGGAGCACAAACACCCCTGAACTACATTATTTTCAGTCTGATCTACAATTAAAAACAAGAAAATCACAAACAGATTTTTGGACACTCAATAATGAGAAAAATATCCACTCTCAAAGAACATTAACAAAGCTTATATGCCTGCTTTGAATCAATATACCTTTGTGAACCTGATGAAACTTGTTAAAATCAAAGTTATGATCTAGGATAACAGAATACAAGACAGTAATATCGCACCTGAGTACAATACACTCGCTGAAGTGATGCTGTGTCAGGTTTCACATTAAAATATGCTTTTCCTAAATTTAATTTGCATCTTATTAAATTTTCAATAAATAGCATTATTATATATAAACAGAATTTAAAGAAAAAAACCAAAAACAAAAAAAAAAAGTCAGGTTGTTAAGTATCAGTTGATTACGAAACTTCATGTTCAGTATAGGAATTAAAGTGGCATGTTCAGTATAGGGATTAAAGTGATTATGGCAAAGCCTCGAAGGCTATCTGCTTAAGGGGAGGGATGCCTTCGTGGAGGGCCTTCTAAGGGAAACTGGTTCGTATACACGTTACACATGGGGAAAACCACGAAAATGCCAATGCAGCCAGCCCGTTCGCGGTGTTCGAACCTCGGACCAAACTAAAAGTGTTCAGCGACTTTACCGCTCGGCCGCTGGTGGGCGAGTTAAAGAAATTTTAAAATATTTTAATCTTACAAATGAAATAAAGATATGAAAATTAAACGAAATACCTTTTGATTCTGTTTCTAACTGATGAAAAATTAATATCATTACATTTAAGTAATATACAAGCAACAGCTTAACACTTAAATACAAGAATGATATAAATGTTGCAAAAATTCAGTCAGAAATATCTAATATAATTCATATTATGTTGAATTGATGATTAGGAAAAAAAATGCAGAATAATGAAGAAAAGTAAATAACATTCAACCACACTACTTTGCATAAGCTTGGTCCAGTGTTTGAATACATTTATAAAATATTGCCCCCCCCCGCAAAAAAATATTGGAGAAAGAAATAATGTATATTCTTTCTTCCCCTCTTTTTAGAAAGAGCTAAATTTAAGAAGACTATTTATTATGTATTTATTTATTTTAGGCTTTATTTGAAAAAGACTTTTATTTGCTTTATTGAAAAAGTATTATTTACTTTATTTGAAAAAGACTTCATGATAATGTTTTCAATTAAATAATATCTGGTTGTAATGAAAATCTTCTACCAAAAAACATTGTTAATAACAAAGATAGAGGAAAAAAAAAAACACATGAAAGCAGTAACTTTGCAGGAAGTAATCAACCAAATCTACGATTTTCTGCCAATGTTTTGGCAGTTTTTTAAAGCCTTCGACCTAAAAACTTGATGGCTGTGAGTCCAAAAGCAGATCAACCTCATTTCGGACATTCTATGCAGAATGGAAGATAGCACCAGCAAGATGTAGCTGCAGGTGTGAAAAAAGGTAGAAATTCAAAGCAGTGATGTCGGGGCTATATAGTGGGTGTGACAAAAGATCCCATCTGAGTCCATATAGAGTCCAGTAGGTTAATGCAGACACGTGGGATCTTGCATTATGTTAATGGAACTTTACCTTTTTGTGCCGGAACTCAGTTCGTTTTCCCTTGATGACAACAGCATCAACATGGACTAGCATCTCGCTGTACACCTTGTTGTCGAGAGTTTCCTTTTTTCTAGATACTCTTAGTGAATAATACCACAGCAATCCCACCAGATACAAAGCATGATCCTTTTTGTTAATGAAATTGTGCTTTGTGACGCTGCAGACGGGCCTACCGGCACAAACCAACTCCCTCTTCAGACTGTGTTGTTGAAGTAAATCCACTTTTCCTCACAAGTGACAATCCAGTCCAGAATTTCATCTTTGCGTTGATATTCGAGCAGATTAGTACATGCCCGAACATGTCTGTCCTTATCTGCTTGAGTCGACGCATGAGGCCCACAACAATTGAATTCTACATCAAGATTATGCGGTGTATAGTGTGACTAATTGATATGGCAGTAACATCTAACCCTTTAACAAGTTCTCCAGTGGTTGCATACTGATCTTCTTCCATAAATTTCTTGCTGGCAGGCCTGTCAGTGCGAGTTGTTTCTTGAATGCCATAGACCTTCTTTTTGAACTTTTGGATACCAAACCTTCACACTGTCATATGATACAACATTAGTACTTAAGCTAACATGATCTGGTGACATTCTGCAGCTGACATTTTGCAACAGAACCGGAAGTAAACAATGGCTCTAATCTGCTAGCCTGTAGTTCCGTTTCAGACACCTTGTACTTAATGATAACGATATTTTCTTACAAATTTCACAGCACAATGTTCTAAAGCAAATCTCTTTCTTTCAAATGCAAAAATCGTTTCACAAAATATGATTAAACATGGCAACGTGAACTATTTGTGCAGATGATATTTGCAGTAGCAGTAAACCTTCATTAAAACCCAATATAATTAAACTGTGAATAAACTTATTTATGAATGAATCTGGCTTATTGAATATGTTTGCAGAATTATCATCTGCAACTCTTTTCTCAACATACTGAATAGCACAAAAAAAAAAAAAAAAAAAAAAAAAAAAAAAAAAACTGTTTTGTGGCATTATACAATTTTAATCTGTGAATCAAGCATCACTGAAATCTGGAATGAGCCAAATTATCGAACTTTTGCTGCAACATATCCTGCTTGCCAACTAAAAAACACTACATAGACACTGCTGAAATTGTGCATACCACTGGAAACTTTCATCCCCATAACTGCCAACCTTGAAATATAAAAAACTGGGAGGTTCTCAATTCATAAAACTGAACATTTCCAGAAGTTTTCCACCTTAACCCAGACATAATTTCAAAAGAACTCCAAACTTACTCAAATTCATCCTATAATGCACCACTGAAATTACTAATATATCTGACATAATATATACTAATATTTAATTAAGATATTCTAAATTTTATGCTTCTCATTTTAATTTTATTTTCTGATTTTCTTCCAATTTTATACTGACAAAACCCAAATACAGAAAAAAAAAAAAAAAAAAAAAAAAAACTTTTATTAATCAAAGTATGAATGATAAAAGTAATAATTGATAGTACATACTATTGTATGGATAAGCTCAGTAATACATCTATTGGTGCAAAACAAATTTACGTAGAAATATTTAACTGATTAAACATTGGTTGAATCTTCATAAAAAGTTCTACAAATATCAACAATAGATTAAGACAATTCAAATCAAATAACGTTTAATATGAAAATTATCCTGAAAATGATTAAGGATAAAGAAATGGAATGCGCATAATTAAATTTTCATTAATTCAATACATTTTATTTAGTGCCAGGAAACATTTTCCTTATAAAAGATAAAAATTAAAACTTGGTAGATTCAGTGATTTCTGGAGAGATTGGTGATGGAAAACGAGAATATCTCAGTAAAACCAGGAGAATTGACAGCTATGCATCTCTGACAAGAGTAACTGAGAGTCAATTTCACACATATAAAAAAAGTTCCATCTACTTTAAAAACTTAATAGATGCACAGAAGTCTAATTTTATAATGATAGTTCAAAAGAAATAAGTATATAGTAATATAAACAGAAAAAAGTTTAATAGTAGACTAAAAATAGTAACATTCTGTACAGTTTTTCAGTTAGCAATTGAAAGAACCGTAGTTTGATTCTTAGCTAGGTCACAACTCTTTTTCATGATTCTTATTTCAAAATACTGTATTTATCAATTAATAGTAAAATTATTAAATGCATTTTTCAAAGCTAATACCAAATACCCAAAAATAAAAAAATACTGCTAACTTAGCAATTGAAAGAACCATGGTTTGATTCCTAGCTAGGTCACAATTCTTTTTCATATTTCTCATTTCAAAATACTATTTGTTCTCAATTAATAGTAAAATTATTAAATGCATTTTCCAAGCTAATGCCAAATACACAATAATAAAAGAACACTTGCTAACTTAGAATGAATCACTAAAACTAAACTGAACATCACGAGCTAGCATGATTTTGTTAACTGAATTCCCTTCTCTAATTACACTCATTTCCAAAAGTTAAGCACAGAGAGGAAAATGCTAATTTCTGGAAGCCAATCAGAATTGAAGAGAATGAAATTCCCTGCAGATAGATGGAAGTATGCAATTATGTTAGGTAACAGGTATTGCACTTTCATGTCAAGAAATATGCAAAAAAGGCAGTCTTATAAGAAGCCAGCTTTATGAAGAGTTACAGAAGTTGATTGTAAGTGCTGATAGAAGGTGTTTAAAACTTTCGTACAATTTGTTTTCAAGACATATGTGTTTCTATGACTTCCAGAAGACGAATGGAAGATTCTTAGCGCTGGCGTGCTTTGAAGCAGGATAGTCAATCACAGATGTTGCTCTTTTCTTCGGCGTTTGTCATTCTGTAACTTCACGTTTATGAAAACAATTCCAAACCACACAGACAGTTGTCCAAAAGCCCGTATCCAGTCACTCAAGGGTTACAACACCCACAGAAGATTGACATATTGCTACTGTAGCCAAGTGGAATCGCAGAGCGACCTCCACACGTGTGACATCTGTGGTTACAGCGTCCATTGGTAAGGCGATATCTGCAGCTACTGTATGCCAAAGATTTCATATGAGTGGACTGTACACCCGGGTACCTCGAGTTTGTGTTCCTCTATCTGTCCAATCATGAGGGGCACAATTACAGTGGTGCCCGGAACATGTCTGGAATGTGTCTGACTGGAGCAATGTCATGTTTATTGACAAGTCAAGATTTGCTCTGATGATTTGAGCAAGATGACAAGTGTATAAGGATATGACGTACACAACGAACACGCAATCAGTCCCAAAACATCATGCATTCCGAGGCGGAAGCATTATGGTGTGGGCAGGAATTTCATTAGGATACCACACCGACCTGCACATCTTTAAAGGGGTTCTTTGACGGCTCTTTGGTATTGAGATGAAGTCCTAGAACCCATTGTGAGATTGTATGCTGCAGCAGTTGGCTCTACTTTTGTTTTAATGGACGATAACACACATCTCCATAGAGCTGACATCGTCTATGACTACCCGGAGAGTGAAGGGATTGTGTGTATGGCGTGGCCAGCATACTTGCCCAACCTTATCGCATTGAAAATCTTTCGGATGCTCTCGGCTGTGCTGTATCTTCATGTTTCCCACCTCCAGCCACTCTTATTGAGCTGGAAACTGCTCTACAAGATGAATTGAAAGCATGATCACAATGTGTAAACTTGTGATCATACAAGTATACAGACAAGGGGGAGATCACATACCCTATTAATGTCCTTTTTTTTTTTTTTTTAATTTATGCTATTTATTTTCACTTTATACATAATTCTGTTTAAGTTTTCAGTATGTCATTATCTGATAACTTACAATAATGTAATATTGTTTTCATTTCTGTATATAATTATTGATTTTGTTTTATGCATAAATATACATGCTACTTTCCTGCTGAATTTTGTGTCAATCAAAGCAGTATTTGTTGATTTCTTTGCATTTTAAATCTTTGTGCTTAACTTTGTGTGTGAAGCGAGTGTATATGCAAAATTTTGCTGCATTTATTTATATTTCAATGCATTGCCTTGTAATATTATTTGAATGAATATATAAGCATAATGCCAGTTATATGATATTTGAATTTATCCAACAAACTATTAAAACATAATTCATACTAAAAATTATTGTTGTCATTAATATCATTATATTACCATATTGTATGTTTCATTAAAAATATATTGTCTGCACTACTTCTCATTACATGCATAGTAATTAACATCAACATTTAAGTATTGATTTCAACATACAGCAATCATGTATATCTTGCATTGCCCCCAATTTTCAACTGATTTTTTTTCTTCTTCAGTGTGCATCTAACAGTCTCAGTTATCTGATCACTGTTCAATCTAATTTATATTAGATATCTGGAACTATTTTTTTATTTTCAGGAATGTATTTATTGTTAAATCACACACCAGAAAAACATTAATAAAGAAAATTTTTATTCAAGAACATAAAAATGCAACATTGGTTACACTGTCAAAAACAGTATGAAACGAACTGGCTGACAAAATGAAACTCCCAATTGCAAGATTTATTTAAAATTTAATGACTTAAAAAACATATAAAAATATATTGTTAATGATTATAGCTCTAATGATTCTTGTTAATCTTTTATCTTTTTTTTTTTATTTTTCTTTATTTCAGAATAAAAAATATAACAATGAAACTATGTATTATGAAGAGAATTCTTACAATTTTTATTTAGTTTCAATACTGAATTAAATGTTTCATTGCTAAGAAATAGATGATATTTTATATAAGAGAAAATTCTAATCATAAGCTGTTTGAATTAAAAGATTTACAGAATCATGTTACTGTGAATGTGCTTTTACTTTAACTGCATATTAATGAAGACTAATAAACTAGATGAGATTCCATACATGCTGGCATCAAAATTGCAAGAATATCTGTGCCAAACTCTAAAAATAAGGGACACAGCAAAAAGCCTGAATTATTGCAAGAATTCAAAACTAAATATGACAAATTCATTTAATAACAACAACAGTAATAATAATGATAAAGAAATCTACAGTGTAGGCTTTGATCATCTACAATTTTTTTAAATTTTTAAAATGAATATAATGGAAAAAATAAGAACTGCTAATTACAGTACTAGAAAGATTACAGGAATAAAACTAAAATTTTTGTTTGTTTTAATTAAATTTACAAAAAATACAAAAAAAAAAAAAAAAAAAAAAAAAAAAAGCCGACTATTAATATTAAAATATTAGCACCAACTCTTACATTTCTAGCTGTTAAACAGCAAACATTTGACCAACTCATGCATTGTATTCCTAGCTGTTTGACAGCAAAATTGTGTTTCAAAGAATAGTTTATAAAAATGAATATGAAGAAGAGCAATGAATCAAAGATAGACTTTTTTTATGTATATTATGGTTAACATACTTCAGGAACACAGTTCGCATATAACATATTTTGAATAGTTGAAGATAATACTGTTTTGTACAAAGTATTCACAGCTTCAAAAACATTATAAAAGTAATATATTAATATTTAAAAACTATGATGGAACTTCAAAATAACATTAAAAAGTTCTGAATTTAGTCAATAAATAAAAATGCAACAAATGACTTCATATTAAAGTAGATTAAGATAATAAGCATCACAGCTCCACCTTCTGCAAACACAATATATTTTTGATTTTGCTAGAAGACTTGATTATACAGTCTGGAAACTATCTATGGATTATGGACATATATTTTTAAATCCTAAAATGTAAATGTCAACTTGATTTATGAATAATGAAGGTGCCAGAGTTTCTTAGAGGTCATCAGAACTTCAAAGAAAATTAGCCACAGAATTTTCTTATGACACAAACAATCCTTCTATCATTTTTTTCTCAAAAATCCAAGGAATTTTGAAGTTAATATAGCTATTGACTTATTTTTAACGCAACAAAAAATTTTGAAGAATACAGCAACTAATTGTAGAATTTTGTACAAGAAATCAGAAAAACAATACAATTAAATTACTATACTTAAAAAATCATATGTTTATCATTGATTCTTTTTTAAGTATTTAGAGTTCATTATATCTTGGAATGACAGGAAGTCAATCTGAAAAAACTATACTTAGATACTATTAAAAATATAAATTTCCTTTTTTAAATATTTATGAATTTAACAAGAAACTTGTTATAACAAATGGAATCTTTCAATTTTTAACATGGTTCCAACTTTTTTTAAGTTCTAAAACAAATTCCTAAAAGTAAGTACATTTATTTATCTTTCTTCAAATCTACTGAATCAGAGTTCCTTAATGAATCATCTTTTTGTTCAGGTGAACCTTCCTTCGATGATGATTCAGAGGAACTCTCTTCTTCTGGATGATCTGCATAGCTAAAAAAACAAACAAATAAATAAATTAATATGATGATAATCTGTGAATAACATTCTAAACTAAGTTTTCAAACTGTTTTACTAATCTGTGAAATAGATTTACTATACAAGATAAACTATATTTTTTCCAATCACATTACTTCTGGATTTTCCAACCAAAATTCTTAATTGTAAATAAAATTATTAAAACTGATAGAAAGCATCACAATATTTAAACTGCTTTAAAACCAAGAAACATATTTTGCAATTTTATACAACAGCCCCACTTCCAACTGCAATTTTGCACAGATTTATATCTCATTAAAAGTATTTAAAAACACATAAGATGCAAGACTCTTAACTTTTAAATGTTCAAACGTAAAAAAGAAATTAAAATCTATATTATAATACTGCTGCATGCATATGGGGAGTGAATGCACACAGAACCGATGATAGCTTGATAAAAAGTTTTTACCAGAACAAACACTTGACAGTTCTGGAACTTTCCACAAAAATACTCATACAGCTCTTCTCAGTATCACAAAGCACAATCAGTAGTTACACTTCAAACTATAAAGATTAAACACAATGCATTTAAAATGCGAAGCTCTCACAGATACATATTCTTACCAACTTACAACACTTTTAATAACGAAGTAACTTTCAGATTAGTAACTACTTATAGTTTCTAATTCTTTAAAAATTAAAAATTGTTTTGTACTGCAAACAGTACAAAAATTCTTACGTTAACCCCCCCAAAAAAATTACTTTTATTATACCAAATTCCATTTCAGATCACATGACAGATTAATGTTCATGATTTTGGGTTCAGACTTCATTGGTAAGTAATCATCAGAACTGCAGGGAGGAAAATTTATTGCTGTTCTTTTTAGAATGAAAGTTAAAGGGTTATTAATTTATATTTGAAAGCGAGATTTTATATTTTACACATATACATATAACAGTCCGGTGGCGAAGTGGCTAATATGTCGTGCAACTGCACCACAGGTCCGAAGTTCGATACCCGAGTTGAGCAAGGTTGACTCAGCTTTTCATCCCTTGAATGGCTTGATAAAATAAGTACCAAGTTCACTTGGGGACTAAACACCAGGAAGCCTGTGACAATCTGACCACTTGCCCAGGGCATATACTGATGCACTCTGAGGCCCAAAGTCAAGAAAGCAGATTTTGGAGCATTGCAGGCCATGGACACTGAGTTTAGTAATACATATACCCACTAGTAGTTTAGTAGTATATATATATCATTGTTAGTAGTAGTATATATATCATTGTTAGTATATATATATATATATATATATAAGAGAGGTGCATACTTTTCAAACTACTACATGTTATAGCAGTCCTATACACAAAATTTAAACATTTAGAGGCTATTCATTTTTGAGTTATGCAAAATACATACATACATACAGACGCCACGAAAAAAATCTCTTTTGAATCAATTTTAAATCTGTTTTATATTTTTTTGGAGGGAAAAAAAGTTCTTTACTCTGTCCTCATATACAGATGATACACAAAAACTGTCAAATAGCATTTGATATCGGTCAAAATGGATATTTTCGATGAAATATGATAACCGAAATTTTTCCTGATTAAATAATTCTTTTACTTCAGACAAAGAAATAAAAACATAAGACCAATTACGATAATTTTAAGGTAATCATTAATTGGAAAAGGTTATAGAAAAATATTTATTTATTTTTTACATAAAACACTGAACACAAGCAGAAAAAACTCATGCATTAAATAAAAAGTTGTAAAATGGTAAGTAAACATTTTTCAATTATACTCATACTATTCACATGATAAGCTACAGATCCTAAAGTGAAAGTTTGTACACTGTACTAATTTTATAACATATTAACATGAATTAAATATTGATAGCATTTTATGCAATTAAAGTATTACAATATATTAATAAAAGTATTTTGAATTTATATAATATTATGATGAAAAATTTACTTCAGTAAGGCTTTAACATCTCCTTTCAAAACTGCTATTATACCTGGAATACCTATGCAAGCTGGAACCAGATATAATAATGCCGGCTGAAATGGAAAAAAAAAATTATAACAAGAAATTTGCTAAAACATAAGAAAATGCATTGATATATCACATTTGTAATTTCATAATTCACAGAATTAATATTAGGAAAGATAATAATTCATTCTTCAGCATATTCTTATTTTTAGTGTAATCGGAGAATAATAAGTCAAAGTTTTTTAACCCGCGAGCACACGCGGCGGGTATGTCATACCCATGTGCATTTTTCTTTTTGTATATTTCTCGCCCATTATTTCATAAAAGGTTGAAACTTGGTGTAGCTGAGTTCAAGGTCACATACTTTAATGGGAGAAATTCCTGAGGTGGCAAGTGCAACGGTTTTTTAGGAACAGCATTGTTCGGGCATGTCATACCCGTGCGTGTACTCGAGTTTCTCAGTGAGTCACTTCGCACTTCTCGTTTTCAAGCTTTTTGTATAGGTTTTTCTTGAAGTGTAAGTATGGCGCCGTATATTTCTTACGATGAAGAGATGGAAAGATTGAGAAATCTTCTTGAAACAGTTTCTTCTGATGAGGATTCATTTAGTGAAGAAGAGGAAGATGTTGATGACGAAGAATATAATAGTAATCATGATTCACCCGTAGAGAGTAGTGATTCAGATACAGAAACAGAAAATGAAACTCTAGAATGTAGCAATGAGTTTTTATGTTGGAAAAAATGGAACAAAAATAAATTCCGGACTAATGTTAGAATTGGCACAAAAATATTATAACTAAGCTCCCTGGAAATACAAAGTATTCTAAAGACTTCTCAACACCTTTAGATTCCTTGTCATTGCTTATCGATGAAGATATGTTAAAACATGTAGTTGACAATACAAATATTTATATTGATTCAATACGAGAAAATTTTACTCGTAAACGGGATGAGTACTTTTCTCAAAGCCTTAGGGATGCAGCTAATAGAAAATGTTCAAAATGAACGACGGCGAGCATCTGTGGTTCCTGATTCTGGACAAACACTGACCACCGATGAACATGTTAACAATGAACTGTCCCCCAAAAAACCGAAAATGACTTACAAGAGGTGTACAGAGTGCTCCAAGAAAAAAGATAGAAAGACTAGATTCATTTGTGAAAATTGCAGCAAAAGTATATGTATAGAACATATGACCTTTTTTTTTCGGCGTGTTATTGTGTCTTAATTATATGACCTCATTTTGTAAACAACATTCAAGAAGTAAGTAAATAATTTTTCCTCTCCTTATTGTTTCCTATTTTGTCTAAAATGAAGTATTAACTTGGTTTTACATTTAATTTCTTTTAAAAAAACGATTAATTTTTTTTGACAAATTTTTAATTAAATTTTTTTTATTCGGGTATGACATACCCGGCGCGTGTTCGTCGGATCGGTGCGTGTGCTCGCGGGTTAATAAAAGAAAGCATACTTAAACAAATGTGATCTGCTTTAATTTCAGATTTAAAACATATTTGAATGAATTTTGTATTCAATCTCAATCCCAGGTTCACCACACATTCAATAAAATAAATGCAGAAAGAGAATATCATGCCACTAATAAATATATGTTTACATGATTATTACATACTTGCTCTAGTTACATAACTACATTTACTGTAGAAAGAACCACATTCTCAAAAAGACAGCACCTTCAAGAAAAGCTCCCCGATTTACTCCAGTTCAGACAACACATATGGTCATAATGATGAATGGAAATGAAATGAACTCAATGAATGGCTTGGGTGTTGCAATATTTGTACAGGAATTTCTAACCACTGATGGGAATTGTCACAGATCATATCACAGTTGAATTTTGAAGGATAAAAATTGTATGTGTCAGATCATACAATTTTTATGCCTCGATATTCAACACTTGCTAATTGCCTTATCTCTGATTGTGATAAGCATTTAAAAACACACTCACTGCCGATCACGCACTGGCATGTGACTGGCATTATTGCTGAAGAGCCAATCATGCTCTTGTGCGTGGGGTGGGGTGATGTCTATTTTTAAGTTCGACTGGCTTTACGTTTTCAATATATATGCTGGTATTGCCATGGAGTGAAGGTTAAAAACTAGTTGTAAATGTATGTGGTTTGGAATGGAAACAAAGTTTCATTTTATGCAAAGATCATATACGAATAACATTCTGAAATATATAGTTTGCAATATCATTGTTAACTATCTTGTAATAAATTCATTTGCAATATATATATATATATATATACAGCACAAAGTCCGAAATCCAGACTCGTCGAGACTTCGGCGATTCCAGATTTGGGATTTTTCTGGATATTAGATCATCATTTTAAATCTAGTAAGATGGTATGTAGAAATTATAAAATTAAAAATATGAAATCATGATTTATGAAATAATGAAGTATTTATGATCTAAATAGTAACAAAATTTACAAAAAAAAAAAGCTTAATATTTATTTGTTTATCTTATTAAAGATTTCTTTCAATGCAAGTTATCTAAGTTGCTTCGTTTTTCATGCTAATACAGTCAAAAGTCTTTAATCCGGACTCGTTGGGACTTCAGCAATTCCGGATTATCGATTTTTCCAGATTATAGATCATCAGTTTAAATCTGGTAAGATGGCATGCAGAAGATATAAAATTAAAAATATGAAACCATAATTTATGAAATAAAGAGCAATTATGATCTAAAGGGTATAAAAATTTACAAAAAAAAAAAAAAAAAAAAAAAAAAAAAAAAAGAGAAGCTTAATATTTATTTGTTTACTATATTAAACATTTCTTTCAACGCGCGCATGCGTAAAGCATACATTACGCATAGTCGAAATTAAAAAATTTCAACCAGAAAACTATTTGAGTGTATTCGTGATAATTACAAAGATGAGGAATTTGATTTAAATCATATCAAAAATGGAGTACATTGAGATGAAATAAGATAAATAAGTAAATAAGCCGAATAAAATAAAAACATCTGCCCTGAAGATAAGGATAGTGCTGACAGATCAACTTCCAGTTCGTTGTGCGCCGCGACGTCCCCCACACGCAGAGTAGCGTGAAATTGATAAACAGATTTCGGAATGGTTAGAGAAACAAAAGATATGCCTTTATCCATTTTTTTGCAGCACTTCCACTTTTTGTTTGATGGACATCGAAACATACTTTTCGCTTTGTAGATCCTTTACATATTAGTAAATATATATCGGAAATTCTATTTGACATAATCGAAAGTTCAAACTTACTTTTATAAAATTGCTCTAACAGTCTGCAAAAAATAATAAGTCGGATCCAATTCGAAGATTAAGGAACAATGCAATCTGCAACATTAACTGGAATAGATAATTAGATAATTTTAGCTTAGCTTATACCATTCGTTATACATTAAACGCGCATGCGTAAACGTATTATGAGCATGCGTAAACGGCTATGCGCATGCGTGAATGCATTATGCGTTGACGCATGCGCAGAAAGTTTGTAGCTTTGAGGTCCGGATTATAGATCATTCCGGATTAACGACTTTTGACTGTACTTTCTCTTTAATTCTGTAACTGGTTCCAGACATAATCTTTTATTTAGTTACATTGTTTTGAAGTCTTGTAACTGCTGTTTCGAGAATTCCGACTAACTTGTCAATCGAAATTTTCTCGTTTTCAGTAACTTCTCTGTCACTTTCTTCACTATCTATCGGTAGCAAGATTACTTCAAATATGTAAACTATTCCAATCCAAAATTAATATACAAATACAGAAACTGAATATATCAGTTCAACATCCAGAAAATTATCCCTCAAATTACCAAGCATACAAAAGATATTCATAAACTCTCCAACAATCAATACACCAATGAAAATGGCACACTAAATACTTTTTGAAGCATCCAGATTAGTAACTAAATGGGAGTAGCCAAAATCATCAAAAATCTTAGCATAATAAGCAGTCTAAAAAATCAGAGAAATACTAGAAATTGCCCCTAGATCATTTTGCAACACGTATCTTGCTTTCAACCTACCATATATCAGGACATTGATTCTGAAAAATACAGAAACTGCAGAAAGCAATAAAAGAGAGAGAACTCAAATGAGCAATTCATTCCACCTTCAGCTGACAAAGCAGATGGATCATCAGTGAAAGCTTCTGTTTTGACTTATGTTCAAATGTTGTTTTTAGCATGTCAATCCAGAATACTTTACTTCATTTTAAACTTTACCCCTAACTACATCCATATATGGACAAAACAGGCAGCCACTGTCAATGTGCATATGGCAAAATAATGCATACATTTTTGATTGACTGGTTGATTTTAACTATGGTTAAGCATGTGAAAACTATCCATGAAAGTGATGCCTTTACAGAGGATTTTTTTAAGGGAGAACTGGCTTGTACTCATGCAACACTTGGGTAAAACTATAAAAAACCCATGCAGCAAGCCTGTCAATTCCAAAGAGAGCAAAGGACAAATTAACACAGTTCAAAGCTTTAAACAATCAATCACTGGTGCATGCATATTTTGTGAATCAAAATACAAGTGTCCCATCTGTTATAAACTGAATTTAAAAAATTAAATTATCCAGTTTCATTTATAAGTAATTTTGGGGCTTAAAATGATAACAAATATTAAAACTATATAGATGCACGTTTTAATACTTTTTATTACTTGAATATCATTTCCTGCCCATAAATATATATTTCAGTATCTCCACTCTAAAATAAATTAATCTGTCACGTCTAATCTACTTTAACAGATAATTCACATGCACACACATATATATTGGGTTGGCAAGAAAGTAATTTTGTTTTAGGGTGAAATAAAACTACATTGTTTTATATAAAAAATGAATATTAATTAGTCAAATATCTTCTATTCTGTTCAATGAATGACCTTCTGCCACATTTCTGGTAATTTCATGATCCCGCACTCATACAACTGCTGGTCTTTATTAGTACAAATCTCAACCAAGTGTGATTTGAGGTCATCATTATTACTGAAATTTTTACCATTTAAGAAGTTTTGTAAACTTTGGAAATAAATGATAATCCGATGGTGCAAGGTTGGGGCTACATAGGGATGCAACATCACTTCCCAACCAAGCTCCAGTAATTTTGTACATGCTGCTAAAGATTAGCGAGACCTGGTACTGTTGCGGTGGAACATCATCCATTTGTGATTTGAGAATTTTGGCCTTTACTCTCTCATTGTTTCTTTGCATTTCATAAGTTGTTGGTAGTAAACATCTGAGTTTATTGCTCGGTTGCTGGAACCACATGATCAATCTTTTTTGCTAAAGTACAATCTTTCTAATCACATCAAATTGACAGCATTGTTTTTTAAAATGCAATTTGACTTTCTATATGATTTGTGCTGATTCATCATGCTTGGACCATGACCCTTTTTCATTAATGTTATTGAAGATGATCCATTTCTCATCACCAGTGATAATTTATTTCAAAAAAAAGGGTTCACTGCATTACATTTGAAATGTGTACTAATAAATGTACGTTAAGCAAATTTCTTTCAATTCATATTTAAATATCGAACGTCTTAATGTTTCCAAGACATCTTATGTGATTTTCAAATGTTGTGTGTGATACATTTAATCTTTTTGCAATCTTTCACACAGCTATATGATGATTTGATTCAGTTATGGCTTTAATTTTGTCATCACCAATTTCAGAAGGTCGGCCAGATACGTTAGTCATCTTCATCTGAAAAATCTCCAGCACAAAATTTTTAAACCAATTCTGGCATATGCTTTGTGTTAAGCAATCAACACCATAAACTTCACACATCTCTTCATGAGTCTCAGCCACCTTCTTATAAAAATATGTTAAAAATCTTTATTTTTGCAGCCATGTTAAAACTGACCCTAAACTAATAGCTATTAACAAAAATACACATAATTTATTTCTATAGCAACCTAAAAGTGTCTCCTGACAAATCTCAAAAGAAAAAAAAAATATAAGATTCACAGACAAATAACAAAAACAAACGTAATGCTCTCTATTTGTATAAACTGAAATTACTTTCTTGCTAACCTAATCTATATACATTACTGCATTGATCTGAATAAAAAGCAATTTTTTAGCCTTAAAAAAAGGTTTAGTTTGAAAATCTTCCAAAAAGATCAAATGGAGCTGAAGCTTTTTATCTTTAGCTCCATTCTTCCCTGTGTTCTATCCAAACACTGTGGAAGCAAGGGGTAATACCTCGTTCTTGGAGAACCAGGACACGCACATCGTTTCAATGGTCACACACATCATATGGTGTTTGCAATAGAATCAAAGAACATGAATGTACTTTCTGATGCCATTCAAAATCATTCACTGAGCTATCAAACAGAGCTCTATCCAAAGTTGACACTATGATGGAAATTTTGAAAGTCTGCTATTCAGGAAAAGATGAAATAACGAATAGTCTCTCACGAGTTTGGGGTGTACAGGTGATATGCCTTTGAAGAAATCGAAAAAATTTCCTTATTGTTTGCTTTCATTTCAGTATTTACAACTTCGAAGTTTTGACTTCTGAATGGGGAGCTTTGCATTCTTTAGATCATCTGTAAGATTTAAGATATTATTTATAAGGCTAATGCACTTCTGCTTTGCAAACATATATATCTTGGCAAAAATAAATGCATTCTCACTGCACATTGGATAAATTATTTTAATTTTTAATTAAAATTTTTAAAAATTTTAAAATTCTTAGAAACCTGAAATTTTACACACTCATACATACAAACATATCTATATATATACATTTTTAATCTCTCTTCACGCTATGGAGGTGAAAATTTGATCATTAAAAATTCATTGGTATGCCAGGCAGTAAACACATAGCATTCTGTATTGAAGTCAAGGGGAGTATTATTTAAAAAATACAGAATGGATGCAGCCAAATCAATATATTCTCGAAATACATTTTTATCCAAATCTATAATTTCTATTTGGAAAAATCGAGATTCGACGATTTCCGCTCATAGGAAAAAAAAAAAAAAAATTCACACATGAGGAAAAAGTTAAAGGCCAATCATAAGAATACTGAAGAAGCATCGTTGAAATGGTTTGCCATTCAAAGACCATGTAATCTACCATTATCTGAACAAATGCTAATTAAAAATAAATATTTTAATATGTAATTTAAAAGGGATGGGTCTATGACTACCATTACAATTATGCTAAGTAATTTATCATGTAAAATTATTAATGTACAGAAATATTAAATAACAGAAAAGAAATTTATTAATTGCAAGTAACAGTAATTGTAATTATATCTTTATATATATATATATTTTAATTTGAGTTATAAATCTCCTTTTTTTGGCAAATGTGATAAAGTTATTTATTTATTTATTATTATTTTTGATTTTAGCAAATACGTGTGCTTTATAAATAAATTTTTATGTGATGTGTTCCCCCCCCCCACCTTATCAGTGCAGTATTGAACAAAACTTTGGATTCCTTAAATTTCATTATAGTGAGGAATATCAAAAACATTAAATTCCTTTATTTCTTTTATTGCAAACTTCACATTTTATAACACAGTATTTTTAATAACACAGTTAACTAAAAAGCAATGAAAATTGCAATGGGCCTAAATAATTAAAAAAAAAAAAAAAAAAAAAAAAAAAAACATAGAAAATTTAAAGTTTTAGTTATTAATCAGATTCATACCTGTGCATGTTTGAAATATGACATTATGAATATAGTAAGTACTAGACCCAAGAAGTATGCAACAAAACTAGAGTAGAAATATAATTTTTGTCCTCTTTTTAAGCTAAAATAAAAAAAAGGGGAAAATGCCATTAAAATCCTTTAGCAACAAAATTACAAAAATAATAGTATATCAAAATTCATTTAATAAACTTTTCTATTTAAAATTAAATTTCATACACAAACTGAATTACTTCAGGTAAAAAAATATATATATTTTTGCATTAGACTTTTAATATTTATACACTTTAAATGCTGAAATACAGTCAAAAGTCTTTTATCCAGACTCGTCGGGACTTCGGCAATTCCGGATTATACATCATCAGTTTAAATCTGGTAGGATGGCATGCAGAAATTATAAAATTAAAAATATGAAACCATAATTTACGAAATAAAGAGCAATTATGATCTAAAAGGTATCAAAATTTACAAGAAAAAAGCTTAATATTTATTTGTTTACTTTATTAAACATTTCTTTCAATGCGCGCATGTGTAAAGCATACATTATGCATAGTCAAAATTAGAAAATTGCAACCAGAAAACTATTTGATTTGTATTCGTGATATTTATAATGACGAGGAATTTGATTTAAATCATATCACCGCGGCGCACAATGAATTGGAAGTTGATCTGTCAGCACTATCCTTATCTTCAGGGCAGATGTTTTTATTTTATTTAGCTTATAATTCCTTACTAAATGTAGTATTTCATCTCAATGTACTCCGTCTTTGATATGATTAAAGTCAAATTCCTCGTCATTATAATTTGCTTCCGATAGTGAAGAAAGTGACACAGAGGGGGGGGGGGGCGCAATGAACTGGAAGTTGATCTGTAAGCACTATCCTTATCTTCAGGGCAGATGTTTTTATTTTATTTGGCTTATTTACTTATTTATGTTACTTCATCTCGATGTACTCCGTTTTTGATACGATTTAAATCAAATTCCTCGTCATTGTAAATATCACGAATACACATCAAATAATTTTCTGGTTGCAATTTCCTAATTTCGACTATGCGTAATGTATGCTTTATGCATGCGTGCGTTGAAAGAAATGTTTAATAAAGTAAACAAATAAATTTTAAGCTTCTTTTTGTAAATTTTGATACCCTTTATGTCACAATTGCTCTTTATTTCATAAATTACGGTTTCATATTTTTAATTTTATAATTTCTGCATGCCATCTTACCAGATTTAAACTGATGATCTATAATTCGAAATCGCTGAAGTCCTGACTAGTCCGGATTAAAGACTTTTGACTGCAGATCTAAGATAATATTTTGCAAAGTTAGGATTATTTTGCAATAGCATATTTTTCTCTTCACTTCCACTAAAGACAGGAAAAAAAAAAAAAAAAAAATAAGAATAAATAATAAATAAATAAATAAAAGACAAAAATTTTTTTGCAAACCTGATTCCTAACACAATATTAATTCTTATTTGTTACCCGTTACGGATCATTAGTGGAGAGACCATATACTTATTGCCATGGGAAATGAATTTTATATAACATTTAAAAATTTTTAATTCTACTACACATAATTTATATATTAATTAAAACCTCACCTCTGTGTAGCTCTACATAGTGTACTTAAGATGCAAAATATATTAATCACTTTAAAAAGTATTTATAACATACCTTTCATCAAAACGCAAAAGTAGAGCAATGAAAATACCAGGAATAACAACATCACCAAGCCCCAACATTGCAAAATTACTGCTATTTAACCAATTTTCTAAAATATCTTGAGGAAAAACCACTAAAAAAGAGGGGGAAAATGAAATATTAATATATAAAATTAAGGTAAAACAATAAAATGGTGCTTTTTAAATGCAATAAAAACATGTAAAATATGTATAATAACATTTCATATTGAATACATACATTTAATAGGTGCTTCAAAAGACTTCGCAACTGTTACCATAACATCAGTTGCAAAAACCTAAAATATACCCATAATATGTATTTCATTAAGTATGCAAATTACTAAAAATTTTCTAATAAATTACATAAACATTAAATATGCAATCATTGATTAATATAGAATAGTTATTTTCATTTTAGAAGCCAAATAAAATGCATTTTTAACATCTTGAATTTATAAATATTATTTATAAACTAGAGAAATTATCTTCCCAGAATAATTTATATATATAGCCTACTTTAAATATATTATCTCCAAGAAGCTTTTAAATTTAAAGTAAGATTTCCTCGCCAATTTAAAACTAACCTTTCTAAAATAGAGAACAACATTTTTTACGACAAAACTCTTACATCCCATCACCGAACACAACTACATTTCCAGTTATTTCATTTTAAATTTTGCACATAAGTCAGTTTAATTCCTGACATTGTTTTTAAAATATATAAATTACTATTTTTTATTAAACTTTAATTTAAAATATTATGTAAATTTTTAATTTTAATATTAAAAATGTATAACATTTGTTTTTACTTTTGATTTTGAGTGAATATGACAGCATCGGGGGAATATTTTTTTCTTAAGTGAGGATCTCATTCTGTTCTTAATGGGTAACTTGAATTCAGGGGAATATCTAACTTATTTTTATTTAGTTTATGACAGGTCTTTTGGCTTAAATGGACTCATTTCTTTCAAATAATAATTTAACCCCTACTTAGAAAAAAGACGAAACACTCTTCCTTAATCGTGTTATTGTTGATTGATAGTAGATTGGCTTGTTCCCCTTGACAAGTCAATTAATCTGTGATCAATGACATTACTAACTACTTTTTGAGTACTTAATGTTGATTGATAGTAGATTGGCTTGTTCCCCTTGACAAGTCAATTAATCTGTGATCAATGACATTACTAACTACTTTTTGAGTACTTAAAATTTTATTTTTGAATTTGGTATTTTTTGAAACAGCATTTTTCTTTAGAGATTTTAAATGGTTTTTACTGCAGTAGAGGACTAGACTATACTGATTTAAAAAAAACTATATTATTCATGGTCCTTGGAAGTAATGCATGAAACAATTTTTCTAATATATATATATATGTCATAATAAAGCACAAAGGAAAAAACGGAGCAGTGTCGATGCATGATTAGATCCATATTGAAGAATTTTGATTGCGTAGTATTTAAAGAACTTGGCAGTCGAGGCAGTTTTAATTCCATTTTTATTCCCAATTGATATTTGTGGCCACAATCACTTGGCACTCTAGTCGTGCCTTTCCACAGAAGATTTACATTTTTGATATTTTTGAGATAGAAAGCAAGCCAGCAAAATTACATCTTAGCACAGCACAGAGCAAAAGCTGAAGTACGTAGTTATGAAAGATGGAAGCACGCGAAGAGAAAAGTTTTGGTTTACAAGGTCAGTTTCAGTTCTTAATTATTACGTCATCAGAGTTGCGCGGGCCATAGAGTGATCTAGAAATGACGCAATGCAGAGAAGTTATTACGATTTTAGAATAAAGAGGAAGAATTAATGTTTTTAGTTATTCTGATTCATATAATTTTATCTTACATATTCCCCCCTTCAAAAAGAAAAAGGCGTAGCGACAGAGAAGCCTTTTTAAAGACAAATCATAAAATTTTCATTCTATAAAAGTATAATTTATAAATATCATTTTTTTTTAAATAAATTTTTAATTTTTAGAGTCCTATTGAATTTTTCAGCATTTCAGTCCAAAAGTCTTTTTGTTTGAGAGTTCACATAATCATAATTCTTCCGGGAAGGTTCTTGTTATCGCAGAATATCACAAAATAAACTTTTACATAATCATTACTTATAATTAAATGTAATGCACATAAATATTATTTATGATATTAATTTTCATTTTTCCTGTGCTTTTAATATGACATATATATATACTGATGGTAGGCTAAAAATCACTACTCATTGAATGCTAAGTTAATTATAAGTTCCATAAGATCATCTAGATGTTTTGCAATATAGTTTAATATTTTTGTTTGTACTAGCTGATAAATTTAGGAAATAAGGCATACTACTCATTTAAAAATGATACAGTTATTCACGTAATATATTTAACAGTAAAATGAATTCTTGATCAACAAGTTGCTTTGTTCCTGACAAAAATAATTTTATTAATAGTTTGACCTATTTTTTTCTGATTTTCATCTACATTTTAGTTATGGTGTGTACTGAGTTTTTGTATTGCATTAAAAAATTTTTTATGAAAAAGTGAAAAAAAGAAATAAATAAATAATTGTCATAATAAAGCACAAAGGAAAAAACGGAGCAGTGTCGATGCGTGATTAGATCCATATTGAAGAATTTTGATTGCGTAGTATTTAAAGAACTTGGCAGTCGAGGCAGTTTTAATTCCATTTTTATTCCCAATTGATATTTGTGGCCACAATCACTTGGCACTCTAGTCGTGCCTTTCCACAGAAGATTTACATTTTTGATATTTTTGAGATAGAAAGCAAGCCAGCGAAATTACATCTTAGCACAGCACAGAGCAAAAGCTGAAGTACGTAGTTATGAAAGATGGAAGCACGCGAAGAGAAAAGTTTTGGTTTACAAGGTCAGTTTCAGTTCTTAATTATTACGTCATCAGAGTTGCGCGGGCCATAGAGTGATCTAGAAATGACGCAATGCAGAGAAGTTATTACGATTTTAGAATAAAGAGGAAGAATTAATGTTTTTAGTTATTCTGATTCATATAATTTTATCTTACATATATACATTATTTATAAACTAGAGAAACTATCTTTCCAGCATAATTTAAGTGTTATTTAATATATTTGCATATATATTAATTCATTTCATCATTTCAAACCGGCAATGATCATGAAGATTATCACTATATTGTTTTAAAAAAAATTCATGGAAGGAGGAAAAAAATTATCTACAAGTGCAAATTAATGCTTCATGAAACTCCTTAACCACTTAACATTTTCTTTTTTCCGTCACATTATGACAAAAATAAGTATATTTTTGATAAACATTTCTATGAAGAAATTCGTTATCAGATCAGAAGTAAAAACTATTACAAGTGTTGGAATTTATTGATTTATGCTTAATTTTTATTTTCATCATAAAATGCACATTTTTCCTTAAAGCTGGCTTTTTTCGAACAAGTAAGCGAACTGGAAAGAACACTGTACAAAAATAGATGTCAGAATTTAAAATGTTTTATTGTTATTGCATATCTGTTCGATTCCAAAGAAGAATTATTAATATCAAGAAAGAAGGATTATTAATATCAAGTTCACAAAAGTTCCGAATTTTGTGTTAGATTATCTATACTTTCCATTTCTTCATCACTAGAGAAGTCAGACAACAAACTGTCATTACTTTCAGAATCATTTAGTGAAATTTCAGATTCACTATCTGAGTCAATATCAGAGTTATCTTTAGTTATAAGCTACTCATTATCATTCATTTCTTCTTTTATTTTAGCTCCAAATTTAGAAGAAATAGTATTCGCAGTAGCCGGGACACTGAGCTAGTGAAAAGAAATTTCATGCCTTTACTTGCGTAAAAGAATTCAGTAAAACATAACCTTGAAACCAGTTGTTTTGCAATTCTAACTTCACTGGATTACTAGTGCCATCTGTCAGAAACATTACACACTAAACAAGCAAAAAATTCGGGCAAATCAGTCGCAGTAGCCGGGACACTGAGCTAGTGAAAAGAAATTTCATGCCTTTACTTGCGTAAAAGAATTCAGTAAAACATAACCTTGAAACCAGTTGTTTTGCAATTCTAACTTCACTGGATTACTAGTGCCATCTGTCAGAAACATTACACACTAAACAAGCAAAAAATTCGGGCAAATCAGTGTATTAGACTACGGGAAAATAAAAAAAGCGCCATTTCCAAGTACCCAAACTGGGAAGTGGTTAATGTTATTTTATTAAAAAATACACTGGAGAAGGTTAAAAAAAACTTAAAAGTGCAAACTGTTTAAAAAAAAAAGAAAAGAAAAGAAAGAAAAAGAAAATATTTAAAAATGTCAATATTAAAATTTCATTTACCCAAAATATATCATAAATGAATAAACCACCAAGAAGTGTGCATCCAATGATAATGTTGTTCAGGTGAAGAAACTCCACTCCATTTAAAGCAAAAGCTAAGCCAAAAATGTTGTTCACGACCCAGTGCTAGAAAAAAAGAAAAATTGTTATAATAATTGCTGATACTATAATCTAGAACAGCATTATATAGAAAATATTAAATACAAACTACTTAACTTAAAAACTTACTCTCTCTATACATATATATAAAATTAAGCTATTAAAAACAAATAATACAAAACTGGAAAACACAAAAACAAACACTATTAGAAATAATATTGTAGAATTATTCAGAAATTTTACTACTTAAAAAGCATGTACATCATCTAGTCGAATATCACAAACTACAATAAAATTCAGAAAGCTAAGGATATGCAGAATTCCAGAAAATTGAACTTATAAAAATGCAGTTCATGGAAAAAAAAAAAAAAAAGAAAGAAAGAAAGAAATAAAAACACTTCCTGTCTAAAATTTTAAAAAGAGTCATTTTATTACTTTCTGTCCAGGCTTTCTTATCTTATCTAATCATTATATCCTATCTCGTTCATTTCATTTGCGCTTTTGCAGCTGCAGATGATGGTTCGGTAAAATCATCGAAACTAGTCCTGTGAAAATTTGAAAATATAACGCTGATTTTTGTTGCTTGACTTCTGAATTAGTATTTGTTCAGCATGTTAATTGTGTCTAAATTAGTCATTTTATTAGTTTTTCAAGTGGAATATCAAATGCCTACATTTAAATTATGTGAGATTTCAAAATTCTGCTGAACATGAAAACTGGTGGAAATCTCATCAAATTTTTGTCAGAAATACCAGCAGAACAGATTGAATTAACAGATCGCTCTTTATTTAATTAGATAATCAATATATACAAGTTTTGAACATAATATATAAAAAATTAAATCACTTGACATAAGTCGTGTATCTACTCACTGCATTTGGCTGAATTGTTTTTACATATACTTGTCCATAATACTTTATAATTAGCATTTATTTTTTCAAGAAACTGAGAAGTTCTTTCAATCTTTCCAAAAAAAAAAAAAAAAAAAAAAAAGACCTTTAACAGCATAAAATCTGAGAAAATTATAAAATTTATGGGTTTTGATTATCATCTCTAGCAATGTGAACATGCCTTAAAACGACTCTTGTTTGATCGATTTATCTTGAGTAGTACCTAATAATAAAGAATAAGAGCGAGATGCAAGTATCAAGTTTACAAAATTAATTCTAACTTATGACCAGCACTTTGAATCAATTCATTTTGTACGGTAGGACTCGAATATCGCACACTTTTTATTGGCATTTCAAAAATTTGTTTCATAGCATTGTCATATTTACTTAATAATTTAACCAGTGATAAAAAATTGTAAGATCTCCCATATTTTTAGATATACAAATAACTGTTTATATTCTCCAATACTTACATCAGTTTAAAGGTTGAAGACTGGCTTATTTTTCTTCACAATCGCCATTTCATTCGATGCATTTTTGCAGATGCTGTGGCAGTTTTACAATGTCCATGTCATACAAGTTAGCCTTCAAGTAGAGTTTTAGATATACAAATAACTTTTTTTTCTCCAATATTTACATCAGTTTAAAGGGTGAGGACTGGCTTATTTTTCTTCATAATCGCCATTTTATTAGATGCATTTTTGTAAATGCTATGGCAGTTTCACAATGTCCATGTCATACCAGTTAGCTGCACATCCTTCAGGGAGCGTTGAACCACATCTTTCACCTCATCATCAAAGCATAACCCGGGTCCAGACAAATATTCTTTCAACCTACAGAACAAATGGTAGTCACTGGATGCTAAGTCTACACTACATGGTGAGTAAGTGATGACATTCTAACCAAAGTTTTGCAGGATAGCGACGATCTGACAGGCGATGTGTGGGTGAGCATTATTGTGAAGAACGCTTATATCCTGGTTTAACATTTTTCTTTCTCCGGTTCTGAATTGCCAAAGTTTCTTCTGTGTTTCAAAGTATCTGTTGGTGTTTATTTGTGGTTCCACCAAGCTAAAGTCAATTAATAATATCCTTTTCTGGTCCCAAAACATAGTTGCCATGATTGTACCAGCAGACTACATCTGAATTTTTATGGCATGGGTAAAGAGGGAAGCTGCCACTCACATGACTGTTGTTTGGTCTCAGGTGTAAAGTGGAATGCCGACATCTCGATACCTGTGATAATCATGTCAAACAGTTTTGGAAATGATAAGCAAAAATTCCAACCTCATTAACAATCTCATATAGAATGATTAGGTCCATTTTTCCTTTTTCATGTTTTGTAAAGAAGGAAAATGAAGTAAGGTCATGTAAGAATTTTCAAAGACATCATAAAAAGAAGCCACATAGCCAGAAAGTGACAGTGATATATAAGATATCATCGTATGGAATTGCTGGGCTATAGTTTATTTATTTGTTTTCACATGAAAAGCAATGATGTTAGTGTGAATTCAGAACATTATGTTTATATGTTGTAAAATTTCTTAATGTCACAGCTTGCAACTCTTCCTGTCAATGCAAACACAATTTTTCATTTCAAAGAATGCAGCTCTGAGTGAATCCCCAATCTTTCAACATGTGACTATTTCCTTTGTAGTTATTTGGGGATTGAAATTGACGATCTTCAAATCTAATTAAAAATGCAGTATTTAGGATCTTAAATGATCAAATACAGACAGCCAAATGATTTTCAGTGTCAATCCTGGAAATTGTGAGAGAATTTCATTAAACACTACCTCACAATATTACCCATCTTCAAAGTTCATCTTCAATCTTCAACTGGCTGATTATGCAGGTCTTGGTACAAAACAGGAACTGATGCATTTCAGGCTAGGCAGGAAGCAGATCAGAAATTCAGAAGTCTTTATAATAATGCAAGTACTTAAATTATGCATAAAATTCATGTTTCTTCAGCTAGTGAAAATTTTCTTACTTTTTCATTATCAAATACTTAAAATGCTTATTATTTTCAATCATCCATCAATGGAAAAGATGCTGTAGTTGGCCACAATATGCAACACAGAAAAAGAAATCCTCTCATGGCCGTCAAAATGGGTATGTTTCTATATACTATATTCTGTATGCTGCTTTACTGGCTGTACATTCCATAAATTATGCTATTTATTATATGTTTCTATCTGTTGTTAATCTTAAAAAATGGCTTACAAAACTATATTAAATAAAATAAATACAAATTTACTACATTAATGTGAACAAATTTTTATCTCTAGTAACATTTACTTATAAATTATCTATAATCAAGCAATACTTTATTGAAATTAATGAAAGGTCAGGCACTACCCTTTTAGAAAAACTTTTTCACAATAAAACAATTTCAAATATAATACTCTTAGTAAGTTCATAGAATATTATAGCTATATGTTACACCATCTTATTAAAATATAATCATTACATTATCATCACAGATTTGTTCCATGTAATAAAATGCTACAGAAAAATGATTGATTAATAATAGAAATATGATATTTAATAGGCTGTAATTTTTCATTGAATCAATAACAGTAAACATGACATTTAATATGCATATGAATGCAATTAAATCATGCATGTACTTTGTATATTTAAAGTTTTCTTAAATATAATATATTAAATAATTATTTATAGTAAAATTATTAATTTTCTTAAATTAATAAGCTTGTTCTATCGGAAGAAAAGAAACAAAACACATTTTTGGGGCAAGAATGGGTCGGTTCAACTGCATAAAATAAATACTATGTTTTGAAAAACTCCTAATCGCTTTGATACAAAATAATCACACAGCTTGCTGCTCATATGGATTAGATTATTAAATTAAAGCAAAAGATTTTTTCAGAAGAAAATGGCATATATTTACATTAGATGCAGAAAAAAAGGTGTTGAAATGACTAAAAACAGAATTCGGTTATTATTGTTTTTGTCCTTTGATTGCTCAGTCCCTGGTTGTCTGTCATTTTTTATAATAATGTCCATTATTTTTAATATTTATTTATAATGATCTTGTACTAATGGTTTTATAATTTTATTCCACAAACATTAATAGCCTATTCTGCATCACGGTTATTATTAATAAATGGATATGTGTAATCTTCCTTTATAAAATTCTGCTTTATAATTATTTGTGTATTTGAAACTTTCTACTTAAAACTGAACTCTGTTCGCTATTATATATATACCATTCATGATACTTTAGAGAAATGTTTTGAAAATATTTAACACATTACAAACCTTATTCCATAAGTATACACCTCCAATTAGGCTGCATAATCCAAGAGCAATCAAATCTCCAGTGCCAAAAGTAAAGTTTAAAAGCTCTAAAAAATGAATAAAATGAAAATTAGATGATTTAATACACAGAAGGCAGTTAAAAGAATATTTTAAGGCTGGATATCACAGTACTCTTTAAAATAATAATAATAATTTAGCAGGCCAGTCAAAAACACTGAAAATATTCAAATAAGCATATATTACTTTAACATTCAAAATATAACAACATCAGAAACAAATCATAATTTTATATATATTTTGAAGGAACAACTCCAATAAATAATACATCCTACAGTTCAAAAGGCTTATGGAAAAGTCAGGTCACATTGTAAAATTTATTTTAACATATTTTTGCTCAAGTTAAAACAAATCTCTTCTGAGTTCTACTGCTTTATATGCATCTATCAGAATATGCAAATGAAAGGAATTTTAACACTTTGCACTCGAGAGGTGCGGCATGTGATTTGATGCTGCAACTTGAGAGGTGACTCTCGCTCACCACTTGGTTTGATGCGGAAACTCGATGCACGGCAATAACGGTTGACATTTAGTTTCTTCGAAGCAGGTTCCTACGCTCTTTCTGTATATGAAGTGTAAAATGGAAGTAATCCCTTTAAACGAAGATAAGATTTTATCTAAAATTAGCCCGCAACCACGAACCGGATAGCATTTTCAGCATTTGTTTGAACTTGACAGTCATGGCAGAGAGACTACTAAAGTTTTTTATCCCTAAAAACATGGAATGTAGTACTGAAATAAGTTCAAGTGAAGATGAGTTCGATATTTTGAGCCCCGTGATCGAGCCTTGACTTCAATCTCCGATTCTGAAGATATCCACTTGAATGGAAAGCTGCACAATATCTTAACAGGAGTTAGGAAGGATTGCAAAGTCTGTTCTAAGAGAAACGAAACTGGAAAAAGGCATCAAACAACATATAATTGTAATACTTGGCCCGAGAAGCCGGGCATGCATCTTGGAAATTGTTACATGAAATATCAAACACATAAAAATTAGAGACTAATATTTAAGAAATTATGTTTATAAAGTTGTAAAGATATATAAAATGTCAAAATATAAAAATTTTATGCATTAATTTGTGTGCGCAATAATTTGAAGTTACTGGTAAGACATGCGTCAAAAAGGCTGTGAAACGTCTCGAGTTGCTGGTGCACTGCAAGAAAAAGGCCCCAAGTGGAAAGGGTTAAATTAAGGGAAAAGGAATTGGTAGCAGGCATCACTTTAGAGTACATTTCTTAGTATAGTAGCTGATATAAATGAATAAACTTTGCAAGTTCTTTATTTGCCTCCTTAGCAGATGATTAGATATGAAATTAATCAGCAATGTGCTAAGATAGAATTAAACTTGTAATTGTAAATAATTTCAATTGTGCACTGCTTGTCATTTCCAGGAGAAGCAGGAGATCCGGTTAGGTTATTTGAGTACAACAAAGCCACAATGGTTATTTGCCTAAGGAGGGATATCTTTATGGAGAGTTTTCTTATGGAAACGCTCTTCTAATCACATTACACATGGCGAAAACCATGGAACCCAAATATGCTACCAGCCCATTCACCTGGGTTTGAACCCAGTCGAAATCCTAACATTAAATGATTTTTAATCACTTGTTTACAGATGTGGCCAGAAGGAAATCCATGTTTGTTAAATTTACTTTAGACTTCAAGGTGAAAAGGCTAAAATTTTTAGCTGTTTTATTTCATGTTACAGTTGCGTTCATCTTAACCTTTTGAATTTCTAGAAAAAGATGAAAATTTGTTTTACAGTTTGAAGGAATAGACTAGTTTAGTTTAAGCAAGCTTGAGTGTAACCTTACATCATGCATAAAACTTGAAATAATTGAATTTCGCTGTTAAAAGGCATTAGCATACACTGTACAGAAATACATGAAGTGATATCGAAAACGTAGTTTCAGTTGTAAATAAACAAATTGAAAAAAAAATTAGTGACTCATTTGACCCCATGCTGTATTTTAAGCAAGAGGCACTTGAGAAAAGAAACTTAGTTTCCTTTGATCAAAAACAAACTCTTGTCATGCAACAACTGTCTTCATTGTCAGTTTTCTCATCATCCGCTGCTCTCTCTTATAAAAAAATAATTCAGTGGATCAACATTTTCAGACAATTTAAGATATCCAAAATGGTATGATGGCCAGCCTTCAAGAGATACCAAAAGAGGTATTCTCGGTGTTTCTAGAATATCAGTGACTTTAGAATCTTGCAGTAAGCACACATTCCAGTGAATGTTACTTCGTATAAAACTAGACACTATTATTTTTTTATTATTATTATTTCAAATAGAACTGCCATAATGCATTTTCCGCAACATTTTTAACATAAGAGTTACATCACTTCTACATATTTCAAACATTTAACATCATTTATATGGTCATAACTAGGTACCTTTATTGCAACACAAGTACCAAATTTCTCCACAACTGTCAAATAAATCTGAAAATTTCAGAGTTTTACCCATTATTTACTCATTTCAATTACAAATGTCAGATTTTTTATGTTTATGTAATATTAATAATTATTAAATTTATTAATAAAATTATATTTCATCGGAATGTTGACAAAAGTACAATGCAAAATATTTCTATTTCAAAATCCAAACCAGAACTTTGAATCCCAGAACTTTAGTTAAAATTTCTAAATGGTATGCAGACAAATGTTCCAGAAAAATTAAATTATAATTACATTAAATATATCTCTCTCATCAGACAATTACAAACTTCTCCAAAGCAAGTAATAATGTTTGGTCTAGAATAGCTTAATCATAATATCTTTTAGACAACAACTTAATTTGTTTCTTCTTAAAAGCATATTACAGGAAAATAAATACTGTGCCAATGAAGAAAATATGCACATAACCTACAATAATCTTCATCAAAATGGCTAACACTGCAAAGAAAACTTGATCTCATGCACTGAAGACTACCTACTTGAATTTTATTGATTTTCTAAAGATACCAGTGTTAATAATAATTATCTGTATTACTGCTGTGCATATGCTAAACTTTTGGGCAGTAAATTTTATTACCCTAGTAGTAATTACTGAACAGGTTACAAAGGCATTTCTTCAAAGAGACAGTAAATAGACTGCAATGATTCATCTGCACAATTTTTGCATATATTTTAAAAATACAGAGATTCACTTAATATTTTTGCAAACACATTCAGTTTAATAAGTTAAAGTTAATTTTAATAAATACCTTCCCTTTCACCTCCAGCTACCCTGTTATAAACAATGTTATGTTCAGCTTGGTAGCTTCCTGGGACTAGCCTTGAAACATAAGGACTAAAATAAAATAAGAGAAAAAACTTTAAACTCATCAATGTTTGAAACTATTTTTGAGCAATATGCCAGTTTTAGAAAGAATAATTTATTTTCTGTGAAAACAACTTACCTTATAATATGAGTGAGAGCTAATACTCCTAAGCCAAAGAAATATACTGTAACTAGAAGATTTATGTACTCTTTAGAGAATAACTGTAACAATGAAAAGGGGAAAAAAAGGTAATTAAAAGAGCATGGCAATAAAATGTAATAAAAAGGCAAAAACAGTTTAATCATTAGATTATGATAAATCTTTTCACTTCCTTAAAAAACTATCTTTCCTTAAAAATTTAAAATTAACTTAGATTTAATGAAGTTACATAAATGTACATTAACTACTTTGCAACTTGAACCAAACTTATTTGAAGTTTTCTCTCAAGTAATTTCGCAACTCTATCAAAATAATAAAAATAATAATTCTAAAATCTGCATTAGATAAACTTATATATAACCTACTATATATGAATATTTGCAATCTTACAGGTTTTAAAAATAACAATTTAATTATCTATATACAGAATCAGAATAAAAATAAATCATTTAAGAATATGTAAACAATAGGCACACAATATCAAGAATGCATCAGATTTTACATTTCAACTATTATCAGATAGCTCTAAAGTCATTGTTTCAATGAAAGTTGAGAGCACATAATATTACAAAAGTTATAGAGAGAACTGAATACAACTTCAAATCTTAGTTTATCATGCATTTCACATTTATCCAAAAAAGCCTATTTTACATTTTTCATTATCAGAGAATTAAAAATCCACATTAGATTTTTAATAACACTTTTTACTCAATTATGTTATTGTTATATTGAATTCCTATGTAATGTAATACATAAGTGTTATTAGATTATTTGCAAACTCTTCATGGAGATATTCTCGAATTTGCTAATCACTGGCAACTTTGTGAATTAATGGTACTGTTCAGAAATAATAATAAGAGGAAGCATTTTATATGAAATAATATGGAGAAAGTATCTGTATGGCTGATATTTACATTTTTACATCCATTGGATACTGCTTAGTGAAATGACAGTTAAATGTAAAACCTATTAAAACCACATGTACTCATGCACATATGTGGTACATGCCTGCATGGGTTGGCTATTTATTGTAATGTGTATACTAAAAAATATGACAATTCTACCAAATATTAAAATTGAGAACATAAAAATTCATTTCTGGGTCAATTAATTTAGAATCTGGAGATTCCTACTGCCAATAAAAGCCTAAATTAACACACTTTAAAAAGACCCAAGAATGAAGGAAGAAGTCCCTTTTTTGGATTTGAGGAAGTTAAAAATTAGAGTAAATCAGAAATTTATAAATTATATGCTGAAAAATGCTACGAGAAGAATGCGAGAAATGATAAATATGCATTATTATTTTATATGTGTAAAATTCATCATATTTCCCAAACCTTTAAATTAAAAATTTACTGAAGAATTATTCAAGCATTAAATCTTGAACAATACTGACAGAATACTTACATTTGAATTCAACTGCTGGGTTCTTATTTGATTTAAGATGCAAACATGATATACTGGTTATTAAGCTAAATAAAATATGGTACTTTTTTATTAATGGAGCATTACTCGGCATAAACATTGGTTCAAAATCTAACTAGATGGCAGCAATCCTAACAATATTCATGACAAGAATGACTATTTTATTAAATCGAGAAACAATACAAAAAAACAAAGACAAATACAAAACAGCTTTTACCAGATTGATTTTAGATTACGCAGAAGGTATAAAACTGCCAATTTCATTTAACACTGTCATTCTTTTCATTCAATCATCACCACATTAATTTGATGAGGTAGAAATCTAGATGGTGGCAAACAGCGCCTTATTGATGTTTATTTTGCTGCTTTGCCCATGTCATCCCATGTCAGGTTCACAGGGTTTGTACACATTTCTGCACCTTGAAATTAAATACTTTTAAGGACCTAACAAGCAAATAGGAACTGAATCCTAAAGCAATTATCTACAGCCGAACTTCACTTTTATAATACCATTTTTTTTTAATTTGTAAGAATAAAATAAACCTAAATAAATAAGATTTGCTATAATTAAACAAATTCTAATATTAACATAATCTAATATCTTATAAATAATACATTATTATAATAAAACAAATATTTATTACATAAACAAATATTTATTATATATTATAATAAAACAAAGTCAAGAATAAAATTAACTTCATAATTTTTACAATTAGCATTAAGTAGTTTTTTTTTTTTTTTATTTATTTACATTTTACTAATAGCTTTATATTGTTTCTTTCTTTTATGTTCCATTTCATCGTATAGTCATTCAGTCCAAAGCTTTACACAAATTTTACGTCAAGTGACATATCCACAATAAGGACTAAGGGAAGGCAATAACTCACTTTAGCATGTACAGATAACTTTCAAGGGTGAGCAGTCAAATACAAATAATTAAATTATGTAGTTAGATACCCTTAGTCATAATAGATTTACATGGTTACATTTTTTTTTTTTTTTTTAAATAATCATTAAAAAAGCGGTAAGAACATTTTACAGAAGTTATAATTTATAATATTGATTTTAAAATGCTAGTATAATTATACATTAAAAGCTACAAAACATTCATATTTTGACAACAAACACAAAAATGTTTATGCATCTTTTTAATACTTTAGCTAATTTATATCAATTTTGCATCTTTTCTAAGTTTATTTGTTTCAATTAACAAATTAATGTTCTCACTAGTTTGTACTTCATTTCCCAATTTGTTAATGTTTCAAGAATGTTCACTGCTAAAAAAAAGGGGGGGGACAGTTCTATATCTCCCGTTCTACTGGACCGATTGACACAATTCAAATTGCGTTTTTCATGTCTCAAAAGCGTGACTTAGAATATATATTAGATTTATATATAGTACTATTCCAACATAGGAATTTTTACACAAAATCGGACTTTTCTGAAATAACATACCAATTTTTTTTTCATATTTCGATTCTACGACTCAATTTTAGCTCCTCAATGTTAATTGAATTTGGCAAATATTTATTAATATCTCCTTTTATATTAAACTTTTTTACTTGTCCTTTCACATTTCGAAATTTAGGTTCATTCCAAATAAAATTTACTCATTTTTTGTGTTTTATTTTTTAAATTTCTATTTTTAAATAATTTTTATAAATTTTTTGAAAAAAAATTTTGCTTTATAACCTATAAAATTTTTGACATCATAAAAAAGTAGGTGTATTTCTAAGCAAACCTGCAAAAAATTAGACTTTTCTATTTAAAATTTTCTAAGATATACACGAATTCACATATTTTCTTGTTTTGAAATTTGGCATCTTTTTTTTGAGCGATAATAAAGCCAAATGTGGTTTATGGATTTTTGTTACAGTGAATTGCCACAGCTATTTTAAATCTTAAATTTCAAATAAATTTTTACAGAGAATTAATTATATGAAATTTTTTCCCTCAATGATATGCAATAAATATTTATTAATACTATGTGAAAAATTATTATTTTTTAAATTAAAGATGACATTATTCAAATTTTTAACTTTTTAAAAAAATTTCTTTTCTTCCTTTAAAAAAAAAAAAATATTTGTAAGAGTAAATTTTTATCTTTGGCGTTTTATCATCTGCTACTTAACTTTAACTTCGTTTAGATCGAATTGTCTAAAACTGAGAACTTTCGTTTGATGTTTATTTGAATTTTATTAAAATATTTTATGACATTAACTGCATAATTTATTTCTAAAGAAACTGTTGCTTATGAAGTGGTTGAAAGAGCAGCTGATACTATCATCCATATTTTTAAAGCATAGTATATTTTTACAGAAACATAAGATTTAAAATAATCAATTAGTGAAATTATGATATAAACATACAACCCTCTAGAGACCAAATTAATGGAAGTTCAATGGTTATGCAGAAATTATCTGCAGCTACTTAATGGTTCAATATGTCAGCAGGTTCTGTGGACAAGTAAGAATAATTACATACGACATTCAACATTCTGGATTCAATTACCAACGAGGTTACAATGTTTATTAAATGAATTTAAGAAGTTTTTAATCATCAAAAATCGACTAATTTTTTTATCCTAAGATGTATTTTTCTGCGTAGCGTATTTTCACTACATCCTTAAAATTCTAATTTAGAATGTAATTGTCAAGAACTGAATTCTAATCAGCAGCAATATTATAAGTAATTATTACGGTTATTAATAACTCCTTCTTATAAAGTAATTGCAAATATTTCAAAAAACTTTCTGTCTGAATGCAAATACTTTTCTATGTAAATATTTCTAATTTTATATTAATCAATATTGCACAAGATATTATTTATTCACATTTCAATTCTTACTGTAAGCTCTAGTAGAAGTTACAAATCAATCATATTTAATTAAGGAATGACCACCTAAGTTTAGAAACAGTGTACCGTAACAGCAATTCAATTATTGACGCTGTATCTTTCACGGTACTCCCGATTGGCAAGCTACATGATTTTTAATGAGTATTTGGTTTTGCTAGTAGCTTCACTTGGAAATCGCACTTAAACTAGGTTAGTTGGTTATTTGAACATAGAAAGAACATGGGAGCTATTTGGTTAAGATGCTTTCATAGAGGACCTTTGTAAAGAGAACCTAGAAATCTAAGAAAACCAACTATGCAGCCTGGGTTAGACTTAGCAACAAACAATTAGTATTTAACAATCTTCAAATGCTAGGCAACTGGTAAGACTCAAATTAAATCTCCAATTTAATATTTTATTTGTAAATATTTAAAATATTGTTGTATTTTTAGCAGCAGCACAAAAAGCAGAATTTAACTTTAATTATTAATTTAATAATTAACTTAATTATCGTTAGTAAACTACCAAGCCGTAGTGCAAATAAATATTCAATTTCTTTTGCAATAATTATATTCACTAATATCCTTGGAATATGAGCTAAAGAAGGAATGTTCTCAGAAGATTATCCAGTGATATTAGGTTTGTCTTACAAGCTCAGGTAGCAAAACGTTTCTGCAATTCCCCAAGTAGTTGATTTGTAAATGGCTGTGAATTAAGCAGATGACTTTTAATCTTATGTTATTCAGTCAGAAAGTGTATTCCAAATGTTTTGTATTGCATGACAATGCATCTTTTCATTATTCAATAAACCGCTTGTGTTCCGAAAATAAGTATGTGTACTCAAATCGTCCTGCATGTTCTTCAAATTCTTGTGAATTTTTTTTATTTCCACAAAACTAAAGTTGCCTCTCAAAGGAAAGTTTTTTGGCATTGAAGAGACAAAAGGAGTATGACATCTACTTTTAGAGGCATGACAAAAACAGATTTCTACAAACCTTCTCTTCCATTACATGTTGTGCATTCAGATAAAAAGTTGCATCAGCGTAAATTCTATAATCTATTTTTATTACACTCTGATTACTTTATTAAAATACAGTGAATATATACTAAACCTTTTACTTCAGCTTCAGTAATTCGGAATTTTTGATGGAATTGTTATTGGACTAGGACTTAGAAGATCAGTCAAATTGAATATTTTGATAATCCAATAAATTCAAGGTCGAATTTTCAATATTTTATTTTAGGAGGAAGGGGAAATTTTTTTCAGATTTGGTCCATTATCCTAAGTACAGTCAAAAGTCACTAATTCGGACACCCATAATCCGGACCTCAAAGCTACAAACATTCGCGTCGACGCATGCGCGTAAGAAATTTACAGCTGCGAATATGCATGTGGGCATGTGCATAATACGTTTACGCATGCGTGTTTAATATATAACGAACGGTATAAGCTAAGCTAAAATTATCTAATTCAGTTAATGTTGCAGATTGCGTTGTCCCTTAATCTTCGAATTGGATATGGCTTATTATTTTTCGCAGACTGTTAGAGCAATTTTATAAAAGTAAGCTTGAACTTTCGATTATGTCAAATAGATTTTCCGATATATATTTACTAATATGTAAAGGATCTACAAAGCGAAAGTATGTTTCGAAGTCCATTAAATAAAAAGTGGAATTGCTGCAAAAAATGGATAAAGGCATAATCCTTTGTTTACCTAACCATTCCGAAATCTGTTTTATTAATTTCACGCTGCTCTGCTTCAGAGTGGAATGACAGCTAGTTTCATAACTGAACCATTTTTCTCTGAAGAGCAGTCGACAGCTAGACCACTGTGATTGCAGCTCGCTTAGAGTCAATGTTAAAATGTTTCGTGATACATGAACTGCAGTAAGGTGGCATTATAGATACTACAATTTTTATGCAGGGCTGGGCCCCACCTAACATGTGTCGCACAGTTACTTAGGCAACATTTCACAAATGAACGTCTTATAGGCTGACACATCCCCACTTCCCACCAGACTTCAACCTCTGTGACTTTTGGCTATGGGGTTATCTCTAAAGCACTGTTTATGGTGATAATCTAAACAATTTAGCAGAAATGAAAAATGTGATACACCAACATGTCCATAACATTCCTCCTGATACGCTAAGAGCTGCTGTTGAGAATGCAGTAACAGGATTGAACTTGTTTTCGGAAAATGCTGGACGCTACATTGAACATGCTTTGTAACACGTTTCGGAAACGATTAAACACATTTTAAACCGATGTTTTCTTGCCTTATCTCATTTAACAATAGCACATACAGTGGTGAGTTTTTTCACTCTGTTTTACCCCGCGGAAAATAAATTCCCATAACCTCCTTCACACGATTCCCAAGTTTGATAACATTTGGTCCGGTAGTTTTCCTTTTATGACCATTTCAAAGTGGAACTTTAATTATAACCATCACATAAATTAAAATTTAAAAGTTTGACAGTTTGATATATATATAAATTTTTATATTAATCCTCTTAGAAAGAAATGTTTTAAGAAGCTAATTTTTCTCTCACGTTATAGATTGTATAAAAAAACATGATCTTGAATATGATTTAGATTGTTTCAGCCGATATAAGAATCGGGTCACTCGGTGGTACAGAATAAACACTGCTGGGCTGTTTTATTTCTTTGTCATTTAGCAAAAATCTTTAATTAAAATATTTATCCTTTGGACTTTATACTTTATTTATAGTCAAAATGTCAAGAAAATGAAAAGCTGTCTTCAACTGAAACTCAGTTGATGCAATTGATATTTTTAAAAAATTGACAAGAATGCAAAATTTATGGAAGTCTAGCACTGAAGTCTTAATTTTCTTGTGTGAGCACTGAAAATAACTGTAGAAAGAAAGAAGAAAATTAAGAGAGAAAAGTAAGCAAAAATTTGAAGGGAAATTTGGCTCTCAGAGATACCAAGATGTTTCAAAAAGTTGGAAGCTTTTGAATATAGTTTCAGAATACTTTAAAGAATTTAGGTGTTCAAAGAGAAAACACTTGGATGTGTACACCAGCAAATACCATCAATTCAGCTTGTGTTAATAGAAAAGACAAAAATAATATCATTGCAGATTAAAGTGAAGAGTGACTGGTTTTAGATTAAATGGTTTGGTTTTAGACTGGTAGTTCGGTGCGAGGTTCGAATCACGCGAACGGGCTGGCAGCATGGGTGTTTTGGTGGTTTTCCCCATGTGTAACGAAGGCATCCCTACCCTTAGGCACATAGCCCTAGTGTGCTTAATTAAATAAACCAAAACCTCTTGATGAAGCCAGCCTTTCCTTTCATCTCATACCTTCAAAATGCCAACCTCTAAGGATTGATAAAAGCTCTGACTTAAATACTGGTGAAATGGATTGAATTGGATTATTAAGTTATGGCAAAGCAGGGCTATCTGCCTAAAAGGAAGAATGCCTTCGTGAAGAAATTTCTATGGGAAACCAGCTGGCATACACGTTACACATGAGAAAATCCATGAAAACACCCATGCAACCACCTCATTTATCAGGATTCGAACCCCGGAGTGAACTACCAGTGTTCAGCGACTTTACCGCTTGTAGGCCTTTATGAAATGGAAGGCGATAACTTTATTTAAAACGATTGTCAGAAATACCAAGCTGTTTCAAAAAGTTGGATGCTTTTTAATATACTTTCAGAATGCCTGAAGAAAAAGAGCAAGAATAAAGCAGAATGCCTGATGAAAAAAGAAAAAATAATTTTTTGCGTAAAATTTAGTATTTGTATTTTTTTAATTTAAAACTTTTTTAAACTTATGATATTTGATTCTTGTGATTTCAAAAATACAATATTTGACTAAAATATGAATAACATTTTAAAAAAGCAAATGGAGGACGATAAAATTGTGTAAAGCAATGGCCACAATGATAAAACTGTTTAAAGCAATGTATGCAAGGCATCCTAAGTTAAAATGTCGGTTATACATCTCTTTTATTTATATATCTTTTCTGAACGGAACACTAAAAGGCGTGTTAAGGGTGCTTTACTGTATTTTCTCTTTTAATATATGCAGTTTTCAAATACATCGTAGTCTGGGTTACAAAGAATTCTTCCAAAAGAAACGCAATTCAAATAAATAAAATCAAATTCTCGAAAATTTATATTAATAAATATATTTAAAATGCTCAGTTCGAAAGAATAAATACAAAATTTTAAAATAATTAACTGAAGAGACAATGCAACACTAACAATTAAAATAAAAGTCTAACAATTTAAAAATTATCTAAAATAGTAACTACGACTAAAAATATAGTATAAAGGAAGTATTTGGAAAAAAAATAAAAGATTCACCTTTGATTTAAACTACACAGTTCATATGGGTAAATAGAAATTTTTAAAACAGTTATTCGAAAGAAACCATGCAACTTAAACAATTAAAATGAAATTCGAAAAAGAAAAAATACTTAAAATAATAACAATTATAATTAAACATTTGAGCAATGCATTCTGTAAAAATCACTATAAATATATTTCTACAATTCAAAATATTAAAAAAATCAATTGAAATTTTTTAGATATAAATCATAAAATACATGATTGTAAGCAAAAATGCCTGTCCCTTTCAAGTTTCATGTTATTCAACCCCTTTGTTAAGTAACTTAATTTTTTTAAGTAAAGAATTTTTATTATTTTAAATATGAAGTATCGGTGTGTTATATTCATGATAAAAATTACAGAAGTTTTTTTCTTTAAAAAACCAAAATAAAAATAATTTGTCTTTCATTTCATGTCAAATCCGTTACCTTGAGATTATTTTAGCCAAAATTAGTTTGTAAATCTGCCTAAAGAGGAGCAGTACATAGTCAAACTTAGCTTGACTAGTTTCTCTATGTCACTGAATATGTACTGCTGCAGAGGCAACCTTTGAAACCACCTGTTAAGAAATTTTTTCTCAGCTGTGCAGTGGATTTTCTGTGGTTTTACTGTATTAATATGCTTTCTTTCAACGCTCTGCTTTTTGAATTGCACAGTTTTTTAACTTTCAGTACCAAACCAATGTCAAATGATACAACATAAGTACCTAAAGCTGTACACATTATTTGGTAACATTCTGAAGCTGACTTTTTGCAACAGAACTTGAAGTAAATGAAGGTTCTAATCTGGTAGTGTGATAGTTCCATTTCAGACACCTTGTACTAAATGATAACAATATATTTTAAAAATTTCACAACACAAGTGTTCTAAAGCAAGTCTCTTTCTTTTAAAATGATTAAACATGCCAACATGAACTGTTTGCACAGATGATATTTACAGTAATGGGAAACTTTCGTTTGAACTTGACAATCCCTCTCTTGTGTTCTTCCCAATCTTCTACATCTGCTACCACTTATCCCTGACATTTCCGGCCATGGGTTGCTATGCAGTTCTCAATTTTTATGATGTGATCTACCTTCCCTAAAAGTTTGCCACTACACTTTTTAGACACCCTGTATACAAAATCTAAACTCTGCTACAAAAAAATATATGAACCCAGAACAAATTGAGCCACAACTATGAAACACAGCATACAAATATGGTTTTACGAGTTATGTAATGATTACATTTGAAGCACCAATTGGCCTTCTGGAGCAATACAATGTACATCTGAAATACGCACCTGGTATAATGTAAATGGGCAGTTACAGTGAGTGACAAGCATTTACAACTGTGCTAATGGCTTGGATACAAAACACCGTAGCAAAAGATGCCTTTAAGACAAATTCGATGGCTTTACAAACAGTTGCCAGAATTTGAGAGGAGTCATATCATAGGGCTTAATACAGGCAGGTTGGTCCAACAGGTGGATCAGCTGGCATATTCGTCGATGTGACATGGTCGTTGTCCACTGATAGAACCAGAAGCTCAGGGAAAGCAAAACTAGCCGTCAAAATGGCTCAGGATAACCCCTAGCCACGAATGCACGAGATGATTGTGCAATCAGAATAGCAGCCATGTCCATTATTCTATCATCGCTTCAATGCAATTTGCTAACTCACAGAGATCCCAAGATATCTAGGGATACAATTTGCAGAAAACTAGATGGCACTCTGCTCAGATCTCAATGTCCATTAAGATGTTTGCCATTGACACTCACTATATCGTCTTGCATGGTCGCTCTTGCTCAAGCTGGACAGTGCCCCACTGGAGAAATGAGATCTTCAGGGACAAATCATGCTTTTCTCTTAATGCTTATGACTGCTGCATACACATCTGGAGACGGACAGATGAGTGGTCCAATCTATCATTTGTTACCGAGTGGCACACAGTCAGAACACAGGGCGTGACAAACTTGGAAGGGATCAGCTGGTACAGCTATTTACCATTATTCAAGTTCTGAGGCACTCTGACTGCTCCCAGGTGCAATGACGACATTTTACAGCCAATCATACTGCCTATGCTAGCAGCACAGGCTTTGTCTAGTGGTTTGCAATTCTTGAACTGCCTATGCTAGCAGGTTGTCCAAGTTCTGTTTTCCAGCAGGACAACACTCGATCACATACAGCATGACTTTCCCAACAATGTCTTTGATGTGTTAATGTCCTCTACTGGCTTGCCAGGTTTCGAGATTTGTCGACTATCAAACATGTTCAGCAGGCAAATTCAGCCGTGTACAAATTCATCCCAACTTGTTAACCAATTGCTCTATTTGTAGCACAGTCTACTGCAGAGAGACAATGGCTGCTTAACAGACTCCATGCTCAACTAAGTATTGGCTTGTAGAGCTGCACTACTGATTTTCACGTTCTTTGTTTTGCTGCTCGTAAATAAAATGCATTTTTCACCCTAGTATTTGACTATTTACTTGAACAATATACTACTGCTCAGTTTTGTAGTTGTGGCTCAATTCCTTCTAGGTGTATATATATATATATATATATATATATATATATATTGCTACAGAGTTAAATTTGACTACAGTTGGTATTCCTGCAAAGCAAACTGCAACATCTGGTTACAGAAAGCAGTAATCATTACAGACATGAGGTCACAGTTGTCAAGATGCTTTTATCACTTCAGTTTTTCATTTCATAATGCATTTCATAACAAATATAAGTTAACATATTACAAAAAATATAATTTTCAGTTTATATACAAGTTAAATATGCATACTACATACATCGCTTTTTAAATATTTTTAAATGCCTTCCATGTGAACCAATATATCTGACATTTTACTGTAATTTTATTAATTCATACTAAATGAAGTATATTTAAGAAAACATTCATACGAAACAAAAGTTATTTGGTGTTACAGATAATTACTGGGCACTATTTTACAAAATTTAACCATATAAGGAAACCCAACAGCTAGATATTAAAATATATAAATCAGGACTATTAGCTATAATGGTGATGTAGAAAAGTGATCAGACATCCTGGGTTGTGCAAGACAATCTCATATTTGAATTTAATTCACTTCAGGACATATTCTGGAAAATGTGCCTTATTCTTCAAATATTTTCGGATTTCATAAATATGACATGATTTGTTTTTAGTGCTTCAGATCATAAAGATATTATAATCGCACTACAAATCAAATAAACATGCTTTCTAGATGTATGTTTTAGGGAACTTGAGTCCACAAGAACAGTAATTTGTAAAAGAATTTCTGGTTTCCTACTTCAGCTGCAATTTGTGCTTGGATAATGGACAATGAAATTAAGTCCTCTGAACGACTTTAATAATGTAGAATATATTGCAATATCTATCGTAGAATGCAAAATGCTGGGGAAGAGGCAAAAATTTACTATTTTGACAAAAAAATAATAATTTAACTACAAATTTTTCAACAAAATTCAGAAAGATATGAAATACCCCAAAAAATTAAAGTGCTGAAGTATAAAATTGATACTGGGCAAAATGGAGTGAGATTTTCCACATAAAAAGAATAATCATGCCCCTTCTTTCAAATAAATCTGTAGCATTAATTACTAAAGTCTATTTTCTAGAAAAAATTGCAACAACCCAAAATATATTTCAATAGTACAAACAGTGAAAACTTTCATGGTGATCACTTCTAAAATGATGCAGTATTTCTGAAAACATAAATACTGGTACTGAACATATATGAAAGTTATATTCTCCAAGTAAACCAAAATTAGAAATCACTGGGCTGTGCAAACATTTTTAGCTTATAAACAATTGGGAAAATTAAAAGTATTAACTGTTTGAAATAATAAGGTTATGCTTTGCACAAAATATTTTTAACGGAATTGTCTTGTCCTGCACTGACAGAAAAATCTGCTCATTTTGTGATAGAATGATTTCATCAACTTAAAAAAAAAAAAGATATAATTAATACATGTCCGTACTGAAAATGTAACACATCTCTATGCTTTAAATCTGTACTGTAAATAATTTCAGTACTTACATATTATCCCGTCGACCGTGCAACCGTTGTATAGCACCAATTATGAATAACCATAACATCACAGAACATTCGAAACATCTCCAATTTCTTTTGAAGCAGCCTGAATTGATTATGCCTCCTTCTGTTTTTATGAACTAGAGCATAAATTAACTGTTATTGCTGTATTTTTTCTTGCATTTTGAAAAAAAAAAAAAAAAAAATTACGTCGCGATCTAAAGAATCACATTTGTGACTGCTCTCCCGTTCATTTACAGCTAAATGTGAATTAACATATGTTCTGTGACAAAAAGAGCAGATGGATGGTTCACAAAACAGTAACAGATTGGAACAATCACCTGTGGGAAGTCTGTACTAATAGCATTCTAAACGAAACCTCTGGGTAAAATTGGAGAGTCTACCAAAAACAAGCACAAAAATAAAGCATCTCGAATGCTTCCACGATGGTGCCTATATAGTGGACTGAGAATGTTTTATTGTTAGAGCTGCAGATAAAAGCACAGCTCAGAATTCTGCAGGAACCATTGGCACTACTTTGGCGGAATATCTACCAAGGTTCATGGCAGCAAACATTCACAGTTGATAGGATAATATGCAAGTACAATAATTTGTGGTTTTTCTCTTATCACGCATGTGTGTAATATATATTATTACATTTTTTTTTCATATGAACAGAACTAAGTAAAATTTGCTTTCATTTGTAGTAAGCATGTTTTGAAGAAAAGTTCTCCATATTAGCATGGAAAGCATTCAATAATTTTGAAAGCACTAACTTTTTAGAACATTTTATTTTGTATAATATATAAGCTAACCAGATAATTTTATCTTCAGTTCTAACATGTGTAGTGAAATGTTAAATATTTCTATATCACCTATGATATGATGATTTCTAAGATGATCTCTGCAGAGAAGTATACAATAGTTATCTTTACTGACTACCTAAGCAAATCTCAATTTAATTCTTGTATTGCAAGTAAGCAATTCTTTTTATTCATAGTATGATAGATTAAAATAATCAGCAAAGATTTCCTTTGTTTGTCCACCACGGAAATTTTAAGAAGATAAAGAGCCACCTGTCAACATCATGTTTTCCACATGATTCAACATGAAATAAACTTTCACAATATATCATCGGTCATTCTTCCAAGACTGAATCTGCAATTCCTCTTCTTTTCACTTTCATGTACTTTTGAATCTCTTTCTATGCTTTACTGTACTATACTACATCACACATGCATTTAAGAGAAATTTTAAACAGAAGTCAGAATTCAGTTTTTCTTAAAATCAAATGTGTATCAAACTTCTCATTAAAATTTTGTATAAAAAATTATTTTGCAGAGTTGTGGGCTTGGTGCAATGCTGATATGTCTGAAGTTGGAGGTAGATAGAACACTTACGTTTAGATCGTAGAAGCAGATGCCAATATATAATGTGTAATGGATTTATTAAAGCATGGTATTTAGTGGTAACACTGCATTTTAACATTTAAATAGCATTAAAAATTGTTTCTCAGAAAATAATTTCTAACGTAATGATAACATACATACATAAGGCAAAAAACTAACAAATTAAAATAGACAATTTTTCAATTTCTTAAAACTAGATTTTTAAAATTATGAAAACAATATTATGCATAAAAATGATTTCTATTAGATCATAGAATTATATACAACCTGCTTGATACTCAGAGTGATAAAATAATTATTAAATACACAATTTCATAACATTTTTATTTATACAGAAATATAAAATGAAGTGCTTACTTTGAAAAATATATACAGTCCTAAGAGGGCACCACTAGCAATCAGTGGAAACATCGCAGCATCTTTTTTTGACATTGTTTCAGGTTTTTCCCCAGAATCCTAAATTTAAAATAATATTGTAAGAATAAAATTCATGGCAGGTGGATAATGTAAAAGTTTCAAAATCAAGCATTCCTGATCAGATTAGGCATCCTAATCAATATGAATGTTTGTACATGTAAAGTACCTTGGGGTAGGGGATATAAAGTCTTTCAAGACTCTTAAATTCTTTTCTCTGGGATGTTCTTAATCAAAAAAGGAGATGTAGCTAGGCAAAAAACATCCTTGCAAGCTAAAACTGGGTCTAAAGACTAGCCAATAGTAGGTGTCGCTCCAGTCTTCCTTTAGGCCCCATGATGAATTTGACAACCAGATACAATTCAGATTAGAAGAGACAATAACAACTACTACTTTTACTATGCAAATTCTTTATGTCCAGGGGGGGACTGTCATTTCATTTGCAAAAAATATTTGTTCCAAGCCTCACATGCAAAAGGATAGTGCATTTATATACAAAATATGTGCATTTATAATAGAATAATAGTACAGCTATTTTTTTCTATACTACATGGCATTGTTATTTTCAATAGCTTCTTTTAAATACATGATTTTATTTAGCTGGAACAGAAACATGGCAATGTAAAATGCTTTGTTCCTGAAGAAGAGATAAATGCAAGATTTTTGTTAAAAAGCAAAAAAGTTCCACTTAAATTTTTGCCAATATAAATAAGAGCGCATTTTTTGCTTAACTATGAATTTATGTTCTGCACACTGAATTTCTAGAGATTAATTCTGAAATTAGTGAATCTATGATAACTGCTTAACAAAGTATTTTAGTTGTTAAATAAAATTGTATTTCCTCACTTCTTTCCAGGGTAAAAGTATATTTTAAGGTAATCCCTTGGCGAAACTTGGTGGTACATGGATATCGAGTTTAGGCAATTCTTTGACTTATTATTTTGGCTAGCATAACGGCAATTGATTTTTGGCGTAAAAATCACCGCTACACAAAGCCAAAACAAGAAGACAAAGAATTGCACAAACTCAGTATCTATGTACATATCGACATATTTTCACTTAAATCCCCAAATTTCACAAAAATTGCATTGTGCACTCCCTTCACTTTGTCCATGTACACATCAATATATTTTCACTTAAAAAGTCAAAGGAGCTCCCAATTCTACAATACAGGCAAACAAAAAATACACAATCTCAATAAACTACATTTTAAACCAAACAATAAAATAACATAAAAAAGGAAAAACATGTTATACATTTAAGCACTACAAAAAGCAAATATCCACTTACCCTAGTTAGAAGTTATTTAGTTCCTTTATCTTTAGTCTGTGGCACACAAAATTCCTTAACAGCATCCAAAAACTTCCCAAAATTATCTGAACTCGAATCCGTATATCAGCGTTGTTAGATCTGAACCTTTCTTCCTACAAACCCATCCAAAGCTATCTAAATGGTTTTTATTTTGGACTAGATGCATATCCTTCCTACATACAGGACACTTATAATGGCTACTAAGTAAACTTTCATTTACACACCAGTCAATTAACGTTCTTTTCCCCTTCCATTACAAATCGTACAGAAACTTCAAATTAATCTTACTACTTTCAGCCATTCTACCCTCTAAATAGTAAAACCAACACACACCACAAAAGCGCTTACAAAACATCCCACGATTCAAAATTTCCCAGAATCATGCCCCCAATTACTTCACAATAGGGTTTCCATAACATTCAACTACTCAGGCTACCATATATGAAACAACAACTTATCAATAAATGAAACAAAAACTTGGCGATATACCAAACAACAACTTCACCATAATACAAGGGGTATCTTAAAGTCTACTCTAACCGACTGAAACAACCAAAGATCTATTTGCATCCCTAAAAAAGTATTCATGAGGCAACACACTAAGTTGCCAAATTAGGCAGCCCATAATGCCACCAAAATATATTCATGTGGCAATCCAGGCATAGTGTCCCCACTGCAGATTTCTGGCTTGAGATTTGACAATCTATCAGTGTTTATTTTTGTTTCTTTTTTTTTTTGGGGGGGGGGGGCTTGTGGGAAATTGTAATGAGACTGTGGAGTTTGCCAGATAAAGAAAATGAAAGCATAGCATTTCTTTAGAAATACACTGTTTTGTTCAAAGTAGAAAATGCAAAAATTCCAATTTCAGGAAGATGTACTCTGATCAAATTTTATGGATTAAAATTTGTGCACAGATGCCACATTTGTGTACTAATTTCCTTAGGCAAAAAACAGATTGCTGAGTATGCAAGAACACAATATCGCAAACACTGCTAAGTTTATGAAATTTTTCTGATTTTTTTTTTTTTTTTTTTAAGCAAAAACAAATTGTTGTGTACATGAGGAGAATAGCATGCTAAAAATATTATATATGGATTTCTTCAGAAAAGTAAGTGTTTTATTGGGAGTGCTTCTTGATTTTTTAATTTTACTGAATCATTACTATCGCATGAAATTCTTAGTGTGCTGCCATTTTCAAAATCGCTGCTGCCTTTCTCATATTATCTATGATACACTGCTTGCTTACTGCACTGATTTGTTTGTTCATTAACTGCTAAAGCGTTTGCAAATAACAAATGATCACCTAGAAATGATTAAAGTTAGAAACTTGAAATAATTAAATTTAACAATCTCCCCAGCCTTTGAATTTGAAAATTTCTTAAGTCTTAATAATTTTATAAACATTTGTTAACATTTTATAAACAGTTAACGCTTACATTTCTAATATAAAATTCTGCGACATGCGTAGATTGCAATACATAAAAATATAACTAAAATGCACATTCGGAAGTAGTAATATCTAATATAGTTTCCTTTTATGCAGTGATATGTTATAAACAAAACTTTGAAATCAATTAGATTAATCAATACTTTTTAAATGACTATAAAATCGTGATAGAAAGAAGCTTTTCTTAATTCATAAATGGCAAAAGATAAGCTAGCAATGATATTTCGTGTCAAGAAAATAGTTAAACTAGAAATTATATCATAATATATCCAATAACTAGCTGAAACTAACTAACTAAAACTAATTGAAATAATTTCTGGATAAGGTAGTATTCAATGCCATGAAAAATACAGAAACTAATAAAAAGCAGTTAATATAGTTTAGAGGCATACTCGTCAAACATATGGCCAGAATACAAACTACTCTAATGCTCACTTTCTGTTTCTTCAAGTATGAAATAGATCGGAATGATCCAAAGAAAATTGGTAAAAGGGCCATCACGATTAAGCTGGAATAAGCTATCATCATTCCTTCAGTAGATGCCTTAGGTTTTGAAGTTTCATTTTTAGCAATTTCTTGCAGAGTTTCATTCAAAACGTCAGCCATGGTTTCAATTTGGTGACTTGTCTTAAATGCGAAACTATCGGTCGCAGTTTTTCAACAAAGAGAAACTGAACTGTGGTTTGAAAGCATCATTGCTTCATTTTTTATATTTTAAAGCAAATTATTGTAATTTCATAGTAATAAAAATTAATACTACATAAATTTAATATGAAAAATTATTTCTAGTGCATTAAATCACTCATAATAATAAAATAATTTGCCCTAAGTTGAGGGAATTGTACTTTATTTCTATCCTACAGCAAACAGTCAGGAACACTTGTGTTTATTACATTAACTAATGAGTTACAGCAGTGATAATTACACTAGTAATAATTCCACTTGCAACAGGTAGCTTAATAACCTGTTACATGCATTACGTTGCAAATAACAGCAGTTTTCGACATCTCACCTTAACCATGCGAATTTAAACCCCGCGTGAATCTTATCAACAAACTATGATGAGTTGAATGCACTTGAGTGGTTATAGTATAAATATGGCAGTAAATAAAAGTGTAAAGGTAAAAAAAAAAAAAAACTATATTTTTGCTAAAATAATATGACATTAACAAATGTAAAAGAAAAAATCTGGAAGAATTCAGATTTTAACGATCGCCCAAAAGGATTTGTTAAAGTTTATGTTCTCGCCCCACTCCCAGTGTACCATTCATTCTGCTGTTGCATTTACTGCTAACCCATTTCTTTTTGTTCTTAAGCTTTATTATTAAGCATAATTTTCTTCGCTCTTACGCCATATGCAATTCAACAGCAACATTGCAAAATTTTTAAATGGAGCATAGCAACATATGTTTAGAATTCCCGATGCAGTGTTAAGTGTTGGCGTTGGTTTCTCTAATTGTCTTTTCTCATCTAATCATTTCAATGCTCAGTTTTCTTCCTAAGAAGGCTAGCAAAACTTTTTTTGTCTTTGAATTATTAACTTTTGTGTGTTAACTTTATTTATTAAATATCACGTTTTTCGCCATTACGCCATATGAAATTCAGTTTAACCAACAGCAGAATCACAAAACATTTAAAAAGAGCATAGCTTTAGAATTATCTTTCCAATCTCGCATACTGGAGATAAAAATGTTTTATTTCGTGCAGTGTTGCCATTGCTCCCTTTCAAATCGTTGAGTTTGTTAAGTTTGTTAATCAAAAATTCATTAAAGTTGTATGAAATATAAAATTCAAAATTCAGTTTTCCAGGTGCATATGTTCGGGTGGAAGACCACATTCATTAAAACTGAGTGGTACCATCATTTTTTCACAGTGCCAGGAACATACATATATCAAGATTCTTCATAATTTAATTTCTTTAGGAATAATACAGGGCGTTAATATTTGATGGAAACAATTTGAAAAGTAATACAGTTGTTCAGAGTATACGACAGAAATTCTTATTTCAAGACAGCCCATTCAGGCTGATGTACTTTTTGGGTAAATATGTCAATGCATCTGAATAAAAAGTTAAATTCTACATGTGAAATGCTTAAATCAATGCAACATTAGATTTTGCTATTTATGAAATTTAATGTGATAAATCTTGGTAAGTAGCAAAATTGGTTGTTATACTGATTTTTTTTTTTTTTCCCTTTATTGAGCATACTCATTTTGAAAACATTTTATTGTAATTACTTGGTGTATTTAGTAATTTCATTTTATTTAAAAATAAATATTATTTCTGATTACTTAGATTGGCATTATTGGTGGCTCTGGCTTAGACGATCCCGATGTTCTCACCGATCGAAAAGAAAAGACTTTTGTGACTCCCTTTGGTTCAGTGAGTATTAAGTAACTTTTTGTTAGAGTAGATTTAAGGGTGCCCCTTGTATTATTGCGAAGTTGTTGTTTAACTTATGGTAACCTGAATAGTTGAATGTTATGGAAACCCTATTAAGACATAATTGGTTATATGATTGTGGTGAATTTAAATGATAAGAAAAGATTTGTAAAGGCTTGTTTGTGTGTTAGATGTTGGTTAGGAAGTATGTTGGTTATTTTGTGGTTTACATGGTAAAATGACTGAATGTGGTAAGATGAATTAAAAGTTTCTGTACGATTTGGAACGAAAGGGAAAAAAAGCTTTGACTAGTGTATAAAATGAAGGTTTACTTAATAGCCATTATAAGTGTCCTGTTTGTATGAAGGAAATGCGTATGGTCGAACGGGATGGGTTTAGCATAAGAAGTACATTGTTATTTTGTGGTTTACGTGGTAAAATGTTTGAATGTTGTAAGATTAATTTGAAGCTTCGATACTATTTGGAATGAAAGAGAAAAAAACATTAATTGACTGGTGTGTAAAGGAAGGGTTTACTTAGTTTCCATTATAAGTATTCTGTTTGTAGGAAGGAAATGCGTATTGTCGAACATCGGAGGATTTGCACTACGGAGATTATTTTTTACTCTTATTTTTGTGAATATATGTGGCGACAACAGTGTACAGATTCTAGTTCAGATAATTTTATCAAGTTTTTGGATGCTGTTAAGGAATTTTGTTTGACTGAATTCAGGGAAATTTGTAAATAAGTTAAGTGGATATTTTCTTTGTGTAGTGCTAAGATGAATTTCCTTCTTTATGTTATTTCATTGTTTGATTTAAAATATAGTTTATTGAGATTATGTATTGTTGCGTGCGTACGGATTCGTTACTAAATGAATGCACAAGTCCGATGAAAAATGAACAAAAATTTATTATTATCACAACAAAAATGCTTAAATTTTCTCAAATTATCACGCAGTATTACAATATCTCACAGTAGTTATCTTTTAACTACTCAAATGTCCATTAGAACGTAATTCAAAACAGCTAAAGAACGCTAATCCGCAAATTCGCTACAATCAACAAGAGCAGTTTTCTAAACAACAATAAATTAAGCAACTACTACAAACTGAGATGTTTTCCTCCTTTTATAAGATTTTAAAATCACGCGCTAGAATTTTCCAGCACTTTCTCGAAATCAAAAAGAGATATTTATTTATTTAACGCACGCGCTCTTGTATTTTTAATTTTTCCGGCTTAGCTTTCTTTTAATATTCGTCACGCGCTGCACTGCGTGAGAAATAAAACCATTTAATTTATAATTGAACTAACATTAGCTTTTTAAATACCAAATTCGTAACAATATTTTTTGTTGGCTGCTCTTTTGACTTTTTAAGTGAATACAAATTGGTGTGTACATGGACAAAGTCAAGGGAGTGCGTAATGCCTAATTTGTGCAATCCTCTGTTTTTTTTTTTTTTTTTTTAAGTGAAAATAGGTCAATGTGTACATGGATACTGAGTTGGTGCAATTCTTTGACTTGTTATTTTGGATTTTTGTGGCAGCGATTTTTGAAGCACAAATTGCCGCTACACAAAGCCAAAATAACAAGTCAAAGAATTACACAAACTCGGTATCTATATATCGCCAATTTATGCCAAGGGGTACCCATAAATGTATTTTTACCAACTTTTCTTCATTATACTTTAAACATATATGTAATTTTCAGGGAATAATTTTATGCAATACCTTCATTTTCCTTTTCCAGTTTTGAATTCATACTTGCCTATAATTATGTATAGCAGAGCTTGACAGTCTTGTAGCTGTGGTGTACCAAACCAATCCACCAGTATGATTTGGGATGCTGCACAGTAGGAAATATTTGAAACAGTTCAATTCCCCTGGCAATGCATGCAAAGTTAGGGAACAGTATGACAACAATACAGATGTAGAAGTTTTATTATATATTAATTATGCATTGTTTAAAGATATTTTTTGACATAAAGATAGACAACAAATGTAATTATTCTTTCAACAAAAATAAAAGATTAAATTTGTACATCTATTATGTATTAAAAAATAAATGACATAAAATATAAGTATTCCTTCAATATAGTTAAATAAAAAGCTTAAATTCTAATGTGAACCTTGTCTCCAGACCACTGTATTTAATATTGTAATATCAGGGGTATAATTTGTGACTTTCAATTTGACATATGGTTCTCAATATTCAGTTGTTAAACAACTTCTTTCTCAACTGAAAATATTTTTCATATGACTAAAGATTTGTTCACATAGCTATGTGAAACCAGAAGCAGAAAGCAGAGCACATGCAATTTTCTTCAATCATTAAACAGTTAAATCTCTCCAGCATTGACATCCAGCAATTAAAAATATCTGTTAATTTATGGTTAGAGTTATCTTCCAGACTTTTTTGTAATTCCATAAACTTCGCTTACCATAATTCTGAAAATGCTAGTTCATTAAATTCCATTTCAAAATTATCAACTTCAATCCACTCAAAAATTAACAAATTGGATGGGATTATTAATGGGCCTATTAAATCTGATTTGGTTAGGGAGGAAAATATAGGCATACAATCTTTAAAGTCTTTGCATCTTTAGGAAAATTCTTCCTTAATTGCTTCAATGTAGGTTCTTAAGTTTATCTTTGTATTTGCAAGCATTTTACATTTGAGAAGTATTTATAGGTACTAGTGTTAATATCATGGAAAAATAAATTTTGTAGAAAAGCTTTTTCAGCATTTAAAAACTTCAAGCACTGCTTGTGCCTTTCCTGGCAATCCTTAATTCATTAAGATGCTTAGTTATATCAATCAGAAACATCAATTTGCATAGCCATTTTTTATCGTTCAATTTGGGGAAATGATGATTTATGTTTGCCTGATAACTTTGCAGAGTGGTGTAGAATGCCACCAAGATTTGTTCCATGTGCCATAGGTTGTCAATGCCTGATGTACAGCATACAGTCCAAAATGCAGATGCCCATTATCTTGAATGACCTAATAATTTTGACTTTCAGTTTGACATATGGTTCTCAATATTCCGTTGTTAAACAACTTCTTTGTGAACTGAAAATATTTTTCATATGGGTCATGAAAAACTTTTTTTTTTAGAAATTTTTTATGCTTTTCTCTTGCGAATTTAATATTGTTTCATGCTAAAACATGTTGAGATTCTTAATTTCACTTCGGCTCTGACACCAACCAGGCAAATCATCATTTATTATTTCTTGCTCTCATCATCACATGACTGCCAACACTCTGTAGCTTGAGAAAAAAATTACAAATTGATGTCTAAACAGTTCTTAAAAAATTTTTATTAGTAGTAATTGAATACCAAAGGGCGACCTTTTATTTTGACATTGCACTCGGCAATGATTACAAACTTTAGCTAACTTCGCTGCTAAGTGGTGAGTGTGCTTATGAGGAAAAATTTTAACAGAAATTTCTTTCCATAAGTAAAATTTGTTTTTGTAAATGATACTTGTAGCTAAAAGATGACATTTAGTGCTGTTTGAGTTGAGAATAGCTAATTTGTTATTCATTTATGCCCAGGACTGATGCTAAAGCTGGTGGAGCTACACGAGCTGGCAGATTTTAAGGGAAGCAAATTTTTAGGATTTAGAGAAGCACTGAGCAGCAAAATTAAAGGACAGTAAAAGCTTTTGAATTTAGGAAAAGCAATGGGGTGCAAAATTCAGGGACAGCAAAATTTTTAGAATTTAAGAAGATGCTTGGCAGCAGAATTTCAACCTGCAAAGACTGCACCACACCACAAAATGTTTAATGCCAGCCCTGAATAAGCCTTAAGTATATGTAGGGATTTATTTATTCAGAACTTGGATAAGCCTTAAGCATGTACAGCAGTTAGGCATTAGGTAATATAAATAACTAAATATAATTCAGGCTTAACTTCATCAGCATGTGCTAGAAGCAAGAGAAAATTTAGCAGAATATGACTTTAGTGCATAGCAGATACTGGCTGAGTTTTGTGATGATAGCCGTGGATTTGAGTGTTTTCAAATTTTGCAAACAAAAAGCGAAATTGTGCAATTTATAAATTTGTGGAGAGATGGTAATTATAAAAGAAGTTTTTCATTGTGATGAAATTGCCCCAATCATCTGTTTTATCAATTTATTTGTTTAGTGGTCCATTTTGTTTCTAGGGTTCCCAGGGTTTATTTCAACATAGTCATGTTCCTGATTATACTGCATGGTCTGAGCTGGGGTGGTTTGCAGACTTTTGGGTCTTGTATTAGAATGTTGGTTACAATCTAGGGCTATATATCCTCCCCAAGTCAGTGACAGAACTGACAAATGTTCTTCTGAAAGAATGGCATGCAATTTCTGCTAAAACATTTTAAAACTACTTGATGGCCTTTTTTAAAGAATTTGTAAAAGGTAGCTGAACATCATTATAATTTTCCTGTATCTGCAGGAGAAACAAAGTATACAAATATTTGGATTGATTGCATTAAAAGCTGCACTTGTCTACGCACTGGAAAATAACTATTCCAGTATATATTCAGACTCAGCCTCTAGCCTCCAGGAAATCCAAGGCACATGTACTAAAAATCCACTCCTCAGGGCCATACAAAAACTCTTATTAAGAACACCAAAATACTGTAGGCCTGAACTCCAGTGGGTACTTGCCCACACCGGAATATTGGGTAAGGAAATTGCAGATGCAATAGCCAAAAGAGCAGCAACTGATCCCCACGTTCTCAACCTTGACTTGCCTCTCCCAGGCTCGTTCTTAAAAGCTGAGCTCGAGAGAGAATTACTTAAACGTTGGCACCATCTGTGGGGACAGAGACCACCAGCAGAAGGGTTAACAAAAGTGGCTCATCTCACTTCACTCAGTTTCTAACAGGACATGGTCTCTTCATGACTTACCTGCATCACTTCAGACAACATGGAAATGACCATTGCTCATGCGGAATGGCAGGAGATCCGGACCACTATCTGTTCACTTGCTGAGAAACTGCCAAACATCATCTTAGGCAACCAGTAGGAAACCACATCCATGCGTGGGCCGAAGCTACTTCGAAAAAATCGCAATGCATTGAAACGCATATGTGATTGCATAAATATTGCACGTAAAATCTCAGACAGGCTGGAGTAATTCTCAGCTGCCATCCTAGTCACTAGCACAGCCCCAGTATGCTCTGTACCTGTAATGAATTAATTTTATCTTAAGTTAACTTATTCGGCTTTTCTTATTCCCTGTATATACATATCTTTTGGAACTGTAAACCCTGAATTATGAACCTTGAATTATGTATTTTGCCTTATTTTATGTATTGTTTTCACTCTTTTGCCTTTTTTTTTTTTTTTTTTTTTTCATTTTATGTATTATTTCGCTTTTTAGTATTTTACTTCTTATTATTTTTAGTATTGCTATTTAGTATTTAGCCCTGTTTTAGATATTACTTTTACTGTTTTATCAGTCACTCTGTTAATTGCTCATATGTTGCACTGTACTCATTTATTGTTCATGTTGTGGATGTCTTTTGTAATCATCTATCCATAACTCTGTAAATATGTAACTGAAATTGTTCTTCTCACCCGCAATGCACCCTTCTTCTATCACTGCACTATTGTCTCGTCCAGCATTTGTTTGCACTGCCCCCAGCACTCGTCTTGAGCACAATATGTATATAAGTGTGTTATGTTGATCAAATTTTTTCTGTCAGCGGGATTACCTGGCCGATATGCTAACTACCCAGTGGACCGACTGCCTCGCTGTCGGTGAAAAGAAAGAAAGGGTACTTTTGAATATATAGTGTATAATAATAATATAAACCACATATGAATTTCTAGAATTTAACCAATATACGTGAACCATGAAGTCAAACTCACTTTTATTTTTGAAATGAGTGCTTCCTAAAATATTTTTTTTAATTATTATTAAATTTTAAAGTAATAATTTGGGATTATTTTTCTTTCCTTTATATGTATCATTTCTGTTGTGCAAATTATTTTTGTTATCCCTTTAATACTGTGTAATAAATTTGGAATTTATAAAATTTATTATAACTATACCTCTCTAATTTTTTTAACTGTTAATTTTAGCCATCAGACAGTCTTATTGAAGGGAAAATAAAGAACGTTGATTGTGTCCTTTTAGCAAGGTAAGTTGTTTTAATACATATTAGTTTTGATTTCGTATTATGTAAGCACTAAGGAATTTTAAAACTAATATTTGTTAAAAATTGTTTATCTTCATATTAAAGGATTTCAGTTAAATCTGATTTATTACTAATTTAAATTCAAAGCTCATACATAACAGCATTATTAAAAGTATATGAAATAAATTAAATGCTAGAAAAGTTTCATGTTTTTTCAACCTTTTGAACACTGCTTTTTCAACTTAAATTCATATCTTTGCGAATAGGTTTGCTGCGTGGGAAGTTTCATTGTTTTTTTCATGGGTAATGTAGACATCTGTCAGATCCCCTTAAAAAGTCATCCACAAAGACATTCTTCACTTAAACAAATAATCAGTAAAAATTTACTCTACAGTACCCTTTGGTGAATCATTTCTTTTTTGACGCCAAAATCGGCGGCAATTTCAAGATGGCCGTTACAAAAAACCAAAATATTATGTTAAAGACTTGCTCAAAGTCAGTGTCCATGTACACATCGACCTATTTTCACTTAAAAAAACATGAGAGAATTTCACAAACAAGGCATTGCACACTGCCTTAACTTTGCCCATGTACACATCGACCTATTTTCACTTTAAAAAAAATATCAGAGAATTACACAAACTATACATTGCATACTGGCTTAAATCTGCCCATGTATGTATTGATCTACTTTCACTTAAACAAAATCAGGAAGTTAAACAAAGTTAAAACTATCATGGTATCCACAAAAAATTCGCCGCTGTCTTAACATGCAGAAACGAACAAATAACCAAAAATACATAAACAGAGAGGAATAAATTACCAAAAATATATGTTTCCTAACATAAAAAATTAAACAACAAATCCGTTAACAAAAATTAACACACAGAGATAAATAAATAAATGAAACGTCAATTTTTTAACATACTTTTTTTCATGTGCATACGTTTAGGCTTCCCTCCACCATCTCCTCTGTCCTCCAGGTGAGCCATTCAATTAAATTTTTCTTTGTTTCGGCTCATCCACTGTTAATCAACATTTATCCTATTACCCACCTCAGACACACTCAAATGATGGTACCCACAACAAAATAATAGCAAGTTAAAAATCCAAGACCATACCAAACACGTACAAGCAAACACAGCAACTGAACAGAATAGTGAAAACCAAAAACCTGGGTCCTTACAAAAGGGTTACTATAACAAAAAATTGCAGTGGGCTTCCAGATTTCATGAACAACCATTATCGCTTGGTGATTTTTTAAGAAAAAACCATACCGTACGTTAAAAATTAGCCAAATAATCTTTGCAAAAATCAGAATAATCTAACCTAACCAGTTTAGTTCTAAAAAAAATGCTGGATATTTTTTTTAATTTATATTTTCATAATAAAAAAAATGCCAGATATTTCCAAAATATAAAAGAATTTGGTACTTTTCCGTTTCGCCGACGCAAATCTCGCCAAGCAGACTTTGTTGGCGACAACATACAATAGACACATAAAAAATGTTAATTCTAAGAATTTTTTTTTTTTATTTTGAAGGCATAAACATTTTAATATGGTTTTAAATTTTGTAAAAAGACAATAAATAAAGACAATAAATTTGTAAAAAGACATTAATTTAAGAATTTACTATGATTTCATGGTTCAAAATCCTGATTCGCCGGTTCGTATCACGTGACCCCAAGTAATCTCATCTCACATAAACTACGCTACTAAAATCTAATTCGCTCAGTAATTATCTACATTAATTTCAAGTTAAATCTTCATTTGGAATAGAAGTTTAAATGCAAGAATTATTTCAATTCGTACGAATAGCTTACTCAGAAATTATGTAAAACCGCAGTGCTTTACTTCGCTAGTGCATTCTCATTAGAATTGATGAATTTAACACTTGATTTCGCCTTCGGATGAGCGGTTTAATTGCATTCTAATTGACTTAATTACCGTGGATTGTCTTAGGGGATAAAATTTAAATATCGTGTAAAAATTCTATATTATTGTATGCCAGTATTGAAAGAAATAATCTGATAAGAAATGGCTTCAACTTGTTTTGAAACTGAGGCGTAAAAGGTTACCAGCGAAGATATTCCATCTGGCATCAGTTAAACCATTATTGGCGACTTTATCGTGTGCGCCGGCAAAACGGAAAAGTACCAAGAATTTTATCAAACTGAAGTTGAACCGTCATTCAGTGTTAAGCGTATTTAAGTGATTGCTTGTAAATTAATCATTTTTAAACTAATACATGTTAATTTATATCATTAATACCATTTGAGCTCCTTTTGTGTATTTTTCTTTATATTCCAGACATGGACGGAAGCATACCATCATGCCTAGCAATGTTAATTATCGAGCCAATATTTTTGCCTTAAAAGAACTTGGTTGTACTCATATCGTAGTTACAAATGCATGTGGTTCACTAAGAGAAAATATCAAGCCTGGTCATATTATATTTCCTGATCAATTCATTGATAGGTGAGTAATAATATAATATTATGAATGCATATGGCTAAGAAAAGATATTAAATCTTGATATCATATTGTTACGTTTTTCTCTTTTTCTTCTGACACCAGTTGTTACGTTATTTTCTTCCTTCATGTTTGTATGGGGTTCGTAGATTTGGAGTAAATAACGATGACACTTTATGAAGTATCAAAACACACTTTATTAGCCAGTATTGTCAGGACAGCTCCAAAACACGTTTTACAGTCGTCGATGAAGTACAATAAATATGCTGGAATAATCAGCGAAACAGCCTTCAGGTTATCACGGTGGAGACAGCTTCCTGCAAAGCACCCGACTCTGCTTTTCTAAGTACAGCTCCCGACTTTGCTTGGTCGTTTTTGGAACTCCACGTACTCTCGAGACTCTCCACGCTACAACTTGCGATGCACTCAACGACACACGAGTACAGCTCCCGACTCTTCGGTTCAGTCGTTTCCGGAGCTCAACACGCTTTCTCAACGGTGCTCTAACCGCGATACTCTACGAGACTCTTTCGGTACACTCAACGACCCACTCGGCACTCGCTGGCCGGCTGTGAATGAGATCGCCTCCGCAGGGATTAACTTGCTAGGTGAGACACACTCACTCGATGACACACACTCTCCCTCTCGATGAAGCACACTCACTGACTGCGGACCAGCAGGGTTTATATAGCTTTTGGCTTGAGTTCAAGAACATTCTGGGCTAAACCGGTAAGAATTCGTTCCAGAAGGTTCTCCATCCGTCCATGAGATATCGCCAAATGTCACCAAATGGGCTATTTCTCGCCAAATGTGGCAACCCTAAAACTGCTTTGCGGGGAAGCTATCTTACCGCGCCTGTACATTAATTTAATTATATGTTAGTGAATAAAATATTTATTTAAAAGGAATATTGTGACATTATGGGTATTTGGGTAATGAAAGTGGGTTATATTTTAGTAGTCACTTCATTCTAAGTTTGCTAGTGGTCTAAAGAATTTTAATCAATCAGTTTCTCTCTTTTTACTGTAACTTAGGTTTTCATTATTATATATACATATAATGATATTAACCCGGGTATTTCTTCTTTATTCTAAAAATAATAATTGCATTTCTAGATTAATGTATGCCACAAAGTTTGCATAACGCTAATGACGTAGTTATTTTGGAACATAAATTGAACTCTTTCTAATGTAAACCAAAACCTTCTTCTTTGGTGAGCTGCCATTTCGCTGTGCTGTCTTCCTATTGCAAAAGTATTAAAAAATGTAAATGTTCTGGAAATAGGCATGATTAGAGTGCCAAGTGAAATGCGGCCATAAGTGTGAATTTAAATAGAAGTGGAATTTAATCTGCCTCTGCTGCCAAAGTTTCTTATTCATTATGGATTAGCATTCTATGCAATCAAAATCCCTCTTCAGTATGCCATCTGCGTGCTTCGTCATCAGAATTTCTGTGTTTCTACGTCTCGGTTTTCTTACATCAGTATTTTTCTAAAATTGTTTTCATAATATTACATGTAGGTAATTCAAGAGATAATAATTAAATCAAAATTACATCATGAAAGATAGGCAGAATGTTGACAGAAAATATAGGTATCCAAATTAAATCAAAAACATAAATGTTTCAGAATTGAAACAAAATCAATTCTATAAAATTAATAAAACTGATATAAAAAATGTTGAAAATACCTTGGTATTTTTCAAGGAGCAGTCTGTTAATTTTTAGCAGAGCCACATTTCTGAATTAACCCTTTGACGCGCGGTGGTTGCGCCCTGAAACCACCAATTTTCGAATTTTTTTCTCCTCTTTCTTCGGAAATTTATGAGTGAAAATAAATTGATTACTGATCTTTGATCTCTAAATAACACAAAATGACTACAGAATCATACATGTTTTAGGTCTTAGTACTTCAAATCGGATGCCTTTTAAAATTCGGTTTCAATGAGATAAAATAACTTACTTTTATTAATATAAACAACTTTAAATTTCAAAAGTTATTCATCACACACCATGATTTCTATCATAAACAATAAAAAATAGCAATAATTAAACTGCATATATAAAAAAACTCTCTATATGTATGACATTTGTTTTGTGGTTTCAGGGCACAATCACTGCCCTACTAGAGCATTGTGTCACAATGCTCTAGAGGCTTGGTGGTCGCGCCTTGAAACCACTGCTCTTTACAATGGCGTTTGCTTGCTTCTCAAATAGGAATGTTTATTTTTACCCGGATATAGATAAGGGGTTTTGAAATCACAGAGTTATTTTATTACTAAACGATACACGCAGCTGCCCAGTAAAAAGGTCTTTCTTTTCCAGAGACTTTTCTCTGACCTCAACACACTTGCCCCCCAAGCTAGTATTGTGATTTTATAAACTATTTCCTGTGGTTTAAATTTAATGTAAATATACTTTGCTGTAATTAAAAATAGAAATAGCTTAAAGTTTTATTTAAATTAAAAATATTTTCTGAATATTTTGAGACAAAATGCGAATAAAATAAGTATGAATGGGAAACAAATGATCCATACGAAAGCAAAAAAGACCAAGCCCTCCCCCTCATTAACATAAAAAAACCACAAATGTCATGTGCCAGTTGAAAAGAAACTAAATGTCCTTGACATAAACCGGGGAAATTTTGATCAATCAGTGTACATTTTGTAGCACAAGGAAGAAACATCATGGAAGATACATGTGCGAAACATGCAATGTGGGTCTATGCATGTAAAAAGACAAAACATGCTTTGCACAGTGTCACAAAAAATATTTGTTCTTTGAAATTTAAAAAAAAAAAAAAAAAAAACCCACTGAGTCTTTTTTTTTTTTATTCTTATTTTACTGAGTTTTTTTTTAATCTATGTAGCCAAATGTCCTTATTATGTAGATACTTATACTTTCACAGCTATAGAAAAATTACATAAATGTTTATTTTTAAATTTTTTCTGATGATTTAGTTTGTAAAATAATGTAAAATACATATATTATGCAATTCTTACATGCATTTGTTTTAAAAAATTCGTAAATTTCGTCATTTATTGGAAACACGCACGAAAAAAGGTAAGTTTTTTTTTCCTACTACCCAGGTAAGTTTCAAAGTCCTAGACGCGCGGTGGTTTCACAGTGCGACCACCACCCACAAAACAATGGGCAAGAGTAGATTTTTTTTAATTCATATATTATTTGTCTCTAGGATTATGATATTCAATTTCTAGTTTTTAGTTAAAAAAATTATAAAAATAATATCGCGCGTGTCAAAGGGTTAACCTAGATGATTGTTAATAATGGAAACATTTCAATATATTAAAATAAAAGCCAGTAAATAAAATTAAAAGAAAATACCAACTTACATAATTTAGTTAAAATTAAATTGTTTTAAAAGTGCAACAAAGTAACATTTCTAGGAATTTATAATCTAATTAATCTTAAAAATATAATTTGATGTGACCCCAAAATAAACATTTTGAAAGGATAATAAAAAGAATTCTCAAGCAAGAAACAAGAATAAATCAAAAGTAATTTGTTAAAATAATTAAATTGTCGAGTAAAAATACCTGAATAATCATTAGTAAATTGAAAGTAATGTGTTAAATAAATATCTATATATATGTAAGATATAAAAGTATGATGAAAATTTATGAACAGATTAAATTTAATTCGAACAAATTCATAGTATACCTTTAAATTACTAAGTTTTAATTAAAGTACAACCTCTTCAAGTATCTGTGTTTTCCTTGCAGTAACCACAGTGCGTAAACTGTTGTCCAATCTCTGCAGGATTAAAAGAAAGCACTCTGAGATTATAAGTACTACTGAAACTATTATGCTTTCTCTTTTGTTGCCTACTCTTGCTGACAAAAGACTTGCTTTGCTGCTTTTCTTCATTATTAAAAATGTAATCCATCATAATCAAAATTGTCAGGTGCAGTTTGTCCCCATTGTGCTGTGCAATGTTATAGAGTAATCAACAAGTAATAAAGATATGATTGGATTATTAAGTTAATTAGTAATTCTTCAAAACTTCCTTTAATTTTCTACTATGTAAATGACATTTCAGTGATTTTCTAACTTCACTCACAACTGCAAAATAATTGGTGTTTTCCCTAGTCAAGCACTCATCTAATGTCAAATTATCTGCAATAAAATAATTTATCATCACATATACAGGGCGATTGCTAATTCATGGTACAAACTTTTAGGGTTGGTACAGGACACTGTAACAATCACATTTTGTATAGGAATGTATGGTCAAAAGTGAAACATCAAAAACCAAGCACAGGAAAGAACAAATGATAGGGAGAGTGTTTTATTCTCATAACCTCGTTTACAAGTGCAAATTAATTATCAAGTTCTAAAAGACTTTTAAAATTTAATATGGAAAATACTAAATATATTCCATGCTTCAGTAATCAAAATACTGAGTAGATCAAGCTATATCAGAAGAGATCTATAGTTAAAGAAAAATTTACATGACAAATCATAAATTATAGGTGGAATGTAGTGAAATATTTTTTAACAATAAAATTATATTTAATTCTTTTATGTGAATAAAGAAATGATATATGATGAATGATTTATTATATCAGTCTTAATTTGAATATTATTCTAGATAAAATTTATGTAGTATTTTATCATTTTCCTGCGTAAATTATGTTATCTAGTATTTTGCATTCTCTATTAATAAAATTAAAACTTAATCAAGTACAAGTTGAATAATAACTGTTAAAAAATGCTATGAATTCTATTAATTAACTATAAGATGTGATTTGATGCATAATATATCTATTTATACAAATTATGGAAGTTTTTTTTTTTTTTTTTTTCCCAATTGAAAGTTCAATCAAGGTATTTTACCAAAGAATAACTTTTATTTGGAATGTAATCCATATTTTTCTTTAGTGGCACAAACTCGAAATATTAAATAAAAATAAATGCATCGTAAACCAGTTAAAACTGATTAACAAGCATGACTATTAGTTTATGCAAAATGGATCTGAAATTTGAATTTGCTCCAGATTGGAGTCAATCTTACTGCAGATTGTAGAAAGTATTGTTTAAGTGAATTATATTTTAGAGTATATGATATTTACTGTGAGAAATAGCTATGTGGACAATATTATCGGATTTAAAAAAAGTAGATTTATATTATATTGTTTATTTATTATTATTTCAGTTAAAAATGAATTAATAGCAACAATCAATAAAAATGTGATTTGCTTTTATGATGATTACAGGTTTATTATCTTTCACTTTTCACATTTCACTTTTATTTAGCAAGAATAAGTTTACTTTTTTTTAGCTAATTTTGTTTTCTCAGATTGCATTTGTTTAATGCAGCGTATATGTGTATGTTTGAAAATATAAACATATGCATTTTTAAGTGAACTTATTTTTAGTTTATACGAGGGCTATCCAGAAAGTAGATTACGTTTTGGAATAAAAAAATAAACAAAGTATAGGAAACAAATTTTATTATATACAGATGAAAGCCACACTCAAATACTACTTTTCTACATAGTCACCATACAAATTAAGGCATTTATCGTAGCGATGTACGAGCTTGGAAATTCCTTCGTCGAAAAATTCGGCCGCCTGCGCCTTCAACCACTTCGTTACCTCTTCTTGCAGCTGTGCGTCGTCATCAAAACGCATTGATTGCAATTTCGTTTCACAGTTCACATGTTTCACCCATGTTTCGTCACCAGTAACGATGCGATCGAGTAAAGAGTCACCATCCTTATGGTAAGCGTCCAAAAAGTTCAACGCTGCAGCCATTCGCTGATTTTTGTGGTCCTCTGTCAAGATTTTTGGAATCCATCTTGCACAAAACTTGTGGTAACCAAGCTTTTCGCTGATGATTTCGTGCAACAAACTTCGCGAAATTTGTGGAAAACTCAAAGAAAGTTCCGTTATTGTGAAATTTCGATTTTCACGGACTTTAGCATCGACTTTTTCGAGAAGTTCGGCGGTCACTATGCTGGGTCTCCCACTTCGATCTTCGTCGTGAACATTGGTTCGGCCATTTTGAAATCTTATGACCCACTGACGCACTCCACCTTCAGTGATAATGTTGTCCCCATACACTTCACGAAGCTGCCGATAGATTTCTATCGGTTTACAGTTTTTTGCAGTCAGAAACCTTATTACTGAGCGCACCTCGCAGCTCGCGGGATTTTCAATTAACGCAGACATTTCAAACCGTCACAGTATCTGAACGGAGCACAGCACGAACCTCTCACTAGCACGGCTAGATGCAGACTGAGCTGCGCAACGCTCTGACCCCAAGATGGCCGCGCTAGCCCCGCCCCTAGCGGACACAGACGGAAACGTAATCTACTTCCTGGATGGCCCTCGTAATTAAAATTTAAGATTATAACATTAATTTCATTCAAGTAATGCAAACAAGACTACTGCATATATCTGTGTATCTGTATGTGTTTATATAAGTACATATAGGTAAAGCACAATGGTGAGGGATGAAGTGGGTTAATCTATCATTAATGATGACCTGTTGCAGGAAGTTGATCAAAGCATTTAAGAAAACAGACACTTTATGATTTAGTCATTATCTACAAAGTTTTCTAAAGTTTCAAGAGGTTTGCAGTGTGAAATGATGACAAAACAATTATATTATTGGAAGTTGTGCTCATGCTACAAAAAATTGTTATCAAATCAGGCTGAATGGTTTATTGAAAATGACAAAGTACACTAGGACTGTCTGCTTAAGGGGAGGGATGCCTTTTTGGAAGATTTTCTAAGGAAATTGTCTTTTATGCACATTGCACATGGGAAAAACCATGAAAACACCCATGCAGTTAGTCCATTTGCTGGAATTGAACCTATGTCAAAATACTAGCATTCATCTACTTTTACTGATTGGCCGCTAGTGGGCATCAAAGCAGGTAGCAGATTCTTATGAAGATGGAAGTGCCTTGTATATATACATTCACATTAATAAGTTACTTTTAAAAGACTGTGAAACATTTTACATTTTTGTATACAATAAAATTGAAATGCATCTTTTATTTTTTACTTCTTAATTTTAAAAATCCAATTTCTTAATTCCAGGAACAATTCTAATGCATAGTTTTCTCTCCTATTCATTATCTTGTATTAATTTCCTCTTTGATATTACATTGAAATTCTTATAAAAATCAAGATCTATTGTAAATCAAACTTTTTTCTTTATTTTAGAACAACTAAACGAGCTAGTACTTTTTATGATGGTGCAGAGTTATCTCCAAAAGGCGTTTGTCACATTCCAATGCATACACCTTTCTGTCCTGCTACTCGAAAGGCAAGTTTAGTTTGCTTTTATTTGCTGTTGGTTATTATTTTGAATTTCTTGTGATGTACTTTATTTCCTTGCATACTTTCCCTCTCTTTATTGCTAATTTTATCATCTGAAAATCGAGACGAGAAAATTATATGAATAATTTCATTTCTGAACAATATTGCTATAGTAAGAATATAACAAATGAAAAATAGTAATGGATAAAACAGGTAACTATCATGATACATATCTTCAAAAGAAACCTTCATTCCAATATTAATACATAGTAATATTAATATGACATTATCTAGTAAGATATCAGCAGATAGATATAGCCATCAATTCAGCTAAATTTTATTACTGAGTAACACAATTCTTTAGATGCAATATGTGATTCACACATTATTATGGGCACAGTATGCACCCCACATTTTTGGTATCTTGGCACATCTTAAGACAACAGATGATAAGCTTAAGTGCGTAACAATGCATGTTAGCCAAAGCAAAGCATAGCAGTAAAGTGACTGCATGTTCAGAAGAAACATGAGAAATGTTAAAAAGTTTTGCTTTTGATAGAAAGTTAATTCAATTATTGGACAAATGGTGTTTGCATTGCAGCCTCACATAAAATCTTATAATGTGGATTATTTTGAAATGATGCAGACTAGATTATATGTTATGAATAGTTACTATTTTTAGGACAAAAAGGGGAATATCCAGACTAAAATGAACAATAAAGAGTCTATAGCAAAATTAAAATTAGTAGTTTTCTGTAATATTTTTTATCTTACATACCTCCCCTTCAAAGAGAAAAATGCTTGGTGATAGGAAAGCTTTTCTGAGGGAGGGGAAAGGAGTAAAATAAAGAGTCCTATAATATGGCAAATGCAAATCATAAAATTTTGAACTGAGTAATATTTTTTAAACTAATTACAAATTTTTTATATAACATTTTGGATAATTAATGCAAGTTTTAGAGCTTTATTAAAGTTTTCAGTATTCAGTCAAATTTTAAGAAGTTCTTGTTTTTGGAAAGTCCACATGATTATAATGATTCTTTAATGAAGGTCCTTCTCTGCCCCCAAAAAAATCTTTACACAGAATATCACAGTTATAAAAAAATTTATATACCCATTACTTATTTTGAATAATCATAACTTATCTAAAAAATTTACACCACACTAATTTTCAGATTTATAACTTAAATTTTAGCATAATAAATTTATATTATGGCTCTTTTTGCTATTTCATTTGTAATTCTTTATTTTACACAAAACTGAAAGACCCTACAGCTTTCAAATACAAACATGTTCATCTATTGTGTATATCAATATTAAATGACTGATGTAAATTCACCAGTGGTTTAAGGAATTATAAAGGCTTCTGTCTATTTACATAAGGAAATTGGCCTTTTAGGACATGCTATTATATATAAAATACAATAAAACCACATTCCATCATATAAAAAATGTAAATCATAATTACATCTGAAACAGTTATGTGTTTTTCTAAGGTTGGAGCCTTCAAGTTTAACTTGTATGAACAGAATAAAAGGAACAATTATGCAGAGCTAAAAAGAGGCTCCTGTTTTTGAATCTGTACTACTCTTTTAACATACTCTGTTTTTATATACAGTTATTCAATTTCTTAAATTTTTAATGATCAATATTCTAAACATGACATACTTTATTATACTCAAAACACAATTTTTATACCTATTTTCCATATTAGTATTTAATATCACTTATATTTTGTATTTACCTCATTCTTAAAATTCGAATTTTTAAACAATTTTATTTTTAAAATAATTCCAAAAATATAATTATTAATCGTATCAAAATTTAATAACCTGCTCTAAGTAAAATAATTTTAAAATCTTAAAATGCTTTACACAGTTTTTAAACTAAATTTTAAAAATTCAAATTGCTAATGCCATCACATTTTAATCTAATATCTTCATAAAACAGTGCAACATTATTAAAATTCATTATAATAAGAAAAACAGAATTACATATCCAAATTTAACACGTAATTTATATCATTTGCATTTTTTATTTGATGATCTCAACTAATTTTCTGTATCAGAACTTAACTGCACCAAAATGTTTCACATATTGGAGTTGAAAACATTTCTTATAATTACAAATTAATGATTGTAAGGCTGATGTTTTTAAACAGTTTAAAGATTATTCAAAAGCTCCAAATAAGTTTGAAAACTTTGAAGGTTGACTGCATTAAACTGCAAAACATAAAGGCCTTTTTTTTTTTATCCTTAGCTACTGGACCGAACCTGAGAGATGTTTTATTAGACACGCAAAAAATAAAATTGATAGGCATGGCACAGATTCAGTTCTTGTCAACTAACTGTTTTATATTTGATAGATAACTGTAATAGACTGGAGATGGTTTATTGTCTAGATGTAAATTTAGAAGGCTTTACTGTGTACATAGAACGATGACACTTGCAGATAGATTAGCTGTTCATTCAGCATAATTTTATTACTGTATAACACAGTTCTGTAGAACCAATATCCGATTCACACATCATTATGGTGTAACGTCATCAGCTATTTTCCCACGGACTCCCACGAAGTCTGGGAAAAGGAGACTTCAAATGGGCGCCAGATGACCACCCTGATGACACTTACGAATTCTTGAGGTCAAACGTGACCCCCAACAAAGTGCGGAAAGCATATAGTTTTTACGAAAGGAAAAACTTTCATACAAGTTCTCACGGGTTGTGGAGTGTCCATTGTGTGTATGCGATAGACTGTCGCCAACTGCCTGTTTCTCGAAATAATTTAGATAGACTTCCTAAAAAGACGTTCTGTATTTTCCCACGGAAAATTTCACTTTCTCAGGCTGTCAAGACAGTATCTGAGAACAAATCAGCGCCTGTTAACCAATGGAGAGATGCTCCGAAAAAGACGTTTAGCGAATCACTGCCGCAGACGCACAAGACACGCCCAGAAAAACCTGGACATAAAAACAGTGAGTGAAAGTAATTAGAGAGATTTAGTCTGAAGAATACGCAGTCGATGCGTAGAGAAGAGAGAACCTTTCTCTTTTATTTTACGGCTCTTCCCGAGTCGCTAGTAAGCTTTAGAGAGCCCCTTTCTCTCTTGTGTATTTTACGGCTCGTCCCGAGTCGCTACTAAGCTCTGTCAAGAGCGGAAAAAGAAACTCTCAAAGAAGCGTGGCCGGACTTTTTCTCCGCTACCTCTGTTTGGACTTTGAACTCAAGTGATTATCGTTTCCTATTGTAAACGGGCTATTTTGCTAAGCAAACTACTTTGTTATGATAAGCAGTTGAACTTACCTTAAAATTCAACTTGTATAATTTAACACCTACCTTTCATTATTTTATTTACGCTACCCAAAATAAAAATCTGACTAGACGATAGATGATACACAGAGACAAGCTATGATGTGTGTTAGCCAGAGCAAAGCAAAACGGAAAAAGTAACTGCATATTCAGAAGAAGGACGAGAAGTATTAAGTTTTGCTTTCAAAAGTACAAATATTTTTCAGTGATTGGATAAGCAGCATCTGCATTGCAGCCTATGTAAAACTACTTTGCTATGATAAGCAGTTGAACTTACCTTAAAATTCAACTTGTATAATTTAACACCTACCTTTCATTATTTTATTTACGCTACCCAAAATAAAATCTGACTGTTCTCAAATCGCTACAGCTAGAAGGTATGTGTTAATTGGTGGCAGTGGTGGGATTGTAAAAACCCAATAGACAAACAAAGACGTGATCGTTTTGGAGAACCGTCCCGGTTCTTATCTTCATTCAGAATCAGCCGATTCTAGCAGTGGAAAAGAATTCTTTCGCAGTAAAGTTTGGAGAGTTTAACCAGCAGCTGAAAAGGGATCATCGATGAGAAGCGTTCGTGAAGAATCAACTACTACAAAGACTAGTTCCGGAAGTGCCTGGGAAAGAGTGTGAAGTAAAATTCTCCCTCGGGTGTAAAGACAAGACGTAAGAAGTCCAGACAAGAGTGAAGTGTTGTGAATTCGCGTTTGGTGTTTACCACCCTCTGTGCAGTGAAAGTGCTTTTGGTGTTTAGTGAAAGAAGAATCGCCCAGTCGACTATTGTTCAATTGGTTTCCTTCTTCGGTCATTGAATCGCGTGTGCAAATAGAAAAGAAAGGAAAGAAGAGCTGTTATTTTTTTTGTCTGCAATGGGTAAGTTGATATGGCATTATCTTTTTAAAGAGGCATTTTAATGGAGTTTGTCTTTTGTGTATCGAAATTATATGTTTAAATGGTTACTCGTAAATGTTTTGTTTTTGATGAGAATTTTATAATAGTATTTTCAACCTTTAGAAAGCACGCATCAGTGGTAAATTGAGTCAATAAGTATTGCTCTTTGTGATTAATATTCTTTTGCCAATAAGTATTTAGCAATTTTTTTTTATATACTGCATTAAGTATGGTTATGTGTTAAGCTGCAACAGATTATTTAAGAAATGCTTAATTTACTTTAATTTTTTTTTCCTATGTTGCTAATGGTACGTATTTTATGTCATACATACCATAAATTGCATTGCTATGTTGTTTTACTGTAGTATTTCTGGATAGTGTGAAACTTTCAGAGTAGACAAACTTGTACCTTTAGTTTTATTTTATTGTTTCATTTTAAAATTTTGTCACTGGCAAAATGTCATATCTTGGCAAGGGTAGAAAGCAAGACCTCATAAATCTGTCTGTAGAATTAGGTCTAGAAGTTCCCCCAAATGCAAAAATACAAGATCTTAAAAACCTCATTGTACAGAGCCCTCAGTATGACGAAACATTCGTCGAGGCAACACTAGAGTCGATTATCGAAGCACGAATCGAACAACATAGACTCGAAGAAGCCGAAGAGCGTAAACTTGAAAGGGAAAGGGAGAGAGAATTTGAATTAGAACGTCTAAGGTTGACAAACGCCAATAATGGCAGAGAAAATTCTCAAAATAATATTCCGAGATCTATGAGAGATTTGCAAAATTTAATGCAGAGATATAATCCCGAATCATCGGATATTTCACTTTACTTAGTGATGTTTGAGCGTCAGGCTCGCAAAGCGAAGGTAGAGGAAGGAGACTGGGTGTCACATTTGATGGCTGTATTGCCAATGGACATTGTTTCTATTATTCTACGAGAGCCGGAACAGGAGCTAGATAATTACTCCTACGTAAAGAAAATTCTTTTGCAGCGGTTTAAGTTGAACCCAGAGGCGTTCCGCGTCAAATTTGTTCAACACCAGCGTCGTGCGGGTAGTTTATATAAAGACTTTGCTTTTGAGTTAAAAAACTATCTAGATGAATGGTTAAACGGAGTAGACGTACGAGATTTCGATGCGCTAAAAGACTTAATGTTGACGGATCAAATTAAACGTCGAGTAAACAGCGAAATTCGCAAACACTTCGTGGATGAGTGGCCGAGTATAATATCTTCTGCCGAACTAGTGAAGAAATTAGATGAATATGAAGCAGTACGAAAGTCCGTAAAAAAACCAACAGGTTTTACTAAAAATACCGAACAGGATTCAAATATTAAAGAAAGGAAAAAAGGAGAATTTTCAGATCGAGTACGTCGCCATGATAATGTTTCGAAAGAAAAAACTGCGGAGAAATGGAAGTCAAGTGTTTTCGAAAAACGGAGAATACCTAGATGTTATGAATGTAATTCAGATAGTCATCTCCGACCTCAGTGTCCTCGGTTAAAAAGACAAGAGGCCGCTGAAGCTGTAAACAAACTAGGCACTTCAGGATCTCCAGATACATGGCTAGCTCCCTATATGAGTATAGCGAGAGTAAATAATCGAGAAATGCCTGTACTCCGAGATACTGGCTCCACTATCGATCTGATCGGATGGGACCAAGTAACACATCAGATGCTTCTAGGAGAGACAGTGTGGGTTAAGCAGCCGCTAGATTTACATCCCTTGTGTTTACCCTTGGCTCGAATTGAATTAGAGGGAGAGGACTTTGGGAAAGTCATTACTAAAGCCGCAGTGATTAGCTCCGACCTGAATCAAGAATATTATCTGCTGGGAAATCGAACAGCCCGATTGATAGAACAGAATAAAATGCAGCCCCATAAAATCAATGCTGTTAATACTCGCAGTCAAACGAAAGCTTGCAGCAGGAAAGAAAATTCCCCTAGCCAAGGTCCAGAGAACAAAGAAGTTGAGCGCCCCGCGGGGCGAATGAATGACGAGGAGGAGGGTGAAATTTTCCCCGTCCAGTCAGCTAACGCTCGAGGCAAAGAAAGGGTGAAGTGTCCTTACCGTTCGGAGAACAGGTCAAGAAATGGACAAATCAAGATAACAAAAGCGGTCATTAACCCACGAAGTGCATGGAATTCTTTAGATTTACGAAGAAAGCGAAACATTTCTATGAAAAAAACGCTGGTCCGTCAGGACGAATTTTCGTCTGGAATCCCGGAAGAAAGAACTCGGAAAGAAAGAAGTGCAGGAAGACCCCCGGAGCGTTTCCATTCACGATGTGCTGTTCGGAAATCTGAAACTGAACATCGAAATCGAACAGATCACTGGCAAAGTAGTTTTCAAGATAGAAACACAAAATATTTAGCCGTAAGTGGGAAACCCATAGACATAATGAAAGCTCATAGGTGCGAAAGCGCACCAAATAAATTGAGATTTTATCTGAATTAGGTACCAATAGGAGCCGACAACTTGTTTTGAGTACAATAATTTTTTGTTTGTTTTGTTTATTGTAGTACTTTGTATTTGTATATTGAGTGTTGATCCTTTTAGAATTACTTAGGATTTATTGTGTTCCTTAGCTTTATAGTACAGTTGCAGCCTTGCAACTTTGAGGTAGTTTAACGCCCAGGCAAATTGAATAAAAATGCTGATGGGCTGAGTCGTTTCGAAGCGGGCGAAACATAGAGTGTAAAGAGATGATCATGCCAGTTTCTTATCTGGATAAGTATTTTGTATACAGTAAAAGTGTAATATAAGAATATATCATCAGTTATTTTGTCCCTTTGTTAAGAATATTTGTGATGTGTATATGTATATATATACAAGGGCGAGTCAAATGAAAGTGAGCCAATGCGAATATATGACAAACAGAGTACTTTATTTAAAGGTAGTCTCCATGAGCATTGAGACGTTTATCCCATTGACAAATGAGCTGCGTGATCCCCGTCTCATAAAACTCCTTGGGCTGTCGATTCAAAAAGTCTGTAACCGACTCCTTCACGGCGGCGTCCGACACGAATCTGGTACCCTTGAGGTGTTTTTTCAGTTTCCCGAAAATGTGAAAGTCGCATGGCGACAAATCTGAGCTGTATGGAGGATGTTGCAGCGTGTCCCACTTGAACTTTGCCAGTTGTGTCTTAACCACATCAGCGACGTGGGGACGAGCATTGTCGTGTAGCAAGATCACACCATTCGTCAATCTTCCAGGTCGTTTGTTCTTGATTGCGACACGCAGCCGATCCAGCATTGCACAATATCGTGAACTATTGATAGTCTCTCCACGTTTAGCAAATTCAATCAGTAATGGCCCCTGACGATCGAAAAAAAAAGTCAATAGCACCTTTCCCGAGGAAATGACAGCCTTTGCTTTCTTCGGGGGTGGTGAATTCAAATGTTTCCACTGTAAGCTTTGGCGGTGTGTTTCAGGTTCGTAGTGGTGGCACCATGATTCGTCTCCTGTCACAATTGCAGACAAGAAGTCGTCACCCTCATTGTGATACCAGATGAGATGAGTCAAAGCAGCGCCGAACCTCTCCGTCTTCTGGCGGTCGTTCAAAATCTTGGGCATCCATTGAGCACACAAAAGCCGATAACCGAGATGATCATGAATTATGGTGTGAACCGAACCGTGACTGATGTTGACATGCTCTGCCAGTTCATCGATGCTTATCCTCCGTTCTTGTCTAATCAGCTCATCAACCTGTGCAATTGTGTCGGGGGTGATTGCAAGGTGGCTTTGGCCTGGTCTTGGATCGTCTTTGCAACTTTCACGTCCTTCTCTGAACCGTTTGCTCCAACGCTTCACAGTGGCCAATGCGATGCAATGTTCACCGTACACAGCAATCATACGGCGACTAATTTCATGTTGGGAAACACCTTCAGCTGTCAAAAACCTGACCACACCACCCTGTTCCTCTTTTGGAGCGTCCATTATGTCATGCTACAGTCTTCAACCCAGTGTAAGAGCGCCTTAAAGAATTTTAACCTCACACTTTCGCGCCACTTTCGTAAATGAAGGTTGTCTCTGTGCTACGCGCATGCGCCGCAGATGATGGACCGAACCATTCTTGCTTAAGAGGGGTTGGCTCACTTTCATTTGACTCGCCCTTATATATGTGTGTGATTCTGATTTTAAATATCCTATTAATTCTCGCCTCTAAAGTTAATGCCTTATTGACTTATATGTGAACTTTTCAATAGTGACATTACTAGTACTGTTATTAATCAATGTAGCTGTGTTCCTGTAAAGGTGCGTTTGAAAGTGTTATCGAGAGAACAGTTTATTTCGTGTCATTTTTTAAATTAGTGAAATGATGAGGAGAACTTTCCTCTTCGTTTCAACTCGAGAAAAGTTCTTCCGAAGGGGGAAGGAATCTATAGCTGTAACGTCGTCAGCTATTTTCCCACGGACTCCCACGAAGTCTGGGAAAAGGAGACTTCAAATGGGCGCCAGATGACCACCCTGATGACACTTACGAATTCTTGAGGTCGAACGTGACCCCCAACAAAGTGCGGAATATAGATGATAGACTGTCGCCAACTGCCTGTTTCTCGAAATAATTTAGATAGACCTCCCAAAAAGACGTTCTGTATTTTCCCACGGAAAATTTCAGTTTCTCAGGCTGTCAAGACAGTATCTGAGAACAAATCAGCGCCTGTTAACCAATGGAGAGGTGCTCCGAAAAAGACGTTTAGCGAATCACTGCCGCAGACACACAAGACACGCCCAGAAAAACCTGGACATAAAAACAGTGAGTGAAAGTAATTAGAGAGATTTAGTCTGAAGAATACGCAGTCGATGCGTAGAGAAGAGAGAACCTTTCTCTTTTATTTTACGGCTCTTCCCGAGTCGCTAGTAAGCTTTAGAGAGCCCCTTTCTCTCTTGTGTATTTTACGGCTCGTCCCGAGTCGCTACTAAGCTCTGTCAAGAGCGGAAAAAGAAACTCTCAAAGAAGCGTGGCCGGACTTTTTCTCCGCTACCTCTGTTTGGACTTTGAACTCAAGTGATTATCGTTTCCTATTGTAAACGGGCTATTTTGCTAAGCAAACTACTTTGTTATGATAAGCAGTTGAACTTACCTTAAAATTCAACTTGTATAATTTAACACCTACCTTTCATTATTTTATTTACGCTACCCAAAATAAAAATCTGACTAGACGATAGATGATACACAGAGACAAGCTATGATGTGTGTTAGCCAGAGCAAAGCAAAACGGAAAAAGTAACTGCATATTCAGAAGAAGGACGAGAAGTATTAAGTTTTGCTTTCAAAAGTACAAATATTTTTCAGTGATTGGATAAGCAGCATCTGCATTGCAGCCTATGTAAAATCTAATGATCTTTTTTTAATTTTGAAATGATGCAGTTTAAACTGATATGTTGTGAATAGTTATTATTTTTAGAACAGAAAATGAAAGTGGCCACTTAAAATGGAGAATAAAGGGGCTATTGCAAAATTGTGTGTGTGTAACTTATGAAATACGCATAAAAAAACTTACTTCATAAATAAATGCAAGTTTTATAAATTCAGAAATTCTCATGCAGAATAATTTCAGCATTGTTGGCTGAGACTGGCAAAAATTTCCTCACAGAATAGGAAAAAAATTAGATCATACATCACAATATTTTTATAATTTACTGGAATTTTTGATGATCTGTTTTCAATAGCTTAGCAACTTTCAAATAAATATACTTAGGTAGGAGAAACTATTATTGACATATTTCCTCGCTTGAAGTCATGTCCTGAATTTTCTTCATTATATCAATAGTTGTCTCCTGAAATTTATTACATTATGCACTTGTTTTATAATATACTAATAATTTTTTCATCATAAGATATGGATTGATGTTTTAAAATGCAATAACATTAAACATTAATTAAAAAAAAAGATGTGATAGGATTGATTTTTCAGACTATTTATTCACTGCAAGTTTTCTTTATCCCCTTTTTTTGTTTGTTTTGTTTTAAAAAAAGTTTATTTGGAAACAAAATGTCTTTTCCTTCTACTATTTTTTCATTATTAAAAAATTCTTTTTATTGTACTTTTAATGAGTTTTATAAGTTGCAATTTTTTTGTTTCTTAAACGTTTGTAATTTATTCTAGTTTTTACAAAACACTGCTATAATTTCTTACAGATTCTTGCTGAAACAGCTAAAAAACTTGAATTTCCACATCATGAATCAGGCACAATTGTTGTAATTGAAGGTCCCCGTTTTTCTACGAGAGCAGAAAGTCATCTGTTTCAGTCTTGGAATTGTGACATCATAGGCATGACCACTGTACCAGAAGTATGAAATTGTTAAATATAAATTTTAAACACAAGTTTTCCTTTTTATCTGAAAGTAAAACATTCCTTTGAAACTCTTCATAAGCTTACATAGCATCACATGAAGAATCACTATTAATTTGTAGAAAATGAAGAAATATTTAAACATTTCTTTTCTCAAATAAAGCATAAAATAAAATTAATATTCAGAAACTGCAAAAATGACATACTAAATGTACAGCTTATAAAAAAGTAGAAATAATATTGTGTGTTTATAGTTTATGTAACAAGGGACAGAAAAATTATTAACATGTGAAAAAACTACCCTATGTTTCATAGCATTTCCAACTCAACCACTGTTGTATTCTTATTCTCTGAACATAAAGGTTTATCATCCGTTATGAGCAAAGTGGGAAACTTGAAACATAGCACAGTGTTTGATGTTATAAAAATAATAAAAACCAACTACCATGTCAATAACTGTGTTCTGATTAATCGCTGAAGTATTGGGAGTACTGTGTTATTAACTCCAAATTGTACGTAACAGCTTGTGATATGCCATATTGCTGCAAAATGTCAAAAACTGCTAATTTTATGCCAAAATGCCATTACATAACTGAAACTTAATATCAATGCTTTTAGGAAATTTTGTACATCTATCCTGCCAGATTGAAAATCAAAATCTTTTCTGTTTGTCTTCTTTGAAATTTACATCAGATTATACTGTTGATGCTGATTTGTTAAATTTCTTTTTTGTGGCTTAGTCATCCTGCTGGTATGTGACCCTTAGTGACTGCCATAGCGATGGGCCCAGGTTCAAATTGCGGAGAAGGCATGGTTGTGATTGTCCATCCCTTCATAGAAGGCAATGGTGGCCATCTATCAGGTGCTTCAATAATAAAATGGCTGCCACTTCCAGCTCTTGTAATGGCACAAGGTTAATGGCTATTAAATGAAGTACTCATCCATTAAAAAAAGAATCACTAGCTTAAGAAATGCTACTTTAAGCTTTTTCTGCTGCTACTTTAAGCTGGATTAGGATTTAAGAATTCTGGTAGCATTTTTGAATTGTAATGTTATTCATTATCATGATACATATTGTAAATTCTATTTTATAAAACTCTTGTGATGATTTAAATCTATTAATTAATTGTTGTTCAGTTTTGCACTAAATATAGTAGTTGAGTTCTGGGTACATATATTGAAAGTTGTATTTCATGTTTAAATCTTTTGACTTTGTGAGGTAATTAAAATTATCAATTAAAGAATAAGTTTTTCTGCTTCCAAGGGATTTTCATTTTTAATAAGCTTTTTAAAAATTTCATGGAAGTTGTTTTAAATCTAGCAGTGCTAAAAGCATCTTGTTATTCACTTATGAAAGTATTCTTTTCTTATAGGTAGTACTTGCAAATGAGCTCGGGCTGTGTTATGCAGCTGTTGCCATGGCTACTGACTATGATTGTTGGCGTTATGATGAATCATCTGTAAGTTATCATTGCATCATATTTAGATTCTCTATTTAATTTTGATTATTAATAATGTGTTTTTTAGTTTGTATGTTACTGTTCATTTATATAATTTTTGCTGTTTGTGAAAAATGTGTTATTTTAAAGTTGAAATGAATGAAATTGCCTCTTTCCTCTCTCCATATTTAGTAAATCTTTCAGCCTTTGTAAAAATATGAAATAAGCCTTTGAATAATGTGCAATTTTCCATGAAAAATGTAAGGTGTGATTTACAAATAAATTTTCTGATTCTCATTCTTCAAAACAAAGGTTATACTAATATGTTTTAGCATATGAATAATGTGAGGATTTAAAAAAAAATTAAACCAGTTTGCTGCCTAAATAAGTGATAAAATTATCTATTTAGTAGTGATAAGTTGCCTTAATAAATATTGCAATTCAGTTTTAACAACCAGGATGATCAAGCTAAAAATGTTTTAGGAATCAGTTGTACCAAACTGATATAAACCAGCTGAAACCCACCACTGGAATTCATCGATGGATTCAATTCATATAATAAATTCAATAAATGATATGTTACATATGATTCAATAAATGATGCATGCACATAGTGCAGGTAAAATAATAATGTGTTTTATGAAAGAAACATTACAAAATCCCTTGAAATATGTAATAAACATGATTATAAAAATATATTGGAGAAGAATTGCATGTAAAGTCCTAGATAATGGCTGTAACATTAGTACTGAAATGTTAATTAACGCGTTGATGCGGCCTTACCCACCAGTGGGTCATATTTGCTTGTTCCATGGGGCTGCTTGATTCTAACTTGTTGCTAACCTTCATGCTTGATTGTTCCGTGGTCTGGCATGATTCACTGATGGGTTATGCTTGTATATCAAAAAATACAATTATTACATTATATTATAAAATTTATAATTTTATAATTTTTATTTTAAAATTTTATAATTTGGTGCCACTCTACGAAACAGACCGCTAATTCAAGCACCACCGCATGAAAAGAACAATGCATACCTGCGCTGCCATCAACGTGTTAAGGTATAAAATTATAATCGATAAAGATGCTGATAGCTTTTGTATCAAATATTAATAGTTAAAATGTTTAATTTCATAAAGGTTTATATTTAGAATTTCCATTAAGATGAAAATGAAATTATTGCTACTAACATCATGAACCCTGAAGGATGTCACTAAAGAGTTGTTTTTGTGACAAGGTAAAGTATTTCACTGTCATGACTTGAACCCAGGCTCTGTCCTTCAAAATTTTTAAATAAAAAATGATGCAAAGAGAAAAATAAACTGGAAATAAAGCAGAATTTTATACATAAAATATGTGAATGTAGGTTAATAGACAGTAATTTGGGGCAGGAATAAGATATGAAATGGAAAAGTGTATGCAATTGTTTTCCCTAATTCATATTTATTATTGTAGTTTTTTATTAGTATGTTATAATGTATACTAATATTTTATGATTATGTTATAATTGTTTATAACATATTAAAAACATTGAAAATACACTGAATATCAAGGCATATTTCCAACCTTAAATGCTAAGGACTTTTAAGATGGTCATTTTTCAAAAATAATTTCTCAACCAAAGTTGAGAAAGTGCAAGCTCATTAACAGATGGAATCAACAGAAATTCAGCACAACTCAACTCTAAAGCAAAAATTCAGTGAAAGTTGTCTCCTTGAAATTTACAAATCCCTGGTTCCAAGAAAATCGTAAATTTTGCATCATGCATAATTTCTATGTTTGTTATTACATAGTGTGTTTTTTAAGCGCGGGCTGTTTTGTTGTATACACTAATAAATGGCATACACATCACAATGAGTGCTTGCATCATGTCCCGGCATTCCTTAGAAACAACTATGCTCAGTTGCTGCTGTGTATGTAATCTTTATGGTCTGTTCTGTGTCTTTAAAATGCCGTGCACGTCACAATGAGTGCTTGCATCATGTCTTGGCATACCTTGGAAATAATTATGCTCAGTTGCAGCTATGTAGGTAACCTGTACGGTGTGTTCTGTGTCTTTAAAATGTTCAAGATTATCAAATCGTCCACCCCGTGTGAGGTACGCTCAGTGATACCTTTTTTGTCAGCAAGAAGCCTGTCTACTGCAGACATTCACTGGCAGATTCATGAAGTTTAAGGAGCTACTGCCATGAGTGAAGGCAAAGTGCGTAAGTGGGTCAGAGACTTCAAAAGCTGACTGCAACAACATGCATGATGAGTCCGACTCCAGTCACCCATCTGTAATCACAGACGATATGGTGGCTTCAGTTGAAGTGAAAATTCTTGAAAACAGAAGCTTTACCATAAGCACTCATGAATTTTCTGAAGTGTCTAGGTCAGTGCTGTATAAGGTTGTTTCTGATTTGTTAAGGTTTAAGAAACTGTGCTCCCATTGGGTCCCTAAACGCCTAACGGAGGACCACCGAAACAAAAGAGTTGAGTATTTGCTCAATTTTTTTATTCTTTGTAATGAAAAGGGTGATGCAATGTTGAGTTGGATCGTAACAGAAGACGAAACATAGGTTTCTCATGTCATGCTGGAATGGAAGCAACAGAGCATGGAGACCACTCTCTCTACTGTAAGGGTCAAGACCAAACAGACTCTGTACCAGCACAAGATCATGGCATCCGCATTAAGCACTGTGTTTTGTTGGTTACCTTCATGCAATGCGGAACCACCATAAATGCAGTAGCCCATGGCCAAACCTTGCGAAAGCTACACAGAGCAGTTCAAAACAAAAGACACTGCATGCTGACAGAGGGAATTTTGCTACTTCATGACAATGCAAGGCCTCACATCACAGCTCAGACCCAAGCTTTATTGGATTCTTTTGGCTGAGAAGTTTTGGACCACCAACCCCTCAGCCTAGACTTTGTGTCAAGTGATTTTCATCTTTTCTGCTATTTCAAACGTCAAACGCAGCCACTAAAATGATAGGAAGACGTGGAAAAGGCCGTTACATCTTGGCTGTTGGAGCAGGCAGCAAGTTTTTATGAAGAGGGTATTCAAAATCTAGTTCTAAGGTAAGTGTTTAAACAAACTTGGCAACTATATTGAAAAATAGAGAAACGTATGTAGATTCTGGAAATAAATTTCATTTTGGAAAATTTTCTTTCGCTCGGTTTTTATTTTCAAACAGCTCTTACTTAAAAAACATCCCTCATACATACCAGGGAACAGCTTTTTTAACTTATTAAAAAAAAACTGCTTTAAAGAGAGCTATTCATTCTGCACTGAGTGAAAAAAATTTGGACATCTATATCTATTCTAATTGGCTGATCGATGAAATTCATCTTATATTTTTCATACCTGGAAAATGCAACTGTTTTTATAATATACATATTGTTACAAAATGTACAGGTGCGGTAAGATGGCTTCCCTGCAAAGCAGTTTTAGGGTTGCCATAAAATGGCAAGAGAAGGCAGGATTGCCACATTTGGCAAGAAATTGCCTATTTGGCTACAAAATTGGCGATACGCCATGGATGGATGGAGAACCTTCTGGAACAAATTCTTACCAGTTTAGCCCATAATGTCCTCAAACACCAGCTGAAAGCTATATAAACTCTGCTGGCCCATAGTCAGCCCGTAGTTAGTGTGTGCCTCGTCTGGACTGTGAGATAGTTAGTATCGAGTTGGTGTCTCGTCTAGCGAGTCAATCCCTTCCGAGTCGATCGAGTTGTCAGCCGTGCAGCGATTGCCGAGTGGGTCGTCAAGTGCACCAAAAGAGTCTCGTAGTCTATCGCTGTTAATGCATCATCGACAGAGCGTGTTGAGCTCCGGGAACGACTGAACCGAAGAGTTGGGAGCCATGTTCTGTGTGTTGCCCAGTGCATCATGAGTTGTAGCGTAGAGAGTCTCGAGAGTACGTGGAGTTCCAAGAATCACCGAGCAGAGTCGGGAGCTGTTCTCTGGTGCTTTGCAGTGAAGCTGTCCCCAACGTGATAACCTGAAAGCTGTGTGGCTGATCATGTCAGCGTGTTTATAGTAGTTCATCCATGACTGTAAAACGTGTTTTGGAGCTGTCCTGACAATACTGGCAAATAAAGTGTGTTTCGATACTTCATCAAGTGTCGTCGTTATTCACTCCAAATCTACGAACCCCATACGAATGTGAAGGAAGAAAATAACGTAACAACTGGTGTCAGAAGATAAAAACAGAACAATATTTTGACACAAAATCAAGCTTTTTCTGAAATGATACACCAGTTGTTTTCCATATTTTGATTCTGCAACTAAAAATTATGCCAAAATTCCAAGTTTTATAAAAAATCACAGCAGCATTTTTTTAATTAGCACTCAAAATTTTAAGTCTGCAATTTTAATTGAATTTCGAATATATTTATTAATATCTCTTTCTTTAATTAAATTTACTTGATTTCTTTATTCAAAATTTGAAATTTAGACTCATTCCAAAAAAATTTCACACTTTTTATTTCAAAATTTGTATTTTAAAATAATTTTATAAATTTTTCAAACAAAATTTAGATTATAACCTATAAAAATTTTAATATCATCTTAAGCAGACATATTTCTAGGCATACATGCAAAAAATTAGAGAATTTTATTAAATTCTTCAGAAGTAATTTATGTAACGTAAATTTATGTATTGGTAGGTTTTGAAATCTGGCATTTATAATCTTGCCACTATTATTTTTAACCTTCAACATCTAGATAATTTTTTACAGAAAATTATTCATATGGAATTTATTCTAGTTTTTACTAATGATGCATAATAAATATTTATTAATGAAACCAAGAATTTTTTTTTATAATTATAAGAATATTGATCAAAATTTTAATAAATTGTTTTCCTCTATCTTTTTTTAATGTTTCTAAAAGTAAATTTTTACCTTTGCTGTGTTATCTACTGTTTTTACTTCAACTTCATTTAAATTGAATTTTCTAAAATTCAGAAAGTTGGTTCGATAACAAACTTTAAAAATGTAATTCATTAATTAAAATGATACAGTATTTTAAAATGCAGAACGTATTATATTAAAAGTATACTAAATCAACAAAATTTTTTGAACTAAATTTATATCATTTAATGATAAGTGAATTAAACTTGTTTTATTACATAATAATTTAAGCATTTTACTGTATAATTAAAATAAAATTTAAAATAAGTAGTAAATTACTATTGCTGCCTCAGAACGTTACATACGGAATAACTCATAACCAAAGTTACTCTGAATTGTGTAACTTTTGTAATATTGCAGTCACATTATACAGAGGGAAACTATTAGGATGCAACCAGCCCATTCATCTGTGTTTGAACCTAGGATGAACTATTAGCATTTAGTAGCCTTTAGCAGGTCTGCCATAGTTTGAGCTCACTTAAATCAGGAAATTAGTCTCTAACTTACTATTCAATTTGTAAATATTTAAAATAATATTATATTGAGGTAAAAAAAGCAGGGTTTAATTTTTTTTAATGTGTTACTTTATGAAGCCTTAGCACAGATGAGTGTTCAGTTATGTTTGCTATTATCGTATTCTAGCAGTCTTGGATTCTAAGCGAAAGGTGAAACAGTAGTTTCCTTGGTACAAGTGGTGTATTTATTGTGAAAGCTGTGAGATTGTTATATAGAAGTTTGGCAGCTGTTCTGCCAACATATGGTGCTGTACACTGGTATAGGGTGATTTAGAATTTTTTGCCATATTAGGCATATTATTTCTAGTAATATTTTTTAACAGCATTTGCATATGATGTTCCTAGAGCAATAGTTAAAGTACTAGGGATAACTTTGCCATGTGGAGCTTGTCCACAGTCAGATTTAGCCTTTAGATTTTTAATCTGTGAAGGAAATTTGACACAACCACGGTAGTTAGTCATGTGTTCAGTTTGGCCACAATTGCAGCTGTTCTGTGTATCAAGCATTGTAGCAGAACAATTTTTTGTTCTGTTAGGTCCAGTGCACTTAGCAAAGCAAGGTTTGAATTTACACTCTTCTGAGGAATGATTAAAGTGCTGACAATTGTGATAGTGAACAACAACACCTTTGATTTTGTATGGCTTTATAGAAACATTAAAGTATAAAAGATGTTCAATTTCATAAACTTGTTCAACACCTGATTCAGTTTTTAGTTGAGTTTGGTATAATGGCATTGGGGCTTTAGGTTTTAACCTGTACATTTGAGCTACTTTTTTCACTTTAAAACCAAGATTATTAAATTCATCTTCAATTTCATCCTTTTGATCCTGGTGTATCACTTGGTAAACCTTTACATACAATTTTAATAAGATATTCAAATTTGGCCATGATCAATTGAGTTAGCATTTAAGTAGTTTGTGATCACTCTGCGGTCATCTTCTGTCTGTTAACCCTGCCACTAAACTCAGCTTTTTCAAAAACTTAATCTTAGGCTGATCCTAAGGTTTGGTTTGATCCTAAGGTGCTGAGTGGGAGTTTCATTAGCCTGTCTAGTCTAACATCCATATCAATACAGTCTTTGTCATTAAATTATTTGTTACCATTAACATAATTATTAACTGTTAAATGCTTGAATTTATTTTTAAGTGGAGGAAAGAAGGTAGTGAGGCAAGAAAAACAGTATTGAATGTCTTTAATCAAGTATTGGAGTCAGGTCAGATTCCAGCTCGTTGAAGAAGAGCTATTAAGCGCCGTTCCCACTGGGGTTTATCTGAGCTAACGGAGTCAGTTCCCTGTGTCGACTAGCTCCGCTGTGGCTACAGTTCAGATTTTTCAACTTGCTGCTCTATGGGGAAAAACTGGTTTTCGGGATGGGTCGACTACGTTAGTTGTGTTCGTTAGCTCAGATAAACCCCGGTGGGAACGGGCCTTTATTATTCCAGTCCTATAGAAAAATAAAAACCCCAGGCAGCTGAACAGCTATAGCCCCATTTTGCTTACGAGTATTCTTGCAAAAACTGTAGAGAGCCTTGTGGTAAACCGGTTGAACTTTATTTTGAGGAACATAGTATTTTAGCTGTAGAAAGGCTGGTGTCTGAAGGAATAGGTCAACATATGACCAGGTGACAAAATTCAGCCAGTTTATTAAAGATGCTGTAGATGACAGAAACATTTTGACAGCTGTTTGTATTGATTTTGAGGGGACTTATGATTCTGTCTGGAGGGAAAAACTCTACCAGAAGCTCCTAAGTATTGATATTTCATCAAAATTATTTAACTTGATTAGGTCTTTCACAAGCCAGAGGACATGCAGGGTAAAGTTTGAAGATCCCTTCTCCAAGTGTTTTAAATTTACAAGCTGGACTTCCTCAATGAGCAGTTAGTAGCTGCACCTTTTTTAATATATATATATATATATATCAATGATCTTAAATCAACACCTGGTATTAATTGTCTACCATTCACTGATGATTTGGTAATTTGGACCGAGGCTCCAAAACATGGTGCAAAAAACCTTATTGAAAGCCAATTAAATAAGGCCCTGCAGGTGCTCTTGCATTGGTGGGAAGAAAATAATATGACTGGAAATTTTGAAAAGACAGCTTCACAGTCGTTTTTCTCACCCATGAAATTTTTTCCCCAAAGTACCAAGATACTTTGTTTACCAACATGGACAACTTTACTTATTTGGGAGTGACTTTTGATAATAAATTAAGGTGGAAGCTTCTTGTTGAGCAGCTTACCGAACGTGTTTCAAATAGACTTAGTATTCTTAAGCATTTAGCAGGATGTATCTAGGGATGCATTTAGTTCACTCTTAGCATTACATTTAATATTTATATCTTGCCTTTAATGGCATATTGTTGTGAAGTTCTCATCGTTGTCCCACAATCGATTGTTAGTAGACTTGAAATGGTACAAAACCAAGCTCTTCGCTTGATTACAGGAGCTGTGAAGTCTACACTTATTAATGTGATGTTATTGTTGATAGGAAATAACCCTTCTGGATATTATGAAAATGAGGGCTTTGGTTCTCTATGAAAAGCTACTGTGGATGCAAGATCCCAACTGGAGGGACTACATAGTCAAGCCTAGGAAATTAAAAATTCATTATAGATTTATTCAAAATGTCTCCTGGTCCTTTGAGAAAATTCCTGAGATTCCATACAACCACTCTTGAAAACCAGAAGCCCTTTGGAAGTGATTAATGTCAAAGTAAGGCTAAACCTAGTGAAAACCATCCATAGAAAGAGAGATGTTGCACCAAATGTTTTGAAATGCCTCGCTTTGAAGACCATTGTGGCTAGATATCCACCTACTCATTGGCTGCACATATTTACTGATGGTTCTTCGTTTGACTGTAATTTTAAAGTTGGGCTGATATTTTTTGGAATCTTTTTTCTTTTTATACCCCTGCAGGATACATTGGTACCTCCTTTGATGATGAAGTAGTAGCCATTTGCATAGCCCTAAAACAATTATTAGCTATCTATTACAAGTTTGCAAATGCAGTCATTTTTTCTGATTCTCATGCAACCATACAATCAATTAGCTGTCTTGAACACCCAAACACCCATTAATTCCGGAAATTTTGCAATGTCAAGAATTTCTGAAAACTCTCTTTAAATGGGAAACAAATTGTTCTCCAGCGAGTGCCTAGATATTGTGGCCTTTGGAGCAATGAACAAGCGGAATTCCTTGCAGAAAAAGGTGCCAGCTTACTACAGCATCCTAATACAGCCATTTCTTATTGGAGGGTTAAACTGTTTTTGAAAAATTTATTTACGTCTAATATCTTATGAGATCTTCAGACTCGTACAGCCGTAAAATGTTGGAGAATGATAAGTCCTCTTATATCCTGATAGTCCAAGATGCAATGCAGTTGCGGCTTTCAGGACATGATTGCCTTGCCATGCACCGCATAGGCATTTCAAATGATCCTATCTGCTTACTTTGTCATTCTGGAGAAGAAATGAACAGGGACTACCTGCTCTGATGTGAGGCTCTTTGTGGTCTTGCAGAAGAGTCAAGATACTGAGAGGCAAGAATGCTCCTTAGGCAATGACTTTTTGTTCTTAGTTCTATTGTTTGTAACCTCTGTTTATAAGATTTTAGTTCTTTGTAATATATATATATATATTTTTTTTGGTAGCCATTGGAAAAAAATTTTTTTTTTAAAAATTCAGTGGAATTTCCATGGTACTTTTAACCATTATTGTGGGTCGAGGCAAAACAGACCCATCTTCAGTCCGCTCACCATCAGTTAACCTCTTTTTATATTTTTTAGCCTCATTGAGGCTACTTACTGAGGCATTGTGTTAATATTCATACTATCAAATAAAAAAATACAGCATTACCACTTAAGTTACCAACAGACAAGAGTTTTTTTTTTTTTTTTTAAATTCCACAAACATTACCATTGGCACTGACTGATAAGCACTTACCTTTAACTAAATCCAGTATCCTTGTCTTGACTTGAAGTTCTATTTCATATCCCATATTATTTCCACTAAAGACTGTTGCATGCGCAGATTCACATTCTTAAAGTCAGTGAAATCCTGCTGAAGCACACTAAGGAATTGCACCGAGTGAACAGTATCCATTTTAATACTAAAAGATTCTTAATTTAAAACTAAAAGATATACATAAATCACAATAATTCACATATTTGGGCTTAACATATTCAAGTTCTGAGCGCATTAGTTATCAAGAGCCAAGTCCAAAGAATTATTAGCTGATACCGAAGAATCACGAGGCTATTGGAACACGCTTTCCTCGTGGTTGCGTTCTCTGAGGGGAGGAAAATTATTAGCCGCAAAGCAGGGCGATATATCCCTGTTCATAGTCACATGTTTTCAACACAACACAAACGACACCTTCATACTCTAAAGTTAAGAAGGAACTCTGAATGCAGTAAGTCCTTTGGAGCACTATTTATACTACTGCATGTTGTGATTACAGTGCCATCTGTTTGCAGCTGCAGCTTTTGTAACTATTATTTGGAAGCTTCTGTATAACAGTGTTACAGTTTTTGTAATAAATATACCATTTGTTGTATTCCTCTATCATTCTTTGTTTTTGAGATTTTTAATTTTGAAATCAGGGACTTCCTTTGCTGGACACCCTTTACAATGGTTTGTTAAATTTCATTGAAAGCAAAGTGGAACAAAATTGTAAATCCAAGCCAAAAGAGCCTAAACTCAGCAAAACGGAATGATTTTGCAGCATTCTCCCTTTTAATACTGTACCAATTTTGAAATAATCTCCAAATATTTACATATACCCCTGAAATTTTTTAGTACAAAATTCTAATTTTAATATTTACTTTCAGATGCATTCCAGTTTTAATTAACATCACTGAGGTTAAAATTTTGAATGCTGATTAAAAAAAAAACTGCTTGTGTAATTTTGACGAAACTTAGTACTTGGGCCTAATTTGAGGCATGGAATCAAAATATGATAAAAAAAAAAGACATGTCATTCAGAAAAATCCAATTTTCTGTTAAACTCCATAATAAGACAGTGGTCTATATAGACCTAATATATATTTTACATCATGGTTTTGACACATGAAGAATGGAAGTTGAATTTTGTTGATGGGCTGACTAAAATGGGAGATACAGAATTGTCCTCCCTTTTTTTGATTTGCTGTACCTAATGCATTTGAAATGCATTATACAAGTTTCTGCAATCTGAAATATAAAGTTAGAGATACTTTTTACAGTCATCAATGATATTTTTACTATAGATTTATTAATATTAAATTTTTATAAAATGTACTAATGATATTTTGGTTGATCTTTGGATTATGGTAACTTGGTGATTTTTTGGTGACCAACTCTGCTACAGCAACACTCTATTTTTTTTTTTCCGCCATTTTGTCTTCACGAAGTAAAGACATTTTTCTTTTCTTTTTATTTACTGAACACTTTTTCCAACAATCTACTAGCCGAATTACACTTATGCTAGAAATTTTATGTAACAAAACTGCTTAATCATGAGTGCAAAATTGGGAAAATATTAACTGCAAAATTGGGAAAAAGTGTACAATCGCAAACTCCTTGCGCGTTTTTCAGAATAGCACATACACATAAACCATTTACACGTCAACTTATTTTTACTTAAAAAAAACATCCCAGAATTGCACAAAAATGGCATTGCATGCACTCTTAACTTTATCCATCTACACTGCTATTTTCTCATAAATTACAAAAATTTGCACGAAAATGCAAAAAAATTCTGTGAATCTTTAAACTTGGTAAAAAGCACATATATGAAATTACCTGATCGCGAAAAAGTATATACCCTTTCCAAGGATGAACATTTCCACGTATAAAATAAATAAAATATCCAAACACTTTTACTTCTAAATTATCTATTATATTATAAACGTCACCAACGAATTCATACCGCAAACATTACAAATGGTTACAAATACTTAGTGTCAAATATTTAAATTATTTCCATACACGTTTACTTCAACTGAAACGTATACCAAATTCCTACAAACATAACATTCACAAAATAACTATCATTTAATTAAAATATCACTAAACCATGTACACGTCAACTTATTTTTACTTAAAAAAAATCCCAGAATTGCACAAAAATGGCATTGCGCACACTCTTCACTATATCCATGTACACTGCTTTTTTCTCATAAATTAGAAAAATTTCACGAAAATGCATGAAAATTTTGTGAATCTTTAAATCCGGTAAAAAGAACATATATGAAATTACCTGATCGCAAAAAGTAGTATATACCCTTTCCAAAGATGAACATTTCCACGTATAAAATAAATAAAATATCCAAAAACTTTTACCTCTAAATTATCTATTATATTATAAACATCACCAACGAATTCATACCGCAAACATTACAAATGGTTACAAATACTTAGTGTCAAATATTTAAATTACTTCCATGCACATTTACTTCAACTGAAACGTATATCAAATTCCTACAAACATAAAATTCACAAAATAACTATCATTTAATTAAAATATCACTAAACCACGTACACGTCGACTTATTTTTACTTAAAAAAACATCCCAGAATTGCACAAAAATGGCATTGTGCACACCCTTCACTATATCCATGTACACTGCTTTTTTCTCATAAATTAGAAAAATTTCACGAAAATGCATGAAAATGCTCAACGTATTCTATTCAAACGTATTCCAAAATACTACAAACATATAACTCACAAAATCACGGTCATTAAATTAAAATGTAATTAAATTAAAAAACACTACTTAAAATATAAATAAGCACATACATTAAATTAATAAAAATTAGATTACAATCCTAATTACTTTAAACTAAATCATTGCTAATAACAATTTTCCAATAATACCATATTAATTTATTTACTCCTTACATTTAGAACAATGCATAAAAATAATATCCTCAAATGATTAAAAATACTAATTTACCTAATCTTCAGAATCTTCATTACGTGGCACGCACACTTCCACTATTTCACACAACACACAAAAGCTTAATACAAAATAATATAGTACTACGGTTTTCCAAATTCCCCCTTTCCCCTTTTCCGATTAAAGAACTTTAATTCGTCCATTAATGTCACATGACATACTCATGATCTCTCATTTCCCTCACACAAAATAATGCGTAATCGGAACTGAGTACTTCTCACATTATTACCAAAGTCCTAGGTAGTAACCTTTATCACCTCCAAAATGTTGCCAAACTACCAGTTACCACATTCCAAAGATCAGCTGATATTTTAAATAATGTTACAAAATTTTCATAGGTTTGTGTTGATGAAGTAATGGCGACAATGAAACAAAATGCATATAAAGCTACACAAATTCTTTTAAATGCTATACCTGCTATTGCCGAGAAAGACTGGTCAAATATTTTGAAAGAAAATGAGGTATGTGGTTTATTTATATATTTCTATTAACCTTGTGCCTCGAAATATACATCTTATTTGTGACATGGGTAATTGCCTTTTATTTAGAATTTAGGTAAAGTAACATTTAAAAAATAAAACATTTATATTATATTTAAAATGCAGTTGTGCTCCTGCATCTTTGGTTTCATTTATCTGTAGTTTATTGTTGCCCAAAAAACATTTTGAAAATAAGAGTAAAAATAATTCATAAGCTACAAAAATGGTCATGAAAGAAAAAATGGGTTGTAGCATGCAGAAGTGCATACAAACGTCTACACTTGTTAGGCATTACCTTTCCATAGCAATCTGCTGCCATGATTACTAATATGTAAGTGTAATTTGGATAGATATTCTATCTTATGCAGAACTTTGATTTGAAAGCATGATTTCTATTGTTCTAGTATCTCTTCAAATTCTGCATGATACTATACAGCAGACATGGCCAAACTACGGCTCTCCAACACCTTTATTGTCGCTCGCAAACTACTTGCAATCCTTTGCCATCTGAAATGCGACTTGTTTTGAATAAATATAGTTTAATTTTTTAATTCAAATGGAATTTGAAATACAAATCCTACAGTGCCATGTTTCTTTATTAATCACTAATTTAATTTCTGATATTATTATGTAAAAATTTGATAGGTTTCAAACTGTCCACTGCTGGCTTATTCAGAGCAAAAAATACGTAAAATTACAAATAATAATTCCATTTCTACTAACTACTATTCCAGTTATGTTACTTTTTGAACAGGTAATTGTCATCAGAATACACTGATACGAAGTTAATCTAAAACGCGATGCTAATATTTTTATTTAATTATTCTCCCTAATATTTTTTCTCTCAAGCTAATTTTACTTCAGTATCTGCTTACACTCCTGTGTGATCCACCTGGAAGATTTGCTATTCGTTGTAGGGTACTACTTTTATTCAGTCCTTGAATGGTATGAGTAACTGCTGAAGAAACCTTTTCCACCTTGCAGTCCATATAGAGTTCTTTTAATCTGTGGAAGAATTTCATGAAGGTTTTATTTTGGGTGGAGTGAACCTTCAGCCTCTTATTTGGTAAGAAGACTTGCCTCAATTTCCTGCAGAACTCCTTCAAAATTAATTTCCGATCCCTAAGCAAGTTAGGCATTTTTATACAATTGCTTCACATATTTCACAATCATTCAGAATTATATGCTTAATGACCACTTTCCCACATGGAACTCTATCTTTAATAAAAATTCCTTGGTAATCCTAGGCAGAGATCATAATTTAATTTACCAGTTGTTGTGCATGTTGAAATATTTGGGAGTCATGGGAAGAATCACTGGTTTGACAACGATTCAAATATTGTTATTCGAGACAGAGGTCTTTCACGTTAATCATCAAATCTTCATATCAATAATGTTGCATCAAGTGCAATGAGAGATCAACAGAACACAAATGTCTCTCTTCTCGAAAGTTCCTGTAAAAATCAGCATATTGATATTGGTAAAATCTCTTCAGCTTGTGATATTTTCTCATATTTTTCGATTTCTTGTTTGATGACCTTCTTCCCTTCTACCTTGCACCAGGTTAAAGGCACTTTGCTGCCCAGTATATCTAAAGTTTTTCACCCCTTAGTACTGCTGCAATGCAGCTGCACCAGTTGCCCTAGCTCTGATACCAGCATTACACTTCTTTTAATGTGTTAACATTTTTTGCCTTCCTAATTTTCAATCATCATGAGCATCTAACACGTCCTTCATGAAAGCTCAGTAGCCAAATGAAAAGTTGTATAATGATCCAGTTTGATCACTACAAATTTCGGGCAATAATGTGAAATTTTGTTCCTGTAAATATTTATTTTTAAAGTCAAATCTTTTATTTTCTAAAATATCCTCTGCTTACACTATTTCAAACTCAATTTAAGATTTATTTCCTGTACATAGGTTAGGTAACCCAATAGAATGTTGTACTATATACAGGGTTCGTACACATTTCTGCACATGGAAATTAAGTACTTTTAAGGACCATTAATGAAAAAAATTAAGGACCTATGAGCAAATGGGAACTGAATAAATTCAATTAAAAATATTATCTGTGCCTGAAATTCACTTTTGTAATACCATCCTAAAAATAAAATAGATCTGCAAGTAGTATGCATTATTACTAAACATGAATTAATTAACATAATTATTATAAGTTAGATAATAAAATAAACTTTATGCAATTTATCAAGTAACATTAAATATTTTACACTTATAATAGTTGAACATATTTGAAAGAAGATAAGTGACACGTTTTACTAGCTTTATGTTGATTATTTTTATGTCTCATTTTGTCACATACTTGGTCAGTCTAGAGCAGTGTTTCCCAACCTTTTTTGTGCTATGCCCCACCTAATCCTCTCTAAAAATTTTAAGCTCCCCCTAGCATATACATAATATTTAATATTTAAAAATTGAAATTTTCACGAAAGAAACTAGAATGATAGCTTTTAGGAAGAAATGTCTACGAAATTTTATGAGCAAACACAGTAAGTGAACTTTCAAAACATGGAGAACTGAAATTCAAGAAAAAACTAATTTTAGTGAAAGATTTTTTTTTTATTTTTAAGTATTAGTAATTTTTATTATTTAAATTTAGCGAGTTCCTTGCGCTTGATACTTGTTGCAAAGAAATTTTATGTCAGATTCCAATTTAGATAACTTGAGTCTCAAGTCTCCCAGTTTCATTATATCCAACCGATTTTTTTTTTTTTTTTTTAAAGCAGCAAATCATTTATGGCACTAAATCCGCATTCAGTAAAATATGAAGATGGAAACGGTAACAATAGTTCTCTTGCAAATTTTGTTGCATTTGGATATCTGAATCTGGTTTCCTCACAAAGCTATGTCATCGCTCCTTTTATATTAAATAAAGTTTTAAGTGACTCTTCATTTTGCATTTCTGCGAGTTCTTTTTACTGCATATTTGAAATGTCAGCCAAATCCACTAGCATTGGCTGCATCATCCAAGTTGGAAAATCAATTTGTTTTAAGTTACAAAATCTTTTAAATCAGTCGATAAAATTTTCAGATGATCGACAATAACAAGTATAGCGGTAGTCGCGTCACATTTTTGGAGCCAATGAGACTTTTCAAACTTTTTGTGGTAAATAGTATATGCCTGACATAATTCAACAAAGATAATGAAACCAAATATCTTCCTTTTGCATCATAAGTTTTATTTGCTCCTTGAAGTTGTTTATTTAATATATTTAATTTTTCAAAGATATCAGCTAAATAACTCACAATTGCCTTGTTATCATCCGTTAACGGATTTTTCATTTCAGGTTTGTCGCTTAAAAAATAACTAAGAGTATCAAATAGTTCCTTAAATCTTTCCAAGCAGTTCCCTTTCAACAGCCTTCTTACTTCAGTGTGAAGTACAAGTCTCATATTGTCTTCATTTTGTTCTTCATAAAATAACTTGAAAAGACGTTCACATTTAGCCCTAGCTTTACTAGCATTGATACACTTTATAACTAAATTTAGTACTTCATTTAGAACAGGCGAATTGTTTTTAGCTACCAGATTTTCTCTACGAATAACACAATGCACAAGAAGCCTTTCTGGATTCTCATCTTTTATCAATTTTAAGCAACCCTTTTCCTTATTCCGTGCTTTATTTTATTTTTCAACTATCATATTAGGAGCACCATCTGCAGTACAATATGTATTATATTTTTTAGCTTACTATAAATATCTTTAGAGGTAGTGGTGCTTTCTAATAATTTACAGAACATTTCTTCGGCAAAATCCCCTTTATGAATATATCTTACACAAGTTACAAGTACGGCCTCACTGTCTCTCAAAGTTGGTTCATCCATTTGCACCGAAACTTTTCTTGTTTTCAGCTTTTCAACAAGTTGTATTTCAATATCTTCACTCATTTAAACTTTCTTCTGCAAATAGTATTGTTATTTAGTGGCATAGCTTTAACGTCTTTGTCATCTTTTTCTAGAACAGTTTTAAATGCTGATATTGATGGCTTAATTAAATTCTCCCCTATAGTACGGCTTTTCCCAGATTAAGCGATGAGTAATGAAATTTGATACATAGCCTCCAGAGTACAATTAACAGTTGCATTATGAGCAGTAAATAGGCACTTTAATATTACTCTTTTTTCAAAAATTGTCCTTAAAGTGTGAAAATAATTCAAATCTGAATTAATATCAGCATTATGTTTCGCCTTCAAATGTGCCTCAAGTTTCATTGATTTGTTGGTCAGGCATTATTGGCATAAAAGGACAAAAGTTGACCGTTTATGGAGCGGGTATGTAACCAAATTTTAAATATGCCTCCGAATACTGACGAACGTTATTTCTTGCTTGCACCCCTCATTTCACTAAGGGCTGAAAGAAATAAATATAAGATCAATATAAACAAAGCTGAAAGCAGCTACTGTTGCCATTCAAGGAAAGAATAATATACCGGTTGCCATTCTTACAATAAAGTAAATTTGTTGGCTGAAATGTGTGAGAAATGTCTGGAAAGCATAATGTGTCAGTTATTTAAATGCCTTTAAAAGCATTTAAATGTCAATGTCTGCGGCGAGAATTCTTTATAAAATATTTAAAATGCTCCGCAATTTAAAAACATTTTTACGTATACATCACTTACATTTTTCTTTACTTTGGGAATTAAAAAATGAAATTTCGAAAAATTTTGACTTCATGAAACATATTTGGAAAGTCCTTTGTCCCCTTAAACTCTGCATGAGTCCATTTTCGAATTGCCCCCCTTAACAATCGCATTGCCCCCTTGTGGGGCGTGGGCCCCACGTTTGGAAACACAGGTCTAGAGGTTTAGTAAATAGCATGTAGATTTTATGTCAAGCGGCATAGGTTAAAATGAGAAGTAAGATCATAATCAGCATGATTCGTAACAAAAGACTGAATGTTGTCACCACTGCTGCTTGTCTAGATAGAGACCTGCTGATTAAAACAAACCTGAAAGGCCTGATGTAGGCACGGTTGGCAAGTGTTTAAAGTTAGTTATGCTCTGTTTGATGCAATTAGTGTCGTAGCTTCCTGTAGAGTTCCAGGGGTTGTAACCTAGTTAATGTACTTTAAGGTTCCAATAAGCTATTAAAGCACCAGAGGTGATAAGTATTTTTGTATTATTTTAAGTCTCACTAGATGAAAAGACTAAGATTTACTTGAATTTTTACATTTTTGTGTTTTATCTTGTGACCACACTGACTATTAATGAAAGACAATAGCTCGCTCTAATAGGTTACAGGTTTCGGAGGACAGGGACGCCTGTTGTCTAACATAGGTAAATAGGCGTATATCCCACGCCCTCCTTTATCTAGCGGCAACAACTCCCTGGAGCCCCAAGAGGCTGCTTCGGGAGTTTATTGAGACATGAAAAAGGCTGTACATGGCCAAACAAGGGTGCTCATGTTTTGTTTTACAGATTTGGAGAGACTTTGACTGAACAGATATGGCAAGGAAACAAAAGTGTTGCAGAATTAAAAAAAAAAAAAAAAAAAGGCAGCAAGAGCAAGAATTAAAACATGCAAAGAAATACAATTAAGGACAATTAAGGCATGTGTTGAGCTAAGTTGCTAGGATAATGACCTCAGGTGGCATACGGTGCACAATATGTTGAGTTCTGTGGTAGGAGTTCGTAGGGCATAGATTACACAAGCGTTTGCACATGTGTATAGTCGCAAATAATTCGCTGTTTGCATGCATTGTTCATAATTTTTACATAGTTTACAGTTGCTTCAGGTCTCTGTTTATGAACGTGCACAGAAGGATGCAGCTGGCTGCAGTTGTACTAGAGGAGGATGAACATTTACACACTCTGCAGTTTCACAATTTGCGCATTAGTGGAGTGCAGGCATTGCATCCTGTGACAATTTCATGGAACCTAAAATATTTGAAGTCAATACTCTTTGGTTGCTCATGTAGATCGTGTTCTTGTTACTGGGAAGGTGGCAAGGGCTTAATGTGGCTGGCACACATCTTGGCCCATAAAGGCTAATGCATTGATGGTTTTGCAGATTTGTGTTTTGTTGTCTTAGTGCTGATAATGTAGCTCTGTAAGGCCTCAGGCCCTCAGGGGGCTCACTTTTGTGAGTACGGGTGTGGCAATCCCGAGGTACCCTAGCCCTTCAGAGGATCATCTTCTTGGTGAGACGGGTGTCACGATCCTGGAGCCCCAGTGATCTATCCTCTTTTCCGTCTCCTCTCCTCTTAGCTAGGACTTTTTCCCTTCCCTTCTCCCTCGTGGTTTCTCTCTACAGAGTTTGGGGCTCGTCATGAGAGACTGGAGCAGCTCTTGTCTCTAGTTTTCGAGTGGCGAGAAAACTGCCCACGTGTTTGCCGTGCATGGAGACCTGTGTCACTGGAAAGGAGGGTCCTGGTAGTTGAGGGGTGAGGTACTGTCCCCAACACACTGCTTTGCCCTCTGCTTCAGCTAAACGGGAGGCACCTTAGTCGTCCTCACGGGTGTCAATCGGCTGGTCACTAGTCCTTGTGTCAGTGGCTTGGGGTCAAGCTCTCGGGAGTACCTGCTTTCGGGAAAGCCGACTGTGGGGCTTCAGTTTGCGTATAGGTCCAGCTAGTCCTAACACAGGAATCTGTGTTCCCTTGTTGGGCTCCGTGGTGGGCGGGCCGTTGGACCCGAATTTTATATCATGGCTTCCCTTTTTATTTAAAAAAAAACCGAGTCAAGTGATACCAACAAAGATATAGAAATTGTCGACAAATCTATTAACAAGAAGATCCGTGCTGATGAAAATACAGAAGATATTGAAGTTAGTGACAAATCCATTACAAAGAAGATCTGTACTGATGCAAATGCCAAAGAATCTGCTGATTGTCCGTGCTTTGTTGTTGTTTCCAGTGCCTCTGGAGAATTGCAAAAGATGTCTTCTTTCCTGGTCAGCAAATACATTCATTCCTGCATAGGTGAGCTAAGGAACATAAAGCGTCTCCGTTCTGGAGACTTGCTCATTGATACCCTTTCGGCCACCCAGTCTGCTTCACTTTTACGTCAAACCAAACTTGGACAAGTAGCTGTAATAGTGTCAGCACACAGTAGAGGCGTGATCTCGGAGATCGACCTTCTGTGTGTTTCAGAAGAAGAGTCCGTCTCTGAGTTAGCTGACCAAAATGTCTGTGGTGCTAGGCGGATCAAGATGCGAAAGGAAGGCCAGTTGATTGACACGAAACACGTGATCCTGACCTTCAAATCGCCTGATCTGCCGAAGAACATAAAGGCTGGGTATCTTAACTGTCCCGTAAGACCATATATTCCAAACCCAATGTGATGCTTCCAATGCCAGCAGTTTGGTCACTCTAAGACATCCTGTCGGGGCACCCTTACATGCGCCAGATGCTCGTTGGTTGGCCACGATAGTGAGAATTGCACCGCTGCACCATTGTGTGTTAACTGCAAGGGTGATCACCAGCCTCAATCAAACAAATCATACGCCAGCGCCGTTAAATCAACACGCACTATAGCCACCCAAACTTCCATAAGTACACAGACTCAACCAAATAAAACTCAGCAACCTGCAAACAAGAAAAAGGACAATACAACACATATCGTACAAAATAAAGAAATAGCTATCCCGAGCAAACTCAAAACTGTGCCTCCAAAAATAGTAACAAAAAATAGAAGCCACAGCAATAGTTCTGTAGATTGTTTGAATTCTGAATCTCTAGATTCAGACAGTATGGAAATGGAGGATGGATTGGAAATTCCTGAACATCTGCTTCCGCGCAAAACTAAAAAGGAACACAGAAAGAACAAACATCAAACATAATGGCCACCCTCGTCTCATGGAACTGTCGCGGTTTCCACCGAAATTTCCTTGACATCAAAGCTATAATCAATACTTATCATCCTGTGTGCTTCGCAATACAAGAGACTAATCTGAAACCAGATCAACATGCAAAACTTCGGAGATTTTCTCTCGTCAGGAAGGATAACCTTGCTGGTGAGCGTGCCAGTGGAGGTGTATGTCTCCTCACCTCACTGGACTATCCCTCAGGTTCCTTTCCTTTGACGACTTCTCTCCAAGTTGTCGCTGTACAAGTAAACTTTCATATTGTAGTTTCAGTCGTTTCTCTTTATTTGCCTCCTAATGAGCACATTGATCAGCAAGATTTAAATGATCTTTTAGAGCAGCTGCCTGAGCCTTTCATAATAATGGGAGATTTTAATGGCCATAGTCTGCTCTGGGGTAGTAAAGATACAAATTGCCGTGGAAGACAAATTGAGCAGATGATCGAAGATCATAGCCTTTGTCTCCTGAATAATGGGCAGAATACTTACTTCCATGAGCCTTCAAGGACATTCCACGCTCTCAACCTTGCCATCTGTTCACCATCTCTGCTGCCATTTTGCACTTTTAGTGTGGGAAATGATCTTTACAACAGTGATCACTATCCCATTTTTATATCTCTTGCACGAAGAGGAGCAAACCCCATGTCGAGATCCCCTCGATTCATACTCGATAGGGCAGACTGGGAACTCTTCTCTTCCATTGCAGAGCTCACAGATGAAATGGTAGAAGATGCGCATATCGATGATGCTGTTGAAGCTGTTACAAATACTATTATTGAGGCAGCTATGCTTTCCATTCCTAGAACATCAGGAAAAATACTGAAATATTCGAAACCGTGATGGAATCGCGATTGTCATGAAGCACTGAAAAAACAGAAAAAAGCATGGGGTATTTTTCATAGATATCCTACTCTGCGAAACCTCATTGCACTTAAAAGAGCCAAAGCAAATGCACGAAAAGTAAGGAGGCAGAGCCAAAGGAATTCCTGGATTTCATATGTGTCGTCAATAACATCCTCCACGCCTAGCAAGCAGGTTTGGGAAAGAGTTCGAAAAGCATGCGGAATATATAAAGACCACTCACTTTCCTTTTTGGAAAAAGATGGCCGAGTGATTAGCTCCATAGAAGAAATTGCGAATACTATCGGTGAGACATTTGCTGCCGTTTCTTCCAGCAGAAACTATTCACCTGCATTTCTCTCTATCAAGCAGCACTCTGAAATAAATCCCATTGCATTCAACTCGTCCAAATCTGAGCCTTACAATAGAGCATTTACTATGCTGGAATTAAAGAGAGCTTTATTGCAGACACATAGGTCTTCTCCGGGTCTTGATGGCGTGAATTACGAAATGCTAAAACATCTGTCCTATAACTCACTGACTGCCCTCCTCACTCTTTACAATAGAGTGTGGAAGGAGCGTATTTTTCCAGTGCATGGAGGAGAGCTGCTGTAATTCCTATTGATAAGCCAGGGAAAGATCCAAAGAATCCATCGAACTATCGGCCAATTGCCCTTACAAGTTGCGTATGCAAACTGTTTGAAAAGATGGTAAACAGCCGCCTGGTCTACTTCTTGGAAAAGAATTATATTATATCGCCTTATCAGAGCGGTTTTCGAAAGGAAAGAACAACTGTAGATAACATGCTCCTCATAGAGACATCTATTCAAAAAGCATTTGTGAGAAGAAGCCACCTTGTCTCGATATTCTTCGACATTGAAAAAGCTTATGATAAGGCATGGAGATACGGTATACTTCGCGATCTTCATGAGAATGGCTTGCGCGGCAACCTACCAATTTTCATTCAAAATTTCTTGAACACTAGAACTTTTCAAGTGAGAATTGGCTCTGTTCTGTCAGATGTTTTTGAACAGGAAGAGGGTGTGCCTCAAGGCTGTGTGCTCAGTGTAACCCTGTTTAGTTTAAAAATAAACTCTGTACTAAAAGAACTTCCTCCCACCATCTTGGGATCTCTATATGTTGATGATCTGCAGATTAGCTGTCGAGGGGCAGACATGAGATACGTACAGAGGCAATTGCAGATGGCTCTGAATAAGATCGAAGAATGGTCAAACAAACAGGGATTTACTTTTTCCAAACAGAAAACTGTGTGTGTTCACTTTTGTAGGAAGCGAGGTCTGCATCCTGAGCCTGAGTTATATCTGAATGGTACAATTATTCCAGTTACGCCCGAAGTAAAATTTTTAGGAGTGACGTTTGACCGAAAATTGACCTTCCTTTCTCATGTTTTAAACCTGAGAAAGAAGTGTCTAAAAACACTAAATATTTTAAAAGTGTTGGCAAACACCTCCTGGGGTGCAGAGCGTTGCTCCATGTTTCGCATTTACAGAGTGCTCGCCTGCTCTAAACTGGATTATGGCTCAGTTGTTTATGGATCCGCTTGGCCATCAGTATTGTTAAAACTGGATCCTGTTCACCATCAAGCTCTGCGGATTTGTTCAGGAGCTTTCAGGCCCTCTCCCGTCCAGAGCCTGTACATTGACTGTAACGAACCATCACTTTATCTGAGGCGTGAGCAATTGTCCCTCTTGCAATATTTTAATATTCTATCCCAACCTGACCATCCCAATAAGCTGTGCTGACTCGATGATGCGTGTAACGTTTTATTTGAAACAGGTCCATCCTGCGTTCCTACCTTTCCTTTAAGAGTTCGCCCTGTCATTGAGGAACATTCCCTCTCTGATATGCGTCCCCAAGCAGTACAGAATTTCGAAATTCCATCTTGGGAAAATTCACGGATTCAGCTTCTTGATGTTTTCAAACATCACGTGAAGGCAAGCACTAACGAGATCGTTTACAGACAACTCTTTGCTGAACACAGGCACAAATATAGCAGTTATTATCCGATATATACAGATGGATCAAAGTCAAAAGATCATGTCGGGATGGCATTTGTATTTGAAGATTACATAGAGGGCAGATGCCTGCACCATGCTTTCTCAGTCATAACATCTGAATTAACTGCAATATATTATGGTCTTTTGTACATCTCGAAGCTCTGCCACAAAAAGTTCATAGTTTATACAGACTTGAATAGTGCTCTTAAATCTTTGGAAGCTTTTCCCAACACTCAGAATCCTGTGGTAGTGGATGTTCTCAAAATTCATATAAACTTAACGATTCGAGGATATGAAGTCCTGTACTGCTGGGTTCCTGGACATGCTGGAATAAAGGGAAATGAGCTTGCAGATATCGCAGCAAAATCTACTGTTGAACTGTCTAGTCACCTTATCCCTTTTAGAGATATCTGCTGTGTCATCAAGGGAAAGGTCCGAAAAAAATGGCAGCAAATTTGGGATGTTCAGCTTCAAAACAAGTTAAGACAAGTAAAACCTAGAATTGAGCATTGGGAATCTACCAAAAATCGTAAGGAGGAAGTTCTTTTGACTCGCCTCAGAATTGGTCACACTAGAGTGACACATAGCTACCTTTTAAAAGCTGAGAATGAGCCTGTTTGTTCAAATTGTAATGTTTGTCTATCTGTCCGTCATATTTTAATTGAGTGTCCATATTTTAATAATCTTCGTCAGAAATGTTTTAACGGCTGTGACTTACCTCTCGACCGTTTAATTGGAAGAGAGGTCAATTGTAATTTATTTTATTATTTAAAAGAGACTGGCTTTTATCACCTAATGTAATTTGTTTTGAAGATTGTGTCTTGAATTTTAAATGTGTGGTTTTAACTTGTTTTTATATGACTTCATCCTCTGGATTTGATACATTTGTCTACTTGTTTTTATTTATTGTATTCTAATTTCATCAGTTGTACACACCCCATCTCGTGTTTGGCACAATATAACCATCTTTGGTTTTGTGCCATAATCTCTCACTCACTCACTCACTCTGTAAGACCTCAGTTATTGTTGTGGGATGCTTAATACGAGTTGAGGTTGTCAGTGGGCAGTGAAAGATGTAATGATCGGGTGCTCCTTCTCAGCCGCAGATGCAGGTGTTGGAGATATGGTGTCTGAAGTAATATGAAGGGAAAGGGTCGTGTCCAGTGTATCTTGTGGGGTTGCAATGAGACAGGCCGTTGATACTTTTGAAAGAAAGATATAGGTACAGCGACCTGTTTCACTTGTGTTCCATTTATGTTGCCACTCTCTGAGGACTGCTTGATGCAATATTGGTTTTAGATGAGATGGCGGAACTGGGATGTTCTCTCAGTGAGCATCGGGTCCGTTGGCAGCTTCCTTTGCCAGGACGTCTGCAGCCTCCGTGCCCTCGTGCGCCTTAAATGCGGTTAGTTGAATGCTGCTATATCTGCTGTGGTAAAGTTGACTCTGTATGCCTGTAATTACTGGTGATGAGTGGCAGTGATTCAGGATGACATGGAGAGATGATTGGCTGTTGGAGCAGATGCAAATGGGATGCTGTGTGATTCTTGTACTTTGTAGATTTTATGTCAAGTGTCATAGGTTAAAATGAGAAGTAAGCATTATCAGCACTATTCATGACAAAAGACTGAATGTTGTCACTGCTACTGCTTGTCTAGGGAGAGACCTGCTGATTAGACCAAAACCTGAAAGGCCTGATGTAGGCACAGTTGGCAAGTTTTGAAAGTTGGTTGGGCTTTGTTTGATGTAGTTAGTGTCATAGCTTCGTGTAGAGTTCCAGGGGTTGTAACCCAGTTGATGTATTTTAAGGTTTCAATACGCCACTAAAGCACTAGAGGTGATAAGTTGTTTTGTATTATTTTAAGTCTGACTAGATGCAAAGAAAAAGTTTTACTTGAATTTTTTGTGTTTTACCTTGTGGCCATGGTGAGGATTAATGAAAGGCAATAAATAACTCGCTTTAATATGCAGAGATAATTTTTAAGGGTACGCAATTAGTTATAAATAATTGAATTAGGTTATTAGATAACCTTAGTCATTATGGATTTATATGACCACTACTTAATTTTATTTTTTAACAATATTTGTTAGAAAAGCCCTATTCAAATCAAAATCTAATCAAATTTCACAGTTTCAAATACATGCAATTTATGACATTGATTCTTAAACGATATTAGGATGATTAAACATTAAAAGCTACAAAACATTTATGTTTTGTAACAAGAAAACTCAACAAAATATTTATCCGTCATTTTAATTTGAAGCCTTTCCGAGCATTTTGGCTAGTTTATATCGGTTTCCTTCTCTTTAAGAATCTTTTCTAACAATTAGAGATTTATCTCAGTATGCAAACCAATTGTCTCGCTAGTTTCTGCGTGCTTTATCTCCTAACTTGTCAACCTTTCCACAATGTACGTATGAGGACTTATTTGATCTGGTAAAAGTTAAATAGTCCCAAACCCCCGACAGACATGAAGCAAATTATCGCTATGTCTGAAAGTAACTACAATATCAGACAAAGGCTTAAATAAGCCTCTTTTTTAAAAGAACTTAGAACAACATAAAGGCATATTCTAATGCTAACAAAATCAACTACAGCTCATGGTGACGTAATTAAACAAGAACAGTCAAATTCAAACTAAAAATGTGGACTAGTGGTCAAAGATTACACAATTTAATTTTAATTTAATCTGGTTCAATAACTCTATCATATGAAGAAATAGAAAGGAGACATTATAGTAAAGGCTGACATCATAAACATTTGGGTAATTTACATAATAATAACTGCACATATTTTTGAAGAGTAATTTTCTTTATGTATTCAGTTTTTTTCTACATGTTTCCTTTTCATTTTAGGATTTTTGGATTTTTAATTAAGGATTTGTGTTATTCTAAAAAACATTAAATGCATTTAGAATGTATAAAAAAAAGTGGATAATTTTATTTCTTTAGTAATATGAACATTCTGAAGAAATATGAAATATATATGGTAAAGGCCAGTTACAGAGCTAATGTGTCAGAATTTTTAGAATTTAGTGACACAGCGAACAGCAAAATTTAGAAAGGCACTAGGCAGCAGAATTTAGGATCCATAGAGATTGCATCAGGTGGGAAAATGCCGAGTGCATTTTCCCACCTGATTTTAAATTGTAAGTTTTTCAATTTCTTTAGTAATAAAAAAATCTCTTTCTATAATGCTTGCCCATGTGATAAGATTAGAAGCATTTTTGATGTTTCCCATGTTTGTGCCAAGTGAAAAGTAGAGAAAATAAGGGAAAGATAAACATGTTAAGAAAAAGATTCTAGTATCAGGAGTAAAACATACAAATATTATGTTTTCATAAGTCTTCCAGACGTTCTCCAAAAAGTAAGAAATTCATCACTAACTTTCTGTTAAATACATCCATTAAGTGTTGATACCATGGAGACATTTTGTATTTTGTCACATATTTCTCAAATCTTCTAGAATCGTGGGTCTATAAATCTTGCCTTCAAATCCTTCTAAACTTTCCAAGCTGCAATGTCTAGAATACTAAAGAAAAATTATAACTAAAGGTTTTTTTGGGGGGGATATTTAATCTATGGTAAAGCACTCAAGGGCTGCCTGCGTTTGTGGAGGACTTTCTAGGGAAAGCTGGCTTAGATACACATTACACATGGAGAAAAACCATAAAAACAGCCATGCAGCCAGTTTGTTTGTCATACTGGATGTAAGTAAAACATAAATTTTATTGGGTGCTTCCCTTGAGCTTTACAAAACAGATGAACAGCATATATTTAACCTATGGCATGTGAAGAAAAACTTATGATGAATAACTGGTGATAAAATTGACTGCCATGTTGGCAAGTACTTGGCTGCAACAATTCCATGTGATACCTCATATAAATGCTAACCGGAATACTCTTATTCTTAATCTAATCTTTGACAGTTATATTCCATCTCAGAATTCTGTGCATAACACTGGGCAGAATCACGGCTACTGGCCATGTCAGTAACCAGGATGATATTCATTTTAAGATAGACTTACAATCTTCACATATTTCTTGGCCTTTACTGTGGGTTTATATACTTTATTATCTTCAGCACTGCATAACTATAAGGGAGAATGTAAATTTCCCTACAAAAACAAAACTTAAGGAAAGGTGTTATAATAAATTTGTTTCAAGAAGCAAAAAATATTCTAGAATACTAGAAAATAATGAAATAGAACTAAAATATACAAGAATAATAATATCAATACAACCTTACAACAGTTTACATTTTGACAGATGTGTTTCTTACATTGAGTATGAAAAACAGTTAAACAGAATTTTTTATTTTGATAAACAGAAAATTAACATGGCCTGAAATTGGAGTTTTAGGTAAGAAAAGTAATGAAATTTTCATTAATAATATAATTAACATGGAACAACTTTTTGATGAAACTATGATTACAATAACTCTTTGATCAGCTAATGAAGAAATTTGGAAAAATAAAAGTTATGAAGAAAAATAAATACAAATTTTCAGTCATTCCAAAGAAAAGATACATTTCATTGCCCAACCTTGTTCAAATAGTGGAATACATTTTCCACATACCAGGCATATCGGTACCAGTCAAAAGAGTATTTTTGATAATGAACATTGTATGGTGTGAAGAAAGAGAATAAATGAATCAACTGTACAAGCTGTAGTAAGCTGCAGAACTAATAGTGAACTAAATTGTAGTAAGCAGTTAGTTTGCAGTGTTCTTGTCAAATGTAAAGGCTACACTTCCACACTGATGATGTAACTGCCATTTAAGCATAACTTTACTTAACACTCTTCAACAGCTGGCATGGGTGAAAGAATAAGTTCACATTTTGCTGACATTCATTAGTTTTGCTTTATTCATATTTTTATTGCATTTTCTTTTTTATACTGCATGTGTTGCTTAAAAATTTGTTTTAAAAAATTATCGAGTTTGAAGATATGATGAATAGTTTTTGTGTATTTTCCCCTTGTATTTAATTTCTATAACTTCTTTCGTACTATATGACACAGCTTAATATTATTAAACAGGTAATTATCAGTTTCATTAATAAATTTGTAATGAATTAGATCTTGATTGTGCCAATTAGTTGCTAATACATATTCAACTGTCGATGGCTTGATCATCAACCCTCAAAGGGTGTATACTCCATTCGGAACCTCTCATTTAAATGAATAAAGCTTACTGACCTGGAATGTGTAAATATGCCCTTTGCTGTAAGGTGCTTGGTTGCAAAGACTAACAGAATCGGCAGATTTTGATATGCTACTCTTCAAAACCAGCAAAACTCCCAACTTAACATGTAATATGTGATGTCACAAGCATTTTCCCTATTATTAGATGAATAAGTTGGTTCAATTTTGTGTACCATTTCCCATGCTCCCTTTTCTGTAGTTCATTTTTAAGGAAGTTTCATAGAAATCAAAGCAAATTCAGAGTTGTTGCAGTAAGCACTACACACCACAAAGTAATAAGCCAAAACATTCTAAAATTTCCTTTGTTTTATAGATAAAAAGTAAAAAGCATTGTGAAAATGAAAAAAAAAAAAAAAAATTGCACAGAAAAATCAACGGTCACATATGTATAAGAAAGTCATACATGTCTGTTACTTGCATTTCTGACCCCACCAAATCACTCAAGAAAATATTTTTATATACCTCCAGTTGTGCTGAAACTCGCATCAATAGATACTTGTGGAATAGTATCAATTAAGCATTGTCCACTAAATGGGAATGCAGTGGTCTTTTACTTTGAAAGTCTGGGCATTCAGAAAGTATATGTTTATGCAGGTTTGATTGCATAGTACATGTAGACTTCAAGTATATATAATATATAGTCAAACTGCCATTAAGTATATATAATATATTATTTTCTAGTCTCTTTAGCACCTTTTTTTTTACTATCTCTAGGGTCTCCATTTTCTAGTCAGATAATATAGCTATCTTACTTTAGCTCATTTTCCCAAGTATAGTTTCATTATGTCAGCATAGGAAAGTATACACTTGAATAAATGGTACGCTTTGTATGGCTTGCATTTAAACTGAACTTAGCAGCTAAACTGGAACAGCTTTTGTCCATTTACCAAAAATATAGTCTGTTGCATTTTTAATTAATTGTGACTGTTTTATACTAATTGGTTTTAGATTGTTCATTGAGAATAATGCTTCCTATTGTGATAATTATTTTTCTGTGTTAAAGCTTATAAACATTTTTACCACTTATTTCTTCATAACCATTTTTCTTAAAATTTGTTGGTGCAATAATAATCAATATTTTCATTCTATAAGCTTTGTAATTTGGCGCTATATAAAACCATTTTCATTGAAAACAGATTCTCTTAGTGTATTAAGAAAATAATTTAAAAATTAAATGCAAGAAACAAAATAATTTTATCTATGGTACCTAAATAACCTAGCATACGTACATGCAAGATTTTTCTCTTATGTATACTTGCAGCAGACGTCCTTTTATCTTATGACATATTAAATGATTTTTAATTATGATGATTTCCACTTATAATACCAATTAATATTACTAAACTAATGTTCGTATACCCTGGCATCATATTGGGGAAGAGTGAAACTAGTTATTTCAAAGTAATAAATATTTATAATTTATGAATTTTCAAAATTTAAATCATTAAGTATCCATTATTATCAGTAATATATCATTCTATATCTTTTAGAAATTATGTTGCCTATATATATACAGTCAAAAGTCGTTAATCCGGACTCGTAGGGACTTCGGCGATTCCGGATTATAGATCATCAGTTTAAATCTGGTAAGATGGCATGCAGAAATTATAAAATTAAAAATATGAAACCGTAATTTATGAAATAAAGAGCAATTATGATCTAAAGGGTATCAAAATTTACAAAAAAAAAAAGCTTAATATTTATTTGTTTACTTTATTAAACATTTCTTTCAATGTAAGTTGTTTAAGTTGCTTCGTTTTTTATGTGATAATACATTCTCTTTAATCCTATAAACAGACATAATTTCTTGTTGAATTACAAAGTTCCGCTGTTGAAGTCCTATAATTGCTGTGTCGAGAATACCGACTAATTTGTCAATCGAAATTTTTTCGTTTTCAATAACCTCTGTCACTTTCTTCGCTATCGGAAGCGAATTATAATGATGAGGAATTTGATTTAAATCATATCAAAGCCGGAGTACATAGAGATGAAACACTACATTTAGTAAGGAATCAAAGTCAAATAAAATAAAAACATCTGCCCTGAAGATAAGGATAGTGCTGACAGATCAACTTCCAATTCATTGCGCGCTGCAACATTAAAGATAAACAAAGTTTAGATAAACAAAGGATATGCCTTTATCCATTTTTTGCAGCAATTCCACTTTTTGTTTAATAGGCTTCAAAACATACTTCCGCTTTGTAGATCCTTTACATATTAGTAAATATATATCAGAAATTCTATTTGACATAATCCAAAGTTCAAGCTTACTTTTATAAAATTGCTCTAACAGTCTGCAAAAAATAATAAGCCGAATCCAATTCGAAGATTCAGGAACAATGCAATCTGCAACATTAACTGAATTAGATAATTTTAGCTTAGCTTATACCGTCCGTTATACATTAAACGTGCATTCGTAAACGTATTTTGCGCATGCGCACTCGCATATTAGCAGCCGTAAAGGTCTTACGCGCATGCGTCAAAGCGACACATGCGCAGAAAGTTTGTAGCTTTGAGGTCCGGATTATAGATCATTCCGGATTATGGGTGTCCGAATTAATGACTTTTGACTGTATTCCAAATTTATTTACTATTTTTATATCTTTTACTTTTCAGAAATTTGCTAGTTCTGCTGTTATGCACTAATTCTTCACATGAAGACGCAGTTATGCACTAATTCTTCACATGAAGGTGCAAAGTTATGCACTCATTCTTCACATGAAGACGCAAAGTTATGCACTCATTCTTCACATGAAGGCATAAAGTTATGCACTAATTCTTCACATGAAGATGCAAAGTTATGCACTCATTCTTCACATGAAGGCGCAAAGTTATGCACTAATTCTTCACATGAAGGCACAAAGCATTAAGAATTATCATTAAACAGCATGTTTTCTTGCTATTTAAATAAACACTTACCAATATTTCTTTATAAATGTATATTAAAATATTTCTCTATTAAATAAAAAATATTTTAAATGCATCTAAATAATGTTGTGTATTTAATATAAATGTAAAATATTAAATTTTCCTATAAATTACAGTGTATTTTTGTTACTGTTGTGTGGAAATCTCGTCTTAAGTTTTCAAGAGACTCATCGTTTTCTGCACGTATGTGCAACAATCCTGAGTTACAAAAATCAACTTTCACCGGCTAGCTGTATTTTCAGCTTTCCTTACATTGTCATTATGATGTTGCTCAGAAATGAAGGTTTTTAAAAATGCTATTGGTGCTTTCTGCCTCTTTTATTTCATATCATCTCTGTACAGTATTAATACTTGTATCTAGAATGTTTGTGTTAATTAGCTGACTTTCCTGTTATTGGTTTGAAGACAGGAAATTCATTTGTACACTCCTTATGAAGGAATCTTTTTATTTATTTTATTTTATTTTTTTTTATTAGCCTTCATCCTACTGCCTGAATCTGAATTATATTACTATAGTAAAGATTCTTTAATTAGAATACTCCCAATTATTAACTAGAATATTTTTTTTGGCTGAGTAATAAAAATAACAGCCAATCCTTATCAAAGATTACTGATAAGAAAAATGGCACATCCATTTCCTCGTTACGCTAAGATTTCCAATGATCTTCCAAAATATCTTTTTTAATATAGGTCTAATAATCTTATGCTAAAATATGAAGGAAACTTCATTGAGACCTTTGGGGGGGTGTATCAAGTACATTTATAGAAGTCACACTGAATACTTTTATTAATTCAAGAATATATGTATTTTGATTTTCTTATGAACAAATTACAGATAAGTAATACACTGCTATTATAATAACTACATCTTGATCCAAAATGAATGTAAAATATTTTTCAATGAATCTACCAGAAAAGACTTGGAATTTGGAAATTCAAATTTGGAAAAGACAACTTTTCGTGAATGGTTATATATTGTTACGAATTTGGTATTTAAAAAGCTAATGTCAGTTCAATTATAAATTAAATGGTTTTATTTCTCGCACAGTGCAGCGCGTCACGAATATTAAAAGAAAGCTAAGCCGGAAAAATTAAAAATACAAGAGCGCGTGCGTTAAATAAATAAATATCTCTTTTTGATTTCGAGAAAGTGCTGGAAAATTCTAGCGCGTGATTTTAAAATCTTATAAAAGGAGGAAAACATCTCAGTTTGTAGTTAGTTGCTTAGTTTGTTGTTGTTTAGAAAACTGCCGTTGTTGATTATAGCGAATTCGCGGATTAGCGTTCTTTAGCTGTTTTGAATTACGTTCTATTGGACATTTGAGTAGTTAAAAGATAACTACTGTGAGGTATTGTAATACTGCATGATAATTTGAGAAGATTTAAGCATTTTTGTTGTGATAATAATAATTTTTTTGTTCATTTTGCATCGGAATTGTGCATTCATTTCATAACGAACCCGTACACACGCAACAATATGTATATAGAAATACTCTATACTTACTATATTATGCAAGTACATGTGTACCATAGATCCATTTGATGTGAAAATTGGCAGTTTAAAAAGACAACCTTTTTTTTATTTTCGCATGCAGCAAATATGATCAGATGAATCATAACTTCATAAAATGAGATTTAACAAACATTTATGTGAAAATTAAGAAAGATCATTGGCAGACTTGAAAGTGTCTTACCTTAGATATAGCTGAATAATTATAAGTCTTACAAAAAAGGATATGCATGCTGAATAATTCTATCAAACTATTTACAATGCCTTAGGTTACCGACAGTAGATATATCTGGACCAAAAATGAAATATCAAACTTGTATGCAGATAACCTTTATGCTTGAACTTTGATAGTAAGTGTTCCTTATCTCTCCAATAAAGCTAATTGTGATGCTCTGAATATATATATTTTGACCTTCTGGATACAATAAAAAGCCTCAATTATTTTCTCAAATACAAGTACAATGTGCAGATTAATACTTACCATATCTCTATTAAAAGAGATGCTGTTATTCTCTTACAATCTTCATATTTTTTAATGTTCTTAAAAATGTGAGTAATATAAATTTAAAATTATTTTCACCACAAATCTCTACTCAGTATTCAAACATTATTTATTCAATTCTCTCTCATTCAGTCACTTTTATATACAACAAAAATGATAAAACATTTTTTATTACAACCACAATATATAGATTCCAGTTCATTTTTATAACTAATAAATAATCTGTTATATATATAGAGAGAGATATAGCTATACATTCACATATCGAAAATTTCGCTGCTACGAAGATAATATAAGACCTCCTCCTCCAAACTCCATTCTCTAGAAGAAAGAAAAAATATGAATGTAAAAAGTGTATAGCTAACAATTCAATATAATATACATTATTATTCTGTTAAAACTGAAGATAATAGTTGAAATTTAGGATAGTACAGGAAAACAGTCTTCATATTTTCTGAATCTTTACCTGTACATTTTTCAGAAGTTCAGGTGTAATATTAGGTTCCAAGGATGCTTACTGAAGCCAAACTGAATAAATTGTCAGTGCTTTATTTTTTATTTGACACTATGAGGAAGGGAAACTATCATATCCAATAAAACAAATACAAGATTATGACAACCATGTTTTAGAACAGACACAGCATTTTGCTAGTGGACTTCATGTTATGAGAAGCAAAAACAAACACTGCAGCATATTATCAGATTTTAAGGAAACTCTGCCAAACAATCCAGAATAAATGCACAGAATGCTGTCTGCCAGAGTTCTGCTGCTTCAAACAATTTGAAGTCCCATATGATTATTCAAACACAAATTCTAGCTGAATCTATATTGGCAGGCAGCAACTGTATTACCACCTACACACGTCATATCTGGCATTATCAGACTTTATACACATCAACAAAGTATTTTGGTCTCTCACTATGAAACTGTCACAGCAATAACAAAAATTATGTAGAAAAATATAAAATCTTTAAAAAAAAATCTAGGTTGACATGCAAAAACTATACTTAAACATTTAGTAAAAACAGGAGGTTTTGTAAATAACCCATTTGCTTAGTCAACTACAGCAGGAATTAATGGCGCTAGATAGACAGACAGAATCCATTGTACGACCAGAGCTATTGCGCTAAAACACAATAATGCCGGTTGGATGAAATTATGCCTTTGGGCATATGACGTCATATAGTTCCGGATGTGACAGTCTTGCAGGGGAGAAATCTGAGGAAGGAGTGTAAAAGGGGGCTGCAAAACTTCACAAAGCTGAGAGAAATCAAAGTAATCTTACAAACTGCACTGAAGACTGCTGATTTGTGTTGCCATCTATTGAGCCCAGCACTTAATCAGTCACCATACTGTGAGTAAAGGAAAATTAATTTTCCATCTTTCCATCATCCAACTTCTTTTTCCTTGAATTATTCTACAAATTTCAATAATCTGCTGATATTTTTAACTTTGTCTGTTTCAACTCCCAACATTTGATTCATATACCCAAAATGGTTCAGGTGAAACATTCGGCGCATGTGTAACAGAGTTCGTGACAGGGAGATTTTCCTTCTGTTTAGAAATAGTTTTATATGGTTTTTTAGGCGGCTCAGGAACCTTCTTTTCTTGTGTTTCACTTGTTAATTTTAGGATAAAATTGACATTCTTTGAATGAAGCCACATGATTTTTTTCCACATTGGATGCAGGTGGGCTTTTCATCTTTAGAAAGAGTGCAAGTGTATGTCAGATGGCCTTTACTGCAGATCAGATATCATGGTATATTACTACAAAAAAGTCTGATCCATTGGCATCTAAAACATATCACGAAATTTCGGTTGCTATGATATTTTCTGATTGAGACCCTAAGATTAAGGATCATACGCTTCTTGTAAATACTTCTAATATCATCTCTCTTCAATGAAGCAAGGATACTGGAAGTTTCATCTCTATTTAATTTTCTAATGAATTGGGTAACCTTAATAACAAGATATTCAGCTTCGTATAGTTCAGTTTTAATTTTGCTAGTGCAAATATCTTCAGTTAAGCCTTTGATGACAACTGTAAACAGTGTTTCTTCTTTTGATCTGGAGGTACTGAACTGAATTTCAATCTTCATGAAGATAGTTAGTGCACAGTCACGATTCAACCCATTCAAGACCAGCGTCCCATATACGCGACGCAACAATTTTACTCCTACCAGCGCAGAGTCATGTATACGTAACTTTAAAATGGAACGATACATTTGAATTTTTAAAAGCCAGTAGATGGAGCTAAATGATACTTGTTTTCACATGGGTTGATTCTTACAGCATTTGACCTTCATGTACTAGCATTAGTTTCTGTTTTGTGCTTCTGGTCTTGATAGATTTATTGGTATAAACAAACTGGGCATCAAGGCTCTTTATTAGTGCGCATGTGAATTAAAAGGACACAGGCATTTTTGTTTATTTCGTTAAAAATTTCTTTTTTTTTTTTTCGCTTTTTTCGTTATTAGAATGTGGGTAAGTGCATCCAGATCGTTTTCATTTATGTTATTTGCTTTTTATGTTAGGAAAGTGCATTCAGCTGACTGTAGCAGGTGTAACGTTGCCGAACACCCGTGATGGAAAAACTCAAGACCAGTTGTCCTTTTTTCCATTTATTTTGAAATTTAAGCTTTCCTGGTTAATTAAAAAGTAACATTATTATGGAAGGGGAAATACCATCAGCTTTCTCGACGCGCAATGCGTCTTATTCGTTCGCATTTCTCAGGAAAGAGCCAGCGTTTTTGTTTTTCTTACTCGATTTAATAGTCATTATATATAATAACTTGAATGATCATCATATATAATGACTCAGGCACTATGTATTTACTTTACATATAATGTATATATTGACGTGATCAGTAACGGATATCCCGCCAATGGGGGGTCTTTCCTTTATCACTTTCCGGTCATCGTGACGGACACTGTTTTTCGATTTATAAAAACAGGAAGTTTTCTAATATAAACCTGATGTTACACAGGGTTTCAGGATGAAATATTTCTGGATGCCTTTTGAAGAAGTTTTGGGACATGTGCTGGGGTTATATTCAGTTTCATTCTGTTAGCCATGGCTAAGAGAGCTTACTTAAAAACTTACAAATTTGTCCAAAATCACCATACACTCCACCTTCCCATCTAAGTGGAAGATATTTTCCGAAAATTTAGGTTGACAGAAAAGGTAATAAAGGTAGGAAAAGATGCGTTGTGGGCGCTAAAACCAAGGACAAGCAAACAACTTATTTTGAGTGCAAAATATGCATTTTAGGACTGTGTGTTGATCCTTGTTTTGAATTAGAAGTTCTAATTTCCTTCAAGTAACCTCCAGTTTATTCCTCCTTGGAGAAATAGTAAGGGCTAGTCTTTTCTTTTTTACAATCAGCAATAGAGTCACTTGAAACTTCCATGCTGTTATCCTACCCTGGTGAAGAATCATCCAGACTGTCCATGTTTTCTTCCGAGATGAGAACAGAATCCAAAACCTTGCTGGGGAGGATATCGTCTTTGCTGATTCTCTCATGGACTCGGATTAATTAGGCAGCACAGGAGTAAGCTTTGCGGATTTTGAAGAAGTGATCCAACCCTTTTTTCAGCATTCGTCTGTGAAGGACAAGCACTCGAGTCTGTAATACTCATGGTAGTTATACACCAGGGTTCTTCAACTTTTTTTTTTTTTTTCCTTTGCCTAGAAGAAAAATCACCAGAAGTCTTACTTTCTAATTTCTTAGAATCATCTGAAACACTAATCTGACTAATGTCCAATCCTTCATTCTGTAACACTTGAATAAGGTTAGCTATAGGTGACAGACATGAGGACACCTGATGTCTAACAAAGGTAAACAGGTATATATCCCATGCCCGGGAATTTGTTTCTCTATGAAGTCTTGAACAAACAGGAGCCTGGATGATATTACATGAATGCATTAGCTAGATGAATACATAGGCATTAGTTGTTAGAATAATTGGTGATGCTCTCAGTGCATGTTGCCATAATTCTTAAATGTATCAAATATTTCAATAGTACATTAAATATGATCTGTCAGATAAATGCACTAATACACTAAATACATGATTAAGTTACATGGATATATTAGTTATATACCTGAGAGCTTGATTAAATTACAACACTTGAATATATTAAACTTACTGACATTCATTTACTTGGCAACTTGCATTATTTGAGTACTCACATGTGTTGATACAATAGATGCATGATTATGTTATATGAATACTGTTTATACACTTGAATATTAGTTATATACTTGAATACTTGATTGCAATAAAAGCATTTGATTAATTGATTACATTAACCTATACAGTACAACCTGTAATCCGGACTTGTCGGGACTTTGACGATTCCAAATTAGGAGTTTTTCCGTATTATAGATCATCAATTTAAATCTGGTAACATGGCATGCAGAAATTATACAATTAAAAATATGAAACCATAATTTATGAAATAAAGCGCAATTATGATCTAAACGGTATCAAATTTTACCAAAAAAAAAAAAAGCTTAATATTTATTTGTTCACTTTATTAAACATTTCTTTCAACGTGCGCATGCGTAAAGCATCCATAATGTTGGAAAAATATGACTTGTTGTAACCCTTTTACTACATCATCTTTCCTCCTCGAAATGTTTATTAGGCTTAGTTCTTATTTTAACGTAATACAGTAGTTACTTCTACTTCTTTTTCTTACTCCCACTGTTTGCGTTGAGAATGGACTGTTTCAACCTAATTAAGATGCAAAAACGAAACGTGATTTTACGTCATCTGGAAAGCCGATTCGTGCCGATAGCTGATTGGTTGCCGTGAGATGACATCATGCCTACATCTGGTATAAGTATCTCGCGTCGCTCTGGCTCAGCCCTTCTAGTTCCTGCTTTCCTGGCACTTGGGTGTGCAGTTTCCAGCCCCTTGCGAAGGATGCATGCAGTCCGGTGAATAAGTTCCTTGGTTCCTGTCCACAAGATGACTGTTCCTGAATAAGTTCCTTGGTTCCAGAGGCTACAGTGTGAGTGACTGTCGTGGGTGGCATCCATGTTCTTCATGAAGGTGGCATTTAAAATAAGTTAGCGGCGATTCCTCATATTCAACTAATGTAAACGGAGTTAGGCCGGATTTAAGTGCTTTCAAGAACTTGATTTAAATTTCAGGTGCTTTCTTGACCATTGATCATGGACTTATTGAATATGTAGCCAATTTCATTTGAGGCCGCATAATTTCTGTTTAGGACATTTTGTTTGTATTGAATGCCAGTATTTTTGGAGACCAGGTAAAAATATTATTTGATGAATGATGATTATATTATATATTTTCTACGACTCTGATATTGTTTAAATTTATTATTTTTGTGTGTTTTTATTCTATTTTATATTGTTAATAAATTGGTTAAGTTTGAAACTTCTTTATTGTCTTCAATGTCTGCACAACATAGTATCTCAGGGAGCTTTTATTGCTACTACTGCTAAATGTTTAATTTTATAAACTCTAAACTTTGCTTTAGCATCATTTTGGTTATGTGCCCAGCCCCTGAGTTATTTTTAGTGCAGACTTTTGAAGTTTAAAGTTAATTTAAGACTTAAGAGATTGGGGGGGGCGGTTTTTGTTGAAATTCAAATATGGCTACTGTTAATGTTATGCATAATATTGCTAAACTTGAGGCATGTAATTACTTTACATGGTCTAAAGATATGAAGTTTGTTTTAAATGAAAAAAATGCATGGCTTTTGGTTAAAGGTATTGAAAATTGTCCTGATTTAAATGATGTTAAGGGTATTACAAAAGAAATTATTGCCGACTATCAAAATAGAAGTCGTTTGGCATTATCTTTAATTTATATGAATGTAAGCCCTGAATATAGAAACTTGATAAGTGAAATTGATGACCCGGTAGTGGCATGGAATACGCTTGCCAAATACTTCCAGCCAGATTATCGGTCTAGACATATGTCCTTGTTTTCAGAGTTCTTAAATTGTAAAATTAAGCCAAATGAAAGTATTAGTTTCTTTTCTTTTAGATTAAAATGCGTAACTGAACAGTTAGCTGATATTAATCAGGCTGTAAGAGATGTATGCATATGTTTTCAGTTCTTAGATTCCTTCCAGATAAATATGATCAAGTAGTTCAGAATGTTTTGAGGTGGCCAGATGAAAAGTTCATATTTAAAAATGTTGAACTTGAAATACTAGCAGAGGAAACGCGTCTTAGTTTAAGAGAGATAGATAGGGAAAACTCCAATAAGACTATAGAAGTCCAAAGTACTCACTGTGAACACAAATTTAAGCAGATTAAAGGGCTCAAGTGTTATAAATGTGGCCATCCAGGTCATATTCAAAAATACTGTAGAAAGAAAGGTAATTTTTCCAGATCACCCTCGCCTGCTTCTTCTGTTTCCTCAGCTGTATCTAGTAGTAATAAAACATCTCTTAAGTGTAAGAATAAACCCAAGTTGAGTAAAGGTAAAAATAATTCCCTTGCTCAGTCCCATTTTATAGCTCAAGCTAATGTTAACAATTTGGAGGAAAATGATAATAGTTGGATTTTTGATACTGCTGCATCTCATCATTTTTGTAAAAATAGTGAATTGTTTGATACTTTTTCTCCTGTGAAAAATGAGAATATGCTAGTAGCTATTGATGGGGTAACTTTTCAAATTCATGGGAAGGGTACTGTTAAAATGAAATTTGGGGATACAGTTATTTTGCTTAAGGATGTTTTATACTCATCTGAACTGAGACGAAATTTAATATCTGGACCTAAGGTGGATATCAATGGAGCAAGATTTTATGGTAAAAACGGACAAATTAAAGTTACTGATGATGAAAATGAAAACTTGTACAAAGCTAAGTTGATAGGAAGTAACTATCATGTATTCCCGAAAATAGTGAAAAAGGGGGGCAAATCTGTAAAATTTGAGGCATCCACAGTTCAGCATAACAATAGTGAATTATGGCATGGTCGGTTTGGTCATATAAATTATGGTTCTATTGTCAGGACTAGTAAAAGACATTCAGTTCGAGGTCTTCCTGTGTTAAAGCACTCACCTAATTTGTTTTGTGAACACTGCCAAATCAATAAGCAAAGACGAATCTCCTATAGACCCTTAGAAGGTATTCAAGTAAAGAGGTCGCTTGAAAGGGTTTTTTCTGATGTATGGGAACCTATTAACATTCCAGGTAGGAATAATGAACGTTATTTCGTTTCCTTTATTGACAAATATTCTCGTTATGTGGTAGTGTACCCCATTGTGGAGAAAAGTCAGGTGTTTGAAGTATTTGAAAGGCATATAGCACGTGCTGAAAGATCTTTGAAATACTTTAGGACTGACAATGGGTGAGAATATAATAATGAACAATTCAGGTCATATTGTAATAAAAATGGTGTAAAGCACGAATTTACAGATGTATATACTCCAGAACAGAATGGAGTTTGTGAGAGATTTAATCAAACAGCTCTCAACAATGTATGTGCAATCTTACATGATAGTGGAATGAGTTCTGAATTTTGGTCAGATGCAGTAATGTATTTTGCATATTCATTTAATAGAATTTGTCATAAGGGCCAAGATAGAACCCCATTCGAATTGTACACTAAGCGGAAACCATCAGTATGTCACCTTAAGACATTTGGAACGATTGCCTATGTGGGAATTCCAAAGGCTAAAAGAAATTCTAAGCTTGATCCAAAGGCAACAAAGGGTTGATTGATTGGTTACAGTGTAAGAACAAAAGGGTACAAGATTTAGTTGGAAAATAAGCAAAAGGTAGTAGAAACCCTAAATGCTAATTTTAAAGAGTAAATTGGAATGCAGAAAAGTGGCAGTGGAGCTGCACTGGGCACCCTTCCTGATTTGGAATCTGAAGAAAGAGTAGAGTTCCAATCTACTGATACTCCAGTTGGCTATTTTCCTGAAATAGAGGAAAGAACCGATACCATTGAACGATCTACATTGAGACAAGTAACTTGGCTTCGTAAACCTGTTCCAAGGCCAGACGGCACTCGTACAGATGTGTATTATTTTGACAGGGGATCTAATCAAAGACTACGATAACCAAATGATGTAGAAAGGTATTGTACTGAACATAATATTCAGTATGATCCTACCTTGTTTGATTTCAAGGGAAGCAATACTTATAGTGGTGAAATCGACCCAACTGGCACTCCTTCAACGTCATATACCCGAGATACAGGGGTTGGACAAAAATATGGAAACACCTTTAAAAAAAACATGTTTCTTTGCTTAATATGGTGTAGGAAACCCGTTGGCATCCAAAACAGCTTGCAGTCTTCTCGGAATGGATAAATACAGTTCCTGTATGTTTGACAAGGGAATATTATACCATTCTTCCTGCAAAACGGTGGCAAGTTCAGATAACGATGTTGGCGGTGGATAACGAGAATGCACTTTCCGTTCCAATGTAGACCACAAAGGTTCGATAATATTCAGGTCTGGTGACTGTGGTGGCCAGGGGAGATGGGACAACTCATCCTCGTGCTCAGAAAACCAGTCCTGGACAATGTGAGCTGTGTGAACAGGGCCTTTGTCGTCTTGGAAGACACCATCACCATCGGGGAACAAAGTTTGTACCATGGGATGAACTTGATCGGCCAAATTGTTCACATAAGTCTTGGCAGTCATGTGCCCTGACACAATTATCATGGGGCTAGCAGAGAACCATGATATGGCTGCCCAAACCATAACAGAACCCCCGCCATGTTTCACTCTTGGCAACAAGCAGTCTGTATTATAGGCTTGAGATGGCGTTCTCCAGACGTAAACTCGGCCAGAAGTGGAAAACAATGTGAAAGAAGACTCGTCAGACCATATTACTCGCTTCCACTGCTCTATAGTCCAGGCTTTATGATTTAAACACCCCCTTTTCCTGTTACGGGCATTAGCATCACTGATGAGTGGCTTCTCAATTGCAGCACGGCCAGCAATTCCCTGTTTATGAAGCTCCCTTCTAATTGTTTTGGTACTCACAGGGTTCGGTAACACAACATTCATTTCAGCAGTAACTTTTGCAGCTGTGGTCTTCTTATTTTTCGTCACAATTGCCCTTAATGATCGTCTGTCACGATCACTCAGGACACACTTTCGTCCGCGCTGTGATTTAGCAGATGATGTTTTACCGCTTTTCAAATATGCGGAATAAATCTTCGATACAGTACCTCTTGAAACACTAAACACCTTGGCTACCTTGCTTACGGAAGCACCTACCATACGTGCTCCAACAATTTGCCCACGATCGAAGTTTGTTAACTCTGACATAATGCGATGACAACCTCACATAACAGTACTCCGACAACAACTGAACTGTTTAGCACATTTACGAAGTTGTATAGGTGGCGTCAGTAGTCAAAAACGCCAGCGCCACCTACATATTTCATTAAACTCAATCTTTCTTTTCAAACATGCATTTCACAAGGTGTTTCCATATTTTTGTCCATCCACTGTATATCCAAATGAAATTGCACAAAATTGTCATTTTCTATTCATTAAGCATTCATGTCTGAATAATAAGTCATAGTATCTTCAGATTTCCACTTCACTATGACATCATTTACTCTACAATGGGGAATATATTAACATTGCAGAAAAATTTCGAACTTACTTTCTTTATAAAATTTAGTTGTATCTTTTGTTTTGCAGTGACTATTGTAAACTTGCAGATCTCTTTTCATTACTATCAGAGCTATCACTGATGTTAGTGATAAAATCTGCTTCTGCCAGGGATTTCCAGAATTTTGATCATATAGTGTACATAAAGTGAGATCAGATGAGGGTTGATAGACAATAAATATATATTTCTTTCTCCAAATATGCGAATAATGATTATACCACTTACTGTGTTTTTATTCTATTTTATATTGTTAATAAATTGGTTAAGTTTGAAACTTCCTTATTGTCTTCAATGTCTGCACATCATAGTATCTCAGGGAGCTTTTATTGCTACTACTGCTAAATGTTTAATTTTATAAACTTTAAACTTTGCTTTAGCATCACATAATGTGCATGTGTAATGTATGCGCATTCTTTACGCGAATGCGTAAAGTTTGTGGCTTTAAGGTCTGGATTATAGATCATTCCGGATAATGGACATCCGGATTACGGACTTTGTACTGTATACAAGTACATTAATTGCACGCGTACTTATTCAATTGTTAACACTTAAATAAACATTAATTCTTGGATATGTACTATAGTTTATATTAAATACAGTAACTCCAAGTTTAGCTACAGCAGACTGGAACTTGGCTTCAACAAGCTTACCAGCCTTCAATTAATTTCAAGTACAGTCAAAAGTCATTAATCCACACTCGTTGGGACTTCGGCGATTCCGGATTATAGATCATCAGTTTAAATCTGGTAAGATGGCATGCAGAAATTATAAAATTAAAAATATGAATTTTATGAAAAAATAATAATTTATGAAATAAAGAACAATTATGATCTAAAAGGTATCAAAATTTACAAAAAGAAGCTTAATATTTATTTGTTTACTTTATTAAACATTTGTTTCAACGCGCGCATGCGTAAACCATACATTACGCATAGTCGAAATTAGAAAATTGCAACCAGAAAACTATTTGATTTGTATTTGTGATATTTATATAATATTTATTTGTTTACTTTATTAAACATTTATTTCAATGTAAGTTGTTTAAGTTGCTTCGTTTTATGTGATAATACTTTCTCTTTAATTCTATAAACAGATATAATTTCTTGTTCAGTTACAAAGTTCCACTGTCCAAGTCCTATAATTGCTGTGTCGAGAATACCGACTAATTTGTCAATCGAAATTTATTAGTTTTCAATAACCTCTGTGTCACTTTCTTCACTATCGCAAGCGAATTATAATGACGAGGAATTTGATTTAAATCATATCAGAGTACATCGAGATGAAATGCTACATTTAGTAAGGAATTATAAGCCAAATAAAATAAAAACATCTGCCCTGAAGATAAGGATAGTGCTGACAGATTCATTGCGCGCCGCGGCGTTTCCCCTCCCCCGACCACAGAGCAGCATGAAATTGATAAACAGATTTCGGAATAGTTAGATAAACAAAGGATATGCCTTTATCCATTTTTTGCAGCAATTCAACTTTTTGTTTGATGGACATCAAAACATACTTTCGCTTTGTAGATCCTTTGGAAGCTCCAGCTCGGAAATTCTATTTGACATAATCGAAAGTTCAAGCTTACTTTTATAAAATGGCTCTAACAGTCTGCAAAAAATAATAAGCCGGATCCAATTCGAAGATTAAGGAACAACGCAATCTGCAACACTAACTGAAATAGATAATTAGATAATTTTAGCTTAGCTTATACCGCCTGTTATACATTAAATGCGCATGCGTAAACGTATTATGCGCACATGCATATGCGCAGCCGTAAAGGTCTTACGCGCATGCGTCACTATGGGTGTCCGAATTAACGACTTTTCACTGTATCTCCTACAGCTCCAACTGTCAAAATCAACACACACATATACATAGAAGGAATTCAATATAAATTTGTACTTATTATAGTATTTAATACAATTTTCTCAGAAATTTATTTAAAATAATAACTTAATACTACATAACTTATTTAATTTATAAATCAATAATCATATTTAATACAATTATGTAATAAACAAGCCAAAATATACTATTTATTATTAAGCGAACCAGAAAATTCATATTTTACAGAAATATATTCATATTTATTTATTTTTATTCATATCTATATTACTCTTTTCCTTTGGCTGTCAGCAGCTGCAGCTAATAATGCCTCAAACATTACCTACAGCTTCTTTTTCAGTTCATGGAAGACTAAAAATTGTATGTATTGAATACACGAGTACTTTATAATGAAAATCCACTATACTGATACAATGCAATTATGAAAAACCAGTTATATCATTACCATCTATTCTTTGCACATAAACAGATCAGTAACAGTTTATTTCTTACACATGTTCACAAGAGTAATTCTTTGTTTCTTGCTAATGCAGAAATGCACCAAATTTACTTATCTACTTCAACTAAGAAAGTTTTTTTTTTTTTTTTTTTTTTTTTTTTTTTTCCCCTTGTATACTGCATTGAAAGTTCCACTGTTTACTTACAGAATATGGCTTAAAAATGTATGGCTATGTACAGTAATTATAGTAAAAACTTTATTTCTCACCTGCTGTGGCTGAACAAAATCTAACCAATCTGAAGCATATGTTGGAAGCAATCCCATTGAAGAGCATTTATAAAGTGCTAAAGCAAGGCAAACCAGATTTCCAAACAAGTACACAATTTTTTGAAGGACAGCTTGGCCTCCTTCTATAAGCTTAAATGCTACATGTTGAAGGAAAGAAAAAAAAAATTACATCTGTTTTTGACTTTATAGTAAATTTTCAGAGCTAATTACTATTAGCGAATAAAAAATATCATTGAATACACATGTATAAACTAAATATTACAAATGTGGAATAAATATGGAAAAGTTTTAAAAACATGTAATTTAAAAATTTTTTGCATAAATTAAAGCTGCTATTTGTGTCAAAAATTTGTATTATCAATTAAAGTTTAAATATTAATTCATTGTATATTAAACATCACACAATACATATTTATTAAATAAATCACTTTATAAAAATGGTAACAAATGCAAAATTATTAATTCATTGTATATTAAACATCACACAATACATATTTATTAAATAAATCAATTTATAAAAATGGTAACAAATGCAAAATTGAATATACTAAGTATCTCATTTTTAGCCCAATGGGGCCATTTTTCTAGAAGGGCTATTAATTTCATTTTGGCATTTTGCGTTGGTTCATTATAAATGGAGTTTCATTTTTCAAATTGCCACTTACCTCTCTGTCATCAAACGTATTGTCATGGCAATGTAAAAAGGCACAAATTTAATAAAAAGCAAGCATTCATATTATGCCCATTGCATTTTATAGTTCAAGTTAAGAATGTGCCTTTCAAGACGAAATATGTTAACAAAAACCTTAAAAACTATTATGTCTATGCATCAATGCTACTCTATGTTCATCATGATATATATATATGATGAAAGCAAAATTTAGAAGTACTGATGCAGGAACACTGAAGACATAGAAATGTAGCAATGTAGGCATACAACGTAGATCCATATTGAAGAGGAAGAATTCTGATTACATAGAATACTGAAATGCCAATCCACAATGAATAAGAAGTTTGGCAGTTGAGGTAGATTAAACCTTCATTTTTATTTAAACTGGCATTTGTGGCCACAATCACTTAGCACTCTATTTGTGTTCATTTCCAGAACATTTGCATTTTTTAATACTATTGCGAAAGGAAGAAAGCGCAACAAAATGAAATGGTATCCAAGCAAAAAAGTTTGCATGTATCCAATATGGCAATCTGTTAAGAGAACGGTTTTGGTTTAAGTCAGAAAAGTTTCAGTTCTCTCAGAGTTTAGGTTTCAATTTAACTATACGGTCAAAAGTCATTAATTTGGACACCCATAATCCGGAATGATCTATAATCCGGACCTCAAAGCTAAAATCTTTCTGAGCATGCGCCGCATTGACGCTTGCGCATAGGCGTTTTATGCGTGCGCGCAAGACATTTACGACTGCGCATATGCGCCTGCGCAAGCGCAGAATACGTTTTCGCGTGTGCGTTTAATGTATAACGGACGATATAAGCTAAAATTATCTAATTATCTATTTCAGTTAATGTTGAAGATTGCGTTGTTCCTTAATCTTCGAATTGGATATGGCTTATTATGTTTTGCAGACTGTAAGAGCAATTTTATAAAAGTAAGCTTGAACTTTTGATTATGTCAAATAGAATTTTCGAATCTTAAAATTAAGATTTAACTTGAAATTAATGTAGATAATTACCGAGAGCATTAGATTTTTGTAGAGTAGTTTACGTGAGATGAGATTGCTTGGGGTCACGTGATAGGAACCGGCGAATCAGGATGTTGAACCATAAAAGCATAGTGAATTCTTAAATTAATGTGTTTTTACAAATTTATTGTCTTTATTTATTGGCTTTTTATAAAATTTTAAGCGATATTAAAATGTTTATGCCTTTTTAAAAAAAAAAAAAAAAAAAAAGGAATTCTTAGAACTAACATTTTTTTATATTTTTTATGTCTATACTGTATGTTGTCGCCAATAAAGTCTGCTTGGCGAGATTTGCGCCAGCGAAACGGAAAAGTACCTAAATTTTTTTATTCTAGTTGACCTGTTTATATATATAGTGGCTTCCAACAGTGTTTGTGCACTTACGAGTTTCAGTGAAAGATTGCTTTATTTATTAATAAAAATTACTACAGTCAAAAGTTGTTAATGCGGATATCCATAATCCGGAACGATCTATAATCAGGACCTCAAAGCTACAAACTTTCTGCGCATTCAAAGCATAATGCGTTCACGCATGTGCATAGGCATTTACGCATGCGCGTAATACTTTTACGCATGCACGTTTAATCTAGAAAACAAAACGGATCTAGAAAACAAAAGTATGTTTCGATGTCCATCAAACAAAAAACGAATTGCTACAAAAAATGGATAAAGGCATATCCCTTGTTTATCTAAGCGTTCCGAAATCTGTTTATCAATTTCAAGCTGCTCTGCGCGGGGGGGGGGGCAATGAACTGGAAGTTGATCTGTCAGCACTATCGTTATCTTCAGGGCAGATGTTTTTATTTTATTCGGCTTATAATTCCTTACTAAATGTAGTATTTAATCTGGATGTACTCCGTCTTTGATATGATTTAATGCCTCATTTTCAAAACGTCTTTGATATGCCTCATTTGCAAAACAAGTCGCAGTTTTTTCTTATCAGATTGATTGTTTCTTTCAATACTGGCATATAATTACTTAGAATTTTTATCAGATAGTTCAGTTTTATGTCTAAAGCCATTTTCGGTAATTAAGTCAATTAGGATGCAGTCACATCGCTTACCCGAAGCCAAAAATATAGAAAAGGTAAAGTCAAGGGTTAAAATTCATCAATTCTAATGAGAATGCATTAGCGAAGTAAAGCACTGCAGTTTTACATAATTTTTGAGTAAGCTATTTGTATGAATTGAAATATTTCTTGCATTTAAACTTGAGTTCCAAATTAAGATTTAACTTGAAATTAATGTAGATAATTACCGAGAGCATTAGATTTTTGTAGAGTAGTTTACGTGAGATGAGATTGCTTGGGGTCACGTGATAGGAACCGGCGAATCAGGATGTTGAACCATAAAAGCATAGTGAATTCTTAAATTAATGTGTTTTTACAAATTTATTGTCTTTATTTATTGGCTTTTTATAAAATTTTAAGCGATATTAAAATGTTTATGCCTTTTTAAAAAAAAAAAAAAAAAAAAAGGAATTCTTAGAACTAACATTTTTTTATATTTTTTATGTCTATACTGTATGTTGTCGCCAATAAAGTCTGCTTGGCGAGATTTGCGCCAGCGAAACGGAAAAGTACCTAAATTTTTTTATTCTAGTTGACCTGTTTATATATATAGTGGCTTCCAACAGTGTTTGTGCACTTACGAGTTTCAGTGAAAGATTGCTTTATTTATTAATAAAAATTACTACAGTCAAAAGTTGTTAATGCGGATATCCATAATCCGGAACGATCTATAATCAGGACCTCAAAGCTACAAACTTTCTGCGCATTCAAAGCATAATGCGTTCACGCATGTGCATAGGCATTTACGCATGCGCGTAATACTTTTACGCATGCACGTTTAATCTAGAAAACAAAACGGATCTAGAAAACAAAAGTATGTTTCGATGTCCATCAAACAAAAAACGAATTGCTACAAAAAATGGATAAAGGCATATCCCTTGTTTATCTAAGCGTTCCGAAATCTGTTTATCAATTTCAAGCTGCTCTGCGCGGGGGGGGGGGGGGGCAATGAACTGGAAGTTGATCTGTCAGCACTATCGTTATCTTCAGGGCAGATGTTTTTATTTTATTCGGCTTATAATTCCTTACTAAATGTAGTATTTAATCTGGATGTACTCCGTCTTTGATATGATTTAATGCCTCATTTTCAAAACGTCTTTGATATGCCTCATTTGCAAAACAAGTCGCAGTTTTTTCTTATCAGATTGATTGTTTCTTTCAATACTGGCATATAATTACTTAGAATTTTTATCAGATAGTTCAGTTTTATGTCTAAAGCCATTTTCGGTAATTAAGTCAATTAGGATGCAGTCACATCGCTTACCCGAAGCCAAAAATATAGAAAAGGTAAAGTCAAGGGTTAAAATTCATCAATTCTAATGAGAATGCATTAGCGAAGTAAAGCACTGCAGTTTTACATAATTTTTGAGTAAGCTATTTGTATGAATTGAAATATTTCTTGCATTTAAACTTGAGTTCCAAATTAAGATTTAACTTGAAATTAATGTAGATAATTACCGAGAGCATTAGATTTTTGTAGAGTAGTTTACGTGAGATGAGATCGCTTGGGGTCACGTGATAGGAACCGGCGAATCAGGATGTTGAACCATGAAAGCATAGTGAATTCTTAAATTAATGTGTTTTTACAAATTTATTGTCTTTATTTATTGGCTTTTTATAAAATTTTAAGCGATATTAAAATGTTTATGCCTTTAAAAAAAAAAAAAAAAAAAAGGAAATCTTAGAACTAACATTTTTTTATATTTTTTATGTCTATACTGTATGTTGTCGCCAATAAAGTCTGCTTGGCGAGATTTGCGCCAGCGAAACGGAAAAGTACCTAAATTTTTTTATTCTAGTTGACCCGTTTATATATATAGTGGCTTCCAACAGTGTTTGTGCACTTACGAGTTTCAGTGAAAGATTGCTTTATTTATTAATAAAAATTACTACAGTCAAAAGTTGTTAATGCGGATATCCATAATCCGGAACGATCTATAATCAGGACCTCAAAGCTACAAACTTTCTGCGCATTCAAAGCATAATGCGTTCACACATGTGCATAAGCGTTTACGCATGCGCGTTTAATATATAACAGGCGGTATAAGCTAAGCTAAAATTATCTAATTATCTATTTCAGTTAATGTTGCAGATTGCGTTGTTCCTTAATCTTCGAATTGGATCCGGCTTATTATTTTTTGCAAACAGAGTAATTTTGTAAAAGTAAGCTTGAACTTTCGATTATGTCAAATAGAATTTCTGATGCTGGAGCTGCCAAAGGATCTACAAAGCGAAAGTATGTTTCGATGTCCATCAAACAAAAAGTGGAATTGCTTCAAAAAATGGATAAAGGCATATCCTTTGTTTCTCTAACCATTCCGAAATCTGTTTATCAATTTCACGCTGCTCTGCGGTGCGCAATGAATTGGAAGTTGATCTGTCAGCACTATCCTTATCTTCAGAGCAGATGTTTTTATTTTATTTGGCTTATAATTCCTTACTAAATGTAGTATTTCATCTCGATGTACTCCGTCTTTGATATGATTTAAATCAAATTCCTCGTCATTATAATTTGCTTTCGATAGCGAAGAAAGTGACACAGATGTTATTGAAAACGAAAAAATTTCGATTGACAAATTAGTCAGTATTCTCGACACAGCAATTATAGGACTTGAACAGGGGAACTTTGTAACTGAAGAAGAAATTTGTCTGTTTATAGAATTAAAGAGAAAGTATTATCACATAAAAAACGAAGCAAATTAAACAACTTACATTGAAAGAAATGTTTAATAAAGTAAACAAATAAATATTAAGCTTTTTCTTTTTGCAAATTTTGATACCCTTTAGATCATAATTGTTCTTTATTTCATAAATTACAGTTTCATATTTTTAATTTTATAATTTCTGCATGCCATCTTACCAGATTTAAACTGATGATCTATAATACAGAATCACCGAAGTCCCGTCGAGTCCAGATTAAAGACTTTTGACTGTATTTGAAAATGAGAATTTTTTTAATAATATCCATATTGCTTATCAAAAATACATTAGTTATTTTATGAACATACTTAAAAGGTTTTTTTACAAAAAATCAATAATAAAAAAATGACAGAAAGGTTAACTCGCATAAGTCTTCGTACGCTTTAAAGAAATCTGCACATATTATTAAATACAGTCAAAAGTCGTTAATTCGGACACCCATAATCCGGAATGATCTATAATCCGGACTCAAATAATATAATCTCAAAGCGTTGGCACATGCGGACAGGCGTTTTACGCGTGCGCGTAAAACCTTGACTACTGCGCATATGCGTGTGCGCAAGTGCAGAATACGTTTTCGCGTGTGCGTTTAATGTATAACGGACGATATAAGCTAAAATTATCTAATTATCTATTTCAGTTAATGTTAATGATTGCGTTGTTCCTTAAACTTCGAATTGGATCCCGCTTATTATTTTTTGCAGACTGTAAGAGCAATTTTATAAAAGTAAACTTGAACTTTCGATTATGTCAAATAGAATTTCCGATGCTGGAACTTCCAAAGGATCTACAAAACGAAAGTATGTTTCAATGTCCAACAAACAGAAAGTGGAATTGCTGCAAAAAATGGATAAAGACATGAAGAATGTGACAGAGAGGTTAGTGAAAACGAAAAAATTTTGATTGACAAGTTAGTTGGTATTCTCGGCACAGCAATTAACGGGACTTGAACAGCGGAACTTTGTAACTGAACAAGAAATTATGTCTGTTTAGAGAATTAAAGAGAAAGTACTATCACATAAAACGAAGCAACTTAAACAACTTACATTGAAAGAAATGTTTAATAAAGTAAACAAATAAATATTAAGCTTTTTTTTTTTTTTTTTTTTTTTTTTTTTTTTTTTGTAAATTTTGATACCCTTTATATCATAATTATTCTTTATTTCATAAATTATGGTTTCATATTTTTTTTTTTTAGAATTTCTGCATGCCATCTTATGAGATTTAAACTGATGATCTATAATCCGGAATCGCCGAAGTCCCGACGAGTCCGGATTAACGACTTTTGACTGTATTGTAGTATTTCTGTTAGGATATTGAAGGATATCTTGCAGCATTTAAGGCAGCTTTCAAACGTTTGGGCATAGAGTAGTTCGCCAGCTTTTTTTTTTTTTTTTTTCTTTGAGGTGGGGAAGGGGTAATAATTCCCCATTCTTCCATCATTTTTGTATTTAGTTCAGTTTTAGTTTTTATGTTGTATCTTCATACACTAACCTCTAATTCTCTCCAAACGCGTTCCATCAGGTTTTAATCTAGTGACTAAGGTGGTGTTTTCAGAACTTTGGGGCAATTATAGATACACCAAAGGCTAAAGTTGAGGGTCATGTGCTTAGGATTGTTATCCTGATAAAAAATATAATACCCAAATCTTAGGCAGATAATTTGGTTAATCTTTGGATTATGGTAACTTTGCGATTTTTTGGCGAAAATTTGGCGACCAACCCTGCTACTGCAACCTGCTAGTTTTTGTTTGGACGCCATTTTGTTTTCACAAAGTAAAGGCACTTTTTTTTTTTTTTTATACTCAAAATTTTTTTCCAACAATCTGCTAGCCGAATTACGCTTATATTAGAACTTTTATGGAACAAAAGTGCTTAATCATGACAAAGATTAGATGCGAAATTGGGAGAAAGTGCAGAATCGCAAACTGCTTGCCGTGTTTTTAAGAATTGCACATACACGGTATCCATGTACACGTCAACCTATTTTCACTTAAAAAAACCATCCCAGAATTGCACAAAAATGGCATTGCGCACACTCTTACTTTATCATGTACACTGCTAAAGTCCTAGCTAGTAACCTTTATCGCCTTACCAAAATGTCCCCAAACTACCTGTTACCATATTCCAAAGATTTGCCAAAAGATTTTATCATCAATTAACTGTGAACAGCAATACCTATATCGGGAGCCTGTCAGTTACAACATTTCATAGCGTTATTTTATTTTGATGTACAGAAATTTCAGCATTAACCTTTTAACTGTCATGCCTGAAATAATCTTGATCACAGCACTGGTACTCCAAAATGTTATGCCCGAATATGGCTCGGGCTAATTTTTGTTTTAGTGCATCATATTGTTATACCCAAATATATATCGTGAGAAGTTTATTTCGGCTTCAGTTCAACAGATGGCAGCATTTTACTGAAGGTTTCAAAGGATAGAGGTTAAAGTTCAAAGTGCGCGACATTTTAAAAATTTTTTGACTGCGAGGCAAACATTTCATTTTTGAGAAAAAAAAAAAAATTGACAATTTTTGCACCCAAACCATCAAAATAACTTGACAGTTAAAAGGTTAATGACCAATGGTTCAAAAGCAGAATATGAACCTCTTTTATTCTGATGCTACATAAACCAATCTGTCTCGAACGCAAGATTTATCAACTCTATAAATTAACTTATATCTTAATTACCCAATATAAAATTATGATAGTATCAGAATCTTTTATTTGCATTATTTAATTACATACGTACCATTTACGGCTCTATTCTTATATGCGTCCTAATATCACCAAATGTGGCGATATGTGTTCAGCGCTGGTTTTTGGCATGATTGCATGTTGTATGGCAACCCTGTAGACATTGAAAGATCTTTTGCTGGAGTAGTTTAATTACTCGTTGGTTCGTGCCGTGCATGTTTTGAAATGGCCTATGTTGCAATCAGAAACGTGATGACAAGATTTCAGTCGCGTATTTTAAATTGTGTGCAAAGGAAATTTAGTATTAAAAGGTACAATGTCGGAGTTGTTAATGAGTCTGCTCTGTGTCTGAGAAGATAAGAGGGAAAGATAAAGTGGTGGAAGTTGTTGAATCGAAGTTCGGCAAAAGGAAATATCATCGTGACCATCCTGTTGAGGGGCAGTGGGTATTTGGAGGTGTAGAAAGAGGGTCTGGGAGATTATTTTTAGTGCCTGTGCATGATAGAAGTAGGGAAACCCTGACGCAGTATATTAAAATGTGGATTGAGCCTGGTACAACTATTTTTTCGGACGGACAAAAATCTTACAAAGTTTTAGAAGAAGGTTTTGAACATTTGTGAACCATAGTATGAATTTTCTGAATAGTGTATCTGGCTGTCATATAAATAGGATAGTGATTACGTGGCGGCATATTAAAGGCGGTATGAAATTGGTATTTCTGCTGTTCAAAAAAGCATTCATTCATGGTAAGTGCATTTTATTTTATTCTTGTTCTTATTTTGTAGAATGTCATGTTCATTGTTTTTTTACTACGAGTTTCTGTCGTTATTGTTGTTTTTTTGAATTGTTCAAAATTTATTTTACTTTATTTTGTTGATTAGAGCGTAGTGCCTAGATTGTGCAATTCATAGATTTTTTTAAGTCTCGTTCATTGCCTAGATTGTGCAATCTGTAGATGTTTTCTTAAGTTAAAACATATCGATGTGTACATGGATTCTTGTCAAATATTTTTGGTTAGAAACTTTACGTTTTTGCTATCTAAATTTTTTGTTTTTGTTTTGGATTTTTAGCTTAAATTGTGTGTTCAAAACATGGTTTATGCATGTGCGAAAACCACGTACTTGGAGACATTTTAGGCTTAAAGTTCGAAATGTAGACAAAAAATTTAGATAGATATGGCCAAACATTTTTTACGAGAAATATGGCGACTTGAGGACGCATATAGCAGTAGTTCCCCCATTTACTTAATAAGAATACTTACTAGACTGTATCGTTAACAACGCTTTAACTAATCGAACAAACAGCATGCCAATCATCATTATAGGAAATATTGAAATAGAATTTCCGGCCATGTACATTATAAACAGATTCATTGGAACTTGTTTCAAAGGAGCCAATGCAATATCCCAGGATTTCTAAATAAATAAAGAACATTAACTAATTAGTTTGATTTAGACGACACAAAAAATAAACTTGTATGGATATGCAGACTTTTAAATGTATCAGCATTATATTTACTTTAACTATCAGGTTAGCATCCGTTTCTCTGCTGGCTTCAGCATGAACTTGTCCTAGAGATGAACTATAACCTGGAGGGGCAGGCAATTCAGAAAGCCGATCTGTTTTCGTTCTATTTAAAAACCCGATATTTATTAAATGAAGCAAAATATCTCGGAGAAAATAATTCTCATAAAATAACAGCTTGGAATTTTTTATAATATAGTAACTGTTAAGTAAATTCATATCCTAGAGCCAAATATACGTACCGGGAAGCAAAGGAGAAACACCATTTATGCCGTTTGCTCACCAATCTGTTTGATGACAAGGAAGCCATTTTAATTTTCTTTCGGATTCTTCATTGTTGCCACGAAAAAAAAATTCCTGAAATTCAATTTTATAACTATTAAATATTTCTTTCTTCACATTTCTTTATGTAGTATAAAAATTACAATGATCTGACAGATGTAAAGATTTTACATATTAATTTATTTTCTGAAAGTGGTACTTTACCTCTATTTGGTATCAAGAATTTATAACAAAGTGCTTAATTAAGATAAAATAACAAGCCAAACAAGTATTAATTTAAACGTCAAACAACAATGATGGTTCGGTAAAACCATCGAAACTAGTCCTGTGAAAATTTGCACATATAACGATGATATTTTTTTTTTTTTTTTTCTTTTTTTTTTTTTTTTTCTTGACTTCTAAATTCAAGTTCACTGGTAGTTTTCTTTTTAATGTTCAGCTACAGAAAAACATTCAATTTCCTAAAAATAAAAACTTTCCTTTCCAAAAAATTTCATAAACATACAACTTTTCTGGAGCAGTTAAATAAATATATGAAATGTATTATTGCTGTGTATCCCTCTCAACTCGTTGTGTTTTTTTTTGCATGTGTGTTTGTATTGCAATGAAAAAAGTGAAGTTAATCCGGATTTGTCTTCCGAAACAAATATACATCTGGCAGAAATATTTGGCAAATAATTGAAAAATTAAAAGTAAGATTTGATTATTTTTATTGATGTATATTTGTTATATCTAACAAAAACCAGTTCACAACTTTTTTTTTTTTTTTTTTTAAATATGGAAAAGATAGTATCTCATTTTATTGCTTGGTTCTGTCTTGTGAATGAGAAATGTTCTCAACAGAGAAGCAATTCATCATTGTTACTGCAACAAGTACTACAAAAAAATACCCATTTTTAAATTTAAGGGCTGTTTAATAAAAAATTGCGAGTTACAGCTTTCCGTGCGACATGTTGTGTGACAGGAACGTGGGCAGTGAGTACATTAATTGAAGAAAGATTTTTTTTAAAAAAATTGTGGTTTTCATCCGCAGAGAACCCGTTCGCGCCGTTGCATTTTTACTCCCCAAGCTCGATGAGCCGAGCCGTAAACATGATTTTTAGTGCATGTAAATTCAAGTTAGCAGACAAAACAATATGTTAAGCATATGGTAGTAAAATTTTACAGATAATAAGCATGTAGATGTAAAACTAACCGGTTTAACGTGATATACGATCAAGTTAGCATAGAAAAGAATATATTAAGCATAAGACAATATATAAACATTTATAACGGAAATAAAAATTCATTTAAAAAATATAAATTAGTATTAATGTACTGAAATTACCTGGTTAAATGAAAAAAAATTGTCTTACATTCCAGTTAACATAGAAAACAATATATTCCTTACACCAGCAGTGTTTTGCTAATTTTGATGACCATGGTGATGCATCAAAGTATTCTGTCATCTTAGATAATCAGTAATATTTTTAATTTCAATTTAATCATCTATTTATGTCACACCTGCCATTCTCTGAAAGGTTATTGTTAGAAAAGCATTAACAATATATTATCTTGTTAAAATTTTGTGCCATAAAAATTGATTTATTCTCATAATTTTAGATGACAATACCAATAATAAAAATAAAAGCATTACTTAATTATTTAAAATGCGCATGTACATTTTTGCGGCCTACGGAAACAAATTATTTGGTTGATCTTTGGATTATGGTAACTTGGCGATTTTTTGGCGAAAATTTGGCGACCAACTCTGCTACAGCAACCCTGTATTTTTTTTTTTTTTGCTGCCATTTTGTCTTCACAAAGTAAAGACGTGTTTCTTTTCTTTTTATTTACTGAACTTTTTTTCCAACAATCTACTAGACGAATTACACTTATGCTAGAAATTTTATGGAACAAAACTGCTTAATCATGACAAATATTAACTGCAAAATTGGGAAAAAGTGCACAATCGCAAACCCCAGGCACGTTTTTCAGAATAGCTCATACACATAAACTATTTACACGTCGACTTATTTTTACTTATAAAAAAAATCCCAGGATTGCACAAAAATGGCATTGCACACACTCTTAACTTTATCCATCTACACTGCTATTTTCTCATAAATTACAAAAATTTGCACGAAAATGCAAAAAAATTCTGTGAATCTTTAAACTCGGTAAATAGCACATATGTGAAATTACCTGATCGCGAAAAAGTATATACCCTTTCCAAGGATGAACATTTCGACGTATAAAATAAATAAAATATCCAAAAACTTTTACCTCTAAATTATCTATTATATTATAAACGTCACCAACGAATTCATACCGCAAACATTACAAATACTTAGTGTCAAATATTTAAATTATTTCCGTGCATGTTTACTTCAACTGAAACGTATACCAAATTCCTACAAACATAAAATTCACAAAATAACTATCATTTAATTAAAATATCACTAAACCATGTACACGTCGACTTATTTTTACTTAAAAAAACATTCCAGAATTGCACAAAAATGGCATTGCACACAGTCTTCACTATATCCATGTACACTGCTTTTTTCTCATAAATTAGAAAAATTTCACGAAAATGCATGAAAATTTTGTGAATCTTTAAATCCGGTAAAAAGAACATATATGAAATTACCTGATCGCGAAAAAGTATATACCCTTTCCAAAGATGAACATTTCCACATATAAAATAAATAAAATATCCAAAAACTTTTACCTCTAAATTATCTATTATATTATAAACGTCACCAATGAATTCATACCGCAAATATTACAAATGGTTACAAATACTTAGTGTGAAATATTTAAATTATTTCCATGCACATTTATTTCCGCTGACATGTATACCAAATTCCTACAAACATATAATTCACTAAATAACTATCATTTAATTAAAATATAATTAAATTCAAAAACACTACTTAAAATATAAATAAGCACATACATTAAATTAATAAAAATTAGCTTACAATCTTAATTACTTTAAACTAAATCATTGCTAATAACAATTTTCCAATAATACCATAATTCTTTATTTACTCTTTACATTTAGAACAATGCATAAAAATAATATCCTCAAATAATTAAAAATACTAACTTACCTAATCTTCTTCAGAATCTTGATTACGTGGCGGATACACTTTTCTAATTCATTCAATAAAATTATTGAAAGATACGCCTTTCAATCCCACTAAATACCCATTTCGAATTCACTTTAGTTAGGGCCATGGGATCCAAAAAGTAACCAACACTGTTTCACACAACACAGAATAAAGCTAAATGCAAAATTTCCAGATTTCTCCCCTTTTCCGATTAAAGAACTGTAATTCGTCCATTAATGTCACAGGACATATCTCATGATCTCTCATTTCCCTCACACAAAATAATGCGTAATCGGAACTGAGTACTTCTCACATTATTACCAAAGTCCTATGTAGTAACCTTTATCGCCTCCAAAATGTCGCCAAACTACCAGTTACCGTATTCCAAAGATCAGCCAATTATTTTAGAGGTTGGAAACCTCATGGTTCTAAGAGCTGTTAATAACTAAGAACACAACATGAACAGCCAAAGCCTCCTGAAGATAATTTCAGGCGGCTTTGGAACAGCCGTGTTACAAATTAGCATTCACACCTCCTTTCATTCTGAACCGAGAACCGGCATCTATCTACAAAAATATTTCTGTCTATTCGTTGTTAAAAAATTCAGAAAAAATCATAATAAATAAGAGAAGAATAATATAAATCTGCAAATGCGAACAACGACAGTGATAATTCAGCAAAATGAACGCAAGACAAGCGAATAGGATAAATCCGCTGGGTTATCAGGTTTGAACTATTATCGCCAAAGTTGGCGATGTTTACATTTACCGGGTTCTCTGCGGAAGTGCTTCCGAAAATTGGCCTCATACTCAATGGATGAAATGGCCCACCAGCGGCTAAGCGGTAAAGTTGCTGAACACTGGTAGTTAAATACTGTAACTGGAGTACATATACTGTTAGGGAATATGTCACCTTTTTTCTTTAAAAATTCTTTCCATCAGACCTGATTTTTATTTTTAAGTTAAGCTGTCATTCAATAATTATATGAATCATTTTGTTAATAGTACAAAAGGTTTTTGGCGCTGATTTTAGTTACACTTAAGTACAGTTCTGCATCATGTGCCATCTAAATTGAGATGGTGGTTATTATATAAGTTACTGTTTCCTGTAGATTACTATGAAATAATAGGTTTTCATCCGCAAAGAACCGAATCATAAAATGGAAAAAAATATATCTTAGGTTATTAAAAGCATCTTGAGTATCGTAAATGCTAGGAATTTATTAGGGGTTTTCTTCTAGAAAGAACCTGTTGGTGACACTGCCTGTTTTGTCACCAGGCTTGCAAACAGTAAAGGTATTAGCGATATACGGTTAAGTTTTGAAATGAAACATGATATAATAATGCATATATAAGTCAGATTAATCATGAACATGATACTTGGATATTAAGCATATGCAAGTTAAGTTTAGCTGAAAATTAGCTGATTAAATGTATCAAGCACACAAGTCAATTTTAGTGTATTAAATTCCTAGAGTTAAATTCATTTAGCAGAAAAGCATGGTATTAAACATATGACGTTAAAAATAAGCTGATTAAAATTTAATACAATTCAATTTAGGTTGGTAGAAAAGCATGATGTTAAACACCTTAAGTAAAGATTCGCATAAAAAGTAAAGTAAATTTTAGTATTATTACTGAAACATATTTCTAATTCTATTAGTAGTTTTAAAAGATTTGTATACTTATACCTAGCAATATTGCATTTCTTTTTCCAGATTTTTATGCTGCCCTCCCTCTTTTTTTAAAACCTTATGCCATATCATCATAGCTATAATTGGATGTTACTGTTAAGTTGTGACCTGGATCTCTTGCCATTTCTTAAAAATGTTCATGATGATCACAGTAAATGCAGATACTTTGTATTCTCATCTTTCTCACCATAAGAAACTTCTAGCTGGACTTCTTTACGTTTATGGTTAAGCAAGTCTTGCAGTTTTTCAGTATTAATATAATGTTGAGGAGTATGTGTGTTTATTTCATTGCTTCTTTGCTCTTTTATTTTTCATTGCTTCGCTCTCTCAATTATTGTTTTATACACAAACATACTTTCTGTATTGATGTGTCATCAAAACAGAAAGTATTCTAAAATGTAGCACAGTCAAATACCGAAAATCCGCCAACTCCTGAAATCCACGTTGCCTCTCAAAATATAAACATTCAGTTTTTAGGTTCCAGAAACCGCAACATTGTGTATGAAATATCAAAGAAAAAATACAGATTCCTGGAATTCTGGAATACCGTATAATGACGTAATAATTACTGAATAATAATGAGTCATAACGGAAATGCCAAATTATTGACATCATGATAAAAGTTTTCCTCCCCTCTAATCTGCATTGAGGTAAAAAAGCAGACGATTCACTCAACTCTTCTTTCAAGTTCACGATTCACATATTTTCTGAGCTTTGTCATTTCACGAGATTATTTAGTGCTACCTTTTTTTTATCCGGATATTTTGTGGATAAATTAAGAATATTTTAAATTTCAGCCCTTTTTAATACAATTACAGATAAGAAACACACTCATGATTTTACTGCTTGCAACGTTGAAAAACGTAAACACGTTGTATTAATGCTAATGCAAAAAGTGCAAATTCTGCAAAAGATGGAGACAGGTACTAGCAGAATTGTATGGAATTGCGATACGATTGTGTATGATATACGGAAAAATAAAGAAAAGCTGTTGAAATTTTACAGCAACAGTAATTCTAACATAGGAATCTGAAACCGGAAATCTTTGCACGAGGCGAAATCAGCAAACCTCAATGCTGTGTATATATAATACACTGAATAATATAATCAATTTATATATGTAATAATAACAGAGTCGTAGCTAGGGTTTTCAGCGCCCAGGGACAACTGAAGATTTCGCGCCCCCTACTGCGTGCCAAGGATGGAAAACATTTAATTCTAAAATGTCGTAACATCAGTTTGGCGCCCCTTGGATTCTGCGCCCGGGGACAGATGCCCTCTCTTGCCCCCCTCTAGCTATGCCCCTGAATAATAATTTAATGCATATAATAAGTTATTGCAATAATGTATATAATAATTTAATTAAATGTATCTAATACGCCTTATTTATTTTGCACTTTTAGTCTGAATATTATGATTTATCTTTTTTGTCCTGAAATCCGCACAACCTCTGGTCCCAAGCTTTGCAGATTTCTGGAATTCTACTGCACTTTTGTAATGTATGATGGTACTCCCATCTGTTTCATATTGCATGGCTGAGTTCATAATGTGAGACATTTTTTGACTCGGGCACATATTCATTATGTAGGACATTCACTGTGCGAGACATTTGTTATGTAATGTATTTGCATATGCAATGCATATGAAATCTTAGAATCTCATTGTTCATTATGACAAATAAATGCTTACTGCATAATCAATGCAATTTTTTTTTAATATTTTTCTTTAGATGGAAGATATTAGTTTTGAAGATGTTGAAGAGACAATAAAATTAATAAAAGAAGTACCACAGCTAGCAGGTAATGTTTCTGATACAGTTCAGAATGTTTTGAAAAGAATGAAAAATAATGAGCTAGAGACCCATAAGGTATGTACTTTGAAAAAAGAAAATGTATTCTTTTACTAAATTGTGTTATAAGTTTTTTAAATAATTATTTGTCTTTTATCAAATGACTAGCATATGAACTAAGTATGATGGCCAACCACTCTTTCAACTTTTTAGATTTATTAAATTCCATGTTAACCCGTTCAGGACCATGGTCATGTATTTGTAAACAAGCGATTTTCCCTTCAATGCCCACAATATCATATACTTTGAAGAGCCAAAATATTATGACCATCGACTCAATAACCCATTACATGACCTTTGACCTGCAAAACAGCTGCAACTCGCCTTCTTCATGGATGCCACAAGTTCTTGGTAGATGGAGACAGGTTGTACCAAATATCTAAACAGCAGTCACCCAAAGTCGAGATATTCCAGCATCGTGATGTTTGAGCTCTGAGCTGCCGCTCCATGACATTCCAAATGTGCTCTATTGAGGTCAGATCCAGCAAGTTAGATGACCAGGATATTAATTGGAATTCATTCTTATGCTTCTTGAACCACTTCAACACAATTCGAGCCTTGTGACACGGGGCGTTGTTGTGCTGGAAGATTCCATTTCCAGTTGGGAAGACAGATGCGATGTGAGGGTGCAACTGATCTGCAGTTATGTTCAGATAGGTCGCAGCTTTTCATGGTCTGTTCTACCACAACTAAGGGTCCCAGAGCCACCCACAAGAATGTCCCCCAAAGCATAATATCGCCGTCACCAGCCTGTGTATGACCTCAGGATTCGTAGCGGTCCTTACAAGTGCTTATAAGTCCTTATATTTGAAAATAAAATATAAAGACCCTTATAGATGCTTACTTTTTCTTTAAAGCCCTTATTTTTTTTTTTTTTTTTTTTTTTTTGTTTTTGTTTTTAGTGCTTATTTTTTGCTTTTAGTTCTTTTTTTTTTTTTTTATCCTTTTTTTTTTTTTAATGAACGCGCATTTTTTTGCTGTACCAAAGCCGAAACTAAATAAATAACTTTTCTTCCTAATATGCAACGTCAGATGGTGAATCATACTCCCGGAAATTGCTTTTCCCCCCTTTCTCTGCATTAACGTAACCTATGGTGCACGCGAGAGTACAGACGGGTGCACATCGTGCTATTGGTTAAAGAATTGCGAAAACGGTAGACAATTCCGGTACACTCGGTATTCTTTTCCTCCCACCCAAATATTACACATGTTTGAATTTCTAGCAAGAATTTAAGGCTCTAGTGTAGAATTGGGTGCCCCTTTGATTAGTGACAAATTTTTAAAAAATTTTGGCGATGGAACCTCATTTCTGGTTCCCATGATAGTTTTAATATTTAGCTTCCTGATTTTTTTTAAATGAAAATAGATTGATGTGTACATGGACAAATTTAAAACAGTGCACAATGTCTAGTTTGTGCAATTCTGCGATGTTTTTTTAAGTGAAAAAAGATTGATGTGTACATGGACACAGAGTTTGTGCAATTCTTTGACTTCTTATTTTGGTTTCGTGTAGCGTCCATCTTGAAATTGCGCTTTCTTGGTGCCGATCTTGGCGTAAAAAAAATAATCGCCAATAAACAAGGGGCACCCAATTGTAAACTTTTACCAAATTTAATAATTTGCATTCTCGTTCCGCGTGGTCAGTACATATTCGTGTTTATTATGATCGTTATGCTTATATTATGAGCATATGCATGAATATTTATAATAATATAGTTGCAGTAACTGCTGAAGTATAGATAAACTTCCAAAAATGGGTGTGTTTTTACACAGATTAGCTTTCTAAGGAATAATATTCAGAATGGCTTAAATAAAAGGAAAGTAATCGAATAGTCAAAAAAAAAATTTTTTTTTTTCCCCGGTACATTAATTATACAGTACAGAGGTTGGGAGGTTCTCCCCTTTCTCCGCAAAATCTAATATTAAAAGTTCTATTCCGGAAACTTAATGCAGTCTGTTCAAAATTAGAATTAAAAACACCCCAGATTAGTAAGTCTCTTTCTTTTTCTTTATTTAGTTCTTTATTCTCCGAATACTGGCAGCTCTTCATTCCGATTCCGATTACGTAGTATCACGTATGGAAGAATTACGTCGTACGTATTGCGCAATAACGTTTGCGGTATTTTGCAGAGATAATTAATTTTGATGTTCAGTCTGAGATTTATTTATGAACACTTAAAAGAGTTTTACTGTGCTTTCTAAGCAGAATATTTCTCAGTTCCTTTGGTCTATTTTTATATGATGCACATATCGAAATGTCAAAATCATTTATTTAGCCGAAAAATCTAAAGAACGGCTACAATCTCCCCCCCCTCCTCTTTTTCCAGTTACGCTCGACTATATGGAATATTCGGCAATTTCCGAGTATGCGGGTTAGTTAAGCTTTTACTATTAAAGAATGACTCCATGAAGCAATTTCCCGTCTCCTGATTTCAGAAATGTGCCTCTTTTTTACTTAAATTACTTTGCTTGGAATATATGTTAAGGGAAAACTGTTATGCAATGAAAATTTAGAAAATGTTCAGAATTTTGATTTAAGTTAAATTATTTAAATATTAATATGAGTGGAAAAATAAATTGTATTTATTATTAGGTGCCAAACGAATACAATTAATATGGCTTATTATTATTTATTTTCTATATTTTGAACTAAAATTTCATCATTAAATCTTGTAACATAGTTTAGTTCTGCATAGTTTTTTTTTTTTTTTTCTGTCATTGTAAACTAATTCTGTAAATTGAACTGTCATTTAAAATTTAAAAAAAAGAGAAAAAAAGTGGTACTATTCTGTTTTGAGGGCCGTAAAAAAATTACAGCGAAAATGTATGCGCAAAAGCGCCAAATCTAGCAAACGCGCCTATTTAACAGCGCGCCAAATCTAGCGTACGTGCTGATTTCAGATTGCGTAAGAAAAGTCGGCAATAGAATTTGGGGTAAAGTGCAGAATCATCCACTGCTTGACGCGTTTTTAAGAACTGCACATACTCAGTATCCATGTGCGCATCGACCTATTTTCACTAAAAAAAAAAATATATCTTAAAATTGCACAAAAATGGCAGTGCGCACACCTTTGACTCTATCTGTGTACACATTGGTCTATTTTCAATTTAAAAGTAAAAGAAAATTGACAAAAATCTAATTGTTTTTACCCTTGTAAAAAGCGGCAAACAAATAAGTGAGCTATTCTGCACTTTACCGAGAATATTTTCAAAGAAAAGGCATCATTCGTTATAGAAAATTACGTTTGAACAACCAACGAGATGAAATTATGCTTTAACGATAAGTCAGTAGCAAAATAGCGATGCAGGCATCCATTCAGTTATGTTTAGCAATTTTTATATAAATTATAATAATAAAAAAGTATTATATGAAATTAACCTTTCATCTAAATTAAAACATCAATCTTAGATAGTTATTTACTATTATACTTCCTTTCTTGCCGCAATTATTTTTGGCAGCATTGGCGTCAACAATAGTTTGGCGATTTTTTACGGCCCTCGAAACCGAATAGTACCAAAAAAGTTAATTGTTTTCCATGGTTGAGGTAATGCATTCTCTTAATAAATATTGCATTGCTCATATTTTAAATTACAGGTCTAATTTTTCTTTTAAGGTTATGCAGTTGTGTATAATGTAATTAGACAGGTGCTTATTTTTTCCTTAAAATGTACTTGAAAAGTGCTTATAGGTGCTTATTTTTTTAACTAAAATGTGGCTACGAACCCTGGACCTGCTATAGAGGGGGGGAGCAGCAGTTTGCCTGATACGACCATTGACATGATAAATGAGAAATTGTGATTCATCCGACCTGGCAACTGTCTTCCACTTATCCATGGTCCAGTCTCGATGTTCCCCAGCCCCCTGAATACGTAGTTGACAACAATGCTTGGTCAACAGAGGCATATGAGTGGAACTTCTGCATAGTCCCATATCCAACAGTGTCCTCTAAACTTGTATTCTGAAACACTTGCACTTGAATCTGCATTGTATTGGACTATCAGCTGAGCCACTGTGTGTTGCCGATTTTGCTGTACTAAGCGGGACAGTCTCCGATGTCCTTTTTCTTTGATGGTGCATGGATATCTAATACCTTAGCATTTGCTGCTGGTTTCACTGTTATTTATCCATTTTGCATGCATACTTACGACAGCATATCATGAGCAGCCTACCAGTCATGTAGTTTAGGAGACAGTTGTTCCGAGTCTTTGGGCCATTACCTGTGTATTGAATTCGCTTAGATCAGCAACCTTTCCCATCATTTGCAAAAGCAAGTGCAAGAATGATTCCTTACCTTCTGCAGTAGCAGTTAAATACCATTCCTACTTGAATCATGTGCCCTCGACATCATCCAGAGGAGCTCATTGAAAAACGTCGGGATGATTAAATCAGAATGTTTTATTTAAGTTTTTAAATAACACTATATAAGTCCATTATATTTTTTAATAATGCTTCACAAAGCTTGGACCTTCAATATGCCCTTTCAAGTCTGAATTTTTTGGGGATTGTTGTTGTTAAATTTGGGAACTTTGAACATGTAAACAACTGCAAATTTGTCATTTATATACCACATAATAACAAAAAATGTACAGGTCAACTTTTACATTTGCTAAAAAACTGTAAAACAAATTACAAGATAGATAACTAGATGCTAATAAGATTTTATAAATGCAAATAGTTCATTCATTTTGTTATATTTATGAAATTTATTTGGTCACATCATAGTTTTACTAATAATTTGTTCCGTTATTTTTCTTGATAGTGTAGGTGTATAATGTTTTTATTAAAATGAGATTTTCTTTAAAATTCGCAAATTTTTTTTTAATATCCCAAATATTTTATTACAGTAATGGTAATAAACTATGTTTCAGCAAATTTAGTTGCTGTAATGAAATTATGCTTAATGGGGAATTGCCTGGTCATGTGCGTACATATACTTTTGGAGTATGTGGGGGGGGCTGAAGGAAACCTTCTTCCTCCTTTCAGCAGTCCTCAATGGGTTAATGTACTTTTCACAAAAACAATATTTTCCTTTAACGATAGGCAAAATTTACTCTATATTTGATACCCATCTCAAATTAAAAACGTTTTATAACATTTTGTCTTTTTCAGGAGCAGATTATTCTGCATGTCCATTATATTTTTTAATAATGCTTCACAAAGCTTGGACCTTCAATATGCCCTTTCAAGTCTGAATTTTTTGGGGATTGTTGTTGTTAAATTTGGGAACTTTGAACATGTAAACAACTGCAAATTTGTCATTTATATACCACATAATAACAAAAAATGTACAGGTCAACTTTTACATTTGCTAAAAAACTGTAAAACAAATTACAAGATAGATAACTAGATGCTAATAAGATTTTATAAATGCAAATAGTTCATTCATTTTGTTATATTTATGAAATTTATTTGGTCACATCATAGTTTTACTAATAATTTGTTCCGTTATTTTTCTTGATAGTGTAGGTGTATAATGTTTTTATTAAAATGAGATTTTCTTTAAAATTCGCAAATTTTTTTTTAATATCCCAAATATTTTATTACAGTAATGGTAATAAACTATGTTTCAGCAAATTTAGTTGCTGTAATGAAATTATGCTTAATGGGGAATTGCCTGGTCATGTGCGTACATATACTTTTGGAGTATGTGGGGGGGGGCTGAAGGAAACCTTCTTCCTCCTTTCAGCAGTCCTCAATGGGTTAATGTACTTTTCACAAAAACAATATTTTCCTTTAACGATAGGCAAAATTTACTCTATATTTGATACCCATCTCAAATTAAAAACGTTTTATAACATTTTGTCTTTTTCAGGAGCAGATTATTCTGCATAAATATACTAATTAGGTTACACTATTACTGTAAATATGCAGTACGGCAAACTTTGAGGAACATCTATGAAGGGAAAATAAGGAAGAAACAAATATAATGTATATATAGTCTTAGATAATGGAGGAAATTAGAACCAGAAATTAGAAAAAGTTAATTTAACAGTAATTAGACTTAAACTTTAAATTATACTATATCTCTTGCATTTAATATATTATCTTCAAAAAAGTACCTTTGAAGAATATAGGTATTTTAGTACATCATTTTATGCTGGACATTAATTCTGAACTTTTTTCCTAACAAACGCAAAATTAAACAAAGAGGAAATACAGTCCTTACTTCATGATATACCACTTTTAAGATTCTTTTTCTAACTTGGTACAAAAGAACAATTTCTCAGCATTTTTCTTATATAAGTATGTTTATTTGATTTAAAGCAAATGTTTACCATTTCAAATATACAGTTTGAATAATGATGATGTTTGTTTTTTATTTTGTAATTACTCTGTAAGAATACTTTAAAATAAATATCTGTGTAATTAAATAGACAAAAAAGTGAGGTTTGTAGTTAAATATTCATTTTCACAAAAATTGTTCAACTAGCAAAATTTTGTCTTTTTATTACAGATCAAACAAAAGTGTAGAATAAATCAAAATCATAAATTTTGATAATTTTTTATTTACTATCTCTTTTCTAAAATTTCTTTTTCATTTCTTTCTGGATGAGTATAAAAATTTTACATTAACCCATTCAGGACCAGCTTCGCGGATACGTGACACATCGATTCCAACTAGCAAAATTTAGTCTTTTTATTACAGATCAAACAAAAGTGTAGAATAAATCAAAATCATAAATTTTGATAATTTTTTTATTTACTATCTTCTTTTCTAAAATTTCTTTTTCATTTCTTTCTGGATGAGTATAAAAATTTTACCTTAACCCATTCAGGACCAGCTTTGCGGATGCGCGACGCAACGACTCCACTCCTACCAGCCCAGCGTCCCATATACGTCACACAGCAATTCTGCTCCTACGAGCCCAGAGTCTTGTATATGTTACCGTGAAAGACCGAAATTGGAGAATGTCGACTTTCACCGGAGAATATCAACATTCACCAGATACGTCGGTGAGAGACTGACTATTTCACTACATTCTTGTATATTCGGACCCTCACCGGTGTATGTCGACAATCACAGATATGCTCTGGTGAAAGTCAAAAAGAAAGGTCATAAAGTGCGATAATAGTTTAAGTTGTTGCAATAAATAAGATTTGAATCACATAATTTAGTAAGTTTTTTATTACTGTTATTTTATTTTCTCATTTAGAACGTACTGTATAATTAAGTAAGTTTTTAACTTCTATTATTTTCCTTTCTCATTTTGAATGTATTGTGTGTTTTAGGTTCTCATGTTCTTAAGTTCTTATTTCAAGTTTCAAGTGCATTTATTTGCGACTGAATTACGGAGAAGAAAATATAATATTGTTATATGTTCAACATTCACCATTAGTACATGGTGAATGTCAACATTGACCGGTGTAAGTCAGAAATAAGAGTATTTGGAAAATATTTCGGACATGCACCAAGATACTATGTGAATGTTGACATTCACCGGTGAAAGTCGACATTCTCCAGATTTCGATGTTTCATCATAATATATACATGACATTAAAACGAAACGATTTATTTGAATTTTTAAAAACCAGTAAATGGAGCTAAGTGGTAATTGTTTTCACGTTGGTTGATTCATACGGCATTTGACCTTCATGTACTGGCATTAGTTTCTGTTTTGTGCTTCTGGTTTTGAGAGATTTATTGAAATAAACGAACTAGAAATCACTGCTCTTTATAAGTGTGCCTGTGAATTAAAGGGGCACAGGTGTTTTTGTTTATTTCATTAGGATTTTCTTTTTTTTCTCCTATTTATTTTGAAATTTAACTTAAGCGTTCTTTGTTAATTAAAAAGTAACATTACAACATTATTACAGAAGGGAAAAGATTATCAGCTTTCTCAATGCATAATGTGTCTTGCTCGCATTTCTCAGGAAAGAGGCTATTATATATAATACCTTAAATGGCCATTATGTATAATAACACAGGCATTATATTTTGGTATGTAATGTATTTACTTTAAGTATAATGTAATTATATATAATGTATATATTGACGTGATCAGTAATGGATATCCCGTCAGTGGGGGGTCTTTCCTTGATCACTTTTCGGTCATCCTTAATGCTGTTTTCAATTTAGAAAACAGGAAGTTATCTAATATAAACCTGATGTCACACAGGGTTTGAGGAAGAAATATTTCTGAGTGTCTTTTGAAGAAGTTTTGGGACATGTGTCGGGGTTATATTCAGTTTCATTACATTAGCCATAGGTAAGAGACCTTACTTAAAAAATTTGTCTAAAATCACCAGACACTATACCTTTCCATCTAACTGGAAGACAGTTTCCGAAAATTTACGTTGACGGAAAAGTAATAAAGGTAAGAGAAGATTCGTTGTGTGCGCTAAAACCAAGGAAAAACAAAAGCAAACAACGTATTTTGAGTGCGAAATTATGCAATGTAGGACTCTGTGTCGATCCTTGTTTTGAGTTATTTCACACACAGCAGAATTTTTTTAATTTGAATTTAATCACCTACAGGTAATTCTTGTTTAGTTTTGCAATTTTTTTTTCATGTTTATAGTATTTATTTCTGCATGTGTAGATATGATTTTAGTACTTTGCCTGTTTATTTCTATTAATGTGATATTCTTTATATTAATACACATTAAAAACAAGTGCATTAAATACACACTTTAAAAATTGATGTTATAATATCAAAATGCTGATTTTTTATTTATTTATTATTTATTTATTTATTTTTCCATGTAAAATTAGACTTAACTGCTGAAAATGTGCGAGCCAGTGGCAACGACCCATTACAGCAGGCCCCGGTCCCATGACTGCGCTTCTTTCTTCTAGCGCGGGTCCTTAAGGAGTTAATTTGAATATGACCAGTTGTCTTGTGCTGATATATTATTTTCATATACTTATTTTTTTAATTAAAATTTCTTTATTGCTATTCAGGGGATAAGTTTTCTAACCAAATTATGCTGTGTAACCAGTGATTTTACGTTAATTTGAATATGACCAGTTGATTTGTGTTGATATTATATTATTTTCATGTGCTTTATATTTTTAATTAAAATTTCTTTCTTATTATCTTTCAGGGGATAAGTTTTCTAGATCTTAAAAATCAAATTATGCTGAGCTATGTGACCAATCTTAGCTACATTGTCATGAAAAAATTACAAGGTGAAAAAATTGAGGATGATCCTGTGGTTGAAAGATTGGTTGAATTAAGAATAGTAAGTTATAGAGTAAAAAATTTGTTTTATTTGTTAGACTTACCAAATTGTAAGCCAACATATTTGTGGTAAATGTAACTGCTAAAAAGACAGACTATATAGAATAAAATTTTTATATAAATATTACTTTTCAGCTGCTTTATTTTTAAGATAATAATAAAAATGTGTTGTTGTTTTTCTCTATTCATTTAATTAGTTTCCTGTCATGCAGGTACATATAGTTTCTTCTTTTTATCTCCTTCACAGTTATGTTCCTTGAACTGTTCTTTTAGGTGAATATTAATGGGAAAACCTGCTTCATTGCTATTGAAGTAATTCATTATTATACTCTTGTTCTGGGAGCTTCTTTATCCCTTGAAGCTCCACCGCTGGATGATTGGTTTAACTACTGACCACAAGGAGTTCAGTTCAGCTTTAATCCTAAGCAAATGATTAATTTTCATCATTTTCCCCATATTTAATGTGAGTGAGCTTGTTTTTCTTAGAAAGTCTGAAAAGGTGTCGTTCTCTTGAGGGTCTATAAAGGCATCCTTTCCTTTAGCTTTTGTTTGCTTTGCCATATCCAAGTATCCTAATCTAACCATCTTTACCCTTTGAAATACTAATGCGATGTCTACTTTTTAAGTTCCGAAGATACTTACTGCTGTTTTTAAATTTGCTGCTATGCCAATTCGCAGTTCATCTACATCCGAAAGGAAAAGAGATTTCAAAGCTTCTCTGGAGTAAATTTCAGTTCTTCATTTTCATCAAAAGAGTATTCAATGTAATACTAAACTTTACTGTAACAGCATTCTTTCATGTGAGCAAAAAATTTAATCTTTCGAACTGAAATGATGTCTATGAAAAGAAAAGTAAAACAACTGGCCAATTACTTATTCAACTCTGCAATGTTCACAGTAATAAGCTTTAAATCCATACTGAAGGGGCAGATATGAATTGTAATTGTGTTGAGATATCTAAAAAAAATTTCCTGCCTGCATCTCTTCTTTTTCCCATGTGTTACTATTCAAGAACTTATTTTTTAACTGCAGATCGAGTTGCTATAAAAATGTGGTCACAACATTATTATTGCATTCTCCATATGTAGTTATGGCATGTCCATTTAGCAATTAAAAGATGTTTTCTCATGGTGTAACTGGTAGCATGTCAACAGTTTTGTTAGAGCATTTGTGTGGTTAGCAGCATGACCAGCTAGCAGTTGGAACTGGTTTAATCCTGATGAGCATGTAACTGATTTTTCATGATTCGTGCTTCAAAAAGCTTGATATCCGCATAATGTCATGAAGTTTCAGATACGTAATTAATATTTTAATCTATAATATGAGATATGGATATTTAAGGTGAAAAAATAAAACTGATGGAAAATACTCTTAAATTCGACTTAAAGCAAGGAAGTGATTACACTTTTATATACAAAGGCTTTTAAAGAGACTTACTTTTATTATTATTTCATATTTATTTTAATAAATGAATTAGCGTTGTTATTTGATAGAAATCAACTGATCTCAAACATTTTTTTTTTTTTCCTTTTATTAACCTAACATTAGATTCTCTTTTTCCCCTTCATTTTTTACTATCACTGTAAATTTAACAAAAGGCTTCCTAATTTCATGTGTGACTGTGTCTCGGTGAATTATCTTGATCTTGGCTATGTTAATATTATATTAACAGTAGTAATAAGAAGAATTTTATTTTGTCACTCAATCACTTGTAACTATAACTAGCATTTCCTACACTTCAAAACTTTTAAACTTACTTTTAACCAGCCTTCAAAATTTATTTTGGGTTTCGAATTCATAAAAGGTAATTGTAAAAAACATCGCATGTGTATAAACCATATGCCTATCCCATATTGCATACAATAATTTAACTAAAAGAGTAAGGTGAAATTTTACAAATTATTACCTCTCAACAAGGATCCTCTAAAATCTTTTGACTCTAAAATTATTTCATTATTATGCATAATAACACTGCTAAGCTTTTTAAAATATAAGGCCTCTGTCAGTTGCCAAAGTTGGCCAAGCTTTGAGAAGTCAATGATTTACTGCCTCTTAAAATTATGCATGCTTTTGCTATATTCTGTTTATTTTCTTTTTCTGTATATAATGGAATATATTTGACTAGTAAACCATGTTAATGTGTTACTCAATAAAACCCTCTGATTTGGACAGTCCTTATTCAGAATTAAGCAAAACAGCAGCCTCATGCTTTGAATAGATTTTAATTACAACTTTAGCAATTTTGAGTGTGAACAGGTACAGGTTTCTCTTTGTCAGGAGGGGGAAAAATCTGCAAATATGGGAGTAGCCAGGATTGTATTTAAAAACAAAGGATGAAAAAAGTAAACATCTATCTAGGGAAATAGTAATGAAATATGAAAGGTTAAAATACTAGAATTTTAAGGACTCAATAGGAATTAATGTCATCAACTGTGCAAGATAAATTTTTGTAAATGTTGAAATGCTTCAAGGAATTCCAATTCACCAATCAAGAAGCTTTATGTATAATTTTATGCTGACCCAAAATTAAAATTATAACATAATTTCCAACTATGATTAACTAATAAAGATTTGTTTATTTCTTTTAAGAGATATGTGTTTCTTGACACAAAATTTAATGTTCTTTTGGCTAATGTATCTCAAACCACTATATTGTCTTTTTTGAAAATAAGACATCCTCCGAAAATAAGCTCTATCGTGATTTTTGGAACTTTTTGTAAAATAAGACATCCCCCAAAAATAATCCCTAGTTAAAATAATGTGACAAAAAGAATTCGTTAAAAAATGCTGTTGATTTATTAAGTATAAGTAATAATATGTTTAACTTTCCTAATACTCGTATTTCAGAGAAATGTTTAAAACAAAATATTCCGAGAAAATATTGTTTACCTCTACAGTTCGTTTCAAATTAATTCTTGGAATTTATCTTGACCAGTTCACCGTTTGCCCCGAGAGAGATACGTTCACAGGAAAGGCGTCGGCAGACTCTCGTCGGGGTAAAATTTGGGCTGAACTGTAACCCCTCAAAACACATACGATGCAGCGACCTTTTTCCAACCCCACAGAATGAGTCGAAAATCAAAAGGGGTGATTGATGGGTTACTTATCTTCTCAGCAGTGTTGCATTAGGATCATAGCGAGGCTGTTTCAGGAAAGTAAAGGATGGGGACACTTTTTTCGAATAGCTACCCCCTCAACATATCTTATGAGATCCACAACAGCTTTCTCCCTTTCTATTAACAAACAAAAGGATTTGAATGCTATCTTTTCAATTCTTAACGATTGAATTCTTCTCTTTTGTTACAGGCCATCAAAAAAATAATAAAACAAAATTCAAGGACATTTCAAATACTAGCTAATGCCCTTATTTTTACTTTATATAAAGCTTTTTCTTGACAATTAAAAATTACATTTACATTGTAATAGATTGCAATAGATTTGGGGTTGGGTGCAAAGGGAAAAATATCTGCTCTAAGGACTACACCAGTCTTTGTGTTTTATGTTGCCCCTTAGGGGATCGTTATTCACCATCCTTCAGTGTGACAGGTACGCTGTTCAATCTTATTTGAACAGAACTTCTAAATAGGCTTTCACAGGTGGTGAAAGGGGATAAGAAATAATCTGAGCCTAGTTTTAGACACAAAAAGTTTACCTTTGGATGCGAAAAATGTCATGAAATGTTTGCAATTTTTCTAACAGCGAACTGGTTAAAAATACAACGTAAGGCAGCAGTCTACATTGAGCGACAGTGCAGGTATACAACGTTCATTTATTTCATTCTTGTAAGTCTGATTATTTCCTCATACATAATTTTATTTAAAAATAAAGTGAATAATTTTTAATCCCAGTTAAAATTAGTACAAAACGAAAGAGCTATTCCGTCGAGTACAAAAAGGGAATCGTGGAAGACTCCAGGGGTGTAAATCTTATAGCATTCTGTAAAGAGAAGATGCTGGATCTCTATATGTTTCATAAATGGCGTGCAGACTATGATTACCTGTGTCAACTGGTGGACCAAGGAAATGAGAAAAAACGTAGAGTTGGATCAGGTCGGCAGCCGTTATTTTCTGAGTTGGAAGATTGCATCTGGGAATGGATTGCAGGCAGGAGAGCAATGGCTTTGCCTGTGCGCAGGGCTGATATTCAAAAATTTGCCCTTGAAACAGCAATTGTATTTGATATATCCACAGAAGAATGTAAAGCATCGTCACACTAGTTGTACAACTTCCTCAAACGATATGAACTGTCTCTAAGGAGATCAACAACATTGTTTAAGCTGGAAGACAATGAAGTTGTTAAGCGTGCACTTGCATTTAAGCTTTTTGTGGATGGCATCGATTTTTCAAAATACCAACTCTCCAATATGATTGCTATGGATGAGACCGCAGTATTCCTAGGCCAAGGAGCTGAAACGGCAGTTCACCACAAGGCTTTCTTCGTCAATTTATATTCCTTCTACCAGTTATGGCCCTATCACCTCTAGGGACGCGCTCGCTTACCTGGGACAATTCTGAGAAACGAGATTCTAGTAGCACAGCTTTAAACGGGAGGCTTCCGAGAAATGTTTCGTCTAGCTAGGAGGAACATGTCCCGGCTATGAGCAACATTTTAAAACTTGTCCGAAAATGTTTCGGCTGGAGACGTGTTCCTCGAACGTTCAACCAATCAGACGAAAGTTCTGCTTCTGAAGGATCACGGATAACTTTCAATTTGGCGATGGCTCTCACTGTGAAGTCCTGGACGGTGGAAATAGAGGCCAATTTAATTATTGCTGCTTTTTTTTTTTTTTTTTTTTTTTTGTAATACAACTGCCTGAGTCATTTTTTAAATGTGTATATATTCATTAAATATATAATCGTGAAAATTTCAGAGTTGACAGTATTTTACGACGTTCTTGCGTTTCGGATTTGTTTACAAATTGTTCGTCGCCAAAAGTTCGCCAAATTTGTCGTATTTCGTGCTGATCGTGTATTATCACTGTTATATAATAGAATTTTATTTCTTAAATTTAAGTTGAAAAATTTTTTAAAATCCATTTGTATATGCACAGCTTTTCTCCTAATTACTTATCTTTTAAATTGTTAATTGCATAATCAGTGACACATTTTAAACAGCATAAAATATGCATAAAAAAAAGAAAAGCATAGCTTATGTAATAATAAGAATACTCATTAAATTTGTCTATTATTTTCATGTTATTAATGAAATACTTTTTGGATTATAAATACATTAGAAACTATACTTTTATTGTAAATGCTACATATTGAAACATTGGAAATTTATGGATTTATTATTATGCATGATGAAAAACATTTGTATATACATTCATTAATATAAATCTTATTCATTACATTAATGGCTGGTTCCCTCCTAATTAAGGAATGACTGGTTACCTCCAGACACTTGACATTGCAATAAACAAGCCATTCAAGGATCATTTGCAGATGGAAATCAATGAATATATTGAAAACAGAATGGTGAGAAATCATTGAGGTCATTTTGTGAAACCAGGCTTACAAGAAGTTGTGAATTGGGTAAAAAATTCATGGGACAAAATAACTGATAGTGATGTTTCCAAAGCACTACGAACAGGCTACTTAGACAAGAAGTATTCATTTAACGATAGCTATATCACAAGACATGAGAGATTCGGACCAATGATTCAACAGGAAATGAATTTGGAAGAAAATCAGAATATATTTCAGAATTTTATTTATGACGATGTTCCAGAAGAAGATGACATGACTGTAATTGAATAAATTTAAATTTCTGTATTCTGTGTAAAATAAATATTAAATAAAAATATATAAATATACTTTTATTTTTGCCCTCCCCCGAAAATAAGCCCTAGCGTGTATTTTGGACCAAAAAAGAAAGTAAGATAGTGTCTTATTTTCGGAAAAAGATGGTAAAAGAATTAAATTCAGAGATGGAATCTTTAAGAATCAACAAATGGCTTTTATTAAGTAGGTGAGAAAATGACTTGAAAATTTAACTTCTTGGGAATCTATGCAATTTTATAGCTGATAGAAGGATGAAATATAATGACAACAAGGTTATTAATATTAATTGTAACAGTATAAAGGCATTGATGGCAAGATGAAAATTTTTTAAGGCTTTATGAATGGCCATGGCAAAAAGTACTCTATCAATGGCAACTGATTTCAAATGATTGTGTTTATTAGGAAACAAAGTTTCTGAGGAGCAAACTTTGAGAGCAAAATGTATGTAAGAGTAAAACGAAGCCAGTTTTTACTTAATTGTGGACAAGATTTAGCATGGGGAGACAAACAGAAAGATGAAGGTTTAAGGTAAACAGTAGTGCTAAAACCTATTCATTGTGACTTATTAGGATTATAAGAAAAGGAAGGGAATTGTCAGATTCAGTTTTAAAAGTGAACTGGATCAATCAAATTTATAACAGATAAAATCTAGGAATAAATATTTTCTGTTACCATTAAAAAGCACAAAAGTGTCATCTCTGTAGTGAATCTAGAAGCAAAAAGAAAGTTCATCAAATAATTTGACCTCAAAATAGTGCATGTAAATATCAGTGAGTACAGGTTTGTGGGGATTACCCATAGCTAAGCCTTCAATTTGGCAATAATATTTATTTTTGAAAATGAAGAGGTGTGACATAAACTTTAATGAGACAAACTAACTCCTCAATTTCAGTGTGTGTAAAATGGAATTCTCAGTCTGGTTACAGGACATTTTAGTGCTTCCTCAACAGAACTATTAGTAAACTGTGATTTAACATCAAAGAAACCATAATTGAACTCTGGGGGGATATCTTGGAGTTTTTCAACAATTTTAAAAGAATTTTTTACAAAGAAAAAATTGTTAGCTTAATATTTGGCTAATGGATATGATGCTGTTCCTATGTTAGAAACTGTAGACTGAAAAGGAATTTCAGTTTTGTGAACTTAAATAGTAAACAGGTGAGCATAAAACCCATCGCAGTTAGCAGTAGAGGGGATACGTGATTTTTCAAAACTAAGTTGAGAATATATTAGAAAATTTACTAGCTGTTTTAACTTTCGTAAGATCAGAAGTTGAAGGATGTTTAGGGATCAAGTAATATGATCATTAATTTATTGAGCGTTAGTTTAGTGAGTGCACAAGCCGGTGTAAGTACAGTATTACCTAGATTAAATTTACTCACAGGGTGAATTCCCATGGCTTTTGAAACTCAAAATTCATTATGTGACACTGTACTATGTAACAATTGATGGATGGGCTGAAGAAGAAAGTTTGGGGGTGCAAATGCCCATGGTTCCTGCCCTGTGTAGCATTCAGGGTACATTTATTTTTCTTCCTCAATAAGTGCACATTCTTTTGCATTTAAAAAAAAAAAAAAAAGCAGGCCCTGCACACATACATACATACATTCCTGAATATGGTTCCGATAACAGAAGAGTACTTTATATTCCAGTACTTTCATCTGATCCTCTAAAGATTAAGATTAGAAATATTAATAATGGGATTATTATTTACAGTGAGAAGATTAATAGAATGGGTGGGGCTTGATGATTGGCATGTGAGGTTTTGAAATTTAGAAGCAAGGACCTATTTTTATGGCATTAAACAAGTGGTTTTTGGTTCTAGACCAAGGTTTATGATCAAAAGGGGGAAAATTTCAAGTAGAATTGCTAGTTTTCAAATGAAGAAGAAATAATTCATATTCAGTTTTAGACAAACGTTTACCCATGTTTCTCGTAATGTGCGAAAAAAGTGACATTTTAAATTTGCGCATAATTTTCAAATGTGAACAGATTTAAGATTACATTTTAATTTTATAAATTTAGGAACGATATTTTGATGCTTGCATTTAAGCAAAAAAATGGAGATAGTCTAAGTATTTTATGGACTTCAGAATTTATGCACCAAAAATATTTTTGATTTATTAAAGTAAAAGGGTGGGGGACATGAAAAAATAAGGAATGCTAAAAGTATAAAATAATCTAATAATGATTTCAAAAGGGAAATCAGAAAATGGGTAAAAGATGGCAGCAAGAAAACATTAAAACTGAAGAACGCAGTACAGTACAAAATGAAACTATGCCACTGATACAGCACACTTAGAAAGTTCCAAAGAATAATGTATAAGAAAATATCAGGGATAAAATGATAAAAAATTAAAAAGAAAAGAAATGAAAGAATTCAACAGCAATGGGAAATGGTGATCCAAAAAACAAAATGGCTCAAGTGGACAAATGAGCAAAACTGAAAGAATTTTTAAAAATGTTTGGTTGTCAAACAAATTGAGAGAAAAGATATGCTCTCCTTGCTGTGCCCTTTGGTTTTCATATAAATAAGGTCATTGCTGCTTTCTTCTTTGAAAAATTTTATGCTGCTACATAGAGGGACCTGTAACTCTTGGTTCTGGAAATCAAGAGTTTTAATTAAAATATATGGCAAGCACAACAAGCTTTTGTCTGATTTTGAGTTTTACTTTGCTGTAATTCTCTCTTAATCCTTAGTTAGTTCCCTGAATTTCAGTTTGATTCTAATCCTGATTATGGGGAAAAAAGTATTAATATTTTATGTATTTAATTTTATTTAGTACTGAAATATGTTTTAGTTCTTATTGTAAATAATATAATACATTTTATTTACAGGTTTTAGAGAAAATGAGGCCAATAGATGAGAAACTGAAATATCAGATCAATAAATTGCTAGCTACAGCAACATCAGGAAATATTGGTATATACTAAATTAAATTTTTTAATTACTAATCATGTTTACCAAATGGAAAAATACTTGTATACAACAATCAAAATTATTTAAAAGTGTGACATACATTAGCTGGTAATTGAATTACGCTTCCATATATATGTGTGTTTTACTTGTAAAAGCTATAGTTAATATCCTTACATTTCAGATACTAAAGATCCTCTTCGATTCAGAGCCAATCCTGAAAGTTTAGAGGATCAGGTAAATAAACTTAAATGTGCTTTAACTGTAAAAATAATTGCTTCTTGAAAATTATTAAATCTTTTTCCTACACTGAAATTTCTGAAAGCAATGTAACTATGCAAGCTTTGAAGCTTAAATCAGTTCTTTCAGGTTTACAGTTTTTTCTAAATTAAAAAAAAATTTAAATAATTTGAAATTCAGAATTAAACAAGTAGTTGATCAAAGTAAATTTAATAAATTTTTATAATTTGAGGAAGTGCTGAAAATATAATTTCGTAATTCCTTTTTTCATCAAATAAATTTTCTGATGTCTGAGGATTGTTTTGGAAATGCAATCATTAATACATGGGAAATTTTATCTGAAATTTATCATTCCATTTATTATAGTAAATTATTTATCAGAGCAACAAAATATTCCATAAAAAATCAAAGTACAGTCAAAAGTCGTTAATACGGACTCGTCGGGTTCTCTTCGACGACTCCGGATTATAGATCATCAGTTTAAATCTGGTAAGATGGCATGCAGAAATTATAAAATTAAAAATATGAAACCATAATTTATGAAATAAAGAAAAATTATGATCTAAAGGGTATCAAAATTTACAAAAAAAAGTTAATATTTATTTGTTTACTTTATTAAACATTTCTTTCAATGTAAGTTGCTTCGTTTCATGTGATAATACTTTCTCTTTAATTATATTAAACAGACATAATTTCTTGTTTAGATACAAAGTTCCGCTGTTCAAGTCCTATAATTGCTGTGTCGAGAATACCGACTAATTTGTCAATCGAAATTTTTTCGTTTTCAATAACATCTGTGTCACTTTCTTCGCTATCGGAAGCGAATTATAATGATGAGGAATTTAATTTAAATCATATCAAAGATGGAGTACATCGAGATGAAATACTACATTTAGTAAGGAATTATAAGCCAAATAAAATAAAAACATCTGCTCTGAAGATAAGGATAGTGCTGACAGATCAACTTCCAATTCATTGCGCACCGCAGAGCAGCGTGAAATTGATAAACAGATTTCGGAATGGTTAGAGAAACAAAGGATATGCCTTTATCTATTTTTTGCAGCAATTCCACTTTTTGTTTGATGGACATCGAAACATACTTTCGCTTTGTAGATCCTTTGGCAGCTCCAGCATCGGAAATTCTATTTGACATAATCAAAAGTTCAGGCTTACTTTTATAAAATTGATCTAACAGTCTGCAAAAAATAATAAGCCAGATCCAATTCGAAGATTAAGGAACAATGCGATCTGCAACATTAACTGAATTAGATAATTTTAGCTTAGCTTATACCATCCATTATACATTAAACGCGCATGCGTAAACGTATTATGCGCATGCACAGATGCATATTCGCAGCCGTAAAGGTCTTACGCGTATGCGTAAACACCTATGCGCATGACGCATGCGCAGAAAGTTTGTAGCTTTGAGATCCGGATTATAGATCATTCCAGATTATGGGTGTTCGAATTAACGACTTTTGACTGTATTTTTTCTGTGGAATTAAGCAACTTTCCATACATTTATTCATCATTATCAGAAGGTACAAGTAAGCTGTAATGGAATTTCCATATATTTTTATCCGCGATCACTGTTTATTTATTTATTTTTAATATTTTAAGGTAGTACACATCATATTTTTTACTTTAACCATGCAAGTAGCAACACTTCTCATAAGAGCGACTGCTTTTATCACTAACTTCTGCTAATTCTGCTCGTTACCTTCTAGCACATGCACATATGCATGATTTCCTGTTTTTAATAATGACTCTACTTTATTTACATTTTATATATTATTAGCCCAAATGGGTAGTAGCCCAGAAGAGCTATTAGTCTCAAAATGACATATTTTGTGGCATTTCACTATAAACAGCGAATCACTTTAAATTGTTGCCAACAAATATTATCACCCTGTGTTATATTTAAAGATATAAAATAATGAACAATCTGCATGAATATAATTATGGTTCTCCTGTTGTGAAAGAACGACAGTACCTGGAGCCATCAAATTTTGAATACATAATCCTCCACCAGAACGTGGGCACCTGGATACCCAAATTTTGAATTTCAAATTTGTTTTATTGTCTGTTTCATATTTTGTAAAACTTTAATGAATTTTTTATTAACAAGCTCAATGATTTCAAAGCTAGCAATGGTAACACTGTACGGAAAAAAAAAATTTTATATCCAGCGTGCAAGGCCATGTATTGGAAATTCTAAAGATATGCTGTTTTTAAATATTTTGTGATTTTGCTCTTGAATTGAATTTTATGTGGTTTAACAGCGAAGAACATGATATTTAATAAGGAAATACACAAAATGGGGGGGAAAGGCCCCTTTGGGCATAATATAAAATCTGAAAGATTATAAATTTTTTTATTATTTTTTTTTTAATTTTATCCTTTTTTTTTTATTATTATTATATTTTTAATGCTTTATTCTGTGCTAACTTTTTTATTCTAATTTTTTCCTCAATAGTTGTGAACATCAATAATTGCTCCAAATTATTAAACAAGGTAATGTTTTCATTGTCTGCTGAATCCTCAGTATATCGCTAGTGTTCTAATTTAAGTTGAGAATACTTTTATTAACCCATTAGCCGCTGGTGTTGCGTTGATGCAATGGTCAAAATAAATGCGTATATAAATATAACTACCTAAGATATTTTATACCAGCAGATGATTTTGTGTAGGGAATGTTATGAAGATTATTTCTGTAAAAAAATATTTGCCTTCAACAATCATTTTATTTATAATAATTAATCCCATACTTTAAGCAAAATTTTCGACCGGGTATTTTTGCCGAAAATATTTAACGAAAGAATGGCCGTCTTTATGAGGGATCTATTTTTAGTCAGGGTCACCGTTTATCAGAATATCACATCAATCAGATGTTTATATTTGTGAAGGAAGGAAAAAAAATGTGTTGCGCTGACCCAACGTCAGCAGGAAATGGGTAATCTCCTTTTTCACTCATTTCTTTCGATGTTCTGGCTGCTTTAAAAATGCCTATAGCGAGGTATCTTACATTAGAAGAAGCTCTTCAAAGATTTTTGATGAAGAAACAGATGATGATAACGTTAATAATGACTAGAATGAAACTGATATTGTTGTTGTTCCCCCAGAAATTGCAGAAGCTAGGGATGAACAAGAAGGAAATGACAGCATTTTAAATAATGATATTTTACCAAATGAAATTGCTGGGGAAGTTGAAATTCATGTAAGAAGTAAGTTTCAGCCTTCTGAAAAAAGAATATGAAAAAGTTTAAAAAGCAGAAAACTGAAAACTTGAAATGGATAAAAAAGGAACTGTCAGTTATATCTCAGGAAGAAAATAAAGAAAGATATAGAAGAGAAACTACAAAAGACAAAATACAAGGTAAAAACTAGTGGAGAGATTTTCGATTTTCTTTTTGCTTTAGACATTTACTCTTTTCTCGTTGAAAAGACAAATATATGCGCTCAGCAAAAAAATCTCCCAAAATTTATTGCATCTGAAGTCTATATGGGAAGATTTATTGGAATATTATTGCTTACAGTATATCCTTCTTTACCTCAAGAAGAAATGTATTGGTCTCTTGATAAGGACATTTCTGTTTCTATTGTACGAGAATCGGTATAACGTTTGCAGTACAGGAATGTAAAGCAGAATTTGCATTTAGCTGACAATAGTCAAATTGACAATACTGAAAAATTACATAAAGTGAATACCGTATCTAAACGTACACATGGGGAAAACCATGAAAACACCCATGCAGCCAGCCCATTCGTGGGATTTGAACCTCGGACCGAACTACCAGTGTTCCATGACTTTACCGCTCGGCTGCTGGTGGGCCTGGAAATAAAAAGTCTTTTTTAGATTTCAGGCACGAGATTGCATTATTCCCTTTGCAAACTCCTATTGAGAGTGTAGAATTAACCAGAAATAGATCAGCAACAGGAAGACCTAGTAAATTCAGCATTCAAAAACCACTGCAGGGAGATGGTAGACATTTTATCGTAAAGTCCAATGGTAACAAAAGACTTCGTAGTAAAGAGTGCCATAGCCAGACTGTTTATAGATGCAAAGTATGTAATGTAGCTTGCATGCTTGAATCTTTCAATTGAAATAATCTGTATTTGTAAAAGAAATATAATGCATATTTAAATATTAAATTAATTACAAGTAAAGTGATTTGTAGATTTATAAAACATTATACAGCTAAAAAGTAATCCATTCAAAGGTGTGTGTGTGTGATTATGGCAAAGCCTCGAGGGCTATCTGCCTAAAGGGAGGGATGCCTTTCGTGGAGGACTTTCTAAGGGAAACTGGCTCGTATACACGTTACACATGGGGAAAACCACGAAAACGCCCATGCAGCCAGCCCGTTCGCGGGATTCGAACCTCGGACCGAACTACCAGTGTTCAGCGACTTTACCGCTCGGCCGCTGGTGGGCCTAATCCATTCAAAGGAAACATCGCACGAGTACAATCCTATTCACTAAACATCCCTAGTCTTATTCCGCTGACGTTGCGCGAACGCAACACTCACTTTTTTCCACAAGTAAGAGCATTTTTTTTTTATTTTCAATGTAAATATATGTTATAAATGCTTAATTTAATATTTGTTATTATTTTCATGAGAAAAGAATCATTCCTTGTAGTTTTGGCGATTAATGGGTTAAGCTAGCCATTGTTTTATTCTTAAATTCACAAATATTGTTGAGCAGCATTTATTAGATACTCAATCGTAAGTCATATCTTTGATGCTAATATTTTCAGTGGAAAGAATTCAGTAGAAAAATACTGCCAAACCCAAACATAAACTTGACACTTTTATCTAGCCGTGAAATTTTTATTTCCATTTAATATATAATAGTTTAAGCATAAAATAGCTTAAAATTTAAAATGTTTTTCTTTAAGGATGTGAATATCATCTTATTGAATGGAATTTGTCAAAATAGAGACTGAAGTAATTATATAAATGTAGCTAATACTGACTGTTTAAATAAGTTTTCATGAGCATATCCAAGAAAAAGCATGCCACTCAGAGGGTTAAGGAGTAGTTCCAGCTGCATATATCTTCTTTTTTTTAAATTTTTATTGCAAATGTGGCAGAAAATCTTTCTTCAAGTAGAAGAAAAAGGCCTTTAAGCCCTGTTTCTACTCTTTAAACTAAAAAAGTGAAGATCTGAAACTTCTGAATGCAAATCATTTGGCTAAATTTTCTGCAATGAAGAATAGTTGTTTACTGAGTCTTAATAACAATGCATTGGTTCCTGTTTTATTTATTTTGAATCTAAACTGATATTTATTATTATTGTGCTGTTAGCTCTTTTTGCTTAAAGAAGCTTAAAGTGTATGTCTTTTTTAGTTGTTTTCTTCATCTATAGCTATAATAGTAATTTTATCTTGGAATAAATGTCGGCATTCATTGGGAAGTTATAAATGGAATAGTGAAATTGACAAAATTGTTTAATACATAATTGGTTTAAAATTTATATTAAAAACCTTCAGACTCAAGGATTTACTTTAATATCTGAAAGGGGGACGAATCTAGTTGGTCCAAAGCTGTAACACAATTAACTCACCACTAAGTGAATTGTATACATTTGAAGCTGTCCACTGTTTATAAGCTAGTTAAATTTTGCTAATGTAGTCAACACTACTGTATGACATCAACTATTATATATCACTCTTTATATGATATTAATTTAAGAGAACGTGTGATGCATTTTATTGCAAATGTACATATTTTCTTCATTATATTGCAGATTTTTAAATTTAGAAAAAGGATCATTCATCATTGAAACTATTGATACTGGCAGATAATGTATAACAACCTTTATATCATTTTGTAAACTAATAAACTAATCGATGGAAATTTGTGCTGTAGTTATCCTATTATAATGTCAAAATTTTTGGGTGAAAAATTTATTTGTCATCTGATTTGAAAATTCCATAATGATGGTTTCAATTCCGAAATAAGAAGTGCCAACAATTTAATTTTTCAATTTCCTCATTTCCGTAATGCTGACTCCATAATGATAATTTCACCATGCTAATAAATTGTCACTATACATTAAATTCTGTTGGCACTTCATGTGCTTAAAAAGAGATGTTCCCCTTAAGTTGTATAAATTACTAGCAAAAGGGAGATGTGTTTTGCATAGTTATATAAAATGTATCATTCCATTGCTTAGGTTTAGTTTTATGCCATGCACTTTTTTTAAATCTTCTTTTTTCAAAAAATAAACAAAATTATCTAATGACTGACTTTTTAAAGTTTTGTATAATTGTATCAAAAATTTCTATGTCTTAAAAAAATAAATATTAATAATAATAAAATAATTTTAAAAAAGTCTGATCTGAAATTTTATATGGGTTACTGAAAATAGTCCCTTTGGAGTTGATTAATCATTTCTGAAAAATATAAAGCTGTGTTTTATTAAATGAATAAAATGGAACCAAAACTATTTCAAAATATTCTCAGAGAAAATTGAAATCTATCGGATATTTATTTTTAAAAGGCTGGAAGGAATTGATATATCCATGCTTGCAAATAAAATAACTAAGTACTTATTCGAAAATAAATTAGCTGTTAATACTACTAAGTATATTTTCAGTGTAGTTTCTGTATTTACAATATATTTATTTATTCTATTTAAATATATGAGTTTAAATTTGAGCGTACCATAAGTTAGTAATAACTATAAAAATTCCTGTGATTAGATATTTAAAACTGTAGAATTTGTTCACAAGACAACTCACTTTAAATTTTCTAAAATAATGTCCTTTTTTTCCTCCCCACATTAGGAAGAAGAAGATACTCCAAATGAAAGCAAAAGAGAGTCTAAAGTATATGTTCCTCCTAAAATTTCTGCTGCTTATTTTGGTTTGTATTTCCAAGTTTCAATTTGTTACTTTCTTTTAATTCTCTTTTTATTATTTCAATGCTGTTTATAGAAACTGTGGCATGTGAAAAAATCCCTATATAATTAATGCATAAAATACACTTTTGTTGTAGTCACTGCTCATTGTATCTTTCTTTTTTAAAAAGAAGGATATGACATCTCATGTAAGTGTCAACCGTGTTACATTTAAATATATTCCATTTATTATTTAAACATTTCATTAATTTCTGTCCTTCCGTTTTGTGTTTACTTGCACATTCATCATATTTAAAAATGCTGATGCAGTGAATTTTGTTCGGCATATTTCTCATAATTTTCTAACATTTAAGTGTTACCCTTCTTAAAAAAAAAGTATGATACTGAATACTGTTAGTTATGTTATTATTCAATATATGTGATATAAATCAGGGAAAATTCCACTTAGCTCCAAACTTATGAAAATCTTTTTGGGCAGTATGTGTATGTTATCAGCTGTTATTAGAAATGTTTCTTCTGTACTCAGTGTGTAACTCAGAATGAGAAATGCAGCAAGCCACAAGTATTTTTTATATGACTGTATGCTCTAGACTGACCCACAAAAAAATCTTTTATTTAGGATATATTCAGTTATCACTTAAAAGCTAAATAAAAATTATCAATTTTTCTTTTTTTTTTAAATCAGATGCTAAGCTAAACTCTTCCACTTTCTTGTCTTTTTGTATCACCAATTTGTAGAAAAGCAGTTTTAGAGATATTTGTGGCAAATATAAAAGATATGTTTATTGTTTTTGTTCTGATTTTATGCTAGAATGCTGAACTGAATACAGGATGATCATAAATATAACCCTAATAACCTGTCCATACAACCAATCAAAATTAAATTTTAGATATTGCTAATTTAAGCTATGTTCTTCACATTCTGATGATTTGAAACAACAAAACTCTCACCATTATGGTTACAGGGTAAAAATTTTGTAATTTTTGGGTAAAAATTTTGTAATTTTTGAATGGCAACATCCACTTTTTTCCTACGCAAATAGATCACTGCATTGAAAAACCATAAATGGCATTGGAACAATACATGTGTAGCGAAAATTGCTGGCATTAAACATTTGCAAAAAAGAGCATTATAAAAGACCTTTGACAACATAAGAGAGGAAAGGAAGAAAAACATTTACTGGAATTATAATTTTCAATGTGCTCCCTTTTGCAAATAATGTATTCTATGTTGGAAATTGTTGACAACAGTGAGCATCGCAGAAGGAATCTGTATAACTTCACATTTTATGGTATCTTTCAATTCTGCTAAATCTCATGGATTTGATGTAGATTTCAGATAACCCCAGAACCAGAAATGTATCAGAGTGAGGTTGAGAATTCACAGGGACCACAAAACAGTAAAATTACGGTAGATGACTGTGTCCCAAATGCTGTTGCAGTACATGCTGAACACATGTGGCAATGTGTGGAGAAGCACCATCTTGCGTTTTGCTTCTAGAATTATGTAATTCTGCAACATCATTATATACCGAGCACTTGTTGCTCGTTTGAAACACTTTCTGATACCGTCGAAGTGACCCGTCTGAAGAAGTATGGACCGAGATTGAATGTATTTGTGATACCTCGCCACACAGTTACTGTCGTGTAAAGGTGCTAATGCCACATCATGAGGATTTTTCTCAGACAGTGAACGAGTTCTTGGTGTTTATGTAAGGCACCTCATCCATCTGTATCCTCAGCTATCTTCAGCATATCTGATGAAGAAAAAATTCGAAAGTGAGCACGCTGTTGCTCGTGTCCAGGTTGCAACATCAGTTGCACTTGAATTTGTAAGAAAACATCTTCAGAGCAGAGTGCAGAAGCCTGAGGATTTTGTTTTTGGTACATCCAAAAGACTGCTGGCAGCACTTCCTGCAGTATGCAATAGACCAGCAGTAATGGTATTATCCACTTTTGCAACAACCTCAATAGGAACACATGGTCATCCATATCGCAATCTATAGAATATAGGCCTCGCCTTATTATAAGGCATAATAATATACTAGCGGGCAAGCCCGCCAGCTGAGCGGGCTGAAGCCCGCTTATCATTGTTCTTTTTTAAAAGATATCCTATGTTAAATTTGGCCGGTATTGAAAAGTTGAACCGAACTACCATTTTTTAGCGGCATTTCGCGGGCTTCCCCCGCTTTTTTCACCTATGCATCCAGAAGTTACCGCATACACTATACATATGCGGAAAATCACGAAAACACCCATGCTTCCAGCCCTTTCGCGGGTATTCGAAATTTGGACCGAAATACCAGTGTTCAGCGCTTTTGGGCGGGAGCCCGCCCAAAACAGTGTTCACGTGTGCATGCAAAAGATACTGCGTACACCGTACACATGCGTAAAATCACGAAAACACCCCTCCAGCCAGCCCGCTGCCGATTCGAAAGTTGGACCGAAATACAATTTTTCAGCGATTTTGCGCGTGCTGTGCCCGCTTTATTCACGTATGCATGCTGAAGATGGTGCATAAACGATACACATGCGTAAAATCACGAAAACAAACATGGAGCCTGCCTGTTCGCCGGTATTCGAAAGTTGGACCAAATTACCAGTGTTATGTGGCTTTGCGCGGGCTCTGCCCGCTTTATTCACATATACACCCAGAAGATACTCCATACACTATACACATGCGTAAAATCACGAAAACACCCATGGAGCCAGCCAGCTCGTCGGGATTCGAAATTACCGCATTACCAGAACCGCATTACCAGTATTCTGTGCCCGCTTTATTCACGTATGCATCCATGAGATACTTTATAAACGATACACATGCGAACAATCACGAAAACACCCATGCAGCCAGCCCGCTCGCCGAGATTCGAAAGTTTGAGCGAACTACCAGTGTTCAGCGGTTTTACCCGGTATCCGCGCGCTGTATTCACGTATGCATCCAAATTTTATATACAGTACCCCGGAATTCGAAAGTAGGACCGAAATACCAGTGTTCAGCGATTTTGTGGAGCGGGCTGCGCCCGCTTTATACACATAAGCATGGAGAGGGTACTGCATAAACGATACACATGAGTTAAAGCAAGAAAACACCCGGGGAGCCAGCTCGTTCGCCGACACCGAAAGTTGGATCGAACTACCAGCGTTCAGCGGTTTTACCCGGTATCCGCGCGCTGTATTCACGTATGCGACCAAATTTTATGTACAGTACCCCGGAATTCGAAAGTTGGACCGAACTACCAGTGTTCTGTAGTTTTGCGCGGGCTGCTCCCGCTTTATTCAAGTATGCATGCAGAAGATACCGCATACACGTTACACATGCGAAAAATCCCGAAAACACACATTGAGCCAACACGGTCGCTTGGATTCGAAAGTTGGACCGAACTACCAGTAATCAGAGGTTTTGAGCGAATTTCGGCCGCTTTATTCACTTATGCATCCAGAAGATGCTGCGTACACGAGGCACATGCGTAAAATCACGCAAACACCCATGGACCCAGCCCGTTCGCCGGGATTCGAAATTAGGACCGAACTACCAGAGTTCAGCTTTATTCATTTATGCATCCAGAAGACACTGCATACACAACAGATATGCGTAAAATCACAAAAAACATGAGTGTAGCCTGCCTGCTCACCGGGATTCGAACGTTACCGTATACCATCTCAAAGGAGCAAAGAAAAATCTTTAATCTAAAAAAAAAAAAAAAAAAAAAAGTGTGAATTTAATTTTTATTGGTGCGAACTTATTTAAAATATCATTTGCATTAAAAGATAATATCTAAATTAAGTGCACGTATCTAATAACATAAAAAAATAAATTATTCCAAAAAATGAAATTTATTATTAAAAAAATAACAACATATTTTTAAAAAATAGCTTTTTCAGATTTTTTAATTAATATCCCAGCTGATTAAAGGTGTACAACTTCAAGAACGTCATCGTTTAAATTTAATGTAATATAATAACTTTTATTCAATATCAATAAAAGAATTAATGTAACAATCATCCTAACCTGAAATTAAAAAAAAATTGTGAAAAGCAGCTGTTTATTTAAAATGCCTACATTAACGAAATATTTTTAAAATACAGTTAGGTAACATGCAATCGCGTGCTTTATTCAACTTTAGAATATAACCTTGATTTGTATCTGCGGCGATTCAAGAAACTGTTGCAATCGGAAAAATGAGCCCGAAAATTAGCGTTTTCACAGTTTTTAATTAATATCTCAGCTGATTAACGTCCTACGAAGATGAGAATGGTATTGGATTCGTAGAATTTTTTAGAATCCGAAGATACCTGTCTCGAATTCCAACTCAGCGCCGTTCCATAGTTATTTAAGAAAAAAGATATTGACACGTGACCTTTCGCCATCACAAATCTGGAGCGGAAGCAATTGTCCCCCCCCCCCCCCGGCGCTTTGCAGAAAATATTTTTATCTCATCTAATTCCGAGACAGTTGCCACTCCGAAAAATGAAGTAACGTTTTCGCCGTTTTTAATTAATAATTCCGCTGATTATTGTCGTACGAAGATGGGACCGGTATCGATGGATTTGTTGATTTTTTTCGAATACGGTGATATGCGTTTCGAAGTCCAACTCCTCTCCGTTCCCGAGATATTCCAGAAAAACGAATTTGGCACTCAGCCAAATCCCTAAAATAGGGGAAACCCGTGAAAGAAAGTGCAAAACGTAGGGAAACGTAGGGGAAAAAGCAGTTTTTAATTAATATCTCAGCTAATTAAGGTCGCACGAAGATGCCGATGGTCAATATGGCGAGCCACGGGAATTCCGAATCCAACGGTACCTTCCGCTAAGTTCTGCACCCAGCCGTTCCCGAGGAGATGATGTTACAAACACACAGACAGACGCGCACAGATTTTAATAGTATAGATAGACTAGCGGGCAAGCCCGCCAGCTGAGCGGGCTGAAGCCCATTACTTCAGGGGATGGATGCCTTCGTGGTATTCGAAAGTTGGACCTAACTACCAGTGTACAGGGATTTTACATTTGCTGCGCCCGCTTTGTTAACGTATGCATGCAGAAGATACTGCATGCGGAAAACCACGAAAACACACATGCAGCCAGCCCGCTCGCCGGAATTAGAAAGTTGGACCGAACTACCAGTGTTCAGCGATTTTACCGCTCAGCTGCTTGTACGAAGTGTAATCGCGAAAATTTTCGGGTGTGATATTCCAACAGTATACTTACTCGTTGTTAAAATTCCTTTATTTAAATTCTTTTTGGTAAACTCCAACTGCTGTCTATATATTTTATACTTAACATCTCTTTTGTAATTATGTTTCATAACAGTAAATATATACTGGCATTTAAATGCCTTTAAAATAGTAGAAAACATTTAAAAGCATTATGTTACAATTTTTTCATGCTCGGAAGTAATACTTTTAACTGCGAGCAAACCTTTGATCTTAGTCGTAACTGTAACTGCTTTCGGCGGCGTTTGTTTACATTTTTCAAGCGTGGGTTTTCGAGCTGATCGGTTTTCGTCAGTTATCTTTGTTTACCTTCTAAAAATGTTCTTCGAAGGGTCTTCTAAGACTCTTGATAATATTTTAGTCGTGAATTTGTTCTATTTTGATTATACTGGTAAATTTTTTTTTTTTACTTATGCTATCATAATGCATACTATTAGCAAGTAGTATCATAAACCCAAAGCATCAGCGGTTCTAAAATAAAACTCGTGCATGTGTGAAGAATATTCATGGCAGATGGTCATTTGTAGATGCTGTTACCGCAGAAAAAATTGCTGACACTTAAAATTTAGCGGATATGACAAATGATAAAAGTCCAGCGTGAAAATCAATTGTGAATACAACTGCGAGTGTAAAGGCAGCTGAGTTGAAAACAACTTTTCAATCTACATCAAATTCTAATCAAAATTTGATTGAAAAGTGTTCCTATATTTTAATGAACAGCGAAATGTTTGTTGCATAATGCTACAACAGTTCTTCAGATGTAATATGAAAGGGAATGTTTGGCTATTGAACTCGTTTGCAAATTGTGTAAGAAGGTGTTAATTTTAAAAAATCAAAAATTGTAAAACCAAAACTTGCAGATTATAAAATTGCTGGTAAATAACAGAATGTTAAATAATAATATGTGCAATGCTATGGAAATTCTAAGAACAGATAACAATTATCAAAATATTTTGAATAATTAGGCAACGACCACAGGAAGTGTCATTTTTACTTCCGTGTGTAATGTAGTGGTGTAGCGTATTCAGCTACGGCAAAGCACTCGAGTGCAATCTGCGTAAGGGAAGGGATGCCTTCTTGTCGGCTTTTTAAAGGAAAGTGGCATGGGGAAAATAACAAAAACACCCATGCAGCCACCCCATTCACTGGGATTCGAATGTTGGGTGTTTGTAAAAGACGCAACTTTGTGGAACAAACTCATTTGCTCATTACAGTCCTATCCCTCGAGTATATCAAATATCATGTGAATCATGCCCATGTCTTGCATCTGCTGCACACCTTGTTCCATCATTGTGTGGATATAGCTCATATTGTGTCAATAGTGTTGTATGTGTCCAATATCCCCTGTATATACATTTGAAAATATATATGTACATACATATAAACCAAATTAGTTAGTCGCCTGTTTTTATCGCATTCAAAATAAATAAATAACAGAAAATAATTTTTAAAATCTACCGAGTAAGTATTGCAGATGGGTGGGCTGCACCCACTCAATTCTTTGCTGGTGTCTAAAATAGTTTCTGTGTGAAATTTGTGGAAATATTTTGTATTTAAATCAAAAACAGAAAAATAATTTTAAATCTATGATTAAAATTGTTTTTCCCACTTTCATTATTATTAACACGAAACCGAAGGGACTGAAGAATTTTTTCGTGTTAAAGGATATTGAAATAAAAAATAAAAAATAAAAAAAATAAAAACATATTTTCAACAAAATTAAGTTTATTAGAGTACATTTTATTTGCACAGATATGCATATAGGCATGTATTTAATAAAAAATCAATGAAACAAAATCATCCACAAGAACTGCATTATTCATTTCGTTTTCTTTGTCGGAATCTGCATCAATGATATTTTTTTAGCTTTGAACAAACTCCAAAATATCCTTGTCTCCAATTATTTGGGGCTGTACACACATTATCATCAACTACTGCAACTGTTGTTCTTTGGATAACACAGTAGGGCAGCACACAGAAACTTTTCCAAACGTTTCATAAAATGTCAGTCGTGTGAACCCGTAAAATATTTTACTGTACCTATGTCTATAAAAGACACAACTTTGGGAAAGACATTACAGGCCTATCCCTTGAGTATATTAAATATCATGCAAAACAAAATATTTTATATGAATGAAATCAGTTATTGCGTCAATAGTTCAAAGAAAAACAGAAAATAATTTTTAAAATCTACCGAGTAAGTACGCCAGATGGGCGAGCTACAATCCGTATTTATCTGAAAAGAAATAATAATAATAATAATAATTTCTTAGTTATAAGTTTATATTAAACACAAAAATTTGAACAGAAAAAAAAAAAAATGTAAACAGAAAAAATTGGTGGGCTTTTGACGGCATAAAGTGCCTGACACCTGGGGTCTCCTCTGCAACCTCATCGACCAGGGGGTTATTTTTTCTCCCAGGTATCAGCCCCTTCCCTGGTCTGCTGTTACAGAATCATAGACAAAATTGCATCACTATATATAAATATGTATATATATATATATATATATATATATATATATATATATATATATTGATGCAATTGTATATACATATATACACACACGCACAATTAAGATATATATATATTTGTATGTGTTTACAAAAATGCAAGCAATGAATAAGAAAAATTATTTACAAAAATTTACATGTTCTATGTACACCTGAAAAGAAAAACATTTCAATTTGAATGAAATCATTTCTATATACACCTGAAAAAAAGTATTTACAAGTTCTATGTACATCTGAAAAGAAATGTATAAAAACATTTTAATTTGAATCAAATCATTTCTATATACACCTGAAAAAGAAATATTTTTATGTGATTGAAATCAGTTCCATAAATACCTAAAAAAGAAAAATACATAAAATGTTTTAAAATTAATGAACGCAATTGTATGTAGACCTGAAAAGGAAAATTTATAAAAAATATTTACAACATTGAAAAAATAATACAGCTTCCGATTGCCTAACTACTACAAATTCCACTTTGTAACAACAGACATAAAAGCCGACTAATGCATAATTCTCAAACTGTTTCAGCTTCATCTTGACTTGCTTCAATTTATCCCAGTCATCCAAAAACCTCAAATTTTTTTCATTTTTGCTTTGGCTTGATTAACTTCATTTTGTGTTGCAAAAATCTCACTGTTTCAATGTCTCGAGTAACTTTTTTACTGCAGAACCTCCCTGTAAACAATATTTCTTGTGAATATTTTAGAACATGCGGGCAACAAACGGCCTTGCTTCTTGGTGTCTTTCACTAAAACACGAACATTCCTCATAGACGAACATCTTGAAAAAGCTACGTAAAGCATTCCATGACTGAAAACTGGTTGCGGTAAATAAATCCCAACTTTCTTAAGTGTCTGTCCCTGTGACTTATTAATAGTCATACAAAATGCAAGCCTGATGGGAAACTGTCTTCGCTTGAGCTGAAAGGGGAGGTTTGAATCTGATGGTGAAAGTTCAACACGTGGAATGAAAACTCTCGATCCAGCATTCTGTCCAGAGATGACTTCACAATCTAAAACGTTTGGCATAATTCTCTTCACAATGAGCCTTGTTCCATTGCAGAGTCCAACCGATGGATGTAGATTTCGTAGAAGCATAACTATAACTCCAACTTTCAAATTCAGACGATGAGGTGGCATTCCAGAAGGCGTCAGGTTGTGGATGAAATCCAGCTGATACGTTTCTTGTTCTTCTTCGTCATCGCAAATAACCGAGTCTGCACTGTAGTGCGTGAAAACTTGACCTGGAAACGTGGAAAGAATTTCTTCATTAAGCTTCAGAGCTTCCTCGTTCTTTGGACATAAAATCGCTTTACTGGCCAAGTCTTGTAAGTCGAATTCATTACCGCAGCCAAACATTTCTTCTGCTATCGATCTGTTGACCACACACAAAGATGGAATTTCGATAATGTCTTCGTCCAAGCCACTGTCATTTTTAAGACGACCGTCTCCTAACTGCAGAAGCCATTCTGAAAATTCTTGTTCTTCCGGATTCAATCGCATATTGGTGGAAAGCGTGCATTGTTTGAAATGTGGCCACAAAAAGGAGTTCCTGAGGCAGCTCTCGATCGCAGAAGTTCGGTTTCCATGTGTGACAACAGGTAATGTTTGTCTCCAGTCACCTCCTAAAACTAAGGTTTTACCGCCAAAAGGAACATCCAGTCCGGTCAAGTCTCTCAGCAATCTGTCGACAGCTTCCAAAGCGTAATGAGGCGTCATGGTGCATTCATCCCATATGAAAAGTTTCGCAGTCTTCAAGTACCTTCCTTCAGCGCTATCTTGTCTCACACGGCACGAAGAATTTTCCAGAAGTGGAACGGGCAACTTGAAAGTAGAGTGTACAGTTCTTCCACCGGTCAACAGCACAGCAGCAATGCCTGTCCACGCAACGGGAATGGCAACGTGGCCCATTCCTCGAACAGCATGAAGGATCGTCCTAAAAAGGAAAGTTTTTCCAGCTCCGGCAAACGCATTAACACAAAATGTCTTCGGTGTGTTAGGATTCTCATCTCGTACAGCTTCCAAAACCAAGTCGTAAACTAATTTCTGTTCAGGATTCAACATCCCGTTCAACACTTCGGCTTGTTCGTTTTCATACTGGACATCGAACTGCGGGACTTCGAGAGAAACAGCATCAGTCAATGTTGGTTGCGGGAGACCAAGAGAACATAGCGAAACATTGTGCACTTCTAACTGGTCTTCTATACTTCTCAGTGCAAGGCTGAAACTGTCTTCTAAGGAGTAAGATCTCGCAAAATCTTCAGAAAGGGACTCTTTGAATTCATTCCACAAAGCGACGGGTTCCGCAGGGTTGCAGAAAACACAGATGAAGCAAAAAAGCTGTCTTAGCTGCTGTGGCATTTGAAAAGCTGATGCTTCTACCAGAGTATTTTTCCATTCTTCGTCGTCTTGCAGCAGATGCCTTGCACGGCAGGCTTCCTTGAACGTTGAATACTCCACACCTTCGTAAGTTCTTAAGTCGGCAAAACTCTTCGCTCCTTTAACGTGACACAGCAGCAACCTCAGATGGAAACGCTCAACATCTTTCGGGCTAACAGAATACATTCTTGAAATGATGTAATCTCCAAGTCTAACTCGTGTCTGCCAGGCATGATTCCTCCAGGTGAAATGTTTAGGAATTTCAGCATACAGGTAACCATTCGCTTCGGGAACTGTCCTGTTCAGTTCAAACCATCCGGTGAGCATGGTATTTTTCTCGGCAGCTCTCTGGAAAGCATTCCTTTCTTCGGATTCGGCAAAATAGACGGGCTGCAGGTTTTCCAAATGAACCGGTAGTCGTATGATGGAGTGCGACTTAGAATGCATTCTTTTTTCAAACAGCCTCCACGCTGCTTCAGGGGCAGACACGTATCTTGCATTTAAGAAGCATTTGATCTCGTCCCACATTAAAGTTCTATCTCCAGATTCTTCCAGAACAACTTTAGCTGCATCATGACCCTTGTACACGTATTTGAACAAATACTTCACCGATTTTATGGAGCTGCATACTTCAATGTTTATGTGGGTGTTGTACTTTTTCGATAAATACGGATTGTAAGGAACGACCCATCTGTTATCGATGGCATGACCCTTGATCACGATAAAGTTTCCATCGTCCCTTCTTCTGTAGAGTGGGTAGCCATTCACGTTCTCTTTAGTTTCTGCCTGAAACGGTTTCGGAAATCCTTTCGAACATACACCATCACTCATGCAGGGAGAGTTTCTATTCAGTTCACCGCAGGGTCCGTGAATCATCGATGACTTCACAATGTTGTGTAGCTCCGGATGTCGAGTAGCATCTGGAAGTTCAGCACACACCAGCGAGTCGATGCACTCTGCATCTCTTATTTTGTCTTCTTCCGCTAAAAACAACAAAAGGTGCATATGAGGCAATCCTCTCTTCTGAAATTCGATGACGTGTATATCTGCAATGGTCGCACCTAAGATGTGATTCTTTGTCAAATCTTGCATCAAAGCCGTTTTCTTCAGGTCAAATACCCTCGAAACGATGTCCGGGCGATCGTGAGCCTTCTGTCCTGGGAATAAGTTTTCTGTTATTTCCGGCCATTTAGGGTTGCACGTGAAAGTCAAAAACAGATCCGGTTTACCAAAGTCGTGCACAATCGCCATCGAGTCCTGATAATTTTGCTGCATGCAGCGAGGGCTTCCTATAAACGTTGACGGAAGTATAACCGGTATTCCAGGGCGGACGCCCGTCTCTTGACCAACTCTGTAAATGTGATTGGCAAGACCCATGTAAGTTTCCACTCTCAGATTCGTCTGATGGCTCCGGAGGTACGCAATCCTGTTGCCTTCAACTTTTACGTATGCATCCACGAGATACTGCTGAAACAATTTCCGGCCATACAAAATCGGGTTGTAGCAATCTCGTCGTACGGACACCCTGTGACTGTAAAACTGTAACTCTGTGTATTGCTGTCCGACTCTGAATCCTTGCTCGCCGTGAGGAAAGAAAAGTACGTACGTCATGGGTTCCAAGTTGGGATTTAAGGTACTGATGTTGATGAGACCGCCACCTCTCGGATGGATCACGATGTCTCGGTTCGATGGAGGAGCGCCGTCCGTACTCTTGAAGACGACTGCAACTTCATTTTCTTTCGGAGCATTGTAACGTCCCCTGTGCTCGCCTGCAGCAACACTTTCACCCTTGATGTACATGCGGATATCCGCAGCAGTTTCGGCACCTTGCTCTCGTACAGTTTCTTCTTCGAATTCCTTCAGCATCTTGTAGGCTTCCGCATATGGATTAACGTTCCTTAAAACTGTGTCCAACTGTCTCAGGAGTTCGGCGTTCAGGGCAACATTTCCAAATATGTTCATTCTCTGCCTGAGGGCTTGATCTGAATCTAAAATGTACAGCTGAGCATACTGTTCTTGACCGGGATGAGGCGGATGAAGGTGGCTCGTTCGATGATATATGGCACCGTGAATCCTGAAGCAGTAGGGACCCGAACTCGAAGGCATTTCTATATTGGCACCCAATGAAGCAAAACTGAGCAGGCAGTTGTAAGTACGTATGTTGGCAAAAAACTCTTCAGAAAACGGGTGGTTCCCATTCATTAAATTGTGCCATTCTTCTGGATATCTTCTTTCAGCTTCGACAATTTTCCCATTGTTACAGCAGTGCATGTATCTTCCTCTTGCATTCCTTTCTCCCGTAAAGAACAATCCGTTGCAGAGATCGCAGGAAGCTTCCATTGAACCGGCGCTGTGTTGCTCAACATAAACTTCGAGTCCACATCTTCCTGCATTGTGAAGAGTGCTGCGTGAACGTTGTGCTGCATTCATGCGTAGCCTGTCTTCTCGTACGGACATTGTTTCTTCGGATAGGACTTGTCTGTGGCGTGCAGCGTCTCGCGTTCTTCGTGTAGCAGCGTCCTCTTCCGACTCTTCCGCTCGAACTTGACGATGACGATGAGAGTCCAGTCTGTGCCTCCTACTGGTTTCTTTTTCACTTTCTTGAGCACGCAAATTTTCTTGACATTGGGATTGCCTGCTGAGTCTCCTAATGGTTTCTTGTTCCGTTTCTGCAGCACGTAAATTTTCTTGATGTTGAGCTTTCCTGCCGAGTCTCGTAGCGGTTTCTTCTTCCGTTTCTTGAGCGCGTAGGTTTGCTTGCCGACGCACTTGCGTGCTCAGTCTCGCAGCAGTTTCTTCTTCATTTTCTGCAGCTCGCCGTAAACTCTGTGCTTCAGCTCTTCGTCTTCTTGATGCATCTCCTGTAATGCCTCTTTTCCGTTTCGGCATTTCAGTACGTTAAAAAAAGCACTACTAAAATATTAACTCGACTCAAAAAATTGACTACGCAGATGAAAGAAAAAAATTGCTCATTAAACCAATACTGCTGGAAAAAAAATTAATGCATTCTATATGTATACAACACAAATTTTAAAATAATCCTAGACTAAATGAAAAATTTTCCACTTAAGAGCAAATTAATTTTAAAAAATCAAAAATGTAAAACAAAAACTTCCCTGTTAAAAAATTGCTGGCAAATAAGAAATAATATGGGTAATATTATGAAAAATTCCAAGCACAGATAAAAATTATGAAAATATTTCTAATAATTAGGTCAATCTGAGAACAATGCACATAAACAGAAAATGAAAACCTAAACACAAAATAAATAAAAGGTATAAATACAAATATAAATTAGGAACTTCTGAAATCAATTCTGAAATTCAAATAACAAACCTAACAAAATAACAAATCTAATAAAATATAGAACATTCGATCGCCTTAAAACGATAATTGTTATCGCACACAGGAAAATGTCAAAAATATAAAATGTAAATGCAATTTATCGACCAACAATAACAGAAATATAAAACACGAATGAATAGATCTTTAAAAAAATACAAAATAATACATTAAATATATAAAAAGAGTCACCAAGTTAATGTTCCGAAGAATTCTCAAGTTCTAAACTAACAGGAGCATATAAAAGTCTAAAATACTACTTTAAATTACTAAAACTACAAATATAAATGCAAAAAACAATCAAATATCCTGAAAAAAGAAATAAAGATTAAGTGCAATGAGTAATAATAAGAATATTTACGAAATTTGAAATGCTGGAAAAAATTGCGAGGGTCTCCTTCCAAATCCAAAATTCGTAAATAAATTTTTTGTTGCCAAACCAGGAAACTAAACTTTTGATTCTATTTGATCTGTTGCCAGACCGGGAAACAAAACTTTTTATTTTATCTATGACGTCATTTACTCGACTTATCAAGGGCATAAACCAATCTACATTCAACCATTCAACTAACGACAACTAAATGAAGAGAATGTTTCTATTTTTAGTTTTATTTTAGCTTTTCAGTTTATTCCTTTAAGTTATTTTAATTTTTTATTCTTAGTTTGTTAGTGGCGAACGGCCTTGGCGTTACCATAGCATTTTTATCTGGGAAGACTGCCGAGACTGTTGCCACTCGGAAGACTGAGTGCCGAAATTATTGTTTTCGCAGTTTTTAATTAATAACTCCGCGGATTATTGTCGTACGAAGATGGCACCGGTATCGATGGATTTGTTGATTTTTTTCGAATCCAGAGATATGCGTTTCAAATTCCAACTCGGCGCCGTTCCCAAGTTATTCGAGAAAAACGAATTTGGCACTCGGCCAAATCCCTAAAACAGGGAAAACGGGTGAAAGAAAGTGCAAAACGTAGGGAAACGTAGGGGAAAAAGCAGTTTTTAATTAATATCTCGGCTAATTAAAGTCGCACGAAGATGCCAATGGTCAATATGGCGAGCCACGGGAATTCTGAATCCAACGGTACCTTCCGCTAAGCTCTACACCCAGCCGTTCTTGAGAAGATGATGTTACAAACACACAAACAGACAGAGGCACACAGATTTTAATAGTATAGACTAGCGGGCAAGCCCGCCAGCTGAGCGGGCTGAAGCCCGCTTATCATTGTTCTTTTTTAAAAGATATCCTATGTTAAATTTGGCCGGTATTGAAAAGTTGAACTGAACTACCATTTTTTAGCGGCATTCCGCGGGCTTCCCCCGCTTTTTTCACCTATGCATCCAGAAGTTACCGCATACGCTATACTTATGCGGAAAATCACGAAAACACCCATGCTTCCAGCCCTTTCGCGGGTATTCGAAATTTGGACCGAAATACCAGTGTTCAGCGCTTTTGGGCGGGAGCCCGCCCAAAACAGTGTTCACGTGTGCATGCAAAAGATACTGCGTACACCGTACACATGCGTAAAATCACGAAAACACCCCTCCAGCCAGCCCGCTGCCGATTCGAAAGTTGGACCGAAATACAATTTTTCAGCGATTTTGCGCGTGCTGTGCCCGCTTTATTCACGTATGCATGCTGAAGATGGTGCATAAACGATACACATGCGTAAAATCACGAAAACAAACATGGAGCCTGCCTGTTCGCCGGTATTCGAAAGTTGGACCAAATTACCAGTGTTATGTGGCTTTGCGCGGGCTCTGCCCGCTTTATTCATATATACACCCAGAAGATACTCCATACACTATACACATGCGTAAAATCACGAAAACACCCATGGAGCCAGCCAGTTCGTCGGGATTCGAAATTACCGCATTACCAGTATTCTGTGCCCGCTTTATTCACGTATGCATCCATGAGATACTTTATAAACGATACACATGCGAACAATCACGAAAACACCCATGCAGCCAGCCCGCTCGCCGAGATTCGAAAGTTTGAGCGAACTACCAGTGTTCAGCGGTTTTACCCGGTATCCGCGCGCTGTATTCACGTATGCATCCAAATTTTATATACAGTACCCCGGAATTCGAAAGTAGGACCGAAATACCAGTGTTCAGCGATTTTGTGGAGCGGACTGCGCCCGCTTTATACACATGAGCATGGAGAGGATACTGCATAAACGATACACATGAGTTAAAGCAAGAAAACACCCGGGGAGCCAGCTCGTTCGCCAACACCGAAAGTTGGATCGAACTACCAGCGTTAAGAGGTTTTGAGCAGGCTGCGCCCACTTTTATCACATATGCATCCAGAAATCACTTTATACACTATACACATGCGGAAAATCAGGAAAACACCCATGCAGCCAGCCCGCTCGCAGAGATTCGAATGTTTGACCGAACTACCAGTGTTCGGCGGTTTTACCCGGTATCCGCGCGCTGTATTCACGTATGCGACCAAATTTTATGTACAGTACCGCGGAATTCGAAAGTTGGACCGAACTACCAGTGTTCTGTAGTTTTGCGCGGGCTGCTCCCGCTTTATTCAAGTATGCATGCAGAAGATACCGCATACACGTTACACATGCGAAAAATCCCGAAAACACACATTGAGCCAACACGGTCGCTTGGATTCGAAAGTTGGACCGAACTACTAGTAATCAGAGGTTTTGAGCAAATTTCGGCCGCTTTATTCACTTATGCATCCAGAAGATGCTGCGTACACGAGGCACATGCGTAAAATCACGCAAACACCCATGGACCCAGCCCGTTCGCCGGGATTCGAAATTAGGACCGAACTACCAGAGTTCAGCTTTATTCATTTATGCATCCAGAAGACACTGCATACACAACAGATATGCGTAAAATCACAAAAAACATGAGTGTAGCCTGCCTGCTCACCGGGATTCGAAAGTTACCGTATACCATCTCTAAGGAGCAAAGAAAAATCTTTAATCTAAAAAAAAAAAAAAGTGTGAATTTAATTTTTATTGGTGCGAACTTATTTAAAATATCATTTGCATTAAAAGATAATATCTAAATTAAGTGCACGTATCTAATAACATAAAAAAATATATTATTCCAAAAAATCAAATTTATTATTAAAAAAATAACAACATATTTTTAAAAAATAGTTTTTTCAGATTTTTTAATTAATATCCCAGCTGATTAAAGTTGTACAACTTCAAGAACGTCATCATTTAAATTTAATGTAATATAATAACTTTTATTCAATATCAATAAAAGAATTAACGTGACAATCATCCTAACCTGAAATTAAAAAAAAATTGTGAAAAGTAGCTGTTTATTTAAAATGCCTACATTAACGAAATATTTTTAAAATACAGTTAGGTAACATGCAATCGCGTGCTTTATTCAACTTTAGAATATAACCTTGATTTGTATCTGCGGCGATTCAAGAAACTGTTGCAATCGGAAAAATGAGCCCGAAAATTAGCGTTTTCACAGTTTTTAATTAATATCTCAGCTGATTAACGTCCTACGAAGATGAGAATGGTATCATTGGATTCGTAGAATTTTTTGGAATCCGCAGACACCTGCCTCGAATTCCAACTCAGCGCCGTTCCATAGATATTTAAGAAAAAAGAAATTGACACGTGACCTTTCGCCAGCACAAATCTCGAGCGGAAGCAATTGTCATCCCCCCGGAGCTTTCGAAAAAGCAATTTTATCTCAGCTAATTCTGAGACGGTTGCCACTCCGAAAAATGAAATAACGTTTTCGCAGTTTTTAATTAATAACTCCGCCGATTATTGTCGTACGAAGATGGGACCGGTATCGATGGATTCGTTGATTTTTTTCGAATACGGGGATATGCGTTTCGAATCGCAACTCGGAGCCGTTCCGCAGATATTCGAGAAAAACGAATTTGGCACTCGGCCAAATCCCTAAAATAGGGGAAACCCGTGAAAGAAAGTGCAAAACGTAGGGAAATGTAGGGAGAAAATCAGTTTTTAATTAATATCTCGGCTAATTAAAATCGCACGAAGATGCCGATGGTCAATCCGGCGAGCCACGGGCATTCTCAATCCAACGGTACCTTCCGCTAAGCTCTACACCCAGCCGTTCCCGAGGAGATGATGTTACAAACACACAAACAGACAGAGGCACACAGATTTTAATAGTATAGACTAGCGGGCAAGCCCGCCAGCTGAGCGGGCTGAAGCCCGCTGTTATTGGCCTTTATTTGAAAGTTGGACAGACCGTTCGCCGGGATCGAAATTTCGAGCGAACTATCGGTGTTTAGAGGTTTTGAGCGGGCTGCGTCCGCTTTATTCACATATCCATCCTGAAGATCCATCCTGCATACATGATACACATGCGGAAAATCACGAAAACACTTAGGCACTCAGCCCGCTCGCCGGGATTGGAAAGTTGGACCGAACTACCAGTGTTCAGCGGATTTCATACATGATACATATGTTCAGCGGATACTGCATACATGATACATATGGCTAAAATCACGAAACCACCCATGCAGCCAGCCCTTTCGCGGGTATACGAAAGTTAGACCAAACTACCAGTGTTCAGCGGGCCGCGCCCGCTTTATTCACCTATGCATCCAGAAAATACTGCATACACTATACACATGCGGAAAATCACCAGAACACCCATGCAAGGAGCCCGCTCACCGCGATTTGAAAGTTGGACCGAACTACCGGTGTACATCGATTTTACCTGCGCCCTCTTCATTAAGGTATGCAGGCATAAAATACTGCATACACGATACACATGCGGAAAATCACGGAAACACCCAAGCAGCCAGCCCGTCTTCCGGAATTCGAAATTTGGACAGAACTACCAGCGTTCAGCGATTTTACCCGTGCTGTGCCCGCTTTATTCACGTATGCATACACAGGATACTGCATATACGTTGCACATGCGGAAAATCATGAACACACCCATGGAGCCAGCCCGCTCGCCGGGATTCGAAAGTTGGACCCAACTACCTGTGTTCAGCGGATTTGCGCGGGCTGCACCCGTATTATTCACATATGCATGGAGAAGATACTGCGTACTCGATACACATGCGTAAAATTACGAAAACACCTATGCAGCCAGCCTATTCGTCGGTTTTCGAAATTTGGATCGAACTACCAGTGTTCTGCGCCCGCCTTATCCACGTGTGCATCCACAAGATACTTCATAAACGTTAAAAATGCAGAAAATCTCGAAAACACACATGCTGTCAGCCCGCTTGCCGGGATTCGAAAGTTGGACCGAACTACCAGTTTTCAGCATTATATTCACGTATTCATCCAGAAGATACTCCAAACACGATACACTTGCGTAAAATTACGAAAACACTCATGCTGCCAGCCCGCTCGCCAGGATTCGAAAGTTGGTCCGAACTACCAGTGTTCAGTGGTATTGCGCAGGCTGCGCCCGCTTTATTAATGTATGCGCCCCCAATATCTTGCATACACAATACACATGTGGAAAAGCACGAAAACACCCATGCAGGCAGTCCTTGCGCCGTGATTCGAAAGTTGGACCGAACTACCAGTGTTCAGCGACTCAGCCGCTAATGGGCCGTTGTCCGAAATATAATCACGAATATTTTCGGGTTTATTATTCCAAGAGAATATTCTTTATGAAAATTAATTTTTTTAAACATCAACAGAATCCGCACAAAATTACAAAAAAATTGTTTCACAAGAATACAGTTAAATCAAATTTAAATAACTCTTGCGCCATTGCTGCAAGGAATGAAATTTGAGTTTAAGAAATATTCTCTATTCGTATAAAGCTAACATTCAATTAAATTTTAATTGTAAAAAAGATAATTATTATTTTTGCTGCGAATTAATTTACAATATCATTTAAATTCAAACAGGATATGTAAATTAAGTGGATGTATCTAAAGCCATGAAAAAATGTATTATTCGAAAAAAATAATTTATTATTCTAAAAAATAATAACATATTTAAAAGAAATAGCGCTTTCAGGTTTATTTAATTAATATCTCAGCTAATTAAAGTTGTACAACTTCAAGAACGTCATCATTTAAATTTAATGTAATATAACAACTTTTACACAATATCAGTAAAAGAAATAATGTGGAAATAACCTACCGCCGCAATTATCCTCACCAGACATAAAAAAAATTGCAAAAAGCAGCAGTTTATTTAAAATACCTACATTAACGAAATATTTTCAAAATACAGTGAGTTAACATGCAATCGCGTGCTTCAACTTCAGAATATTAACCTTGATTTTTATTTCCGGCCGTTCAAGAAAAATGAGCATAAAAATTAGCGTTTTCACAGTTTTTAATTAATATATCAGCAGATTAAAGTCCTACGAAGATGAGAATGGTATCAATGGATTCGCAGAATTTTTTAGAATCCGAAGATACCTGTCTCGAATTCCAACTCAGCACCGTTCCATAGTTATTTAAGAAAAAAGATATTGACACGTGACCTTTCGCCATCACAAATCTGGAGCGGAAGCAATTGTCCCCCCCCCCCGGCGCTTTGCAGAAAGTATTTTTATCTCATCTAATTCGGAGACAGTTGCCACTCCGAAAAATGAAGTAACGTTTTCGCCGTTTTTAATTAATAATTCCGCTGATTATTGTCGTACGAAGATGGGACCGGTATCGATGGATTTGTTGATTTTTTCGAATACGGTGATATGCGTTTCGAAGTCCAACTCCTCTCCGTTCCCGAGATATTCCAGAAAAACGAATTTGGCACTCAGCCAAATCCCTAAAATAGGGGAAACCCGTGAAAGAAAGTGCAAAACGTAGGGAAACGTAGGGGAAAAAGCAGTTTTTAATTAATATCTCGGCTAATTAAGGTCGCACGAAGATGCCGATGGTCAATATGGCGAGCCACGGGAATTCCGAATCCAACGGTACCTTCCGCTAAGTTCTGCACCCAGCCGTTCCCGAGGAGATGATGTTACAAACACACAGACAGACGCGCACAGATTTTAATAGTATAGACTAGCGGGCAAGCCCGCCAGCTGAGCGGGCTGAAGCCCATTACTTCAGGGGATGGATGCCTTCGTGGTATTCGAAAGTTGGACCTAACTACCAGTGTACAGCGATTTTACATTTGCTGCGCCCGCTTTGTTAACGTATGCATGCAGAAGATACTGCATGCGGAAAACCACGAAAACACACATGCAGCCAGCCCGCTCGCCGGGATTAGAAAGTTGGACCGAACTACCAGTGTTCAGCGATTTTACCGCTCAGCTGCTTGTACGAAGTGTAATCGCGAAAATTTTCGGGTGTGATATTCCAACAGTATACTCGTTGTTACAATTCCTTTATTTAAATTCTTTTTGGTAAACTCCAACTGCTGTCTATATATTTTATACTTAACATCTCTTTTGTAATTATGTTTCATAACAGTAAATATATGCCTTTAAAATAGTAGAAAACATTTAAAAGCATTATGTTACAATTTTTTCATGCTCGGAAGTAATACTTTTAATTGCGAGCAAACCTTTGATCTTAGTCGTAACTGTAACTGCTTTCGGCGGCGTTTGTTTACATTTTTCAAGCGTGGGTTTTCGAGCTGATCAGTTTTCGTCAGTTATCTTTGTTTACCTTCTAAAAATGTTCTTCGAAGGGTCTTCTAAGACTCTTGATAATATTTTAGTCGTGAATTTGTTCTATTTTGATTATACTGGTAATTTTTTTTTTTTACTTATGCTATCATAATGCATACTATTAGCAAGTAGTATCATAAACCCAAAGCATCAGCGGTTCTAAAATAAAACTCGTGCATGTGTGAAGAATATTCATGGCAGATGGTCATTTGTAGATGCTGTTACCGCAGAAAAAATTGCTGACACTTAAAATTTAGCGGATATGACAAATGATAAAAGTCCAGCGTGAAAATCAATTGTGAATACAACTGCGAGTGTAAAGGCAGCTGAGTTGAAAACAACTTTTCAATCTACATCAAATTCTAATCAAAATTTGATTGAAAAGTGTTCCTATATTTTAATGAACGGCGAAATGTTTGTTGCATAATGCTACAACAGTTCTTCAGATGTAATATGAAAGGGAATGTTTGGCTATTGAACTCGTTTGCAAATTGTGTAAGAAGGTGTTAATTTTAAAAAATCAAAAATTGTAAAACCAAAACTTGCAGATTATAAAATTGCTGGTAAATAACAGAATGTTAAATAATAATATGTGCAATGCTATGGAAATTCTAAGAACAGATAACAATTATCAAAATATTTTGAATAATTAGGCAACGACCACAGGAAGTGTCATTTTTACTTCCGTGTGTAATGTAGTGGTGTAGCGTATTCAGCTACGGCAAAGCACTCGAGTGCAATCTGCGTAAGGGAAGGGATGCCTTCTTGTCGGCTTTTTAAAGGAAAGTGGCATGGGGAAAATAACAAAAACACCCATGCAGCCACCCCATTCACTGGGATTCGAATGTTGGGTGTTTGTAAAAGACGCAACTTTGTGGAACAAACTCATTTGCTCATTACAGTCCTATCCCTCGAGTATATCAAATATCATGTGAATCATGCCCATGTCTTGCATCTGCTGCACACCTTGTTCCATCATTGTGTGGATATAGCTCATATTGTGTCAATAGTGTTGTATGTGTCCAATATCCCCTGTATATACATTTGAAAATATATATGTACATACATATAAACCAAATTAGTTAGTCGCCTGTTTTTATCGCATTCAAAATAAATAAATAACAGAAAATAATTTTTAAAATCTACCGAGTAAGTATTGCAGATGGGTGGGCTGCACCCACTCAATTCTTTGCTGGTGTCTAAAATAGTTTCTGTGTGAAATTTGTGGAAATATTTTGTATTTAAATCAAAAACAGAAAAATAATTTTAAATCTATGATTAAAATTGTTTTTCCCACTTTCATTATTATTAACACGAAACCGAAGGGACTGAAGAATTTTTTCGTGTTAAAGGATATTGAAATAAAAAATAAAAAAAAAAAAATAAAAACATATTTTCAACAAAATTAAGTTTATTAGAGTACATTTTATTTGCACAGATATGCATATAGGCATGTATTTAATAAAAAATCAATGAAACAAAATCATCCACAAGAACTGCATTATTCATTTCGTTTTCTTTGTCGGAATCTGCATCAATGATATTTTTTTAGCTTTGAACAAACTCCAAAATATCCTTGTCTCCAATTATTTGGGGCTGTACACACATTATCATCAACTACTGCAACTGTTGTTCTTTGGATAACACAGTAGGGCAGCACACAGAAACTTTTCCAAACGTTTCATAAAATGTCAGTCGTGTGAACCCGTAAAATATTTTACTGTACCTATGTCTAATATAAAATGTAAATGCAATTTATCGAGCAACAATAACAGAAATATAAAACACGAATGAATAGATCTTTAAAAAAATACAAAATAATACATTAAATATATAAAAAGAGTCACCAAGTTAATGTTCCGAAGAATTCTCAAGTTCTAAACTAACAGGAGCATATAAAAGTCTAAAATACTACTTTAAATTACTAAAACTACAAATATAAATGCAAAAAACAATCAAATATCCTGTAAAAAGAAATAAAGATTAAGTGCAATGACTAATAATAAGAATATTTACGAAATTTGAAATGCTGGAAAAAATTGCGGCGGTCTCCTTCCAAATCCAAAATTCGTAAATAATTTTTTTGTTGCCAAACCAGGAAACTAAACTTTTGATTCTATTTGATCTGTTGCCAGACCGGGAAACAAAACTTTTTATTTTATCTATGACGTCATTTACTCGACTTATCAAGGGCATAAACCAATCTACATTCAACCATTCAACTAACGACAACTAAATGAAGAGAATGTTTCTATTTTTAGTTTTATTTTAGCTTTTCAGTTTATTCCTTTAAGTTATTTTAATTTTTTATTCTTAGTTTGTTAGTGGCGAACGGCCTTGGCGTTCCCATAGCATTTTTATCTCCGACGACTGCCGAGACTGTTGCCACTCGGAAGACTGAGTGCCGAAATTATTGTTTTCGCAGTTTTTAATTAATAACTCCGCGGATTATTGTCGTACGAAGATGGGACCGGTATCGATGGATTTGTTGATTTTTTTCGAATCCGGAGATATGCGTTTCGAATTCCAACTCGGCGCCGTTCCCAAGTTATTCGAGAAAAACGAATTTGGCACTCGGCCAAATCCCTAAAACAGGGAAAACGGGTGAAAGAAAGTGCAAAACGTAGGGAAACGTAGGGGGGAAAAGCAGTTTTTAATTAATATCTCGGCTAATTAAAGTCGCACGAAGATGCCGATGGTCAATATGGCGAGCCACGGGAATTCTGAATCCAACGGTACCTTCCGCTAAGCTCTACACCCAGCCGTTCCCGAGGAGATGATGTTACAAACACACAAACAGACAGAGGCACACAGATTTTAATAGTATAGACTAGCGGGCAAGCCCGCCAGCTGAGCGGGCTGAAGCCCATTACTTCAGGGGATGGATGCCTTCGTGGTATTCGAAAGTTGGACCTAACTACCAGTGTACAGCGATTTTACATTTGCTGCGCCCGCTTTGTTAACGTATGCATGCAGAAGATACTGCATGCGGAAAACCACGAAAACACACATGCAGCCAGCCCGCTCGCCGGGATTAGAAAGTTGGACCGAACTACCAGTGTTCAGCGATTTTACCGCTCAGCTGCTTGTACGAAGTGTAATCGCGAAAATTTTCGGGTGTGATATTCCAACAGTATACTCGTTGTTACAATTCCTTTATTTAAATTCTTTTTGGTAAACTCCAACTGCTGTCTATATATTTTATACTTAACATCTCTTTTGTAATTATGTTTCATAACAGTAAATATATGCCTTTAAAATAGTAGAAAACATTTAAAAGCATTATGTTACAATTTTTTCATGCTCGGAAGTAATACTTTTAATTGCGAGCAAACCTTTGATCTTAGTCGTAACTGTAACTGCTTTCGGCGGCGTTTGTTTACATTTTTCAAGCGTGGGTTTTCGAGCTGATCAGTTTTCGTCAGTTATCTTTGTTTACCTTCTAAAAATGTTCTTCGAAGGGTCTTCTAAGACTCTTGATAATATTTTAGTCGTGAATTTGTTCTATTTTGATTATACTGGTAATTTTTTTTTTTTTACTTATGCTATCATAATGCATACTATTAGCAAGTAGTATCATAAACCCAAAGCATCAGCGGTTCTAAAATAAAACTCGTGCATGTGTGAAGAATATTCATGGCAGATGGTCATTTGTAGATGCTGTTACCGCAGAAAAAATTGCTGACACTTAAAATTTAGCGGATATGACAAATGATAAAAGTCCAGCGTGAAAATCAATTGTGAATACAACTGCGAGTGTAAAGGCAGCTGAGTTGAAAACAACTTTTCAATCTACATCAAATTCTAATCAAAATTTGATTGAAAAGTGTTCCTATATTTTAATGAACGGCGAAATGTTTGTTGCATAATGCTACAACAGTTCTTCAGATGTAATATGAAAGGGAATGTTTGGCTATTGAACTCGTTTGCAAATTGTGTAAGAAGGTGTTAATTTTAAAAAATCAAAAATTGTAAAACCAAAACTTGCAGATTATAAAATTGCTGGTAAATAACAGAATGTTAAATAATAATATGTGCAATGCTATGGAAATTCTAAGAACAGATAACAATTATCAAAATATTTTGAATAATTAGGCAACGACCACAGGAAGTGTCATTTTTACTTCCGTGTGTAATGTAGTGGTGTAGCGTATTCAGCTACGGCAAAGCACTCGAGTGCAATCTGCGTAAGGGAAGGGATGCCTTCTTGTCGGCTTTTTAAAGGAAAGTGGCATGGGGAAAATAACAAAAACACCCATGCAGCCACCCCATTCACTGGGATTCGAATGTTGGGTGTTTGTAAAAGACGCAACTTTGTGGAACAAACTCATTTGCTCATTACAGTCCTATCCCTCGAGTATATCAAATATCATGTGAATCATGCCCATGTCTTGCATCTGCTGCACACCTTGTTCCATCATTGTGTGGATATAGCTCATATTGTGTCAATAGTGTTGTATGTGTCCAATATCCCCTGTATATACATTTGAAAATATATATGTACATACATATAAACCAAATTAGTTAGTCGCCTGTTTTTATCGCATTCAAAATAAATAAATAACAGAAAATAATTTTTAAAATCTACCGAGTAAGTATTGCAGATGGGTGGGCTGCACCCACTCAATTCTTTGCTGGTGTCTAAAATAGTTTCTGTGTGAAATTTGTGGAAATATTTTGTATTTAAATCAAAAACAGAAAAATAATTTTAAATCTATGATTAAAATTGTTTTTCCCACTTTCATTATTATTAACACGAAACCGAAGGGACTGAAGAATTTTTTCGTGTTAAAGGATATTGAAATAAAAAATAAAAAAAAAAAAAATAAAAACATATTTTCAACAAAATTAAGTTTATTAGAGTACATTTTATTTGCACAGATATGCATATAGGCATGTATTTAATAAAAAATCAATGAAACAAAATCATCCACAAGAACTGCATTATTCATTTCGTTTTCTTTGTCGGAATCTGCATCAATGATATTTTTTTAGCTTTGAACAAACTCCAAAATATCCTTGTCTCCAATTATTTGGGGCTGTACACACATTATCATCAACTACTGCAACTGTTGTTCTTTGGATAACACAGTAGGGCAGCACACAGAAACTTTTCCAAACGTTTCATAAAATGTCAGTCGTGTGAACCCGTAAAATATTTTACTGTACCTATGTCTAATATAAAATGTAAATGCAATTTATCGAGCAACAATAACAGAAATATAAAACACGAATGAATAGATCTTTAAAAAAATACAAAATAATACATTAAATATATAAAAAGAGTCACCAAGTTAATGTTCCGAAGAATTCTCAAGTTCTAAACTAACAGGAGCATATAAAAGTCTAAAATACTACTTTAAATTACTAAAACTACAAATATAAATGCAAAAAACAATCAAATATCCTGTAAAAAGAAATAAAGATTAAGTGCAATGACTAATAATAAGAATATTTACGAAATTTGAAATGCTGGAAAAAATTGCGGCGGTCTCCTTCCAAATCCAAAATTCGTAAATAATTTTTTTGTTGCCAAACCAGGAAACTAAACTTTTGATTCTATTTGATCTGTTGCCAGACCGGGAAACAAAACTTTTTATTTTATCTATGACGTCATTTACTCGACTTATCAAGGGCATAAACCAATCTACATTCAACCATTCAACTAACGACAACTAAATGAAGAGAATGTTTCTATTTTTAGTTTTATTTTAGCTTTTCAGTTTATTCCTTTAAGTTATTTTAATTTTTTATTCTTAGTTTGTTAGTGGCGAACGGCCTTGGCGTTCCCATAGCATTTTTATCTCCGACGACTGCCGAGACTGTTGCCACTCGGAAGACTGAGTGCCGAAATTATTGTTTTCGCAGTTTTTAATTAATAACTCCGCGGATTATTGTCGTACGAAGATGGGACCGGTATCGATGGATTTGTTGATTTTTTTCGAATCCGGAGATATGCGTTTCGAATTCCAACTCGGCGCCGTTCCCAAGTTATTCGAGAAAAACGAATTTGGCACTCGGCCAAATCCCTAAAACAGGGAAAACGGGTGAAAGAAAGTGGGAAACGTAGGGGGGAAAAGCAGTTTTTAATTAATATCTCGGCTAATTAAAGTCGCACGAAGATGCCGATGGTCAATATGGCGAGCCACGGGAATTCTGAATCCAACGGTACCTTCCGCTAAGCTCTACACCCAGCCGTTCCCGAGGAGATGATGTTACAAACACACAAACAGACAGAGGCACACAGATTTTAATAGTATAGACTAGCGGGCAAGCCCGCCAGCTGAGCGGGCTGAAGCCCATTACTTCAGGGGATGGATGCCTTCGTGGTATTCGAAAGTTGGACCTAACTACCAGTGTACAGCGATTTTACATTTGCTGCGCCCGCTTTGTTAACGTATGCATGCAGAAGATACTGCATGCGGAAAACCACGAAAACACACATGCAGCCAGCCCGCTCGCCGGGATTAGAAAGTTGGACCGAACTACCAGTGTTCAGCGATTTTACCGCTCAGCTGCTTGTACGAAGTGTAATCGCGAAAATTTTCGGGTGTGATATTCCAACAGTATACTCGTTGTTACAATTCCTTTATTTAAATTCTTTTTGGTAAACTCCAACTGCTGTCTATATATTTTATACTTAACATCTCTTTTGTAATTATGTTTCATAACAGTAAATATATGCCTTTAAAATAGTAGAAAACATTTAAAAGCATTATGTTACAATTTTTTCATGCTCGGAAGTAATACTTTTAATTGCGAGCAAACCTTTGATCTTAGTCGTAACTGTAACTGCTTTCGGCGGCGTTTGTTTACATTTTTCAAGCGTGGGTTTTCGAGCTGATCAGTTTTCGTCAGTTATCTTTGTTTACCTTCTAAAAATGTTCTTCGAAGGGTCTTCTAAGACTCTTGATAATATTTTAGTCGTGAATTTGTTCTATTTTGATTATACTGGTAATTTTTTTTTTTTTACTTATGCTATCATAATGCATACTATTAGCAAGTAGTATCATAAACCCAAAGCATCAGCGGTTCTAAAATAAAACTCGTGCATGTGTGAAGAATATTCATGGCAGATGGTCATTTGTAGATGCTGTTACCGCAGAAAAAATTGCTGACACTTAAAATTTAGCGGATATGACAAATGATAAAAGTCCAGCGTGAAAATCAATTGTGAATACAACTGCGAGTGTAAAGGCAGCTGAGTTGAAAACAACTTTTCAATCTACATCAAATTCTAATCAAAATTTGATTGAAAAGTGTTCCTATATTTTAATGAACGGCGAAATGTTTGTTGCATAATGCTACAACAGTTCTTCAGATGTAATATGAAAGGGAATGTTTGGCTATTGAACTCGTTTGCAAATTGTGTAAGAAGGTGTTAATTTTAAAAAATCAAAAATTGTAAAACCAAAACTTGCAGATTATAAAATTGCTGGTAAATAACAGAATGTTAAATAATAATATGTGCAATGCTATGGAAATTCTAAGAACAGATAACAATTATCAAAATATTTTGAATAATTAGGCAACGACCACAGGAAGTGTCATTTTTACTTCCGTGTGTAATGTAGTGGTGTAGCGTATTCAGCTACGGCAAAGCACTCGAGTGCAATCTGCGTAAGGGAAGGGATGCCTTCTTGTCGGCTTTTTAAAGGAAAGTGGCATGGGGAAAATAACAAAAACACCCATGCAGCCACCCCATTCACTGGGATTCGAATGTTGGGTGTTTGTAAAAGACGCAACTTTGTGGAACAAACTCATTTGCTCATTACAGTCCTATCCCTCGAGTATATCAAATATCATGTGAATCATGCCCATGTCTTGCATCTGCTGCACACCTTGTTCCATCATTGTGTGGATATAGCTCATATTGTGTCAATAGTGTTGTATGTGTCCAATATCCCCTGTATATACATTTGAAAATATATATGTACATACATATAAACCAAATTAGTTAGTCGCCTGTTTTTATCGCATTCAAAATAAATAAATAACAGAAAATAATTTTTAAAATCTACCGAGTAAGTATTGCAGATGGGTGGGCTGCACCCACTCAATTCTTTGCTGGTGTCTAAAATAGTTTCTGTGTGAAATTTGTGGAAATATTTTGTATTTAAATCAAAAACAGAAAAATAATTTTAAATCTATGATTAAAATTGTTTTTCCCACTTTCATTATTATTAACACGAAACCGAAGGGACTGAAGAATTTTTTCGTGTTAAAGGATATTGAAATAAAAAATAAAAAAAAAAAAAATAAAAACATATTTTCAACAAAATTAAGTTTATTAGAGTACATTTTATTTGCACAGATATGCATATAGGCATGTATTTAATAAAAAATCAATGAAACAAAATCATCCACAAGAACTGCATTATTCATTTCGTTTTCTTTGTCGGAATCTGCATCAATGATATTTTTTTAGCTTTGAACAAACTCCAAAATATCCTTGTCTCCAATTATTTGGGGCTGTACACACATTATCATCAACTACTGCAACTGTTGTTCTTTGGATAACACAGTAGGGCAGCACACAGAAACTTTTCCAAACGTTTCATAAAATGTCAGTCGTGTGAACCCGTAAAATATTTTACTGTACCTATGTCTAATATAAAATGTAAATGCAATTTATCGAGCAACAATAACAGAAATATAAAACACGAATGAATAGATCTTTAAAAAAATACAAAATAATACATTAAATATATAAAAAGAGTCACCAAGTTAATGTTCCGAAGAATTCTCAAGTTCTAAACTAACAGGAGCATATAAAAGTCTAAAATACTACTTTAAATTACTAAAACTACAAATATAAATGCAAAAAACAATCAAATATCCTGTAAAAAGAAATAAAGATTAAGTGCAATGACTAATAATAAGAATATTTACGAAATTTGAAATGCTGGAAAAAATTGCGGCGGTCTCCTTCCAAATCCAAAATTCGTAAATAATTTTTTTGTTGCCAAACCAGGAAACTAAACTTTTGATTCTATTTGATCTGTTGCCAGACCGGGAAACAAAACTTTTTATTTTATCTATGACGTCATTTACTCGACTTATCAAGAGCATAAACCAATCTACATTCAACCATTCAACTAACGACAACTAAATGAAGAGAATGTTTCTATTTTTAGTTTTATTTTAGCTTTTCAGTTTATTCCTTTAAGTTATTTTAATTTTTTATTCTTAGTTTGTTAGTGGCGAACGGCCTTGGCGTTCCCATAGCATTTTTATCTCCGACGACTGCCGAGACTGTTGCCACTCGGAAGACTGAGTGCCGAAATTATTGTTTTCGCAGTTTTTAATTAATAACTCCGCGGATTATTGTCGTACGAAGATGGGACCGGTATCGATGGATTTGTTGATTTTTTTCGAATCCGGAGATATGCGTTTCGAATTCCAACTCGGCGCCGTTCCCAAGTTATTCGAGAAAAACGAATTTGGCACTCGGCCAAATCCCTAAAACAGGGAAAACGGGTGAAAGAAAGTGCAAAACGTAGGGAAACGTAGGGGGGAAAAGCAGTTTTTAATTAATATCTCGGCTAATTAAAGTCGCACGAAGATGCCGATGGTCAATATGGCGAGCCACGGGAATTCTGAATCCAACGGTACCTTCCGCTAAGCTCTACACCCAGCCGTTCCCGAGGAGATGATGTTACAAACACACAAACAGACAGAGGCACACAGATTTTAATAGTATAGACTAGCGGGCAAGCCCGCCAGCTGAGCGGGCTGAAGCCCATTACTTCAGGGGATGGATGCCTTCGTGGTATTCGAAAGTTGGACCTAACTACCAGTGTACAGCGATTTTACATTTGCTGCGCCCGCTTTGTTAACGTATGCATGCAGAAGATACTGCATGCGGAAAACCACGAAAACACACATGCAGCCAGCCCGCTCGCCGGGATTAGAAAGTTGGACCGAACTACCAGTGTTCAGCGATTTTACCGCTCAGCTGCTTGTACGAAGTGTAATCGCGAAAATTTTCGGGTGTGATATTCCAACAGTATACTCGTTGTTACAATTCCTTTATTTAAATTCTTTTTGGTAAACTCCAACTGCTGTCTATATATTTTATACTTAACATCTCTTTTGTAATTATGTTTCATAACAGTAAATATATGCCTTTAAAATAGTAGAAAACATTTAAAAGCATTATGTTACAATTTTTTCATGCTCGGAAGTAATACTTTTAATTGCGAGCAAACCTTTGATCTTAGTCGTAACTGTAACTGCTTTCGGCGGCGTTTGTTTACATTTTTCAAGCGTGGGTTTTCGAGCTGATCAGTTTTCGTCAGTTATCTTTGTTTACCTTCTAAAAATGTTCTTCGAAGGGTCTTCTAAGACTCTTGATAATATTTTAGTCGTGAATTTGTTCTATTTTGATTATACTGGTAATTTTTTTTTTTTTACTTATGCTATCATAATGCATACTATTAGCAAGTAGTATCATAAACCCAAAGCATCAGCGGTTCTAAAATAAAACTCGTGCATGTGTGAAGAATATTCATGGCAGATGGTCATTTGTAGATGCTGTTACCGCAGAAAAAATTGCTGACACTTAAAATTTAGCGGATATGACAAATGATAAAAGTCCAGCGTGAAAATCAATTGTGAATACAACTGCGAGTGTAAAGGCAGCTGAGTTGAAAACAACTTTTCAATCTACATCAAATTCTAATCAAAATTTGATTGAAAAGTGTTCCTATATTTTAATGAACGGCGAAATGTTTGTTGCATAATGCTACAACAGTTCTTCAGATGTAATATGAAAGGGAATGTTTGGCTATTGAACTCGTTTGCAAATTGTGTAAGAAGGTGTTAATTTTAAAAAATCAAAAATTGTAAAACCAAAACTTGCAGATTATAAAATTGCTGGTAAATAACAGAATGTTAAATAATAATATGTGCAATGCTATGGAAATTCTAAGAACAGATAACAATTATCAAAATATTTTGAATAATTAGGCAACGACCACAGGAAGTGTCATTTTTACTTCCGTGTGTAATGTAGTGGTGTAGCGTATTCAGCTACGGCAAAGCACTCGAGTGCAATCTGCGTAAGGGAAGGGATGCCTTCTTGTCGGCTTTTTAAAGGAAAGTGGCATGGGGAAAATAACAAAAACACCCATGCAGCCACCCCATTCACTGGGATTCGAATGTTGGGTGTTTGTAAAAGACGCAACTTTGTGGAACAAACTCATTTGCTCATTACAGTCCTATCCCTCGAGTATATCAAATATCATGTGAATCATGCCCATGTCTTGCATCTGCTGCACACCTTGTTCCATCATTGTGTGGATATAGCTCATATTGTGTCAATAGTGTTGTATGTGTCCAATATCCCCTGTATATACATTTGAAAATATATATGTACATACATATAAACCAAATTAGTTAGTCGCCTGTTTTTATCGCATTCAAAATAAATAAATAACAGAAAATAATTTTTAAAATCTACCGAGTAAGTATTGCAGATGGGTGGGCTGCACCCACTCAATTCTTTGCTGGTGTCTAAAATAGTTTCTGTGTGAAATTTGTGGAAATATTTTGTATTTAAATCAAAAACAGAAAAATAATTTTAAATCTATGATTAAAATTGTTTTTCCCACTTTCATTATTATTAACACGAAACCGAAGGGACTGAAGAATTTTTTCGTGTTAAAGGATATTGAAATAAAAAATAAAAAAAAAAAAAAATAAAAACATATTTTCAACAAAATTAAGTTTATTAGAGTACATTTTATTTGCACAGATATGCATATAGGCATGTATTTAATAAAAAATCAATGAAACAAAATCATCCACAAGAACTGCATTATTCATTTCGTTTTCTTTGTCGGAATCTGCATCAATGATATTTTTTTAGCTTTGAACAAACTCCAAAATATCCTTGTCTCCAATTATTTGGGGCTGTACACACATTATCATCAACTACTGCAACTGTTGTTCTTTGGATAACACAGTAGGGCAGCACACAGAAACTTTTCCAAACGTTTCATAAAATGTCAGTCGTGTGAACCCGTAAAATATTTTACTGTACCTATGTCTAATATAAAATGTAAATGCAATTTATCGAGCAACAATAACAGAAATATAAAACACGAATGAATAGATCTTTAAAAAAATACAAAATAATACATTAAATATATAAAAAGAGTCACCAAGTTAATGTTCTGAAGAATTCTCAAGTTCTAAACTAACAGGAGCATATAAAAGTCTAAAATACTACTTTAAATTACTAAAACTACAAATATAAATGCAAAAAACAATCAAATATCCTGTAAAAAGAAATAAAGATTAAGTGCAATGACTAATAATAAGAATATTTACGAAATTTGAAATGCTGGAAAAAATTGCGGCGGTCTCCTTCCAAATCCAAAATTCGTAAATAATTTTTTTGTTGCCAAACCAGGAAACTAAACTTTTGATTCTATTTGATCTGTTGCCAGACCGGGAAACAAAACTTTTTATTTTATCTATGACGTCATTTACTCGACTTATCAAGGGCATAAACCAATCTACATTCAACCATTCAACTAACGACAACTAAATGAAGAGAATGTTTCTATTTTTAGTTTTATTTTAGCTTTTCAGTTTATTCCTTTAAGTTATTTTAATTTTTTATTCTTAGTTTGTTAGTGGCGAACGGCCTTGGCGTTCCCATAGCATTTTTATCTCCGACGACTGCCGAGACTGTTGCCACTCGGAAGACTGAGTGCCGAAATTATTGTTTTCGCAGTTTTTAATTAATAACTCCGCGGATTATTGTCGTACGAAGATGGGACCGGTATCGATGGATTTGTTGATTTTTTTCGAATCCGGAGATATGCGTTTCGAATTCCAACTCGGCGCCGTTCCCAAGTTATTCGAGAAAAACGAATTTGGCACTCGGCCAAATCCCTAAAACAGGGAAAACGGGTGAAAGAAAGTGCAAAACGTAGGGAAACGTAGGGGGAAAAAGCAGTTTTTAATTAATATCTCGGCTAATTAAAGTCGCACGAAGATGCCGATGGTCAATATGGCGAGCCACGGGAATTCTGAATCCAACGGTACTTTCCGCTAAGCTCTACACCCAGCCGTTCCCGAGGAGATGATGTTACAAACACACAAACAGACAGAGGCACACAGATTTTAATAGTATAGATAGATAGCCAAATCATATTTTGGCTGATAAACTCGCACTGCCTTCAGCACCATTTCTTCTTTCAGATAAAGTGGCTTTATTGTTTTCCTGTAAATATCATCTTGTTAACATTTTCAAACACCTGATTGAAGAAACAATCTTCCCATGCTGCTTAGTTTTTCTATAAGGTATTCTCTGCACATGGTGTTCTATGATTGATGCTTCTATTGGGTTGGCAACTAAGTAATTGCAAATTTTTTTTTTTTTTTTTTTTTTTTTTTTTTTTTTAGAAAATCAAAGACAATTTTTTCAACGACTAATAACTTTATTCTGTATTGCTCATTTTGATCAATGACCTTTTGCCATCTTTCAGGCAGCATAACAATCACACGTTCATAAAACTTCTGGTTTTTATTAGCAAAAAACTGAATCAGGTACGATTTGACATCATCATCATTATTGAAATTTTTACCATTCAAGGAGTTTTGTAAAGGTCGAAACAAAAAGTAATCAGATGGTGCAAGGTCAGGACTATATGGTGGATGTGGCAAAACATCCCAATTAAGCTCCAATAATTTTTGCCAAGTGACCAAAGATGTGTGTGGCCTTGCATTGTCATCATAGAATACAACACCTTTTCGATTTGCCAATTCGGGCCGCTTTTCTTCAACTACATTGTTTAATTTCGTTAGTTGTTCAGTGTAGACATCAGAATTGATCGTTCGGTTGAGTGGTAAGAGTTCAAAGTAAACTTCGTAATCCCACCAAACTGATAACAAAACCTTCTTTTGATGAATATCATCTTTTGATCTTGTTTGAGTAGGTTCACCTGGCCTGCTCCACGATCTTTTCTGCTTGATATTGTTGTAAACAACCCATTTTTCATCGCCAATTATCAGCTGTTTTAAAAATGGATCATTTTCATTATGCTTCTTTAGCAAATCGCAGCTGTTAATGTGTTTCTTTCAGTTCGTGAGGAACCCATGTATCGAGTTTTTTAACATAGCCAAGTTGTTTTAAGTGATTTTCAATGCATGTATGTGATACATGAAGCTTCTCTGCAATCTCACGTGTTGTACTGTGATGATCCGAATTGATTATTGCTTTGATTAGGTCGACCTTTGCTAATCGACCTTTGATTAGGTCGTCATTAACTTTAACTGGACGACCAGAGCGTTTTTCATCTTTGAGTGAAAAATCACCAGAACGAAATTTGGCAAACCAATTTTGACACTGCCTTTAAGGCTTTGTCACCATAAACAGCACATAACTTTTTATGAGTTTGCGATGCGTTTTTCCCTTTGCGGAAATAAAAAAGCAAAATATGATGAAAATGTTCCTTTTGATTTTCCATTTTCAACGAACGCCACACGAAAACTACGCAACCGATCAAAAAACTTTTTTACTGATTGACAGCTGAATTTCCAGCTATCAAATAACAAAATGTGTTTTATGTTTGTACTATGTCTACAACCCTAAAAATTCAACTGAAGCCATCTATGAGTGAAATCCGCAATTACATAGTTGCCAACTCAATACTTTCTTTCCCTGTGAATTATGCAAAGTTCATCAGTGCACCTCCTCTCTGTGTTGCCATTGGTCCTTTACAATGATCTTCTTTGCAAAAGTTCTACACCATTACTTTTCATCATATGTTATTCCAACCCCATTTTTAGTTTTTCAGTGTGCTCATCAATTTGCGCAGGAAAAAGATTAATGTTGTCATTCGAAAATTTTGAAATTGTTTTACTGTAACCATAACTTGGAAAGCTCTATTGCTTTAAATCATCACAATCTCAAACATATGCATGTCTTCAAATAAAAATATCTAACATTTCATTTCTGTTAGTTGAATGGATAGGCCATTAGGGGCTCATATATCAGGGAAATTTTTTTAATGACCACTCTGTGTATTTGGGAAGTAGTGTGAACAAGCTGTTCTACAATAGCATAAGTTAGGAAATCAGAGTGTATTTAAAATAATTTAATGTATAACGAAGTTCATTTGTCACATAAAATTCTTATGTCATTAAATTAATATTCAAAAGGCTTGCATTGGTTTTACCATTCCAAAATTAGTGTTGCTAGTCATTTCACTGTAATTTTATTTTTAGTTCTTAACTTCTGATTTCCTGCACATCCACCAGAGACCAAGAGGTAAAGTCACTAAACACTGTTAGTTTGGTCCAGGGTTTTAGTCCCGATGAATGGGCTCGCACCACGTGCACTTTCATGGTTCTTTCCATGTGTAACATATATGCAAGCCAGTTTCCCTAGAAAGTCTGCCATGAAGGCATCCCTTCCCTTAAAGCAGATAGCCCTAAAGAGTTTTGTCATAATCTCAATAAACCAAACCAAACTTGATATCCTGCTTTAATATAATATGATGATTTATTTTTTAAAGTTAATGCATTTATTGATTTTTATTTATTTGTTTGTTTAGAAGATACCAGTATTGAAGCACGAAAAAAGAAGATATTAGAGCGTTCTCAGAAACGAGCTCTTAGTAGTAGTGTGCTGTATGAATTGCGAAAAGAATATGATACTGGGCCAGAGGAAATAAAGGTACTGAAATAGCCTCTTACTAAGTTAGGGTTTTCTTAAAACAACCTAAAAATGTTAGAATTCTTCACCTGAAATATAGATATTCCTTCTTTCAGCTTTATACATAGTATATAGACCATATGCTATTATTTTATCAAAACAAACTTTAAATGTTTTTGGTTATATGTAACTAATTTTCTACTTCTTTCATAATTTAATCATACACATTGTAAAAATGTTTAATGCAAGATAATTTTTTATTGATTTTATGTGTTTTGGGCTGTGCCATTAAAAACAGTCATTAAACAGGAATTGGACTTCATTGTCATGATGGATTGCTTACTTTTGGATGAATGCAGATTTTTTTATGCATTATGCTGTCCCATGTGTTTGTGTTTTTTGTTACTATTGATTGAAAATGTAATGAAATTTTGTCAATGATTTTTATAATTTAGTTAATTAGTTTCTCAAATAAAATTCAGATTTTAGCCAAGTTATTATTTAATTGTAAATTTTTCTTCAATTTTATTTTACTTGGTTATCTTCTGATCTTATTGCATTGATGCATGGATTGATGTTGTTAGATTTTGATTATCTTGGCAATGTTTTACCTTTCATAAAATTTGAATAACTTGAATTTTCATGAAATGATTGTTTATGCATTCTTTATTAGAGTACATGTTCTTAATTTATCTTCTTGATTCTTAAACAAATGTATATTAATGTATTTTAATATAATTAATATTTGGATTATTATTTAAATATTTCTAAGTATGCATTTATACTGGCTGTATGTCTATATATAAGGCGATAGAATTTTGTGTTTACTTTTTAATGAAAAATATTTTTCACATATCTCAATTCTTCAATCATTTTTAGTCACTGGAATGAACCAGTGATTTGGAAAAAAAAATAATATCTAATATTCCTTTCTAATGTAAAGAAAATCCATGGTAACAAAATGTTTACTATCTTAATATTACTAAAAAATTACAAATTTGTAAATTGGAATTTATCTAAACTTCAAATTACAATTATTTTACTTTATTAGCTTTCTTAGTTTAATTTGAAATATAAGAATATTAATATGAGTATTCTCCTTTAATTATAATTATGTATAATACATGTAATGTATATATATATATATAATATATTTTTTATAATATACTTTCTCAGTATAAGGATATTGTTAAAAAGTACTGGACAGCCCGTGAACTAAGCGCTAATGTTTGGCATTTGTGAAATATGTATTTGTGTGTGTGTGTGTGCAGTAGTTGTTTTCAATTTGAAAAAAGAAAATATAGTGCTTTTCTGCTATTGGGACCAGGCACATCGTCAAATGTTTTGCTCAACTCGCCAAGAGGTTCATAAAATGTTGTCATTTTCCTTTAACAGGGTAATATTTTATAAAGTTAAGGCGCTAATGTCTAGACTGTCAGTTAAAATAGGTGGCACTGTCAAAGTAGATAGAAGTCTGCTACTGGAAAGGATATGACAGTGACGATACAGTGTGAAATGGCAAAATAAATTTTAGTGCAGCATTGGCCCTAATCAATTAGATTCTTATTTAGTGGAGTTTATGAGGTGGCAACTGTGTTCCAAAACACGAATGTTTTCAGATATTTTAAATTATATCCACAGATTTATGCCTCAGCATTACTATTAATTCAGTAAGGCAATTGGCATTTCTTTGAGAAGTTGTTTAATTTTAATTAAGAATTTATAAACTTTCAAATATCTGTTATGTTATTTTTCCTTGATGAAATTTTCTTCAATTTTAACAACATCATAAGTATTTTAGCAATTACTTTTATGCTTCGAATTTTTTTTGCCAAATCATCAGCATTTAGCAATATCTGAATCCAATCCCAGAAACAGAAACATACTGAAAGTGCATAAGCTAGAGTGTCATATTATGGTCATTTTAGTCTTGTGACCCTTTTAATAAATAAATATGCAAAATTTTAATTTGTATGTGTGCAATCTAAAGTTTCAGTTCATATGTTATTTCTTAATATTTTAGATAAAAAAGTTATCCTGTAATATACAAAAGTGGCCGGAAGGAAGAAAAAAATTGCCAAAATTCTGTGACTAAAAATCTAAGAAAGTTATTATACAATTCATGTATTATATAGAAATACATAATACAAAATTTGAATTTTACTCTTTTTTTTTTTTTTTTTTTTTTTTTTTTTTGTAAATAGTGATTTGAAACTAGTGCCTCTAACTTCATGTTTGTAATGCAAAAGATAAGTTTTGCAAATTCATATTTGGGATTTGAACATAGCAGCTCTCTGTAGTAGTATTTGTGCATACTCTCCAAATTTTTAAGTATTCTCAAACAAGAATTGATTTTTTTTATCTTACTCAACTACAGTCAAAAGTCGTTAATCCGGACTCGTCGGGACTTCGGCGATTCCGGATTATCGATTTTTCCGGATTATAGATCATCAGTTTAAATCTCGTAAGATGGCATGCAGAAATTCTAAAATTAAAAATATGAAACCGTAATTTATGAAATAAAGAACAATTATGATCTAAAGGGTATCAAAATTTGCAAAAAGAAAAAGCTTAATATTTATTTGTTTACTTTATTAAACATTTCTTTCAATGTAAGTTGTTTAAGTTTTGCTTCGTTTCATGTGATAATACTTTCTCTTTAATTCTATTAAACAGACATAATTTCTTGTTCAGTTACAAAGTTCCGCTGTTCAAGTCCTATAATTGCTGTGTCTAGAACACCGATTAATTTGTCAATCGAAATTTTTTCGTTTTCAATAACCTCTGTCACTTTCTTCGCTATCGAAAGCGAATTATAATGACGAGGAACTTGTTTTAAATCATATCAAAGACGGAGCATATCAAGATGAAATGCTACATTTGGTAAGGAATTATGAGCCAAATAAAATAAAAACATCTGCGCTGAAGATAAGGATAGTGTTGACAGATCAACTTCCAATTCATTACGCGCCCGCCGCGGCGATCCCCCCGCCGAGCAGCGTGAAATTGATAAACAGATTTCGAATTTCAAAACATACTTTCGCTTTAGATCCTTTACATATTAACAAATATATATCGGAAATTCTATTTGATATAATCGAAAGTTTAAGCTTACTTTTATAAAATTGCTCTTACAGTCTGCAAAAAATAATAAGCCGGATCCAATTCGAAAATTAAGGAACAACGCAATCATCAACATTAACTGAAATAGATAATTAGATAATTTTAGCTTATACGTCCATTATACATAAAACGCGCACGCGAAAACGTATTCTGCACTTGCGCACACTCATATGAGCAGTCGTAAAAGGTCTTACGCGCACGCGTAAACGCCAATGTACATGTGTCAACGCGGCGCATGCGCAGAAAGTTTTTAGTTTTGAGGTCCGGATTATAGATCATTCCGAATTATGGGCGTCCGAATTAACGACTTTTGACTGTATTGAAAATGCTTTCCTTACTCTCTTTCCCTCTGCGAGAGATCAGTATATAAATTTAAATTTCTCTTAGTTTTGGCAAATACATCTTATGTTTGAAATTGTTAAAGTTTGAATGTCTGCCTTATTTGGCTCACATTTAAATTGAAACTTTTGAAAACATGTTTAGTTTTTCAGTTATTTTATCCCCCTCTTAAACACCTTCTCTATATAGTGGGATCTGAAAATGTGAAGACTTGCTGCATTAAATCTAATAGAGCTAATAGAGTTATAATACTAAAACAGGTTCAATTCTGCAATCCTTCTTAGAGGTCTTTTAAAGATTTCTTAAATCCATTCTTTGAGTAAACTTTGAGATCAAAATCATTGTGTTTTAACTTTTCTTTACTGGAAATGGTCTGTCATTTAGTGAGCATGCTATCTCAATAAATAGTTGAAGTTGCATCCCAGGAAAAAATTATCCTTAATGTAAGAATATCTGAAGTATAACATGCCTTTGGTGTAATCTTTCTAGAATTTCAGCTTGCGCTGATAATTTCTTGACTTCCACATAATTATGTATACTTAATTTCCACATGGCAAAAAAGTGCTATTTTGAATTTATGATTTCTCTATTTTGTTGAGAGATTTTCAACAATTGCTTGCCTTCTTCATTTACAGAAAAAATCTTAGTTTTTTTGTTGTTATGGAAAAAAATATTTTAGACCTGTACAAACCCTGCTTCATCATCAATGACACATGGACTCAGAAACGCTTTTAAAGTTAATTAGTTTTCAAATCATTTGATCTGTTGGCTTATGAAATTATAGCAACTTGCTTATTATTATTTCAGAAACTAACAGTAAATGTCAGTGTTATCTGAAAATATTCAAATGAGGCAGAATGTTGCATAATAAGTTTTCTACAACATTCATAATTATTCATTAATTATTTTCTGAAACAGGTACAGAAATTTATGTGCCGCTCGACCCACGTAATTTTTCACATTGCTAACTAGAAACATCCAACATAGTGCAATAAGATGTACTAGAGGAATTATGTAATGTAATTGAGACCTGCTTCTCAGTGCTTGGGGATTGGGTAAAATATATTTGAACAGTTCAGTGGATCTGTAGTACATGCATGGCCACTCTCAATCTCTGAATTGTTTGGATCATGTTGTATGTATATGTACATGCATTTTTAAAATTGATTTACTGCATTGTTTATTATGGCAAAGCTGCTAAAAGTTATCTGCATATTTTTATGAAAAAGAAAATATTCTTGTTGTAGCAAAATGTACAGATGTTTACATAATGATTATTTTTAATTATAGATAACTTTAGACATCTTTTTATAAAAGTATATTTTATAGGAAATGATTGATCCACATAAAATTAAGTTGAATGAAGAAATGAAAGAAAGAACCAGGTAATATTTTACATAATAATATATTTGTTTGAAGATTTTTTTTAATATTATACCAGTTTTTCACAATAAATTTATGTATTTTTATGATTTTAGATATGAAGAAGAATACATGCTGCGTTTGCCAATGACAAAGAAACAAAGGGTAATTTTTTATCATTATTTCTTAATTTAGTAAACTTCCATAATAATGGGAAACTTACTTGTAAATATATGAAATACTTACATTTGCACTGCTTCTTAAAATTATCTTTACGTTGTAGTAATCCTTCCTTTTATTTATTAACTAAGTGTAGAGGAACCTAGTGAACTAATAAGAGAATAGTTGCTTAAGTTCATAAACAGAAACGTCAAACTCAAGAAGGCTTAATTGCTCAGACTAAAGGTGTACAGTTGGTCCATTTCTCAGGATGTACAACAAACCTTCCACTTTTGCTTAAACTCAAAAAGTTTTTAAATAAGAACTTAACTAATGTCTAGCTAAAGAGATTTAACCAAAGCTAGCACAGTTTTAAGTAGTTAGGTCCTAAATATCGAATTAGCTAGCAAAGCTATCAAGGGCCCATAATACAGCCGAGCGTAGTAATAGCTTAGAGAGACGTGGCCAGAAGGCAAACATGCACTAGTCAGAAACTCTGATTCTCTCTCTCGAAGTCAGTGGAACTTCGATTTGAATACCTCTCCTTCTCATTTGCATTTAATGTGATTATAAAAACACATTCTGGGAAGGAATTTGTAAGCTGAAATTAGGAAAGGAGCTTTAAAATAACTGCTATAAACTTAGTGTTGTTTTTAAAATTTTAGTTCTTGAGAGTTCTTTAGAAAGAACCTTGAGAGATAAATGCAGCGATATGTGTAGAACCAATGTTCTCTGCTACAGAAGTGTAAATTGCATTAAGTAGAAAACATAAGATTTAGTCGGTTACTTTCTTTCAATTTAACAAAATGGATGAACATATTGTGTCAGACTATAACATATTAGTGAAATTAGACAATGGACAACATATGAATGTACTTGACTGGTGCAACATGATTTAAGCCTGTTTCACAGTCCATTCATACAGGCAGGTACTTGCCGATGTAGAAAGATTTTCCGGAATGCTTAGATAGATTCCTATTTCCACTGTGCAGTTCCTTGTTAGGACTCTATGTATCACATTTCTGCACCATGCTCGAGAGAAGTCTCTCTCTTTGTCAGGAGGACTTTTCCATTCACCTTTTCTGCTCAGCACACTCATGAACGGGAGGAATTCAAATTTTCAACACTTTCCCTTTATGAGCTGAAAAAGAGAACAAAACAAAAACAATATTCATTAGTTAAAGTTCAAGTTCTAATTGATTCATGCATTTCCTATGTTTATCTCTGGCAAGATTCTTCATTAAGGCCCGTCTACACGTAGCGATTTTCTCGGCCGACAATATCTGAGATAGCTCGCCTGTCCACACGGAACGATTTTCTCGTCAGTACAGGAATTCACTCAGCCAATCACTATGAAAGAAGTGTTCCCGCCCTCTACAGCGTAACACCATCTACAATTTGTAAACAAAACTTACGGTGGTGTCAAATAATCAAAATAATGGATGACTATTTTAAATTGCTACTATAGATACAGCTACAATTTTGAACTTAGCTACTGCTACAGAAGGGGAAAAAATGCATTTGGACCAGAAATTGGGTCAAACAACGAGAAATTCATAGTGCCTTCGTAATTCCCTGCTCCGGGAGTTGCGTATTGAAGATACAATACAATTCGGAAAGTATTTACGGATGATGCTGTGTGATTTTGATTTTTTGCTAAATTTAGTTTGCAGGAAAATTTAAAAAAAAAAAAAAGTTTTTCTTTTGTGTACTGAGTACACAGGTTACTCCTTTTTTAGTTTATTTATTTATTTTTAAATTTCACTTTCTGGCACTCCTATTTGTGCATTTAAATTTTGAAATAATAAAATAACCATGTTTCAGAAAAAATAAATAGCTATTGTGCTTTAAATCAAAACCTTTATTAATGAATAAATAGACAATAATATCATGAATATCAAACCAATATGAGTAAAAAGTATTAATAAAGAATAAAGATAAAGAATAAAGATTACTACATTACAAAGCAACAGTGTAATTTCAGTGCAAAAATTTTAAATAAGAAATATCATAAAGGTGCAAAGTCTTAAGTAGTATATTTATTGAACATTAAAAAACTAATATCAGCATAATTAGATAACTAATACAGTCTGAAAACTATGATTATATGGCTCTATCAGTTAATCAGCGAATAAAATTTAGCAATATTAAATTAAATTTTTGTGTAATTTGCTTTCGCAAAATTCAATTAACACAAAACTGAGTTTGACTTTTGACTTTCTTTTGATTAGTAGATCTAAAACATGTGCCAACGGCCATTCGAAAAATAAAAAGAAAGACGTTAAAATTCAATAAAAATACCCCACCCGTAGGCGAAAAAATAAAACGTGACTTTAAAGTCATGCAGTTCGAATTTAGTGATGGAGAAACTAAATTAAAAAGTTCTTCCAAGCGCAGAAAGTCCAAAACTAAGGGTGAGGGATCGAACCCACGATCTCGACGTACAGAGAAAAGTTAGTCAGCTCTTTACCACTAGGCTACGATCGCTCATGTAGGAACTGTCAGAAAAGCTATGTACTTCGTCACCTGATTAACTCTCATTTTCGGCGAAGTCAATTTAGTCTCTGCGCTGCTTTATTCTCGACTGGAGATTTTGCTTTTTGAATTTTTCCAATAAGTGCGACCACAGTTTCAAGTAGTTTCTGAATATTTTCATCTAGTACTCATGACATGGCATCATTAATAGTTTTGGGAACTTTTCTTGTGGGAGTTAAAGTCATTTTCACCCGGAATTAGAAAATATTTGAATATATAAAGTAATGGGGAAGATTCTTTTATCAAAATAAAAGAATCCCTTAATTTTTTATTTTTAAAATTTACATTATTCGTGTGCCACAACACAACATTTTCTCTATAGAAATCTATTAGTTGAAAAATTTGAATTTCGCTCCAACGAAATGCAGCCATGTTTATTATTCCAAATGAGGAGAAAAGCACGTGATCACTCAAAGCAATCTTATTGGCTAGAGACCCCGATTTTATCATACGCTAGTGAGCAGTGAACACCAGTTCTGAAATCGCGGCAGAGAACATGACCGATTTTTGGCGCATATGCAGATCCTTAAAATTGTTGCTCTACGAGAAAATCGCTACGTGTAGACGGGCCTTTAAATTATCGCATAGCATTTCTATTGTAGACACATGCTTAATGTTAATTTTTTTTATTGTCATATAACTCTCTTATGTAATGAAACCAAGTATCGATGTTTTGTTCAAGTGTGAAACTGGACTTTTAGTGAAAACTGGATTTTTCTCTAAATGTTGTGCACTTTGATTGTCATTGTACAATACAGTTAATTCTGTTACCTTTTCCGAAATACCTCACTCTTTTTATAGCAACCGCAAATGCATCGCTTCTTTTGAAGCTTCAGTTAACACTGTGTATTATGCTTCAGCGCTTGATAGAGCTACAATTCTTTGCTTGCGTGTTTCCCAAGAAATTGGGCTTCCTCCTAATATGAAACTACAGGCACTAAATGATTTCCTATCGAGAGTATTTTCGGCCCAATCCTCGTCTACATAACATGTAATATTTTCATTTGTTTTCCGATAAGTTATCTTCACGTTTATCATAGATTTAAGATATTGTAGTACGCGTTTTGCTTGAATTCAGTGAAAATATTTCGGGTTACTATTAAATTGATTAAGTCTGCTAACGGAATTTGCAATGTCAGGTCGTGTAGATACAGCTAAGTAAATTAAGGATCCAATTAATGATTGATACTTAATTTTGTCTACTTTTTTATTTTCTTTGGCGATGCTTGATGATTGCATAATTTAATGTTGGGATGTAATGGTGTTGATATGGTTTACATTCTTGCATATCGTACTTAGCCAAGAGTTCTCTTATGTATTGAGTTTGGCTAATTGATACATTTTCATTATGTTCAATGTTAATTCCTAAACACTGTTTTATTTTACCCAAATTCCTCATTTGAAAAGTTTTGCTGAGAGTTTTCTTAATATGTATCATGAAAGATTCACTTTTAGTCAGAATTATTAAATCATCTACATAAATAGCGATTATGATACAGTCATCTGTTCTTTTTTGAACATATATGCAGTTATCTGACATTAAGTTTTCTCAAAGTTTCATCTAATTTCATATTCCAGCTTCTTCCTGCTTGCTTAACCTTGCAGCACGCGCGTATGTGCAAAATTTATGACAAATTCAGTTTTTAATGCACATTTTTTGTATATTGAAGCTGAGACCTCTGAAAGTCATTTCTATTCCTTCTGGTCTACCCTTCTGCACATCACAGAATGTGCCAACAGGAAGTCATTCGACTTTTTTTTTTAAAAAAATGGGCTTTTGTGCTTACATGGCAGCTTTTTCATAAAATTTAGACACGCACGTAGTCATGTTTTAAAATTTGGAAAATATATTTTTCTCAAATATTTTGTAATTTTGTATTATTTTAATTTGAATACATTTGGCTCTGTAAATTTTGTATCCGTTTTCATGGCAAAAAAATATGTGCAACCAGCTGATTTTGCTCGGATTCTTCAGGAATTATGTGATGAAAAAAAGGAAGACAAGGAAACCTTTGGATGGGAGAACAATAGCGATTTCCATTCCTTGTTTTCTTTTATTTCTATTTTTTAGTAATAAATAAAAACATCAAATTTAGTTTAAAGTGTGTTTTTGTAACTAGTAAGAAGTAAATTTCCTTGCAGAAGTAAGTAATGCTAAACTTACTTTTTTTCCTACCAAGATGTTTTCCTTTTTTATTGTCTATACTTGTCTCTGGTGAATATTAAAATTAGCTATGACTTTAAAATATAATTATTAAATAATAAATTAAAAATTTTCTATAATAAAATAGGTCATTGCATTTTCATCTCACAAACATAAGAACTTAAAAATAATTTACTTATATTTGAATGTGATATCATTTGTATTTTGCAATAATAATATTAATATTTTATTTCCTAGCAAATTTATTATCAATATTCACCCATTTCTGTCGTTTTTCGTGCCAAAAACGGTAAAATAACGGATGTCGTAAAAAATACGATACACACATGCTCATGTAAAATTGCCACCCTCGCGGGCTGGAAGGTTAAATCTGTAGATTGACTTTTTCAGCTTGCAGACTTTGCCTTCACGAAACCTTCTGGTTGAGAGGGGAAGATCTCTTCATCAATTTTTCCGTCCAGATAAGCTGTTTGAACATCCATTTGATGTATTTTCAGGTTGTATTCGGCAGCTAAAGTGAGCAATGTTCATACAAAGTTGTAGCGAACTACGGGTGAAAAGGTTTCCGTATAAGTTGTTCCATACTTTTGCAAGCATCCTTTGACAATGAGTCTGGCTTTTTACCGGTCAACCGTACTGTTCGCTTTATTCAGAATACCCATTTGCAACCAATGTGTTTTCTATTTTCTGGCAAATCGGATAATTCCCACAGATTGCTCTTCATTAATGAATTGTATTTTTCTTGCATATCTGTTCTCCAATTATCTGCATCTGGATAAAGCTTCTTCTATAATTTCTGGATCCGCAAAAATTTCAGAATTTACCAAATTAGCGTGTTTTTGGTGATAGATTTTTTTTTTTTATGAACTCTGACCTTGAATTGTGTTTTCTTCGGCTTCTGCTATTCCTTCATGTGGCATTTCAGAATGTTCTTCAGCAGGAACAAATTCTCTGAATTCCTGTTCACCTTCAGTTGAAGTTTTCGAGCTTGTTTCAGATTTCAAGTAAAGCTGGATGATTATTTCTTAAAAGTGAAACATTGATGAAATAAACTGGCCAGACAAATCTTACAAGTTGAATTCTAGTGAATAGACCTGAGAAAATTAGTGCAATTCTTTTAGAAATTTCAATACTTCGAACACCATATTGATCGGAGAATAAAAGTTATTTCTTCATAAGTTCTAAGTAAATCCCTTATAAGAACATAAAATCACATTGTGATATTTGTGTATGAGTTAGGAGGTGTCATATTCTTTTTTAATTAAAAAAATTCTCTGTTTAAGTTCAAGGTTACTCCCCCCCCCCAATATTTTTTTCAATATTATTTGTTTTGTAGTACAATTTTATGCTGTTTGCATTAATATATTAACATTCAATTTTTATTTTTTTTATTTTTATGTTATGAGGCTATGTATTACTCCTAATAGAATTCATTCAGTTTAGTTCATTAGTGTTTAAGCTGATACTTTCTGCATATAAAGAAAAGGTATAAAGTGTAAATTGCATAATTAATACCTCTAAAACACAGGTACAATTTACTTTTTAATGTAAATTTTAAATACATACATTATCTAGGAATGAATAAATTCCATATCATAATATTCTTCATAATCATATGTAAATTTTTACAGTTTTATACAGTGTTATAGTTACGAATAAATTTGACAATATTTATGTAATTCTAAGTTTAAGTTGAATTAATTGTAAATTTTTCAACAATATAAATCTTAAATGTTTCTCAGTATATACTCATATTTCTGTATTTGTGTTTCTTTATAGCATGAAGCAAGGCAACTAACAACAGTTTCAAATTTTAACACAAAATTTGATGATATTTCTGCTTTAGAAATGAGACCAGATGTAAGTTTCCTGTCAAAAGTAATCTGTATTTTTGTGTATACTTTATGAATGTTTTCAGAATTAATGATGATGTAATCAGGGCTGCCATGCTACCTGGAAAACCAGAAAAAGTCAGGAAGTTTAAATATTTTAGTCAAAATCTGAAAAAGTTAGTGAATTTCATGCGGCAATCCCCAAAAAAGCAAGTTTTGCACCAATGTTGGAAGCGATCACTTTCTTGGCACGTTATGTTGCATGAGCATCATTCAGGCTGCTGGCATAGAGCCATTTTTTGCAGCTCCAATCAAATTGTCTTTTAGAAAGGCAAAGTAAGTTTCCAGTAACCTCAAGAATAGAGAGACTCGCATGTGCATGTGCAGTGCATGTTAAATGAAAGAAAATATCTTCCCGTTCATATATAAAACAAAATTGGTTTAATCTTAGTACACACAGGATTTGGTGACATTGTGAGGAGCAGTAAATGGGTCATTTTGGTGTTGGTGACAATTTTCAAAATCGTGCCAAGGCCTTAGCGTATACTACGATTTTACAGTAAAATTCTTTAAACTTTTTTTTTCTCTTTTTAATAAATGCCTTACTTGTCATTTTGCAGTAAAAGAAAAGAAAAACAGTAATCAGTCATCTAAGCTAACTGTTTAATATAACTATAGTCACCAAAATATATTGATTAATGTAAATCAGTTTTTAAGTAATTAACTTTATTTTAATGTTATTTGTACCATTTAAAGTGGCTTCTTCCCTCTAAATTTATTTATTATTAGTTAATAATACTTTCAAATTTCAGGCAATTTTCTCTGGCATAATCCTGAAACTAATTTTACCAATATGATGACATACTATCCCGAAATATAATAGACATACTTTTGCTTATATATGCTGCTAAATAAATATAAAATACCTGAATTTATTTTAAAATATCATTAAATAGATTTCTTTCTTTCATTTAGCTGCAAAATATCTGCAAAAAAAAGAAATTTTTTTATCCAGATTGGCAGATTCTAATCTCAGTCTTCAGTGGAGAAAATGACTCCTAATATAGTTATAATAGCAATGCTTTGAGGATTATGTATTATATATATATATATATATGTAAGTCATATGTAATTAGCAAATTTTTGTGTTTCCAAGTGGTACTATAATTAATTTACCTCTCAGCATAACCGATGGGCACTACGCAGATAGACTGGAATTTTCTTAAAACACACCTGGAAAAGTCAGGGAATTTCTATCTCCTGTTTGAGTGGCAACCCTGTGTAATAAACTACATTGTGATAATGGTAGCACTGGTTCTGATTTTTAGTGTATGATTAGAAATAGACCATATGATTAGAAACCCATTTAAATAAAATTAAAAGAGTGAAAAGAAGTTGATTAAAATAATTGGTTTATTATGTACCTTATTTATAGCACTTGTTTGCTTGTTAATATTAACACTGAATTAAATAATAAGGAAAAGATATATTATTGAGTTGGCAAGAAAGTAATTTCAATTTACCAAATAGACAGTTTGTATGTTCATTTTGTTATTCTGTCAATCTTATGTTTTTTTTTTTTTTTTTTTTTTTTTTTTTTTTTATTTGGCAGCTGTCACTTTTAAGTTGCTATAGAAAGAAGTTCCGAGTATTCTTATTTATAACTGTTAGTTTACTGTCAGTTTTAACATGGAGGCAAAAATAAAGATTTTCAACTTTTTTTTTTTTTTTTTTTTTTTTTTTCCCCTCATTGAGGCTTGCAAAGAGATATATGAAGTTTATGGTATTGATTCCTTAACAGAATGCATGTGTCAGAATTGGTTTAAAAAATTCTGTGTGGCAGAATGGCAGAATTTTCTGTTGAAAATTACCAGTGTTCTGGCTGACCTTCTGAAGTTGATGATGACAATTGAACAGCCACAATTCATCTGAATTGTCATGTAACTGTGGGGGAGATTGCAAAAAAGTTGAACACCGTTATTACACACAACAATTTAAAATCATATGTCTTGGACTCATTACACAAAAATTACACTTCTGTATTCACACAAAGAATCAATATTTGGGATGCCCATTTTCAATGTAATGCAGTCAACCTTTTTTTAAAAAAAAATTATCACTAGTGATGAAAAATTGATCTTCTACATTAACATTAAGTGAGAAAGATTAGGGTCCAAGCATGATGAAATAGCACAAATCAATGACAGTGTGAGGCCTTTAACATATTTAGCACATGTGTTTGAAATTACTGGAGCTTTGTTAGGAAGTGATGTCCCATCTGTCGTATAGCGCTGACCTTGCATCATCATCATCAAATGTTTTAAATGGTAAAAATTTCAGCAATGGTGATGACCTCAAATTGCATTTGGTTGAGTTTTTTGCTGGTAAACCAGAAGACTAGAAGTTGTATGAGTGTAGAATCATGAAGTTCACAGAAAAATGGCAAAAGGTCATTGAACAGAATGAAAGATATTTGACTTTTTATTTTATTTTATTATTATTATTTTTTTTTTAAGAAACTAAGATTACTTTCTTGCCATTCCAATATTTTATTTATCATAAATTATTTTAGACCTCTTAATTTAAAAAAAAAAAAAAATTTGCATTTTATGACTTGCGTTACAATAAAATTTGTTATGCATTTAAGCAGTTATTCATTTGACATTAAAAGCAGGTAGATAATTTCAGCCTTTGTTTGCTAAATCTAAAAAAATGCACCTTTTTAAATAATGATTTTTTTAAATTATAGGCCACTTTTTGAAACCATTAGTTTATAAATTAAGATTGAATTATTATTTATACAAATTTTATTTTTTTATCAATTGCTTCATAAGAAGAATGTCAATTAAGTACAAAAATCATACTGCCAGGAGATTAAAAATGGCAAAATAATCATTAAAGTGTTTTAATGCATAACTTGTATTAATACGTATATATAATTTTAATTTATGTGCATATATTAATACTTTGAAAACCGAAGCCTTCAATAGTCTATATGTTAAAATACCGAACCACCTGAAAGGGTTTTCAACAGTCACAAACAATTTCCTCCCCTCCCTATCCATTAATGCGCAAAGAGTGAAGATTTCAAATGACATCCTTTCTACTTCTAACAAATAAAGATAAGAAACCACAAATGAATCCTTTCGGGACAAGCTCCATGTAGTTAATTAATACAATGCATTTGGGAAAACTGTACCTACTACTACATAGCTTCGGGGAGGGAAGAAAACAACATTAAAATTTCAGTCAGTTGGCATCGTTTGGATGAAAGACCATCTGGGCCTGTATGGTCTGCAAAGAGTTAAATATGATTGTGCTAATCCCTATTTTTCTTTTTATTGTCTATATATAACAAGTATCCAGATTTTGTCAATATATTGGATTATAACAAGTTGTACTTTAAATAATTGCCTCAAATATGGTAACATCATATCATTTATATGTTGGGCTTTATTATTTTGTCACATGTTCACAAAATCTGATTTGCTATTCACAAGATGTGCAAATTCATGTTCAAGTTCTCAGAACATGATCTTTGTAAATTTACTTTTAGGTGCATTTATGGTATTATAAATTTCAATAAATCTAATTATGCTAAATATAATAATTTACTCAAATATCTTAACTGAAATTTCATCAAAATAAAAACTTATATGCTAAAAGTCTGGGGTTTCCTAAATAAGTACACTGCTGGCTATTGTAACTGCAACATCATGAATGAAAGCTCTTTGTAGAATCATATATTTATTTTACAAATACATTATACTGAAAGGATGAAATGATTAAAATTTCAGGTAATTTTGAAGTGCATGTATCAGTATCCCAAGCAGCCACCTCTGTCAATATTAGTAGCTATTATACAGCTGTGGCTGGGCATTGTAATTACTATTGTTTTAGGCCATTTAACTTTAATATAGTGTCAGAGTTCATCTGTTACATTGGCAGGTGGGTATTGTGTGGCTCTTTTCTGCAACCATTGACCAGATGTTTTCAGTTGGTGAGAAATCTTAAAAATGCACTAGCCAGAACAAAAGAAGTCTCTGTTTATTGAAAGAAAATAAGACAGCCTGGACAACTTGCAGTTTTACACTGTTCTGTTGAGGGGGGGGGGGTCGACAAAGGCCTCAAAGATATGGCACAGACAGATATATGCATTGAAACATTGGTAATGTAATGGTGGCTGGTAAAAGTATTGGTTATGCAGGCTAGAGGTGAAAGAAATGTGTAAATAATGACACTCATACCTACTGGGACTGCTGGTTATTTTTGGATTCGGTGCAGTTTGTTAGCCATAAGACTGATTTCACATTAGTTTTGGGGCTGGTCTGTGCCCAGGGTATATTATCCCATACTATGAATCTAAATTTTGGGGCAGTACAGTAATGAATAATGCTAGTTTCCTGTATCATCTCCATTTATGCCTGCCGAATAGATATGGCCATCAGGATTCATCAAAAATAATGCAGGATTCATCAAAAATAATGGCATCCTACTACTAATCCATTCATGTGCATCACTGAACTGATTTCTATGCTCTTGTGTCAAATGATGCTGAAAACAGATGTCTGGGCTGTGTAACATGTCCCTTTTCCTGGCCCAGGCTACACAATTTTTCTGTATAACTTGTTGCCTTGATGCAGATAAGATGTCTGCTATTTCAACCATTAGTAAGTAGTAACCATTAAGATCTGGCCATGCTTCTTTTGCTGAATCCATTGACTGCAGATTCTCATAACAGTCATTGTATCTCAACCAGTCTGAAAAGTAAGTGTGTGGTACAGTAACCAGCAGGCTTTGTAGGTTGCGATTCTTCTGTGACCTAATTTTGAGATGTGCTTATATGAGTGGTAAATTTTTACATTATGGTAACTTGTCGAAACTTTGGCGACCAACCCTGCTACAGCAACCTGCTAGTTTTTTTTTTTTTTTTTTTTTTTTTTTTTTTGAGCCATTTTGTTTTCACAAAGTAAAGGCTTCCCCTTTCCCCCCCCTCAACATTTTTTCCAACAATCTGCTAGCCGAATTCCGCTTATGCTACAACTTTTATGCAACAAAAGTACTTAATCATGACGAAGATTAGGTGCGAAATTGGGTGAAAGTGTAGAATCGCCCACTGCTAGCCGCATTTTTAAGAATTGCATATACACTGTATCCATGTACACGTCAACCTATTTTCACTTAAAAAAAATCCCAGAATTGCACAAAAATGGCATTGCGCACACTCTTGACTTTATCCATATACACATCAGCCTATTTTCACTTAAAAAGTCAAAGCAAATTGACAAAAATCAAATTCTTCGTACTCTTGTAAAAAGCGCCAAACAAATAAGTGGGCGATTCTGCACTTTAGCAGCAAAATTGTTTCTAAGTGCTTATTAGTTAAAATCCCCATTGGAATTTTCCAGAAAATGTCACATTACATGTCTCATAATCTCTCATTTCTCAGAGACAAAATAATCTGTCATTCGAACTGTGTACTTCTCAGATTATTGCTAAAGTCCTAGCTGGTAACCTTTATCGCCTTACCAAAATGTCGCCAAACTACCTGTTACCATATTCTAAAGATTAGCCATATGAGTTTCTGTTTCTTACATAAGGTATGGCATGACTTCTAAAACCAATAATGAGAAGTTTTATTTCAAGATAAAAACTGTGCATTTCAGTCTGTCTTTCTGTGCTGTTTTGAAGAATTGGGTGCATTGCTTTTGCATATAAAATGTGCATGTCATGAAATACTAATCATTTACATACATCAACATGTTCTACCTTTCATGTAATTGATTTTGTATATAAAGTCAAAAGTCTTTAATCCGGACTCGTCGGGACTTCGGCGATTCTGGATTATCGATTTTTCCAGATTATAGATCATCAGTTTAAATCTGGTAAGATGGCATGCAGAAATTATAAAATTAAAATTATGAAATAAAGAGCAATTATGATCTAAAGGGTATCAAAATTTATAAAAAAAAAAAAAAAAAAAAAAAAAAAAAAAAAGCTTAATATTTATTTGTTTACTTTATTAAACATTTCTTTCAACGCGCACATGCGTAAAGCATACATTACGCATAATCGAAATTAGAAAATTGCAACCAGAAAACTATTTGATTTGTATTCGTGATATTCATAATGACGAGGAATTTGGTTTAAATCATATCAAAGATGGAGTACATCAAGATGAAATACTACATTTAGTAAGGAATTATAAGCCGAATAAAATAAAAACATCTGCCCTGAAGATAAGGATAGTGCTGACATATCAAACTTCCAGTTCATTGCGCTCTGCGACGTTTCCCCCCACCCACCGCACAGAGCAGCGTGAAATTGATAAACAGATTTCGGAACGGTTAGAGAAACAAAGGAGCCTTTATCCATTTTTGACAGCAATTCCACTTTTTGTTTGATGGACATCGAAACATGCTTTCCCTTTGTAGATCCAGCATCGGAAATTCTATTTGACATAGAGTTTTATAAAATTGCTCTAACAGTCTGCAAAAAATAATAAGCCAGAACCAATTCAAAGATTAAGGAACAACTCAATCTGCAACATTAATTGAAATAGATAATTTTAGCTTAGCTTATACCATCCGTTATACATTAAATGTGCATGCATAAATGTATTATGCGCATGCATAAAGGTATTACGTGCAATGCGTTGACGCATGCACAGAAAGTTTGTAGCTTTGAGGTCCGGATTATAGATCATTCTGGATTACCCATGTCCGGATTAACGACTTTTGACTGTACTTTCTTCCTGTTCATTGCTTAACAAAACGCATGTGTCAGTTTTTTTTTTTTTTTTTTTTTTAATCATTTGGGAGATTTTTCTGTTGAAAATAAAAATTCTGGCTGTTTTAATAGTTACAATAGCCAGCAGCATATTAATTGACAATATTAAAAATCAAAGCTTTAAAATAAAATATGTGTGCAGTGATCAAAATAACATATGCATTGACCAATATACTACCTATAATAACATTCCACATCAATTTATAGCATACCAGTTTGTAATACTTCATTCTGTAAATTACAAATTATGTTTGTCTAAAATTTTCATTTCACTGTTACATTCACTTAACCTTGGATGACAGTGCTAGATGTGTTACTTGTATATATAGGTTCAGTTTGTTAATTGGTTATGTTATTTATTTTATATCTTCTAAAAAGTTATCTACAACTGAACTCTGCTGCATTTATAAGATATGACATAGTTCTTTTAGGTGCAGCGTGTGCTTTGGATATATTTTTGTTTTCTTTTGCAGTCCCCCTTGAACTTTTGCTTTAATGTCATTAAATGTTTACAGATCTTTCTTCCTGTATTTACTTTAGAGACTCGTAATATTACTTTCTTGGATAAGGTAGAAAGCAAAATGCTTTGATGATGATCAACATTTTTTACCATTGACTTGATTTACAAAATGTTTTATTAAATTTCCTTTTGTTTCATAGTAAAGTATTTTGTATTCTTTTTTCATAAATTGCTCAAGCAAGTTATCAGAAAGCAACAATGATTAAACCCTTTTATTGTACAGACATTATCCTGTATATTTCTTTCTTTTCTAATAATAAACATTAAAAGGGCTATTTTCCAGAATCTTCAAATTAATTATTTAAATTTTTAATATTATACCATTCAGTAATTTTTCTTATTACAAATTAAAAATAAATTACATGGAAAAAAAGTGTTTTAATGTGCATGTTTTAAAATACATTGAATATACAGAATCATATTTGGTGTTGATAATTTACTTTACAAATTTCAAGTGTTAAGTGGCAGAGAATATTAATTCTTATTCGGTCATTTTGTTTCAGGAAGAAGGGTCCAGAATAATAATTCTTAACTGAAGATAATTAAAATTTGAATGTTTCTTTTTTGCTAATCTTGACAATAGTTTGTAAAAATGTTTAATAGATGCTGAAATAGTACACATTCATGCATATAGTAGCAAAAATTTAAAGTCAGCCAAATCACCTAAGGTGTGAGTGTTACTTGGGGGAAAATTGTGTTTTAGATGTACTTGTTTCTGTGCTTTTACTATACACTTTATAATGCTTCAATTACAAATATTTATTAATTCATATTGAAATTTTTTTGAGCGTATAAATCTTATTACATCTAATGTATGTTACATGCATTTGTAGGATGTAATTTTGAAAAAGAAGAGTGGAACAAAAAAGGTATGTATAAATAATTTTGCAGGGGAGATTATAAATTTTTAATTTAATTCGTTTATGCTTTATTTGTTGTCAGAAAATTCTATTTGTCTCTTTTGTCTTAGTTTACACTTCCTCATATTCATTGTTAATATAATTTACTTGTTAAGTACAATGTCAAAATTACTGAATGATTTTTCATTATAAAATCTCTTGCCTACAGCTGTTAACTTTTCTCTTTACTAAAATCAATCAAAAATTATTGAAACTTATGCTAATAATGTTGCTAAAATTCACCAGCTACTCATGAGCAATGACAATTATTCCAAAAGCAGCCGTTATACAATTTTCATTAATTATAACATTAAAAAAATTCTTCACTTTGTTTGTAACTACAAAACATTTGTATCTCAAGATCATATTTCTTTGCCTATCTCTGTAAAAATAAAATAAACGTTTGCTAATATTTCTTAAATATCATCTTAAATATTGGGTTACTACGTGGGGGAAAGGGGAAAAGGGAGGCAATTTATAATTCTGAAATCTAACTGTTCATTTGCAATTCATAGTCTCTGTGGTACAGTATCTTTAAATTAAAATTTCAAACATTCTAGTAAATTAAATCTGGTAGTAAAAATTAACTAAAATGTAGGGCATATAAAGGTTAGTTTTAAGTAATAAACAAAGAGCTAAGAGATTGATTATGCAGCAAATGCCAATTTTTGCTTTTAATCTGATAATTTAAGAGAAATGATTCATGTTTTAGCATATGAAAGATGGTGACTTTAGAATTCAAACGAGTCTCTATCTTGTATTAAAAATGAAATATTTCAAGTGTTGTATGTATCATATCTACAAAAGTCCTTACTCAGTCTCTATTTTCGTAGCTGCTGGTTGTGGACATATATTTCCCATTACAAAAATGTTTAAATATTCATATTTATTCTTGTTAAGTTTTCATCTTTAAAATGTCAATTTTATAAAAATTACAAAATCTAACATTTTATGCATTCCTTTGATCTGTATACTTACATCTAGGAAAATTTTGTACTTAAAAATAACACACAAAAAGTTTGGCTTCCATATGACAAAAAGTGACTTAGATATTTAATTTCAAAATTGGACATTTTTTGACATCACTTTCAATTTTCTTTTTAATCTGAAAATTATACCAAAAAATTCATTAAAGTACAAATATTTTTAATTTTTAATGTAAATAATATTATGAGCTGTGTGCCAGCATTGAAGACTGTAGTTGTTTTCTAGAATACGAATTCTGTGGATAAGATCTCCATTGTAAAGTGATTATAATAATGAGTAAACAATTTTCCTAAATATAAGTATCGGAACTGGAAGAATGTATAAAAGTTAGATTTTATCCCCCAAATTAAAATTTTTTTTGTTGTTGTTGATTTCTTTAAATTTTAAAATGTCAAAATGTGAATATTTGCATCATTTTAAACAGTTTTGTATAGAGAAGTTACAAAATTGTTATGACCAGTTGTTGCTAAAATGCAAGTCAAATAAGGACTTTTCTGGGCATGGTTTATATGTAATTAAGTCTGAATGCTTTACATATCAGAATGAACTGCTTGTTTCTTCCAGGGTAAATTTGCCAAGTTTAAAGGGAAGAAAAAAGGTGATTTTATTTTAGTACCATTTTATCATTTCTCATCTTTTAAACTTTAGTTTAATAACAGAATTGTTGTTGATTATTTTCTTATGTTTAAGTGTGACATTTGAAGTATTTAAATTGTATATCTTCAAAGTTTAAGTTTCATAAAAGTTTTGGTAGTTGAAATAATATATATATTAGAATTTAATTTTCTTAAACTTTTAAAACAGCCCAATTAATTCATTTTTTCTAAATGTATCTGGTTGTAATGAAAGTTTTCCATCAAAATCATTTTTGATAGCAGCATCAACACAGATTAGCATCTCACTGTACACCTTACTGTTGAGAGTTTTACCTTTTTCCAGATACTCTTTGTGGATAATACCACGGCAATCTGACCAGATACAAAGCATGATCTTTTTGTTAGTCAAATTGGCCTTTGCGACACTGCTGACGGGCTGTCGGGTGCAGATCAACTCCCTTTTTGGCCTGTGTTGTTGAAGTAACTCCACTTTTCATAAGTGATGATCCAGTTCAGAATTTTGTTCTTGCATTGATATTCGAGCAAATTAGTGCAGGCTCGAATGCATTTGTCCTGCTTGAATCAGCTAATGTGGCACCCAGTGATTGAACTTGTACGTCAAGTTTATGCGATGCATAGTGCAACTAATGGACATGGCACTTACGTCTAACTCCTTAGCAAGCTCTCGAGTGGTTGCATACTGACCTCCTTCCACAAGTTCTTCCAGGCGGCCCTCATCAACATCAGTAGGCTGGCCAGAGCACTATGCTTCTTGAATGTCATAGTCCTTGTTTTTCAACTTTCGGTACCAAACGTTCACAGTGTCATATGATATAACATTAGTACCTAAAGCTGTATACATGATTTGGTGACATTCTGTACCAGACTTGTCGCAGCAGAACTGTGAGTAAATAATGGTTCTAATTTGGTAGCATGATATTTCCATTTCAGACACCTTAACCCATTAGCTGCTGGTGTTGCGTTGACGCAACGGTCAAAATAAATGCGTATATAAATATAACTAAAGATATTTTATACCAGCAGATGATTTTGTGTAGGGAATATTATGAAGATTGTTTCTGTAAAAAAATATTTACCTTCGACAATCATTTTATTTATAATAATTAATCTCATACTTTAAGCAAAATTTTAGACCGGGTATTTTTGCTGAAAATATTTAACGAAAAATCGCCGTCTTTATGAGTGATCTATTTTTAGTCAAGGTCACCGTTTATCAGAACATTACATCAGTCAGATGTTTATATTTGTGTTGGGAAGGAAGGGAAAACAGGTGTTGCTTTGACGCAACGTCAGCAGGAAACGGGTAGTCAATCTTTTTCACTCATTCCTTTCGATGTTCTGGTTCATGTTCTGGTTGTTTAAAAATGCCTAGAATGAGGTATCTTACATTAGAAGAAGCCCTTCAAAGATTTTTTGATGAAGAAACAGATGATAATGTTAATAACGATTAGGATGAAACTCATATTGTTGTTGTTCCCCCAGAAATTGCAGAGGCTAGTGACGAAGAAGAAAGGAATGGCAATGTTTTAAATAATGATAATGATATTTTATCAAATGATACTGCTGGGGAAGTTGAAATTCACGTAAGAAGTAAGTTTCAGCCTTCTAAAAGCAGTTATAATCATACTAAAAATTTGAAAAGCAGAAGACTGAAATCTTGAAGTGGATAAAAAGGGAACTGTTAGTTATGACTCAGGAAGAACACAAAGAAAGAGATAGAAGAGAAATTATAAAAGACAAAACACAAGGTAAAACTAGTGTACAAATTTTTGATTTTCTTTTTGGCTTAGACATTTACTCTCTTCTCGTTGAACAGACAAATATATACGTTCAGGAAAAAAAAAAAAAAAAAAACAGAATTTATTGCATCTGAAGCCTATATGAGAAGACTTATTGGAATATTATTGCTTACAGGATATCATTCTTTACCTCAAAAAATGTATTGGTCTTTTGATAAGGACATTTCTGTTCCTGTTGTACGAGAATTGACATCACGTTTGTAGTACAGGAATATGAAGCAGAATTTGCATTTGACAATAGTCAAATTGACAATACTGATAAATTATATGAGGTGAGACCGTATCTAAACTTACTAAGTATCACCACTTTTTACTACTGGAAATATAAAGACTCTTTTAGATTTCAGACGCGAGAATGTATTATTTCTTTTGAAAACTCCTATTGAGAGTGTAGAATTAGCCAGAAGTAGATCAGCAACAGTAAGACCTAGTAAATTCAGCATTCAAAAACCATTGCATGGAGATGGTAGACATTTTATCGTAAAGTCTGTTGATAACAAAAGACTTTGTTGTAAAGAGTACCATAGCCAGACTGTTTATAGATACAAAGTATGTAATGTAGCTTTACATCATGATTGTAATCAAGCTTTTCATGCTTGATTCTTTCAAATGAAATAATCTGTATTTGTAAAAGAAATACAATGTATATTTTAATATTAAATTAATTACAAGTAAAGTGATTTGTAGATTTATAAAATGTTATGCAGCTAAAAAGTAATCCTGCACTCCACTCAAAAGAAACATTGAAACATCACACAAGTACAATCCTACTCACTAAACATCTGTAGTCTTATTCCGCTGACGTTGTGCGAACATAACACTCGCTTTTTTCACAGGTAAGAGCATTTTTTTTATTTTCAATGTAAATTTATGTTATAAATGTTAAATTTAATATTTGTTTTTATTTTCATGAGAAAAGAAACATTCCTTATAGTTTTGGCGGTTAATGGGTTAATGATAACAATATTTTTTTACAAATTTCACAACACAGTGTTCTAAAACAGGTCTTTTTCCTTCAAATGCCAAAAAATCTTTTGATGAAATATGATTAAACACGCCAGTGCGAACTGTTTGCTTAAATGATATTTGCAGCAGTGGGAAACTTTCATTAAAACCTGATAAATTCTTTGCCCTGCTAATATTATTTATGGTATAATAAGCCATATTTAAAGTTGTTTCATCATCTGAATGGTTTTTTTTTTTTTTTTTTTTTTTTTTAAGTTTTTTGATCTGCATGTGAAGAACTATATTTTAACAGTGTATATATATATATATATATATATTTTCTAAATTTATATCATTAGTTGAACTTTCATTCCTTAATGCCCATTTTGACTTTTCACCCTTTTCTTTTAGGTTTCAAGAGGAAAAGACATTAGAAGGCAGTATTATAATTTTAGATTAACTATAAATAAATTGTACATTTTTTAATTGTTTGTTTGATGCTTAAAACACAACACATAAAATTATCTTAAAGTAAGAATGGGATTCATTGCATAAAATTATAAAATTGAAAGTATAATGGATTAAATTATTTAATTATTTCCTAAATTAAATAATCTAGCCCATTAAATTTTTGTTGCTGTCGTTGTTGGAAATATCAAAGTATTCTGGATATTTTTATTCAATATCACAAATCACCAAAATCTAAAACAAAGTCTAAAGCAGTAATTACCATGCAGTGAGATTAGTCACAAAACAGTCACACAACTGTGAACTGAACTGGCTTTAAAAATTTAAAGAGTGCATGAATAAAGATTTTTAATTAATTTTATAAATATTTAAGAATTAATGTTTGAAATGCTTATGATTTTATATTCTAAAACATATTATCTTCTGTCGTTAAATGGATAAAACTAACCTGACCATACATCCCGAATTTTCAGTCCCTATCCCGATTTTTACAACTCATTTTTTGGTCCCAAATTTATGGAATTTGTCCCAAACTGTTTCAAGAAACTGCAGTGTGAGAATGTAAAAGTTTAACTGCATATATTTATTTAAGTAGTGTATATTGCAAACTCAGAATTCAAGCATAAGTTAAGAGACACTTGCCATTTCGACCACATAAACAGGTGATTCCCCATCTAGGGTTTAAATTTAAAAAACCATAGTGGGGGAGTTCTATTTGTCATTCCTGTATTTCTCTCCCCCAATAGTTGCAGTTCAGATTTTCACTTACCGATAGCCCTGCAATTTTTAATTGATATTTGATTGTGATTTGAATTTATAATTTGTACATGTATTATTTAATTATCAGCAGTGCATTACATATGCAGAGTTGGCAACTCTCCCGATTTAGGCGGGAGACTCCCGATTTTCGACCGCTCACCCGCCAACTCGATTTACAATATATTTCTCCCGACTTCTTCTTATTCTTAAAATTTCTCACGATTTTTATGGAACTTGGCTTAATACTTCGTTATATGAACAAAAAAAAAAAAAAAAAAAAGTGATTTTGGACGTCTGAAAGCAATTGAATTTTTTCTAGATTATATCTAAAAAACCTTGCGAATCAGATGAGAATTTCTGCTTTGTGAGTGAAAGCTATGCGTATCCAAAAAACATTGTTCTCCAATGGGCATCGAGCTCCACTGTGTGTCATCTGGCCTATATTAGCCAATGAGCACAAAGCAAGCTCAAGGCTGTTATTTGGATGTTCTGTCAAAGAATCTATAGGGAGTGTGTGTACACACTGGCTGTCTTTAAAGAAATGCTTATCTAGAATCCTCGATCAATGTAAATGCTTCGAGAGTTAAAATAAAAGGCTGTATTGAAAGTTATAAAATACCTAAAGTAAATGGAAGTGTAGTTACTACTTCTATTCTTAAAAATAGGTTTGAGAAAAAAAAAGTAATTTCTGCACCATTCAGCAATTCAACTGGCAGTTCTCAAAATAATACTGCAAAATATAAGCATAAAGCTGATACAAATTTCTCTCAAAATAAAAAAATTGCTCAACACACGAAACATTTTCCGATTACTGTAAGTTTAGCTAATCACAAATCTGCTACTGTTCATAACATTCTGAATACGAAAGCAAAATCTGCCACTGTTCATAATATTTGTACAAAAACTGATTAAAGTGTCTTTTTGTTTTCTTAAACGATGCAAGTAATAAAGATGTTTTTTATGTGTAAGGTATTTTGTGTTGCTTGCATTTAAGAATTAGTAACTATTTAAAGTTAATTCATTATTAAAAACTATATTTTTATCATTTTGTGAAAAATCTCCTGATTTTTGAGTGTCATAGGTTGGCAAGTATGCATATGTGTTCAACAGTGCGTTACATACATAAAATTTATCATCCCCTTACGCATTATTACATGGCATCGGAAAATAATTTTTTTGTAATTTGCTGAAATTTAATTGTAGATATAACCATTTTAAATTTTCTTTTCTCATATTTAGATCATAACGTTTTTACTTCATTGTCAATTTTATTTTGCAAATAAGGGTTTAAATTTCTTTTTTTAAATCCGTAGGAACTATGATATGTAATGACATTTCCCTTTTGGCAACAACTTGTATTTTTTATTTATCAGCGGTGCAATTACATATGTGCTAAGGGTATGTTTTACTGCAATTTCATTTTAATTAATTATTTATTTTTACCATATATATATATTTTTTTAGCGATGGGTTCAAAAAGAAAGAAAGTGTACATTTAACAAAGACCTATAGAAGAAACACTCGTTTATTGAAAAAACTATAAGCGATTCTGATGTACGGTGCAATATGTGTTCTTCAAAATTTTTGATTCAGTCTTCGTTGATGCATCCAATCACAAGGAAATAAAACTGTTTCCAGTATTTGTTAGATTTAGAGATTGGAGTTATGGAGTTAGATTAAAAATTTTAGAATTTAAATCCTTACCTGGTGAAACATCCAATATTCTTAACGACTGTTATACTACATATCTTGAAGAAAGTAATTAAAAGAAAACATTATTGGTCTTGTGCTGATAATGAGAATTTTGACTTTAGAGGAGCTGATACATATGGTGAAAATAATGTGTTTGTTAAACTGAAGCGAAACCTTAACTATGGTTTGATTGGAGTCGGATGTGCAGCGCATGTTATTCTTAACACAATAAGAACACCACCTGATGTTTTTCCATCTACTATAGAAATGATTATTTCTAAGATATATTTTAAATCTTATAGAGTAAAAACTTTGATAAATTTCTGTAACTTTGAATTACGAAACGAATTTCCAACGATAATAGGCTATTCACAAGCACGATGGTTAGCAGTACTTCCTGCCATTGAAAGGGTACTCTGAATGTTTTTACCACTGAAAGCTTATTTTCAGTCTCAAGAATGTATCATACTTATTTTAAATTCTTTGAAAATCCAGTGGCAGAAGCTTGGTTACATTTTATTAACACTTAGACTTCAATATTTCATAAAGTTATTGCTACAGCTTCAATATTGAGCAAGATAGAGGATAACTTTATTCCGATAAATGTTAGAACTCTAGACAAACTGAAAGAGAATGGAGATACGTCACAATGTGAGGTTATTGAATTTTGAGAAGTTATTGTTTCATTTTATCAGACTGCTCTTATTTATTTGGAGAAATGGATAAAAAAGGAGAGTTTTAGGAGATGGAAATGTATAGCTTTCTCATATTAAATAAAGTGTGATTATGGCAAAGCCTTGAGGGACATCTGCGTAAGGGGATGGATGCCTTCGTGGAGGACTTTCTAAGGGAAACTGGCTCGTATACACATAACATGTGAGGAAAACCATGAAAACTCCCGTACATCCAGCCGGTTCGCCGGATTCGAACCTCGGACTGAACTACCAGTTTTCAGCGACCTTTCCCGCTCGGCCGCTGGTGGAGTCAAGTTGAATCAACCTTTTTGATATTTAATAAAATGATACAAAATCATAAATTATTGGAAATTGATACATATGAGGAATGTGCTTACTTTAAACAATACACCTTGGAAGAAAAAATATTGGAATGGTAAAAAAATGAGATGTGCCTAGTTCAGAGGTGGATGGAAATAACTGCATATTTTAATAAAAACTAGATTCTTTATTCAAATGTTTTAAAATTGCAAGAGTTTTCTTTTGTCTTTCTGGCACTAATGCTGCAACTGAGCAAGTATTTAGCATTACAAACAGTTTTTGGACTAGTGGCAAGGCATAGCTTCAAGTAGCCACTTTGAAGGGTATTTTAGTCACTAAAATAAATTGAAAATTGCACAGATTTATACAAGAAGATCAAAAAAGAAAATGATGTTCTAAAAAATATTCATGCTTCAGAGAATTATAAGGCTACTTCATAAAAGTAATTTAGAAGGGTTACAAATTTATTATTTTTTTTAAGATGAATACTGTGTTTTCTTTATGTATTAAAAATTATTATATATCACTATTAAAAGATATAACAAAAATTATTTATTTTGATTTTCATGTGTATATATATATATATATATATTGACCTACATACCACCTTTGCCACAATAACAATAATAATGTAATTTATTTCTAAAAACATTATTTAAAAAATTATGTATAAAGCATTCTGAATTTAAAAATCTGATCACCTTAATAAAACATATCTATATTATTCTTATTGGAAAAGCATTAAATTTCTGAAAGTATTTTACAATATTTTTAGTTGGTTTTATGGTAAAATGATATAAAATACCAAAAGCAGAATGTGGTTTTTAAAGTAGAATAAATTCAATACATAAAACTACATTCATACAAATTCTTATATATGTGTTTCATTCTGATGTTAGAATTTTAGATACTCCTTTCAATTTTTAGCAAATATAAATCTATGCCCCATCATAAAATGTTCTAAAAACATCAAGAATGTAATTGTATTTCTAATTACTCTCATTAAATAAACTCCAAAAATGTGTATAAAATTCGAAAATGAGTTGCATGTGAACTTGACAAGTCCTGCGATATTAATTTATTATTAAAATATTAATTGCAGGTCACAAGAATAAATTTTTAAAGAAAAACAGTAAAGTATAGTAATTTTCGAAAACCCGATCTGTATAATTGTGTCTGTTATTTCCAAGCAATAATTTTTCTTATTTTCTAAAAAGATATAAAATTTTAGTATGTGAAATTAAGAATTGCTGCTCGTTATGATCATTATATTTTACATAATTAAAATTTCATTTGTAAAACTTAATACGCAAAATTTTTTCCTTTTGTTTCATATTCTTGAAAGGTGTTGATATAGAACATGCACAGTTAAGTTGAGTTCTACAAAGCTAAGCTTAATCTTGACTAAATTTTGTGTATTTTGGTTTTGCGCAATTATTTAGAATTTAATTTGAAGTAAAAAGTGGAAAACTAAATGATGACCTGAATGAATAATGATCTGTATTTAATTGTCTTTGCATTTATTTTTTTTAATTAGTTCATAATGCACTTAAAGCATAAGTGCCAAATACTTACACATGTTAAGTATAAGTGGTAGATAGTCTATACATAATAGATTTTGCAAGAAGAGTTTTTAATGGCCTATTTTCTCACTGAAGAAATGAATGGGTGTACTGTTTACTTAAACAAAACTTTGAATGAATCATTTTATACAAGAATTTTGTGTTGGATCGATAAGAAGTTTTATTTTTGCTATTTAATTATTGAAAACAGACGTGCAAATAATGCTGCAACTATGTTTGAAAATTTTTTAATGGTATTGTTGCGTATATATGGGTTCATAATAAACTAAATGCATACAATTAGGACAATCTTAATATACTATTTGCATTATATCACTGTGGGAAATATGCACTACGGCATTGTAAGGGGCTTCTTTATCATAAGGACTTAGAATTTGATGAATTACGGATTCAAACTATATCATTCAGCTTGTCTAGGAATGTGTAAGGACCACCCCAGGGTGAGTGTAGTTTAGGAGAGAATCCTTTTCATCGAATTGGATTCCTTAACACCTTGTCACCTTCGTTGAATTGATGTCCGGTTACTCAAGTATTGTATCCATTTCCTGTCACCAAGTTGACTTGGTCTTATGCAAAACTCTGCTTCACTTCAAACCGTGCCTGGAGATCTTTAATGTACTCCTCATGCAATGAAGGTGGATCCAGAGGGTGACCAAACAAAGAGATGACAAGGCAGATGAAGATCATGACCAAAGAGCATCTGGGATGGGGAACAGCGGTTAGTCTTGTGAACAACATGTATGATAAGCGAGTAAGAATAAGGATTTCTGGTCCCAGTCTTGTTGGTTTCTGGAAACCATTAGCGAGAAGTTATTAGTGATGATTCGATTGAACCTATCTACCATGCCATCGGACTGTGGATGAAAAATTTTTGTTTGAGCTTATCAATATAGTTTTTTAATTACAGCCGCGATAAAATTCCTTTCTTGATCAGGATGTAACAAAAGAAGCATTACCAACCAGGAAATCCAATGCTAAATGGTTACCTTTGATACTGTGACAACCTCATCCGGGATAGGACACGCTTCAGGCCATTTTGTGAAGTAAGCAGTGACGACGAGGATGTATTTGTTGCCATCAGCAGTTCGTGGCAGAGGTCCCAAGATATCAAAAACGATGCTTTCAAGAGATGCTCCTACATTGTAACATTGCATTGAATAAATTTTATCAAGCTATCATCTGTTCTAAGTGCTTTCAATCTATTACCAACACGAATGTGTGGTCTCACAAGTGAGACTAAATGTCGGTAACAAGAGCAAGGAAGGAGCAACTAAGAGAGCTCATGGCTGCCTTATAAGATATTTTCTCCCTCCTTTCTGCATGCCTTCGTGGTGTAACTGTAGCCCACTCGGCGCGTATTCGAGAGGTCCTGGCGAGGGCATTGCTAGTTTTTCATATCCTCTGCTTCAAAAGAACCTAATGATTCTGCAGTGGCGCCCGAACTAAAAGGTGGTGGATGATAATGCTTCACCACCAGGATTTGGCGATTGGATCCTTTAATCTTCAGTTTCCCCTTTAAAAGAAGAAGTATATAAAGTATTTTCTCCCTCCTTTCTGCATGCCTTCGTCATGTAACAGTAGCACACTCGGCGCATATTCGAGAAGTCCCAGCGAGGGCATTGCTCATTTTTCACGTCTCCTGCTTCAGAAGAACCTAATGACTCTTCAGCTTTTGCTACATTCAAAGAGATGAAATCAGGGAAAGTATCCGTTAAATAAAATATGAATGCTGGTCAAGAACCTTTAAGGAAGAAATGAAAGCCTCTCAAGAAAAAAATTAAAGCAGGTCAAGAGGAAATGAAAAGGGAAATTACTTATGTATAGAAAACAAATCCGAGGTTATGAAAGGCGCATAGTTGAAAAAGTCGATTACAAAGTTTCAGCTGTCGCCAAAGCGGTCGAAACCTTAAAGAAATGCATAGCGACAGCAGGAAGCTATTCTGATGGTTTTAAATTTTTACCCATGCCTGCCCTTTCCTCTCTGAAGCTATCTACATCTGATGGGAAAACCTCTTGGCAAGTGTGTAAGACAAAATTTTCTGTAGTGGCGGATGCGAAAGAGTAGGAATGGGAGTGATAACAAACTGATCCTGAAGTGCTCGTTCCAAGCAGGGCCCACCAGCGGCCGAGCGGTAAAGACGCTGAACACTGGTAGTTCGGTCTGAGGTTCGAATCTCGCGAACGGGCTGGCTGCATGGGCGTTTTCGTGGTTTTCCCCATGTGTAACGTGTGTACGAGCCAGTTTCCCTTAGAAAGTCCTCCACGAAATGCATCCCTCCCTGTAGGCAGATAGCCCTCGTGTGCTTTGCCATAATTAAATACACCAACACCGTTCCAAGCAAGTCAATGCCTTGACGTGGAACAGGAGTGTTAATAAACGGAACTGCTGTGGTGAAGGCCATGTACGAAGGAACTGCAGAATACCCCTAAGCATGGAAAATAAGACAGCTCCCCAGCAAGGACGCAGGAAACAAGTTAGTGACCATCTTACGAGTCGGAGATTTCCAGATAATAAGAAGCCCTATTTTAAATTGCGTCAGATTTCTACAATGACTAGCGGCAGTAAAAGTCTTCATTATGGAACATATCAATGGAGTTCTTCGTAGTATGTTCATCGCTACAGGAGCTAATGTCACCATCATCAGGAAAGTTTTCGCTCAACAATTGGAAGGTAAACTTGTCTGGACGTAGCCCTGTGTATCCCTCCGCGCTGTGTCTAGAGATAAAATCGACCCCGATAGAAAATTAAACATCACTTCTGGAAGTGCTGCTTACCATCACAAGTCCTATATAGCACACATTACCTACTCTTGCGTACTCGGATTAGACTTTAATGAACTGCATTCTACCTTTGAGGACGTAACCGTATTCGGAATTAAAGATGATTGAGTTAAATTCGTCCCCCAAAATAAAGCTCAAGGCTATATCACAGTACCAACAAGAATAGAATTTTTACTTCCTGAATCTTTAGGCGGAAACAGAAATTTTGGTTATGGTACAAGATATATCCTAGGAACTAATATATCGCCAGGAGTACTAGTAGCTTCGGCACTCTCCGAATTATCTAGGACCGTGATCCCTGTGAGAGTTTGTAGAGATTTTAGGTATTTTTTTGGAAGCCGGACAGAAGAAAAATGAGCAACGCCTTCGCCGGGAATCGAACCACTGATCTCTGGAATATATGCCCAACATTCAGACCACGAAAGCACGCTAAGAAGGCGGGAGCAATACCTTTCATACTCCTCCTTTTTTTAAAGGGCGACTGGGTTTTTTTAGGGAACCCAATCGCCAAATCCTGGGTGTGGAGAATCATCAACCAACACCCTTTTTAGTTCGGGCACAGAGCAACAAGAATTAAGAACCTCTATTAATCCACCAAACACCCCAGATGACAGGCAATTTACAAAGAAAGAATTACTGCAACTCGTCAAAACACTCAACAATGCGAAGGCACCTGTCTCAGATGGGATATCAAATCAAGTTTTGAAGATAATCTGTAAAGTCAGCTCAGAAATACTTCTAAAACTTTACAATAAATGCCTGAAATACAACCACTCACCGGACTGCTTCAAGCACGGACAAATCAACCTGTTCTCGAAGAAAAACAAAAAACCAGAGGCAATAAATCTACTACCAGCCATGGGAAAGCTTCTTGAACGTCTTTTGGTCAATAGAATAAAATACCATATATATATAAATAATAGAATAAGTACTAACCAGTATGGATTTAAACCCAAAAGCTCAACCACTCACGCAATAGATATAGCAATCTCCCAAATATAAGCAATCAAATGCACTCGGCTCTCCTAGGCCCTCAGGGAGATGCAGTGCCCAAAAAAACCTGTACGTTATGATTACGGACTATTTCAAGAACAGACAAAGCGTACTAACCTACGACAATACCATAATCGCCAGAAAACAAACTAGATAATGTCCCCAAGGGTAGTGTATGAGCGCGGACCTCTGGAACATCACCTTTAATAATATTATCGATCATCATTGACCAAATCACACACGGATCGTAGCCTTCGCCGACGATGTTGCCTTCATAATCCAAGGATCTGCACGAAGACAACTAGAGGAAAACTACAACACCACCACCACCCTAATATATTCAACAACCTTTGTCACAGAATAAAACTCCAAATATCGCACATCAAATCGCACGCACTTATAATACACAAGCCAGGACAAACAATAACCAGAAACCCCACGCTGCGAATTGGAGACAATAAAATAAAATGTGTGAAGATCATTAAGTAGTTAGGGCTCACTATAGATCAGAAATTCAATTGAATACCGCATCTCCGAAAAAAAAAAAAAAAAAAACTAACCACTGCCAAAATCGCAAAAGCATTAAGGGCAATGAAAGGATATTCCTGGGGTAATAATTCTATTAAAGACAGTAGTCAATAAAATAATCACCTACGGAGCTGCTATCTGGGCCTTGCCCATGACAGCGAGAAAAATTCTGACTCTTAATTCAACGACCTTTCTTGATCAATATTACCCGATCATTTTCAACAACCTCCACCAACGCACTGCAAACAATAGCCGGGGTGAACCCACTACCAATTCAAACAGAAATCGACGCACTGTCTACAATGATCCTCAAGAAAACTTCAACGCACAACTTCACTCAAGAAAACTTCCACGTACAACTGCGTAATTTTCAATCCACAAGACTATGAAGAAAAAACACCGAAATATAACAGACATCCCGCTCTGGGTCTTCACAATCTCCGTTGCAACCTCGACAATCCACCTCCATGAACTGATTTTACTGCATACACAGATGGCTCAAAAATCGAAAATAAGGTAGAAAGCGGTGTCGCCAATAAAAACAAAAACAGGCCTCCACTCCGAATGTCAAGGTTACCTTCGGCCGAAAAACAGCGTATATCAAGCAGAGCTCATAGCCATACTAAATAGCATTATGCAACTTAGTGACTTAAAAACAGATACCATCCAAGTAATCATCGACCGTCAATCTTCTATACATGCCATCAAACAACAGCACACAAATTCTCCAATAGTCCGGCAAATTCAAGACATATAAGCACAAGTCATAAGAAATTTGTCCTGTTATGGACTAGACGGCACAACGCCTTGGAAGGCAATGAAAGGGCCGATTTTCTAGCAAAACAGGCAGCTCTAAAACAAACAGGATCTCAAATTCATATCCCATGACCTAAATTAGCATTAAAGTACAAACTAAAACAAATGGCGACGTCAATGGGAACAAGGACCACGAGGACGACGTACATTCCAACTGCTACCCAGGGCTGATGAAAATACCACAATATCAACCTACTTCCTCACCCTACTTCTCGGGTCACGGTCCCTTCCCCAAGTATTTTTATGATCGCAATATGGCTACATCGGATAGATGCATATGCGGGGAATGCGGAGACCCTGAACATTACATGTTTCAGTGTCCGCTAACGTCAGCCCATCATATTCGCCATCCCACCGATACTGGAATAGAGTTTAGAAGATTCATTATTAAGCACCGTAAAGTTTTCCAAAACATCAGAAATATTATTGATTTCCTACACCGCCAAGGACTGGACCTGTGTCATCCATAACTTACAACCCAAAATAATCCTCTAAGTTAAACAAAAGCAAGAATAAGAATATCCACTATCACCCTCATACTACACAGGAGTGCCTTTAGAAAACACACTTAAAATATCTCCATTTTATTGAGACAATTATTGACTTGTCTCATACTACTCAAATTACTTCATACTATGCAATGTGTGACAGATACACCAGTACTACGTACTCAACACTATGTACCATGGAATGAATTCATAAACCGTATGCTGAACTATGGATGACTTTACAAACTGTGAACCGTGTAACACACACACACACAAAAAAAAAAAAAGAAAAGAAAAGAAAAAAGAAAAAAAAAAAACCCACGTACCATAATCACTTCCCCCCCCCCGCCAACAAAGCTCCAAAACAAACACAAAAGAATATGCATATACATATGTTATTGTAACTATTGTATTTATCCATTTAACTACAAAGTACCCGTATAAAGTGTATCTTAGACAATATTGTCTGCAATGCAGATTATGCACCATTAATATAACTGTGTATTATGAATGCTGCAATGTAAACAAATGCTTGAGCATGGCTTTAGCGTGCCCCGTCAGGGTGCACTTCCATAAATGGTTAGTGCAGTGGGGCGATACCAGTTTTGCCCATGGCGATGTTTTGGTCCCCCTGTACTTCTGTTTGTCTGTCTGTAAAGGTATTAGGTATTTTTTGGAAGCCGGAGAGATGAAAAATAAGCAACGCCTTCGCCGGGAATCGAACCACAAACCTCTGGAATACGCGCCTAGCGTGCAGACCACCATGCCAAGAAGGTGGGAGGAATGCCTTATAAGTTGTAAACGTCAGTGACAAAGTGAAAATGAAAAAGAAAAGCGAAGTCATTTGGTTGGTTTTTGGTTTATTGAGATTACAGCAAAGCACACTAGGGCTATCTGCCTAAGGGAAGGGATGCCTTCGCGGAGGACTTTCTAAGGGAAACTGTCTCGTATACACGTTACACATGGGGAAAACCACAAAACACCCACTTCTGCGAGCCCACTCGCTGGATTCGAACCTCGGACCAAACTACCAGTGTTCAGCGACTTTACCGCTCGGCCGCCGAAGTGATATGGAGCATGTATTCTAGTGAGCAGTTTTAAATAACCCAGTAGTCCTCCAATCTCTGTGTTTTTGGAGACCCTAGTATTGGAATTATTGCAAACCACAACTAAGCGATTAAGAGAGAAGTGCTGCTGAACGTATCATACAAGAATTTTAAGGTATTTCCTTCATAAATCGTAATTCTGAAAACTCCTTCTGCCAGAAAAACGTAGGTCAGGAACTCCAAGGTTAAGAAAAGCCTTATTCTAAACTAAAAATGATTATTAGAAAAATAAAGTAAAACCCTAAAAATTTGATAAATCCCTGTATAAAGATTGATAAATGCCTGCATGCAATAAAATCTGAAAACTTATTTAATTAGATAAAGCACTCATTTTTTTTAGTCCAAAGGGATTTGAATCCCGAAGGACTATTAGTTTTGTTTTGGCATTTTGCGTCGGACGGATAAATGTCGGTTCACTTTTCAAACTGTTGCCATAAAATGTTAGAGTCCTGCATTATATTTGAAGAAATTAAATAATGAAAATCTGCGTAAATGTATGTATATTTCTCACATTGTCATAAAATAACGGTACATAGAGTCATCGAATTTTGAATAACGTAATCCTCCAACGAATATGAGCATGTGGAAGACCAAATTTGAAATTTGAAATTTGTTTTATGATCGATTTCCTATTTTTTAAAACTTTGACGAATTTTTGATTAACAAACTCAAGGATTTCAAAGCTAGCAATGGCAACGTTGTGCAGAAAAAACATTTTTATCTCCAGCGCGTGAGTCTCTGTATCGGAAATTCTAAAGATATGCTCGTTTTAAAACTATTTTGCGATATTGCTGTTGCACTGGATCTTATGGTTTAAGTGCGAGGAACATGATATTTAATAAAGAAAGGTAACACACAAAATGTTAAAAAACGCCCCTTTGGACGTAATTTAAAATCTGAAACAGTTTCAGTTTTTTTTTTTTTTTTTTCTTTAAATCCTTTCCATTAGCATTTCTTTGCGTTGTTTCCCGTACATATCCTGAAACATATATCCTGTACATATCTTTTCTCTCCGACACTTCAAATTTATTTTCGTTGACAAAATGAAAAGTCGCCTACTTCTTAAAGATCACCATCAAGGCTCCTCTCCGAAGATTATCTCTACCCATTTACAAAAGTAAGTTTTCGTTAGTAGCTTATAATCCAGTTTAGAAGAAACGTTGAAGACGTAGAAGCTGGATATAATTTAACGCTCTGTACACGATTTGGAAACCTGATTTTATTGCGCTTTATGTAGGAACATTTCCCATTTCTTTAAGCAGTGTTATATGTAGCTACGATTCTTTATGGATAAATGCTTATATTCTGATTTCAGTCCACATTCTTTTCGATAAAAGCTTCCTAACTTCACCAATAAGAATATTAATTTCCCATATTTTTTGCATTAACTTTTATGCAATCGTATCGAGGAAATGCAACTGTTAACCTTAAAGAAACACGTGAGTTTTACGAAATTTCAATTTCAACTTTAATGCACGCGTTTCAAAATGAATGTACAGTAATATATTTTCAAACTGTGTCCGAAAGGTAAACAAATCTAAAGCATTAGAGAAAGATGCCTCCAAAAAAAGAACCCGAAGAAGAAATTACGGGTTATAACATCGAAATTTTATCCACGGAAGAACTGAAGCAATATGCTCGCCTTTTGGAGAGTGAGATCGAAGCATTGCGCAAACACTGTAGTTTTTTTCAGGCGGCAGAGGATGCAGTTGCTGAACACCTAAGAATCGGTGAGGAAAAGAAGAAAAGTCTTTTGGCTAAAGATGTAGAACTAGAAAAATTACGGCTAAAAGCTTGTCAGAAGTTATCTGAAAAAAGACAATGGCCTCCCTACGAAAATGTGGCAAACGAACAGAAGCAAAATCGTCGTTCTTCTGCTACACGGGCTCTGTTATTGAAAGAAGAACAACGCCATGCAGAAGAAGAAGCGCACTTAAAATGCCTGTTGCGTGAGAAAAATCAGCATCTTGAGGCATCACTTACAACTGCTCAGATGGCAAGAAATGAAACAAAAAAAAGAATTGACAGAAGTTTACAAGAAATGAATAGTCGTCAAAGGGAGTTATTCGAAAATTCTGTTTCCACATTTGTGAAAGTTATGATGGAAGGTAGCCGTGAATTTCAAATCTCTATAGAGGAGCTAGAAAAGGAAGCTGCCGAAGGTAGAATTCAAGGGCAAAAAGCATTCACTGATGCCTGTGAGAATTTCAGGAATGAACTTCTTGGGTACTACAAGAATATTACTAAACAAGACTTACAAGTTATTAAAAAGCTTCAAGAAGAAATTTCGGATCTTAAGACAGTCTTACAAAATTATAAAACTTTTCTTCTTGATATACAACTTCAAAATGCAGAAATCAGTCAAATAAAGGTACAACCAGAAGTTTTCCGTAGAAAAGTGTATAACCAGTCAACTAAAATAATATCAGATTTGGAGAGACAGAAAAAAATAGAACAAATGGCATATGAAAATCAACTTCTGGAGGAAAAAATACAAATTATGATGAAGAAATCAGATGAACTGCGAAGTCATTTCACACTCACTTTGAAACAAATTCGTCAAAACGCAGAAATGAAAGCCATAATTCTCGAAGAAAAATTAGCTTCTATTCTGAATTAAGAGAAAAATATTTCTGAATTCAGGCTGGAATGAAAATGTGAGAAAATACTCATGACAAAACTATGAATATAAAAAATTCCTTAAATTATTTACCTTAGTTTGTTTCTTCAGAGATATATTCAAAATGCTTTTTTCAAATGCTTACCAAAAACGGTACTCTTCTGTTATCAGGACAGGATTCAGAAATGTATGTATGTATGCATATATTTATAAATGTGTATGCTCATGTGTGCATGTGTCTGTACGTATGCATGTGTGTGTATACTCACACACACACACATCTACGCGCAAGTACGCATATACATTTTTGAACAACATGCATACATTTCTGAACAACATGCATACATTTCTGAACAACATGCATACATTTCTGAACAACATGCATACATTTCTGAACAACATGCATACATTTCTGAATCCTGTCCCGTTAATAGAAGAGTACCCCAAAAAAGTATTTTTCCCTTCGACTTTTTGTCATGAGAAAATTTTCGTCGTACTTTCTGACGCAAAAGATTTCTATCATATTAAATTCCTTTTTCCTAAACTAGCATAGGATCAAGGAAGGGTTCAATTACGAGGCTCATAGGCTTAATGCCTTTATTCCCACATCATGCTTTCTTACCTCCATGCTTTCTTACTTCTTCACCAGCATATAGCTTTGATAGCACCATCCCAGTGGTATTATCAATGGACTCCGCACTTTCCGACGGTTTTGGTACTTTTATGTTAATAGACTTTTGATGGAAGTCAGTAGCTGGATTTCACGTGTTTCTCTAACTGTCTTAATGCTGTTAACTACTGACAGTAGATGTAGGAAATTTTAATTTTCTCCTTCTTTTTATGAGCAAGAATAATTTCAATTTTAGTGCTATTTTTCAGTTCGTCTTCGTGAAAAATTTCTTTAATAATAAGATAATTTCTTTAATAATACAATAAATCATTATGAAGCATGCGTAAAGCACCTCGGCTAGCATTTTATGACAACGGACTCATTAGCTATCACTCTCTCATCCCTACGGTCTCGATCGCTAGTCTATGATATTTTTGGGTAATAAATTTTCAAAAGATGCAAAAATAACGTAAAGAGTTGATTTATTCCATATATTCTCATTTGTAAAAGATGAAATATTATACCCATACTCCAAAGTGGAATAGTATATAATTTTAAAATAATTATTGATATGCAAAATAAAAAATAATTTGCTCTGGTCTTGTTCTCTGTGTGAGATAAAATGTTTCTGTTTAATTATTGTTTATGACATCCATTAGATTAAGGAAAAACTATTTATTTAGTATTGTAAGATTCTTCTGACTTTCCCTCTTTATCCAGCTTTCATAAATTCATCAGAGCATTTTAACCGTCACTGTACTCATTAGTATTTATACTGAAAATACAAAATTCCTGTCTTGAAGACATATATGAGATGACCGCTCCTAAAGTGATCAATATCTCTACGAACTTGAACAAACACTAGTCTGAATTTTATTTCATTAAGATGACTACCAGCACTGTGCGCGGTTATCTTAGAAAGGCTTATAATTTTTCTTCATGCTTAGTCCCCTTCTTTTAAAACCACAATTCGTCACTCTTTCAGATATAATATATGTTTCTAGTGGTGGTTAAAGGATTAAAAGAATATGTTTTTAAAGAAACGTATAAGTGACCGGTGACCATATTGTGTAATTGTTCCTCGTATTTTCCTGGAACTGCACTACGGGGTGAACCCAAATGAATCACTCAATGTCAAGCAAGGGCCGCGAGCTCGCAGAGCTCAATGCACCATGCAGGGCGCGGAGCGAAGACATGAAAAACGACTGCTCGTCACTCGGAGGGCCGAAGCCACTGGCCCTACTGAACAGTAGAGATTGCCCCTTCAAGCATCAGGTATCAGGTCCGTGTGTTTTGGGAACCGAGGTTACCTACGTAATGATCCTAGCCAGCACCAGGGGGGAGAAGTGACCGGTGACCGAACCTATAAAATTTTTCTTTGAAATTTTGTTTCTTACAATAAAATCACAAGACTGACTGATTTCAGTTAAAATGAGCTCTCACAATATTTTAGACATGAATTGAGATGCAGAGCAATGAGGCTGGGCGATGCCAAGAGGAGGTAGCTCAATGGTTAAGAACTGTCTTGAGTGGTGCTATTTAGGTTATGGCAACAATTTCAAGCTATGGAAATCATCACCAGGAGCATCGTCCAAATCTGGTTGTAGAGTCATCAGTTTTTTTTTGGGGGGGGAAGTGAAATGACAATACGTGAAAATGTGCAATGCCCTCACCGGGACTCGAACCCTGGACCTCTCGAATACGCGTCGAGTATGCTTCCAATTACACCCCGAAGGCATGAGGAAAGGAGGGATAAAATACTTTGTATGGTAGTGGAGGTCAAGCTTCGTCTTATCCAAGCTGTAGATGTCCTGGGAAGGGACCTCTAGTGTCATGACAAATAAACGATGTGGTGGTGTAATAAACAATAACTCCTTCGTCTAAACCTAGGCCTATCAGTGGTGGAGTGGTTAATACTACTGTAAGTTGGACCTGGGTTCAATTTAAGGCGTACAGACTGACTGAGTTGTTTTATCCTATATGTAACGGGAATAAAAGCCCATTTATACTAGGAAGTCCTCCAAGAAAGTATCCATGACCTTAAGCAGATAGCCTTAGTGTGTTCTGTATGCATATAACGCAACCTAAAATACAGCACTACGTTAGACTCGCTCCTTACTATGATAAAAAATGTTGGTTGTCTTTGGTTTGGGACATGTAATCTTTAAAGACGAAGTGATGTTAGATATTTTTGGAAATATATGAGTCCATTTTGAAGGCATTCTTGTAATATTATGAATTATTTTATTTTCTTTTTAGCATATTGTTTGAACAACCTTACCTTTTGTTTTTAGTTATCATAAATTAACAAATAAGGTATAGTTTGAAATTGGTTAAAATTATTGTACGCTCAATATGACTGAAAAAAAAAAATAAATTACTGATCTTTAACTTGAAGGCATGTTGTAACACAATTTTTGTTTCAAATAAAATCATGTTTGGAAAGTAAAACTACTCCATTACAACGCGAGCCGCATATGACTTCCGAGTCTCAGTTTAACCATGTCTGATGTATACATTAGGCATATGGCACATAATTATAAAAAAATATTTGTTTCTAAGAATCATAATATTCCTATCATTCCCTGACGTTCTTAATTTATTATAAGAAAGCATTATGAAAATTATTTCAATTTTTGAAATTTTCACCTCTTATTTTTAACAGTAGCTCTCTTGAAAGGTTACTTTTATTTTTCATTAACTAATTATCTATGGTTTGCATCCTTATTGTCACTTCTCTTTTCCGTTTCTTCATCAGGATGCAAATTACACTGAGTATTTAAACTGAGATTGTTAGATTCTAAGACAGGGTGCATTTCTGCGTCTTGAGGCCGTGTTCCTAGGTTTTGGTAGCTCAAATTAAGATTGCATTGTTCGGCTTTACATTATAAAGCCGACATTTCAATTGTTACGCTGGTGAGAAGTTTGAACCAACTTCGAGTTAAATCGATTGTGTAACCTTCAGTTAGATCGATTGTGTAACTAGATTTAGTTTGTAATATTGACTTATAGAGTCATTAGGTTACTTTGAAGCAGGAGACATTTAAAATGAGCAATGCCGTCGTCGGGACTCGAACCTGGACCTGTCGAGCATGCGCCGAGTGTGCTACCGTTATACCACGAAGCCATGCTAGAAGAAGGGAGAAAACACTTTATATTCGTCCCCTTTTAAAGGGACTTTTTACTGGTGGTTAGGGAATCCAATCTCCAAATCCTGATGGTGATGAATTCTTGTCCACCACCTTTTAGTTTGGGTGCCACTGAGTCATTAGGTTATTTTGAAGCAGGAGATGTTTAAAATGAGCAATGCCCTCGCCCGGACTTGGACCTGGATCTCTGGAAAGCGCGCCGAGTGTGCTACCATTACAGCAGAAAGGAAGGAGAAAATACGAGCCTCGTACCTTATTGACTTTGACCGTTCTTTTAAGTTACATCTCTTGGCTGTTCCTGTTAAGCATGAGACATGCATTTATGTTCACAGTTCAGATTTAATAAAAAGATTTTTTAAGCCTTCTCGCTGTTCTGTCCAGACGTAGTGATAATTCACTTAACTTCTGTTAGGAGTTTGATTTTAGCTTATGCTAACAAAACAAGTCGAACTTTATACTATTTTTGGCTTATATAATTTGCCACTTCAGCGACATATCTCAGTGGAGTGTCAAACATTTAGTACATATATACTTCTATATCAATTTCTATCCATAAAATGAAACTTCTCGCTTTTCATAAGCAGCTCATAACAAATTTTATATCACGTTTGAAAAAATGTACTCAAATATATCTGTTCTGCTTACCACTTTGCAACACTTTAGTGAACTGTATGGAACCATATTACATTTATGTGCAGTTACACTGTTTTGACTTTGTTAGCTTTCTTTATGATATGGTTACTTTTATTCATTTATGTGTGCAATCTCTTGTTTTATGTTTATTGTCTCCATCTTTAAAATACATTGAATTTACATTCTCTTTAACAGTTGTTCTCAGACATTATAGCCCCATTCACGTCTTTCACCATTGCCAGATCATCCCTTCTTCTTTCCAAAATTTGAAAAATACATACATGCATACATTTATATTTAGATTAATTTCTAATGCGACGTATAAATTAAACAAAAAAATGTAGAAAATGTTGGTAAATACTAAAACCTGAATAAAAGTAGTTTTTTTATATTCATAAAATAAAATTAGACACAGCTAAATAAAACACTGACCGCATCCTGCTGTCAGCCTTTTATTAGCTGTTAAGTGGCGAGTTTCACAGTTTCAGCAATTCAACTGAACTCTTTTGGTTGGAAACTTCTGCTCTGTACCTGATTACATATTCCTTATGAAAATAAATAGCAAAGCATAACATTTCAGAAGCAGCTATGGAATGGTTACTATGTGGAAGGCTAATCAAATACTGTATTTTTAAATATATTATGTTCAAGTACCGTATTTACCGGCGTATAAGATGCACCCTCCTTATTTGTACACATTTTTGAAGGATAAAACTTTATGACTGATTTTTATAATGAATTTATAGTATTTTGAATATAAAGTAATACAAATACAAAGTAATACTTTTTGGGAATACCCAGTCTATCAGGGAAAGAACGCCTTTTAATCCCCTTCGTCAAAACACAGACACTAATATCCAGAGCTAAATGAAGAGTCACTTGAAACCTCTTCTAAATCAGCATCTGAGTCCTCATACAACAAATTGTCCACTGTACCCATCTGATGCATTACTAATGCCACACTTCTTAAATGATTTAACCAGCATCCCATGAAACTTTGACCCATTTACAAACAACGTATCGATGCAATAAGTATCGTCTATAAGACGCACCCTGTTTATCAGGCCTATTTCAAAGAAAAAAGTTCGTCTTATACGCCGGTAAATACGGTATACATTGTAGTTATATTGAAATCTGAGTATTAAATAATATTTTCACACACATGGGCACCTATTTTCTAAACCAAGGAAATACTTTTCTCATGGCAATTTTGGGAAAGTTGGGCTTTCTTAGCGAACTCCGTACCGGTCATAGGGTTAAAATGTTTCTCAAGTGAGATGAAATTACTTATGCTGCAGTTTGGTAATGTTTTCATCTCGGTGATACCGTTCAGTGAAAATTTTACATCTTACCCCATTTGGCACAGATTTCGCACACTAAAATCGTCTTTTCTTTTCTCCTCTTCCTCTGAAGGCATTTCCTCTAAAACAGCCTTTTTTGTTGTTCCTTCTAAAACTTTTAAAATCATTTTTTGTTACCTCACTTTAATGGTCTTCTAGTAAATCCTAAATATCTTCTCGATTAACTTCCAAATGCATGATTTTGCAAAACACAACATCATAGATAACAAAAGAACTCCTAAGTATCAAATCTTTCAAAATTTCTGCCTGTAACATTATGTTGCTATGATTTGCTGCGGGCCGAACTCAGGTCAGTTCGGCCCGCAGCAAATCATTTGTAAGCAAATGTAAGTCATTTGGTGTCAGTCTTTGTAAGATTTAGGAGAAGGAACTTATTGTTTTGAAATGTTTTCTGGAGAAGGGCCGGAGTTCGAATCTTGGAGAAGGCATGGATACTTGTAAATGTTATAGTGTCTGTGCGGCATTGAAGGTACTCTAAATATGCAGCGAGCTGAACGTTCTTTCAAGAGGTTGGTGGTATAATAATCATTGAAGTAACAGATCGACTTACAGCCGGAAAGTACTGATCCAGCTGGCTAGACGGGGGAATTCTGAATTTGAATAAATAGTTGGAAGAGACATTTTTTTTATTTACTGGGTGGGTGAATTCTAATTTGTAGAAAATGAAGGATTTAAACCTCAAAGATATGGATTAAACTATGATACGATTAGTAAGTGCAAGAACTAGTAAAAAATTCAAATGTGTCAAGGAAGTGCAAAAAAATAGGAAAACAAGAGACTTTGAAACCGCTTTTCTAGAAATGTTTCAAGGTATGTTTTGTTTCTAGAGCTATTTTGATTGCAAAGTCATTAGAATCTGCTAAAAACATTTTAGGCCACCTGATGGATGGCTCACAAGATGGAAAACGAGAACTAATTTTGTTTATCGGAAACTACATGAGGAAATGCAAGTGACAGATTTTCATGCAGCTGAGAAGTGGAAAAAAGACGTTTTACCCAGTCTTCTAAAAGAATACCAGCAACACGAAATTTATAACAGAAGTGAAACTGTTCTATTTAAGCCAGCTGCTGTTCCACTTTTAAACATTAAACATTACGTGCTCCGTACCGCTGTGTAAGAAATGGGGAAAAAACGGATTTTTGTATTATTAACATTCAATAGAGAAGCAATAATTATGAAGACGCCATTTGTTATTTTAAAAATAGAAAACCTCAAAAGGAGGTAGGGATTTATATTTTATTTACCATAATAACAAGAACTCGTGGATGACAAGCAGTAGTTTTAATGATTTCCTTTGAAATGGGACTGCTGAGAGTCAGTGGCTTAGCTAGAAATGTTGGGCCCCTATGCAAAAAATTTCCCTCCGCTCCCCAATAAATTTACTGTGCTTAAAAAAAGCAGGGGGAAGAAAATCTAGATTTGCGGAGATTTTTAAATAAAATCTTGTAGGTTTTATATGCAAATATATTTTGAGTTTCTATATAAAATCCGAGCCACTCCAGTTTTTTTTTTTGATTAATTTAGCGAGCTAGTAAATAACTGGTTATGTTATAAACTGACAGACAACATGATATGTAAACGTACAAAAAAGTAATTACACTAATATATAGCACTCTGTGATCAACTCAGCTTACGAACATGACTTATGCAATAATGTAAAAGTCATAAATACGAACTTTTATAATGTAAATGATACATTTCTTAAATATAAAACATATTTATCATAAATTTCATAAAGAAACCTATTTGAACATACAATTTTTGTAGAATATATGGGAAGTGTTTTCCCTCTTTCGTTTCAGAAAACATTTTGGTACACCAAACTACTCGAACACACGATTTTTATTAGTGTTTTTAAGTTTAAACGTGTAAACGTAGTTCAGCAGGACATCCATGGGCCCTGTAAGCTTTCGGACCCCTATGCGATGGCATTCCTTGCATACCCTTCAGGCAATCAACATCAGTACGAAGATGCGCATTTCTGTCTCAAAGTCCTGCTTCCTTTCTGATATTCTAAACATAAAATTAAAAAATGCTGTGATGCCAAAGCGGGGAAACAACTTTAAGATAAAAGTACCGTTGGAAATCAATTTTTAAGGTAGAACTGTGGAGTTGCTCTCGACATCTCCTTCCACTTATTATGGTGGGTAAATTATTACACATATACTTAATAAGGACACTAAAATAATATACTTAGTACAGTTATGCCAGAAACTAGTAAACAATGTAAAGAAGTACTGTCTGTCTACGAAAAGAAAAGCTCCCGCCACAGTGTTTGGCGGATGGCGGTCGCTATAGCAATAGGGCTAGTATATCTCAAATAGGGGCGAACCAAGGGTTGCTTTATTGTTATTTTGTTTTGGGCGATTGTTGGCTGAGGGGAAAAGAGTTTATCATTCGTCTTCAAGACACCCCTATGGAAAATGGGTCAAGGCTCGTTTCTACGGCAACAGACAGCTGCAGACTAACTGGCGAGAGCTTTTCTTATGATAGACAGACTGTACTACCACATTCAGTTTCAATATCTGGATATTATTCGACAGCAGCCTTGACACCATATGAGGGAGAAATCGCATGAGTATAATACAGTGCAACCCACATCCTTATCCAGATTGTCCTCCCCAAGGCAGTTCTCCGAACTTCACCCAGGTGTAACCCACCCGGATACGAATGTGAATCTTAGAAAACATTTCCCCTTCATTTTAAGACGGAACATTTTTCATTTACAAAAGGAAAGCTACCTAGTGTATACGCAAGAAGGTTAAAATAACTCCCTTGGGTATAAAAGATTTATAATCGCGGGCTGGAAAATTATACAGGAATAATCTCGGAGTGTCGGGCATTTAACGTTTCCCAAAGTACATGAAATCGGAAGTATGTGTTGAAATGCGTTGGCATCATTTATGACATACAACAAACAAAATTTTTCCTCTGTTCTGTAATAAAGTTTTCCCGGAAATTGCAGTTATGGTGTTTTAACTTTAACAAAATTAATATTATTTATACTAAAGCATTAAGTTATATATTATTCGCTCCTTAAACATGTCATCATTCTTTCGATGTGTTTTTGGACCTCGAATTTACAAATTGTACAGAAACTCTGAGAGACAGGTGATGTTTTGAGGAATAATTTTTTTTGTTTTTCTTCGAATAAAAAGTTCTTAGAGCTAGTTTTATAAATTTAATTTACAAGAGGAGTTTGTATTATAATTTTAAAGCTTAAAATAACAGTAATTAAATGAAATATCGAGTAAATTATTCAAGTTTCAGGAAATGTTTCTGCAATTAGAACCCTAATAATTAATTGTCGTATGTTGAAAATGATATGCAAATACATTTTTTTCTTTCTTTTACTTGAAATTTTAAACTGTATAATCTTTTGAACCGTGTTTCATTAATTTAAGCAGTTATTACCCTCAAACTGAAATACGATTTGTCTTAATAGGGAAGAGATTATGAAGCTAATGCTCTGGAACACTACAGTGATAATATTGTTCGGACTGCCGTATTTTCAGTAAGTACTCAGAAGTATTTTAATAGTAAATATTTTATGTGAAATGACCAAAATGATCTTATGAGTATGTTGTGATGTCATGTCGTGTCCATTATTTGCTCAAAATTACATTGTTGGCAACAATTTTGTTAACAACCTTTGATGAAAAAATATGTTATTACTTGAAAAGTACTCATGCTAGTCCTGGTCATAACAAAATAAAAAATTCAAACTACCATTGTCTTGTTCAGTTGAAACAATACTGGATTAATTTTCAGTTTGATTGGCAAGTTTTGGCATAACTTTCATTTAGTGATAGTTATAAAAGCAATAATCAGTGGAAAGTCATAGCTTCAGTTTTGAATGAGAAAATTCATCACCAGTATTACTGAAGTGTTACCAGTAATTGCAAAAAGCCATTTATTTGCCCTTAAGTGAATCAAAGTTGAATAGTTGAACGTATGTAATCTAAAGACTCAGAAGGGCTTTATTCAATGCATACAGAAGAAAGTTCAATATAATGGCATTAATGACAAGGCCTACGAATTGTTAACTCATGTAAATCCACTGGAGTTTATGGTTCTCGATGTCAGATTGGACTTTGAATGTGAGGAAAACCGACCTATGCACAACTGCTCTTTGTGCCATCGCTTTGGAAACCATTAATACTCGCTATCCTCCTGATGATATATATCCTTCATATTTACACTGATGGTTCCTTTTTGGATTTCATCCAGGGCACTGATGCTGTTGTCTTTTGTGATCTGTTTTCCTTTTGCCTACATGTTAGCTCTCATACAATCCATTTTGATGTTGAGGCTATATGTTAAGCTCTTCAACAGCTCTGTGCCTGTCTCTCTTCTCGTGGACTCGTGAGCCGAGTGATTCACTGCTCAGGTGTCAAAGCTATAATTTTATCGGGCTCAAGTACTGCTCTTCAGGCCTAGCAAGTAACCTAGGAAAACAAAGTGTTCGTGTCCAGAGCTGCTGGGAGCTGTTGAGCAGAATTCAGACAAAGGTTGTTGTGAATAGTTGAACGTATGTAATCTAAAGACTCAGAAGGGCTTTATTCAATGCATACAGGAGAACGTTCAATATAATGGCATTAACGACAAGGCCTACGAATTGTTAACTCGTGTAAATCCACTGGAGTTTATGGTTCTCGATGTCAGATTGGACTTGACTTTGAATGTGAAGGAAACCGACCTATGCACCAGTGGGCATTCCAGTGGGTACTATAACATTGTGTGTGGCCTTTGGGGGAAATGAGATGGCAGACCTTTTAGCAAAAAACAATATGGATATTCTGTTCCAGAGACCTTTCCCTTCACTCTGTTAAACTTTAAATCAATAGGATTTATAAAAAATCCTTTCGTAATGCTGCTGTTAATGCTACTGAAAGTAAGTCATGGAGCCGATTAAAAGCTAACTTTGTCTCGGACTGTCCTAGTGCTACTGTTGTAGCTGAGTTTTAGACTATTGACTGGACATAACTGTCTTGGTGCTGATTTGTTTCTTTTTAATCTGACTTTCTCACTTTTAAGTGCTCTGTGTGATTCTGGACAAGTCATGAATGCTGCTCATCTGGGCATGTGCTCTGCACTTAAGAGTTTGGACTGTATTGCAAAGAAGTATTGGATAGCTCTTAGCCTAATGACCTGATGGTCAATGGTCAGGCATTTGATAAATAATAAATAAATGGCTAATCTTTGGAATATGGTAACAGGTAGTTTGGCGACATTTTTGGTAAGGTGATAAAGCTTACTATCTACTTCTTTAGCAGTGTACATGGAAGTCAAGAGTGTGCGCAATGCCATTTTTGTGCAATTCTGGGATATTTTTTTAAGTGAAAATAGGTCGACGTGTACATAGATACCTTGTATGTGCAATTCTTAAAAACGCGGCAAGCAGTTTGCGATTCTGCACTTTCTCCCAATTTCGCACCTAATCTTCATCATGATTAAGCGCTTTTGTTCCATAAAAGTTCTAGCATAAGCGTAATTCGTCTAGCAGATTGTTGAAAAAAAAATGCTGAGCGGGGAAAAAAAAAAAAAAAAAAGTGCCTTTACTTCATGAAAACAAAAGGGTGTCCAAACAAAAACTAGCAGGTTGCTGTAGCAGGTAGCCAAATTTTCGCCAAAAAAATCGCCAAATTACCATAATCCAAAGATTAACCAAATAAATAGTTGAATAGAAATTCATGTGAGGTACTCATCTATTATCAGGACTGCAATCAGAAATGTGTGTATATATGCTTGTATGTATGGGCATATGTATATGTGTGTGTACACATACACACATACATACATTTCTAACATTACGCACAATACATAATTTCTGAATCTAGTCCCGATAACAGAATAATACCACTCTTTTGATTGAAGGTCATCTAATTGTTTTTTTTTTTTTTTTTTTCTTGTAACCAATTAGCAGTGAAAAATAGCTTCCTCGACTGACATTTTTTTTTTGCCACGATGTCATTTACTACGCATGTTGAATTTTTAATTCAAAACGTTTGTGTTGTCACATTATTATGGACTGTGAATTTGTGCTTGATGTCAAAAAAATTTACAGCTACATGGCAATTTTTTTACCTTCTACTAATTTAATGCTTTTTTTTTTTTTTTTAGATTTCGTATCAACAAAACTTGTTTTTATGTTTATGGTATAAATTTCACTTGAGCTTTTAATTAACAGTTTTACTATTTTGCATTACTTTGATAAGAAATTTTAATTAAATAAAATATTTTGTAGCTATCAGTAGCATGGTCTTTAGGATTATATTCTTCTCCATTATTGGCTAGCATAATGTACAGGAAAGGTAAGTGTACTTTTTCATTTTCTATGTGTTGACTCTAAAATACTTTTAAAAAAGCATGTTTACCAAATTGAAAACAAACATATATGAATATTGTTTAATTTAATTTGTAAAATTAGTTATGAATTCTTTTTACAAGTTTCTTGAATTTCTTATTCTTTCTTTAATAATGCTGAGGAAAATAAAATATGTTTTAATGGTGCATTAAATAAATAAATTTTTTACTTAAACCAAATATGGAGTTTGGGAAGAATGTAATGACTGATAAGACTAGTAAAAACTCATGTTAAATTCACAAGTCAGTGTTTTTCAGTTATTTTAAAATTATTTTTTCACTTTTTTTTATATTCTTTAGATTGAAATACATATTTTATTTTTAAAATAAATATTTTCAGAATGAGGTAAGCAAAAAAAAAAAAAAAAAAAAAAAAAAGAGTGGAAAAGCAGAATAAATTTCTGTCCTGGAGATTAATTTATGTATTTACAAATATTGATGGATTGTATCAATTAAAATTAACATACAATAAAATCTACCTGAATATTATCAAGCTATTAAAGATGAAGCTTCTAAGCCCGAATATTAATTATTTTTTTTGATTATGCCCCCATATGTATTATTATTATATGTTGCATTGCTTCAGCCAACAGTCACCAAAAATAAAATAACAATAAAGCAACCCTTGGTTCGTCCCTATTTAAAATATCCCTGTTGCTATTGCGACCACCACTCGCCAGACACTGTGGCGGGAGCTTTTCTTGCTGTAGACAGAAAGTACAAAATTTTATGTATTTACAAATATTGATGAATTGTATCAATTAAAATTAACATACAATAAAATCTACCTGAATATTATCAAGCTATTAAAGATGAAGCTTCTAAGCCCAAATATTAATTATTTTTTTTGATTATGCCCCCATGTGTATTATTATTATATGTTGCATTGCTTCAGCCAACAGTCGCCAAAAATAAAATAACAATAAAGCAACCCTTGCTTTGTCGATATTTAAAATATCCCTGTTGCTATTGCGACCGCCACTCGCCAGACACTGTGGCGGGAGCTTTTCTTGCTGTAGACAGAAAGTACAAAATTTTATGTATTTACAAATATTGATGAATTGTATCAATTAAAATTAACATACAATAAAATCTACCTGAATATTATCAAGCTATTAAAGATGAAGCTTCTAAGCCCGAATATTAATTATTTTTTTTGATTATGCCCCCATATGTATTATTATTATATGTTGCATTGCTTCAGCCAACAGTCGCCAAAAATAAAATAACAATAAAGCAACCCTTGGTTCGTCCCTATTTAAAATATCCCTGTTGCTATTGCGACCACCACTCGCCAGACACTGTGGCGGGAGCTTTTCTTGCTGTAGACAGAAAGTACAAAATTTTACAATTTTACAACCTTATACAGTCAAAAGTCGTTAATTCGGACACCCATAATCCAGAATGATCTATAATCCAGACCTCAAATCTACAAACTTTCTGCGCATGCATCGCGTTGACGCATGCACGTAACACCTTTATGGCTGCGAATATGCATGTGAGCATGCGCGTAATACGTTTACGCTTGTGCGTTTAATGTATAACGGATGGTATAAGCTAAGCTAAAATTATCTAATTCAGTTAATGTTGCAGATTGCGTTGTTCATTAATCTTCGAATTGGATCTGGCTTATTATTTTTTTGCAGACTGTTGGAGCAATTTTATAAAAGTAAGCTTGAACTTTCGATTATGTCAAATAGAATTTCCGATATATGTTTACTAATATGTAAAGGATCTACAAAGCGAAAGTATGTTTCGAAGTCCATTAAACAAACAGTGGAATTGCTACAAAAAATGGATAAAGGCATATCCTATGTTTATTTAACCATTCCGAAATATGTTTATCAATTTCACGCTGCTCTGCGGCGGGAGAGGGGGGACGCATCGGCATGCGATGAATTGGAAGTTGATCTGTCAGCACTATCCTTATCTTCAGGGCAGATGTTTTTATTTTATTTGGCTTATAATTCCTTACTAAATGTAGTATTTCATTTCGATGTACTCTGTCTTTGATATGATTTAAATCAAATTCCTCGTCATTATAATTCGCTTCCGATAGCGAAGAAAGTGACACAGATGTTATTGAAAACGAAAAAATTTCAATTGACAAATTAGTCGGTATTCTCGACACAGCAATTATAGGACTTGAACAGCGGAACTTTGTAACTGAAGAAGAAATTTGTCTGTTTATAGAATTAAGGAGAAAGTATTATCACATTAAAAACGAAGCAACTTAAACAACTTACATTGAAAGAAATGTTTAATAAAGTAAACAAATAAATATTAAGCTTTTTTTTTTTTTTTTTTTTTTTTTGTAAATTTTGATACCCTTTAGATCATAATTGTTCTTTATTTCATAAATTACGGTTTCATATTTTTAATTTTATAATTTCTGCATGCCGTCTTACCAGATTTAAACTGATGATCTATAATCCGGAATCGCCGAAGTCCCGACGAGTCCGGATAAACGACTTTTGACTGTACTGTATAGAATACAACAATAATCAATTTACAATACAAAATTTTATACGCAATGCAACAAGTTTTATAATCATGAGCTAACATAATTAATTAACTTTAGAAGTTTTCTCCTAGGGTAATAATATCGCAATTTTTGTAATTCCGCGCGTAATTATGCCTCTTGCTGTTCAAATTTTTTTTATTCTAACCTTACTGTCAACTCCAGGAAAAAGTCTTGTAATGTGCCATAACATCCATCTATTTACAGGAAGCTCATCTTCCTTAAATATTACTAGCATCCCAATTTCAATTTGTCATTCATTCTACATTCCATTTTTGAACACTGTTATAGTGTGGTTAAGTAGTCTCTGTGCCAATGATTCCATATCAGTTGTACAATTGTTTGTTTCCATCTTGAGAGTCTGTTTTCGTGTATATCAATTAATTCGGGTACTACCATAGCATTCAAAGGTCTTCCAATGAGAAAATGGCCTGGTGTTAAGGGCTCTAGATCATTTACATCGAAAGATAATGTAGTAAATGGATGAGAAAGCAAAACAGACTATGTAACCCTCTGGAGCGTTACGGGTTTAGCCCTGAAATTTCAAAGTTCCTCAAAATGTCATGTATAAGTGATATTTTCTTGATTTTAATTAAAAAATGACTCTTTCATTTTGTACCTTGATTCCTTTTCTTCCAATATACATCCAAACTGAAATCAGATACATTAAAAGTTAGAACGGAATTTTCCGGCCGTAACGCTGAGAGGATTAAGTCGGTACAGTTAATAATGCCTCAAACATTAGCCTCGCAATACCTACAGTTCGCTTTAAGTGATATTTCACAGATTTAATACCGAATTCCCATAGCCCGCAAAAATTAGGTACCTGAGGAGGAATAAACTTCAAATGATTCCTTCTTCACTTAAATAATTTGCTAATTTTTCATCATAATATCTAATTAAATTCACTCTGCAATTCGGAATTTGCACTAATGAAGTTTTTTGTATTGGCTGAAAAAATGACTGAGCATTTTCTGCATTAAGCAATAAATCTCCTTAAGGTGGCAATAAAGGGCATCTGTGGTAAAATAGTTCACTAGTTTGAGGTGCACATCCTTTGTTACAAAACATATAAAAAATGCTAATTATAACCTTATGGAGAGTTCCTTTCCTCTGTTCCTTGTACCTAATACAAAATGGATCACAAAAATTGGTGCTGACATTTAGGGTGCACGCTGGGATTTATGTGCTGTGCAGGTATTGATCCCATAATTTGTTCGATAGTGACTGCTTTATTTTTTACTTCAAGTTAGACATTCATAGGTAATCTTCCTAGTTAAATTTCTACCTTGTAATGTGCATGGGCGTTTTTGTGATTTCCATGTGTGGCGTGTATATGAGCCAGTTTCCTTTATAAAGTCCTCCACGAAGGCATCTCTTTAGTTAGGCAGATAGCCCTCTACGTTTGCCATAATCACATACACGACACCACCACTTACCTTGTAATGGCCAAAATTTCTGCCTCATGAAACACACTAATGCTTGCAACTCTATGTATAAATATTTCCGATGATAATGTTCAGCAATAATTTAGTTAATTTACATTTAACAGGCAGAATTATGTGATGTTTTTGTGAAAACTAGACTGGTCTCTGATCGCCCTCCTACTGTTATTACATTATTTGCATAAAAAAAAAAAAAAAAAAAAAAAAAAAAAAAAAGAAGGGTTCAAAAAGAGTAAATGATTTTACAATATGATGAAGAAAAGAGAAATTATTAACCCTCTGAGTTTTATGACTGTCTTTATCTGGTCATGAGAAGTTTTGCTACTTGGTATATATTAGCTTATAATTTAGGATATTTTGCTTCCGTACTTTCTTTAATAATGTAAATATCATCTTAATGAATATAAGTTTATGAAAATGCAGACTAAAATAAGTAATTATACAAACTCAATTAACAGATGCTGTTTAAATACCAATCTTCATGACAAATAAAAAATCCTGCACCGCTCAGAGGGTTAATGGATTTAGCTTATGCAAGGGAGTTGTAATCTAAATTAAAATTACATTTTTGAACCTCTCTTACAAGGAAGGATTCTTCCTCATTTAACTCTTTTGAACATATGTATCCTGTTCTTCTCTGTGTTCCTTTCTGTTTTGTACACTTAGTGTTCTAAAGGAACCTGAAAATAGAATTAATAATGCATAATCATTTTGAGTAAGTGTTAAGGAGATTAAAGATATAATAAATTTTGAAGGTGAAGTGCATAAACAAGCAAAGTCAGTTCTTTTTCTCAGTTCACTGGAAAATTTGTCCATTTTTTCTAACTATTTAATGTTCTTGTTAGGTATGACACCTTCACTCAAGAATGGATAACCCTTCCACCAGAAATCAGCATCATGGATTTTCTTCTGAATGCGCATAATTCCATTGGCAGTCTGCGTCAGTTCTGGGGTTTTTAGCACCAGGGCTTTGAGTAGGAGTCATGGAGTTGGAATCGGAGTTAGGCAGATTTTTGGGAAAAAGGAGTTGGAGTCACTAAAAACACTTCAATTCTGACTCCGACTCTAGTTTATGTTGGATAGTTTGAAATTAAATTAAGGTGAATTGAAAAAAGATTTAATGAAAAACCAAGTTATTATTTTTAGTTGTGGACTATATACATAAATAAATAGTTATTTTCTATTTTATTGACATATTAATAAATAAATATAAGGGAGGGATGAGTGAGTGAGTGAGAGGTTAGGGCGCAAAACCAAAGATGATTATAGCGCGCCAAACATGAAATGGGATGATTACAATTGATGAAATTAAAATACAATAAATAAAAAAAAAAAAGTGGACAAATGTACCAAATCCAGAGGATGAAGTCATATAAAAAAAAATTAAAAGTACACATTAAAATCCAAGACACAATCTTCAAAACAAATTACATTAGGTGATAAAAGCCAGTCTCCTTTATTAAATAATAAAATAAATTACAATTGACCTTTCTTCTGATTAAACGGTCAAGAGGTAAGTCACAGCTATTAAAATATTTCTGACAAAGACTATTAAAATATGGACACTCAACTAAAATATGACGGACAGATTCAAACAAACATTACAATTTGAACAAACAGGCTCATTCTCAGCTTTCAAAAGGTAGTTATGTGTCACTCTAGTGTGACCAATTTTGAGGCGAGTCAAAAGAACGTCCTCTTTACTATTTCCAGCAAAATCCCAATGCTCAATCCTAGGCTTTACATTTCTCAGCTTGTTGTGAAGCTGAACGTCCCAAATTTGCTGCCTTTTTTTTCTGATCTTTCCCTTGATGACACAGCAGATGTCTTTACAAGGAATGAAGCGACTGGACAGTTCAACAGAAGATTTTGCTGCCATATCTGCAAGCTAATTTCCCTTTTTTCCAGCATGTCCAGGAACCCAGCAGTACAGGACTTCATGTCCTCGAAATATAAGGGAGGAGGATGGATGTGATGTTTACCATTATTGATTTAAACTGCTTCATTTAGTTACAATTTAGACAAGAACTCCCAAAATTGATGCCATTCTTAGGAAGCGAGCAGGAAAAGGAGCAATTATTGATCAAGCAACGTGATGGGGAAGTACATATTTGATGATATAGAGGTTGTTAGAATTAAGAAGATGTAGATAACCCTTATATTTCACTAACAGAAAGACTGTGGAATGATCTTGCAGAATTGGAAACTCTTCTTTCTATGCTGTATACAACCACAAAAAAGCTACAATCTGAAGAATTAACAGGAGGTGAGAATGGAAGAATGTGATGTTTGTTCTTTCTGAAATAGAGGGTTTATTGCAGAAGGAATCATTTCTTCAATGAAGAAAAGAGAAACTAATTTGCTAGATAGTGAAACTTTTCTGTGTTCGATATGTGTAGATCCAAAACGCCAAATTTTGTTGGATGACAAACAAATTAAAAAGGCAAAAAAAGCCATCTATGAACTTTCATTAAGAATGAAATTATCCTCAAAACAAATGGAATATTCAAATCAGGATAGTCAAACTGTAGGTACTGCAACTGAGACTCTTTATCATCCTCTTCCAGTGATGAATTAAATTTTGAGAAATAAGGCATAGGTAAAGCTAATGAAAATAGAGAACCAAGAGCCTTTAGATATAAAAATGAAAAAATACAAACAAAATTTCTTTATGGCCTATGAAGAAAATGTGATTGGAAATATGATTAGAAGAATATGATTGCCCTTGCAAGACACATCTTTAAGAACTTATAAAAATCTAGCCTGAAAAGTTAAAAGAAGTAGCCCTAACAGTAACAGCACTTCCTTTTACTCAGTTCAGTGTGGAAAGACTCTTCTCAGCTCTGAAGTCCATCAAATTTAGATCTATAGACCTTTATCAAAGATCTTGCCGAAGCTATACTCTTTCTTAGAAATAATTAATGCCAGGTTTTCCATTTTGTAATAAATGCTAATTAGTAAAAATAATATGCTATGCCAAGAATTTTTTTCTGTAGCATCTATTACTTCTTTTATATTAAAAAAAAAAAAAAAAAAAAAAAAAATAAGCTGCAACCCATGTGTCTTTAAAATTCCAGGAGTCGGAATCAGAGTTGAGTCGGTAATTTTCCCTACCATCTCCACAGCCCTGTTTAGCACTCAATTAACAATGAAAGTTTTTGGTAAATGTGGAGGATTCTGAAGCCATGCTAATACCATGGTTGAGTCGTACCTCAGTTATATTTTACTGATGTCCAATTTCAATAAAGTCACCACCCTTGTAACAAGCTGTGATAGCAGTACATCTGCACAGAGTTCCAGTCATAGTACTGTCAATGGTTTTAGAGGGGCTACTCTAGAATTGCTGGAAAGCAAACGTGAAGATAAATTATTGCCATTTCTACAATGTAAATAGATTGCTATTCCGTATGTGTGTTCTGATGCCTGTGAAAATCCATGAATTTGTATCTTAGAAAACCTCTCATGTAAAACATATCTGCTCACTTGTAAATTGTTGATAGATTGCATGGAAGCAATGGAAAATTGCCATTCTTTAATTATCTTCTTGGGTAGTCATTTTTATAGAAAACTAAAAATGAGATAAATCTTAGAATCAATTGATGATATTTTAAAATTGCAGTTTTTTTTTTGGAATGGCTGATTATTTCAAAGTAAGTAGTAATACTAATTTAAATAGACACATTGTTTTTAATAAATCAAAGCAAAAATATATTTGTTAGGTATATTTTATTTCATGTATTGTGTTTACTTAGAAACCAAATTTTTTCCGCCTTCATGGAGATACTGAAGTCAAAGGATACATCTTATAATTAATGGCATTTTTTGAAATCAAAGAAATACAATAATGTATATAAACAACGTAACTAAATCTTTCAATTCTTTATAAAATAAAACTATTTGTTTTGATTTCAAAGAGGTGCATGACAAAGAGATTTTGATTTAATTTATAAAATAAAGAATTTTTTGGTTGTAGCTTCTTTTGGTTGTTTGATTGATCAGGTATCATGATGTGTGTATTGTGCATTATTCATAAAACTGTATTTTTACTTTTATATTAGGTTATTTTTCTTCAGAAGGAGTATATAGCTTATGCAGATTGTCCAGCACTGTTGGACTTCTTTTGTTTCTTACTATGTTTATTAGAGGTAAGGAGTTATGAAATCATATATTAATTTTGCATTTTTGCTAGTATGCTTCTGTATGTTAAATAGCAATGTGCAAAACATATACAAGTTAATATAAGTATATGTGTCACTTGAAGCACTACAAGTGCAGTATATCGTGAGAAATGCATGAAACAGCTATAACCTTGTGTGCCTGTGAAACATTTCTTTTATCTTTAAGATTTCGTTTTGTCTTAAGGTAGGTGTAATAAAAATAGTCAATATCATTTCCCAGAATTTCATTTAGATTAACGTCAACACCTGCCTCGTTGTTTTGTAAAACGCCAACTGCCACTTGGGCATCTCAACCTTTACAATTTCTACTTGTTTGTAAACAGGATAGTAGTGTGAGGCACATAAAGTTATATAAGTAAACATGTTTTATGCACATACTAGCCTTTTTTTTTAATTAAAAAAAATGAATTGAAAATAATTTACTTCCAAAAAATTAAATTTTAGTGCACAAAAAAAAGCTTACAAAATTAAAAAACAAAATGTACAATCATTGGCTTCTTGTGTTGAAAACATTTAACATTTTTCACAAATGTATTAAATGTGAGTTAGACACATTTGTTCATGGCATTTTTTGCCAAAAAATTTTGTTTCTGCGATGTAGCTTTACCTTGTATTTTTATTTGGCGGTTCTATTCCCTCATCAAATTCAGAAGAACCACCAGCATATTTTGTTAGTCTTCTCACATATTGCATGCAGAATGTGTCATTTGATCTTATTTTCAGACAAACTTTCACAAGGTCAAACGCTAAGCCTTTGTTGAATTGTTTTATTTTCTTTGTTATTGTATTTAGTGTAGATAATTTATTTTGTAACAATTCCTTTATAAGTGGAGTACTTGAAAACCAATTATCTCCAGTTATATTTCAGCGAGGACCCAAAATCAGCTGAGCTAACTGCATTGATAAACTATTTGCACTCTTTTATACTGCATAAAGGCTTTCGGGTTGTTGGGCTATATATATTTTGAATGTCAGTGAGTGCCATGTTTTAGCATTGATGGCAATACTATATTTTTATAACATACGTTGCTGGTTTACTTGGTATATACTGGTGAAATGAGCGATGTCCTCTAAAAGCAACTAACTATTTATCGATTGTACAATCTTCAGATATTAAATATGCTTCTACACAGTTATTTTGAAAAATTGTGAATACATCCCAGATTTGAGCAAGTTTATTTGTTTTGGTAAAAATATATTTACAGGTGCCCCTTCGCAAAAATTGGCGGTACATGGACAAGGAGTGTGTGCAATTCTTTGACTTGTTATTTTGGCTTTGTGTAGCAAAGCTAAAATAACAAATCAAAGAATTGCACAAACTCAGTATCCATGTACACACTGACATATTTTCACTTAAGAAATTATCAGAGAATTTCACAAACTTGGCATTGCACACTCCCTTAACTTTGTTAATGTACACATTGATCAATTTTTCACTTAAAAAAGCAAAGGAGCAGCCAGTTATACACTAGAACCAAACAAAAAATATATGATCTCAATAAACTGCATTTTAAATCAAAAAATAAAATAACATAAAAAAGGAAATTCATCTTAGCACTGCACCAAAGAAAATATCCACTTACCTCATTTAGAAATTTTCGTGTTTTCAGCAGTCAAACAAAATTCCTTAACAGCACCTAAAAACTTCCTAAAATTATCTGAACTGGATCTGTATACTGGTGTTGCCACATAAATTCACAAAAATAAGAGCATAAAATATCCTTTGTAGTGCTGGTATCCTTCAACATTTGACCATACCCATTTCCTTCGTACAAACAGGACACTTATAATGGCTCTTAAGTAAACCTTTCATTTTACACACCAGTCAATTAATGCTTTTCCCCCCCTTTTGTTCCAGATCGTACAGAAACTTCAAATAAATGTTACCACATTCAGCCATTTTACCATGTAAACCACAAAATAACCAATTTACTTCTTAACCAACATCCAACACACAAACAGACCCTTACAAATCTTGAGCAAATCAGCAGTATATCCAATCTTGAAATATGAAATATTTCCAAACCAAGATCGTAGTTTTGTAAACCAATTAAAATTTTTTTAAGTTTCTGTCATATATTATTATAATTATTTCCCAGTACAAAATTTTAATTTTGTATGTTATTTATTGTATGTTCCTTGAACCTTTTAAAAAATATAGTGCTTTGAATTGGTAATTTTTAAACTTCCAGGTTATTGCATTTAAAGCATACCTAGTTTTTAAATTATGTAATCATTTTAACAAATCATATTTTTGTGTAAATTTTTAGGTATTTAAAAATTTTATTTTTGCTCCTTGCATTGAACAAAAAATATCTTTTGGAATTACATCACTGTTTTTAATCAATTATCTTAAGCATGCATTTGGTTATTGTACACTGCTCAAAAAAAAAAAAAAAAAAAAAAAAAAAAAAGGACAGTGCTATATCTCGCTTTCTACTGGGCCGATTCACGAAATTCAAATTGCGTTCTTCATGTCTCGAAAGCGCGACTAAGGATGTATATTAGATTTATATATAGCACTATTTTAACATAAGTATTTTGACACAAAATCGGACTTTTTCTGAAATAACATACCATTTTTTTTTACATATTTCGATTCTACGACTCAAATTATGCCAAAATACCAAGTTTTGTAAAAATCGTACGAGCAGTTTTTAAAATATTAGCTCTCAAAATTTTAGCTCCTTAATGCTAATTGAATTTGGCAAATATTTATTAATATCTCTTTTTTTATTAAACTTTTTTGATTTTTCCTTTCACATTTCAAAATTTAGGTTCATTCCAAATAAAATTTACCTATTTTTTGTGTTCTATTTTTTAAATTTCTATTTTTAAAAAATTTTTATATATTTTTCGAAAAAAATTTTGAATTATAACCTATAAAATTTTTACCATCATCTTAAAGTAGGTGTATTTCTAATAACCTATAAAATTTTTACCATCATCTTAAAGTAGGTGTATTTCTAAGCATATCTGCAAAATATTAGACTTTTTTATTCAAAATTTTCTAAGATATACACGAATTTACATATTTTCGCCTTTTGAAATTTGGCATCTTTTTTTTGAGCGATAATGACGCCAAATGTGGTCTATGGATTTTTGTTGCAGTGAATTGCCACAGCTATTTTTAACCTTAAATTTCAAGTAAAATTTTACGGAGAATTAACTATGAAATATTTTCCCGCAATGATACGTAATAAATTTATTAATACTATATGAAAAGCTATTTTTTTTTAAAATTACAGGTGATATTATTCGAATTTTTAACTATTTTTTTAAATTTCTTTCTTTCTTTCTTAAAAAAAATAAGAGTAAATTTTTGTAAGAGTAAATTTTTACCTTCGGCGTTTTATCGTCTGCTACTTTGCTTTAACTTTGTTTAAATCGAATTGTCTATAACTGAGAATTTTCGTTTGATGTTTATTTGAATTTTATGAAAATATTTTATGACATTAACTGCATAATTTATTTCTAAAGAAACTGTTGCTTATGAAGTGGATGAAAGAGCGGCAGATACTATCATCCATATTTTTAAAGCACAGTATATTTTTATAGAAACATAAGATTTAGAATAATCATTTTTATAAAAGTCAAATTATGATATAAACATACAACCCTCTTGAGACTGAATTAATGGAAGTTCATTGGTTATGTAGAAATGGTCTGCAGCTACTCAATGGCTGGATAAGTCAGCAGGTTCTGTTTACAAGTAAGAATAATTATATAAACGACACCCAACATTCTGGATTCAATTAACAACGAGGATACGATGTTTGTTAAATGAATTTAAGAAGTTTTAAAACATAAAAAATCAACTCATTTTTTATTCTAAAATGTATTTTTGTGCGTAACGCATTTTCATTATATCCTTAAAATTCTAATTTAGAAAGTAATTGTCAAGAACTGAATCCTAATCATCAGTAATATAATAAGTAATTATTACGGTTATTAATAAATCCTTCTTATAAAGTAATTGCAAATACGTATTTCAAAACACTTTCTGTCTGAATGCAAATATTTTTCTATGCAAATATTTTAAATTTTATATTAATCAAGATTGCACACGATATTATTTATTTGTCAGTTCTAGTAATAGTTACAAATCAATTATATTTAATTAAGGATTGGATTGGATTGGATTATTTAACTATGGCAAAGCACACGAGGGCTATCTGCCTAAAGGGAGGGATGCCTTCGTGGAGGACGTTCTAAGGTAAACTGGCTCGTATACACGTTACACATGGGGAAAACCACGAAACCGCCCATGCAGCTAGCCCGTTCGCGGAATTCGAACCTCAGACCGAACTACCAGTCCTCAGCGTCTTTACCGCTCGGCTGCTGGTGGGCTATTTAATTAAGGAATGGCCATCTAAATTTAGAAACAGCGTACATAACAGCAATTCTATTATTGGCGCCGTATCTTTCATGTTACTCCCGATTGGCAAGCTACATGATTTTTAATGAGTATTCGGGTTTTGCTAGTAACTTCACTTGGAAATCGCGCTTAAACTAGGTTAGTTGGTTATTTGAACATAGAAAGAACATGGAAGCTATTTGATTTAGATGCTTTCAAAGGGAAGCTTTGTAAAGAGAACCTAGAAAACTACGAAAACCAACCATGCAGCCTGGATTAGATTTTGCAACAAACAATTAGTATTTAACAATCTTCAAATGCTAGGCAACTGGTGAGGCTCCAATTTAATATTTTATTTGTAAATATTTAAAATATTGTTGTATTCTTAGACACAAAAAGCAGAATTTAAGTTTTGTTAACTCGTTAGTAAACTACCAAGCCGTAGTGCAAATGAATATTCAATTTCTTTTGCAATACTTGTATTCACTTAATATTCTTGGAATATGAGCTAAAGAAGGAACGTTCTCGGAAGATTAAAGAAGTGTTTAAATCCAGTGATATTAGGTTTGTCTTACAAGCTTAGGATCAAAACGATTCTGCACATGCCCGAGTAGTTGACTTGTAAATGGGTGTGAATTAAGCAGATGACTTTTAATCTTACGTTTTCAGTCAGAAAACGTATTCCAAATGTTTTGTATTGCATGACAATGCATCTTTTCATTATTCAATAACCAGTCGGAGAACCGCTTGTGTTCCGAAAACAAGTATGTGTAATCAATCGTCCTGCATGTTCTTCAAATTTGTCTTTGTGATTTTTTTTTCTTTCCCAAAAGCTAAAGTTGTCTCTCAAAGGAAAGTTTTTTTACATTGAAGAGACAAAAGGAGTATGACATCTACTTTTAGAGGCATGTCAAAAACAGATCTCTACAAGCCTTCTCTTCCATTACATGTTGTGCAGTCAGACAAAAAGTTGCATCAGCGTAAATTCTATAATCTATTTTTATTACACTCTCATTACTTTACTAACATACAATGAATATATACTAAATCTTTTACTTCAGCTTAAGTAATTCGGACTTTTTGACGGAATTGTTGTCGGAACTAGGACTTAGAAGATAAGTCGAATTAAATATTTCAATATCCCAATAAATTCAAGGTCGAAGTTTCAATATTTTATTTTAGGAGGGAGGGGAAATTTGCTTAGTTTTGGTCCATTAAGTATATTTGCTTCGATTCTTTATTTTTCCATAAAAGCGAAAAATTTACGCATGGTATACATATAACGTATAGCTTCAAATTAAAATTTAATAATATACAGTGTGGTTATAATTAAAGTTCCACATTGAAACGGTCATAAAAGGAAAACTACTGGATCAAATGTTATCAAACTTGGTAATCATGTAAAGAGGTCATGGAAATTTATTTTCCGCGAAAAAAAGGAAGTTCGAAACCTCACCACCTGTGGGGAAATGGCACTGTATACAATATTGTTAAACGAAATATGGGTCGGAATCTAACTTAACCTTTTGTTACACGAGTTTAATATGTTGTATACCCATAAGAAACTTTGAAGTAGGCAAATTACCATTTAAAGGCGTTAAATTTGATAAAAGTCGAGTGCGCCATCCGTGTAAGTGAGAAATTCTTCGGTGAAAACCACGAATTAGCCCTTAGAAAATGTGAGATCGCAAATCACTCGCACAAGTGCATACAATATGGAAATCGTTTTCTTACAGATCGCTAATTTGTAATTTTTGAAGCCTGAATTCGGCACTAAAACATGAAGATACTGATTCAAAACGCTTTTAATCGATTTGGGCCAAAGAAATCCCTCATGTTATCTATCTAGTTCCTCCTAGCTGTTGAGAATGCAGTAACAGGATTTAACTTGCTTTCGGAAAATGCAGGATGCTACATTGAACATGCTTTGTAACACGTTTCGGAAACTATTAAACACATTTTAAACAAATGTTTTCATGTTTTATTTCATTTAACAATATTGTATATAGCGCCATTTTTCCCCTGGTGGTGAGTTTTTAAACTCTTTTTTTTTTCCCGCGGAAAATAAATTCCCATAACCTCCTTTACATGATTCCCAAGTTTGATAACATTTGGTCTGGTAGTTTTCCTTTTATGACCATTTCAAATTGGAACTTTAATTTTAACCACCATGTAAATTAAACTTTAAAAGTTTGACAATTTGGTCAAGTCCCAGCTTTAAATATATATATATAATCTTTTACATTAATCCTCTTAGAAAGAATGTTTTAAGAAGCTAATTTTCCTCTCATATTATAGATTGTATAAAAAAAAAACATGATCTTTAATATGATTTAGATTGTTTCAGCCGATATAAGAATAGGGTCACTCGGTGGTACAGAATAAACCCTGCTGGACTGTTTTATTTCTATGTCATTTAGCAAAAATTTTTTAATTAAAATATTTATCCTTTGGACTTCGCTTTAAACTTTATTTATAGTTAAAATGACTAGAAAATGAAAAGCTGTCTTCAGCTGAAACGCAATGCATGTAATTGATATTTTAAAAAGTTGACAAGAATGCAAAATTTATGGAAGTCTAGCAATCGAAAAATCTTAATTTTCTTGTCTGAGCACTGAAAATAACTGTAGAAGGAAAGAAGAAAATTAAGGAGAAAAGTAAGCAAAAATTTGCAGGGAAATTTGGCTGTCAGACATACCAAGATGTATAAAAAAGTTCGACACTTTTGAATATACTTTCAGGATACTTCAAAGACATTAGGTGTTCAAAGAGAAAACACTTGGACGTGTACACCAGCATCACCAAATACCATCAATTGAGCTTGTGTTAACAGAAAAGACAAAAACGATATCATTTCAGATTAAAGTGAAGAGTGACTGGTTTTAGACTATATGGTTGTATAAATTTAAATTACGTTATAGAACATCATATCGTATCATAAATGGAGAATCCCATGATTTCCTCAGTCGAATTATTTGAAGATTCAGGAGTTTATCCAGTGATATATGTGGATGTCACCTAAAGATGTTTTTTTTTCCTCCTGATGAGACAGCGGCCGAGTGGTAAAGACGCTGAACACTGGTAGTTCGGTCCGAGGTTCGAATCCCGCGAACGGGCTGGCTGCATGGGCGTTTTCCTGGTTTTCACCATGCGTAACGTGTATGCGAGCCAGTTTCCTTTAGAAAGTCCTCCACGAAGGCATCCCTCCCCTTAGGCAGATAGCCCTAGTGTGCTTTGTCTTAATTAAATAATCCAAAACCTCTTGAGGAAACCAGGCTTTCCTTTCATCTCATACCTTCAAAATGTTTAGCCTCTAACAACTGATAAAGGCTCTGACCAAATACTTCATGAAGAACTTTCTAAGGGAAACCAGCTGGCATACATGGTACACATAAGAATATCCACGAAAACGCCCATGCAACCAGCCCGTTTACTGGGATTTGAACCACGGAGTGAACTACCAGTGTTCAGCGACTTTACCGCTCGGCCGTTTGTGGGCCTTTATGAAATGGAAGGAGATAACTTTATTTAAAATGATAGTCAGAAATACCAAGATATTTCGAAAAGTTGTATTCTTTTTAATATACTTGCAGAATGCCTAAAGAAAAAGAGCAAGAATAAAGTAGAATGCCTGAAGAAAAAGAGAAGAAAAAATACATTTTTGCGTAAAATTTAATATTTGAATTTTTTTTAAAATTTAAAACCTTTTAATCTTATGATATTTGATTCTTGCGATTTCAAAAATAAAATATTTGACTAAAATAGAGTAACATTTTAAGAAACCAAATGTAGGATAAAATTGCGTAAAGCAATGGGCACAATGATAAAACTATTTAAAGCAGTGTATGCAAGTCATCCTAAGTTAAAATGTCGGTTATACATCTCTCTTATTTATATATCTTTTCTGAACGGAACATTGAAAGGCGTGTTAACTGTGCTTTACTGTATTTTCTCCTTAAATATTTGCAGTTTTCCAATGCATCTTAGTCTGGGTTTCAAAGTATTCTTCCGAAAGAAACGCAATTGAAATAAATAAAATTAAATTCTGGAAAATTTATATTAATAAATATATTTAAAAGACTCAGTTCGAAGGAATAAATAGAAAATTTTAAAACAATTATCTGAAGAGACAATGCAACACAAACAATAAAAATAAAAGTATAAGAATTTAAAAATTACCTAAAATAATAAGTATGACAAAAATATATATAAAGAAAACTATTTGAAAAAAATAAATAAATAAATAAACGCTGCACCTTTATTTATGCAGTTCGAATAGGTAAATAGAAATTTTTAAAACAGTTATTCGAAAAATACCATGCAACTTAAACAATTAAAATGAAATTCAAAAAAGAAAAAAATACTTAAAATAATAAGTTATAATTAAAAATGTAATATAAAGTATATTATTTGGAAAAAAGGAACAATGGTGACTTTTTTTCCCTCTCACGGAAAAGGAAACTAGGTTGCCATATATTAAGAAGTTCGCCAAGTGAACTATTCTTGGCACAAACTGACAAAAAAGTGCCAACATAAATTTGTGAATTTCTCCATAAATTTTGCTCCAGATTTTATAAAATTTCATATTTAGGCGTAATTTGAGTTGTAGAATCAAAATATGTAAAAAAATTGGTATGTTATTTCGGAAAAAGTCCGATTTTGTGTCAAAAATACCTGTGTTAGAATAGTGCTATATATAAATCTAATATATATCCTAAGTCGCGCTTTCGAGACATGAAGAACGCAATCATCAATCGGCCCAGTAGATCAGAGCAGTGTACATGAAAATTTTAAGAAATAACAAAAAATTTCTCAATTTTGTTTTATTTTGTTTGAATTACACATGTAATGTTTTACTGTTTGTCATAGGCCTAGGTAGAATGATGAGTAATGATTACATAGCTTTTATCACTACATTAGATGCATACAAGCAGAATAAGTCAAAAACATTAAAAGTATGTATGTATTTATTTAATACTTTATATGCTTTGCAATTATGGTTAAGTTATATAAAAGTACTCTGCCAGATTTGGTAAATAGACTTATGGAATATCTTTTCTATGCTTTATCTGATACTTATGTATTATCCCATTGAGTGTGAGTTTTCACTGTGGAATTCTGAATTAATCGATGCCTTTTTTATTTAATAAACAATCAGTGTTCCTACCTGCTTCATTTCTGTGCTTCGTAAAAGGCTTTCTTCGATTTCTTCTATTTTGTTCTGCCCTTTCATGTAACTGGAAGCTCTGTTTAGCATGGGATGATCACAAACTGCTGCTGTTTTGTCAGCCGTATGCAGCTGAGCATATCCTATCTATTAATATACACTTTTTTGATGGCAGGATCTCATAACTTTAAAAATAATCTGCATCTGGAGGAAGCAGATATCAAATTTTAATATTTTGTTTTTCAAAATCCAAGAAAGAGTACAGCATTAAGAATTAATTGTATATTTTTTTCACAAAAACAAAAGGTGGCTTATAAAAAATTAGTTCTGTTACATCAAATGAAAATACAGTCAAAAGTCGTTAATCCGGACTGGTCAGGACTTCGGCGATTCCGGATTATCGATTTTTCCGGATTATAGATCATCAGTTTAAATCTTGTAAGATGGCATACAGAAATTCTAAAATTAAAAGTATGAAACCGTAATTTATGAAATAAAGAACAATTATGATCTAAAGAGTATCAAAATTTACAAAAAAAAAGCTTAATATTTATTTGTTTACTTTACTAAACATTTCTTTCAATGTAAGTTGTTCAAGTTGCTTCTTTTTATGTGATAATACTTTCTCTTTAATTCTATAAACAGACATAATTTCTTGTTCAGTTACAAAGTTCCGCTGTTCAAGTCCCGTAATTGGTGTGCCGAGAATACCGACTAACTTGTCAATCGAAATTTTTTCGTTTTCACTAACCTCTCTGTCACCTTCTTCATGCCTTTATCCATTTTTTGCAGCAATTCCACTTTTTGTTTGATGGACATCGAAACATACTTTTGTTTTGTAGATCCTTTGGGAGCTCCAGCATCGGAAATTCTATTTGACATAATCGGAAGTTCAAGTTTACTTTTATAAAATTGCTCTTACAGTCTGAAAAAAGTAATAAGCTGGATCCAGTTCGAAGATTAAAGAACAACGCAATCATCAACATTAACTGAAATAGATAATTTTAGCTTATACCGTCCATTATACATTAAACACGCACGCAAAAACGTATTCTGCACTTGCGCATATGCATATGCGCAGTCGTAAAGGTCTTACGTGCACGCGTAAACGCCTATGCGCACGTGTCAACGCGGCGCATGTGCAGAAAGTTTTTAGCTTTGAGGTCCGGATTATGGGTGTCCGAATTAACGACTTTAGACTGTACAAGTGTTATGAGTGTTTTTTTATGCCATGTTTATGCAAAATTAGCATTAAATCATACTGTTTGGCAACAGCGTCATGATCACTGAGATAATACATGAGTACCTTTAATCCTTGTTATAATTTATATTGGGTTGATTATTCTACAGTTTTTAAAAAAATCTGATGTGTCCACCACATGACTTCCTTGTATGGAATATTAAATTATACTCATTTTTTCCTGCATTTCATTTAAACTTATTATTTCTGCTCCATGACATCACATATGTGCTTTATCAGGTTAAGATTTGGCAAGTTAGATTAATGTCTTGGCAAACAAGACATTAATTGGAATTCATCCTTATGCTTCTCGAACCACTCCAACACGATTCGATTCTTGTGACATCCTGCTAGAAGATTCCATTTCCAGTTGGGAAGACAGAAATCATGCAAGGGTGCAACTCATCCATAGTTATTTTCAGATAGTCCACACCTTTTATGGTCTTTTCTACCACAACTAAAAGTAACACAGCTGCCCATGAGAACCATCCCCAAAGCATAATACTACCACCACCAGCCTGCGTATGACCTGCTTGCTGTACAGGAAGGGAGCAATTGTTTGCCTGGAAGGTGGTGTACCTTGATACGAGCATTGACGTACTGAATAAGAAAGTGTAATTCAACCGACCAGGCAACTGTCTTCCGCTTGTACATGGTCCAGTTTCAATGTTCCCAGGCCCACTATAGGCATAGTTCACTATGACGCTTGGTCAACAGAGGCACACGAGTGGGATGTCTGTTACGCAGTCCCATCTTCAACAACTGTGTGTTCTGAAACACTTACACTTGGACATGCATTGTATCGTGTAGTCAGCTGAGCCACTGTCTGGTCCTGATTTTGCTGTACCAAGTGGGATAGTCTCCGACATCCTTTTTGTCTGATGATGAATGAACATCCAACGTTTCTTGGATTTTGAAAAACAAAATATTAAAATTTGATATCTGCCTTCTCCAGATGCAGATTATTTTTAAAGTTATGAGATCCTGCCATCAAAAAAGTGTATATTAATGGATAGGATAGTCTACTGTTGAACTATCCTACTACTTGTTGAGGAGTCTACTGTTGGTTTCATCACCATTTATCCACTTTTCATAAATAATAACAATGGCAGATTGTGAACAACCTACCAATTTTGCAGTTTTGGAGAGACTCGTTCCGAGTCTTTGGACCATTAAATTTTGCCCTCTGTCAAATTCACTTTGACCAGCAAGCAGCCTCTCTTATCACTTTCAAAAGGAAGTATAAGAATGATTTCTTACCTTCGTCAAGCAACAGTTTAATACCATTCCTACTTAACCACATGCCTTCCACATCATCCAGATAAGTTCATTGAAAAATGTGAAGATGGTCATAATGTTTCGGCTCGTCAGTGTGTATGTAAGATATAAAATATGAAAGAAAATTATTAACCGTAATTTAGAAATATTCCTTTTAATTCCTGATTTTAGTTTGGTTGTGCCCACTTTCTGGAATTTACAAACTGCATCACTTTAAAATTAATCTGCATTATCTCATATCATTTCCTGCAGTGCAATAAGCTGTTGTCCAATCACCATTCAAAATTAAAATTTGTTTAATTAATTTAATATTTATGATTAATACAGCATTTTAGCTATTAAATTAAAATCTAATGAATATACAACTGCTCTAGTCCGGTAAAAAAATGGATTATCTCGCAAAAACATGCGAAAATTGAATGAATAATAATAAAGAAAAAAAAAAAAAAAAAAAAGAGAACGGGGGAAAAGTAAGAAAGGAAAAGAAAAGTTATTCAACATCATTTCACATTTATCAAAAAAAAAAAAAAAAAAAAAAAAAAAAAAGGTGAATAATAAATCTTATTTTAAAAAAATCATACTAAGATTTAATTAGAATTATTATTGTGTGCAGTTATTAAATTTGTTGGGGGTTCTTTTCAAATTTTGCTATATATTAATTCTTTTTTTTCATGAGCTCTACAGCTTACATTACAGGCCAAGGCTGCCTCTCTAAGTTTTCTCCATCTGACCCTATCCGGCACCACAGCTTCCCATTGATTTACCTCTATCAGTTTCAAATTCTTTTCCGCACGATCCAACTATGAAGTGGGTGGTCTTCCTTTTCATCACTTCCCCGCGATTTTTGAGAAGTTTAACTTTTTAATAGGAAATGTATCATCATATCTATAAATATGGTATACATTAATTACTTTCCATAAAGTCATGATTCTGATCCTTCCCTTGAATTAACATTTATAACTACATATACTTATTTTATCTGTAATAGTATAAAAGTACAAATAAATAACAAGATGTTAATTGGCTTTTGGTGATGTTGAGAGTATTTGCGTAATGCAAAACATTGCTACCTACCAAAGAAGCGTACTTGATGCAAGTAAAATATAAATTTTAATATGTGCTTTCCTTGAGCGTAACAAATAAGCAGATAAATAAGATATACCAATCTATGATATGTGAGGAAACATAACTTGAATAATAGGTGATTAACTTGACTGGTTGTCGGCGTGTACTTGGCTCCAAAAATTCCACGTGATACTTCATATAAATGCTGACTGAAAAACTGTTCACCATTTGACTGTGCCATCCACCTTGCTCTTTACTCAGAATACTTATTTGCATCCAGTTGCTTTTCTATTGTATGACAAGTCAGTTGATTCCCACATATTGTTCCTCATTAAAAAATTGTATTCTTGCATAGTTGCTGTGCACTTATCTTCATCGATCTGAATAAAGCTTTCTCTACAGTTTCTGGATATGCAAAAAATTCAGAGTTTACAGCATTTCAGAATTTTAGTTGGTTTCTGAATTTTCTTCAGTAGGAACAAATCTGATGATTTCTTGTTGGTCAGTTGTTAAAATTTCTGATCTTGCTTTAGTTTCTGGCAGTTCCAAAAATCTGACAGCATGACTTTTTATTACTTCATAAGTTCCAGGTTTCCTAAGACAATATTTTTTGCTTCCTCAGAGTATCCAATAAGAATGTAGCCTTCGCTGTTTGGGAGAAATTTATTTTTCCTGTTCGAATTGGTTTATGCAAAACTTTGGTTCTTATGATTCTTAAATGCGATGCTATCAGGTATCTTTTAAACCAAATTTCTTTGAGCATTTTGGATCTTCTTTTAATAGGACATTGGTTATGTATATAAGCTGCTGTTATCATTTCTGGAGTAATTTTGACTTTAACAGCAGACATTTGGCCATTCCAACTAGGGTACAATTGGTGTGCTCTGCAACTCCATTATTTTATGGGCTATACTCAGCTGAGATTCCATTTAATGCCTTCTTTTTCTAAGAATTGAACAAATTCGAGGCTTTTAAATTGTTTGGCATTATCACTTCGGTGTATTTTCAGTTGCTTCACTGTGTGCTTCTCTGCCTGAAATTTGTATTTTTTAAATGCTTCAAGGGAGTCAGACCTTTTCCATAGGGCATATACAGTAATTTTTGCCGATTTGTCGCCAATGAGTATTATGAAGTATTTTGCACTGCCTAAAGATGTGACATTTTTGGAATCAAAACTATTGGTATGTACAAGTTCAAGAATATCATGGTTTACTGTGTGTGCTTCCTTCAGGAATGGTAACCTTCTTTGTTTACATTTTGTCTTTAGACCATGCATAATCTTTTTACAGTGCATTGCTTTTAAATCAGCTAGATTTAAGTGACGGCACCTTTGATGCCATTGTTTAAGTTTACTGTTTGGCATATTTTCATTACTTTTTGTGACATTTGAAACCTCTGGTACATCATGTTGATTTGTAGCATTATAGCCCATTTTGCTTCATTGCTTGTAAGACTACACATTTATTTCTGTCCTTAATCCTCACCTGATTATTTCTAGAGTAGACAGTACATTTTCATTGTGTCACTAAGTTAACTGAAATTAAGTTCATTTTTAATTTGCATACATATGCGATATGGTTAAGTATTATTATGTGTTGTGAAGTTGAATTGACACTTGCATAAATTTCAACTTTCCTTTTCCCTTTGACTTCTATAAATTCATTATTTGCTAACTGAGCTTCATTTTCTGTTTCGGTAATTAATATAAATTTATTAATAACAGAAACATTGCACATAAGGAATTATCTTGCTAATTATGTATTCCCAATCAAGTAGCTAATTATGTATTCCTAATTATTGCATTGTGTTCACAGTGCTGAGAGAAAAAATTTGTTTAGAGGACTCCTGATTAGGATTTTTGCTTTAAATTGTTCTACATTCTGATGCCTTGTGTTCTTTTTGCTTACAGTTATAGCACATTAAGTCTTTCACATTCTTAGACGTCTTTATTACATTCCCGTGGTGTTTAGTGTTTTACACTAAATACATATTAAAATGTTAAAATTTTATAAAGTGTGATGCAAATTATTCATATTCAAGTTAGAATTTATTTTACATTACTTATGCAAGCCTGGAAATATTACAGCATTTCCAAAATCGGAAGAATAAGAGCTTTTAACAGTGTACATCAGAATATCAAGTCAAGAGTGTCAGTGAACTCTGACGCCTGTCTGTTTCTTCTCTCCTCGAGCTGCGTCACTACCCTGATGCGGGTCTTTCAAGAAGTGTAGTCCGGTGATTGCTACAAAATGCATCCCATATTTTGTTGTTTTCTTTTGCTTTAATTTTAGATTCTTCAAGTAACTTTTAGCATATTTAAGTCAGGAAATTGTTCCTAACCTTCTGTCATGATTCTAAAGCTCACAAATTCTTCAGTTAAGCTATTTAATAGCAAAATAGGAATTCTTGAATTTCAGATCTAATTTCTGCAAGTTTATCTACAATTTGTAAGAAAGAAACAAGGTAATACCTCAGATGATTTCATGCTCAGAGCAATAACTGCTAAAGCTTTTTGATCTTTAACTTCCCACTTGTGAAGTTCAGCTATGTCAGTTTCAAAAGTTTCTAGTTGATTAACTGCCCTATGGTGGCTTCCCAAGTTCTGACTGGATTAAAACCATTTTCACTTGGAAAGGCCATATCTCAAAATTAATGTTATCTAGTTTCTCAGTTTGAAAACTTGGTTCATTAATTTAATACAATATCAGTAAAGTCAAAGAAAAAAGAAATAGTTTTGCTTGCCTTATTTTCCACCGAAAAGTGCAGATGTTTAACTTACTACTTAGACGGAGCTTTACAACTTCAGTGGACTTCTTGGGCACTTGCAAAACTGAGTCTCATAACCTTGGTGATGTTGTTGGTATTTGCATAGTGTAAAACGTTATTGCCTACCAGAGAATACTTGGTGCAGGTAAAGCATAAATTCTAATGAAGACTTTCTATGAGTTCAATAATGAAAGGATATGATAAGATGCTTAACAAAGATAAACAAGATATGTCTCCCTATGACATGTAAGGAGGAACATACGAAGAACAGGTGGTTAACTTAACTGGTATGTCGGCATGTACCTAGCTGCAACAATTCCATATGATACTTCATATAAATGATGTCTGGAACACTCTGCTAGATTCCTATTTCCATTCTAGTCTTCAACAACTATATTTTTATGTCAGAATTCCATGCATCAAATTGCTGCACTGTGCTGGAGAGAATCATGACTACGGCCACTTCGATAACCAGGTCAACATTTGCCCCACATTGAGAGGACACACAGTCTTCACAACACCAAATTTCAATTGAAGATATGCACACCGTTTGTTATATCGAATTTCATACTTTTGGAGGTTTGCTATAATAGTATAAAATGAAATTAAATGGAACCAAAAGGATAGTTTGTTTCCTAGGGCAGAGGTGTTCATTATAACCCAATTTTGACTATATGTAATTATGTGATGTCAATTTAATCAACTTATTTTGCTGTTGTTATTAAAATTATTTCAGTTGATAATCTTGTAAAGTTTCTTAAGTTAATATTTTTATAGTTCTTATATAAAAAGATTCAATCTCTAATAAAATGTCCTGTGTTTAGAAAATAAAGTGTTCTAAATGCAAAATCAGCTTTCAGATTCATGTTGGCAGTGTTTCGAACAATTCTTAGAATATTATAATTTGAAATTTGTTGCATCATATAAAGTACATCACTCTGTAATCATTTTATGCTTGAAATTATAAGAGTAAGTATATTTGAACGTTAGTTGATTATCTTACTCTTAAGGCTACAGGATGCAGAAGTGAATAATCATAAATAAATTATAGGTAATAGCTTTAATCCATGTCAAGAAGTGAAATGAAATTGGAGAGCTTCTTAGTGTTGGATTAGAACTTTTAATCGTATTGTTCAATACATGAGTTATTGCAAGATGTAATTCATTTACCAAGAAATATTTTGTAATCAGGAAATTTTATACATAATACATTTTTAATATGTTTAATATGTATGTTACAAATATCATATTAGCATATTTCATATCTTATGGAACCATTATCATTTTTTGAATAAAATAAATTTAAGAATTTTTTAATGTATTTTACATTTTTATGTTTGTTATCAAAATTAAATAATTGAAAGTTGTTTTAAATTATGATAATTAAGGTAGTTTTGCAGTATAATTATGAAGTTGATAATTCATGATGTCATGCATTTTTCGAATATCAGTTTGCATATGTAATTATCTATCACTTATTAACTACTACTGGAAATTTCACTTGGCACCAAAGTTCATTTGATGGCAGCCTGGATAAGAGGGACATTTGTTCTCCAACTATCTCAGTCAGGACCAGTACCAGAGTGATCGCACCAAATGGCAGAACTTATAATTTTAATCATTTAATCGACAAGATATTTCTTCCTTTTTGTTTTCATCGAATATTAGGCTTCTTCTGATCATAAGGTTGTTTGTATGTGGCATGTAAATTGTATATCCTTTAGTAAGGCCACTGTATCCAACGAGAATTCCTTTTTCTGCTCTTTACAAATTTATAATAGTTTACATCTTTTCTGCTTTGGAACTAGATAGTAAGCTGTGCTGCCAAAAATTCTGATATGGTTTAAGTTCAATTTTTTATTATTCTAGACTCATATCATGTTTTTTTTTTTTTTTTTTATCTTGCTTTGTAGATAGGTGGCTGTCATTATGGCTTCACCCAAAAATTCTCTATTGAATCCTGAATCAAATAGTGCACACCTTGTCATTTCCATGAAGTATTGATTTTTCTTTCTGCTCTACTGTTCTGTTGCAGTGAATATGCTACAGTGCTTTGATATTCGATTCCATCTTCCTTTAGATATTCTACAGTCTCTTTGTTCGTATATTCTCCTCCATTGTCTGTTCTTAAGACTTTTGGCTTCTTTCCAAATTTGTTCCTCATGGTTACAAATTGCTTCAACTTGGATATAGCTTTCATCTTTTGTAGCTAGCAAATAGAACGCTGTGCGCCTCAAATGATCGTCGATGAATGAAATATTTCTTTCCTCCTAAATGATGCTGTACCGATTGGTCCACAAATGTCTGAACGCATCAAATCTAGAACTGATTTTGCTCTATAGTTGTTTAGCTTGTGATACCGTCAATTCAGGTATTTTGCTTCTGCTACAGCATTCACATTCTTTTTAATTTTTACTTTCTAGGTCAATTCCTACTCCAGTTGCCAGGTCATCATTCTTTAGCCTCTTGATTGCTTCATAATTTCTGTGTCATAGTCTTTTATGCCGAAGATCTGGGCTATTTTCACTTCCTTTTGCAGCTGTAATTTTGTCTTTTCTTCTTTGTGATTCAATTATGGTATGGCAACCAACTGTCCAGATTTTGCCTATGAATTTCCTTATGTTTTAGCAATTCCTATGGTTTTATTTTTCTTCTTTATTCTGTAAATGTCTTCTTCAAATTCAATCGTAAACCCTATGTTTGTAATTTTTCGTACGGATATTAATCCTTCTTCTAGGTCAGGAAATCTCCATGAGTCTTACTTCCATTTCGTTATCTTCATCATCCGTACAGTATAAGTATCCTTCTCCAATGCCTTCGGACTTCATCTCAGTACTGTTAGCAACTGTTATTTGCTCAGTTTTACTTCTATCTAATTTTGTGAAAAAGTTTATGCTATCCGTCATATGACAAGTGGCTTCTGAATCAACTGATCAGTTTGAGTTTTGAAATTTTCTTTTTCTGGTGACTTCGAACATGTAATTCTCAGTCTTCTGAAGTTTCTTATTTTTATTTTCATCTTTGTATGTATCCTCATTTACAGCGATTTTTCATTTTTTGTTTAGTTCCATAATTTCCTTAATTTGCTTGCTTTTCATTTCAAAAAATGAGTTATTTTTGTTTTTGTGATTATTTAAGAATCTACATTCTTTTTTTAAGTGTCCTAATTTTTTGCAATAACCGCGTTTTTGTTGATTAAAATATTTCATTTTTGTGTTTAAATTTGTTTTGAAGGTAGTTGTTTCTTTTGTTCGTGTGCCTCTTTTTTCTTAGGCATTTGTCAGTGAGTTTTGTTTTTACATATTCCAACTTTAATTTTTCTTCTGTGCATGCTTCTAAAGCTGTAAGAAGATTTTGGTAAACCATAAACCACTTACTAAGAGTACTGCCATGTGACTGTCCTTAATTTCTCCACCAATTCCTCGCAGTTCATCTACAATTTCAAGCATTTTCTTGATGTGTTCTTTGAGCTTGTATTCATTTTCTGCTTTTAACATATGTAGCTTTCTGAGAAGGTAAAGTTTACTGGAAAGATTTCTTTTTTCATGAATTTTCTGTAATTCATTCCATATCTCTGTGGCTGTTATTTTATTTCTTATGTGTATAATTTGGTTGTCTTCTACGAGTAAACTTTTGGTAGCTTGTGCTTGTTCATTTTGTTTAGTCCACTCAGCATTGATTTTTTGTGGTGTATCATTTGCAATTGAATCTCATAAATTTTCTGTTCTCAGAATCATTTCAATTGTGTATTTCCATTGTTGATAGTTGTTATTGTTTAGTTTCATAATTGAATATTTAGTTTTGAAGCTAGTAGCCATTTATTTCTGCTTCTGTTTTTCGAATGCATAGTACACAACTATGTTAGTTTTGTTTTGCTTTTGAAGACAGGCTTGGCTTTTCTTTTTTGGATTATCCAGTGGTAATTTATGGCAGTGTATCTTTTCTGTTTGTATTTTTATTCTTAATACCTTACCTCACTATGTTTTGTGCGTTTGTAAGTAAATATGCAGTCAGTCTCATGATCAAATATTGAAGGTTTGCACAGTTTATTTGTTTACTATTGGAATGCACCTTATTCGAGATTAGCAGATAAATAAAACAGAATCAAAGTTCTTACTTCTTAAAGCATAATCCATGCTGCAAATATAAGGAATAGGATCATTATTATTAGCACCAAAAAAAAAATATTTATTAGGTATGAGAAGAAAACATTATCTAGTGATAATACAAGCATTACCTGTTCATGATAGAGTGCGTAATAATGAGTCACATAAGGAGAGAAGTTTCTCCATCTTTTTGGATTGAGTCCAACTCCAGTTATCGAGGGGTAGAGTAATGTTGGAGGGTACAGCTTAATTGCTTTCGCTCCACAGTTAGTATGTAACACAAAGTATGTTCTGTTCAACAATGAAGCTTTCTTCATTGTCTTTCTGACTTCTGAGACAATTTATGGGTAAAAATTTTTTTTAAAGACCCATGAATCAGACTGAAAGAGAACTTATACAATATTAATAAACACTATAGAGTTGTTTCCTTGGTCAACTTGTCTGTGTGTAAGAAAAATAAAGAATATGTAAAAGATTAAATTAGCAGCGCAAATGAGTTTCCCTTCTGTATTCTAAAAATAGCAACATCTATTTGCACTGCGTCATTTCGAGAAAAATCTATGTCATGTGACTCTTATGTAATTCTGGTGATGTAAATTGAACTAAAGCAGCCAATAATAATTTTACAGCAATATTAACTATCCAATCAAAATGCTTTGAGAACCAAAACTAACTCAGTTTGACTTAAGATTTTATCCTGAACATTACGCGTTTTCTTTCTACGCTTTGCTTTAGATGGACTGCAGTTTGTCTGCTTCTTCTTTTTTTGCTGCAAATCTATAAAAAATGTAAGCCCTTTGGAGCAGGCACATTTAATATGCCGACTTGTGTGTAGCCGCAACATGTTGCTGAAAATAAAACTGAAGATTTAATCTGCCTTCGTCTCTAATTTCCTAGTCATTATGGATCAATACTTCTACACCATCAAGGTTCCTGCTCCTGAATATATTACAATTGGGGGGGGATATGTAAGATATAACAAATATGATAGCTGTTTCAAAAAAATAATTGGCGACCTCAAAATTAACATTCTAAATTTGGTGATCTGTCCCTAAATTCATCTCTTCTCACAGGTTCCAGATTTTTTAATCTTATGTAACATTTTAATGCAGATACCTTTTGTCCAATCAAATTAATTGTAAACTGAAACTTTTCTGACTCCCACCCTTCTTCCTCTGAAGTTCTGATACTCTTCCCTTTTCCGCATAAGCTCTCCTGCTGGCAAGATGCTTTTCATGTATGCTGCTGCTTACTTGCTTAAGATGACGTCGTACTTCAAATTGGAACGTACTTTATTCAAATATAATTAGGAAACATCTTATCTGCAAAATGATGGTTTGTTATACGTAAAACAATAAAGATTGTGATTTTTCAAGATGCGTTGTGCTAAATTGCATCATCATGCTTTCCACTCTGCCATCTTCAAGCCACTACGATCTTCTTGGTCATCTACACAGTATCTAAGCTGTTAAAAGTTCCACTGTTTTCATCTACATATTTTAAAATATTACACATATACAGTCAAAAGTCTTTAATTCGGACTCGTCGGGACTTTGGCGATTCCGGATTATCGATTTTTCCGGATTATAGATCATCAGTTTAAATCTGGTAAGATGGCACGCAGAAATTATAAAATTAAAAATATGAAACCATAATTTATAAAATAATGAGCAATTATGATCTAAAGGATATCAAAATTTACAAAAAAAGAAGCTTAATATTTATTTGTTTACTTTATTAAACATTTCTTTCAACGCGCGCATGAGTACCTTACACATAGCCGAAATTAGAAAATTGCAACCAGAAAACTATTTGATTTGTATTCGTTATATTTATAATGACGAGAAATTTGATTTAAATCATATCAAAGACGGAGTACATCAAGATAAAATACTACATTTAGTAAGGAATTATAAGCCGAATAAAATAAAAACATCTGCCCTGAAGATAGCGATAGTGGTGACAGATCAACTTCCAGTTCATTGCGCGCCGCGACGCCCCCCCCCTCGCAGAGCAGCGTGAAATTGATAAACAGATTTCGGAACGGTTAGATAAACAAAGGATATACCTTTATCCATTTTTTGTAGCAATTTGTTTTTTGTTTGATAGACATCAAATCATACTTTCGTTTTCTAGATCCTTTGGGAGCTCCAGCATTGGAAATTCTATTTGACATAATCGAAAGTTCAAGCTTACTTTTATAAAATTGCTCTTACAGTCTGCAAAAAATAATAAGCCGGATCCAATTCAAAGATTAAGGAACAACACAATCATCAACATTAACTGAAATAGGTAATTTTAGCTTATACCGTCCGTTATACATTAAACGCGCACGCGAAAACGTATTCTGCGCTTGCGCAGACGCATATGCGCAATCGTAAGTGGCTTGCGCGCACGCGTAAAACGCCTATGAGCATGCGTCAACGCGGTGCATGCGCAGAAAGATTTTAGCTTTGAGGTCCAGATTATAGATCATTCCGGATTATGGGTTCCAAATTAACGACTTTTGACTGTATATATATTTACTAAATAAATATTGATTATATTATCTCCTAATATAAATTTAGTAGAAGTATCAAAAAAAGAGGGAACCCATATGTAGGAAGTTTAATTCCGAAAATTGTGTTTTAAAGTAACTTGGATGTAAATTATGAATCCTACACATGGGTTGCCTCTTTTTTGATACTTCTACTAAATTTATATTAGGAGATAATATAATCAATATTTTAGTAAATAAATTATTATTATCTTACTTTGCAGCTATTGTGCAAGTATTAGGAAAACTTGTTTTCGAACTAAGTAAATTTTAGATCATGTCACTCTTGTTATTGGAATACCATTAAGTCTATAAAAGCCTAGTGGTAGTACAGCAGCATTGAACATTAGGTACATGGTAAAAACATATGCTAAATAAGCACTTCCTAAACTTTTTCCATTTGTCACCCCTCTTTATCATGAGATTTTTTTTGCTACCCCAGATATTAAATATAAAATAAAGATATAAAATTAAATATCTTCCGGTGAATAATTTACTTCCTTGGTAAACAGTATACATATAAAAAGAAGTAGTTTTAGGATTTATTTTAAGCAAACAAAAGTTCTAATGAGATAGTTGTGCTTGTTTTCCGCTGCATAGCAGATTAAATGTCAGTGCGATACTGGAGGTTATCACACCAACACTTACATGCTGGAGATACGTACTTGCTGGAGGATACTTACATGCTGGAGGTAAAGTATCTTCAATATGTTTCAATTTGAGAGACATTTGATTTTAATTAAAGCTGAAAAAGTAGTTTTATAAAAATATGGGTTGCTAAATGAGAGAAGAACATTTAATGCCGTTTTAGAAATAGTGAGAAATCTATTTCTAACACTGATCCAGAATTCATCAAGAATTTTTGTGAAAACTCAAGTTTTAAATTTGAATTGCTAGATAGTTTTACAAATTCTTTTTGCTTTTTATATGGCAGGTAATTAATCTCATTTATATCAATTAATGCAATGTTTTTAAAAGTCTAATCTCATTAATGTCAATTAATGTTATTTCTTTAAAAGTTTTATCAATACAGTTTCTTTAAATTCACCTATCAAATTGATGCGACAACAATAAATTGGCGGTGAATTTCCACGACCCCAAAATTTCGATTTGCGACCGCATTTGGGGTCACGACCCTTAGTTTAAGAAACTCTGTGTTAAATCATCACTACATGGGATTTTGTTACTTTGTTAAAAAAAAAAAAAAAAAAGGAAAAAGAAAGAACAGCAGATATTTCAACATTTGATTTTAGAAAAATATTAATTTTTTGAGGAAAATAAGATCACACATTTGGTAAAAACTATTTTAAAATTTACATACTATAAAATTATGTTGTGAATTACAGTGTTGTAGTATGAAATACTTTTATGTTAATTTTAATAAATCACATCAGATGAGAAGGAAAAAAAAAATATGGAAACTGCTCGTATCGATAATCATAAAGTATTGGAGATGTGTTTGCCAAGTTTCAGCAAAGAAATTTTGAATAATTCCAGCTCATGACTCAAACTGAAGTAGGATATTAGGCAATTGTTGCTACGGTGGGTAATTTAAGTGACATATGTTTGTAAGTACTTCATGAGACTTATGTGTGTTTTTTGTAGTAAAAAAAAGCAGACTCTTGTTTATGTGACAGATCAGAAACCCTCTCAGAAAATAAAGATTTTGATACATATCTAAGTTAACAGAAGAAAACCGAACATATTATTAAAAGAATGTTATTAACAGGAATTAATCACATTCTTTTAATCTAGTGTTATTTAAAGAATGGTTGCAAGAGGGAGGCAAGAATTTTATGGCAAATTATGACCATTTGGTGCCGACCAAAATTCCCAGTAGTAGTTAAAATTCAAGTACCTTATCCTTTTTTATTTTCTATACATAGAAAGAAATATCTCAGTACGATTTTGACTTTCGAGAATGGCCTATTGATTTTCATTGGAATGAAAGTTCATTGTAAGTTTAAATACATTTCATGTGTATATAGATATATAATTTTTTACTATGTGATAAAAATTCTAATAATAATTTTTTTTTTAAATTTGAATTTATTTTAGAGATGAAAGCAAGCCTAGAATATACATTGAAAAAAGCTCACGAAGAATTACTATCATGGAAAAATTTCGAAGTATTCCGTGTGGTTTTTTAAGGTAGTATTTGAGTAGATATTCTAAGGTAGTAATGTATTCATTCAAAAGCTTCAATTTTTTTATTGATTGTTCATTTATTGTGGTTTTTATGTCAGTTACATTGCAATTCACACATTTGGAAGAGTGATGATTTATCCAGGTTCTATGGGTCTTCTAAATATGTTATTTGGTGAGCCATTTTTATAACTATCATAATTTTATGATTTTATATTTTATAATTTTTTAAAATTTATGATTGCATATAATTTACCTTAATTTTTATTTATGATCATAATATTATTTTGAAAAATGCATTGTCATGGTCTGAAAGTAATTTGAATGTAGATGATGAGTTTAAATTGTTATAAATGTCATTATGCAGTTTAATAATAATTTTTTTTAATACTTCTTAGCACCTTTGCTTTTGAAAGGAAGAGCCAAGTTAATAGAAGATGTAAGTTACTTACAGATTTTAACTTTATTATGGAACATATCAAAAAGGAGATTTCATTGTATAGAAACTTTATTTAAGTTGAAATATGTGCCAGTTGTTTTTCTTTTAATTAGAAAAGAAATGTGCTATTACATTGTTTATTTTATTATTATGTAACTCAAAAGTGTGAAATACAAGTATAACCTAGCTGCAAACTTTCCCTGACTCAGTGAAAGACTCCTGGTTTTTCATTACATCTCCCAACCTCCTGATAGATCATTGAATCTTACATCAGTGGCATTTGCTTGCTCTACAGAAAAACTATCCACCTTTTTTGTATGTTCATTTGGAACTGTATCATTTTTGCAAAAAAGCAGTTGTCATGCCAACAATGTGAGAGGGGGTAAAACAGCTTAGCTTTTGACTGCCATTATAGTCTTCCCACAAGCTCTGTATAGGGTTGAAGTCGAGATTATGGAGCAGGGTCGTTCACTTCTTCAACATTCATTTCAGCAAACTAGCTGTGTATAGCATGCATGGATGGAAGAGTAATCATGCTGAAATAGAAATAGGCCATCGCCAATCTGTTGCCACATTGTAGGCAGCTTAGAATTATCTAAAATATTAGGATATGTGTTTGTGTTAAGGGGATAATATACTTGAACTATGATAAAATCCCTAAACTTTTATGCTACTATCACTAAACATGTGGGAATATCCAAGTATTTTTGATCACATAATATAAGTATGAAACAAAAATTTTTGGTTTACTACCAGATTAGACATCTTTCAGTTGCAAAAAGCTAAAAATTGTAGATATCTTTTGTTAGTAAAGCCACTTAAATGTAGAAACTTTGAATATACAGTAATCTATAGTTCAAATGTTACCTTGTTCATGAAATCGCAGTGTCCTGAGCTGACAGCATCTATTTATTTTGCTAGTAATAGATCCACAGCCAAATTGAAAAATCATTAATAATTTTTCCTACCAGTTTTATGTGGTTCTTTTTAAATTTAATAATTCTTCAATTTTTTGCAGTCTGCCCATCAGATGGCCTGGTCTGCTTGCTAATGGTTGTATATTTCAAGTATTGATGGCATAATTTACACTGAAACTGAACATGTGTGAAAAAAAAAAAAAAAAAAAAGAACTCTGTCAATTTGTCATACTGACATCGTATCGGTTCTCTCCATTTATAGTCTGTTGGGCTGTGTTTTCCACCCATTATACAATCTGTAGCTTGTAGTATTTTTTTACCTTTCTAGCCACATTTTATATCTATTTATGCTTGTGATGTGTAGACTCCAACTACTATAGATTCTCCATAGTTTCTGTAAGAATTACTTAAAAATTTTTGCTACAGAAAATATGAAAAAAATATTGATGGAAGTATCAGAGTAAAACAAACTTATTCTTACTTTAGCAATATGGCCATGTATTCATATATCACTTAATTGAGAATCTTGCTGGCTTTTGAGAGTAGTCATTTGTATATCTGTAAATCCGTACCATTAATCTTTCCGATCTAAGCTCACTATCATTAAGGTTTGTTTACCCTTCAGGCCAATCTGTTCCATTTGTTTCGTTTATGGTTAAAAAAATCTGATGTGTACACCACATGACTTCCTTGTACGGACTATTAAATTATATGTAATTTTTCTTGCATTTCATTTAAACTTATTGGATTGAATGAAATCTACTTTGTCTATAGCGCATAAACCACAATAGAATAAATGCACTCTTAATTAAAAACTTCACTTCATTCAAATTCTCTATATTTATTTACCATAACGACACTCTAGCGCTAGGTTCATTTAACAGCATTATATTTCATTCATATTATACCTCAGAATGCAACAAATTTTATATCATTTGAAGAATTATCTAATTGTTGCCACATGTTCTATTCAAATACTATAATAAATCTAGAATGATGTATAAAAGAAATTAAGCAAACAAAACAAAAAAGAAACAATTTTTCACAGACAATTTAGTATTTCTCATTCAATTAATTCAGTTCTCACTTCGCAACAAGGCAAAAATACATGAAAACTCAAAATATCTATATTAAAAATTACGAAGTAAATCTTAAACACTTATTTCCTCGAAAAAATTCCAGAAAGGATTAAGCATGATTTAATTGATAATAATAAATGAAGGCGTTATTTTTGTTGTTGTGAAGCTAAGTTTCTCTAGATTGGCAACAAATCCACTAGTCTGCTGTTTGAAATGTAAACAATCAATGGTTGCCATAAAAAAAAAGGCTTAGCGGCAATTAAAGAACTTTAAAATTGTTGATAATTCTAAAAATATTGCATACAGATATACTAAAGGCATAAAAACCTTAACCGGAAGATAAAAACAACATAATTCAATCATTTTTAAAGCAAAAAATGTACAATTTACAAACATATAAGAGTAAGGAAACTGAGATCGCTGAGCCGGGTAACAGAGTGGATATACATATAAATATATTTATATACGTTTGGTGCGGCCAATTGTAACCAAAATACGAGGTGCACATCTACATGTTACAGCAGTCCTATATACCAAATTTCAGTGTTCTGAGGCTACTCGTTTTTGAGTTAAGCGAGATACATATGTACTTACTTACATATGCTTGTACAGACGCCACAAAAAATTCTCTTCAAAATTCATTTTGAAGCAGTTTTATAATTTTTTTGAAGAAAAAGAGTCTTTTATTCTGTCCTTACATACAGATGTCATGCAAAAACATCGTTAAATTGCATTTGATAGCGGTCAAAATGGATATTTTTGTTGAAATATGCTGCCTGAAACTTTTCGCGGTTACAATACTTTCTTTTTAGTTCATACAAGGAAGTAAAAAGCATGTGTTTGTTGTGAATTATTTTTAAACTGGAAGTTTAAAATTTGTGCTACTTCAAAATTAAAGGCTAAATTACTCAGCCAGAAATTTAAAGACTTGTCTTCTTTAGAATTTTCATGCATTAAAACATCTTATCATTCATATTGCATTACATGCAACAAAGATTTTAAGCTGCACATAGTGAAAAAGTGATGTATTTTCTCAAAGGCGTAAAGAAATTAGTGCAATAAAATCGAAAGCAGTATCAACTTTCTTCATAAAAATTGATGAAATAATCTTGTTTGAATTTTAATCGAATACAACTTTTCACTTTCAACTTTGTACCATTTGAAACAGCTTTTTTAACACAGTGTTTTTGGATTTCTGCCATATAAAAAAAATTTAGCTGTAGGCACACCAAAACAGCATCAAAAAGTTATTTATAAATTACAAATGTTTGGATTTGTAATTTATAAAAAAATTATAAGCATTTGTGAGGATTATGTATATATTTCCTCTCTCTATCTAGGATTTTTTTTTCTTTTTTCCTACAGAAATCAGAATGCATTGTAATTTATGGATTCTGGTTTCCCCTTTGTATGATTATTTGTGATTTAAAATAATATTAACTTCAAAAACATAATAGTGGATTTAGTGATATTTCTGTTTGAGGAATAAAATGAACTACTAATTAAATATGTATATAATTTACAAGAAATATTTGAATTTTTTTAAATACTTTTAATTTATGGATTTTAAATTAGACATAGAGTTGTTAATATTTAAAAAATTGTTGTTCATGTATTAAATTCTGGCAGATTTTGTTCTAGGTTTGAATCTGTAGTGATGTCCACTATGTCTTGGGATTATCCAAATATTCTTAGTCATATTCTGAGTATGTATTGATTTGGGCGAAAAGTTTTACTGATTCTGTAGACATAAACTGTGATTAAATTATTTATATCACATTCACTGCTGTGATTGGAATTTTTGATCAGCAGTTATGGAAGAGTGGAGCATATGAAGTGTGTGGTTTTTGTCAGAGTAACTCATGAGTTTATATAATAGTATATATTACTGGTAGTTTCAGGTATTCTTGGACGGAAACAAAAATTTTAACAGTCAGTCACATTTTGGATATCCATCAATTATTTCTAAAAGAGTTATAGACCCAAGCATAACAAATGATTTACATTTAAGAAAGGTACTCAGTATGCCAAGTAGCAGAATAAGTTGGAGATGCTTGAATTTATGATCACTAACTTTCTGCAAAGCAGTGTGAGAAGAGAATTAATACATTGTTCAGAAATGTACTATTTTTGGAATGAATTGTAACAGGAGATGAAAATAGATATTGAATAATAATAAAATGCGAAAAAAGGTTTTTGACCGTGATTTAAATTCAATATTATTCTATGAGAAAATGTAATAGGTATAACACTACAGGCATAAACTCTATTACACTGTAACTGTAATAACATAATGTTACAAGAAAATGTAACTGAGCTGAGAAATGAAAATTTACTGTTATGAAGTTATTTCATTTATGCTTTAGATAATCAGTAAAAAGAACGTGACTCTTGTATGACCCTAAGTCCTTAAAACTTTTCTCTCCCACATACACACTTTAAATTATCGGGCCCTGTATGAGCCCCTTTTTAATTTTTGTAAATATAGGATGTGATATATCATTGTGCTTATAAAGAAAGGTCATTAAACGATTTTATATTTGATACACCTCAAAACCCTTTTTCTTTTTTCATCCTCCTAAGGCTTTATAAATAAAGTGGCAGTAGCCAGTTTTTAATTTTTCCATAAATAAGGTAACAGTATATAATTTTGTTTGAGAAGAATATCTCTATTAGAGGTAGAGGAATAACTCTATTCTGTTAGAAGCTATTAGTCTTGGCAGACTCCAAGCCCTTCTTTATATTGTCAAACTTCTGGGTTCTATAGAAATCCCTTTCATAATTGCAATGTAAACAAACAAATGTAATATAAATAAACACTCTCATCCCACAGAGTAAAGAAAAATGATAAGCTAAGTTTCCAGTAATGCTGAATAATGGTGTGCCTCATGTGGGAGCTGGTACAATTTATATACCAGTCTTAAGAATAATTAACTAAATAGGTTTCTACTCATTAGTTTTGATTGAAATGTGTCTCATATTTTTTGTAGATTTTGAATTTCCCCTACTGAATTTTGAAATATGAGACCTTGGAATGGACACATTAATTTGATAGCTGCAAAATATTGAACATTGATAGAGTAGCTTTGCCATTTAATATTGAAAGGTTATACTAGAAACCCAAGATTACAGCTTTTGGTGTTAAAAAAATTGACAATTTTCCATATGCCAAAATGTTTAATGCTGTTTTTATCAGCTGACAAAAATTACTGAACTTTTGCTAGAAAATATAATCATGTGATGCATTTTCTCAACCCTACACCTGTATCACCTTTTTATATCATTCCAGAGTCTTAAACATTTGATGATGTGAGGGATGTAGAGATAATGTTACAAGACTGTTAAGTGTAGAAGAGAGTGAGAGTTGTATAAATCTACTACCAGTTAGATAACAAGAGGTCACACGTAATGATGATAGTTGCATGAAATTAGAATTACTTTACTTTTTGTATTCTTCTTCATTCTTTTTTTTTTTTAATCAACAGAACTTTTGCACACACCCCATAGAATAAATGCGTGCTGTTATTTAATAATTTTATAACAGTATTTATTTATTTTTTATTTTTATTTATTTATTTTTTTTAAATATACAAATACCTAATTTTAGTTTTTCTCTGAAAATATGCAAATACCTAATTGTAAACTCAGATGCTGAATTTCTTACAACATTTTATTAATAATTCCTTACCCATATAATTTTTTTTTATTAATGTAAGAATTTTTAGTATGATAAAATCATTTGAGTCATTCATATGTATGATGTTTTTAATTGTGTAAATGATATGTTTATGTTAAACAGTTTTTGATACAATGTTTCTTTTAATTTGTATTTTTTGTGCATTATTTGCATTTAATATAAATACATAAATGTTTCAGTATAATGGTGAAAGATTTAAACTACTGACAAGAGATGGAAATGAAATTGATTCAATGCTTATTGACAGAAGGCAAAACAGCAGTTTTCCTAATGGAAATATTTTGGTATAGTATATATTATTCAATACTATAAATATTGTTTCTGTAATGTAATTTTTATTGATTGCATATTTCAAGAAAATTTATTAATAATAACAAAAATATGTAAAAAAATTGTTATTGGATTATTTCTGATATGAAGCTTTAGAGAGAGGTCTAATCATCAAGAGTAAAATAGGAAATTCTTATTGTAAACTCTGATGCAGTAGTTTGTTATGATTGAATCTCCTGATCTGAACGTAATCTAGATGAGGTTCATGAATTCATGGGAGTTAAGAGGGAAAAGTTTGCATCTATTTTTGTCAAAGCCTCCGACATTTTATAAAGATGACAGTACAAGTTTGCTCAGCTTCATCCAGTTTTGATAAAGAACATCTTCTAAGACAGATCCCCAGTTTCCTATTCCTTTTTTTCTACCACAAAGCCTTGAGAGGACTTTTGGGTTTATGTTATTTTAAGTACCCTATGTCGCAAAGACAGTACATTCATAAATACCTATGGTTTCTTTGGAATTCTAACCTGAGCTAATGCTATGACACCTCTACCATCATGCCAAACAACGTATTTTAGTGTAATAGTTACAATTCTATGGCATAGTCATTATTGAGTGATATAAGAATTTCTGAGGCAAATTATTCAATTATACTGATGTAGTATTTCAATATAGAGCATGTATGGCTTGCTTTTGTTTCTTTTTTGGTAAAGGACTTCAAGCTACAGTTTTTCTCCATGTGTGCTCAACATTGTTGAGAACCTGGAAATCATGGAATTGACTGACAGTTTCACTTTTTAGAAGATTCTCCACTTGTTCTAGTGATTTTACCGAATATCATATTTGGTCAACTGATCATGGGCTCATTATCTGGCAAGTGCTGCTTAGTGTAACATTAGTCATAATACTACACTTTTGCTTGTTACGACTGATGCCACTGCACTGCCATCCCAACTTTGGCATAAGGATAGCTTTCTTATGTACTTTCCTGTTTGTATGTCTGCCCCTTTCATACTCCTAATAGAATGCCATTTATCTGTTGAAAAATGGAATCTTTATACTGAATGTAGTTACAAAACAGTCCACAATTAAAGAAAAATTTTCAGTTGTCTTCTGTAATTACCATCAGCATTTCAAGAAAAATTGTGGGAAGAGAGACCGTTGTGAATTTCTGTTAATGGAAGTGATATGTATAAATTCTTAAAATTGTAACAATTAATTTCTTTTACTTCAAGATTTTTTTAAGTGCTGAAAGGACTGTAATGTTGTTATTAATAATCTAATTGTAATAGTATTCTTTATTTGCTACCACAAAAATAATTGCACAATTTTTTTTTTAAGCTTGAGAGCAAAAATGCATTCAGTTGCCTTTTTGTAATTTCTAGTACCATTTGCAGTAAACCAGAATTTTACTGGAGATTCGTGGAATTTTGGTAAAACATAAACTTTAGAAAATTTGTTACACTCTGCAAGGACAAAAATCTTGAGTTTTCAGTTAAATGCTTTAACCTTGCTGATAATAATGGAAGCACTGGTTTTAGTAATTTTGTAAGTAATCATTGGCAAAGTTTATTTTTTTGTAAGTGTGCCATAATCCCCCCCCCAATCAGTGGTCCTGAAATTGTTGCTAGCTATGTCATCTTTGGTTGTTGTAAAATTCTGCCCAAGATCAACAACTTTATTTTAAAATTCATTCTTGTGGAGGAAACCAGAAAATTTTTGAAACTTTTGATAGCTTTATTTCAATATGTTTTAAAACAGATTCTTTCCATTCTAAAAATGTAGTAGTTGGAAGATTACTTTTATAGCTATATTTAACAATAAATTCATTAATGTCTTTTTCAACAATGCTGGGGGAATGCTTTTTGTTAAATTTGGAGACTGGTCTAAATTTGGTTCCTAATTTCATGAGCTCTCTGCATTTTGTGTCTCTGATAATATTAAGAAGATACTCTGTGATAATATGTCCATATTGTTGATCAATGTAAGAAAGACTTTACCTGAAAGTCTTTCTTATATTGATCAACACCAATATTGCATTTGGACCTAAATCATAGTGCTTGGTAAGCATATTGCTTTAATTCTTTTGGTATTTAAAGCAAAGAACTACTTAAGAATTGAGCATTAAGAAGAGATTTTGATATGCCCTGAAGATTTTACTAAAATTAATTTTTATTGAAGAAAGAATGAGGAAGATTAATTTTGTGGAATAATTTGTTATCCATAGTTTGCTAGATTTCAATTTATATTTACAAAAGTCAAGAACTATGTCTTTTAATAAAAAGTACTCATTATAATTATTATTGAAGAACTTTTAAATTAAAGTTAATAAATTAAGTAAAATAGTTATTGAAAGTGTGGGGTAATTTAAAACTATTTTTAATAAAATTGTTAGAATGAAATAATTTGTTAAAGCTATTTTGCAGTAAAAAAGCTATAAAGGTTGAATGAAATCCTTATTCTTTTCTACCACTGCTTTTTCCTCTTTCTGTTTTCGTACTAAAAAGCTTAATTTGTCTTTAATTAGTTAAGTTATTATTAACAGCATATCCTTATGTGTGTGTTAAGTAGAGGGTAAAATAGGGGTAAAATGTTTTAAGTTGTAAAGTAGAAATTGGCTCTTTTAAAAGCCTGTCTTTTAAATTATGAACTAAATCTAAAATTGCAGTTTTAATATTATTGAAATCATGATGTTGAAAATGTGATAGTCCTGCAGTTGCTTGGTCTATATTATTAAACTTACAGTAAGATGCTTTTGAAATTTCTTTATGTGGGATAGATGATTATTTATTCTAAGATTGAGGAAATTCTTAGTCTGGCCTATATATTTTTAATTACAAATAGTACAAGCGATTTGGCAAACGCATTTGAATTTCTTTCAAAGAAACTGTTGCTTGTGAGCTAATGGATTATCAGGAGTAATGTTAAACTACAAGTTTTTCATTTAGCTTTATTACATTTTAGAATATTAATATTAGTTAAACAAATCTTAAATAAAGTCGAAGAGGCTAGCCTTCGTTACAGTTAGATTTTTAACGAAAAAACTTAAACCAAGTTGCTGGATAAAAATGATGGAAAATGGAATGTTCTATATATGTATATATATCAGTTACTTGGGTATTTGGAAATGAAAGTTTTACACATACAGTGATTTCAGCCGTAATTCAGTAAAATATTCTATTGAAACTGTTAATGTTCAGTCAGATTATGTCTATGGTATTAAAAGTAATTATTTTTTATTTTTGGTTATTATGTACTCCTTAATTACATAACTGCATGCATATGCAATATATTTGCAGTTATCCTTTCATTTTATATTTCACCTTTGCTTTAGGTCATATGTTGTGAAGGCAATTCGGCATTTTACGAGAATGGTATAACCTTAACACCAATTAAAGCTGGATATTCTGTTCTTGGCTGGAATCATCCTGGTTTTGGCAGCAGCACTGTATGTAATATGTGATGTAATATAAGAAATAATTAAAATTTTATAAGAACTGCATACTTTACCATATTGGTTACATATTCTGCACCAGTCTATTATTGATAATTGCATTTTGAGTAAGATTTTATATTTTAATATGTTTATCTTTTGTGACTTAATAACTTTTGTAATATCAAGAAATTAACAATTTGTTGATTTTTTTAATATTATAAGCATATTCATTTTAATTAACTTTCATCTACAGTTATTTTGTATAAAGCTCTGTCATTTAGAATTCATTGACTGAAAAATACCCCCTCAAATTTATGCGGTAGGAATTTATTCTAGCCTTTGCTGGAATAAATTATGTTAAAAATTATAGGAGGATGTTGGTATTTGTTTTCCATTCTTAATGTATTTTTTTATGTTCTTTGAGAAAGATATACAGTACAAAGTCTCTAATCCGAACGTTCATTATCCGGAATGATCAATAATCTGGACTTCAAAGCCACAAAGTTACGCATGCGTGTAATGCATTTACGCATGTGCATTTGATGCGTGCGTCCACTACACATGCGTGTAAAGCCAGTAAAGTGTTTACCCATGCACACTTCCGATAGTGAAGAAAGTAACAGAGAATGTTATTTAAAATGAAAAAATTTCGATTTTCAAGTTAGTCTGTATTCTCGACACGGCAATTACAGGACTTGAATAGTGGAACTTTGTAACTGAACAAGAAATTACGTCTGTTTATAAAATTATAGAGAAAGTATTAGCAAAAAAAAAAAAAAAAAAAAAAAAAAAAAAGAAACAACTTAAACAACTTACATTGTTAGAAATGTACTAAAGTAAACAAATAAATATTAAGCTTTTTTTTTTTTTTTTGTAAATTTTGATACCCTTTAGATCATAATTGCTCTTTATTTCATAAATTACGGTTTCATATTTTTAATTGTATAATTTCTGCATGCCATCTTACCAGATTTAAATTCATGATCTATAATCTGAAAAAACCCCTAATCCAGAATCGCTGAAGTCCCGACGAGTCCAAATTACAGACTTTCTGCTGTATATTCGATTTGTAAAGATATTTGCAATTATTTTCTTTTCTGAAACAGATTTCTTATCACTAGTGCAAAAATACCTGTTAAGTTGTCTCAGCATAATTTGTAAGTACTAAATTTAAGTGCACCAGATATTCTTTTTAATGAATTTGATGACTGACTGAAGTACCTGTTCTACACTTTAGTGGCAAGCATTTAAAAGAAATACTAAAAGGCATATTTTCACCATAAGGTAATGGTGTCTATTGGTGTTTCTAGTGGCCCCCTATGAGAGTGTCCTACATCCATCTCTGTTCCTTATCAGTCATTCTTCCCCCTCACTCACTCATCTCTAAAATGACCTATATTGAAGGCCTGTGATACTCTGTATTTACTACATTAAATTATAGTATGCCACCCTAGCTGAAGTACCAGCATTTCCCCAGGCTTTACTCAGAGTGAAGAGGCTTCATAGCTTTTTTTGAAATTTCAGGTAGACAGTGATTTTCATCTTATTTTGGTTCAAGGTGAATTGTGCTAAATTTTAACAAGCTGGAATGAAACTGTAGAACTAGCATGGCATCATGTAACTATTTAAGATCTGGTACTTGCTTTATTATCGAATAAGTCTTTTTTTTTGGAAATGAGCTTTCAGAAAATTCCTATCCACAAGTGTAATTTCTTCACTTGTTTTGAAATATTCATGAAAAACTGATAGAGAGCACATTCAGATGGTGCTTTATAGGTTCTGTACTATTCTGAAAAAGTTAAAAAAAAAAAAAAAAAAAAAAAAAAAAAAAGCGTGGCCTCATATAATGGTTTTAGTAAGAACTGATAACGGGAATGTAACAATGGTGATGTAAACCTAAGATTGGTGATGCAGTTTCAAAGTTGAAACTGTGTAAAAATATTAATAGATATTTTTTATAAAAAATAATTATAAATTCTTTGCTTGCTTGTATGACTGCCACTGATAGCTGGAATGCAACAATGACATGAACCTAAGATGAGCCATGTTAGCACAGTGTTCATGTTGAAGCATCCTAGAGCATGGACTCTGAGGGGTGTTTTTTTTAGCTCAAAGGGCATTAGCCCAGGAGGGCTATTAATTTCATTTTGGCATTTTGCATTGAAAACTGTAAATGCCGGTTCACTTTTCAAATTGTTGCCACCAAATATTATCACCCAGTGTTATATTTAAAGAAATTAAATAATGAAGAGTGTGTATTGTATGTATGTTTCTTGCATTGTGATAAAACAATGGTACCTAGAGCCATCAAATTTTGAATAACGTAATCTTTCACCAAATATGGGCATCTAGAAGCCCTAGTTTGGAATGTGAAATTTGCTTTATTATCGATTTCATATTTTGTAACACTTCCACTAATTTTTGATTAACAAACTCAACGATTTTAAAGCGAGCAATGGCATCACTGTATGGGGGGGGGGAAATTATCTCCAGCACGCGAGACTGTGTATCGGAAATTCTAAAGATATGCTGATTTTAAGATTATTTTGTGATTGAATATGAAAATAAGTGGATATGGCTGTTGAATTGAATTTTATGGTTTAAGTGCAAAGATTCTTTGATCTCCTTTTTTTTTTTTTTTTTTTTTTTTTTTTTTTTTTTTTTTTAAAGACACTATTCAATCTAAAGGACCTGTGTCATCCTAAATTAGGAAATTTAATCCTGTTTGGGTTTTAATATACTCCATCATTTTTAAGACTTTTTCTAATCTCTGTTATAACCAGTATAGCATAGAGTTAAATTCTAGCTATTTAAAAACAAGGAAAAACCTGCTGTTAAAATTCGGTCCTTAATAAAATTCAAATGTATTGATAGCTTAGCTAGACGGCAACATTGTATGTTTTTTTTTTTTTTTTTTTTATCTTACCTAGACAGTGACCTTGTTTTGAATGTGAAATGCTCGAAATTTCATCAAGATTGTAATTAAACTGTAGATTTGTATAACAACACACTGACAGACAGTCTTCTTTTTATGTATCTTTATATATAGATGTTTTAATTAATCCAATTTATGTAATTTCACTGCTCTAGTTAGTAATTAATAATAATTGAAATAAACATGTGTTTATTGCTTTCAAATATTTTTTTTTTCTTAATTAATCATAGAATAAATCTGGCAAAAAAAAAATGGAATATCTTGCACTTTGCTTGTAGAATCATTAGGTATTTTTGGAAGCAGGCAAGGTGAAAAATAAGCAAGCGCCTTCGCCAGGAATCGAACCGCAGACCTCTGGAATATGCACCCAGCGTGCAGGCCACCACACTACGAAGGCATGCCAAGAAGGCGGGAGAAATACCTTATATGCTTAGCAACAAAACACTGCCATGTTAGATAAAAATATTTTAATTTGGATATTAGCAACACATTTCTTTTAGATCCCTTTTTTTTAAAAATTAAATCCAAATAACAAATATGGTGATTATACACTTCTTTGATATCAAAGAGTTTTCTGATTAAATTGGAAACATGAATATCTAATACTCTACAGTGTGGCAATACAAAGCTTTATTGATGACTAATGCACATATCCATATCACCTTACATTGTAGATTACATTGTACATCCACCTGTTTGATTTTTTTATTAATCATGCGTCATTCTAAACATGAGATTACAATACTGGTTCTTATATGTGAAAAACTTGTGACTTGTGTGGCGACAAATATAATTTCTCTAAATGAAATTAAAACTTCAAGTTTAATTCATAGCTGGAAAAAGACTGGTTTCTAATGTTATAAAGTAGGGAGATTTGGCTATCGAATGGTAGTAGGATCTGGTACTTCTGAAATTATTTCTGGTGTTGTAAGTGAAAATAATATGGAATTTGTAAAGAACAAGTAGAATAAAGGATATATGATTTTATCCAATCAAATATCCTTGATGTAGTGACTCAAGAAGAGCAAGTAAAATGTGAAAGTGAAATAGCATAGAAAAGCTTGATAGAGCATTAGACTATGTATATTGATGAATTATTTCAGTAAATGAGTAAATAAATACTTATTATCTCAAACAAATTTATTTTATTCAGATTTTGAAAAATCAAGTGTTTTGGTGCATATAAAATATTTTTATGTACTAATGTAACTATCTTTATTTTTCGTAATTAGATATTATCTCAGAGATATTCTGAATATGTTTGGTAGAATATTTTTCTTTCAAATATGCTTTAAAATTACAAAAAGAAATCTTAGTCCAGAGCAAAATATTAGCAGCTCTTACAGTAATTTTATTCAGCTATTCCATATCTTTGCCTTGTTATGATGAATTATGTCAATTATAAAAGAAATTTAATTTTAATAATCTTCACTGGATGTGTTTTTGTGTTAGAGAAGTGGACATGAAATGATTGTAAAGTTAAGTACTTTAGCACTTATAAAGAAGTGATATAATGAAATGAAAATATTATAAAATAATAATAATAATGTAACTCTTTGAATATGAAAATAAGTGGGTATCATTAATATTGAACATCTTAGATCTCAAAATATGTATAAGGAAAAGTATCATGTTGTAATGATGTCAGTTAATTAATATTTTGAATAAACTGTTTTATTTTCTAAAGATAATTTTTATCAAATTTAGATTGGTGCTGTAAGTTTTAATTAGCAATATATTTTCTTTGTAGGGTACACCATATCCAGATCAAGAACTGAATGCCATAGATGTTGTAATGCAATTTGCTACATCAAAGCTGGGTTTTAATATAGAAAATATTGTAATTTATGCATGGTCTATTGGTGGCTTTAGTGCCACATGGGCTGCTATGAATTATCCTGATATTAAAGGTTTAGTAAGTGTTTTACTTATTTATTATTAATCGTAATAGTCATATGTAATGTAGGGGTGGGCAAAGCCCAGCTGGTGGGGCTGAATGCAGCCCTTTTGGTTGCTTAATATGGCCTGTTATGAAATCCTGTGCAATGACAGTTTCATCTTTTTCCCACCAAATTTTTATATGTAAACTAACAAAATCAATAGTGTGAGTCCATGTTTATTCTTGCTGTGTATATGGGAAATATACGCACAGTTATACTAGTGATCAACTAAGGTTGAGAACAGTAGATATGCTAGAAAATATATGTATCTGTCAAAGAATGTAGTCATATTATTTCTGGGAACTTTTATTTAGAAATTAAAAATTGGCGCGTGAATATCATTGGGATTAAAAAGCTGATCAGAAAAGGGAGCTTCTTAAAATACATTTCATCTTTGAATTTATATATGCAAATGAAACAGATATGTGTCTTTTGATGACCTAGAGGAACAGGTCTCATTTTTGCATATATGTATTTTTTAAAGATGTCTACTGGGAAATGGTATCCCTCACCCCCCAAAAAAATGAGGGCACTCCTAAAGATCATCATAGTTTTGCGTGCATGATGCAACTAAAAAACTTTTGGCCCGCTGTTAAAAGTACTCACCCACTCTTAATGTAAAACTTTTAAGTATACTTTAACTAATTATATGTTTTATATTATTTATAAAAATTATATGTTTTTCTCACTTCCATAGGTTCTAGATGCTACATTTGATGACTTAGTTGCTTTAGCTGTAGCCCGAATGCCACCTAGTTGGAGTAAGAGTTTTAATTATTTTTTATGTGTGCTTTGTAAAAAATTTAAATGGAAAACTGTAAAAAAAGTTATTATCAAGTTATTATTTATTGAATGTCAAGTTAAATGAGAGTTAAAGGAATAATAATGATTATAGTAAAATCTTCTCATCCTTGTATTTACTTAACAACATTATCTGCATCATAATTACATGTTTGTAGCGAGCACGAATGTAAATGGCTTTGATATTTTTTGTACAAAATAAGCACTCTATGCATATTTTAAATTTTATATATCTTTTTTATCTTGAAAAAAATTATAATATCTATTATAATCTTAACTTAAATATTTTGAAGTTATATGTGTATAATATCACCATTGTTATATGTGTATAATAATGTGTATAATATCACCATTGCTAAGTTACTTTAGCCTTGAAGAGAAGATTTCAGTAAAATAAAATTTTATTAATTAAAATTCAAAATTGAATAACATATTTTTGCTTTACTTTTTTAAGTGTACTTAATTTTTAGACATGTTATTTAATTTTATAAGTATTTATATAATGCTGTTTTAATCATTCTATAATTATATAAAAAATATTAGTTTTAGATACAGAATTTGCTATCACATCTTAAAATGCTGGTAATTCTTGAGCATATCTAGCTTTCTGAATATCCATATTCTCCCAAAGGAAATTTTATCTTTAACAGTTATATAATGGTAATTAATGTGCATGTAATTCACAATTTTCAGAGCCTTTGGTTGTAAGAACAATTAGAGATTATATGGATTTGAATAATGCAGAACAATTGAGCAAGTAAGTTTTTTAGATACACATTATGATCATTATACAGAAATAACAATGTATGATTATTTACATTAATTTTAAATAGCATGTGTAATACTGTATTTATATCATAACTTATTTTTTCTTTTAAGATATAATGGTCCAGTATTACTAATTCGCAGGACAAAAGATGAAATTATATCCACAAGGTCAGTGTTTTGAGAAATTCCTGTATTTTTGATTTATTGTTTTTCCTAATTAAATACATTTTTAATTTGAAATAAAAAAGATTTTTTCCCCTGTAAATAATTTTGCACATAAGATAAGTTTTCAAATGCAGAGTACTCTCAATTATCTGGTCTAATGCTAGAGAAGCTGGTCATAGATAATTGAAAAACGCATATAATCCAAATATTCAGTTTTCATTGCATGTTGTATGTGTTTATTTTTTTTAAATCAATAATTTTATTTTGTTTTTTAGAACGTTTAAACTGTAATTATTATATACTTTCTCTAGGTATTTTATAGTTTGCATGACATTTTTAGACAAAGTATGAAATATGAGAATTGTTTTATACTTTCCCTAGGTATTCTATAGAAAGGCAATTTATGAGGAAAGGTCACAATAAGGCTATTATTTAAAAGACTTGTATTTCTCAAGAATAGAAATGTTATTTTGAAGAAATGATGAAAGAGTGTCATTAAGAAACTTTTATTTAAAATACGTAAAGAAAAATTAAAAACAAAATTTATGCCTTTCTTATTAAAGAAAACAATGTAAGAAAATGCACAAAATCTGCAATGAATGAATATTAAATGTGTAGATAATGTATGAATACATTACATTTATGGATATTCAAAATGAATCAGAAATGTATTTCATACTTTGGTTTGTCATTTGGCATTCTACTGAATGTCTAGGAATGTCTTTTCATACAGTGCCAGGCAGTGTTTGGCAGTCTATAAAATATCTAGGTATTTTAGAAAAAATGCTGGCTTTCGTGTACACGGTAACAGGCGGGGAAATATACACATTTATTCATTGATCAGCAATTAACTTACAGTCATAATTATATTCTAGGCTGTTATATCTCTATTTTAATTTTGACATTAATTCATTTACTTTACCTGTCTTTATTGATCCAATATTTACATTATGATCGCAGTATGCTGTCGATTTCTTGGGTTAATGACATATAAGCAGCTCACGAATAATTCTAAACCACAGAAAATCCCAACTACAAGTTTTTATGCATAATATATATATGTGTGTATTTCTTTAAAAAAAAAAAAACTATGATCTTTATTTTTGAGAGCATTTAAATACTTATCGAATTTGACCGCATATTTTTTGAAGTGCTATTTTGTCTTTGTATTCAAATCCCATTTTGTCTACAAAGTCCAATAGAGTTTCAACAGAAGTCATTGCTGTCTTAGGACTGACGTAACTGTCAGTATCTTCTTCATTTGTATTTTCAATATTACTTGCTGTCTCTTCTGCTGTTATGATACTTGAATCGATATCTGCACATTGAAAGACCACCTCAGTCGAATCGTTATCGAACTAGTCGTTGACGTTTTCCAGATTGACAGTTTTGAAAAATTTTATACTTTCAAATTTTTTGTCGTACAACTTTAGTTATGACTTCAGGTTCTTCACAATTACATAAATCTCTGAGTTCTATGTTAAGACAAATCTTTCTCCATACTCGGATTTCCATGTATTTGTTTTTTATGCACTTTCCCGTTCAGAGTCAAGTGTGTGCCACTCATGAATAATCCAAAGTACACTGTAGTTGTCCTCACATAAAACTAAGTTGTTTTGCATTCTTGAAAGCTTAATGTAACTAAATTATAAGAAGTAGTTAGCTAATGTAGTTCCATAATGGTTTTTCTGTCTGGTAAGTAATATTATTGAATAAACAGTTTCTGTAATTACAAAGTGTGCTTTTGTGTACAGCACGTCTATGCGAAAAAGGTCAAACTATAGCAAAAATATCATTATGAATAAAAATTACTGTAAATAATTAAATTTTATTAATATAAGCATTTTGGGTGAAGCTTTATTAAAAAAAAGGGAATGAAATGAAAATTCTTTATAATTACTTTAGAACTAAATTCAGAATGGAAAGAAATATTTAGATAGGCTATTAATAAGTAAACGATTCTGAGCTATGTACTTATACATCAAAGTTTAAAGTTGTTGCATTCCAGGTATCAGTTTGTGCATTAAATTTCTTTTTATCATTACTGTATAATTAAAATCAACTTTCCTGCACTTTTGACAGTTTTAGAGCTATAACGTTTTGAATATTAGGTCAGTTATATTGTTTTGATATATGAAATTTTTTTACAATTTTTAAAATTAGTTTAAAATGTCAGTATTTCGGGTTCCATTATAACGAAGAAGAAATCTTAAATAATTATTCTTTTAATTATTCATTTTTCATATGTACTCTAAAATAGTTCTTCTTATTTAGTTACTGTGTCTGCTTTTAAAATATTTATCTGTTATTTCTAGGCCTTCTAGATCCATTCAGACTAATAGAGGAAATGAACTTCTTATAAAACTCTTACAGACAAGGTGAAGTTTTTACATGGTCTTTATTTAGTATTTTAAAGAAAAATAAAATTATATTAACCATGATAATGTTGATATATTTTTGAATTATTATTCTTGTTACTTATAACTATGGTTCAACATAAGTATGTTTTAGACTTAGCATTTAAATTCTATTTGCTTGTGATAATTGTATTCCCCGCCCTTGTAGAAATTTTATCTTCTGTTTGTTTCTTACTTCATAATTGTAGTTCCTTATTCTACAGGTATCCAAAATTAGTTAATAATGATACTTTATGGGCTGTCAGAGAATGGGTATCTGGAGACAAGGCCCACCAGAGTAAGTATGGTCAATGATTTTATGCATTCAAGTTGTTTAAAAAAACTTTATTGAAAATAATACTTATTGACATATAAATGTCAGCTGTAGTGACATATAAATTTTAAGACAGTTTTTTTTTTTTTTTTTTTTTAAGCCTTTCCCCTCCCACAAACCTTTCCGAAACCATTGAGATTACATCATACATCTCCCAAGATGCACTTAGCTTTTGTTTGTGATTAATGTCAAACAAAAATTAAATTTTATAAATTATTATAGTTTACAATAGCTGTAAATAGTTTTGTTTAGTGCATACTGATTCTGATATGTTCTTTAGCATTGAAAAAATGTAAAAATTAATCTCATCAACATATTTGGGATGTAATCTCAATCATTAAGACATCTAACATATCAGTAAATCTCTTTGCAGATAGCCTTTCAGTGCTTTTCATAATTGAATAACTAACTTAATCTCAATTCTATTTCTAGTTGGTAGAATTCAGATTACAGTTATATGTATACACTATCAAATTAAATTCATTCAAGTTTGAGAAAGAAATTGTGCCTTATATATTTATAGTAAACATGCTTAATATATTTGAATTAAAAAAAATTTCTCATCATAAAATTGATGCCTTTTACTGCAGTGATTAGTGATTGTTATCACTATATAATAATAATGTAAAATTATGCATAAGAAATTGTAAATGATTCAACATTTGTGTGCTGCATTCCTCTGCGAAAAATTTGCAATCCTTCTTGATATATAAAGACTAGTTATGTAATATGTATTGAATTTTAGTTTGGTGATGAAGCTGAGAGTTTTGACATATTGTGAAACTTTATTCCTTACCAAAAAAGCATATTTGCAGTAAGTTAAACTTCAATGGGTATTTTCCTTGAGCTTTACAAAACTGATGAACTGGATATGTCAGTGTGACATGTAAGGAATAAACATAATGTGAAGAAGAATAGAAGCATAAATAATGGCTGATTAACTTGAATGGTATGTTTGCAGATAGTTGGCAGCAACAATTCCAGTGATGCTATTCAGAACATTTGGCTAGATTCCTTTTTCCATTATAATCTTTGAAAGCTCCTTTCTCATGCACAGAGACAGAAACACTTTATTGACTTTTACCGTGGACTATGTAGCTCTGAATTTTTCTTGTCTCCAGTACTGCACAGCCACAAGCGAGAAATGCAAATTTCCCAACAATGGGAAATTATGCTGCTGTTAAAATCTAAGAAGTATAGGGATTATAAAATTGAAGCCACCTAAAGTATAACTTTTAAGTTTCCATTAAAATTCCTTTTATAGTTCATAAGGAGATGAATCTTTTAGCTTACAGTTTTAGTCGATTTTTGTTCTTTTTGCATCTTTTATTATTCAGACAGCTAATTGAATTTTTTATTTTAAATACTGGTACGCGTAAAATTGTATTATTTATGTAACTTTTTCACTTGCTATCATTTATGCAGTTTTGATATACTGCATTATCTTAACAAAATGCCCAAATTTATTTTTCTTAAATATATTTATTTGTCTGGTTATTCATTAAATTTATGAACGAGTATGCAATTTTTGTACTCTGTGATTCTAGTGTCACACAGTGATACTAGAATTATTGGGAGCACATGAGAGGAGGTTTTTCATTATGACTAACATCTGTGCAGCGATGTTCTTAAACTCAGTTATAAAAATATTTTTAGTAAATATATATTAAGATAAATTAATATTCTGAATTTTTTACCTGTGTTTTCAGATATTTTTCAAATAAGTATTTATTGTCTAATATTGTATTTTGGCCAAATGTTCAATAATAAATTTTCTGTTATGAATTTAAGCTATTGTTTGGTCTCAACAAGGAATTGAGGAAGAACTTTGTATTGCTTCTCTAGCATCCTATATAGAGGAAAATGGTTGTGAATTTCCTTTACAAATTGGTATGTTAAGATTTTATTTGCTATTAAATATAGAAATATTTTTAAGGTTAATTTCCATTTCTACAAAATTAACTGCTTATTAATTTTACTTATTTGTTCAGTTTGTCTAGCATCCTTGCTCAGCTACGATGCAATGAAAATGTAGGGAGCTTCATGAAATGTAGTTAAATATAAAAAAGGTGATTTAATCTGTCTCTGAATAGTAAGGCAGAAAGACTTGTATTTAGGAAAAATGATGACAAAAATTATCATATTAATACTTTGTAAAGCTTTAATCGATTTTTCTGTAAGAGATAATTTGTTCTAAAGTGGAATTACGAATTTTGTATATATGTAAATAATTTTAGTGAAATTATATGTGAAACTATAGTATGTTTTGTATATAACATGAAATACTTGAAAGAAATGATGGTGTGCCAGAAAAATAAGAATATAGGGGCAAGCCTGTTTAGCAACGAGTAAATGCTTATCTTGCTGATTTGGCGAGATATTGCCAAACTGACAATGGTATTGGCAATCTTTTGGTCTAGTCCCTGTATTACTGCAATAGGTATTGTAATAACTGAATAACTGCAATTTGTAACCATATATGACCATCATATACATTATAGCAATTTCGAGAAGTGGAAGGTACTAGAGATTTCTCGGTAGCCAGAGGAAAATGGTATAAGACTGGGAGAGTATCATTTTTTTGGTAGTTGTTAGTTCAAAGCTAATAACATAATACTCCACTGGCATACAGTGTGCAACATCTATTATCATAAAACATTCTCTTCTATTCTATAACCTCAACTCTGTGTCTTGTGAGAGAGAGGCAAAAACAATGAGGTGGGTGCCATTTAGCTAAAAGTGTGCATGCATGATGTTCATCAAACTATCACAGTAATATTAATATAAAGTTATATATGTAATTTTAATATAATCAATCTTGTGAATATAATCTATAATAGTTAGCTGAAATACTATTTCGAACATTTGTACTTTTCGGTTCGGGGTAGGGTTTACTCAGTTACAAACACCGTTTCACAAGAGGACAGTTGTTAGTTCAGAGTTGAATTTGGAGTATTGGGATATCCGTGAGAGCTTAACCTTTTAGATGCACTTTGCATTGCATTTTATTTAGCTATCTTAGTAGCCTGGAGTGTAACTAGTGATTGTGCTCTGTGATACCAAGAAGTATTTTTGTGGTAAGTTCCAGAACTGTAAAATGTGTGTTTTGGTAAAAATAAATGTTATCAACTGTCATCAGTTCTATGTGCATTCAGTCTACTATTATGGCTTATATACATGCAACAGTAAGTTAAAAAGAAAAAGTAACTCAGTATCCTTAATTTTTTTAAATGTTTTTGTGCTTTTTGAGTTAAATTTGTCAATTTAGATTTGTATTTAAAATTCTTATTTTTTAGAATATTTAACAATAGCCGCTATGCGGCCAGCCTTCGTCTGGCTTTTAAATGTACCGGAAAAATGCCTGAAGGGAACACCAAACATTAAATTTAAAAACTGCACAGAATATTACTATTCAGAACAACTTTATCAAAAAATTCAATAAAAATGTATTATATATATAAAAAAATGTGATGTGTACACCACATGACTTCCTTGTACGAAATATTAAATTATACGCATTTTTTCTTGCATTTCATTTAAACTTATTGGATTGAATTAAATCTACTTTACCGACAGGACATAAACCACAATAGAATAAATGATTTCTTTAAAATTGACTCTATTTCTTTACCATAGCGACACTCTGGCGCTAGGTTCACTTAACAGTATTTTATTTCGTTCATATTATAAACTCAGAATGCACAAACTTTATATCATTTAAAGAATTATCTAATCATTGACACATGTTCTATTCAAATACTATAATAAATCTAGAACAACGTATAAAAGAAATTAAGCAAACAAAACAAAAAAGAAACAGTTTTTCACAGACGATTGAGTACTTCTCATTCAACTAATTCAGTTCTCACTTCGCGAAGAGGCAAAAATACATAAAAAGTCCAAATATCTGTATTAAAAATTATGAAGTAAATCTTAAACACTTATTTCCTCAAAAAAATTCCAGAAAGAATTAAGCATGATTTAATTCGCACTAGTAAATGAAGGCGTTATCTTTGTTGTTGCGAAGCTAAGTTTCTCTAGATTGGCAACAAATCCACTATTCTGCTGTTTCAAATGTAAACAAGCACCGGCCGCCATCAAAAACATTATTAGGTTTAGTGTCACTTAAACAACTTTAAAATTCTTGATAATTCTAAAAATATTGCATACAGATTTACTAAAGGCATAAAAACCTTAAACGGAAGATAAGAACAACATAATTCAATCATTTTTAAAACCAAAAATGTACAATTTACAAATACATAAGAGTAGAGAAACTGAGGTCACTGAGCTGGGTAACAGAGTGGATATATATATGAATATATTTATATGCGTTTGGTGCGGCTGATTGCAACCAAAATACGAGGTGCACATCTACATGTTATAGCAGTCCTATATACAAAATTTCAACGTTCTGAGGCTACTCATTTTTGAGTAATGTGAGATACGTTCGTACAGACGCCATGAAAAATTCTCTTCAGAATTCATTTTAAAGCAATTTTGTAATTTTTTTTGGAGGAAAAGAGTCTTTTATTTTGTCTTTACATACAGATATCATACAAAAACATCATTAAATTTTGTTCGAAAGCGGTCAAAATTGATATTTTTGTTGAAATATGCTGCCTGAAACTTTTCACGATTTAAATACTTCCTTTTTACTTCGTACAAGGAAGTAAAAATGACAATGAAATATGCTAATCTCTTAAAAACAATTACATAAGAAATATGATGAAAAATTGTTGCCACACCCATATTTCTAAAAGAATGAAACTATTCAAAATGATGCGATTTCATCAAAAACCTATCAACAACAATGAGAAAGGAAAATTGTTGCCAAAATCACATTTTTAAAGATGTGAGAAGTGTACTCGGAAGCTTCATTTAAAAAATTTAAAAATACAAAATAGTATCATTTTTCCAAAATTCTTTTTGTAAAAGAAGTCGCAAGGATGAAAGTTTAATGTGTCCGAAAATCAAAGAAAAATAAACTGTACATTTTTTTAAATAAACGTTTTTAGAAAAAATCCCGTTGAAAAGGTGTTAAGCTCACTTTTTTAAATAAATTCGTATTTAATCGATTTATTGAAACATAAAATTTATTTTAAGTTCGTAAAATAGCTGAGTGCCTACGTTTCATGACAATGTGAAAATGGAGTGTGTAGAGTAAAATCTCGCTTTTCTATAGCCCATTATGTCTCAAAATGATGCGATTTCGTCACAAAACATAAAATTAAAAAAATTCGAATTTCGAAAAAATCGCTTTGAGGTGCACTGGCTCTTGTTACAATAGATACACATATGTACCAAATTTCATAGCCGTGGGTCTATTAGCTTATGCACAGCACGAATAAAAGACACACACACAGACAGACTCTTTTATTATATGTATAGATAAAAAATCAATAGGTACAGAGTAATTGAATTGGTATTTAATCCTTAAAGTTCTAATAAGAATATATGTAGGTTAATTAGTAAATGTTCTTTAAAAATTGTGAATAATATAAGCAGAGTTTTATGGCTTAAAAATACCTAAGAGTTTTTAGGTTTTTCTAGAAACAGTTTTTGGTCGTTAAACGACCTTAATATTGGCCAAAATCAGTAAAAGGTCGGTGATTTATATATATAGATTTCAGGATGAGTTTGTAAAAAAAAAAAAAAAAAAAAAAAAAAAAAGTTTTGAGCTTCGTGAATTTTTTGCCGATTTTTTTTTCTTTTTTACGAACATAACAACATTGATAATGTATTAAAATTATATTTAAGAAATAACATTTAAATGAAACATATTTTCTCTTGCCGTAATTTAGAGTGGTATTACTTTCCAATTTGAAAACTTCAAAAATATTTTTATTCTGAAAAATAAACAAAATAATAAATGCTAATAAGCATGCCGAAGTGAAATGAAGAAACAAACTCTCCATATGTTTTATTATGAAAAAATATAAAATGTGCAAGACTAAAGCTTAAAAAAAAGTTGTTGATATCCAGAGGTACAGATTTTTGATCATTCTTGATATTGGATGTCCAGATTTAGGATTTTGTATTGTATTGTGTTTTAAATATATTGTGCATGTACGACATGAATAAATAAAAGCTGTCTTTTTAAAATTATTTATTTAATTTGATGTGATTTATTTTTCTGTTTTCAATAGGTGATAGTCTTCCTGCAGATCTGAAAGTGCAATTAGCTTTATATCTCGTAAGTTAGCATTTATTTGATTACTTTTATATAAATTGCATGAAAGTTGACAAATTCATGCATTTTTTACACCAGAGTGTTTAAAATCAAAACTGTCATTAAAAAAGCATTTCAATGCAATAGTGAATCTTTGTAAATATGTAAAGTTTATTTTTTAAAATCACGTAAAAAAATTTTTTTAAATAATAATTTATGTAACACTTACCAGATCTTTGCAAGTGCATGTGTTAAAGATGTGTATGTGTATGTTAGTGTGTGTGGAAGGATGCATTATTTAGTAACATCAAATAATTATATGAATTTCATTTAGCATACTTTTATTATTTAAAGCTTTTGGTATCAGCACAAATAAAAGCTGTTATTTATACACTGTATATGAGATTGATTTCTATTGTTCTATTTTTCTTTCATTTGTATGATCAGACAAATCACTTATTTCCATACCTGTGTTATCTATTATTTATGTGGGGGATGCTAACTACCTTTTCAGTTACACCTACTGGAAGAAATAAAAAAATCAGAATGAAAAAATGGCCCAAGTTACACAACTTGCGCACAAACACTTGCATATACAGTGTCTGAAAAAACAATAGTATTGTCTGCCAGATGAAGTGAAGCATGAATTTGAGCACCGTCTTACAGCGAAAAGCATGAACGTGTTAACGAAAATGTATATCTGTATAATCTGGCAATAAATCCTTGATTGAATAGGAGGAGCCAAGTCATTCAGGGGTCTAAATATGAAAGGTGGCACATTAAATGACAAACATTATTAATTTTTTATGTTGAATAAATAATTCTTTTTATTTTAATGCAATAATAGCCCAGTGATAATAATGAGTAATAATAGTTTTGGCACTAATAGGAGTTCAAAATGTTAATACAATAATGAGAACATTATTTGTCTTGTATGGAGAAAACAATGAATGAAGGCATTGAAAGCATAATTCACCAACATTCTTTTATTAGTTTAAGTTTAGCCATAAGAAACAATGCAGAATTGATAGCAAAGGATTTTTGGAAAGACCGATATTTTGCATGTACGTATTTATGAGGTAGAGTACATAAGGTACTTATTTATGGGAGGGAAAATAATAATAAAGGAAAATAAAAAATGCACTTATGCACTTTTCCTGTTCAGAGGAAGATGAGTTCTACAGTAGATCCTATTTCTAGTAGGTGAAGTCATAATAGGAGGCAAATTTAATTTGGGCTGTGATGCTGAGCATGTTGTAGAATGAAAAACTTGTTTCAAAGCATTATTGAATAATCTGTATGATGTTTCAAAATTAAGTGAAAAGTAAATCTTAATTGAACTTGAAATGAAAATTGCTGAATTCACCGATTTGGATGAGTAGTGAATACACCAATGAAAAGAGAGAAAAAAAAAAAAAAAAAAGTTTTGTCCCCCTCCCCCTCCCAGGAGGACCACAAAAAAGTGAGGTGTTTTTTAGTTTAACCCTCTAATCGGCAAGACCGTATATATATACCGTATATATATATGGCCTGGAATATTTATTGTGATATCTGTAAGAATGTATATATACGCGCATATTAAAATATGTCAACGAAATTAAGGCAATATATCAAAAGAAAACAAATCCTGGTATGAAATACCAGGATTAAATTTTGCATTAAAATCAAAAAATAATTTGTTCTCGTAGTAGTTTTGGGAAATTTGTGCTTTCTTAGAGAAAACCCTGGCCGCCCAGAGGGTTAAGCTTTATTATAGGTTTTCTTCAATTTGTCAAGACTGTCATCACAATTTTATCATGTAATTTTACAGTTTACTAAATTGTGGACATTTAAAATATTAGTAAATTTTATTGTGAGCTTTGTTTGAATTAAAATTTTTATTAAGACCAAATGTATGGAATCTTAATTTTATTTACTCACTCGATGAAATTAAATTTCATAATGGGGCTCTGCTTACTTTAGCTTTGCTTGTGGGGAAACACTTATCTCGACTTCTGTTATTGCTCTAGAAATGCATTACCAGATAACTTTGGGGTATTATTGTACAACAGGATTGCATATAAAATTTTTATGTCAATAATTAAGGCTATTGAAGTTTATTATATTGTTTTCAGACAAGTTGCCATTGATAGACAGCATTATTATTATTATTTTTCTGTTATCAGATTTTTATTTCTAATGCTTAACAAATACAGCAGCACTGTTGAAACATATTGCAGTATTCATTCTGTTAATAGAAGGAATTTAGATGAAATTATACTTCCTCCATGAAAGCCTCAAAATTCAAAAGAAATAACAGTTGATAATTAACCTTACATAAAGCAACCATCAAATAGTCAGAAAGACACTCTGGTAATGATTCTTGTGTGGCTGAATATAGGGGGATTGGGAAAAGATTAAATCCTCCGTAATATTCATCAAGTAAAAGTGCTACATGTTGTATTATGTTTTTTAACATTTGTGGTGTTGCAGAAAATTGTGTATCAGCATGTCACTTTGTTGACATGGCATAAATTTTTGGTTCACATTGCTGTGATGATGAAACATAAAATTTGTACAGAAATGTAAAGAAATCAGTTTGCAGAATTAGAAACCCATATTACACTCCCCAAAATCATCAAACATCAATCTTAAAAATAAATACTTAAAGAAAAGGTGCTGTGTGTGAAGAATCTGATAAAATTATTAATGCCTGCTACCCATGTCCAACAACTTAATAAACTTCAGGAAATATTAAGCTGAAAATGCTAAAGTTTTATTCATGGGATGGCATCACTTCATATGATGTTATGTCCCACTTCTGGATTGAGACGAAGCAGAAATTTGAATGAAAAATTTTTATCTTATGCTGTATTGATAAGAATTTGTCACTGTTGTATTTTTCAGTCAGTAAAGAATTCAAAAGAGATTGTAAAGTTACAGGGGGGATGCAGGAATGATTTTTTACGAAACCAAAAATTGTTTAATACATGATGTAAAACTACTTCTAAATGGGGCTAAAACTGTAGTAATTTTATTGTTTCAAAATACAGTTTTTTTTTTCACTTTTTATACCGTCTCTTTCAATATGTGGAACTTCTGCATTAAGTATTGTAACTGGATTTTCGACATTAGAAATACTTAAGCTGAATCTCTCAGAAATTTTTTTACCATTAGATAGTTTTATGCAACTGTACATTTGTTAATCATGTGAGTAGATGCAGATGTGAGAAACATAACATGTTTCTTTAATTTTCCTTTGGTTCAGCCTCACAAATAGGCAAGTTTCAGAGTGCTACCATTTCGTAAAACATAATTGCAAATTTAATTAATAAGAAATTGCTTAATGATGGGTCTGAAAGCAGTAAATGCATGTTTTAATATTTTTATTCTTTAATAATATATATCTTTTATATAATTTATAATATATAATCTGTAATTCGATAGGTAATTACACTTGTATGAAAATTAAGAGAATTTGCACATTATATTGAATTTATGAAAAACTAATAGACAGATTTCAATGAAATTTGGTATAAATATACATTTATAATAATTCTATTTATAAAAAAGAAAGAGATGTACCATTCATACCAAATTATGTATGCATGATTATCAGCGAAGATCATACTGCAGGGATGTCCACAATTCACATTGTGAGAACAAACTGAAAATAAATCTAATATATGGTATGATTCCCTCTCACAGCCAGAGAGCTTGTGCAATGTGACAGCATACTGTTTAGGAGGCGGATAAAGAGTCCCTGTGGCAGTCGATACCACTCTTGCAACAAGGCAGTTTTCAACTCCAGAATGTTTCTCAGATGATGACGGCAAGATGAAATTGCCCTCCCACGAGTAACCTATGAAGGCTGTATACGGTTAAGAGATATAGCAATCCAGTCTGTGTGGTAAATGTCCATGTGGTGGTGTTACTTTTTAGGGAATAATCAACCATCTGAGCTCTATGTAGACAAGCATTGTCCTTCATTAACAAGAATCCAGGACCAACTGCACCCTTGAAAAGGTCTCTAAAATCTTTCCATACCTCATGTATACCTCATACCTGTTCAATGAAGGTCAGAGATCCTTTGTCAAAACATGCAAGGGTGTATGGGCTTCCAACATAATGCCTGCTCAAATCATTACACCTCCACCACTGTAATGATTATTTTCCCTGATAATAGAGGTATGATATCATGTACCAGGCTCTCTCCAAATACAGGTATGCCAAGAATCAATGTCCAAGCTAAATATTGTCTCATATGTAAAAATACACAGTGCTGAAGTTTGGTCCAAGGAAGATGTCTGCACCATGCTAAACCTGTTCTCTCGTGTGCTGAAGTAAGCGAGACTCTGGTCATTATATTGAGCTCTGTAGCTACCTATGCTTTTGATTGGCCTGCTTCCAGTGTACTGAAAGTTCTTTATCTCATTTTATATGCTTCATATGTATTCCATATTCATCATGCATATGTTCGGGACTGCTCATTTTACCTGATACCTTATAAAATTTACCCAAGTCTTGGGAAAAACACCACAAATTTTGTGAAGAAATACAAGCACACAAATCATCAAAAAATCCTTGTGCACTTATATTCCCTCCACATAGCTCCACAGATGAGCACATGATATATATGTGGTGTTCAACTCTGAATATTTGCATTAATTCTTTGGTGGCATTAGTACCTTTGGTTCAATATTTTTTGTAAAAAACAGACGTAATTTTAAAATTCTCTTAATTTTGCACACTAGTGTATATTATTTGCCACAGCATTTTAATTAACAAAATATATTTGTTTTTAATGCCATACATTATATATCTATTCTGTGTGCAAAATCATTTGGTTGCTTTTCCCTAATGAAGATTTTTTTCTTTTGATGGATGCTTTTCAATCAAAATTTAAAGCATTCAACATTTTTTTCAGACATTATCAGTGTGTTGATTTAATATTTATTGTTCTCTTTCTCTCTCTTTTTTTAACTTTACAGGCTGATAAGCATATGATTGATTTTGATTCAACTCATTGTGTTGAACTTCCTGCACGAATGTTTCATCTGCCGTGGGATATAAGGCAAGCTAGTGGCAGTCACAGTACATTTGATACCAAGTCACGCCTTTAGTGAAAAATTCTATGTTATGCAAAATCTCTTTTTTTTTTTTTTTTTTTAACTAAACTTAGTGATTGTATTTATTGACTTATCGTGAAAAAATTTTTATTAAGATTGTACAGAAGTGTAATAAAACTGAATATCATTCCACACACACACGATTCATCGGTTGTGAAGTTTTATGGTTGGTAACTGGAAATATTGTATGTGATGGGGAAGAAATTGAAATATTTCAGAACATATTCATAAATAACTGTTTCAGTTTTCAAATCCTTTTCATTTAGCAATAGTTAAATTTTCCATTTTTTCCCTTAATAAGATTTGTGACCTGTGATATGTCTTTTCTCTTTGCATAAAATTATATGGCTTTGATATTAATGTTCAGGCAAATTATTTTGGGATTTATTAATGTTCTCTCTCTCTTTTTTTTTTCTTTTTACTTCATTGTAGCAAACAAGTTTTTAAAGATATCAGCATGTCACCGTGCTGACATGGCATGGTTCAATTTAATATGTTGTTTAATAAAAAATGAACTTTAAATTTGACCCTTATTAAAATTGTTTAAATAATTTGCATAAAATTGTTGACATGGCATGATTCAATTTGATATGTTGTTTAATAAAAAATGAACTTTTAATTTAAATTTGACCCTTATTAAAATTGAACATAATTCACCATTTTATATTGATAATTATTACACTTATCATTTTGAGGATTTTATTTGAATGCTCCAGACTATTTTTTTAGCATAATATCAGTTATTTTTTTCTAACGTTATGAAGATTAGTAACAATAGTGTACAGTAAAAAGACTAATAATAAAGCAAGTATTGTGATACTAAACCATTATTTGATATCAAACACTGCCGGAAATTTCTGAATGTGATAAAGTGCAGACTGAAATATAGCATTAAAATCTGTATTTATATTGATTCTTTAAATTTAATAATATTGGCCTGCAGTACATCACTTCAAATTTTCAATTTTATTTAAAAGATTGTATACCATATTTACTGAATATAACTATTATTGTAGAAGTGTAGGAGTAAACAACTTGCTAAATAAATAATAATAATAATAAAAAAAAAAATGTGCTTAGAAAGAATACTTTTTAAGCATTCTTTTTATAATTTATTACAATTTAAATTTTTTTTATTATATTTCTTTTTATTTATTTCATTTCTTTATAAGCTTTGCAATGATTAATGTAGAACCATAAACTTATTTTATTAGATACAGTGTATAGGGTATGAAGGTTAACCTTCTGAAGATTAATACATATATGCATATTGCATATTCATAATATATTTTCTTTTCCAGTGAATCTTTAGATATGTTTTCAAAGCTTAAGAGAGAAGCTATTCCACAATGAAACACTTTTAGTTGCAAAAAGAAAGGGGGATTTGAATGTAGTCAAGTTTATTTCATGCTTTATTTGTGGTTTAAATCTGTATACTTGTTCTGACTTAATTCATATGACTCTTAATCATGCCAAATATTTGTATAATTGCATTTTGCTGTACTTTTGTGAAGGAAAATCATTTTAGTGTAATCATTATCATTTGGTGTTATACAAAGCTTGAACAATATTTCTTGTCATTCTGTATGTCTACTTAATATTATTGTTTACATGGCAAATTAAAGTTAGACATTTATGAATAATGTTTTACCATACTTTTCAGCAAAAATACAAGAAAATCCTTTGACTTGCTTTGGGGGATTTTGCTGATGAGTCTAAGCATTATATTTACAGTTTGCATTAATGATTAAATTAGTTACACTGCTCTTTCTGGATAGAATCTCCTTTTTCTTCATAAATATCATCTTAAATTCTTTGTCATTTACTCTGTTATTGGAACTGCTACTAAAAACAAAACTAATTACTATTAATAAAAAATATTCAAAACTAGTACTTGGCATTAATAAGTCATCCATCTTATTTTTTTAATAGTGAGGTTTTATTCTTTTAGTAGTGAGGTTTTTTTATGAGAATTATATACTTTTTCTTTTTTATGAAAATCAATTTCATATTTTGTTTCTACTTTAAATTCTTAATCTGCTTAATATTAATCCCCAAATTGAAAATTTCATATAAATACCTTATTCTCTGGAATATTTAACTTTGACCTAGTCTTCTAATTTCTCGTTTTGCAAACTGTATTTTTTTTACTACTAAGTGTACATATTTTTTGTAAAGGAAATAAAGTTCTAAAAATCTATTTTTTTGCATAGAAAATTGTTAAATACACTGCCTCTTTAACATGTATCTTCTAAACTATGCTTGTTTAATTATTTTGAGTTTTTCGTTTTTAACAGGTTCCACCCTAGGTAACATGCTCCTGAAAATATGTATATATTTTTGGGTAGATTAAAAGCATTATATATTTCTCCCTTTAGTATTTTATTTTTTATTCCATGCTGCAGGGAAGTAATCTTTTGGAAATCAAATAAATGCAGATAATTCTTGATTTTATTAGAAAAGAGACAATCTATGGTATCTTCAAGACAATTTGTGGTATCTTCTTGGTGAGTACAATAGCTATAAAGATGGGTCATGCTTTACCTCAAAGCATACTTGGCCTCTTTGCATGAAATCATTCAGAAGTGCCATTAGTCTGAAAAGTCACTTTTTGTCCGTAACACTTTTGTGTCTAAATTGGTTTTCAAGTTGTTGCCACGAAATGTTATTACAAAGTCTTATTTAAAAAAATAAATAAATAATCTCTGTATGTATGTGTGTAAGTATGTTCTTCACATTGCGGAAAAATGACGACGAATTGAGCCACTGAATTTTTAATACACAATAATCCTCCACTCAAATATGGGCACCTTGAAGTCCGAATATTAACTATGTTTTTGATTTATTTTGTATTTTATACAAAGGTAACAATTTTTTGTTTAAGAAACTGAGGAATTTAATGTTAAGATGTTTACTTTTCAATTTTAATCTACAGATTTCGCTATTTGAAAACAATATATTGACACTGCCACAAATAGAATACTTATTATCTATATGCATTTGGTGATGGCATTCAGTAAAGCGTAGATATTTTACTGTCAAATGTAATCTTTCTTTGACTGAGTAGCAAACCAATTGATTGAAATACAATAAATGCAGATCTTAAAAATATTTTTTTCTGGCTTTTTAATTTAAATAAAAATGCATTTAAATCATAAGATGTCTTATACGTAGCATATTCGGAAACTAAGTACCGTTTCATTCCAGCGCTGTGGTAGGCGTCCCGCGCATGTGCACTAGTCTTTCTTGTTCACTGACTTTCAATTATTGCCATTTTGTTTGCTCTATGTTGTGTTTTTAGTTTGCTGTGCACATTCAAAATGTTTAAGATAATTAGTTCTCCCGCTGACTGTGAGATTTGCGCCGTGATTAAATTTTGGAACGTGAGGAATGTTAAACCGGCTGAAATTTATCATAAAGTGACAGAAGTTTACGGTGAATACGCGATAAGTGATGGAATGGTGAGAAAGTGGGTAAGAATGTTTAGTGCAGGTCGAACAAATGTCCACGCCGAGGCTCGGAGTGGTCAGCCTTCTGTTGTCACCGATGATTTGGTAAGGAAAGTTGATGAAGCAATTCATGAGAACAGACGCTTCACAATGACAACTCTTTCAGAGGCATTTCCACAAATTTCACGTACTGTTTTGTTCGAAATTTTGTCTGACTACTTCAATTATCGCAAACTGTGTTCCCGATAGGTTCCAAAAATGCCCACTGATGTTCACAAATCAAAGCGACTTGGTAGTGCCCTGACATTTCTCACGCGGTACAGTAATGAGTGAGAAAACTTTTTAAACCAAAGTGTGACAGGGTATGAAACTTGGGTGTGTCATTTCACACCAGAATCGAAACAACAATCGATGGAGTGGAGACACACTCATTCTCCAAAAAAACAAAAGTTCAAAGTGACAATGTCATCACAAAAAATCATGTGCACTGTCTTCTTTGGGGATAAGAAAGGCGGTTTGCTTACTGAATTTCTTCCCAGAGGTGAAACCGTTAATGCGGCACGATATTGTGAGACTTTAACGAAATTAAGGCGTGCCATGCAAAACAAACGAAGAGGAATGCTCAGTAAAGGAATTGTGTTGCTCCACGACAATGCTCGGCCCCATACTGCTGGTGTCACTCAATCGTTAATTCGACAGTTTCATTGGGAGCAGTTCGATCACCCGCCGTACAGCCCGGACTTGGCGCCGTCTGACTATCACTTGTTCCTGAACATGAAGCGCGAGCTTGGTGGCAAGCGCTTTGGATCTGACGATGACACGAAAAATGCTGTGGAGTCATCGTTATCGAAACTGGCGGGAAGTTTCTTTGACGATGGTATACAAAAACTGGTCACCCACTATGACAAGTGTTTGATCATTGGCGGAAACTATGTTGAAAAATAGTTTAAGACATGCATTTTCATGTAAAAATAAAATTGGATTCGAAAAAATTGTTTTACTATTTTTTTTTTCAAAATGGTATTTAGTTTCTGAATACGCCTCGTAGAAATATTAAATATTTTTATGAAATGACGCTAGCTAGACTCATTAAAATCATTATATACATTTTCTTTTTTATGAGAACTCTTTTAGGCAGCTAGTAGTGCACTCAAGTTTATATACTTTTTCTTTTTTATGAGAACTCTTTTAGGCATATGGTAGTGCACTCAAGTAGCTTTTTTTCAAAGAAATAATAATGCAAATATGAAAAAAATGTAAGGCAACTCCTAACACTGTATCAGAAATTCTAAAGATGTACTGTTTTTAATTATTTTGGGATTCTGCAATTGAATTTCATGTGGCATAAATGTGAAGAAAGCAGTGCATTATAAAGTTAAAAAAAATTTAAAAATTGTTTTAGCAGGAGTGAGTCCAACCGCAGAATAGTAACCTGCAATGCTCAACGAGAGTGTAAAAAAACACTTAATAAATCCTTTGGTGCATCTGAAACCTCTCAAACTTACTTTCTTTCCTTCCCCCCTTTCTTTTCTTCTTCCTTTTTTTTTTTTTTTTTAAATTTTTTTTTTTATTATTATTTTTAATAATATTTCTATCCGATGCTCCTACCTTACATTTGTCCCAAGGAGGCTAATAACTTTTGCATTGAGAATGAAATCCATAATAACCATTGTTATGTGTGCAACTAAGCTTGAGAACAAAGCCTACTCATTTAATTAGAAGTCTGATAGACTCTTATTTATTGCGAGAAGGAGAAGAATCTCTTCTGTTTGTCTAATATACCCGTACATTTTTAGTTTTCAAGTGCTACATAGTGTTTTGCCTTTCTTTATTTAAAATTTTTCTTTTTATATTTTCCATAACTTTCTATTAAAATTAATTGTGTATTATGTAAGATTTAAATATAATTATATTTCTCAAAATTAATTCTGCTTTAAACCAGCTATCAGACAGTCAGACTTTTTTTTTTTTTTTTTTTTGTTTAAAATAACTATTAGAGACTTTTATTATTATTGCTGTTGTTGTTCTTGTTATTTCAATATCATTTTGTTTTCTGTCATATCTTTGAATTATTTTGAGATTTTCTTATTTTTGATAAAAAGTTTAGTTAAATTCAATTCTACAAACATTTATTTTTTTTTTCCTTTTAATGTTGCTATTCAGTTTAAGATATTAACTTAATTTTGCATATTCATTTATTTGTTTCCCTCCTGATTAGAAATTCCCACCATTCTCTTATCAAAGATCTTTCCCCCTCCCTCTCTGACTTTGTAGAAATGAGTTGTCCTGGCATCAAGAATAATTTTATGGAATTTTTCGAGTAAATATCTTTTTTTTATAATATGTTACAGATGATTTCCTTCAGCATTTCTTCTTTAAAATATTCTAAATGAAGACCTGCTTGAGAGGCTAGTGAGTACTCCTGATCAGCAGTGGCTCAATTATAGGAAAACTTTTTCATAGTTTTTATGAATTTTTGATGCTGATTTTGACTATGTGTTCAAAAATTCATTGAATTTAATTTTTTTAATAGAACCTCTCTTTGGTATTACTATTCTGTATTAGAGTTCAATTCAGCTATCTTCCTTAACTATTGTTCAGTCTCAGTCAGTCTAATTGATATGTTCTTGTTCATGACTAATTTATCAGCAAATCAGATTGAGGTATTGGTGTTAAGTTTAAGATTTTCTCAAAAAAAAAAAAAAAAAAAAAAAAAAAAAATATATATATATATATATATATATATAGTTCAAATAGACAACAAAACTTTATTCTAAAATTTTTTTTCTAAAAAAGTGGGTATACATACATTGCTAGAAATTAAAATTGCTACATCAGGAAGGAAAGTAAATACAGTACAACTTTAATTACCTGAACTCCGACTATCTAAATTGCTTTCAGGATTTAAGAGAAAGAGAGAGGGAAAAGATAAGGATGATGTGTCATTTGAGGAATTAAGAAGCATTCTTTTGAAACTTCCTGGATGTTTAGAAGTTAGTGCTGAGGGTACAGCAGAATGGATGGTGTGTGATTTGTCAGACCCTGGGTGCAAATTCTAAATGATGATGAACTTATTGAAAATGGGAGAGAAGAAAGTGTCGAGAAAGAAAATCGCCTTAATGTCGAAGTTGAAGCAGACATAAGACCATCAGCTAGTGAAGTGTTTGCTGGCCTTGAAACTACATTGAAGTGGATGGAGCATCAGCCCGAGTGTGACCACATGCAACTTCTCATTTCAAGCGGATGCGCGACTTGGCTTCCCAAAATCGGATGAAGACAGTCAAACAGCTTACTTTGACCAAGATGTTAGCAAGCAGTGACTTTCAGCTCTTCTAAGTGTTGTACAGTATGCTATATAACAGCGCTGTCCAACTTATCATAGCCCACGGGCAATATTTTCTTCACCAAACATTTTGGGGGCCAAGAAGGTTGATAAATGAAAAGTCAGTTCATGTTAATTAAAAAAATATCTTATTTATACTAAAAAGAAAACTTTAAAATATTCGTAATATATTATATTAATGAGAACATTGTGGCCGTAATTGTTTGGCAACAAAACCTTTTATGTCCACATCAATATTTGTTGTGGCAGGTCTAATTATATCTTCAAGAGTGGAATCTTTCAAACTGTTTCTGTATTTTGACTTTATATATTTCATATCAGAGTATGCATGCTCACAGATATGTGTACTTCTGAACATTGATTCAATTTGAAGTCCTTCTCTTTATCTAAAAATTTGAATATTTCTATTCCAGTTACTCCACGAGATGTAAAAAGTGGGTCAGCCTGCAGGTCGCATAATTCTATTTGATATTTAAGATCAACGGAGTTGATATCAATATTAGTTGGATCACAAAATAAATCAATAGACGGTTTAAGATCATCAAATTGAGAAAATCTTTCATTGAAATCTGTAATTAGCATATCCAATTTTGGTAGAAATATTTTAAAATTCGCTTCTATATTACATTCCTTCATTTCTTCATAGATCTCTCTGCAAGATTCAAAATTAAATAAATTATTTTGCTCCAAATTAAACCTTAACAATTTTAATTTGTTTCTAAATCCAGTAACACATTTATAAAGGCAACACATATTTTGATCTTGTCCTTGCAAGGATTTATTAAAAAAATTTAAATAATTTGTAATGTCCGTTAGGAATGCAAGTGAATTAATAAAATTTTTATCAACTAAATTTGCTGTTAAATTTTCATCGACAGCAATTTCTGTGAGAAAAAAGGTGAACTTCTTTTCGAAGTGTAAAGAATCTCCTCAAGCATTTTCCAGCACTTAACCAACGAACGTTACTATGTAAAAGCAGATCTCCATACTCGGTTTCCAATTCATCCAAAAATGTTTTAAATTGTGTAAGAGAACGATTTCCGCCGCGAATTAAATTAGTAATTTTGCAAACTATGTCCATTACGTCTTTTAGTTGTAGGGATAAACCACATAATGCCTTTTGATGGATAATGCAGTGTAACATATGACACGTTATTCCTTCTTTTTGCAAAAGTCCCCTCAAGCCCAATATTTTTGCCTGTCATAGCTCTAGCACCATAGGTTACAATAATACACCATACACTTGTCAAATTACTATATACTGCTCTACTGAACCCATACTGCTCTACTGAAAATTTTGATTGCTTGTAAATATCTTCACCTTTTGTTGTTCCGTGTAATGATTGTAATTTAAAAAGTTCTTCTGAATAATTATAGTTTTCATTTTCAGTTCTTATAAACATAAGCATTTGACTTGTATTGGAAATGTCTGTGCTTTCATCCAATGCTACCAAAAAATAGCAGCAACTATTGGTTAGGTGTTCTAATTTATTAGTGACATGCAAGCTAATCTCGCCAATCACAGATAAACAATAACCAACCCCAAATATAATATGTGGCACCAATGTTGAGCCAACCGTCATCAGACAAACGAATTGCTGCTGTATTCAGCCAGGTTAAATGAAATTACGCAAACTAAATAGTACCTACTTTAAATTCAAATTACATTTAAATTTTCACATAGTAAAATAATTTTAATATTAATAATAATAATTTAGTAACATAAATTTATTCATAGTAAAATGTACTTGCAGGCTGTAAAAATAATTTGGCTATATAACATGTACGTAAAAGTGTTGCCTTTTTATTTTAATTAATTTAAAACCTCTTTTACTTTAAAAGTTTTTTCTTCCATTTTCAACATACAGTAATTAATTAAAGTCTACGTAGACCTTTTCTTCAGAAAAAAATCCAATTATCTGAATTTTTGATTATCTGAATGGGGTTTGGTACCAATTGATTCGAATAATTAGAATTCTACTGTACCAGAATCTTATTATATACTCAGCTCCCCCCTCCAAAAAAGGTGGCCAGTTTTGTATCTCTTCTTTTGTTTTCATGTCTCAAAAGCACAACATAAGATATTTATTATATAAATATAGAGCATTGTTCTACATAGTTCTTTTGACACAAAATTGACTAATTAGAATTCTACTGTACCAGAAGCTTATTATACACTCAGCTCCCCCCTCCAAAAAAGGGGGCCAGTTTTGTATCTCTTCTTGTGTTTTCATGTCTCAAAAGCACAACGTAAGATATTTATTACATAAATATAGAGCATTGTTCTAACATAGTTCTTTTGACACAAAATTGACTTTTTCTGAAATGATGTGTCAGTTTATTTTCATATTTTGATCCTATGCCTCAAGTTATGCCAAAGTGCCAAGTTTTTTAAAAATCTCCAAAGAAGATTTAAAAAAAATAGGTGTTAGAGTTTTAGTCTTAAAATTAGCTTCTCAATGTTAAATGAATTTGGTTTAAATTTACTTGATTTCTTCTATCAGAATTCGAAATTTAGGTTTAATCCAAATGAAATTCATACATTTTTTATAGATTTATTTTTAAAGAATTTATAAAAATTCTTTAATTCTTTAAAAAGCATTTTAAATTATAACCTATAAAACTTTTACTATCATCTTGAAGTAGATGCATTCCTAGAGATATCTACAAAAAAATAGAGATTTTTATTCAAAAATTCCAAATATATATGTACATGAATATTGGCATATTTTGAAATATGGCATATAGCAAATGTGGTTTACACACTTTGTTATAATCTTCAATGAATTGCAACAGTTATTTTGAATCTTAAATTTCCAAAGTTTTACTGGGATTATTCAAGGGGAAATTCGTGATTTTCTTTTTTATAAATAACACCTAATAATATTTAATATAATAAATATTTAATATTCAACACCTATTAAATATTTATTGTATAATAAATATTTATTTATATATAAAAACTATTTTTTTAATTTATAAAAATATTAATCAAAAGTTTATTTTTTTTTTCTTTCATAAGAGTAAATTTTTACTTTTGCAGTTTTATCACCTACTATTTTACTTAACTTTTACATGCAGTAAAATTTATTTTGCTGATTTTAAAATTGTGCATCATATACACATTCAATACTTCTGAGTACATCAAACAGTACATCAAGACTATAAATAAAACATGCTGTCTTCTACTACAGATATATTTAACAGTAGCAAAATTTACTAGAATATAAGATTATTTTCTTTCCTGTGTTTAGCAAAGGCAACAAATAAAAATGCTTTTGAAGATATTATTGCATCCAGAGTATGGCCTTTGATACATAATAAATAAGTTTCTTAAACAAACTGTTGTAAGGCCCCTAATTATCATCAAAGATCCTACTTCAAAGCAAAATATGTTTTTATGTAAACATAAGAATGTAATAAGATATAAACATAATAAGCACATTTTTTAAAAATCAAATTGGGATCTCTTAATATCTGGATTCTAATCATTAGTAATACAATAAATGATGATTATTGTTACATTTATTTTCACATTATTGAATGTTACATTTTCTGTTGTATTAGAATTTATTAAAATTCTTGTAAAATAACTTCAAAATTTTAAGTGGACATTGCTAATTTTATATCAATCAAAATTCTAACACCCAGTCTTTACTCTTTCTCTTAACTCTGCCCAAATGTACAAATTAAGTGAATGGCATCGGCAATTTATCCATTGGTACTACATCTGTCCTCCAGATTGGATAACTACACTAGGCTTCTGTGAGTTTTTGGTTTTCTTAGTTTAGAAATTGTGCATGAATTAGGTTGATTGGTTGATTATTCAAGTATAGCAAAGCACATAGAGGCTATCTACCTAAGGGGAATGCTTTCCTGGAGACTTTTTTAAGGAAAAGTAGCTCGTAATCATGTTTAATATAGGGAAAATCATCATGGACCCACCTTGTTTGCTTGGGTGGTTTCCAGGACAAACTACCAAGCAGTCTTTAACTGCTTGGCCACTAGTAGCACTGCTAAATTAGGAGACAGATTATTAAATTTCTAAAATATGTTAATAAACCAGTTATTTTGATTTAAGTCTTTACTATAATTTCTCCTTTCCATATTTTTCACCAGAATACAAATTAGCTTTGTTCGAATTTAAACTGAGGGATTCAAATCTTTAGTTAAGAAAGCCTCTGGCAGTCGCATTTTACTATTAATATTTTTAGCCGAGCTGATGCTTTAAAATTCCCGGTAAAATATATGAGCCAGCTTATTCTATTTAATGTGTAGTCGTAGGCTACGTTAAATTTAATTGTTTGTACTGTTAATTTAAAATATTTACAAGTTATGGAAATTTTGTCTGTAGCACAAATTGTGCCTTTATGTTTAAACTGAAAATAAAGTAAAAAGATTATTTAAACCATCTGTATTTTATGAATTGTGTAAGACATAGTGGCGTAACTCGCTGTCTGATAGGGTCTGCAGGATTTAACTGCAGTTCCAATAGCGACCCTGCAGATTCTAATTTATTATTTTATTTGCAAATAATAATATATTTTCAGTCACAGACAGCAAATTTTTGTTAATGCATTAGCTTTTAAACTGCCAAGCTGTAATGCAAATGAACGTTCAGTTTCACTTGGTTTTATTGGATTCTAAGCTTAAACAGGACAGTTTTTTTTATATCAACCCTCTTACAAACAAAGTTTCAAGAAGCTTGTTTTTCATCATAATATTACCTATAATTTTAAAAAATAGGCTTTTTTGTATGTCATTTACTGGTCTTCAAAATTCTCAAAATTACATGATTTAGAATATATTTGTACCCGATATTAATATCGGATCACTAGGTCAATTCTAATGACCAAAAAAGTTTGGTAAATGCGTGTACTCTAGCATTTGGTGAGCCCACTTTAGCTCAATTATTGTCCTTTTCCGGTATATGCAAGTTTAAGTTGCAATTGAAATGTCTAGAAAATGAAAAGCAGTCTTCTTGAAAGATACAAAAAAGTAACTTTAAAGGGTACTTTTCCGTTTCGCCGGCGCAAATCTCGCTAAGCAGACTTTGTTGGCGACAACATACAGTATACACATAAAAAATGTTAACAAATGTTAATTCTAAGCATTATTTATTTTGAAGGCATAAACATTTTAATATGGTTTAAAATTTTTTAAAAAGACATTAAGAATTTACTATGCTTTCATGGTTCAAAATCCTGATTCGTCGGTTCGTATCATGTGATCCAAGTGATCTCATCTCACGCAAACTATTTTACAAAAATCTAATTCTCTCAGTAATTATCTACATTAATTTCATGTTAAATCTTAATTTGGAATACAAGTTTTAATGCAAGAATTATTTCAATTCGTATGAATAGCTTACTCAGAAGTTATTTAAGACCGCACTGCTTTACTTCGCTAGTGCATCACATTAGAATTGATGAATTTAACACTTGATTTTGCCTTTTCTATATTTTCGCCTTCGGGTGAGTGGTGTGATTGCATTCTAATATAGATATAATAGGATAGAATTTAACTATCTTGTAAAAATTCTATGTAATTGTATGCCAGTATTGAAAATAACAATCTGATAAGAAATGGCTGCGACTTGTTTTGAAACTGAGGCGTAAAAGGTTACCAGCGAAGATATTCCGTTTGGCATCCAGTTGTACCATTATTGGCTACTTTATCGTTTGCGCAGGCAAAACGGAAAAGTACCCTTTAAAGTTTTAAAAGAATTTCATAAGAATAGAAAATTTATGGAAATAAACTGTCGACAAAACTGAACATTCTTTTGTCAACATCGAAAAGAAATGTTTCTGAAAGAAGGAAATTAGGAGTTAAGAAAAATGTTTTCAAGTCGTATTCTGCTGAGATTTTCACTAAGTGCACGCCAAATATTCCAGGGGTTGAACCTATACAATTAGAAAAAGAAGGGAAAAAAAAAAAAAAAAAAAAAAAACATCACGAATGGCAAAAGATTTTCACTCGAGTTATACCATTAAACTAAATTATCATATCAGAAATGGAGAATTCAAAGAATGTCTTCAGCCAAACTTACTGAAGATTCATGAATTTATCCCAAGAAGTGTATAGATATCAGTTAAAAGTATTTTTAGTGTTGGTGAAACTAATCTTTTCTTTCATCTCGTGCCTTCAAAATGCCTAGCCTATAAAGACATTCAATATCATTGTCAAGTCCTTCACCATTTTACTTTAACCGAAAAGCAATGCCTGTGGTTGTAAGAATGTCACAAGAAACAAGCTGTTTCAAAAGTGAGCATGGTGTATAGGGAATAAAAAAGGGAGAATGACTGCGTAAAACATATCTGCAGAGTGCCTCAAGAAAATCATGAAAGTATTAAGGTTTTCTTGAGGCAATAAGTAGAAGTCTTATAGAATCGAAGTATTTATTTATTTATTGCATAAAATTTAGTCTCTTTTTATTTGAATTTTGTGATTTATAAAATGAAAAATTTGAACTTATTCAGAAATATGGATAATATTTTAATAAAATAAATGTAAGATGGTAAAATTGTGTAAAAAAATGGCTCAGTGATAAAAACCGTGGAAAAGCTTGTGTGGACAACATTTTACATTAAAATGTAGATGATGCAATTTTCTCATTTACATATTAGCCTTTTTGAATGACCCATTGAAACCGTATGAACCGTCTTTACAGTATTTTGTCTTCTAATGCAACATGTAGTTTTCAAAGGCATCGTGATGAATACTGGGTCACAAATTATTCTTTCGAAAGAAATGCTATTCAGGTAAATAAAATCAAATTCAAAAGATTATATGAATAAAAATGCTTAAAGTACACGATGAATCATGAATGAATAAATAGAAATTTTTAGAATAGCTATTTGAAGGACTGTAATTCAACCACACAACTCGAATAATTAAAATAAAATTCTAAAAAAAAGTTAAAAATTAAAAAAAATATTAAATGTTAAAAAATTAAAATATATATATATGAAGTAAAAGTATATGCAAGAAAGAAAAAACATTTCTCTGCTTCTGTAGAATGAAAGAGAAAGGGAAATGGGTTGCCGTAACTGAGAAGTTCTCCAAGGAAAATGTTCTTGATACAATGTAAAAAGAGTGGGCCAAGGTAAATTTTGGAATTACTTATTAAATTTCATGCCAAACAAAATTTATAGGCATTGCGTTGTAGAATCGAAATATGGTAAAAAATTGGCATATCATAGAACTTTAGAACTTATTTTTTTGTCTGAGTATGTATGTAATAATAAAAGCAAGGAAAAGACGGAGCACTTTTGATACGTAATACCCAAATAAGATAGATCGTCAATCCATATCGAAGAATTCTGATTGCGTAGTATGCTAATGTGTTGACTTCGTAGTATCTAAATAACTTCGCAGTCGAAGCAGTTTTAATTACATTTTTATTTGCGATTGATATTTGTGGCCACAGTTCACTTGGCATTAGTTGTGCCTATTCAAGAACATTTACGTTTTTGATAGTATTGCAATAGGAAGCAGCATAGCAAAATTACGTTCAAGCAGAGCAGAGACAGAGCCTGAAGTGAGTAGTTATGCAAGATGGAAGCTTACGTAGAGAAAAGTTTTGGTTTGAGTTTAAAGTTTCAGTTCCCAATTATTACGTCATCAGCGTTGCGCAGGCCATCGAAAAAAGGAATGATCTAGAAATGACGTAATCGAGAGAAGTTATAACGATTTTTAGAACCGAGAGGAAGAATTAAAGAGTTTACGTTAGCTTAAATTATAATTTTGATTCACATATCTTTTATCTTACATATATGTGCAGTATAATGAGAGGAAATCATGATTAAATTTGCAAGGGGTTTGGGGGCATACACAGCATGCGCAATTCAGTACACTGAGCTGCCACCTCTGGCGAATTCTGCTAGGCATTTAATTGAATTGAGCTTGGATGATAGATATGCATACGTTAATCCAAACACGTCATGTGCGCCTCTTACTGATTGGCTTATGCGGCGCATCTCTCGCTCGTATGAATGAAGTGCAACAGAGTATAACCCAGTGACGAAGTTACGATTACAAATTACAATAAATATTTAAAATATATATAGAAAATGATGATAAGTAGTGAAATATAGAAAATGAGGTATAACGTAATAAAAATATACTATGAATGGTTACAGATGTAGTAGAAACATATGCGTAATACAAAACGTTAATATATTACTAGTTCGTACTCAAGGAATGTAGTCTGTGACTAAATGCTTGGAAAATTTGACCTTAGGCACAGTTTTAGTGGTAGATGTTTGATTAAAGCATCGTGGGGAGGGAGCCGAAGCCGGAAGAGGTAAAGACACGATATGAGTAATGTAATCTGCCAGGTGCCAAGCAGGTTTCACGTGATCGATTGAAACTGTAGTATGTTTTCCACTTATCATCAGTAATAAAATTCTTATTATTTCTGTCAACGACTAAATGAGGTCCAGTATAAGGTGGTGTCAATGGAGGATTAACTTGATCAAATCTTAAAAATATATGAGAATGAGGCTTTCATGAGAGGTTGATGAAAATTTTGGGACTACCGCGTAGGGCAGTAGAAATAAGATTTATCTCATTGTGTGAAGTAAACTGTTTACATATGCGGAATTTAAGGTCCCGTTTATGGCATCACTGGTTAGGAGATTGGAAGGTAATCTTAATGTTGTGCCATAAGATGACAAATGGAAGAGCTTCTACCCATTACACACACTGGCCAGTGAATTAGAAACTCAAGATCAATACTTTATTGGACCACCTTTTGCACAGATAACTGCTCTGATTCGTTTGCGCATCGAGTCTCCATGTGCATTTACGTCCAGAGCATTGGCATTTACGTCCAGAGCATTGGCCATGCATTGACTACCAACCTTTTAGATCTTGTAAGTTAGGTGGAAGAGGAGAGTGCTGTCGGATGCGTCTTTCCACCATATCCCACATATTTTCTATGGGATTAAGATCTGGGTTATGCTGTGGCCAGGGAAGGTATGGGAAGTGAGATTGATGTTCAGCGAACCAATTTTGAACACTTCTGGAACGATGTATAGTTGCATTATTATCCTTGAAGTATCCGTCGCCATCAGGGTAAAAATGCATCGTTACAGGGTGTGCTCGATCTGCGAGTGTATATAGGTATCTCATGACTGTTTTTTTACCCTCGAGGAACACCAGGGTACCACTTCCATGCCAGCAGAACATATCCCATATTATGATACTCCCGCCAGACCCTTGCACAGTGCGAGTAAGGCATGATGGATTCGTGACTTCATGGGGGTCTCGCCAAATTCGATGTGTTCCGTTAGTGCAAAATAAGGTGTAGCGGGATTTATCCGATCACATTACCTGTTTCCAATCCTCAGATGTCCAGTGTCTTCTTTCCCGACACTGCTGCAAACGAATTCTTGCATCTCGAGCAGAAATGAGTGGTTTTCTCACAGGCACCCGACTATGCATTCCTATCCTCTGCAATTCTCTGCGCATGGTTCGAGCTGAAACTTGTTGAGAAGAGCCTTGGCTGATCTGTATCAATTGAAGCACAGTAGAGACCTTGTTCTGCCTTACAGTTAGTCGGAGACGGCGCTGATCACTCTCTTGGAAAACTGTGCTCGAACCGCAGTTACGTCTTCAATACAAGGACTGTAGGTTCTGATTCCGACTTTTGAAAACTTTTAGTATGACTGCTTTTGAGAATCCGGTGAGATTTGCTGTCTTCGAAATGGAGGCCCATGCTAAACGAGCACCAACAATAAGTCCTTTTTCAAATGGTGAAAGATCTGTCTTTTCTCCCACTTTACTTTATTCATCGTGAAAAGCACTTTTACACCTTGCTTATACTAGCATTCTAACCAGGCCACGTCATAAAAAAAATTGCATACTTCATCTCTAGCACGCATTCAAATGAAAATCTCAAAGGTTCCCAATTCATTGGCCAGTACGCGAATGTGCTTTAAAGGCTGATTTAAGATGCCGATGGAAGTGTTCGATAATTCCATTTGACTGGGAATAATATGCAGAGGTTCGAATCCTGTAGCACCCAAATGTGCGAGTAAGTTCTCTAAAAACATTAGATTCAAAATTTTTACCCTAATCAGATTTAAGTGTAACTGAGCATTCAAATCTGGATATCAGCCATGTACTAAGGCACGAACTGCTGTTTCCGCAATCATGTCAGTTGTTGTTGGAGTCATCTTATGAACCAGTCTATGACAGTCATGCAAAACTGTTTTCAAGGGCCTATAAAATCTATATGTATGTGTGCCAAACGAGCATTGGGTTCAGAAAATATGCCAATAAGAGATTTAGTTTGTTTAGCGATTTTAGCTCGTTGACATTGATCACAGCTGCGCACAAAAGATTTTGTTTCTTTTCTCATGCCTGGCCGTACAAAAAGTTTTGCGAATAAATCGAGGGAGGCTGCGACACTGGGATGAGAGAAAAATGTAAAGTTTTTAAAACCCCTAATCTCATACGAACAAAGGATGAGGATGTTTTTGTGACATCTAACAGTACAGATGAATATCCTTGAGAGAGAAATAATGTTTCCCTAATTTTAGGGAGGAGGTATTGAGTAGTGAAGAATTTTTCAAAATCGAGCACAGTAGGTGAAATGTCATCTATCTTAATTCCGGATAGTGCATCGGCGACAGTGTTATCAGAGCCTTCAGTGTATTCAATATGAGTGATAAACTGAGAAATAAAATCCAAATGGCGTAATTGGTGAGGACTGCATTTGTCAGGATGTTGCTGGAATGGAAATATAAAGGGGTTTCTGATGAGTATAGGTGACAAAATTTATTCCCTTAAGCATATGTCTAATTTTTTTCACTGGATCCATAGCATAGAGTTTATGGATATAAGTGGACCAATTTTTTTGAGATTTGCTTAGTTTAGCCGAATAGAAGGTTGTGGGTTCGCACTGTTATTTAACACGCTGTATGAGCGAGCCGCCGATTGCTACATCAGACGCATGGACCCATAGACTTAATTGTATTGACCATAGACTTAATTGGATGCCGTAACAAGGTTGCTTTAGCGATATCCTTAGCCGCTTTGAAGGAGAGTGTTGCTTCATCGTCCCATTGTAATCGTTCGGTAGAAGCTTTGCAACGAGAATGTCTCTTTTTATTAGTTTGGCTTGAGGGAATTTTACTAAGGCAGCTAAAATGTGAGCTGCTCTAGGAACACAGCGTCTATAAAATTCAATGAACCTAAGAATCGGCGTAATTGCGTAAAAGAGTCTGCGGCTGAAAAATTTCTAGGATGAATTTTGCACGATCAGAGAGGGATTCAATTCCTTCACCCGATAACTTAAATCCTAAGAAGTCTATGGTATATTGACGAAATTTGTTTTTCTCGACATTTATACACAAACTATATTCCTGAAGTTTAGAAAATAACAGGTTTAAATGCTATACGTGTTCTTGTTCAATATTAGAAGTTACAAGGAAATCATCAATAAATGCGTAAACAAAAGACAAATCTCTAGTGATCTTGTCGATAAACCGTTGAAAGGTTGAGGAAGCATTACAAAGAACTGTATTCTCAAACTTTCAAACAAACCAAAGGGAGCACATATAGGTGTTTTATATACATCATCCGGATGTATAGATATTTAGTGATACGAGATCAATGTGACTAGACATTTGTTTACCATGCAATTCTGCAGTAAAATCAGCTATGCATGGAATAGGATACATTTCTTTGACAGTCTGTGCATTAAGACAGCGATAGTCGCCAACAGGTCTTCATTCAACAGAACCTTTCTTGGGCACCATATGCAAGGGCAAAGAATAGGAGCATTTTGAAGATCTCTGCGAAGATTAGGAGCATTTTGAAGATCTCATATGATCCAGTTGAATCATGTACTGAAATTCAGCTTTAGCAGTTCTGATTCAGCTTTAGCAGCTAGCCGTCTAGGTTTAGCAGCAATAAATAGGAGGCCCTTTAGTGTTTATATAATGCACAGCATTGTGTTTCACAGGGTGATCTGGATTCAGTAATTTAGTACTATCAGGATATTGTAACAATAATTTACCAAATACATTATTAACACAAGAGTATTTTACAGAAAAAATACTGCAATTATTTAATTTGGCAGATACTTTAAAATTTGTTGTTAGACGCTTATTTACGTAATTAAGGAGATAAATTGAAGAAATATAAGAAATCTGCACCAATGATCGAGCATGTGATAGTACAAATATAAAAAGAGAAAGAAAAATTGCGTCTTAAACCAAAATCAACAGTTATTGTTTTACGACCATAGACATTAATGGATGATCCATTTGCATCACGAAATGTTTGGAGTACTGGTGCCTTCAATTCAGATTTATTGGGAACAATTAAACTGGCATCACTGCCAGAATCTATTAGAAAACACTTACGTACATGTCGGTCGATCTGTAATGAAAGGGCGACGCGATGTGTCTTTTGTTTTCCATTGTCCTTGCATTTTTAATACCAGCATAACTTGGCGTCATGCGATTTGGGACCGCCAGAAAAACTGCCACGGGATTAACTCCTGGAACGTAGTAAGGAAACGTTTTTCCGAAGAACTTTGATTTCTTCACGAAGTAGAGCCCGAGATGAAGAACTGGCTTTTTTTTCCGAAGAAGATGCGTTGTTACAGACGAAAGCGGATATATTTGTGTTATTTAAAAATTCGATCTGCTACTTCCGCCGCTTTATGCGAAGTAATAGGAGAGATGGAAGCTAGTATAGTTTGTACATGAACAGGCATCGTTTGATTTAAGGGTCGTCTATAATGTGGTTCTCTGCTCGACGCTTCATAATGCGGAGCACTTCGTTGAACTTCCGATCACCGAGGCCTACGCATGCTAGCAGCCGACGAATTTGAGTCTGATTCCGAATATCTTTCGATAATTTTTGATTTCAGATCCTCATATGGTTTGACTTTATCGGATTGAATGATGACATCAAGAATAACAGTGGCGATATTAGGTGGTGAGTGAGTCACGACATAGTTGAATTTTGTTTCTTGTTCCCTTATACGTATAGGAATAGCTAATTCAAACATCGATTCCAACATGTGAAATCAAAGAGATGGATCAACTTGAATAAAAGGTGGAATCACCACAGCGGAAGTTGAATCAGTTATTGTTTTCAGGTGGAACACACGCCACCTGAAACGGGTGAACACACGCCACCTGAAAACACACGCCAGCGGGAAGAATCAAAACCAAAAGTGTCCATTACTCTAAAACATTTCACGTCCTAAAGTCTCCATTAACCTTCTAAAACCGGACCGAAATTCTCATAATATAGCCTTCAGACCGGCGTGATCCGAAACAGTTTAGCCCCCTCTTTGACAATTTTCTAATGAGAAAAGTCGTTAGTCCCCCTCCATGGATGCAGTAAAATTTACATGTTTGTCCAACGCTGTCCCATAGTAGACGAATATTTGAATACTTTTATTTTGAATTATATTTTGAATATTTTATAATTCATAAATGTATCTATATAATATTAATATTAATTAATCAGGGCAGAATGGGCAACATGCGTATTAGCAACATTTATTGTAATTGATGTACTGTTGTAAATGTTTGTAGAATCGACCCTTCCCTATCAGGTCTGGTATTGATTTTTTTTTTTTTAAATTATTATATTAGATGCATGTTTTTCTCCCAATATCATCATCATATTTGGTCAGGGAAATTGTTTAGTTTGGGAGCCCTGCAAATGCGTGTTTTTTGTATTTAGCATATATTTGGTATAACAAATGCGAATAATGAATTTTAAGTAGATATGTTTCTCCATTTAATAAATGGTAACAATCTTTGTTTGTATTTTAACTAGATGAGGTTAAAAAAGCTGTTATGTTCTTATATATAAAATGACAAAGTTTGCCTTGTAAATAAGTAAAAAATGAGCGTTAAAAATTGATGGAATGTATTAAAATGTATTTTTCTCAAAGTGTTTAATTTTTTTTGGAAGACGCCTTTGTATAACCACATTTATTATCATCCAAAAATTATCAAAGTTGCAGTTTTGATAGCTATAGACTATCTTAAATGCGTACATTTTTTTAAGTGTGAGTCTTTCCTGTTTGCGCTGTTATGGTTTATAACAAGATCATGTGATTAGTGACTGCACTGATTACTCTCATTATTTTTTGAACTTTTATTGTATATATTCATAAGCATAAAATAATTTCCTTTTAGGTATAATAAGAAACGCCATATAGGGGGGAGGGAATAAATTCTCCAATGTAGCTCTTATAGAAATAAGAAAAATTATTTTTTCTTTTCAACATATTCCTGTAGGAGTTTCTTTATAGTGGCCATTTCATCTCTGCAATGAATAAAAATATTATATATAAGATAAATTTCGTGTGTCATTATATTAATTTCTAAATTCTTTCATAAATATGAGAATATAGTTTATTGCTTAATAACATGGTAAACCAAATTTAAACACTTACTTATGAACACAATGCTGTATGGTTTCAAAGCACTTTAGAAAGTCATTTAATTTTTTTTTTGTTTAAACTTATCCGGCATTTTAACGAGAAATCATACTAATATGGAAACCTGCGTCTGGAATGCCAGCTGAAAATGGTAGATGTCATTGTACTGCAGTCCACAGTCATTTGCATCATGTACAAGTAGGTGTTAGGTATTCATTTTTAAAGTGTATTTTCTCTCACTAGATGGTTCCACTAGTGAGCGAAAATTTAAACTTGTTTCTTTTTTGTAATAATAGACGATGAGTTTTTTCAGTTCCGGTTTGTGCCAGTATGGACGATATATATATATTTTTTTTTCCATTTCAATGTTTAATGTGAATCAATATGTGGTATCAAGAAATAATTTGTGTTTTCCGTGAAGAAGATTGTTCTTTCCAACCAAGACATCACGTTTAGAGTCCCGACGCATTCGAAAAGGTAAATGAAGTTTTTCTTATTTTTTTAAAAAAAGATGAATAAGTAGAACCTGCATACGTCAGTGGAACTTCAACCAACAGCAGTTAATTATTACTTAATATAAATTTTCTGGCGTCCGCCACTAGGATGTGTTGTCCTAAAGAAAAACGAATAAATGAATATCTAGTTATTTATGCTTTTCAAAACGGAAGTACTCGAATATTGTTTATTTTCTGAAGCTGGATTGTGTTGAAAGAAAACATGCTAATTCAAGTTGAATAGAAATAAATATTTAATATTTTCATCTTAAGATATATTAGAAGTTTTATGTTCTTGAATAAAGTGTGTATTTTAATTTTGTTAAAGAATATTATTGAATTTTAATATTTAGAGCGCTTTTAAGGTATCGAAACAAATTTGTTAATGATCAGTATTCAGTTATAGTTAGTCACAGTACACTGCCCTCCAAAAGTTAAGGAACAGCATGTTTTTGAAGGCTCACCATTACAAAAATGTCAGTAACATTTAAATTCATATTTTATATGCATGATAGTAACGAAGTTCAAGACAATATGTGCAAAAACAATAGCTACCACTTTTATTTTATAGAAAGGAATACTTATATAGGAATTGGAGAAAAATTTAAATTTTATTCACGAGTGTTGATCTTCAGTTGTTAATCATTTTCGTTGACAATATACAAGAAAGTCTATCAATGTCCAGGAAAAACGTCGTTTGCCCGATTCGTTAAGGTGGCGGGTGATCGGATGGATGGGAATGGGGATGCCATACGCTGATGCTGCTAGACGTCTCAATGTCTCTCGCAGTGTGGTCCACCGATTATGGAATCAGTTTGAATTCTTAAATTATGTGTCTAGAAGACATGTTCCAGGCAGACCTAGAGTTATAAGAGCTCCGGGAGACCGTAATTTAGCTCTTTTGGTCCGAAAGAGGAGCAATATTACCATATGCCTCAGCTCATGGCAGATCATTTAGTGGCAATAGGAACAAGAATCTCAGCCACTACAGTGCGCAAACGCCTGCAAAATACAGGTCTGTATGCAAGAAGACTAGTTGTTTGTGTCCCTTTGGCCCGAGGACAGAGAGATATCCGTTTACATTGGACAAGAGAACACATCTTATGGACCAGTCAACAATGGGTGTTTGTTCTCTTTACAGACGTGGCCAGGTTCACGAAGAGTGCTTCAGGAGAGTGATTACTGATCTAAAGGGAACAACACACCAGAAACAACTAATCCCTCATTTTGGAAAGAGAAAGTTAGAGAGGTGGTGGAATAATGGCTTGGGCTGGTCGGTGGTCACATTTGTTTCGTGGAGGAACTTTGACCGACATAAGATATCGAGACGAGATCATTGATGAACATGTCCGCCCATATGCCGCTGCTATTGATCCTGGATTTCTTTTGATAGAGAGCAATGCGCGACCGCACTGAGCTCGGGTTGCTGAAGAATATCTTGAGGGTCACGGTATGGAGCGGATGGAATGGCCAGCTCAATCCCCAGACCTGAATCCGATAGAGCATCTTTAGGACTACATTGGGAGACAGGCTGCTGCTTTAAGTCCTCCTCCAAGGTCGTTAGATAAGCTTGAAAAAAGATTACTCCGTGTCTGGTCGTTACTTCCCAATTCATTGACCTACAACTTAATTTGTAAGATCTGTCTCTATTATTCGACATAAACTAAATTAGATCCTGCAATGAATCTGGCGAATTTTCGCACAGGCGTGAATTAATTACCCGCACAGAAGAAGGGTGAAAATAAACCTTTATTGATTCAAACTAATTTAACAGAAAGGCACGGACTCCGTGCGTTACAACCACACCGTCTACTTGCGGTGAAAATTAAAACGTAGAATATAATACAAGTCAAACCCTTTCGTAGCAAAATGCTTATTGGCGCCCTTTTTCTTGACATAGCCAAAGCATTTGATAGGACTTGGCATACGGGTATTATTATCAAGCTCATGCGACTTGGTATTCCGGCTCAATCCCATAATTAACTCGTATCTCACTAATCGTTCTTTCTCAGTACGAGTTAATTCTGTCATTTCGGCTCCCCGTCCAGTCCTAAGTGATGTAGCTCAAGGTAGTCTACTTGGATCGACTATATTCAACATCTTTATCAACGACATTCCAAAATCACCCAGTGTTACTTTAGCACTCTATGCAGATGACACGGCCATCCTAACAAAACACAAACATTTCAATGTTCTGGTTCACAATATTCAGAGTTATCTCCATAGCCTTGAGCACTGGCTTATTACTTGGAAAACCAAAATTAACGTCGCTAAATGTGCTGCCATGATATTCACACGCTCCCGAATCCCGTACCCTACCATTAATATAAAGTTCTTGGATGACTATGTCTACTGGTCAAATTCATATAAGTATCTAGGAGTGATACTTGATTCCAAATTAATCTGGCGTCTTCATATTGATTATGCACTCAACAAAGCGAAGACTGTCAGAACCCAACTTTACTCCCTTCTAGGCCGAAAGAGCCCTTTGTCAATCAAAAACAAAGTTCTTCTCTATACTTCCAGCATTCGACGCATATTTTTATATGCTTACGCCATCTGGGGTACAGCCAGCCGCAAAAACACACAACAAAAAACTTCAAGTCTTCCAAAGTAAGACCCTGCGTTTAGTCCTTAATGCAGCCTATTATGTGTGATTCATTCGGATCTTAACATTAAACCCGTAGACGTTGTTATTAAAAAACTTCGTTAAAATTTATTCCTCAAAATTGAACATATTGATAACCGTGCACTTCAACGATCCAGCCTACGATCCTGCTATTCGCAGCTCGCAGAAAAGACCTCGCTCCATCATCGGACGCGAATACGATATCTATCTTCCAGGTAAAAGGCGTAGACCCACCCCTGTCTTCTCAGTTCTAACGCCCGGCCCATGAAGGACCCGTACTGATGTAATTGCTCTGCCATAATTGCTTTCTCCTACTCCAATATTACTGAAAAGTGGCCACCTGTGCATTCTTATTAATCTGTTCATTATTTAATCACATCATGCCCGCTTCTGTACTGGATATTTCGTCGCGAAAATTTAATCTTTACTTCACTATGATTAGTGCCATATGCCAATGAGCCTATTAATCTGTAAAATCTTTCCTTTCCGCTTTTTGCTTTAGTGTCGTATTTATGTGTATAAAATTAAAAAAAAATACTAAAAATATGTATATATAAAATTAAAAAGTACAAAAATAAGTTTAAAATCATAAAACTTCCAGAAAAACCGAAACTTGATTTTTCCTATCCCTAAACTTTCTCGAGCTAATGTAGCTCCCTCTAGTGTGTATCATGATAACCAATTATGCAATTTTCCTATTTCTGCTCACTACTTAGATATTTTTCTGACGTGGAGGTACATGTTTTTGATATATAGGCACTCCGTAACTTATAATCATTGGCACTGGCAAATCAAACCTAAAATAAATATTGCAAGAGCGCACTTAAGCTTACGCCTAAGAGGTGGACCCACAAGGAATCTAACCAGCGTGATACTAATCTGATAAGGCCAAGAGGCTTACTAGAGGCTTACTAAATAACAACGAAACGTGCGCTTGGCTAGCGAAACACGCTCTGATTAAAATGAGATAATCACACGTTTAAATAGCACTTCATTTAATTTAGATTTACATCCTGGCGAGAGAATGTGAGGGGAAGTTGTGAAGTTTAAAACAGGTATCAAACTTAAAATAAATTTGTTATGCAAAATAAGGAAAATCCTACAATTTGACAGCATGGAAAATCGCTTCGGCCAATGTATTGCAGCTAGGGGTGGACACGTTCCTTATTAGAACCCATTTTTGTAATATTTCCACCCCATCTATCCTCAAAAAACTGTGATATGCTGTTTCTCCAAGACTGGATTTCTCTGCCAAGAGTGCAACTTTTTGTTGTAATTCATATTTGTGTTGAACTTGTCTTCTAAATTTCTTGTTTCTATGTTGTTTCATTCTCAAATTAGATATAGAAAACTTTCCGTTCCATGACTTTTGGAGGACAGTATATTTTAAAATTGATTAATAATAGAACATGGATAAATTAAAAAAGAAACATGCTCCTTTATGTGCGTCATTTATAAAAACGTATAATATTCTGAAATCTAGACTAGATTTGTATGCTTAAATCGAAAGCATCATGAGCGAATTAAAGGTTTTATAAAACAATATAATAGATATGTTACTAGATGATGATAAATGTGATGAGTCCATCATTGTGAAAGAGATGGATAAAAATGAGAAATATTCTGATGAATATATCACAATTAAAAGAAAAAGTTACTGAACTACTAAATGTAAACAAAGTTCCGAATGACACTGTTTTTAGTAATTCTGATGTTAGTTGTAACTCTAAATCCAAACCGTATAAATTACCTAAATTGAATATGAAACCTTTTGTTCGTCATTTTGGGTACAGTTTAAGAAGAAACATGAAGATAAAGAATTAGATGATTGTGACAAGTTCTAATATTTGTTGCAAGCTATAGAACCTGGAACTGGAGCTAGGCATTTATTAGAAAGTTACCTAATAACTTCAGCAAATTATTAGAAAGCTTTTCAAGAGCGCTATGGGGATAAAGATATTCCTATCGAAGTATATATCAGGGAATTTTTAAAATTAATTGCAGTAAATGTTCAAGATAGGGGTTAAGACAGATTATATCATTGTATGACTTGTTTACCAAGGTAGAAGCACATTTAAGGTCTTACATTCAGTAATTACGGGGTTTGATGTAGACAGTAATTCAGCCTGGCTGTACCTTATGATAGAAACTTACTTAGCTGATGATATTTTAAGAGCATAGCAGAGATGCAGTGTTGGGGGAAAGGAAGATTCTGATAGAGAAGTGAGTTTCTCGAAGTCGAGTTTAACTTTTTTAATAAACTTTTAGAAGAGGGAGGTCGCGGATGATTGAAGATTACGGTTAACCAGGTAAGGCTTTGAAAGTATTATCCCGAAAGATAAAGTAAAAGAGAAAATGTTAAAAAGGAATAATAAAGACTGCATAGTCGCCAGATCGTTCTCTCTTGGAAGACAAAAGAAAGAAAGTTAGGGAAAAGAACTGTTGTCTGAAATGTTTACAATTCGGCCACTGTGCCAAAATGTGTAAAGTTTTTGTATGTTGTAATGTCTGCTCAAAACCTCATACAGAGCTTTTATGTCCTGAAATAGGCAAAACGAAAGGAACTATTGATAAAAGCAAACCGCCAACAAATGTCCAGAATGCCTTCACAAATCAACAGTGTTCAAAGGAAATAGCCCTTATGACACTAGAAATATTGATTAACAGTAATAAAAAAAATAAGAAGGTCCGGGCCTTATTGGACAGTGGGTCCCAAAGGAGTTATATTTTAAAGAAATAACTTCCTTAACACATGTATGTTCAATCATTAAGCATTTACACGTCTGAATCAGAGACTGTGCGAAAGAAATCACTCAACAAGCTATAATATACTGGAAAACAAAGGATGTGCAGAGCTGCATTGGAGAAAAAAGTTTATAGTCCAGTTTCAGTGCAATCTGTATATAAATGCATAACCTATTTTACTTGATATTTTTGTGTCTCAACCCAGCCTGCAGCAAGTATCATGGTAGGAAGCTTACATATTTTCTCATGCAATAGGCGCAACTACTGAAGGCAAGAAATAATAAGACCCTCAAGATTTTTTGTACTATGGTAAAAGTGGTTCACAATGGTAAAAGTGTTTTTTCATATGAGGATGTTTTCAGTGTTCATAATATGCATGATTGGCCTATGACAACCTACGTGCTACATCCTTAGATGCTCTGTAACAACTCATCTACATTAGTCTCTGCATTAGGGCTGGTATACTTGGAGACTGAATCGGTTTCTGTCACAATTAATTGGGCATATTTGCCAGAAATGCTGCATGTTATTCCTGAAATTGTATGAAACTATATGCGGTGTAACCATAGTAGGGTTCCAGCATTTTTCAGTAACTATGTATAACAGCATACACTCTTTTGCAAAAAAAATCGAAGCACCAGGAAGGGCTTTTCCGATTGTGACGAAATTTGGTATGCAAAAACATCTTCATCAAACATGTAAATTATCAAAGTTTCAGGCCAAATGAACATGAATTGTGATTATAGTATGCATTTCTAGTGCGCAATTCGCAAAGTATAACACCAGTAACCGAGGCGGAAAATTTATCTTTTTTTTTGTTGCTGCCATTGTAACGACTTCGAACGTGGTACCATTGTAAGGTTGCATGAAGCTGGGTGGTCATACCGAGCAATACGCCGCCACCTGCAGCGTACAGACACTGCTGTTCAATGTCTGTACGCTGCAGATTTTGGCAGCAATGGTTGCTACAAGGAAATTACCGATGAAATTAAGGCTCTGGATAGCCAAGGATCACAAATGTGAAGCAAGATAGGATGATTGTTCACCAGTTTCGAACTGCCCCAACGGTATCATTGTCGACTATTCAACGCACTACAGCCACGCCTATACCTCCCGTGGTACACTCCACCATCTCGCGGCGCTTGTCTGAGGCGGAATTACGCTCATACAGGCCTTTATGATGTTTGCCTTTGACCTCACAACTTCGGCGGAGTCGTCTGGAGTGGTGTCGCAGCCGCTCATCATGGCTGCCATCAGACTGGCATCGTATAGTATTCAGCGATGAATCCCGCTTCACTCCTGAAGCAGATGATCACGTGTTCGTGTCTACAGCCATAACCCGTGGTGTGAAGGTGTGGGGCGCTATTTCTTATGACAGCAGGTCATTTTTAGTCATCCTCCGTACATATTTAACAGCTCAACGATATGTTGATACAATCCTACGGCCGGTTGCATTACCCTTCACGGCACGTCATCCTGGGACCATTTTCAAACAAGATAATGTCAGACCACATACCGCTCGCATATCTCTGGATTGTCTCCGTGCGGTTGATACTCTTCCTTGGCCAGCAAGGTCACCAGACCTTTCACCAATCAAGCATGTCTGGGGCGTGGTAGACCGCCAGATTCGAGCACCACAAAATATCGCAGATCTGGAGTGACAACTGATGAATGCCTTGCAGAATGGCATTGGGAACCTCTACCACTCCTTGCCTCGACGAATTCCAGCATGCATTGCCGCCAGGGGCGGTTCGACCAACTACTAATTTGAACACTCAATAGGTGATTGTGAGACGTGAACAGGTACTACGACCTTGATTTTTTAATCATTTTATTATCTGTGTATGAGCTATACACATATTTAATTTCATCAAAAACAACCACTTCCTTCATGGTGCTTGGATTTTTTTGCAAAAGAGTGTATAAACAGGATTCTTGCAACACACTGGATTGACCGGTGGACTTGGCTGTCGCAATCAGCTTGCTTGTCCGTAATTCCTTTCTACCTTTGAAATCTGTTCAAGGACTGTTAATGAAAAATCGTTGAATTTGGCATTGGCCTCATTGCGAGAATCATTAAAATATCTGATGTGGCCGTGATAGGGATGATATTTTTGCACGTGTTTATGCATCCACATTTTGGCATTGTGAAAAAGGAAAGCCGGAAGGAATTTTGACATCTTCTATGAACTCAAGTGGGCACCTTGTAGAGACATTAGGTTAGTTGGAAAAGCCGGAGAGAGGAAAAACGAGCAAACGCCTTCGCCGGGAATTGAACCGCGGACCTCTGGAATACCGGCCCAGTGTGCAGAACCACTACACCACAAAGGTGTGCTAGGAAAGTAGGAGAAATACCTTATATACTCCCCTTTTTAAAGGGCGACCTAGGGCTTTAGTCACCAAATCTTGGATGTGGAGAATCATAATCCACAACCCTTTTAGTTCGAGCGCCACTGTAGAGACATTAGGTTAATTGGAAAAGCCGGAGAGATGAAAATTGAGCAAACGCCTTCGCCGGGAATCGAACTGCGGACCTCTGGAATACCGGCCCATTGTGCAGAACCACTACACCACGAAGGCGCGCTAGGAAAGTGGGAGAAATACTTTGTAACCTTATTATAAATATGTGGTTAATAAACATGTCATAACACATTTTTATAATCCTGTATTTCTCCTCGTTTATATAGTTCTAGCACTTCCAGTGGCATTTCTGGAAAAATATTCATGTATAAATGCAACTTGTTGGTATATGCCTGCCTTAACCCTTTGCGGCACAGTGTGTCCGTGTTCCGGTCTGGACACACCTAAAAATTTCCTTCTGTACGTACAGAAAAATTGAATGAAAAAGGGCTTATAGGTTACTCTGAACCTTCTTTATTTATAGTAGATGGCAGCTCAACACAAACCAGTCCATATATTTTAGCCATGTTTAGTTTTTTAAGAGCCTCATTTTCCAAAGAAATCTTCCAGATTTTTTTTAGGATATAAAAGGAATTGTTTGAAAAGTAATTTCTATGTTATTTTTTTGGCTGTATGCTAATCTCCTTATTCTATATTAGTTTTAAATTTTTACCTTGAAATCTTGCCTAAAATCAAACTGCGAACCCTAGGTGTTCCCAGACCGGACTCACCGATAATCTAGGACAACTGAGAGTTTGTATTCTTTATTTCTCCGCATCTCATCGGTCAGTTCATTGACAACAATGCTCGTTTCAGCACTCTTTTCGAAGCTCTATTCAATCAGTGGGCCCACTTTCGGCACACCCACATAATTAAAATGATAAGTGCTATCTTCACAAAATTTTTCTTGTGTACTCCTCTAGGCCTAATTAGACTGCCTACCCTTTTTTTTTTTTTTTTTTTTTTTTTAACAAAACTAAAACTTTAAAAGGTAGCGCGCCGGAAAGGGTTAAGTTTAAAGTTAATGTATGGAGTTCAGAGTTAGCTTGATAACTTGTTCAGAGTTAACTTATGCTTGATAAAATATGAAACAGAATTTATCAAGCATAAGTTATTTTAGAATCATTTTATGAATAAATCTTCGAAAGCAGTAAACCCTCAATTTACTAGAGTGTTTGATGTCAAAAATGAAATAAAATTATAAATTACAGTATTTTATTTTATTTATTGCATATATAAAAAGTTTGAAAAATGGTTAGAAAGCGAATGCCAAAAACAGAATACAATTACCATTACTTAAAAATTAATATTAATTGAAAAAAAGTTGTGTAAAGGGAGTTTGGACTTGCATTATCCTTAAATGCAAATTGTTAGGTTTCTTTTTCTCACTTTTCTTTTTTTTTTTTATTGAAATTTAGAAAATATTTGCCTTTTGATGCCATAAATCTCCCACATCGATTTCAAGCTGTTATGTCAGCTCCAGTTTTTTTGGAACTAATCACTCTCCTACATCCATTTCAAGTTGCTCGTTCAGCTCCAGTCTTTTTTTTTAACTAATCACTCATGATAATATCATAATAATGGCTTTATTATGACTTTGAATAATGGCAAAGAATTCATAATAAAGTTGTAATAATGGCTTTATTATGAATTTATTATGACTGACTTTTAATCACTTAAGATGTGTTTATAACTTATAAGGTAGTTTATTTTTTCCTTCCAGTATGCCTTCCTGGTGTAATGGTAGCACACTCGAGGTGTATTCGAGAGGTCTAGATCCAATCCCAGTGACGGCAATGACTCTATAAACTAAGTAAAAGTTGCTATAATACATGGAATCAAAATATAATCAAGGGAGTTGAACAAACTATTGAAACTAATAAGCATTAAAAAAAATTTGATGCCCCACGTGGAAGCCCCACATGCGTCACATAAGGGACCAAGGAAGCCTTACACGACTTCCTTGTACGAAGTATTATATTATGCGCATTTTGTCCTGCATTTCATATAAACTTATTGAATTGAATGAAATCTACTTCATCGATAGCGCCTAAACCACAATAGAATAAATGCGCTTTTTAAAATTCACTATATTTATTTACCATAGCGATACTCTGGCGCTAGATTCACTTTAAACAGCGTTACATCTCATTCATTTTATAACTCAGAAAGTAAAAAAATATATATCATCTAAAGAATTATCTAATCGTTGCCACATGTTCTATTCAAATACTATAGTAAATCCAAAACGATGTATAAAAGAAGTTAAACAATTAAAAACTAAACAGCTTTTCACAGACGATTCAGGGCCCACCAGCGGCCGAGCGGTAAAGTCGCTGAACACTGGTAGTTCGGTCCGAGGTTCGAATCCCGCAAACGGGCTGGCTGCATGGGCGTTTTCGTGGTTTTCCGCATGTGTAACGTGCATACGAGCCAGTTACCCTTAGGAAGACCTCCACGAAGGCAGCTCTCCTCTTAGGCAGATAGCCCTCGTGGCTTTGCCATAATCACACACACACACAGACGATTCAGCGTGCTTACTTAATGCGCATGCGTTACTCTAGCGGGCAAGAAGATATATGATTTTTCGGTGCACAAAACTGAAAGTTTACTTTCAGTCTCACTCGGCAAAAAGACACTGAAGGCGTAGAAACTGACTTAATTTGTTGTGGACGCTGAGTCAATATATGGAATAATTTAATAACTTAAATGATAATTCCAGAATAGATATAAGCATAATTTAATTCGCAATAATAAAAGAAGACGTTACTTTGTTGTTGCGAAGTTTAGGTTTTTCTAGATTGGCAACAAATCCACTATTCTGCTAAGTTTCAAATGTAAACAAATATGGCTGCTAAGGTGTTAAAAAAATTAGGCTTAGCCATACTTATTTAAGTAAAATTATTTAATTTTTAAATGGTTGATAATTATACAACTAAAACATGCAGGTTAACTAAAGGCATAAAAACCTTAACCGGAAGATAAGAACAACATATTCAATAATTTTCAAAGCAAAAAATGTACAGTTTACAAACATATAAGAATAAAGAAACTGAGCTCACTGAGCCGAATAACAGAGTGGATATATATATACATATATTTATATACTTTTGGTGCCGCCGATTGAAACCAAAAAGGGAGGCGCACATCCACATGTTGAAGCAGTCCCACATACAAAATTTCAATGTTTTGAGATTATTCGTTTTTGAGTTATGTGAGATACATTCATACATACATTTGTACGCACGTACGTATAGACGCCACGAAAAAAAACTCTTCTGAGTTAATTTTAAATTAGTTTTATAATTCGTTTGGGGAAAAAGAGTCCGTTATTCTGTCCTTAAGTACAAATGTCATGCAAAAACATCGTTAAATTGCATTCGATAGTAGTCAAAATGGACACTTTCGTTAAAATATGATATCCGGAATTTTTCGCGATTACAATACTTTCTTTTTACTTCGTACAAGAAAGTAAAAAGGAACAGATTTAACAATTTACATTGAAATAAATGTTTAATGAAACAAAAAAAAAAAAAAAAACAAAAAAACAAAAAAAAAAAAAATTATTAAGCTCTTTTGGGGGAGGGGAGGGGTAAATTTTCATTCCTTTAAGGTTATAAATATTTTATTTTCTTCATAAACAAGTATTTCATATTTTTAATTTTGTAATTTTTACATGTCATCTTAGTAGTTTCAAACTTATATATTAAAATACAGAGTCTGCAAAGTCCTGATGAGTCCAGATCTTGAAGTCTCGGCTGTATAGGCAAAACACTAATATGTGAAATGATCTGAAGAATACATTCCTTGTTCTGTTATATTTTGATGGTTCAAAGTTTTGAAAGAAGGTAAGTAATCAAGCAAACGGGGAGAAAGTTTGGCATGCCAATAAAATAGGTTCTTTAAAGCGTACAGTTATGGCATAATAGTATCAGTTTTGATGAAACTAGGGAATCGTTTTCAAAGTAAATGTTTGGGCTGCACCCTTCTTCGTGATGCCCGCTTCACTATATCACATGAGCCAACGGCATACAATTTGACACAATATCTAGCCAGAAATAGCATTGAATGTATTTCTTATCGACAGTTTAATCCAGATCTAATACCATGTAAAATTTTTTTGTTTATATTTTGTTTTCATGGTTAACAATAAATAGTATGGACGAACGTCGTGAATATTATCTACAATACATGTTTAGCCATTAGATTTTTACAGAATTACAGTTAATGATGATTACATTGATATCAACTTACTGTAGGAAAAATTTGAGGATAAATAAATCATTCTCGAAAAAAATTAGAAAAAATCATTTTTCCCTATCAAACAGCTTACATGTTACCCCCAAAGTGCGGAAATCAATTATTCTGTAGATTATCTAGCTCATCTGCAGATTAACTAAGGTGATCCGAGTGCGAAAAATTATTTCGTTTCTCAAATTACCCAGTTAACCTCAAAATTACGTAGGTAATCTGCGTATTACTTACTAGGCAATCAATCGTTAAAGTGAAAATAAGATCTTTGTTGGAACAACAGCAACGTTTCTGTACGCTTAAAACAGCCGCTACTTGCATACACTTTTAAACTGTTGATCATTTCAGAAAATGTTAACGCAAATCTAAATGTTAATGCAAATTTAAATGTTTTACAAATAGTTGTGTTTGTCGTAAAATCCAATTGCTATGTAATTCCAATGCCATGTAATTTAATTGTAAGTGTGACCAGTCATTAGATTGCACTAATAAGTATAATTTATCATACTTTTTGCAAATTCATTTCCTTAATTGTAATAATATTTTAAACTGTTTTATTCTTTGTATTATAGTTTTTTTAACTGATTGTTGATTGATTGTATGAACTAATTTGTTGACTGTTTGATTATATTAACTTGATTTCTTAGATATCGAAAAATTAATAAATAACATCATTATGTTAATTTAAGCGTACAGAAACGCTGCTGTTGTTCCAGCAAAGACCTTGTTTTCAGTTTAATGAGCGCCTAGTAGGCAATGTGCAGATTAGCGAGTGCCTAGTGGGTAATGTGCAGAGTGGAGGGAAAGGGAAAGGAAATGAGGTTTTGGTTTAGTTTTTATGTGATTGAGGCTTCGAGGGCTATCTGCCTAAGGGGAGGGACGCCTTCGTGAAAGATTCGTATACATGTTACACATGGGAAAACCACGAAAATGCCCATGCAGCCAGCCCGTTCTCGGGATTCGAACTTCCGACCGAACTAACAGTGTTCAGCGACTTTACCGCTTGGCCGCTGGTGGGCAAGAAAGGATGTGAAAGAAACAAACGTTTGAACTTTAACGATACAGAAGCCGTTAATGGGCACATTACCTAAGTAAAATGCGAAAAACTGTCGATTCCGCACTTTCCCGGAGCAAATCAGTTAATCTGCGGATTAACTTGGTAATGTGCACATTAACGGCTTTGGCACTTTAGCGTTAACATGTATATATAAGTAAAAATTTGTTATAAAGCCAGAAATAAAATCTATATCCAGCCTGTATTCTCCGTAAGTTGGTTTTGAGCTTTTTTACTCAAAATGATACAATAAGAAATTAAATTTAACATTTCTAACTGTACCTCAAAAAACGGAGCTCTTTTATTATTTCAGATGCCACATAATTGTTTTCTTGCCAAATATAATCACTTTTATCTGTTTGTTGGCTGGTGCTTTTATTAGAAGAAGAATGCATCTCCATTTTTTCATTGGCCTCTAGCATACTTAATTGTGAAGCAGTCAGTGCAAAGCCATCATCCATATCCAAGTCATCATCAGTTTCTAATTTTAAAAAAGTACATTTAGTAAACAAAAGTAATTGATACACATAGTCGTTACTAATATACACCTGAATTTTCATTAATGAAATTCAGAAATTGTTTAAAAGAAATTACACATAAATTCAAGAATTGTGTGTTTTGATAGATTAAAAGTAAAAAAGTATTTTATAATTATTAGCGAACTCCTTTGTATCAAAATGGAATAAGGATTACTTTTCAGTCCCCCCTTTAAGTGTTATAATTTTAAAAGGAAGGAAAGTAGTAGTTTTTTTTTAACTTTGAAGTATATCAAATTAAAGCTAGAAATTCTAGTAATTTTTATATTTAGAGATTTTGTTAAACTATCTGTTGAATTAATTTAGGATTACAAATGAGGTACATTGTTCTTTAAATATTCACATTATGCCTGTGAATTATCTTCAAATTAAAATAATCATATTTTTACACCACATTGATTTTACTATCATTGAACCTTTCTCAAGACATTATGAGGCAAGGGTTAAAACAATATCAGTGATATTTTAATACCGTACTGACATTGGATTAACTTTTTTTCTAAAGACACAATAACTTTAAAATATCTAGTATGTAAAACTAAGGAGGGCATCAAAGAACTGCAGTTTATTAATTTGCATGATCAGATAAATAAAAAATTGCAATACTTAAATGTGTTCTTATTAATATAGCTAATTATACATCTTGTATAACTTATATATTAATATATTTATTAATATAGATAGGTCATTACAAAATTAATCTGTTTGTATACTTTTAAATGTTTTAGAGTAATTTCTGATTACTCTAGGATATTTAAAATTATTACTGTAGAAGGAGGTATGCTTTTAAATATTTTACAGTAATTTCTGATTATGAGAAACTTTAAATATTCGTATTCTTGAAATCAGCTACATAGGAAGTCAAAATATTTCAGTTTGCCTTATATGAGCAATTGATTGTTTCTTATCTCATTTTTGTTCATGATACAGACTATATTTTTGCTGTTCTATTAGAACTAATTATCTTACTAAAGGAATAAAAAACGAGCATGAGGCAATGGATATATGTAAAAACATTGAACTCGGTTTAGTTTTAAACATAATTATTAGGACTTACCAGTAAAATCAGCAGGGTCTTTTTCTTTTATGTCTTGTTTGGTAGCGTCTTTCTCGTCTTTCTCTTTTACATTTTGTTCAGTTGAAAATATTTGTGTTATTTCCTGTGGAGATTTTATGGAAGTTTGTGTGTTTATATTTTTTGTATTATTTGTAACATCTTTACATAGAATGACTTCTGATTTTGCTTTAATATAATCCATTGCTGTGGTTAAAAAAGGTGCATTTATTAGGTTTCCAATATCATTTTTTATGTTATTTGGGTTATTGATTTTTGTTTCAGAATCTGTTTGATCAGAACGTTGATTTGCTTTGTCTTCCACTATTCCAACTGAATGTTCATTTGAATTAGCAATAACCTGAATTGATAAATTTTTTACATCAACACTTTCTGTATCTTTATTGTACTGGAACAATTCATTCAGATGTGCAAATTTTCCAATAGGAATAAGATTTCCCTCATCTTTCTCCATGTTCTCATTCAAAACAATGCTCCCTGTTTTCAGCTCTTTTTCATCAAATATATTTTCTTTGAATATGTTTTTTGAAATTTCTTGAAGTTCCTTAATTAATTTGGAGGATTTAGTGTTAAACATTTGATGAGAAGAGGAAAAATTATTTTCATTTGCAATATTATTTTGAAGTTTAGTATTTGAATATTTGCTTAGATCTGACACCTGTATTTGTTTTGTACTGTCATTTGCATTACCTTTCTTATCTTCTGTTAAATGTTGCGGCGTTTCTGCCGTTCGTTCTTCATCACTAAAATTTTTAATTTTATTCATTTTGCCATTATTATTCATCATATCGTTACTGCTCTGTTTATCTTCTAAGATATGTACACTTTCTATATTAGTTGAATGGTGTATGTCTTCTATATTATTTTGACACTGATTTTCTCTTAAGGGAAAATGTAAATGATTATCATTCTTATTAATAAATCTTAAAGTTGTTTTATCATGTACATTCATATCCGAATCAACATTATATTTGCACTGTTTATCATATTCTAATGCATTAATATGAGGAATCGTGAATAATTTTTTGAATATTGTTTCTTTGTTTATGCATGTTTTATATTCTGCATCGAGCTGTAATTTGTTTCTTTTATCTGAATCTGTTGATTCAATAATGCTATTGTTATTAGGTAGTGTGTTTTGCTTAACTTTGCATTCTTCTGCCTTTAAATTTGATGTATCTATGACTTTGATTGTGTTCTTTCTTTCTGTCATTACATATGTTATTTTCTGCGTTTCTATAATGCTTTCATTCATTTCATCATGTGTATTTGAATTTTGTTCCACTTCGTATTCAGAAGATTTATTCAGATTAGCATTCTGTTCTTTCTGATTAAAACATGTACTTTGTTCACTCATAACAATATTACTTTCCTTATATATTGCAAGTTCACTGGATTTTGTTTGAGGTATAACACTAAGGTTGTTATTATCTGTTACCAAGGGATTAACACATTCTATAATTGTATCAATGCCTTCATTCATAGCACCTGATACAGCTCCTTTACAAAATTCAGCCACTTCCAGTTTTTCTATCTGTGGCTTGATTTTTGATTTTAATTCTTCAGTCGCCTCAACACTTTTTTCGTTTGATTCATTTTCGTTTTCATTTTGTAAGTTTATTTCTTGTTCTTTTGTTGTAAATACCCTATTACTTTTATCCTCAAATTTTCCAAGCTCTCTGCATTCATTTTCTTTTTTAGTGTAAGATGTGATAGCCTTTTCTTCCATTTTATTTTCCTTTTCTTTGTGAATTGGCTTATAATGTTCATTATTACAGAAAATCTCTTCAAAACATAATGTAGAAGGTTTCAGCTTATTGACTGTTTGTTGTGTATCAAAGGATATTTCCATTGCTGAACATTTTGCATTGTGATTAGATAAAACTGCATCCTGTGAATTATCTGTAATTAAACTCATGTTTTTATTAGAATCTGGATTCTTGATGTCATTTACTTTTCTGTTTCCCATTTCTGGAGAAACTACATTTGATGGAGAATTATCTGCATGATTAGAGACTGGAATCAAATATTTCTTTTCTTCTTCGTAATCTATAATGCTATTTAAAGAGTGATAGTCTTCATTCATGCAGTTGTCTTCATTTTTTAGTTTAGCAGGTGATAGTTTTGGCTTTTTATGCTTTGGCAAGATATCTGTTTTTATTCTGTGCTTATTTTCAGTATCATCCAAGTTAGATGAATGTTCATTAACAAGAGAGTTATGCTTATCTTCGTTACACTTGTCTTTTTTCCTTTTTAAATTTGGTTTGCCTTTAGTTGAAGTAGTCGTCGTTTTTTCTTGCTGTATAGTTTGAATAGAGATTTTATCTCTATTTATTTTCTTCCCAGGAATTTTAAATTTAGTTCTTCTATCAGCCATTTTTCAGACCTATAAAATGTTTATCGTTTCTAAATTTAAGGCATAATTTTTCATATGTAACGTATGCATAATTTATGTATTCAGTACAAATTATTAAATAAGCATATGCAATAGTTTTCAAGGATTGCAATAAATTTTTGCTACCTGGAACTCCTATATCTTGTATTTCCATGTATATTAAAGTTTTTGATAAGTCACATATTAAGTTATTGTTATGTTTAATAGCATAAGCATATGATGAAAAGCATTTTGCATGATTTGAATTGCTTTTGATACTATTTTGGACAACGAATTCAAAAGTGGGATTAAAAGTTATGCATCATATATGATTGTTTTCAGACATTTTATTTTTATTATGCACTATGTTTGTAAATATTTGCTTATTTTAATTGCAAACTTTTAAACTAATTATAAAAAAAGTTTTTAAATGCATTTTTAGGCAATAGCTTAAGACTTTGTTATTAATTTTATCAGAAATTGTGAATTTTAAATTACCATTTATTTATTCCTAATAGAAGCTCTAATGCTGTACCTTTGCCTGATGGATAAAGTTTGAAAACCTACGTGAATCGCTATAATAGAAGAAAAAGTATTGACACCAGGAAAAAAATATCCGTCAATAAAAGAATCTTTTCAACCTGAGGGCAAAAAGTTTTATGCCAGAGTCTTGCTATAAAATTTAAAAATCTTTTGTCGTCAATTTTCATAAAACTGTGTCTGATAAAATATTTAGTGAAGGCATTGACAAAAAGAGATAATTGCCTAATACTGCTGTAAAAAGTTTCTTCTAGTGAAAACTAAGCTGAAGAAAAAAATTCATCTAGCCAGGCACTGAAAAATTAACATTTTTTGTAAACTTATTATGAGTGAAGTAGAAAAGGAAGCGCTACTTCAGAGAAAAAGTATTATTACTAAATTTATATTGTTGCGTGCGTATGGGTTTGTTACAGATTGAATGCACATAGGTCCAATGAGAGCTTGATTAAATTTATATTATCATAAGAAACACTTCAGAGATCTGGAACTTTCCACTAAAATAGTCGTATAACTCTTCAAAATATCACAGAATGCAATCAGTAGTTAACTTCTAACTACTATGAACGTTAAATACAGCGCAATGCAAAGCGCAGCTAAAGAGAAAGCTACCCGAAGAAATCTCAGCACTCCAAACTCACCCTGAGCAAACAGCTAACAACCACTGACAGCAGATGCTCTCACCGGCTTTATAAAGTGTTCACCCGGCCGTCGAGATATTTCTAGTACTTTCTGCTTCTCGAAATTACTGGAAGGCAATATGAGGATCGAATTAGGGTTATAGCTAATATAGTAATCAATTGCATTTATTCAATTACAATACAGTGATACAGGAACCGGAACAAATGTCGCCAAATGGTCCCTGATCTTGGCGATTTTTGGCATTTTCTCGCCAAATTACCTAGATAACCATTCACTCAATGTTAAATGGACTTGTCTCTATATTCCAGTAGTGCCCAACCTTGTGCTCGCCGATCGTTTTGTATGTGCTCGCCAGCCCGATTAGGTACTATGACCAAAAAATATTTTAAAATAACTATTTATTTATATTTCTTAATTGTTAAAATATGGTAAGCATTTATAGTCATAAGAGATATCTTGCAAGACGTTATAAAATAATTGATTGTTGACTAATGAACGTGATAGCGAACATGGAATCTTATTGCTTCATTCCGATGTCAGATGGCTCAGCAGGGTAAAAGTACTTCAACGATTTTTAGAACTTCTTTCGCCAATAAAGCAGTTTTTGGACTCCGGAAACGAAAGATATAATGAATTGGACGATAATAATAATTGGTTATCCGATCTGTATTTTCTCACAGATATAACAGCGAAACTGAACAAACTGAACGAAGATCTCCAACGAAAAGAAAAAAGAAAAAAAAAAAAAAAAAAAAAAAACACCCTTTTCAATTGACTGGGACTGTAAGTGCTTTTCAGATAAAGTTAAATTTGTGGATGAATTAAGATGAAATAATAAAAATTCACCCATTTTCAGAATTTATCAAGCCATATTAATAACCACAAGACAATTGAAACAGAGAAATACTCGGAAAACCTAAATGCACTCAAAAATAATTTTAAACTCCGCTTCTCTGATTTTCATAAAGTTTAACCAATGTTATTATTCATCTCAAACCCATTTGCTGAAATTAATATTTCAGATGTATCACATAAGATTGGAAATATGTTTAACAAAAATGTTGATGTTTTGGAAATGTGCTTGCGATAGGCCAAAATGTGCTCGCGATGGACCAAAGGTTGGGCACCACTGCTGTATTCTATTCTTACTTTTCCGACATAGCTTGTCTCTAAGTTTTTTCTCGTTGCATTACTCAGAAATTACATTACTAGTTACTTACATTTTCACATATAATTGCAATAGAATTTTCTGTCTATGTACAAATTTTTAATAATAGGCGTAAAGGCTTTGACTATATAGCTAGATTGACTAAATATTACAAAAATTGTTTTTGGACTGATTAATAATATTCAAACTTCCCTTTAAAAAGTCGCACATTGTTTTTCCTGCTCAGCAAATAGTGGTAAAGTAAATGATCAACAAGAGCACTTCCAGCAAGATCCTAAAGTAGCAGAACAAGCTATACCCCAGAGATCTTTTCCTGCTTCCTTAAGCCTCTTCTTTGGATGTTTATATGACTAATGTTTTAGGTTACAGTAGTTATATTGCATTATTTGACTAATGTTATATTGCAGCACGTAAATTCAGAAGTAAATACATGAAAAGAGCTATGACTCCAGCTTTACTTCAAGAAAAGGGGCTACTGAAACAATGTAAGTTCTTTGATTAATAATTTTTCTTATTTAAAATTAACATAGTCCCTTTTTCTTTTAATATTTATTTTAATAATAGCGTTGAATTCTTTAAATATTATGGAGCATTTTTTGTTCATATATGTAATGTATCTTATTGAAGTTCTTTATTATTATTATTATTATTATTATTATTATTATTATTATTATTATTCAGTTCAGCAAGCTGTGTATGTTCACCAGTCAAGAAAATGTAAGCGGATGCCGCAATTAAGTTTTATGGCTCTTTGGAGTCAGCCGTTAGCGTTACAGGATTCTGATACATGAAATGACGATAAATCTGCGATCGACTATGATGTTATTGCCCTTAAGAATTCTTAGCTTTTCACCGCAGTACCTAGTCTGCATTGCACCGGTAGTGAATGAATGCATAATCAAAATTGTATACGCTTTTCAATTTTAGAGACGCTTAGATGTTTCCTTTGAATAGCTTCCATTCGGATTAAGAACATTCCACTTTGCTTTGATGTGCTAGCGTAAGTTTCTTTTATTTTTATTCCCAGTGTATTTGCGCGAAAGATATAACAATGAAACTGCACTTTTGGTGTTGAAAACAACAATAGTTTTTTTGTCTTGTGTACTAAAAGTGAAATATATTTTCTCCGTTTATTAAGGCTCTCTCAGTTTTATTCATTAGGACAATCAGTTTTTAATTTCCTTTTACTGAACCGGTTTCCTTCATTTAGATATTTATGTTTATGGAAATAAGTAAATATGGCAAAGCACATGAGGATTACATGCGGGTAGAAATTTAAGGCTTTCTAAAGCAATTTAACTTGTATTAATGTTGCATATTAGGAAAACCGCGAAAAAATTACATATCTAACGCATTCATCGGATAAGAAATAAGATCGAAATAGATATAATCAGTGAATGTCAGTAAAAATAAATAAATAAATAAATAAAATAAAATAACTGGTACGCGTTAAGGGTGGTTCATTTTAAAGAGTGTGGGGGAATGTTTAGAATTTAGAAAAGCACAAGGTAGCTAAAATCCTAGCACCGGTCGTGAGCGCATTTGGCAATGAAAGTACGATGCAAGTTTTTATCCCCCCCCTCTCCCAAGTGTCGAGACGATTTTTTAAATTATTTTATTTATTTTTATGGATTCATATGCTTGCTTAATGATGGAGAATAAATAATCTATTCTTCCAAATATTTCCAGAATAAATAATCTAAATTTATCTATTCTTCCAAATAAAGTTTGGAATCATTAACATAATTTACTGATTTTGGCGGTTTCAAAAAAAAAAAAAAAAAAAAAAAAAAAACTGATCGATTAGCTGCTAATGGTGATCGTAGGATTGCTAAAGACAAATTTTTAAATCAAAATTATCAAAAAATTTTTAATGAACCTAATTTTACACTAGTGTGATACCAAAACCCTGAAAGGAAAGCGATATGTATTGCATAACTGCCATTTTTCCCGTTCTTATCCAGAGACTCCAGGTTTTTCATCTCATTTCCTAGGCTCCCCCGGTAGATCACCGAATCTCCTGGTTTTTAATTATTAGCCTTTACCAAGGAAAATGTTTCCCAACAATAAATGAGATTTATGGAATTAAAGAAACTTAAATAAGGCAAATTCCGTCCCCCACCTCTAATGATTTTCAGAATAAGTTTTCTAATCAAGTTTTATTTCAACTGAATTGTATTTTTTCGCATTACATTTTATTTACCGTATTATTTTCTTATTAAATATCATTTGATCTGAGTTGTCAAATTGTACTATAGACATTTGCGGATATGAATATGATGAATATATGATTTGTATATGAAGAATATTTGATGTATTTTATATGAAGATTCATGCAATGTTTATTCTGTTAACATGTGTATTTAATTTTATTTATTTCTTTGTATATTTTATCCACCTAAATAATTTGTTACTAAGTTTTATCCACCTAAATAATTTGTTACTAAGTTTTATCCACTTAAATAATATGTATATTAATTATTAATTTTATTTTCATCATATTTAAAAGTGTTTTGATAAATAAAAGCTTTCCTTCACTATTCAAGAGTTTCTATGTATATAAGAAAATTTTAAAAATGAAATTAACATAAAATTTTAGAATAAACAACAATATCAGCGTTGAATTACAAATAGTTCAATAACCTGAACTATGTATTATAAAGTAAATTAAAGTCAGTCTAGAGTTCTTTTGAAATGGTATCGCCGTGTAGCGTGAAAATCTCTTGGTTTCTCCCAATTTTCTCGCAAAAAATCTCCCGGTTTTTAAGATTTCTAGGTTGGTAGTTATAGGTAGTATTCGCTGCTGTACTGGTTAGACAGAATACATTTCCTACATTCAGAAGCGTCTATTTCCGTTATTCCTTCCTCTTATCAACCCATGGGGAAGGGGAATGTGAAATAAAATATATTAATAAACTTTTTTATTGCACTTTTTAAATTTAATTTAAGAAACGTAAACTTATTATTTTAGATGTTAACCTTTTTTAATCATATGTAACTAAATATAAAACTTGAACCAGCCGTAAAAAACGCTTTGGGAGATCAACAGAATTTTAAAGAATATAAGTGATATTCTTTATAAGAATGATTACATTAGATTCATATAAATTTATCTTTGATAATTTTGATTTAAAATACGTCATTATTAACAGCTCTGCAATTTTATATCTAGACATGTTATCAATATAATTGCCACTGACAAAAAAAAAAAAAAAAAAAAAAAAAAAAAAAAAACTTAAGATACAGAATTAGAACGGTATAATTTTAAGAAATTACGTATGTGTGTAGAGACATACGTATTTTGGAAGCAGAAGAGATGAAAAATGAGCAACGCCTTCACGAGGAATCGAATCGCGGAGCTTTGGAATACGCTCCCAGCATGCAGACCACCACACCAGGAAGCCATGCTAAGAAGGCAGGAGAAATACCTTATATACTCCCCCCTTTTAAAGGGCGACTGTGGTTTTAGGGGACCCAATCGCCAAATCCTGGGCGTGGAGAACATAATTTACCCCCCCCTTTTAGTTCGGGCACCATTGTAGAGACATTAGGTATTTTGGAAGCAAGAGAGATGAAAAATGAGCAACGCCTTCGCCGGGAATCGAACTGCGGACCTCTGGAATACACGCCCAACGTGCAAACCGCCATACCACGAAAGGCAGGCTAATAATCGGGGGAAATACCTTATATGTGTGTTTTATAAGCAATTTGTGATTTTGTTTGTCTTTCCCCCCCATTCCTTTCACAGAGTGCTATTTAGTAGGCATCGCTTAATTATGATCACGTTTGTCCACAGCTGTTCTGATAACATTAATCGAATGATAAACGAAGATAAAGAATATTTTTCAAAATAGCGATGGAATTTAATATGAAAATATCAAGAAACATATAATAGGTATTTTTACAGCACTTTAATTACGCAAAAGTTAATTTGTAAAAAGTCATAAAGTATTTAATGCAAAATTCCACTGTCAATTGGCAGTTTTTATAATCTATTTTGACCTTATTTGACGACTTTATGTTAGTTTAAAAATTTATTCTATAACAATCTGGTCATATAAACCGAATTGTTGATCCCAATACGTGATGTATTTTCCCATATTTTCGTATATAAATGGAATGGACTTAAGCAAATTGCTAACAATATCCGAATGATAACATTAAGTGGCATCTACTGTAATTCATATCTTTCTCATTTTTACGAATCAGTAATAAAGTGATGATAATTATATACAGGTTATTTTAATAACTTTTATAAATTCAGAAACCTTTATGTAAGTAATAAAACATTTATAATGGTACAAAATACACGTTGTTGAATTTTGGTGAACGCACAGATGAATTTTGCCTTATAATGGATTTCAATTTCGTTCACGTTTGTAACATCGTAACACTGCTTATCAAACATTTTATTTAAAATAAAAGTTATATTATATTACTTTAAAAACTATTATTAAAATTTTATTATTTCTTCGAATACATTTGTGTATGTAGGTTTATATTATTATGCTATCAAATAATTTGTTTATTAACATCAGCATTATGTTCACAGATAGTTTAATGTTCTGAAACGTGTTTTACTATTGATAACAAAAAATTACAAGTTATATAAATTTTTACATATAATATATTATTCATTGTTAGCATTCCTTTATCTAACATCTGCTTAATTACGATGTATCACAGAAGTGATGAGAAGCTTTTTTCAAAAACAATACTAAAACATTTTAATGGATTAAACTAAAATTAAAAATATTTTCTTTGAAAAGTCTATTTAAATAAATAAAATATTACGGTAGAAAAAATGAGGTGGTGTTTTTTTTTTTTTTTGTTGTTGTTGTTATTGTTTTGTTTTTTAATGAGGGAAAACACCACAAAAGTCTTCAAACCCTGCTGAGCCAAGTGAAATCATCTTTAATACATGTATTTAAGAAAATATTTGGATCAAAGCAATGTTTAAAATAGTCGTTTCCATTCATTGGTAAAGTTTTCTTAGAATTTTTATTATTCAATATTTTGCTCTTATGGCTGTTCCAAGAAAGCAAATGCCAATAAAAATTTATAGATTGTTAAGATATGCATCTAGAAGAATAGAAACATCCCCCCTCCAAAAAAAAATTTTTTTTTTGATGAAACGTTTTAAAAACAAGAACTGGATGAGCTTCTAAAGCTATCCTGTAGAATACAAAACATTATATTGTGAGAAATATTAATATAATCTAACGATTGGTACTCCCATATTTGTAACAGAATTTTATGAATCGTATAGAATATCTGGAAATCCAGAGACTGTTAGAATAGTAATACTATCGACTAGATAAAATATCCGTATGGCAAGGAAAATATTTCTTTGAGAAAACTTCTAAATATTAGCATGAAGTTATATTTGTTTATGCATGCAAATTTAATGTCATTGGTTCGAAAGTTTAATTAACAGTACGAACATAATCCACAGAAGAATTCAAGCGTAATGCATTTTAGAGATTTATTTTTGGTTTGGTTATTTCATTAGGGCTATCTGCCTTGCTGGAGGACTTTCCAAAGGAAACTGTCTCGTATCCACGTTATGCAAGAGGAAAACGACGAAAATGCCCACGCAACCAGCCGTTCGCTTAGAATCTAAACGTAGTCGAACTACCAGTATTCAGGGAGTTTACGGCTCGGCCGTTGTCGGCTGAATTTCTGGAGAATTTATGATATAAAAACGTACAGAGTATCTCACAAAATTATCAACCATTTTTAGTAAACGAAAGTAATGTCAAAAATTGTAAATGCATTACATAAAATTATAAAACTTGGTTTCTTTTGATGTTTACCTACTCATTTCTTCGTAGTATTCTTTTTAGATTTAAATATTTGGCCTAGAAAAAACCATTGTCTTCTCTTAAGAATGAGAAAGTCACTTCTCAAAAGTCTGTGGACAATACTGAGATTACGAACAAAAATATCTGCAATAAATGTAGTACGTAATTTTATGGCATTGCTTTGCATCGGAGTAAAAGAAAATCGAAGAAATAATCTTTCTTGAATTTTTAAAGTTGTGTTAGAATTTTTATTATTTCAACATTATTTTTAACCATTGTATTTTCAAAAAAGTATATGTGAGGTAAGTCAAAGTAATTAAATCATGTTTTAAAAGCTAATAGTAATCGAACAAATATTAAAAAAAAATATGAAATGTCTCGTCTTGTCTTGCTAAAACAGTAAGTATTCGACCACTTCTGAAAGCATTACATTTTTACTGTAATATGTATCATACTTTTTATGCTTAAACCTATGGAAAGTTCTGAAAATTAAAATATCAGAGGCAAAAACAGTTTTTAACGAGCGTTACTATTGCTTGAACTATTTTTGTAAAAAGCATCAACTGGTGTATTTACTTTTCTGAAACACTGTAGCTCTGAAATAGTTTAGAAATTTAACACATTAATATTTTGTGTATACAGTCAGTAAAAGATCTGAAAGAACATTTTTGTATTTATTTTACGTATGAATATAATCTTCAAACAAAGTTTACAAGATTCTAAAAATAGTACTCTATATTTTCACATAAATTTATGGCATGTCTCCTAGTATAAGAATAAATATAATCCTTAGCTTCAGTACTTACCACACTTCTTTATACTGAAAAAAAAAAAGCGTAGAATGATAAGAATTTATTTTGCTGCGTTTAAAATCGTTTGCGTTAAGTTGAATGCCAAAAGCCAGTGCTACACAATAAATAAAAAACTACAGCTTTAACAGCATTTAGAATATTTTACTTTTATTGTAAAAAAAGTAAAGATAAAACCTTAACTGTAATAATTAAGATATAAAATTAATATTGTTAAATTTTCTATTGTTGATAATACATTAAATTTATTACCTCTTTATTTCCTTATGAATAGACAAAATTGATACACAGTGGCTCATATTTGTTTACGGACACTTTTGTGTTTCTGAGATTTATTTAGAAAAATCTACTAGATAATTGTTCTTTTACCTACTCAAAGTTTGCTTTTTGTAAAAAATATGTTCAGAACAATCTAAAATTGAAATAATTTATTAAAATGGTGCTGAAAACCAACTCATTTAATATTTCGGGCATTTATACGTCTTGTTGAGTTTTCTTATCTGACAATGGTTTTATTACATTTTTTTTATTTATCTTAACTATAACACAAACATCATTGTATGCATTTTTAAACCATTACTTCTCTCAAAATATTTCAGTAAGTTAAAATTTGTAGAGATTATGACAAGCCTCAATTTACTAGAAATTTTACTATACGACATTTTGAAAGTGGTAAAAGTATTAGAAATATATCAAAAACCGTTAATGTAAATGTAATGACTTCAATATTATAAATAATGGATACTGGGAAAAACAGTTAAAATGGCTTTAAAATTAGGACCAAGGTTCAGGTTATTTGACTACGGCAGAGCATACGAGGACTAGCTGTCTTAAAACCATCGGATGTCTTGCGGAAAACCATGGGAAAACCTAAGGCTCACAGGGCAGATCTTCCAACACTGAACACTCATGTTTTCTCAGAAATATATGTATCAATATTCATCGAGAAATACGTAGCAGTAAAAAATAATTAACTGCTAATATTTTGTAGATAATCCACCCAAAACTGTTAAATATGGAGTTTTTGCTTGACAATGACAAAACTTTCTGACAAATTTGATCATTAGTAGAAAAATTTATGTCGAAATTTTAAAATTTCTTAACCTCCAAAATAATACTATGTGGGCAAATATAATCAGATTTGTATAGTTTAAATCTTCTACTCGCATAGATTATTACTTGAATGCGGCAAAACACTTGTGGGCTATTTATCTAAAAAAAAGGAAGAACTTAAAAAAAAAAAAAAAAAAAAAAAACCTGTCTCGTATTTACATTGCACATAAGGAAAAAAACTGCTGGAAAGCTTCCAGTCAATTTTAAAAGATTCAAACCTATTTCGAATTAACAGCAAAATATTTGCCGATTTTACCGCTCGGTCGCTCGTGGGCTTTCTGCTGACACTGGTTTAAAAGTTCACTTTTTTAACATTATTATACTTTTAAAAAAGCAAAAACGTTTGCACTTTTTTCGTGCATGGGCCCGTATTGTTTTATTCCCAATAACCTAAACGTTTTGTCGAAAAACACATCCTCTGTTTTTCAATAAAATTGCAATCTTCACTTACTTGAACTTTAAATCGCTTTAAACGTGTTCAGTGGCTTTAATGCTCAGCCACTGGTGGCTTTGCATATCTGAAAACTGTAATTCGCTTCATTAATTACAACTAGTATAAAGGGGATTACTGTATTGACAAGGCCACCAATAAAATGATTAAAAGGTTGTCTCTCAAGATGATTTTCAGTTCACGAAACTCTCCAGTGTAATTCTTTGTTGAAAACACTTTCCTGTTGAATGGAAAACTGCCGTCACAGAAACCAGCTACAAAGCCGAGATCTTATCCGCCTATCAGCCATTTATCCTGTCTGACTCCTGTATATCAATGGCCATATTGCAAGGAACTCCATAAACGTGTCCCATGATGAGCAGAAATCTGAAGCGCTTTAAACTGGGGCTTTTCATTATCTGGAAACCTCCGCCCCGCGAGATTGCCACTAATTAAATTTCCTTCTTCTTGGTAATTCCCTACTTCTTGGTAGGCGTGGCCTTAACTTCTTTGCCTTAGAGTGTTGTGAATTTCCATCGCTTGTGGCTTCCAGCACCACAGTTCCAACATTTTAGGGTTGGCGTCTTGTCACTCTTATTCCATCTCAAAGCACTGACTTGTCTCGTTAAATCATCTAGGCAAGCAGCCATTCGATCCACTGGGTCTTGGACTTGCGCAGCTCTAATTGGATTGCTTGAGTTGCTTGCTCTCTCATCTCTACGAGTTGCTTGCTGGCCTGCCTCGAATTTCATGGCGTACACTAAAGCTCTTTTTGTGTCCTTGACATCCGTCATTCGTACAGCTTTCTGTATTTCAGAATCCCAGATGCCGTCGAGGAAGTACTGTAGGGACAGGATTTCTCTTGTTTCTGTCGGGCATTCCGCAAAGGTGAGATGATAGTCTTTTAACATTCAAGTTCATGGGGTGTTTCCGCAGGCTTCTGTTGACGAATTCTTAATTGAAGCCTATTGTAGTCTTTTAAACATTTCTCCCGAAAGCGCAGCTCCAACGCGCCCGACAAAGCTTCGAAAATTAGCCTTTTGTTTCCAGGAAGAAGCTAAAGGATATCCGCTGCGTCTGCTCTCAGAGAAGCGGCGAGATGACAGGCCTTAGCTTGGGGATTCCATCAATTCGTTTCTGCCACTATGGAAAATTGTATCTTATATACCTGCCAAGAGATCTTCCCATCACATTTGAATAATTTCAGAAAGGAACGAGCAGGCATTGGCAAAAATTTTAAGCCATCAGAATTGCTTCCTATTGTCGCTATGCATTTCTTGAATGTTTCAACTTCTTTGGCGACGACAGCAGAAACTCTGTCTTCAATTTGTTGCTCGATAGGTCCTTGGACGGCAGAAGCTCTTTCTTTAATTTGCTGTTTGACGGCCGAAACTCTTCCTTCGATTCGTTGCTCCACAGCAGAAACTCTCTCCTCTATTTGTTCTTTCACAGAAGAAACTCTTTCTTCAATGTGTCCGAATTTATTTTCAACAGCGTCTATTCTGCATTCCATAGCCTCATTTCTTTTCTATTATGCAGGTAATTTCTTTTTTATTTCTTCTTGACCTGTTTCAATCTTTTCTTTAACAGATACTTGACCAACTTCCATCCTCTTGGATAGCTTTCATCTCTGCTTTAACAGATTCCTGACCAGTTTTCATCTTGTCTTGGGCCTTCTTTATCTGTTCATTAAATGCAGCAAAGGCTGCTAACAACTGCCTTAATTGTTCTTCCGACGCTTTTGTCACTGGAGTTCAACCCCACTCCTTGCACCAAAAAGTGTTGCGTGTGTATAGGTTCGTAACATATCGAATGCACAAGTCCTATAAAGGATTAATAAAATTTATTCTTATCAAGAGAAATGTAACAGAACGCTGGAATTTTCCTCAGAGATATTCGTACAAGTGTTCACAATATCAAGCAGTAATAATCAGTAATTAACGTTAAATATAACGGAATGCACAGCGCATTAAAAGAGAAAGCTAATCGGATCAACGATAACAACAGCAGCTAACTAAACAACTGAACTGAGACATTCGACCTTACTTTACTATGTCGCGATTAGCTAGCTCAATTGATAGCTGTGTTTCGGCTCAGTAATTTTGCCTTAATGGAGCTGAAATTAAAACAATTATGACATAAAATTACATTAGAAAATCATACATTAGGGAAAAACAGTCATAAGTTAATTCTCACATCGTACAGTTGAAAATTTAAAAATTTAGCTGTTCGATTAAGTCAAGAAACTGCAGAGCAAGCTGAAGTTTCTCCTGTTGCGTATTTAGGCTTTTCAGAACCTTAGCAAATTTAAAGATTTTGCTAAAGAAGTTAGCAAAATGATCTTGAAGGCTTTAGAAAGGGGATTCAGTTTTGGGGATGGAATCAGCAGTCTTAGAAGTAGGAGATGAGGCTTTTACAGCCTCGGAAACATCAGTGGATTTTTTTCCTAGGTTTGGAAAACTTGTTGGTATGAGAAGGCAGCTCAGGAGCAATCTTGTCAGCATTCTTTTTATTACGAATTTTGGGGTAAAATTCACAACCTTTGAAGCAATGCGAAATTTTTTACTTTTCGTACAGGTAGGCTTAGCCTCTTTTGGTAGAGTGCAAGTGTAGATGAGATGATCTAACTCACGCTTGAGGCATCTCGGAGCTTTGTTACAAAAAAGTTGTCCGTGTCCGAAGCGTTGACATCGGAAACACATCATACTATTTCTGTTTGATCTGAATCGACGAATGGCAACTTGGAGATCCAGAATCTTTTTCTTTTATATATGCTTCTGCCAATATCATTTCTCGTCAGCGACACAAAAAATACTGGCAGTTTCTTTTCAAGTCCATTTGATTGCCGAATAAACTGAGTCATTTTAATAATTGGAAAACCGTCATTACAAAGTTCATTCTGAATTTCGTGAGCATTCGAGATTTCTGGTAAGCCGCAAATAACTATCTCAAGTGAACTTTAAGACTTCGAAAGTATGTTTTGTAAAAATTACCTCCTGAAAGGTAATATTCTTTATAGGAATTTCAGCTTCTTGTAACTAGTAACAGGATGGTGCAAATTTGCGACTCCCTCTTTTATACTCAAGGGATCACGTGAGACTACTAAAAGATATGAAGGTTATCCAACCATGTTATGAGAGAGAGTCAAATTTTTTTGCTTGGATAATAGGGTCACATGATTTATATATTGACTGAATGGATAAAATTTCTTAGAGGTGGTTTTTCTTTTTCTTTTTTCTTTTTTTTAAATAATAGAGGGAAAAGGGTTTAAATAACAAGGTCACCTTGAAAAATTAATTTCGTTTTGGGATTTTGCGTTGAAAACTTTAAAAGGCTGTATCACTTTTCAAATTGTTGCCACCATACATTATCGCCCTGTCTTATATTTAAAGAAATTAAATTATGAAGAATCTGCATAAATGTATGTATGTTTCTCGCATTGTGATAAAACAACGGTACCCAGAGCCATCTAAATTTGAATAACGTAATCTTCCATAGAAAAAAAAACATTTTTATCTCCAGCACGCGAGACTCTATCGGAAATTCTAACACACAAAAAGTTTAAAAAACGCCCCTTTGGACGTAATTAAAATTTGAAACTTTTCAGATTTTTTAAAATTAATTAAAAAAAAAATTCAGAGGAAGATTTTCTTTAAGAGATCAATTAATGAGTCATTTTTAGGTTCCCCAATGTTATTATAAAACAAATACCTCAACTAATAAGAAGCTTCTTCTGTAATAAATGTAAATGTTAAAAGGTCCGTCTGAATATATTTCTCTTCAAAAGTAGACCTAGCATTACTATCATAAGGATAAGATTTTTGCACTTCTCTGTTTTACGCGAGGAAATGGAATAATCTATATGTTGGATACAGCGCAGGATCTTTCATTTTTCTGATGTGGGGCAAAAGCTAAAACTGCCGCCCTCACCTATCATCCTTTAAGTTTCCTTAATAAGTTTCAATTTCTTTAATAAATATAGAAATAGACAGGGTTTGAGGTAAAAACCTAAGCTCCATTTTATGCTAAATTTATTTATTTGTTATAAAGGAAAAATACGTACCAAAGTTGCATAATTAGAAAATCGTCCCCTCCTAGGAGAATCGCCTTTTTGGTGAGCTTACTTTCGGATTCAGCCCTAATCCTAGCTCTAATCCTGAGTGCTTCTAACTCTCCAGTCCTGGGCACCATTCGTTTTTCCACTCTAGGGAGTACGGGCATCTCCTAAGCTTCTCACTATTCCGTATTATTGAATACTCGTTAAAGCAGGTTAAGTTAGAGTATATGAATATGGCAAAGACATGAGGGCTATCTGCTTAGAGGAAAGGTGCTTTCGTGGAGAACTTTTTAAAGGAAACTGGCTCGCATTCACGATACACATGAGGATATCCACGAAAACAAACCATGCAACCAGCCCGCTCGCCAGAGTTTGAACCCAGGAAAGGCCGAACTACCAGTATTCATTCTTAATCACTCGGCCACTGCTGAGGACATTTGTCTGATTATTTACTATGTGTTTTGCCATTAGGCACTGCATGGAAAAAGAGGCATACCCCGTGGAAAAAAAATTGTAAGAGAAACTAGTTCGTATCTATGTTACACACGAGGAAAATCACGGAAATGCTCGTACAGCCAGCACATTCACATATACTTTGTAGAGTCATTGCGATTTTTTTGGAAGCAAGAGAAGTGAAAAATGTGCAACGCCTTCGCCGGGAATCGAACCTCGGATCTCTGGAATATGCGCCCAGCGTGCAGACCACCACGCCATGAAGGCATGCTAAGAAGGCGGGAGAAATGCCTTATATACTTCCCCTTTTAAAGGGCGGCTGGGCATTTAGGGAACCAAATCCTGTGTGTGGAGAAGCATCATCCAACACCATTTTAGTTCGAGCGCCGCTGTTGTAACATTAGGTAATTGGAAGCAGGAAAGATGAAAAACAAGCAACGCTTTCGCCGGGAATCGAACCGCGGACCTCTGTAATACGTGCCCAGCGTGCAGACCACCACACCTCGAAGGCATGGCAAGAAGGCGGGAGAAATACCTTATAACTTGACCCTCGGACGGAACTACTAGTGCTCAGCGGCTTTTGTTGCTCAGTCACGGCCATTGCATTAAAAATATGGGCTATTGCCGAAAGGAAATATTCTGAAAAGATTATACAGACGTGCTATTACGAGAGTATTCGTGCTACCTCTTTTGTTTTTCATACTTCCTATTTCATAAGTAATTTTAAGGTCTTACTTGCCTTAACGCTATTAAAATATCACGGAATTAGTAGCGAACTTTAAAATTTTATTCTGTAAGCCTTTCGTTCTGCAAGTGAGTGCATGGAATCGTCATAATTTGATCTGAGGTTTGATTTTCGGTTTCCCAGAATCGCAAGACTTGATAAACACTCCTGGCTCACCGATGATCGTAGATACTTTTTAATAATGTTTTAATTTGCTGAAACTTCTGAACAGGTTGAAGTGTTCGTGATTCGTCCTCAAACAATTCATCAGATTGCTTTTTGTGCTTTGGAATTCTTTCTTTGTCAGAATAGACTCTTGTATCCAATATTTAATAGGATTTTTCTCTCATTTTTTATAATTCCTCAGTTTTGATCACTTCTTTCGTTAACTACACAGAATGCGGAAGAGGAATTCCTTTTGAATTTCTATATTTACTCGATCTAATTCTGTAAAAATATTAGCTAAATTTTCAGGTTGATAGTAAATTCAAAATTTTTCACAGCGTGTACCAGATGTCCTACCTCGTGCTTTGAATTCTCATCGAGAGAAGTGTCTTTAATTTCTTTTAAATGTTTTATATTTCCGGTAAATTCATTAGAAGGACTTTCACAGCCACATATTTTTCCGACCATCTCGTCTGGCTGCTTCCTTTTAAGTTGTATTTTGTACATTGTTTTCATAATATACCATCGAGTAGAGCATCTGACAAAAAATCGAAGTATTTTCTGAGTAATTCCAAATAGTAGATGAACCACTTCCGAGCCCGAAGAAGCAGAATACACACCGATAAGATACGAGTAGTGAGCCAAACATGGCACAAATTCCTCCAGCTTATTTATTTCTATAATCCTAGATTGTTTTAGAAATGCCATCCATATTAGACCCGCTGTTGTAAGACTGACACCGACATTGTCCAATATTTAAACCATGTAGTGTCAATTAAGACACTAATTTTCTACAGTGCGTTCAAAAATACATTCTCCTATCTTTCCACCAACTTCTATAAAATCAATTAAATTGTTCTTTATCTCATATACATCACCACACGTTTTTACGTATTGAATCACCTGGTTCATTTTTTTCTGTATGTGAACATATAGAGTGCAATCGAGTATTATTGTGTAGTATTTGGCTTCTTTAATATCGTTTAAAATGCTACTTCAGACTCTTTTGCCTTTAAGTTAATAACTTTATTTGGAATTGCCTTTGATAAATATGATTCCTTTCTCTTTGTTAGGTGCTTTGAGAATAGTTGAATTATGTTTGGCAAGCGGAGAAATTAAATTCAGAAAATTTCCTTCGCTAGGTCGAGGACACTTTATGAACAGGCTACTTGGGATTTCATCAAACCCAAGAAAAGGACGACAGTTTGTTGAAAGATGCAGTACCGCATCCATTACTACATAGAATTCCTCTCCATTTTCTTTCCCTGTATGAATGAGTTGCTCAGTGTCGTGGTCGATGCCTTGGCACGATTTCATTTGTTGTACTCGAATTTTCTACTTAATCCTGTACCTCTGTAGATTACAGACGCTTCATGCTCAGTTAATCTTACTAAAACTTTTTTCCAATTAATGAATCCTGTAGTATGGTGTAGCGGCAGCACCATGTTTCTGATAAATCTTGCAGGGTGTACAAAAAATTGCATTCTTGTCTTTAGAATATGTAAACCAAAATCTTCTAAGATTTTCATTATTTACTAATGTTCTGTATTACATGTCAAATGTCTTCCATCACGTTCAATGAGACTGAGGTTTACGTTTTCTGGATGTTTACCGGCTAATAATACTGATTGACTGCTTAAGAAAGATTGTTGGTGATCGTTCAATATTTTTATGACCAGCCAACTGCATAGATCCAATAAATCATTTTTTAGTTTTTCGTCTTTCTGCTGCCAGCCCCCATCCAAATAAAGAGATCTTTAGATCATGGTTTCATGTCCTCCAGCTGTTTGTTTTATGTCGATGAAGAAGGTTGTTCTTTCAAATGCTGACCTGTAGATTGTTTGGGGATGATATATGCAATCATGTTTTGTCGTGCAAATTGCAAGAAATAATACCGTCTAGAATCTCAACAGAAGAGACCTGAAAACTAAAAAATAATCCAAAATGCTCTCCACTGTTCCGAGTGAAACTAAAGGTGAGCTTAAGATGCCGACTGGCTGCATAAAAATCTAAATGCCTTGCTTCATCTTGAAGACAAAATGACAGTGTCTTGTATACACTCGACGAATATTAATTTGAATTATTTCATTTCTCCAGGATGGCCCAAGGTTCATTTTTTGGGTTAGCTCTGAGAAAATAGTTACAATGCTTCTCCATTTCCCAGCATGAAAACCAGTTGCTATGGAAATCAGGCGAATTATTCAACAAGCTATAGTTCTATTTCTCATCTGAATACACCCCGGCAAGATAGGAAACGATAGAGGGACGCCAGACGTTTCTGATAGAGTCAGTCTGATTCTATCAGTGACGTCTGGAGTCTCTCTATTAGCCTCTTTCTGATCTTATATTTATAGTTGTAATCGGCTGTGCTTAACTTTATTTTAACTCATGTTCCTTTAAAAGGGTTCTTAGTATTTAATTAAAAATCTTCTTAAAGAGGTTTTTAAACTTGGCCTTAAAACTACTAACATTGTATTAAAATTAGAGAGCTGTTTTAGAGAACAGCATACCAAATACGATCCAGCGTTATATTTGAATTTGCCGCCCGGGGCAAGAACCCCGATTTGCCCCCACTAGATCAGGGACTGGTTGGATAGGTCTTTTTTAATAGTAATCCTTTACTGATCATCACGAAATTCTGTGGGAAGTGGTGGAGATTCTGTGGGACGAGTGGAAAGTTCCACGGGAGGAGGTTGAATAAAAGATTGTTTGGGCATAGGGTAGTTCTGCAGCCATTCAATCATCTCTTGTTCAACAATTTTTTGGAAATTCGTGGCAGGATACTCGGTACCGCGACCATTGACAGGTATATAATATTTTTCGTTCCGGCTCTGTACGATGAAGAGAGATTCGTAGATTAATTTATGCAACCAATCGCTAAAATAAGTTTCAATCTTTATCATAATGGTGTCCATAAATACGATTCATTTGCGGTAGAGTTAGAAAAGAGACATTGACATGATATTTAGCTCGTTTCATTATCAAGATTTGCATATCCAATGTAGAAATTTCATGAGCCGTAAAAACATTTTCATCCAAAAGATAAGTTTGCATCATAGCGTGGATAATTCCAACTAGATTGTAACCCACACATTTGAAAAATCGAATGTTTTCAAGTAAAATACACCTTGGATGATGTTAAACGGAATAATAAGATTTTTATACTTGAAAGGAATGAACATCGTTATCTGGGGCTTTATAGTGTGGGGAAAAAAAAATATCTTTCTCTCTCTCGCTCTCTCTCTATATATCTCATGAGAAGGAATTACATGACTACTAATTTTTTTGTATGAGTCTTTAGAAAAATGTTTCTTTGTTCTTGGACCGCAGTTCTTGAATCTACTTATGTGTTCTTCTTCTTCTTCTTCTTTTTTTTTTTTTTTGTTGTTGTTGTTGTTGTTATTGTTGTAAACAGAAATTGAAAAGGTGGAGAGCTGGTTGCGTTACGACTATTTAGCTGCGAGAGCTCCTGCAGAAAAGAGGTAAACATTTTTTTGTGTGTGTTCTATTGAAAAGATATTCATTTTTGAATGACTACGTTCCATTGAAAAGGTGATTTTTTTAAAGTTATTTTCTTTCCTTTACAGAACCATGCCGTTGCTTGATATATTCCGCATCAAATTCATTTCGAGCATAGAAGACTTACAAACGCTTTCCCACATTGAAAATTTAAAAGCGTTTTTTTATCAAGCATTGTGCTAAATTTATACCACATCTGCCTTCTAACAAAACGTGCATCTACTTTAAGACTTAAAGACGGAAACATCGCTACTTTAAGATAAAAACGTCGATACTCCTCACGGAAATTGAAAGAAATCTTCTCGGTAGTACAAAAACTAGAGATTGTAAACCTTATTCTTGGAGATGTATTTATTGATCGGGCTTTACGTCGATACAAATTGAACGGAAAGATACACATGGTCGAACCAGTTATCGATGAAATAATATTTTTTTTACAAAATGTTACTTCCCTTTCGGACTGAGAACCACTCGAGACGATGAAGTACATATCTATTGAACAACCTATGCCCCGCTGCTCTATTACCAATTATCGTCCTGTACTCCCGAATTAAAGAAAACTATCGTACTTCAGAGCCATAGACAAATGCAAATTTCAGCATTATACCATGAGACCTGTCGAGGATTATATAGTGCCCCCAAAAAACTCATTACCTTGTTTAACTGACACAAAAGAATATGTTTTTAATCGATCGATGCTCATCGACTCGTTGGAACGTTTGAAAAAATATTCAAATATCGCATTCCAGAAACCAACAAGTTATACGTCTTTTCTCGTCAAAGATATGGACGAAAATCCTACAACTCCCTATTTAGATGATATGATGTGATGGACTATAAGGTATTTCTCCCGTCTTCTTGGCATGCCTTCGTGGTGTGGTGGTCTGCACGCTGGGCATGTATTCCAGAAGTTCGCGGTTCGATCTCGGCGAAGGTGTTGCTCATTTTTCATCTTTCCTGCTTCCATAAAACACCTAATGTCTGTACAGGACTTGTCAGAAAATAAGGGAGGATGAAGAAATTAAATTTCAAAGGATTTTCGATGAGGAGGAGGAGAAGAAGGAGGAGGAATTGCATAAAGCGGGATTGATAGATTTTTTACAAGATAGGAAAAGAAAATGGGTATGATGATCAAAAATGAAGAGAAAGAAGTTGAAATTATCACTACTGATGATGATAATGATCCATCTTTAGAAAAAACTTCATTATCGTGGAAAGGATATGTCAATACATTACCGCTTTCAATACCTGTCAAGTCAGAAAATTTTCCTGTCGAGTCGGAAATTCATTCTGAAAAGTCCCTTTTGTAGATTCTTGCAGGAGAGATGATCAAGTCAGAAGATGATTTGATGGATGGAGTGTTATTCTGAAAAGCCCGTTTTGCCAACTCATCCAGGAGAGCAATTGATGGTCAAGACAGAAGATCATTTGATGTAGCTTCCTGTCGAGTCGGAAAAGCTTCTTTTGTAGACTCATCCAGGAGTGCCGTTTTCAATACCTGTTGAGTCAGAAAAGTCTTCAAGTCCAGAGGACCCTGTAAAGCCAGAACCTCCTTCTCATTTATTTGGACGTGTTGAAACTTTCACCGACCACCACATGATTTGCGCAATCGCGGAGCAAAATCTAAAACAGAACTTCTAACTGAACTTTGAAAACTCGTGATGGACGTTTGAGTGAAACATGTAATCCTTCTCTTCTGTGTTATATACGTTACGGTGAAACACCGAAATCTGGAGAATGTCGACTTTCACCGGTGAATGTCAACATTCACATAGTCTCTTGGTATGTCCGAAATATTTTCCAAATACTCTTATTTCTGACTTACACCGGTCAATGTCGACATTCACCACGTACTAATGGTGAATGTTGAACATATAACAATATTATATTTTCTTCTCCGTAATTCAGTCGCGAATAAACGCACTTGAGACTTGAAATAAGTACTTAAGAACATGAGAACCTAAAACACACAATGCATTCAAAATGAGAAAGGAAAATAATAGAAGTTAAAAACTTACTTAATTATACCGTACGTTCTAAATGAGAAAATAAAATAACAGTAATACAAAACTTACTAAATTATGTGATTCAAATCTTATTTATTGCAACAACTTAAAACTATTATGGCACTTTATGACCTCTCTTTTCAACTTTCACCAGAGCATATCTGTGATTGTCGACATGCACCGGTGAGGGTCCGAATATACAAGAATGTAGTGAAATATTCGGTCTTTCACCGACGTATTTGGTGAATGTTGATATTCTCCGGTGAAAGTCGACATTCTACAATTTCGGTCTTTAACGGTAACATATATATATCTTAGTTTAGTGATGTGATTGTAAATTAAATATCTTATTATCTTATAAGCCTCTCTTTTTGCCTGAGTAGTGCCTTTTGATGAATGTAATTAATAAAACATTCCCGGAGATACGCCTTTGGAAGGAGAAAGAAGATCGACTAAAAGGTAAGCCTTTTACCTTTATTTTCTAAGAATGATTATGCTGTTAATCATAGCATGAACATTACAGGACGATTTTATGGACTTAAATAGTTTAAGAGATTTAGATGAAAATCTCAGTGTAGAAGATTTATTAGTGCAGGGCTATTTGAAAAATTTGACGCCAAGTTAAGATCAAATGCTATGGAATTGTGTCTCAGAATTCTTATTACAATTGTAAAAATAATAAAACAAAAATGTAAATCTATAACTGAAATTATATGATATTAAAAAACTTATATATATATGCCAATTGTGGGAAACGTTTTTTAAAATTAACATCTTGAGAAAGAGAAAATGCTTTAAGATTAAGACTTGTAATTAATATAATGGTTTCTCGTAACGTCCGGAGAAATGTCTTTCAAATTAAAAGAGTATAATTATGATTCTTCCAAAATTCTTTCCAGATCAAAAGAGAGAGAGAAATTATTCGTCTTTCAAAGGGATATGTTATAGAGAATTCATTTAATCTTCCAAGATTGGTCTTTCAAAGAGGTATTATACAGAGTTCATTTATTTTCCCAAGATTTGCGTAATTCTTTTAGAGAGAGGCATTATAGAGAGTTCACTTATTTTCTCAAGTTTCAGATACAGAGTTTATCCAAGATTCGATTAACTTTTTTGCAGTTAAAAGAGATATATTATGGAAAGTTTTGTCCAAGGCCAAATTAAAATAAAATGACTATTCTTAAGAGAGATTTTTTTCAAGCTTCGATGTAACGCAAGCTCTTTAGAGAATTTTTTCCAATATGAATGGATTGCTTTGGCTCATTCAAAATAAAGATTTTTGTAATGTTCGAAGATTGTTTTTTTCTCGTCAATCATTCAAAATGAAAAGGTCCAAGGCTCATTTTGTTATAATCAAATTACGGATTTGAGCAATTTCTGAATGGGTACCGGTGTTCGAATACTTTTGTGACCGACTGTACATAAGATAATGAAGCCATGAAGGCTTGAGTACTTGGTGCCAATTAAATAACATGCATATAAACATAGGAAAGACTGCCTGCATAACTTTCTTACTGTGTCACAAGTCTTGACTTGAAGTTTTATATAATAATATCCTTGTTCCTCTATACTAAACTTTTAACTATATGGGAATCGTCTTAGATAGAAATGTGTCTTGGAATTAATGGGATGGAAGAACTAACATTAAGGATAAATAACTGTTCCATACTTTTAACTATGCGGGAATTGTCTTAGATAGAAATTTGTCTTTGAATCAATGGGTGGAGGAACTAACGTTAAGGATTGTAAGGTGTACTTTAATTTTATAACAGTTATTTTAAGTTTATGACACTTACCTATATCTTCTAGCTTCAGATTACAATTCCTTATTTAAATGAGTTTTTAGAATGGTGTTCAATGCAAATGAGAAGTAGAAAGTATTTAAGTTCCACTGACTTCGAAAGAGAGAGTTAAAATTCCTGAATAGCGCGAGTTGCCTTTGGCTACGTCTCTCTAAATTGTTACTACGTTCGGCAACGCGTATTCAAGAGGTCCGAGGTTCGCTTCCAAATAGCCTAATGTTTCTACAGTGGCCCTCGAGCAAAACAAGGCTGTAAATGATGATTCTCCACCACCAGGTTTTGCGCGATTGGATTCTCAAATTCCCAGTCGCTCTTTAAAAGGGGGAGGATATAACGTATTTCTCCCGCCTTCTTAGCGCGCCTTAGTGGTGTAGTGGTCAGCACACTCGGCACTATTCCAGAGGTCCGTGGTTCGATTCCTGGCGATGGCATTGCTCATTTTTCATTTCTCCTGCTTTAAAAAAATACCTAAAGTCTTTACAGGATAAATAATTGTTTCAACGTAATTAAACAACTAACAGGAGTAAGGTGGGGGTGTGGGACTTCACTTTACTTACAACTTACAAAATGCTTATAAAACCTGTTATGAAATATTCCAGCACTCAATTAACAACTGCCTCTGAGGATTTCGAGAACAAATTGGAACAAAAGCAAAACCAGATTCTTTGCACTGAAAAAAACAGCCATAACAGTTGCTCTGTTACATTGAACTGAACAACTGTGCATGTGCCATGAGATACAAATTTCCAATTCAAATTTTAGACAATATTCTTAGGCTTTCTCAGATGTCTCATATAAACTGCCGGCCATGAAGGCTTAAAACTCAGTAGGGTTTTGTTCAATTTACTTTGAAGGATAAACTCAAGGATTTTGAAATTTGACTGGTGCTCTAGTGAAGGTACAATAGTTGCGTTTTCTTTCGCATTGGAATATCATTGCTTGGCTGCCCACATGAGCAAGATTGGAATTTTCAATATTCTTAATTGTCTCTGTAATTCTGGCTTTATGGATAGTGATTCACTTCCTTCTTTGTCCTGCTCTAACAAAGAATTCTCTGTTTAAATATTATTGGGAAGCTTGATATGACATGAGACTTTCTTCACACTGTTTTAAACTTTTTTTTTTACTTAGTATTTTAAACTTTGGTAATTAAAATTCTGACTAGGCTACTGAATTCTAATTTTATGCTTATTAGTGTCTTATCATCTGAGGACAAATTTCCAAGGGTTTTCTTTTTAAGTATGTAGTTTAATAAAGTTAAATTCTGTAGAAATTTAACCCATAATATCCTAAAGTATGATTTCAACAAAGAAGGAATAAATAACGTTTTTATGTCTTGAGTATAATATCTGAATTTCAGTAACATATTGTTGCGTGCATACGGGTTCGTAATGGATTGAATGCACAAATGGATAAAAAGTTAATCAAATTTATTCTTATCCCAAGAAATAAAACAAAATGCTGAAACTTCTTCAGAGGTATTCGTACAATATCACAATATCTCACAGCAGTTATATTTTAAACTACTAAAACTTTAAATAGAACACAATCCAAAGCAAAGAAAGCGAATCCGATCTCACTTCTAATTCGCTACAATCAACAACAAAAACTAAGTAAACAACTGAACTGAGATGTTTTAATCCGGCTTTTATAAGCTTTTAAATCGTGCACGAGAAAATTCTGATAATTTCCATTTTCTCGATTTTTCTGGATAGCAAAAGAGTACAATTACGAGATATCTATATAATGTTAAATGCGCGTGCCCCTGTATTTTTACTTTTTCGGCGTAGCTTTCTCTTAAAACTCGTCGCGTGTAACATTGCACGGGGAAATGAACAATTTACTAAAAATAGAAAACTAAATACAAAAACCGTAATACTCCTCCCTTCCCAAGGACTGCTCGTCCTGGGCAATATAAACCTGGACAGGAAGCCAAATTTACAAATAAGGCATCAGTGCAACAATAAACATTACATTAAAATAACAAACAACATAAACAATAACTGCAATAAGTAACTTAAAACAAATCAAATACTCTCAAATACTAAATACAAAGCAATTACTAAATACAAATTTAGAAACAAAAAGGACCATGGTATTTTACTATTAAAATTATATACCCTACCTACTATGCCCATACTAAGGAGCTAACCTGTCTTAATGATTTTAGGTTTAGAGTTCGATGACTTACGGATCCGAAACACCACGACGTCCAGCCTGTTTAGGACTGTGTACCGACCATCCCAAAGTGAATGTAGTTTCGGACAGAGTCCTTTCCGTCGAGTCGGATTTCACAACCACACCTTGTCTCCTTGGTTGAATCGATGTCCAGTAACTCTGGTGTCGTATCGTGTATTCACCTTCTCCGTCACCAAGCTGACTCGCTCTCGTGCAAAATTGTGCATCACTTCAAACCGGGCATGGAGATCTTGGATTCTTCCTCGGGCGATGAAGGGGCATTCGGAAGGCGATCAAAAGGCAGACGAATGTCACGGCCGATGAGTATCTGGGATGCATAATAGCCGAAGTCTGGTTTTTCTTTTCCACCCTAGTATGATTTCAGCAGCTTTCTGAGAGCAGGGTCTTTCAGACAAGGCGTCGGCGTTTCCAGGTCAGAATCCGTTCTGATGGTGGATAGTTATGTCCTTTGATGCTGAAAGCAGTTTCTTGTTTTTGAAGTCCAAGGAAAAATTGTATTTCCTTAAAAAGTCCAGTCCCCAAAACGCTGAAATTTCCTTAGAGATATTGGTACAATATCACAATATCTCACAGTAGTTATATTTTAAACTACTAAAACTTTAAATAGAATGCAATTAAAAGCAGAGAAAGCTAATCCGATCTCACCGCGAATTCGCTACAATCAACAACAAGAACTAATAACTGAACTGAGATGTTTTAATCTGGCTTAAGCTTTTAATCGTGCACGAGAACATTCTAGTAATTTTCATTTTTTCGATTTTTCTGGATAGCAAAAGAGTACAATTATGAGATATTTATTTATCAAATGCGCGTGCTCCTGTATTTTTAGTTTTTCGGCGTGCCTTTCTCTTAAAATTCGTCGCGAGCAGCATTGTACGGGGAAATGAAAACATTTAATTACTGTTTTACTAAAAATAGCAAACTAAATACAAAAACCTTTATAAGATTCTGTACTGCGTACTTTTAAAGTACAGTTGAATTTGAAGAATCTTAAGAACTGGTAAGCGAATAATAACTTGAGTTCGTAAGACAATAATTAAGACTTGAAAAGGGTTAATAATAGTCGATAAATAAGGCCTCTAAACTACCTTGTTTAAGATTTTAAAGTCCAAAAACTTCCTAACGTTAAATGCAACACTTCTAACTCTTTGCATTACTTAGATTTCACTTTAAACTTTTGTTTTTAGGGCCAACTTTACAGCAATTCTAAAGCTAGACTAAAACTAGAAATTGACAAAATTTCACAAATTTTTAATTGGAGTAAACAATCATCAGTTTCTTCTTTCATTTAATTGCAATTATTATTCTTGGTCCTTCCAATTTATCTAGAAGGAAAAAAACACTAGTACTGTCTTTTACGAAAATTTCCATATTTCTTACAATTACTTCTTTACTGCATCATTTGGCCCTCATACAACTTTCATTCATACTTAAACTTCTCTTTCCCAAATGCTCTCCGGAACTTGTTCTTTATGTACTTAGAGGTACTCATGTTATGTCACCGCGAACAAAAACTGCTGCAAATCAACGTCTGACATTGAAATATACAAATTTGACATAGTAGACCTCAAAAGACTTCCTATACAAAAACACTTTCCTAATGTACTAAGCGAGAGCTTAAATTTAACTTTAAAGTGTTAGCTGGAGAGCCTAACATTAAACACATATATATATTCTAAAACATTCACAGATTCATTTGTACGTTGGCCACAATTTGTCTTTTGTACAAGTTTAAATTTACGACACTTTAACATAGACATTTAACATTTCTACTTTAAACATAAACATTTTCAAATATTTAGACATCACTTTTAAATTCACTTTACATCAAAAGTCATAGTTGCTTAATTACAATTTACCATCTTTTCAAGAAGTCTTAACTGTAACTTAACAGATTTCACTATTCAAAGAGTCTTTCCGACTAAAAGAGGTAACAGTGGCAAAGATGGTCTATGGATTGTAACCCTGGAGGGCGCTGTGATCACGTATGATGGAGGCAGGATTTTAGAAGAGCTCCTAAATTTTCAAAGGTTTTTTTTTTCAGAAAATGTTCATTTATTTAAGAAACATTTTCGCGAATATCCTCTACATTGTCTCGTTCTCAAAACCGAAAGTTCTCCTGTACCTAAAGTTCTTATCTTCCTTGCAATCTTTTACAACACCAAGACGGAACATCCAGATAAGTAGAACTTCTTTTCTCTAAGCTAAATCAAATATCTGTCACTAAAGTACCTTTAAATTCATTTATTTATTATGATCATTATTATTATGCTCATTTTATTATGTTCTGGCATTAAATACTTAGTAATTGCTTTAAATCATGTGGTACTTTTTTGTTTTTGTTTTTTGGTTACCATCTCGTAGGGACGCTATCCTTATCAGTAGCCCTTATCAGTAGTGTAGTCTGTCAGCGCTCCCCATTGGGGCCCCTTTGAGGAATTTCTCGAGAGGGGAAAAACACGATCTTGGGCCTCAATGAATCTATAGATTTGTAATTTTTGCTCCTTTAATCTATATTTCCTATCTATTTAAATTAATTAAATTTTTCCTATCCTATCTATCTGATGGTGTTTTCAGAGTATATGAATATGTTGGAAACAGCAATAGATGATGCTACTTTAGTTAATGTATAATTTTGCATGATATTATATGCATCTTGATCTTATGTGTCTTCTGTTACTGTGCCTCAAGGTAGAGGCTAACATATTGTTTCCCATGTTAAAAAATAAAAATTTAATTAAAAAATTTTTAAATTTTAGTTTCCCTGTTATAGCAAAAGTTAGCTTCTAAACTAGGCTTATACTGTTATGTGACTGGACCCCCAATATTTATATTTTATTATAATTTCCCCCATCTTCACATCTATTCAGCTTAACAAAACACACTTATTACACACACCTGGAAGACTCTATTTAATGTAAATGATAACAACTTCCTTTGACTACACTCATGGACAAAATCGTGGTGTTTTTTTTTTGACAAAATTCTCTTACTTCCTTTCCTTTTCTTTCTATTTTTTAAAATTATAAATATGATTTTTTTTCCTCTTATTACTTTTGGGCCATTTATTTTTTACTTCATTTTGTCCCATCTTTTCTTCCATACTTTATTTTGTCCCATCTTTCGAACTCGTATAAAATATACGAAGTTCCTTTTTTCTCTTCTCTGAAATACGAAATTGTCCCCCTTTCTATATACCTTTCCTTCGCACCTATGCTTGATTTTTCGCCCATCGGTGCAGAAAGACTTAGCGGGTGCAACAAAAGACATCTGTCTACTTTGTCTGTCTGTCCGTCTGACTAAAAGAGACTGGCGCTGCGATCACGAAAGCTGGAGGCAGTGTCTAAACATAGCTCCGAAATTTTTAAATAAGTTTCTCAGTAAATGTTTTCAACTCTTTAAAAATGTTTAATGCACCTTTTCTCTGCAATGCCTCATCCATCAAATTGAAAAAGGAAACTTCGCTTCTTCGTATATCTTCTTCGCTGTTCACTATCAACAGGAGAAATGCAAAAGAAACCCTCACACGGAATATTCAGATAAGTAACATTCTGTTCTTTATACAGTATCTTATCACAAAAGTGCCACTAAATTTCTTTATTTATTATTTTCATAAGATTCTAACGTTATATAATAGTTAGTAATTAGTAGCAAGTCATGTGGTTCTTTTTTTCGTAACTATTCCGAAGAGACGCTATATTCCTATCAGTAGTCCGTTCTTATCAGCGATTCACACCCTTCGGAGGCTCCGCCTTTTCGTTCTTTGGAATTTCTTGAGAAGAAAAAATGGGGATCTCCTGAAAATCGATGAAAATAGATTGTGATTTTTATAACTAAGATACCCGACTTTTTTCAGATCTCAAACTTAGAATTATGAGCAAATATAAATACAGTGTGACGGAATTTGTTATATTTGTATTATAATAAGTTACTACGGTTAAATTAATAAATAAATTTTATATTTAACTGATATTTAAGAAAGATAAACTCTATAATTTATTTATTTATTTTTGCTGATATGCTCTCACACTGTGTATGGATTTATGATTTTGTCAATCACTGTTTTTTTGAAATATACAAGAATTTTTTGGGAACGGTAGTAGTTAATATTACTTTAGTTAAAATAATATGTACATCTCTGTGATGACATGTGTCTTTTGTAGTTAGGTCTCAAGATAAAGGCATACATATTGCCATGTAAGAACGATTTTTTTTTAAATTTAGCTAAAGTTTTCTTCTTTAGACACTAATTTTTGCAAATGAACACAGCTTCCTCCCCTTTTGTCTACACTCATGGACTCAATCGTGTTGTGGGAAATTTTCTACTTTCTTTCCTTTTCTTTCTATAAGGTTCTTTTTTTCCCCTTTATTACATTTGGGCCATTTTTTTTTAAATTTTATTTTGTCCCATTTTTTCATCCTGGCTTTTCGAACTCGTATAAAATGTACGAAGTTCTTTTTTGCTCTCCTCTGAAATACGAAATTGCCCTTTCCTTTGCACCTAAGCTTGATTTTTCGCCCATCGGAGCAGAAAGACTTAGGTGCAAAACAAGACATCTGTCTAACTTGTCTGTCTGTCTGTCCGACTAAAAGATATGTTGCTACCACGGAGTATAAAGCCAGGAGCTTTTCTGGGTTTTAAGGAGCTAATATAATCGGCAACAGCTTAGGCGTGGGAAGGAATGTAATGTTCAAAGGACCTGGGATTTTTAGGAAGGTATTAACAGTATCATTAACTTTGGAGATATGATTGTTGTCGTAGGGGGTAGTATTGGGAGTAAATGTTTCTTCTAGTATATTGTAATATCTTGTTATTTAATAAATAAATATAATTATTGTTGAAGTGGCAACGCCATATTTGTATCAAACCGTTACTCAGCAACGTGAGATATTGTTTTAAAAAGAGATTTTGTATTCTGTCGATTTTACCAGCTAGGAGTAGTATAAAAATTTTGCCACTTAAGAATTGTATAAAATTTGTCTATCACCGTGAACTAGAAATAAAATTTATGTTCTACTAAGAAGATTGTCTGTTTTGTAAATTACTGCAAAATACATTACAGTCTTAATTAATTGGAGGTTCCACCGAGATACTGGAAATTAGGAGTGCAATTATCAGTTTTGATGGTGCTGGTCTCCTAATCCCAGAAATTTGCTGAATTTTTTAGAACAAGTTTGCTAATACCAATTGCCGAGTTTGTTTATTTCAAGGAGAAATGGATGTAAGAAGTCTGCTGTTTTAAAGCCAGATTTGAAGCGGATCATTAAGGTTATTTTCTGAGCTTCTATAACTTGCGTCCGAGAAAAAATTGTCAAAAACAGGATACTGGTGATCTCTGAAGATAAGATTAACGTTTGGTTTTCTTAAAAAAGCTTTGGTAAAAGCGCAGAATAGGCTGCATCAACAAAGTTCAGTATGAGGAGCTGCGTGACGTCATTAAATGGGTGGGACTAAGCTTATGACGTCACAATGTAGTCTCGCATTTACACTACGTGTACTTTCTATTTTCTCTTAAAAATAACAATAATAAATTGTTTATTATTGTAAATTAATATCAAATTCTTTACTTTTAATTTACATTTATAACATTTAAGTTTAGGCGTTACTGATAATAAGTATAATAAATCGTTTATAAAATTACCATGATACAGTGAGCGAATTCTACCAATTATTAAAACGATAAACAACGTCGCAGTCTCTAATAGTTGTAGAGCTTCAATATTAAATTATTATTTTTTTTATTAATTTTTTTTATTTATACAAATAAACTATTTTTTCTTAAATTTAAATTAATATTGTGGAACATTTCAATTTTATCATTTTTACAAATTACCTTCTTGCTACGTAACGACATAACTCCTTACATACCAATAATTAGACAATTTTCATTATTTCTAAAAATTTTAAACTTTACGTTAATAAAAAAAGAATATTTTTTATTGCATATGAACATCATTACACAGCTTTCATATCAGTTTCTAAAATTCCTAAATCACGCTATATTCTGTGCAGGCATGCTAGAATTCTACGCATTAATAAATAAAAAAATCTAATTTCTCAGAATGAAAGAAAATAATATAATAAAATAAATACTACAAACTTGGAACACTAAGCAATGCTTCACAGACGCACACACACACATATTATTTGCAATTACGATACCAAACACTACGTATTAAAATATGAGGTAAACGTTACTTCAAGCGTTAAAGTTTACAGTTTTGCTACTGTTGAGTCGATCATCGGACTATCCATATATATCGTAAATCGGAAAGCGTTATAAACATATAAAAAAACAAAAAATTAAAAATACAATTTAAATGAAAAATTATGTCTTAAATATAATTCACAATTAAAACAACAATACAAATTTAAAATACACAGACGATATGTTAAACATTGCACATAAATAAAGTCACATTACTCCTCGACATCACGCACAACCTCGTTTTCCCTTTTACACAACGATCAGTATTCGCTCCAAAAACATTAAAGAATTCCAAAAACTCGGTGTCCTTGTGCTCATTTATCTATTTTCACTTAAAGAAAAATCAGACAATTGCTCAAACTCGGCATTGCGCACCACATTGGCTTTGCCCATGTGCACATCGATCTATTTTCACTTAAAAAAACATTCCAGAGTTGCACAAACTCGGCATTGCGCACCACATTGGATTTGCCCATGTGCACATCGACCTATTTTCACTTAAAAAAAATCCCAGAATTGCACAAACTCGGCATCGCGCACCACATTGGCTTTTCCCATGTGCACATCGATCTATTTTCACTTAAAAAAACATCCCAGAGTTGCACAAACTCGGCATTGCGCACCACATTGGATTTGCCCATGTGCACATCGACCTATTTTCACTTAAAAAAACATCCCAGAATTGCACAAACTCGGCATTGCGCACCACATTTCTGGATCTTTAAAACTCAAGCTATGATTGACTTTCAGGTGTGCATACCCTTCGAACTCGAGACAGTCGTACGCTTTCCAACAATCGGATATAATAATCGATCCTGGTAGAACATTCTCTTTAATGATTTCTAGCAATGTTTCGGCACCTCTGTTTTCAACAACTCTAAAGACGCATTTATCTGTTCCTCTCTCAACCAAGCCAAAAACCCATTTTCCTTCGACTCTTTTCCCTCTATGATACTTTTGCTTGCCAAACTTGCTTTCGTCGATTTCGACAATGACACCTTCCCCACCCAACTTAACATTCTCCTTCAAACATAACTCCATGCATACTTCTCTACAAAAACTTTTCCAATCTGTCACCGTATTTTTAGCAATACGTAATTCCGTTCGTATAAAATCATTTCCGCACTTACCCAACCACATATAGGTAACTCGCAAAACATCACAAATGCTCAATTTACTCTTCGCAAACCAGGAGTTCTTTCGAATTGATCTTGAAATTCGATGCCTACATTCGCCTCCAGTAACTCTGCACATCCACTCAAAACCGTCTATACGGTTTTTTCGCTCTACTATTTTCATATTTGTTCCACAAATCGGGCACTTATACGATATTGCAATCAAACCTTTCTCCATACACCACTCAATAACACATTTTTTATCTCTTCGCTCCAACTGATAAAAGAAATCCAGATTCAAATACTCATCCATTCTGCAGTAAGCACCGAATTAAACACACTCATGAATAATCAAAACATTCGAATTCTTTTCTGTATTTTCAGAAGTTACGGTTATAATTTTTAATTCATGCATTCAATATTTTCAATCGTTTGCTAATGATCGTTTTCAATCGTTTGGTATCTTAATAATACATTTGTGAGAGATAATTCGTTGCGTTAAATGCTAACAATACCACACAACACACAAAAGTAGATTTACAATTTAAAAAATCTCGCACAGAACATTATAAACTTACTATTTCAACTCAGTTAAAATATAATATAAGTTTTCTTTAAATACGAAGCTATAGCATACTTATAACTTGTTTTGAAGAAGAGGCGTAACCAATATTACGTCATAAAAAGGCGTGTCCAAGCATAAGAGAAGTAAACACAGCATCGACTGATGCAGCCTATTCTGCGATTTAGCCAAAGCTTTTATTGAATTTTAATACTTTGTTTCAGAATTATAGTATATCGTGTAAGATTTTGTTTAAAATAACTGACACTAAGAATATTCAGCTTAAATTTATAATTGATATTTGTGGTAAAGAAGTATTTTAAAATTATTATTTATGCTTTACTTCTATTTGTATTGAATTTTTATGTTGATAATTGATATGTGGAAGCCATCCCGGCGTTTATATATATATATATATATATATATAAAAAAAAAAAAAAAAAAGAGGGAACTGCTAGCTGAATTTTGAATTTGTTGCCAAGCAGGCGCGTGGAAAATAAGTAGCAACGTCAAACTGACGTAGTGTGATTTGATTATACTGCAGAATTGGCAAAAAGTTTTTTTTCTTAGTTCTCGCCATCCAGGCGTGTGATAGATAGTAACGTCATCCCGACGTATTACAGATTGTATATTCTAAAAGTTGTATTGCCAAACTGGCAAAAATTGTTTTTATTATCGCCAACCAGACGTGGAGATAGATAATAAAGTCGTCAAACTGACGTGGGTAAAATTCCATTGTATTGCCTAACTGGCAAAGGTGTTTATATAGTTATAGCTAACGAGGCTTGTGAATAGTGAGTTAAAACGTCAACCCGACGTAGTATTAAATTATTTTGTGCCAACCTGGCAAAGTTGTTTAAATAATTCTCTCCAATTGGTTAGTGTGAATTTCGTATTCGAGAAATTAAATCTCGCCAGAAATTATATATTTTTAATACAAGTACGAGCTTTTAGATTGAATTTCAAAAGGAAGCCTATTAAAAGTAACTTGTGTCAACATGTCATTCTTAGCTAGGAGTAAAAAAACAGGATTTAAAAGTACTAGCAGAAGAGTTAGGTTTAACCGTGAAACCTGAATTTAAGATTGCTCAATTGCATAAACTGATTACTGAAAGTCCCGATTATGATGAGGAGTTTACTCGAGAACTACTGGCTGCAATTAGAGAAGAAAGGGAACGAAAAGAAGAATGTGAAAGAAAAGAAAGAGAAAGAGAAAAGGAACGTGAAAGAGAAGAAAGAGAAAAAGAACGCGAAAGAGAAGAAAGAGAAAGAAGAGAAGAACGCGAAAGGGAAGAAAGAGAAAAAGAACGCGAAAGAGAAGAAAGAGAAAAGGAACGCGAAAGAGAAGAAAGAGAAAAGGAACGCGAAAGAGAAGAAAGAGAAAGAAGAGAAGAACGCGAAAGAGAAGAAAGGGAAAGAAAAGAAGAGCGTGAAAGAGAAGAGCGAATTAGAGCCTTTGAGCTACAGAAACTTCAGCTGGAAGCAATGGCTGCCACAGCACAGCCGGCAGAAACTACGCAATTACCTGAGCAGCCTTTAAAAATCAGAATTCACGATGTCATGCCACGTTTCAACCCTAAAGAAGATGAAATAAGTTTATTCCTGGTGTTATTTGAGCGTCAAGCTAAAATAATGAATATACCTGCTGAAAATCAAGTGACTCAACTTATTTCATTACTGCCTCCAGACATTGTTCAGCTTATTGCTAGAGAACCAGAAGAGGAAGCGAAAAAGTATGAATATGTAAAAACTTTACTGTTACAACGATTTAAATTGACTGCGGAAAAATTTCGACAACTATTTAATAAACACCAAAAATCTACTGAAAGTACTTGGTATGATTTCTACTATGAATTAAAGAATTATTTAGAAGGATGGCTTAACGGATTAAACATTAAAACTTTTGAACAGCTAAAAGATCTCATGCTGGTTGATCAAATAAAAAAGCGTACCTCTCCTGATTTCAAAGAACATTTTATGGATCAATGGACAACCATCATTTCACCTACTGAAATAGTTAAGAAAATTGAAGATTTTGAAGATGTGAGGAAAACAATAAAACCGAAATTTTCTGTCAATCAGACTGAGAAAATTAACAAAGGATCATTTAAACCGCGTTATGATAATTTTGTGAAAAAAATAGAGCATCCGCCTCATTTTAAGCATTCTGATAGATGGGATGATTCAAAATACAAGAAAGATCATCAGCAAAGGAATCAGTTCCAAAACAAAAACCAAGAAAATTTATATGACAAAAGATATCGACCACGTTGTTTCGAGTGTGGATCATATGAACATTTTAAGCCTCAGTGTCCTCGCTTAAAACCAAATGAAAAGGTAAATTGCGTATCTTCAAATGATGATTTGTTAGAGACATATACAATTAATGGTTTAGTGAATGGGTATGAAATGCCTATTCTTCGAGACACAGGAGCCACTGTTGATGTTATTTCTCGGAAATACATAGATAACGCAAAAATGACTGGAGAACATGTCTGGGTACAATATCTTTTAAATGACCATTTAGTATGTCTACCGTTAGCGGAAGTTGAAATTAATTGCGAGCTTGGTAATATAAAGAAGACAAAGGCAGCTGTTGTTACAAATGATCCCGGAAGATATGTATTGGGTAACAAAACTGCACAATTGTTCAAAAATAAATCATTCTTAAATTTAGAAAAAATAAATGCGGTTTTGACACGATCTCAAGTAAAAAGATCTCATGAAGATGACCGAAGCAGAGAAATTGAAATGGAGAAACTAGAAGAAGTGAAGTTTATTGAAACTGACGAAGATATTTTACCGCAAGCTGATGAGGAAGACAAGGAAATTAAGAAAGTGATTAATGTTAATTCAAAGGAATTAATTGAATCTCAGCATCAAAGCAGAGATCTAACGTCATTACTTAAGGAAGCTAAAAATGAAAATTCCAGCAAGACAAATGATTTCAAAGTAAAAGAAAACGGATTGTTGGTGAAAAGGAAAATGGATAAAAACGGAAATGAAAGGGAATTAATTGTTATTCCTGAAAAATCAAATGCAGAACTACACTGCTTTAATGCAGAACCAAACAAATAATAGTGCTAAAACTCAGAATAATTTGGTCAATACGCACCCTCCTAAGAGTCAAGCCTCTGTCAATGCTTCAGAGAAATCTGACAAACAGTCTAAGCGTTCATGTCTTCATGAGAAAACTGAAGTTATTTATATGGAAGTTGACTCGCCTTATTTACCTGCTGATTCATCTTCTGTAGATAGTGTGTGTGATTATTCCTCTACAAGTTCCCCAGTTCCTTCTTCTCCAAAAAGCAAAGACGTGTTTGACAGTTTGTTAACAGCAGATCAAAGAAATTCTTATAAAAGAACTCATGAAGGTGCTTCTAAAGCTGAGAAATTAAAAATACATTCAGAATATAAGCTCGCGTCAGAAAACTTAGCAAAGAGGCATAAATATGATAAAGGATACTCAAAGTTGCCACATTCAATGAGAATGCAAGTAACAGATAAGAACAAAGGTTCATCTCGCAACAAGCAAAAACTATCTGAAAAGAAAGAACTGACAAAATTAAACGATTCTCAGTCAAAAGCTCTAGATGAATTGCCAAGTTCTGGAGTTGATATACAAGTCAAGGAGAAGTTTTCAAACAGACAAGATCGAGTTGTTGAAGTAGTAAAACTGCCGCAAAAGCCTCTATTACACTCACCTGATTTCAATAAGGAGTTCGTTTTGCAAATTGATGTTTCAGACTCTGGTATGGGTGTCATTGTAACTCAAAACGGTGAACGAGACAATGAACATCCAATATTATACCTCAGTAAGAAGTTTACAGAAACTGAAAAAAAGTACTCTACCACAGAAAAGGAATGCGCCGCCATAATATTTGCTGTAAAGAAACTTCAATGTTATTTAGACGAGCATACTAAATTCCTCATCATGACCGATCATAATCCCTTAGTTTGGCTCAAAAATAATGTGAGTCTAAATCCACGACTTATGAGATGGGCACTAGTACTACAACCCTACAATTACACGATCGTTCATCGAAGTGGTAAAAACCATAAAAATGTAGACGCATTAAGTCGTTTTCCCTGGCCTGATTAAAAAATTTGTTTCCCTATAAACAAAGATATAGATAAAAAAATATTTTGTTTCTTCCTCTCTTCTTCAGTGTATGTTATTATGTTATTTCTTGTTTAATTCTCCTTTAAATGCTTGTATTTTAATTCTGTGTTGTGCTGATATTATTGTTTTAAAAACTGTAAACTTTAATTTATAAAAATATAAATTAAAGTTTATCTGGAGGGGGGAGAGGTTGTAATATCTTGTTATTTAATAAATAAATATAATTATTGTTGCAGTGGCAACGCCATATTTGTATCAAACCGTTACTCAGCAACGTGAGATATTGTTTTAAAAAGAGATTTTGTATTCTGTCGATTTTACCAGCTAGGAGTAGTATAAAAATTTTGCCACTTAAGAATTGTATAAAATTTGTCTATCACCGTGAACTAGAAATAAAATTTATGTTCTACTAAGAAGATTGTCTGTTTTGTAAATTACTGCAAAATACATTACAATATCTGCAAACGTGTTAGCTTTATCTGCGTCTGAATAAATCATTCCGTTGGTACCATGAAGTGGCGGAATTTGCTTGAAGGGTTTCTTAGATTTTTTTTGCAATGTCAAAAAGAGAATTATCTTTAGTTGGGAGAGAGTCGAGGAAGTTTCGCCAGCTTTTCGTCTTGAAGTCCTTTTTGATGTCACGTTGAAGAGCGATTAGTTGCGTTTGGAGCCTTGGGTCTCTTGTACTTTGCCAGTTTTGCCTAATACGATTTTTGTATTTGATTTTCTGTCTTATGCTGGCTGAAAGAGGAAGAAAAGGATGGGAACTGATGAATTTATTGGTAGAGAAATTGATAGCATGTTTAATATAGATGGTAAACTTCTGGATTTCAGAGTCAATTTCGTCTTCATTGATAATTTTGGGATTTCCAGGAGTGGTATCTGAAATGATTTTTGTGAATTTTTTCCATTCTGTATCGCCAATTCTCCTGCCCAGTGAAGGTAAGTAACTATTTATTCTGATTTAAAAAAGAATAGGATTATGGTCAGACGAGAGAGCTGGAATAACAGAAATTTGGCAATTATAGTCGAGGATGTTAGATAGATAAAAGTCAATAATAGAATAACTATTATAGCTGTAATGCGTAGGTTCATCAGAGGCATGAATGGTATAATTTTTATTTTGAATTATGCCAAAAATTTCTCGTCCTTTTCTATTGCTTTTTTGCTTGATTCCAGCATTGATGCTTAGTGTTAAAATCTCCTCCAATTAAAGCAGGAGAGTTAAAATCCAGTAGTTGTTCAATTTCAGAAATGATTGGACTATTGTTAGGAGGTATATAGATATTGGAGATAATGAATTTTTGTGCTCAATTTGAATTTCAATAGTATTACTTTAAAAAGAGGTAGAAAAATGTTGTTTGAGTTGATGTTGGATGCTCCTTTTAACAAAAGTTATAATTCAACCTCCGCGCCCGGTTTCTCGATCCGTACAGTCGGCCACAAAAGTATTCGAACACCGGTACCCATTCAGAAAATTTACTTTTCCGTTGAGAAACAAAATTGTCTCCAGAGTCTATCTTGGTTCGATAGACAAAAAAAAAAAAAAAAAAAAAGGATGGCTCATGTCCAAAATTGGCTAGGTGCATGAAACAAAATACAACATGACCTATCTGGGTGAGATGGGAAACAAAATGGCTGCTCACGTAATCCATTATTGCGCTCATAGAAAACGCAAAGTGTGGCTGTGGCTCGTCTCGGTTCGCGAAGAGTGAAAACCCAAAACGGTCTGCAGTGTCTATCTTTGTTGAATGAGAAAACAAAAGGATGGCTCATGTCCAGTTTATTTAGGTGTGGGAAAAAATATAACGTGACCTATCTGGATGAGATGTCTCCAGCGATCCAGTATAGACTTTTTCCCCATCTGCAATAGATGACATCTATAAACAATTTCATTGAAATCTCCTCGAAATATAAGAAACAGCTAGCTCGTGAAATTGTAAAGTATTCCCAAAAAACTGCACTTCTTGAAGAAGGAAAAACACCCTAGCTGCAGATGAGGTAGAGAGAGAAAAAAGCATGTTGCACCATGGAGAGCCCGCACGGTTCTGAACAGAAAACGTGGAATGCTTTTATAGAAAAGAGTTGAAAGTGAAAGTAAAGAAAGTAAAAGCCGATTGGAAATTTTTCAATTAGTTACCGACTGGGAAAAAATTTTCAGAGCTCAGAAAAAAAATTCTGAGATGTAAAAAAAAAAAAAAAAAAAAACTTTTTGTTAATTTTTATCATGTCTTCTAGACATTTTATCATGTCTTCTAGACATGATAAAAATTAACCCTACCCCCTTTTGTGTGGGAATGTTGTCTCACTGTTTCTAAAAATAGACCATGACTCATTCTAGGAATTATATGTTTTAAAAAGGACGAGTTTAAAGTTTATAAGATAAGATAAGTTTTTAAAAAGGATATGTTTTAAAAAGTATTTGGGTTTCTCCATTCCAAAGTAAACAAAGTGAAGACATCAAATTAATAGAAAAAAAAGGAAGAGTTTTTTTTTTTTTTTTTTTTTTTAATAGCTCTGGAAATATTTTTCCAATTCAACAGCCAAGAAATATTTCCAGCCAATACAATTTCATTTTTACTTTCACTTTCAATTCATTTCTTATATCTATAAGAACATTTCATGTTTCTGTTCAGATCAGTGTGGGTTGTTCAAGATGCAGCATCTCTACTCCATCCCACAACCAGGAAAAAAAGATGTTCTTTCATGAGGAATTTTTTTGGCTTTCGAAAACAATGATGACATGATGATTGTAATACATTTGTGTTCTCATGTCCCATGATTGAACACAGAATTATTTCCAGAACTCTGAGAATTTTTCCTAGTTTGCTCGATGAACCAAATTTCGTATATTTATTTTTTAAACCACTCGAATTTCGACTTCCCATCCGTGTGTGCTGTGCATTCAACCTGGAGACACATTCCCTGAGCTCTAAGAAAATGTTTCCCAGCCCACTCAATCGCTGAAATGGATTAAAAAAAATTCTTTCATACATTTTTAAAGCTCAAGAGTGTTAGCTGTCATGGAAAGAACCTTTTTTTTCCCTGAGCTCTAAGAAAATGTTTCCCAGCAGACTCAATCGCTGAAATGGATTAAAAATAAATTCTTTCATACATTTTTAAAGCTTAAGCGTGTTAGTTCTCATGGAAAGAGCCTTTTTTTCCCCTGAGCTCTAAGAAAATGTTTCCCAGTCCACTCAATCGCTGAAATGGATTAAAAATAAATTTTCTTTCATACATTTTTAAATCTCAAGCGTGTTAGCTGTCATGGAAAGGGCCTTTTTTTCCCCTGAGCTCTAAGAAAATGTTTCCCAGCAGACTCAATCGCTGAAATGGATTAAAAATAAATTCATTCATACATTTTTTAAACCTCAAGAGTGTTAGCTGTCATGGAAAGGGTCTCTTTTTCTCCAGCCCACTGAATCGCTGAAATGGATTAAAAATAACTTCTTTCATACATTTTTAAAGCTCAAGCGTGTTAGCTGTCATAGAGCTGCAGATGCGGTAGAGAGAGAACAAGCATGTTGCACCATGGAGAGCCCACACGGTTCTGAACAGAAAACGTGGATTACTTTTATAGAAAAGAGTTGAAAGTGAAAGTAAAAGCCGATTGGAAAGTTTTCACTTGGTTGCCGACTGGGAAAAAATTTTCAGAGCTCAGAAAAAAAAATCTGAGATGTAAAAAAAAAAAAAAAAAAAAAAAAAAAACTTTTCGTTAATTTTTATCATGTCTTCTAGACATGATAAAAATTAACCCTACCCCCCGTTTTGTGTGAGAATGTTTTCTCCCTGTTTCTAAAAATAGACCATGACTCATTCTAGGACATTCCAAAGTAAACAAAGTGAAGACATCAAATTAATAGAAAAAAAGAAAGAGGGTTCTTTTTTTTTTTTTTTTTTTTTTTTTTTTAAGCTTTGGAAATATTTTTGCCATTCAACAGCCAAGAAATATTTCCAGCCAATACAATTTCATTTTTACTTTCACTTTCAATTCGTTTCTTATATCTATAAAAACATTTCATATTTCAGTTCAGATCAGTGTGGGTTGTTCAAGATGCAACATCTCTACTCCATCCCACAACCACGAAAAAAAGATGTTCTTTCATGAGGAATTTTTTTGGCTTTCGAAAACAATGATGACATGATGATTGTAATACATTTGTGTTCTCATGTCCCATGATTGAACACAGAATTATTTCCAGAACTCTGAGAATTTTTCCTAGTTTGCTCGATGAACCAAATTTCGTATATTTATTTTTTAAACCACTCGAATTTCGACTTCCCATCCGTGTGTGCTGTGCATTCAACCTGGAGACACATTCCCTGAGCTCTAAGAAAATGTTTCCCAGCCCACTCAATCGCTGAAATGGATTAAAAACAAATTGTTTCATACATTTTTAAAGCTCAAGCGTGTTAGCTGTCATGGAAAGAACCTTTTTTTTGCCTGAGGTCTAAGAAAATGTTTCCCAGCAGACTCAATCGCTGAAATGGATTAAAAATAAATTCGTTCCTATATTTTTAAAGCTCAAGCATGTTAGCTCTCATGAAAAGGGCCTTTTTTTCCCCAGCCCACTCAATAGCTGAAATGAATTAAAAACAAATTCTTTCATACATTTTTAAACCTCAAGAGTGTTAGCTGTCATGGAAAGAGCCTTTTTTCCCCCTGAGCTCTAAGAAAATGTTTCCCAGCAGACTCAATCGCTGAAATGGATTAAAAATAAATTCTTTCATACATTTTTAAAGCTCAAGCGTGTTAGCTGTCATGGAAAGGGCCTTTTTTTCCCCAGCCCACTCAATCGCTGAAATGGATTAAAAATAACTTCTTTTATACATTTTTAAAGCTCAAGCGTGTTAGCTGTCATAGAAACTGAAATTTATGTCATGGTTTGTGTCTCACACGTCGTCAACGGTATGGTTTGAGGTGAAAATTGAAAACCCGGTATGAAAAATCTCTTTAAGTTCACTTTAGAAGAAGCTGTGGGATAGAGAGATTTCGTCATGGAAAAATGTCTTTCAATGTCTTTCAATATCCGTCATGGAAAAATGTCTTTCAATGTCCGTCATGGAAAAATGTCTTTCAATATCATGACATCTCCTTTCAAATAGGATTGAAGGATTTTTCTTAAACTATGTTGAAATCTTGATCCATCCAAATTACAGATGGGAAATTCTGATCCATGGATGGATCATCCAATTTCGCTAGAACCTGATAAACGGTTGCTGATGAAGCCCAAACGAAAACCCTAGCTTTTCAAACAGGAAACATTTTCCCCTAAACGTATTAATGATTTCTATTCTGTGAGACATTAAAAAGTGGAAAGAAACTTGTGTTCACAGAAGCTCTTTCTATAAGAGTAGTCCTAGGTCCAGATGAGATAGAGAAAGAGAAAAAGCATGCTGCACCTTGGATAGCCCGCACGGTTCTGAATAGAAAACGTGGAATACTTTTATAGAAAAGCGATGAAAGTGAAAGTAAAAGCCAAATCGTCTTGGCTGTAGAATTTTCACTCGGTTGCCGACTGGGAAAAATTTTTCAAAGCTCAGAAAAAAAAATTTGAGATGTAAAAAAAAAAAAAAAAAAAAAAAAAATCTTTCTGTTAATTTTTATCATGTCTTCTAGACATGATAAAAATTAACCCTACCCCCCTTTTGTGTGGGAATGTTGTCTCCCTGTTTCTAAAAATAGACCATGACTCATTCTAGGAATTATATGTTTTAGAAAAGATGAGTCATAGTCTTTGGGTTTCTCCATTCCAAAGTAAAGAAAGTGAAGACATCAATTTAATAGGAAAAAAGAAAGAGTTTTTTTTTTTGAAATATTTTTCCCATTCAATAGCCAAGAAATATTTCCAGCCAATACAATTTCATTTTTACTTTCACTTTCAGTTCATTTCTTATATCTATAAAAACATTTCATATTTCTGTTCAGATCAGTGTGGGTTGTTCAAGATGCAGCAACTCTACTCCATCCCACAACCAGGAAAAAAAGATGTTCTTTCATGAGGAATTCTTTTGGCTTTCGAAAACAATGCTGACATGATGATTGTAATACATTTCTGTTCTCATGTCCCATGCTTGAACTCAGAATTATTTCCAGAACTCTGAGAATTTTTCCTAGTCCACTCGATGACCCAAATTTCGTATATTTATTTAAGCTACTCGAGTTTCGACTACCCATCCGTGTGTGCTGTGCATTCAACCTGGACACACATTCTCTGAGCTCTAAGAAAATTTTCCGAGCCCACTCAATCGCTGAAATGGATTAAAAATAAATTCTTTCATACATTTTTAAAGCTCAAGAGTGTTAGGCATCATGGAAAGAGCTTTTTCTTTCCACAGCCCACTCAATCGCTGAAATCGATTAAAAACAAATTGTTTCATACATTTTTAAAGCTCAAGAGTGTTAGGTGTCATGGAAAGAGCTTTTTCTTTTCACAGCCCACTCAATCACTGAAATCGATTAAAAACAAATTGTTTCATACATTTTTAAAGCTCAAGAGTGTTAGGTGTAATGGAAAGAGCTTTTTCTTTTCACAGCCCACTCAATCGCTGAAATGGATTAAAAATAAATTCTTTCATACATGTTTAAAGCTCTAGCGTGTTAGCTGTCATGGAAAGAGCTTTTTTTTCCCAGCCCACTCAATCGCTGAAACGGATCAAAAATAAATTCTTTCATACATTTGTTTAAACCTCAAGACTGTTAGCTGTCATGGAAACTGAAATTTATGTCACAAATTGTGTGTCACACGTCGTCAACGGTATGATTTGAGGTGAAAATTGAAAACCCGGTATGAAAAATCTCTTTAACTTCACTTTAGAAGAAGGTGTGGGATAGAGAGATTTCGTCATGGGAAAATATCTTTCAATGTCCGTCGATGAAATCCAAACGAGGGGTCCTAGCTTTTCAAATGGGAAACATTTTCCCCTAAACGGAGGAATGATTTCTATTCTGTGAGACGTCAAAAATTGGAAAAAAGCTTGTGTTCACAGAAGCTCTTTGTAGAAGAGTGGTCCTGGGTCCAGATGCAGTAGAGAGAGAAAAAGCATGCTGCACCTTGGACAGCCCGCACAGTTCTGAACAGAAAACGTAGAATACTTTTATAGAAAAGTGTTGAAAGTGAAAGTAAAAGGCCAATCGTCTTGGCTGTAGAATTTTCACTTGGTTGCCGACTGGGAAAAATTTTTCAAAGCTCAGAAAAAAAAAATTTGAGATGTAAAAAAAAAAAAAAAAAAAAAACTTTTCGTTAATTTTTATCATGTCTTCTAGACATGATAAAAATTAACCCTACCCCCCCTTTTGTGTGGGAATGTTGTCTCACTGTTTCTAAAAATAGACCATGTATACCAATATACTACAAACGGACTTGAACGCCTGTTCTCAGTATGTAGCTATACAAATTTAAAGGTAAAATTAAAAAAAAGACATCTTTCTGGGGAAAAAGGGAGTAAATTTGTATAGGAATATACTACAAACGGAATTTAAGGCCTGTTTTCAGTATATAGCTATACAAATTGGAAGGTAAAAAAAATTAAAAAAAAGACACCTTTTTTTTTCGGGGGGGAAGGCAGTGAATTTGTATAGGAATATACTACAAACGGACTTTAAAGCCTGTTTTCAGCATATAGCTATACAAATTGGAAGGTAAAAAAAAAAAAAAAAAAAAAAAGACATCTTTTTTTTTTCGGGAAATTAAGTGAATTTGTATAGGAATATACTACAAACTGACTTTAATGCCTGTTTTCAGTATATAGCTATACAAATTGGAAGGTAAAAAAAAATAAAAAAAAGATATCTTTTTTGGGGAGAAGGAGTGAATTTGTATAGAAATATACTAGAAGAACATCACGAAAAGAAAATCATGGGTCCAAGAATTGAAAGTGAAAGTCCAAAAACGAAATGTTAACGACTGGGAAGAAAATTTTCAAAGCTGAAAAAAGATTAAAAAAAAATAGTTCTTTCTTAATTTGATGTCTTCATTCTTTTGACCTTGTAGAAATAAAAAAAGTGAAGACATCAAATTAAGAAAGAAAAAAGGAAGGGTTTTTTTTTTTTTTTTATGTGTTAAACTTTTTCCAGAGCTCTGAGAATTTTTCCCAGTCTGTTTCTAGAGGCAACTCGTTAATGTATTTAAACCACTTGCGTTTCAGTTTCAGATCAGTCTGTGCTGTGCACTCAACGTGGATACACGCTTCTCACTCTCCTGGGAAGAGCTTCTGTGAAGGTATGTGAACATTTTTTTCTTACTCTTTTGTATTTCATAGACTACAAATATTTATTGAGTCACCCATTTTATAGAAATGTATTCTTATTTCCTTTCAATACTTTGAGGTAGGGTAATATTTTCCCCCGTGCTACTGTTTTTGCTTTTCAAGGCTAGAAATGTTTTACTCAATAGCTGTTTTTATAGAAAACATGCTATTTTTTCATATACTGATATATTTTGTGAAACTTTAACAAATTCCTTTCAAGAAGCCAAGATCATGGGATCTACAGCTGGCTAGACCCGTCAGTGTAATCGGATCACGATTGTTCCATCCTATACTGATATATTTTGTGAAACTTTAACAAATTTCTTTCAAGAAGCCAAGATCTCGTGATCCACAGCTGACTCCATTAGTCAGGAAAAACGGATCACGATTTTATCAATCGTATACTGATATATTTTGTGAAACTTTAACAAATCCCTTTCAACAGGGCAAGATCTCGTGATCCATAGCTGGCTAGAGCAGTCAGAATCAACGGATCACGATGGTTCCCTCGTATACTGATATATTTTGTGAAACTTTAACAAGGCAAGATCTCGTGATCCAGAGCTGACTCAATCAGTCAGGATTAACGGATCACGATTGTTCCATTGTATACTGATATATTTTGTGAAACTTCTCTAACAAATGACTTTCAAGAAGGCAAAATCTCGTGATCCAGAGCTGACTCAATCAGTCAGGATTAACGGATCACGATTGTTCCATTGTATACTGCTATATTTTGTGAAACTTCTCTAACAAATGACTTTCAAGAAGGCAAGATCTCGTGATCCAGAGCTGACTCAATCAGTCAGGATTAACGGATCACGATTGTTCCATTGTATACTGCTATATTTTGTGAAACTTCTTTAACAAATGACTTTCAAGAAGGCAAGATCTCGTGATCCACAGCTGACTCAATCAGTCAGGATTAACGGATCACGATTGTTCCATTGTATACTACTATATTTTGTGAAATTTTTTTAACAAATGACTTTCAAGAAGGCAAGATTTCGTGATCCACAGCTGACTAGACTTGTCAGAATTAACGGATCACGATAGTTCCATTGTATACTGATATATTTTGTGGAACTTTAACAAATTGTTTTCAACAAGGCAAAATCCTGTGATCCACAGCTGACTCCATCAGTCAGGATAACGGATCATGATTTTTTTCAATCGTATACTGATATATATTTTGTATATTTTGTGAAACTTTAAGAAATCCTTTTCAACAAGTCAAAAGATCCCATGATCCACAGCTGACTCCATCAGTCAGAATAACGGATCAAGATGGTTCCATCGTATACTGATATATATTTTGTGAAACGTTAACAAATGACTTTCAAGAAGGCAAGATCATGTTATTCAATAGAATTGTTCAATCGTCTCATGGCATATTCTGATAAAACAACAGAATGATCCAATTTTGAATACAATCCCAATATGTTTTTATAAAATCCATTTCATATTTTGTAAAACGTGAACGACTGACTTTCAAGCTGGCTGCATGGGTGTTTTTTTTCGTGGTTTTTCCCCATGTGTAACGTGAATACGAGCCAGTTTCCCTTCCAAAGTCCTCCACGAAGGCATTTCTTAAGGCAAATAGCCCTCAAATGCTTTACCGTCATCCGAATTGACATGACCTCTCTCCAACTTCCACGGTGTCATTTGAACGATCGAGTCGGCTGTTGGAAAAAAATGTCTGACAGCTGAAAAGAATTCAGCTCCAGTGCACAGCACAGACTGATTTAAAGCTGAAACGCGAGTGGTTTAAATAGATGAGAACCCTCTATAGAAATAATTTGAATATATCTGGTTTTGTGAATCAAGCCGACTGGGAAAAAATTCTCAGAGCTCAAAAAAAAAATTCTGAGATAAAAAAAAAAAATCTTTTTGTTAATTTTTATCATGTCTTCTAGACATGATAAAAATTAACTCCCTTCTCTTTTTGTCTGGAAATGTTGTCTCACTCTTTCTAAAAATAGACTATGACTCATTCTTGTGGAATTCTGTTGGGATTTTACTTTCGATTGGCTTTTGACTTTGTTTCAATAACTGGGGATAACTGGACATGATCAATAGATAACTGGGGAAGTTATCTATAAAAGCATTCCGCGTTTCACTTCAGATCCGTGTGGGCTGTGGAAGAGGCAACACGTCTCTCTCTTTACCCAATCTCATGATATTCTTTAAGAATTTCTTAGCCATTTTTCAAAGAAGGGGACTATAATTGAAGAATTTATGAATTTGGGAACATGTCACCATGGCAAATCTAAAATCTTGGCACTAGATACTGGAAAGCCCCGCTCTGATTATAATTCTGAGTTCTAGCATGGGACATTTTTTAAATCAATAAGCTAAACTATTTTTTCTAGTCTCATATTCTCTCGTGACTAGGGTTCCAGATTTGGGTAGAGAGTGACATGTTGCCTCATCAACAGCGCGCACTGTTCTGAACAGAAACGTGGAATGCTTTTATAGAAAAATGAAGAGTTGAAAGTGAAAGTCGAAAAACGAAATGGGATCGGCTAGGAAAAATTTCTCAGAGCTCAGAAAAAAAATTCTGAGATGTAAAAATGTCATCGGATGACGGTAAAGCATTTGAGGGCTATTTGCCTTAAGAAATGCCTTCGGGGAGGACTTTGGAAGGGAAACTGGCTCGTATTCACGTTACACATGGTGAAAAACCACGAAAAAAAACACCCATGCAGCCAGCTTGAAAGTCAGTCGCTCACGTTTTACAAAATATGAAATGGATTTTATAAAAACATATTGGGATTGTATTCAAAATTGGATCATTCTGTTGTTTTATCAGAATATGCCATGAGACGATTGAACAATTCTATTGAATAACATGATCTTGCCTTCTTGAAAGTCATTTGTTAACGTTTCACAATATATATATCAGTATACGATGGAACCATCATGATCCGTTATTCTGACTGATGGAGTCAGCTGTGGATCATGGGATCTTTTGACTTGTTGAAAAGGATTTCTTAAAGTTTCACAAAATATACAAAATATATATCAGTATACGATTGAAAAAAATCATGATCCGTTATCCTGACTGATGGAGTCAGCTGTGGATCACAGGATTTTGCCTTGTTGAAAACAATTTGTTAAAGTTCCACAAAATATATCAGTATACAATGGAACTATCGTGATCCGTTAATTCTGACAAGTCTAGTCAGCTGTGGATCACGAAATCTTGCCTTCTTGAAAGTCATTTGTTAAACAAATTTCACAAAATATAGTAGTATACAATGGAACAATCGTGATCCGTTAATCCTGACTGATTGAGTCAGCTGTGGATCACGAGATCTTGCCTTCTTGAAAGTCATTTGTTAAAGAAGTTTCACAAAATCTAGCAGTATACAATGGAACAATCGTGATCCGTTAATCCTGACTGATTGAGTCAGCTCTGGATCACGAGATCTTGCCTTCTTGAAAGTCATTTGTTAGAGAAGTTTCACAAAATATAGCAGTATACAATGGAACAATCGTGATCCGTTAATCCTGACTGATTGAGTCAGCTCTGGATCACGAGATCTTGCCTTCTTGAAAGTCATTTGTTAGAGAAGTTTCACAAAATATATCAGTATACAATGGAACAATCGTGATCCGTTAATCCTGACTGATTGAGTCAGCTCTGGATCACGAGATCTTGCCTTGTTAAAGTTTCACAAAATATATCAGTATACGAGGGAACCATCGTGATCCGTTGATCCTGACTGCTCTAGCCAGCTATGGATCACGAGATCTTGCCCTGTTGAAAGGGATTTGTTAAAGTTTCACAAAATATATCAGTATACGATTGATAAAATCGTGATCCGTTTTTCCTGACTAATGGAGTCAGCTGTGGATCACGAGATCTTGGCTTCTTGAAAGAAATTTGTTAAAGTTTCACAAAATATATCAGTATAGGATGGAACAATCGTGATCCAATTACACTGACGAGTCTAGCCAGCTGTGGATCACGAGATCTTGGCTTCTTGAAAAGAATTTGTTAAAGTTTCACAAAATATATCAGTATAGGATGAAACAATCGTGATCCGATTACACTGACTAATGGAGTCAGCTGTGGATCACGAGATCTTGGCTTCTTGAAAGGAATTTGTTAAAGTTTCACAAAATATATCAGTATAGGATGGAACAATCGTGATCCGATTACACTGACGAGTCTAGCCAGCTGTGGATCACGAGATCTTGGCTTCTTGAAAGGAATTTGTTAAAGTTTCACAAAATATATCAGTATAGGATGGAACAATCGTGATCCGATTACACTGACGTATCTAGCCAGCTGTGGATCACGAGATCTTGGCTTCTTGAAAGGAATTTGTTAAAGTTTCACAAAATATATCAGTATAGGATGGAACAATCGTGATCCGATTACACTGACGGGTCTAGCCAGCTGTGGATCACATGATCTTGGCTTCTTGAAAGGAATTTGTTAAAGTTTCACAAAATATATCAGTATATGAAATAATAGCATGTTTTCTATAAAAACAGCTATTGAGTAAAACATTTCTAGCCTTGAAAAGCAAAAACAGTAGCACGGGGAAAAATATTACCCTACCTCAAAGTATTGAAAGGAAATAAGAATACATTTCTATAAAATGGGTGACTCAATAAATATTTGTAGTCTATGAAATACAAAAGAGTAAGAAAAAAATGTTCACATACCTTCACAGAAGCTCTTCCCAGGAGAGTGAGAAGCGTGTATCCACGTTGAGTGCACAGCACAGACTGATCTGAAACTGAAACGCAAGTGGTTTAAATACATTAACGAGTTGCTTCTAGAAACCGACTGGGAAAAATTCTCAGAGCTCTGGAAAAATTTTAACACATAAAAAAAAAAAAAAAAACCCCTTCCTTTTTTCTTTCTTAATTTGATGTCTTCACTTTTTTTATTTCTACAAGGTCAAAAGAATGAAGACATCAAATTAAGAAAGAAAAAGGAAGTTTTTTTTTTTTTTTTTTTTTTTAATCTTTTTTCAGCTTTGAAAATTTTCTTCCCAGTCGTTAACATTTCGTTTTTGGACTTTCACTTTCAATTCTTGGACCCATGATGTTCTTTTCGTGATGTTCTTGTAGTATATTTCTATACAAATTCACTCCTTTTCCCCAAAAAAGGTATCTTTTTTTAATTTTTTTTTACCTTCCAATTTGTATAGCTATATACTGAAAACAGGCATTAAAGTTAGTTTGTAGTATATTCCTATACAAATTCACTTAATTTCCCGAAAAAAAAAAGATGTCTTTTTTTTTTTTTTTTTTTTACCTTCCAATTTGTATAGCTATATGCTGAAAACAGGCTTTAAAGTCCGTTTGTAGTATATTCCTATACAAATTCACTGCCTTCCCCCCCGAAAAAAAAAGATGTCTTTTTTTTAATTTTTTTTTACCTTCCAATTTGTATAGCTATATGCTGAAAACAGGCTTTAAAGTCCGTTTGTAGTATATTCCTATACAAATTCACTGCCTCCCCCCCCGAAAAAAAGGTGTCTTTTTTTTAATTTTTTTTACCTTCCAATTTGTATAGCTATATACTGAAAACAGGCCTTAAATTCCGTTTGTAGTATATTCCTATAGAAATTTACTCCCTTTTTCCCCAGAAAGATGTCTTTTTTTTAATTTTACCTTCAAATTTGTATAGCTACATACTGAGAACAGGCGTTCAAGTCCGTTTGTAGTGTATTGGTATACATGGTCTATTTTTAGAAACAGTGAGACAACATTCCCACACAAAAGGGGGGGGTAGGGTTAATTTTTATCATGTCTAGAAGACATGATAAAAATTAACAAAACATTTTTTTTTTTTACATCTCAAATTTTTTTTTCTGAGCTTTGAAAAATTTTTCCCAGTCGGCAACCAAGTGAAAATTCTACAGCCAAGACGATTGGCCTTTTACTTTCACTTTCAACACTTTTCTATAAAAGTATTCTACGTTTTCTGTTCAGAACTGTGCGGGCTGTCCAAGGTGCAGCATGCTTTTTCTCTCTCTACTGCATCTGGACCCAGGACCACTCTTCTACAAAGAGCTTCTGTGAACACAAGCTTTTTTCCAATTTTTGACGTCTCACAGAATAGAAATCATTCCTCCGTTTAGGAGAAAATGTTTCCCATTTGAAAAGCTAGGACCCCTCGTTTGGATTTCATCGACGGACATTGAAAGATATTTTCCCATGACGAAATCTCTCTATCCCACACCTTCTTCTAAAGTGAAGTTAAAGAGATTTTTCATACCGGGTTTTCAATTTTCACCTCAAATCATACCGTTGACGACGTGTGACACACAAACCGTGACATAAATTTCAGTTTCCATGACAGCTAACAGTCTTGAGGTTTAAACAAATGTATGAAAGAATTTATTTTTGATCCGTTTCAGCGATTGAGTGGGTTGGGAAAAGAAAGCTCTTTCCATGACAGCTAACACGCTAGAGCTTTAAACATGTATGAAAGAATTTATTTTTAATCCATTTCAGCGATTGAGTGGGCTGTGAAAAGAAAAAGCTCTTTCCATTACACCTAACACTCTTGAGCTTTAAAAATGTATGAAACAATTTGTTTTTAATCGATTTCAGTGATTGAGTGGGCTGTGAAAAGAAAAAGCTCTTTCCATGACATCTAACACTATTGAGCTTTAAAAATGTATGAAACAATTTGTTTTTAATCGATTTCAGTGATTGAGTGGGCTGTGAAAAGAAAAAGCTCTTTCCTTGATACCTAACACTCTTGAGCTTTAAAAATATAGGAACGAATTTATTTTTAATCCATTTCAGCGATTGAGTGGGCTGGGAAACATTTTCTTAGACCTCTGGGGAAAAAAGGCTCTTTCCATGACAGCTAACACGCTTGAGCTTTAAAAATGTATGAAACAATTTATTTTAAATCTATTTCAGCGATTGAGTGGGCTGTGGAAAGAAAAAGTTCTTTCCATGATACCTAACACGCTTGAGATTTAAAAATGTATGAAAGAATTTATTTTTAATCCATTTCAGCGATTGAGTGGACTGGGAAACATTTTCTTAGAGCTCAGGGGAAAAAAAGGCTCTTTCCATGAGAACTATCACGCTTAAGCTTTAAAAATATATGAAAGAATTTATTTTTAATCCATTTCAGCGATTGAGTGGACTGGGAAACATTTTCTTAGAGCTCAGGGGAAAAAAAGGCTCTTTCCATGAGAACTAACACGCTTAAGCTTTAAAAATGTATGAAAGAATTAATTTTTAATCCATTTCAGCGATTGAGTCTGCTGGGAAACATTTTCTTAGAGCTCAGGGGAAAAAAGGCTCTTTCCATGACAGCTAACACGCTTGAGGTTTAAAAAATGTATGAAAGAATTTATTTTTAATCCATTTCAGCGATTGAGTCTGCTGGGAAACATTTTCTTAGAGCTCAGGGGAAAAAAAGGCTCTTTCCATGACAGCTAACACGCTTAAGCTTTAAAAATATAGGAACAAATTTATTTTTAATCCATTTCAGGGATTTAGTCTACTGGGAAACATCTTCTTAGAGCTCAGGGAATGTGTCTCCAGGTTGAATGCACAGCACACACGGATGGGAAGTCGAAACTCGAGTGGCTTAAAAAATAAATATACGAAAGCTGGGTTATCGAGCTGACTAGGAAAAATTTTCAGAGTTCTGGAAATAATTCTGAGTTCAAGCATGGGACATGAGAACCGAAATGTATTACAATCATCATGTCATCATTGTTTTCGAAAGCCAAAAGAACATCTCATGAAAGAACATCTTTTTTTCCTGGTTGTGGGATGGAGTAGAGTTGCTGCATCTTGAACAACCCACACTGATCTGAACAGAAACATGAAATGTTCTTATAGATATAAGAAATGAATTGAAAGTGAAAGTAAAAATGAAATTGTATTGGCTGGAAATATTTCTTGGCTGTTGAACTGGAAAAATATTTCCAGAGCTATTAAAAAAAAAAAAAAAACTCTTCCTTTTTTTCTATTAATTTGATGTGTTCACTTTGTTTACTTTGGAATGGAGAAACCCAAATACTTTTTAAAACATATCGTTTTTAAAAACTTATCTTATCTTATAAACTTTAAACTCATCCTTTTTAAAACATATAATTCCTAGAATGAGTCATGGTCTATTTTTAGAAACAGTGAGACAACATTCCCACACAAAAGGGGGTAGGGTTAATTTTTATTATGTCTAGAAGACATGATAAAAATTAACAAAAAGTTTTTTTTTTTTTTTTTTTTTTTTTTTTTTTTACATCTCAGAATTTTTTTTCTGAGCTCTGAAAATTTTTTCCCAGTCGGTAACCAATTGAAAAATTTCCAATCGGCTTTTACTTTCTTTACTTTCACTTTCAACTCTTTTCTATAAAAGCATTCCACGTTTTCTGTTCAGAACCGTGCGGGCTCTCCATGGTGACCCATGCTTTTTTCTCTCTCTACCTCATCTGCAGCTAGAGTGTTTTTCCTTCTTCAAGAAGTGGAATTTTTTGGGAATACTTTACAATTTCACGAGCTAGCTGTTTCTTATATTTCGAGGAGATTTCAATGAAATTGTTTATAGATGTCATCTATTGCAGATGGGGAAAAAGTCTATACTGGATCGCTGGAGACATCTCATCCAGATAGGTCACGTTATATTTTTTCCCACACCTAAATAAACTGGACATGAGCCATTCTTTTGTTTTCTCATTCAACAAAGATAGACACTGCAGACCGTTTTGGGTTTTCACTCTTCGCGAACCGAGACGAGCCGCAGCCACACTTTGCGTTTTCTATGAGCGCAATAATGGATTACGTGAGCAGCCATTTTGTTTCCCATCTCACCCAGATAGGTCATGTTGTATTTTGTTTCATGCACCTAGCCAATTTTGGACATGAGCCATCCTTTTGTTTTTTTTTGTCTATCGAACCAAGATAGACTCTGGAGACAATTTTGTTTCTCAACGGAAAAGTAAATTTTCTGAATGGGTACCGGTGTTCGAATACTTTTGTGGCCGACTGTCTGATTATACTGTTACAACCACGAAATCTCGAAATGGATGGGTTTTACAGTTGACTACGGTAAGACACAGGGAGACCTGTCATCCCTAGCTCCTCCTAGGAATTCTGAAGATAATATTACAACCCCAAAATCTCAAAAATGATGGGATTTACAATTGACATCGAGTCCCGAAACCAATCGAGCTGACCCTAGAGAGGATTCAATGGGAGGGAGATTATTCTTCTTTCGGGATGGAAACAATATTCGTACTACTTTTCTTTCAAGAGGGAAAGGGGCATCCAATCCCACAACTGTTGAGTGGACCCTAGAGAGGTTGAAAAGGCAGACAGATTCGACTGGGGTCGGTTTCGGGTTAAAAAGAAGAGCCGTTCCGCTTTTCTTCCAACATGGAAAAGGGTATCTAGTCTCACAACTTACAAACGCATCTTCTTTCAAAAAGTTAGAAAGGATTTTAAAATAGGTTGGAAACTATTTTCTTCTTCAAAATTCGGAAAAAAACAACAACATACGCTTGGGTTCCAAAAAACAGTTAAAGAAGGCTAACTGAACAGCACATCTAAAGTGAAATTCCGAAGAGAATAAATGGGTAAGGACTCATCCATCGAGTTGGCTGGGCAATGGTTTTTTTAGAAATTGAAACGGTCCACAAATAAACAACGTGGTAAACAATATCAACAAAATGGTAAAGCAAATCTATTGAGCTGGTCTCTCAAATGTCACCCCGCAAAATATTTTAAACGTAAACAAGTCAACAACATAGTAAATACCATCAATAGAATAGGATAATAACATCGGCTAGAAGGGGAAAAACCTGTCAGAGAAGCAAAAACACAAAAGAGTGGAAGAAAAAATGTTAACATACCTTCACAGAAGCTTTTTCCAGGAGAGATAGAAGCGTGTATCCACGTTGAGTGCCCCGCACAGACTGATTGGAAGCTGAAACACGAGTGGTTTAAATAGCTAAGTGAGAGTTCTTTCTAGAAACAATTTGGAAGTCTTATTTTGATCATCGAGTCGACTGGGAAAAAATTCTCAAAGCTGAGAAAAAAAAATTCTGAGATGTAAAAAAAAAAAAAAAAAAATCTTTTTGTTAATTTTTATCATGTCTAGGAGACATGATAAAAATTAACTACCCTCTTTTTTCTGGGAATGTTGTCTCCCACTTTCTAAAAATAGACAATGACTCATTCTTTCTAAAGAATAGAATTCCAAGAAAAGATTGGATGAGTCATGGTCTATTTTTAGAAAGTGGGAGACAACATTCCCAGACAAAAAGAGAAGAGAGTTAATTTTTATCATGTCTAGAAGACATGATAAAAATTAACAAAAAGATTTTTTTTTTTTTTTTTTTTTACATCTCAGAATTTTTTTTTTCTCAGCTCTGAGAATTTTTTCCCAGTCCACTCGATGATCAAAACAAGACTTCCAAATTGTTTCTAGAAAGAACTCTCACTTAGCTATTTAAACCACTCCAGTTTCAGCTTCAGATCAGTCTGTGCTGGGCAGTCCACCTGGATATAGGCTTTTGGATTACAAGAATGGTTTTTCTCAACGCGCAGAAATTTGTTTCCAGCCGACTCGTTTTCACTTTCCCATTCAACTCGTCTCAGATCTATAAAAACATTCCGAGTTTCAGTTCAGTTCGGAACGGGCTGTTAGACACGCAATACAACAAGATGCTTCTCTTCCAGACCTGGAAAAAACTTCCCTATTAGGAAAATAGAGATACGTAAAAGAATAAGCTGTTACGTTATTATTGATTCCATCTCCTTTTTAGCTTCTTCTCGTATGTGTTTACGATACTTTGTAATTTTCATAGAACGTTTAATGATGGTATAGGAAGGATTAAAAGATCGATACGGGAAATACTTTCGAAAGAATCGTTTTAACCTTCTCGAGCAACTATCTAATCTTCGAGGGAAAAGGGGGCCGGCAATAACCCAAGCAAGAAATTCATACAAAAATCGATTACGTTGATCCCATATATTGGACGAAGCCAATTTCTTTTCTGCATAATGTCGTCGAAGATCTGTTTCGTTCAGAAGTTTTAAAATTTCAGTTGCTTTTAAGTCAGTTTCAAGAATGACAAGAATAAATAAAGCCATCTCTTCATATTCATAGCAATCTATAACTATTTTTCTAAGTTTTTTGAGGTCATCTAATGTAAGCAGAGGACCTTGACATCTTTTAATATTGGTTTGTTTTGGATGTTCCCATTTCTCACTTAACAAGCGATACAAAAACCAGAGTTTGTTCTTCACTTGATTGCGCGATTTCTTCTTTACTTCAGTTAGATACTTTTCATATTCCTCTAATGCTCTCTTATAATGATATTTAATGCCATCACCATGTTTTCGATACCAGTCATAGAATTCATTAAAATAAAATTCATAGTTAGTTCTTGTTGCTTCCGAAATATTCATACGTTTAATAATAATTTGACATTCCTCCATTGTCGGATTTGGTATGAATACTGTACTGTCATGCTTGTGTCTATGTTTAGGAAGAGAGTTTTCCAAACATTTCCACCGTCTCATTCGTTGGTATTCCCTCTCTTTGAATCGAACATTTGGATCTCTTCTCCTTTCTCGTAATCTCCATCGATTTGCTTCTTTTACTCTTTCCAATGACCAATAATGTTTCATGTAGGCCTTCTTTTTCCTTTTCCTTTCAGATAAAATTGTGGATTCCTCATTATTCATCTTGATTCGAACCCTTCATTATTCATTATTATCTATGTTATTTTTGATTCCGTCTTATATTTTTTTTAATCTAGTCCTTTTTTGGTACCTAAAAATTAAATTGATTAAAAAAATATAGGGATTCTATAAACCTTTTGAATATCCTTTAACCGTAAAATAGAAAAGAGAATAAAAACCTAACCCCTTTCATATTAACCCATTTCTCGCTCAAGGCACCTTGATCAAGTAATGGGATAATGATAGAAGGGTTAGGACTTTAGGATCCTTTTTATTTCACTATAAATTGATAAAAAAGATTTATAATAAAGGATTTCAAAATTTTATTAATGATATTAAATTATTATTAATGATTTTTTGAATAGGTGTCAGGATCTGACGATATTGAAAAAGAAATAACTTTATCAATAATATATATGTTTGAAAAATGAATATCATGAAGGGAGGAAAAAAAACATAATTTTTCCTAATATCTAGCTTGTTGTGTTTGATAAATCATGTAAATGGTCAAACAAATCACTAATGTAATGACAAATAAACAGTAAAGCTGGACAGTATGAATGAAAGACATAAACTTACCCCTTTTCAATTTGAAGATTTGAAAAGGATAGAATATGTTATCTTCTTTAAGTGGAAGAGATTCCGGCTATTATATTTCACCTTGAACCGTAGCTTGGAAATCTCATTGTTTTTTTTTGAAAAAAAACTAGTGGTGACACACGTCGGCTGGAAACATTTAGCCTTCTCCATATAAACTCCTTGCATGTTTAGAATGGATTTTTCTTTCTCCCATTTCAATAGCAAAACAAAATTGTTGATGATAACGTTCTCCTTTTTCCAATATCACTTTAAAGAATATTTTTGAGATCTTTTATGTATCTCTATTTTCCTAATAGAGAAGTATTTTCCAGGTCTGGAGGAGAAGCATCTTGTTGTATTGCGTGTCTAACAGCCCCTTCCGAACTGAACTGAAACTCGGAATGTTTTTATAGATCTGAGACGAGTTGAATGGGAAAGTGAAAACGAGTCGGCTGGAAACAAATTTCTGCGCGTTGAGAAAAACCATTCTTGTAATCCAAAAGCCTATATCCAGGTGGACTGCCCAGCACAGACTGATCTGAAGCTGAAACTGGAGTGGTTTAAATAGCTAAGTGAGAGTTCTTTCTAGAAACAATTTGGAAGTCTTGTTTTGATCATCGAGTGGACTGGGAAAAAATTCTCAGAGCTGAAAAAAAAATTCTGAGATGTAAAAAAAAAAAAAAAAATCTTTTTGTTAATTTTTATCATGTCTTCTAGACATGATAAAAATTAACTCTCTTCTCTTTTTGTCTGGGAATGTTGTCTCCCACTTTCTAAAAATAGACAATGACTCATTCTTTCTAAAGAATAGAATTCCAAGAAAAGATTGCATGAGTCATGGTCTATTTTTAGAAAGTGGGAGACAACATTCCCAGAAAAAAGAGGGTAGTTAATTTTTATCATGTCTCCTAGACATGATAAAAATTAACAAAAAGATTTTTTTTTTTTTTTTTTACATCTCAGAATTTTTTTTTCTCAGCTTTGAGAATTTTTTCCCAGTCGACTCGATGATCAAAATAAGACTTCCAAATTGTTTCTAGAAAGAACTCTCACTTAGCTATTTAAACCACTCGTGTTTCAGCTTCCAATCAGTCTGTGCGGGGCACTCAACGTGGATACACGCTTCTATCTCTCCTGGAAAAAGCTTCTGTGAAGGTATGTTAACATTTTTTCTTCCACTCTTTTGTGTTTTTGCTTCTCTGACAGGTTTTTCCCCTTCTAGCCGATGTTATTATCCTATTCTATTGATGGTATTTACTATGTTGTTGACTTGTTTACGTTTAAAATATTTTGCGGGGTGACATTTGAGAGACCAGCTCAATAGATTTGCTTTACCATTTTGTTGATATTGTTTACCACGTTGTTTATTTGTGGACCGTTTCAATTTCTAAAAAAACCATTGCCCAGCCAACTCGATGGATGAGTCCTTACCCATTTATTCTCTTCGGAATTTCACTTTAGATGGGCTGTTCATTTAGCCTTCTTTAACTGTTTTTTGGAACCCAAGCGTATGTTGTTGTTTTTTTCCGAATTTTGAAGAAGAAAATAGTTTCCAACCTATTTTAAAATCCTTTCTAACTTTTTGAAAGAAGATGCGTTTGTAAGTTGTGAGACTAGATACCCTTTTCCATGTTGGAAGAAAAGCGGAACGGCTCTTCTTTTTAACCCGAAACCGACCCCAGTCGAATCTGTCTGCCTTTTCAACCTCTCTAGGGTCCACTCAACAGGTTGTGGGATTGGATGCCCCTTTCCCTCTTGAAAGAAAAGTAGTACGAATATTGTTTCCATCCCGAAAGAAGAATAATCTCCCTCCCATTGAATCCATCTTCCTTTCCAATCTCTCTAGGGTCAGCTCGATTGGTTTCGGGACTCGATGTCAATTGTAAATCCTATCATTTTTGAGATTTTGGGGTTGTAATAGTATCTTCAGAATTCCTAGGAGGAGCTAGGGATGACAGGTCTCCCTGCGTCTTACCGTAGTCAACTGTAAAACCCATCCATTTCGAAATTTCGTGGTTGTAAAAGTATAATCAGACAGTCGGCCACAAAAGTATTCGAACACCGGTACCCATTCAGAAAATTTACTTTTCCGTTGAGAAACAAAATTGTCTCCAGAGTCTATCTTGGTTCGATAGACAAAAAAAAAAAAAAAACAAAAGGATGGCTCATGTCCAAAATTGGCTAGGTGCATGAAACAAAATACAACATGACCTATCTGGGTGAGATTGGAAACAAAATGGCTGCTCACGTAATCCATTATTGCGCTCATAGAAAACGCAAAGTGTGGCTGTGGCTCGTCTCGGTTCGCGAAGAGTGAAAACCCAAAACGGTCTGCAGTGTCTATCTTTGTTGAATGAGAAAACAAAAGGATGGCTCATGTCCAGTTTATTTAGGTGTGAGAAAAAATATAACGTGACCTATCTGGATGAGATGTCTCCAGCGATCCAGTATAGACTTTTTCCCCATCTGCAATAGATGACATCTATAAACAATTTCATTGAAATCTCCTCGAAATATAAGAAACAGCTAGCTCGTGAAATTGTAAAGTATTCCCAAAAAATTGCACTTCTTGAAGAAGGAAAAACACCCTAGCTGCAGATGAGGTAGAGAGAGAAAAAAGCATGGGTCACCATGGAGAGCCCACACGGTTCTGAACAGAAAACGTGGAATACTTTTATAGAAAAGAGTTGAAAGTGAAAGTAAAAGCCGATTGGAAAGTTTTCACTTGGTTGCCGACTGGGAAAAAATTTTCAGAGCTCAGAAAAAAAAATCTGAGATGTAAAAAAAAAAAAAAAAAAAAAAAAAAAAAACTTTTTGTTAATTTTTATCATGTCTTCTAGACCTGATAAAAATTAACCCTACCCCCCTTTTGTGTGAGAATGTTTTCTCCCTGTTTCTAAAAATAGACCATGACTCATTCTAGGACATTCCCAAGTAAACAAAGTGAAGACATCAAATTAATAGAAAAAAAGAAAGTGTTTTTTTTTTTTTTTTTTTTTTTTTTTTAGCTTTGGAAATATTTTTCCCATTCAACAGCCAAGAAATATTTCCAGCCAATACAATTTCATTTTTACTTTCACTTTCTGTTCATTTCTTATATCTATAAAAACATTTCATATTTCTGTTCAGATCAGTGTGGGTTGTTCAAGATGCAGCAACTCTACTCCATCCCACAACCAGGAAAAAAAGATGTTCTTTCATGAGGAATTCTTTTGGCTTTCGAAAACAATGATGACATGATGATTGTAATACATTTCTGTTCTCATGTCCCATGCTTGAACTCAGAATTATTTCCAGAACTCTGAGAATTTTTCCTAGTCCACTCGATGACCCAAATTTCGTATATTTATTTAAGCTACTTGAGTTTCGACTACCCATCCGTGTGTGCTGTGCATTCAACCTGGACACACATTCTCTGAGCTCTAAGAAAATTTTCCGAGCCCACTCAATCGCTGAAATGGATTAAAAATAAATTCTTTCATACATTTTTAAAGCTCAAGAGTGTTAGGTATCATGGAAAGAGCTTTTTCTTTCCACAGTCCACTCAATCGCTGAAATAGATTTAAAATAAATTGTTTCATACATTTTTAAAGCTCAAGAGTGTTAGGTGTCATGGAAAGAGCTTTTTCTTTTCACAGCCCACTCAATCACTGAAATAGATTAAAAACAAATTGTTTCATACATTTTTAAAGCTCAAGATTGTTAGGTGTAATGGAAAGAGCTTTTTCTTTTCACAGCCCACTCAATCGCTGAAACGGATCAAAAATAAATTCTTTCATACATTTTTTTAAACCTCAAGACTGTTAGCTGTCATGGAAATAGAAATTTATGTCACGGTTTGTGTCTCACACGTCGTCAACGGTATGATTTGAGGTGAAAATTGAAAACCCGGTATGAAAAATCTCTTTAACTTCGCTTTAGAAGAAGGTGTGGGATAGAGAGATTTCGTCATGGGAAAATATCTTTCAATGTCCGTCGATGAAATCCAAACGAGGGGTCCTAGCGTTTCAAATGGGAAACATTTTCCCCTAAACGGAGGAATGATTTCTATTCTGTGAGACGTCAAAAATTGGAAAAAAGCTTGTGTTCACAGAAGCTCTTTGTAGAAGAGTGGTCCTGGGTCCAGATGCAGTAGAGAGAGAAAAAGCATGCTGCACCTTGGACAGCCCGCACAGTTCTGAACAGAAAACGTAGAATACTTTTATAGAAAAGTGTTGAAAGTGAAAGTAAAAGGCCAATCGTCTTGGCTGTAGAATTTTCACTTGGTTGCCGACTGGGAAAAATTTTTCAAAGCTCAGAAAAAAAAATTTGAGATGTAAAAAAAAAAAAAATTGTTTTGTTAATTTTTATCATGTCTTCTAGACATGGTAAAAATTCACCCTACCCCCCTTTTGTGTGGGAATGTTGTCTCACTGTTTCTAAAAATAGACCATGTATACCAATATACTACAAATGGACTTGAACGCCTGTTCTCAGTATGTAGCTATACAAATTTGAAAGTAAAATTAAAAAAAAGACATCTTTTTGGGGAAAAAGGGAGTAAATTTGTATAGGAATATACTACAAACGGAATTTAAGGCCTGTTTTCAGTATATAGCTATACAAATTGGAAGGTAAAAAAAATTAAAAAAAAGACACCTTTTTTTTCGGGGGGGGAGGCAGTGAATTTGTATAGGAATATACTACAAACGGACTTTAAAGCCTGTTTTCAGTATATAGCTATACAAATTGGAAGGTAAAAAAAAATAAAAAAAAGATATCTTTTTTGAGGAAAAGGAGTGAATTTGTGTAGAAATATACTACAAGAACATCACGAAAAGAACATCATGGGTCCAAGAATTGAAAGTGAAAGTCCAAAAACGAAATGTTAGCGACTGGGAAGAAAATTTTCAAAGCTGAAAAAAGATTAAAAAAAAAATAGTTCTTTCTTAATTTGAAGACTTCATTCTTTTGACCTTGTAGAAATAAAAAAAGTGAAGACATCAAATTAAGAAAGAAAAAAGGAAGTTTTTTTTTTTTTTTTTTTTTTTTTTTAATGTGTTAAAATTTTTCCAGAGCTCTGAGAATTTTTCCCAGTCGGTTTCTAGAAGCAACTCTTTAATGTATTTAAACCACTTGCGTTTCAGTTTCAGATCAGTCTGTCCTGTGCACTCAACGTGGATACACGCTTCTCACTCTCCTGGGAAGAGCTACTGTGAAGGTATGTGAACATTTTTTTCTTACTCTTTTGTATTTCATAGACTACAAATATTTATTGAGTCACCCATTTTATAGAAATGTATTCTTTTTTCCTTTCAATACTTTGAGGTAGGGTAATATTTTCCCCCGTGCTACTGTTTTTGCTTTTCAAGGCTAGAAATGTTTTACTCAATAGCTGTTTTTATAGAAAACATGCTATTATTTCATATACTGATATATTTTGTGAAACTTTAACAAATTCCTTTCAAGAAGCCAAGATCATGTGATCCACAGCTGGCTAGACCCGTCAGTGTAATCGGATCACGATTGTTCCATCCTATACTGATATATTTTCTGAAACTTTAACAAATTTCTTTCAAGAAGCCAAGATCTCGTGATCCACAGCTGACTCCATTAGTCAGTGTAATCGGATCACGATTGTTCCATCCTATACTGATATATTTTGTGAAACTTTAACAAATTCCTTTCAAGAAGCCAAGATCTCGTGATCCACAGCTGGCTAGACTCGTCAGTGTAATCGGATCACGATTGTTCTATCCTATACTGATATATTTTGTGAAACTTTAACAAATTCCTTTCAAGAAGCCAAGATCTCGTGATCCACAGCTGGCTAGACACGTCAGTGTAATTGGATCACGATTGTTCCATCCTATACTGATATATTTTGTGAAACTTTAACAAATTTCTTTCAAGAAGCCAAGATCTCGTGATCCACAGCTGACTCCATCAGTCAGGAAAAACGGATCACGATTTTATCAATCGTATACTGATATATTTTGTGAAACTTTAACTAATCCCTTTTAACAGGGCAAGATCTCGTGATCCATAGCTGGCTAGAGCAGTCAGGATCAACGGATCACGATGGTTCCCTCGTATACTGATATATTTTGTGAAACTTTAACAAGGCAAGATCTCGTGATCCACAGCTGGCTAGACTAGTCAGGATTAACGGATCACGATTTTATCAATTGTATACTGATATATTTTGTGAAATTTTAACAAATGACTTTCAAGAAGGCAAGATCTCGTGATCCAGAGCTGACTCAATCAGTCAGGATTAACGGATCACGATTGTTCCATTGTATACTGATATATTTTGTGAAACTTCTTTAACAAATGACTTTCAAGAAGGCAAGATCTCGTGATCCACAGCTGACTCAATCAGTCAGGATTAACGGATCACGATTGTTCCATTGTATACTGCTATATTTTGTGAAATTTCTTTAACAAATGACTTTCAAGAAGGCAAGATTTCGTGATCCACAGTTGACTAGACTTGTCAGAATTAACGGATCACGATAGTTCCATTGTATACTGATATATTTTGTGGAACTTTAACAAATTGTTTTCAACAAGGCAAAATCCTGTGATCCACAGCTGACTCCATCAGTCAGGATAACGGATCATGATTTTTTTCAATCGTATACTGATATATATTTTGTATATTTTGTGAAACTTTAACAAATCCTTTTCAACAAGGCAAAAGATCCCATGATCCACAGCTGACTCCATCAGTCAGAATAACGGATCATGATGGTTCCATCGTATACTGATATATATTTTGTGAAACGTTAACAAATGACTTTCAAGAAGGCAAGATCATGTTATTCAATAGAATTGTTCAATCGTATACTGGCATATTCTGATAAAACAACAGAATGATCCAATTTTGAATACAATCCCAATATGTTTTTATAAAATCCATTTCATATTTTGTAAAACGTGAACGACTGACTTTCAAGCTGGCTGCATGGGTGTTTTCTTTCGTGGTTTTTACCCATGTGTAACGTGAATATGAGCCAGTTTCCCTTCCAAAGTCCTCCACGAAGGCATTTCTTAAGGCAAATAGCCCTCAAATGCTTTACCGTCATCCGAATTGACATGACCTCTCTCCAACTTCCACGGTGTCATTTGAACGATCGAGTCGGCTGTTGGAAAAAAATGTCTGACAGCTGAAAAGAATTCAGCTCCAGTGCACAGCACAGACTGATTTAAAGCTGAAACGCGAGTGGTTTAAATAGATGAGAACCCTCTATAGAAATAATTTGAATATATCTGGTTTTGTGAATCAAGCCGACTGGGAAAAAATTCTCAGAGCTCAAAAAAAAAATTCTGAGATAAAAAAAAATCTTTTTGTTAATTTTTATCATGTCTTCTAGACATGATAAAAATTAACTCTCTTCTCTTTTTGTCTGGGAATGTTGTCTCACTCTTTCTAAAAATAGACTATGACCCATTCTTGTGGAATTCTGTTGGGATTTTACTTTCGATTGGCTTTTGACTTTGTTTCAATAACTGGGGATAACTGGACATGATCAATAGATAACTGGGGAAGTTATCTATAAAAGCATTCCGCGTTTCACTTCAGATCCGTGTGGGCTGTGGAAGAGGCAACACGTCTCTCTCTTTACCCAATCTCATGATATTCTTTAAGAATTTCTTAGCCATTTGTCAAAGAAGGGGACTATAATTGAAGAATTTATGAATTTGGGAACATGTCACCATGGCAAATCTAAAATCTTGGCACTAGATACTGGAAAGCCCCGCTCTGATTATAATTCTGAGTTCTAGCATGGGACATTTTTTAAATCAATAAGCTAAACTATTTTTTCTAGTCTCATATTCTCTCGTGACTAGGGTTCCAGATTTGGGTAGAGAGTGACATGTTGCCTCATCAACAGCGCGCACTGTTCTGAACAGATACGTGGAATGCTTTTATAGAAAAATGAAGAGTTGAAAGTGAAAGTCGAAAAACGAAATGGGATCGGCTAGGAAAAATTTCTCAGAGCTCAGAAAAAAAAATTCTGAGATGTAAAAAAAAAAAAAAAAAAAAAAAAAAAAAAAAAAAAAAAAAGACAATCTTTTTGTTAATTTTTATCATGTTTTCTAGACATGATAAAAATTAACTCCCTTCTCTTTTTGTCTGGGAATGTTGTCTCCCACTTTGTAAAAATAGACAATGACTCATTCTTTCTAAAGAATAGAAATCCAAGAAAAGATTGGAGGAGTCATGGTCTATTTTTAGAAAGTGGGAGACAACATTCCCATACAAAAGGGGGTGAGTTAATTTTTATCATGTCTAGAAGACATGATAAAAATTAACAAAAAGATTTTTTTTTTTTTTTTACATCTCAGAATTTTTTTCTGAGCTCTGAAAATATTTTCCCAGCCGATCTCATTTCGTTTTTCGACTTTCACTTTCAACTCTTCTCTTTTCTATAAAAGTATTTCGAGTTTCTGTTCAAAACACTGTGGGCTGTTGAAAAGGCAACACATCTCCCTCTCTACATTAATCGGGAATCCAAGATGTTCTAAAGAAGAATTTTTTGAGAATCTCTTAACCTTTCTGAACTTTAGAAGAGCTAGCTGGATATTTCTTCATTTCTTTTTCAAGTATAGGTTCAAAGGATTCTTTTAAATAGTTGCAAGTAAGACGTTGTATTATTTTCTGTTGATCATGAATCTATTAAAAAATTTCAATGCCTAGTTTTAGGGCTATCTATACCCGGCATGATTCATATGTTTTACTCTACGTTTTAGATGAGACCCTCTCTTAAAAACACGATTTTCCTATTCAAAGTTGAAATGAGTTTCTAAAAGCATGATTCTTTTAAAAAAACATGTGTGTTTGTGTAGGTGTGGTGGGACGGTTAGATTTCTTCTCTTACGAGATAGTCATCTCCACCCTCTCGTGGTCGCTGAAATCTCGTGATAGCTCAAGTGAAAAGAGTTCATTTATTTTGACTCACAACCACGTTATATTTTTTTGGATATCTCCTCCAACGACTCGTGGAACTCTTTTCCCTGAAATCAGGTATGTTTAGCAGTGCACGCCCTCTGAAGTGAAGCTCGGAATACTTTGACAAATCCTGTCGAGTGGATTATGAAACCATTTTTAAAGGACCTCAGAGAAACACCCATGAAGACGATACCAACGTGTCGTTTTTCAGAAAGCATGAAGGTGGTTCATGGTGAGAGATGAGATGGTAAAATAGTTTTTTTTTCTTAGAAAGTTGAAAAAAATGAAGAGTAGTAAGACACAGTCTCTTTTTTTCGAAACTGAGTAGGAGGGTCATTTTGAGATGAGCTGGAAAATATTTTCTGAGAGATTTGAAAAAAAAATAAAAAATAAAAAATATATATATTATATAATATATATTATAAATACTTTTTGTTGTTCATTTTTATCATGTCTGAAGACATGATAAAAATGAACGACATCTCTCTTTTTCTCTTTGAAACCTCTTTCAACCTATCTCGTCCTGTTTCTCAAGTAACATTCCTTTCCTGAAAAGCTAATTTCTTTAGAAACCTAAGACAACTCTTTTCCTGAAAAGCTAATTTCTTTAGACACCTAAGACAACAGGTAGAGACATACTTCGAACCAAAAAGAGAGTAGAGATCCTTTTGAATAATGTCGAATAGACAAAAACACGAGTAGCCATTTCAGTTCTATGCTTTTTCCAAGGGACGATCCACGAAAGGGTCCTCTTTTGTTCACGATCCGTGGTTCACCCATGAATGAAACACGTAGGCTCGAAACTTTCTAACATCTCTACCTCCACGGTGCAGTTTGAAAGGAAGGTGACCCACCCATCACCCCAGCTATGAAATGAAACGTCAAAACAGTGCACACGTTCTAGAATAAGAACCCTTGTAGACATTTGGGGGCTCTACAGCACAGACTCAACAGAAAGAAAACGATAAAAACTTTCATAGATCCCAGAGAGTGGATGTGCTTAAAAATAAGGTGATGTCTCGTCGATCAAATCAGCTGTAAATAAATGTCTAAGAGCTGTGAAGAATGGATGGCCTACCTTCACAAAAGCTCTTTCTAGGAGGGAAAAGTGTGAAAAGTGTGTATCCAAGCAGAATACACAGCACAGACTGATGTTAAGTCGAAACTGGAGTGATTTCAATACACAAGTATGAATTCGTTCTAATAACCCTTTAGATAGGTCTTGTTTGACTCATCGTGTCGAGGGGGAAAACATTGACGTGTTGCCTTTCCAACAGCCCACACTGTTCTGAACAGAAACATAGAATGCTTTTATAGATAAAAGAAGAATTGCAAGTGAAAGTAAAAAAACGAAATCAGATCGGCTGGGAAAATTTCTGAGCCGAGAACAAATTCTGAGTCAGAAAAAAAAAAAAACTCTTCCTTTTTCTTTATTAATTTGATGTCTTCATTTTTTGACATTCTACAAGGTCAAAAGAGTGAAGACATCAAATTAATAAAGAAAAAGGAAGAGTTTTTTTTTTTTTTTTTTTTTTCTGACTCAGAATTTTTTCTCGGCTTAGAAATTTTCCCAGCCGATCTGATTTCGTTTTTTTTACTTTCATTTTCAATTCTTCTCTTTTCTATAAAAGTATTCCACGTTTTTGTTCAGAACAGTGTGGGCTGTTGAAAAGGTAACATGTCTCCCTCTCTCTTTACCCAAATCTGGAACCCATGATGATCTTAAGAAGAATTCTTTAAGAATCTCTTACAATTCCTGAATCTTAGACAAGCTGAATGTTTCTTTTTCGTATTTCGAAGCTATTGATGGACCAAAGAAGAAGATTTCAATGGAATGACTTCATCGTTCTAGGATAGAATATTTTTTCGAAATCTCTTCCTACTTTCGTCTACACAGAAATACTTTCAACGAAAGTTAGGTCCTCTTTTACATTTCCTTTTTAAATAGTTGTTCAAAGGGATTTTCGTTCTGCTGATTCAGGTTTCCCGCGCTTCACGCTACCCATCCTCACCCATTCCTAAAGGATCTCAGAGAAAATTGAAAGGGAGATCGCGAAAAAAAGAAATACCCTCCAGTGAACACAGTTCCAACGACAGTGGATAGATTTTTTCGGTCCTTCCAGATATATCCCCGGTGACCGATAGGTTGTTCAGCCACATGGGTGTCACGAAAATGCACACCATGCCTGTTTCCCTCCCTAAAATGTTTTTGTATGCACGCCCCTTTTGTATGGGAATGTTGTCTCCCACTTTCTAAAAATAGACCATGACTCATCCAATCTTTTCTTGGAATTCTATTCTTTAGAAAGAATGAGTCATGGTCTATTTTTAGAATGTGGCAGACAACATTCCCAGACAAAAAGAGAAGGGAGTTAATTTTTATCATGTCTAGAAGACATGATAAAAATTAACAAAAAGATTTTTTTTTTTTTTTTTTTTTTTACATCTTAGAATTTTTTTTTCGGAGCTCTGAGAAATTTTTCCTAGCCGATCCCATTTCGTTTTTCGACTTTCACTTTCAACTCTTCATTTTTCTATAAAAGCATTCCACGTTTCTGTTCAGAACAGTGCGCGCTGTTGATGAGGCAACATGTCACTCTCTACCCAAATCTGGAACCCTAGTCACGAGAGAATATGAGACTAGAAAAATAGTTTAGCTTATTGATTTAAAAAATGTCCCATGCTAGAACTCAGAATTATGATCAGAGCGGGGCTTTCCAGTATCCAGTGCCAAGATTTTAGATTTGCCATGGGTGACATGTTCCCAAATTCATAAATTCTTCAATTATAGTCCCCTTCTTTGACAAATGGCTAAGAAATTCTTAAAGAATATCATGAGATTGGGTAAAGAGAGAGATGTGTTGCCTCTTCCACAGCCCACACGGATCTGAAGTGAAACGCGGAATGCTTTTATAGATAACTTCCCCAGTTATCTAGTGATCATGTCCAGTTATCCCCAGTTATTGAAACAAAGTCAAAAGCCAATCGAAAGTAAAATCCCAACAGAATTCCACAAGAATGAGTCATAGTCTATTTTTAGAAAGAGTGAGACAACATTTCCAGACAAAAAGAGAAGGGAGTTAATTTTTATCATGTCTAGAAGACATGATAAAAATTAACAAAAAGATTTTTTTTTTTATCTCAGAATTTTTTTTTTTGAGCTCTGAGAATTTTTTCCCAGTCGGCTTGATTCACAAAACCAGATATATTCAAATTATTTCTATAGAGGGTTCTCATCTATTTAAACCACTCGCGTTTCAGCTTTAAATCAGTCTGTGCTGTGCACTGGAGCTGAATTGTTTTCAGCTGTCAGACATTTTTTTCCAACAGCCGACTCGATCGTTGAAATGACATCGTGGAAGTTGGAGAGAGGTCATGTCAATTCGGATGACGGTAAAGCATTTGAGGGCTATTTGCCTTAAGAAATGCCTTCGTGGAGGACTTTGGAAGGGAAACTGGCTCGTATTCACGTTACACATGGGGAAAAACCACGAAAAAAAAACACCCATGCAGCCAGCTTGAAAGTCAGTCGTTCACGTTTTACAAAATATGAAATGGATTTTATAAAAACATATTGGGATTGTATTCAAAATTGGATCATTCTGTTGTTTTATCAGAATATGCCATGAGACGATTGAACAATTCTATTGAATAACATGATCTTGCCTTCTTGAAAGTCATTTGTTAACGTTTCACAATATATATATCAGTATACGATGGAACCATCATGATCCGTTATTCTGACTGATGGAGTCAGCTGTGGATCATGGGATCTTTTGCCTTGTTGAAAAGGATTTGTTAAAGTTTCACAAAATATACAAAATATATATCAGTATACGATTGAAAAAAATCATGATCCGTTATCCTGACTGATGGAGTCAGCTGTGGATCACAGGATTTTGCCTTGTTGAAAACAATTTGTTAAAGTTCCACAAAATATATCAGTATACAATGGAACTATCGTGATCCGTTAATTCTGACAAGTCTAGTCAGCTGTGGATCACGAAATCTTGCCTTCTTGAAAGTCATTTGTTAAACAAATTTCACAAAATATAGTAGTATACAATGGAACAATCGTGATCCGTTAATCCTGACTGATTGAGTCAGCTGTGGATCACGAGATCTTGCCTTCTTGAAAGTCATTTGTTAAAGAAGTTTCACAAAATATAGCAGTATACAATGGAACAATCGTGATCCGTTAATCCTGACTGATTGAGACAGCTCTGGATCACGAGATCTTGCCTTCTTGAAAGTCATTTGTTAGAGAAGTTTTACAAAATATAGCAGTATACAATGGAACAATCGTGATCCGTTAATCCTGACTGATTGAGTCAGCTCTGGATCACGAGATCTTGCCTTCTTGAAAGTCATTTGTTAAAATTTCACAAAATATATCAGTATACAATTGATAAAATCGTGATCCGTTAATCCTGACTAGTTTAGCCAGCTGTGGATCACGAGATCTTGCCTTGTTAAAGTTTCACAAAATATATCAGTATACGAGGGAACCATCGTGATCCGTTGATCCTGACTGCTCTAGCCAGCTATGGATCACGAGATCTTGCCCTGTTGAAAGGGATTTGTTAAAGTTTCACAAAATATATCAGTATAGGATGGAACAATCGTGATCCGATTACACTGACGAGTCTAGCCAGCTGTGGATCACGAGATCTTGGCTTCTTGAAAGAAATTTGTTAAAGTTTCACAAAATATATCAGTATAGGATGGAACAATCGTGATCCGATTACACTGACTAATGGAGTCAGCTGTGGATCACGAGATCTTGGCTTCTTGAAAGGAATTTGTTAAAGTTTCACAAAATATATCAGTATAGGATGGAACAATCGTAATCCGATTACACTGACGAGTCTAGCCGACTGTGGATCACGAGATCTTGGCTTCTTGAAAGGAATTTGTTAAAGTTTCACAAAATATATCAGTATAGGATGGAACAATCGTGATCCGATTACACTGACGTATCTAGCCAGCTGTGGATCACGAGATCTTGGCTTCTTGAAAGGAATTTGTTAAAGTTTGAGAAAATATATCAGTATAGGATGGAACAATCGTGATCCGATTACACTGACGGGTCTAGCCAGCTGTGGATCACATGATCTTGGCTTCTTGAAAGGAATTTGTTAAAGTTTCACAAAATATCAGTATATGAAATAATAGCATGTTTTCTATAAAAACAGCTATTGAGTAAAACATTTCTAGCTTTGAAAAGAAAAAACAGTAGCACGGGGAAAAATATTACCCTACCTCAAAGTATTGGAAGGAAATAAGAATACATTTCTATAAAATGGGTGACTCAATAAATATTTGTAGTCTATGAAATACAAAAGAGTAAGAAAAAAATGTTCACATACCTTCACAGAAGCTCTTCCCAGGAGAGTGAGAAGCGTGTATCCACGTTGAGTGCACAGCACAGACTGATCTGAAACTGAAACGCAAGTGGTTTAAATACATTAACGAGTTGCTTCTAGAAACCGACTGGGAAAAATTCTCAGAGCTCTGGAAAAATTTTAACACATAAAAAAAAAAAAAAAACCCTTCCTTTTTTCTTTCTTAATTTGATGTCTTCACTTTTTTTATTTCTACAAGGTCAAAAGAATGAAGACATCAAATTAAGAAAGAAAAAGGAAGTATTTTTTTTTTAATCTTTTTTCGGCTTTGAAAATTTTCTTCCCAGTCGTTAACATTTCGTTTTTGGACTTTCACTTTCAATTCTTGGACCCATGATGTTCTTTTCGTGATGTTCTTGTAGTATATTTCTATACAAATTCACTCCTTTTCCCCAAAAAAGATATCTTTATTTTATTTTTTTTTACCTTCCAATTTGTATAGCTATATACTGAAAACAGGCATTAAAGTCAGTTTGTAGTATATTCCTATACAAATTCACTTAATTTCCCGAAAAAAAAAAAGATGTCTTTTTTTTTTTTTTTTTTTTTTTTTACCTTCCAATTTGTATAGCTATATGCAGAAAACAGGCTTTAAAGTCCGTTTGTAGTATATTCCTATACAAATTCACTGCCTTCCCCCCCCCGAAAAAAAAGGTGTCTTTTTTTTAATTTTTTTTACCTTCCAATTTGTATAGCTATATACTGAAAACAGGCCTTAAATTCCGTTTGTAGTATATTCCTATACAAATTTACTCCCTTTTCCCCCAAAAAGATGTCTTTTTTTTAATTTTACCTTCAAATTTGTATAGCTACATACTGAGAACAGGCGTTCAAGTCCGTTTGTAGTATATTGGTATACATGGTCTATTTTTAGAAACAGTGAGACAACATTCCCACACAAAAGGGGGGTAGGGTTAATTTTTATCATGATAAAAATTAACAAAACACTTTTTTTTTACATCTCAAATTTTTTTTTTCTGAGCTTTGAAAAATTTTTCCCAGTCGGGAACCAAGTGAAAATTCTACAGCCAAGACGATTGGCCTTTTACTTTCACTTTCAACACTTTTCTATAAAAGTATTCTACGTTTTCTGTTCAGAACTGTGCGGGCTGTCCAAGGTGCAGCATGCTTTTTCTCTCTCTACTGCATCTGGACCCAGGACCACCCTTCTACAAAGAGCTTCTGTGAACACAAGCTTTTTTCCAATTTTTGACGTCTCACAGAATAGAAATCATTCCTCCGTTTAGGAGAAAATGTTTCCCATTTGGAAAGCTAGGACCCCTCGTTTGGATTTCATCGACGGACATTGAAAGATATTTTCCCATGACGAAATCTCTCTATCCCACACCTTCTTCTAAAGTGAAGTTAAAGAGATTTTTCATACCGGGTTTTCGATTTTCACCTCAAATCATACCGTTGACGACGTGTGACACACAAACCGTGACATAAATTTCAGTTTCCATGACAGCTAACAGTCTTGAGGTTTAAACAAATGTATGAAAGAATTTATTTTTGATCCGTTTCAGCGATTGAGTGGGCTGGGAAAAAAAAGCTCTTTCCATGACAGCTAACACGCTAGAGCTTTAAACATGTATGAAAGAATTTATTTTTAATCCATTTCAGCGATTGAGTGGGCTGTGAAAAGAAAAAGCTCTTTCCATTACACCTAACACTCTTGAGCTTTAAAAATGTATGAAACAATTTGTTTTTAATCGATTTCAGTGATTGAGTGGGCTTTGAAAAGAAAAGCTCTTTCCATGACACCTAACTCTCTTGAGCTTTAAAAATGTATGAAACAATTTGTTTTTAATCGATTTCAGTGATTGAGTGGGCTGTGAAATGAAAAAGCTCTTTCCATGATACCTAACACTCTTGAGCTTTAAAAATATAGGAACGAATTTATTTTTAATCCATTTCAGCGATTGAGTGGGCTGGGAAACATTTTCTTAGAGCTCTGGGGAAAAAAGGCTCTTTCCATGACAGCTAACACGCTTGAGCTTTAAAAATGTATGAAACAATTTATTTTAAATCTATTTCAGCGATTGAGTGGGCTGTGGAAAGAAAAAGCTCTTTCCATGATAACTAACACTCTTGAGCTTTAAAAATGTATGAAAGAATTTATTTTTAATCCATTTCAGCGATTGAGTGGGCTCGGAAAATTTTCTTAGAGCTCAGAGAATGTGTGTCCAGGTTGAATGCACAGCACACACGGATGGGAAGTCGAAACTCGAGTAGCTTAAATAAATATACGAAATTTGGGTCATCGAGTGGACTAGGAAAAATTCTCAGAGTTCTGGAAATAATTCTGAGTTCAAGCATGGGACATGAGAACAGAAATGTATTACAATCATCATGTCATCATTGTTTTCGAAAGCCAAAAGAATTCCTCATGAAAGAACATCTTTTTTTATGGTTGTGGGATGGAGTAGAGTTGCTGCATCTTGAAGAACCCACACTGATCTGAACAGAAATATGAAATGTTTTTATAGATATAAGAAATGAACTGAAAGTGAAAGTAAAAATGAAATTGTATTGGCTGGAAATATTTCTTGGCTGTTTAATGGGAAAAATATTTCAAAAAAAAAAAACTCTTTCTTTTTTTCTATTAAATTGATGTCTTCACTTTCTTTACTTTGGAATGGAGAAACCCAAAGACTATGACTCATCTTTTCTAAAACATATAATTCCTAGAATGAGTCATGGTCTATTTTTAGAAACAGGGAGACAACATTCCCACACAAAAGGGGGGGTAGGGTTAATTTTTATCATGTCTAGAAGACATGAAAGAAATTAACAAAATGATTGTTTTTTTTTTTTTTTTTTTTTTTTTTACATCTCAAATTTTTTTTTTCTGAGCTTTGAAAAATTTTTCCCAGTCGGCAACCAAGTGAAAATTCTACAGCCAAGACGATTTGGCTTTTACTTTCACTTTCATCGCTTTTCTATAAAAGTATTCCACGTTTTCTATTCAGAACCGTGCGGGCTATCCAAGGTGCAGCATGCTTTTTCTCTTTCTCTATCTCATCTGGACCTAGGACTACTCTTATAGAAAGAGCTTCTGTGAACACAAGTTTCTTTCCACTTTTTAATGTCTCACAGAATAGAAATCATTAATACGTTTAGTGGAAAATGTTTCCTGTTTGAAAAGCTAGGGTTTTCGTTTGGATTTCATCAGCAACCGTTTATCAGGTTCTAGCGAAATTGGATGATCCATCCATGGATCAGAATTTCCTATCTGTAATTTGGATGGATCAAGATTTCAACATAGTTTAAGAAAAATCCTTCAATCCTATTTGAAAGGAGATGTCATGATATTGAAAGACATTTTTCCATGACGGACATTGAAAGACATTTTCCCATGACGGATATTGAAAGACATTGAAAGACATTTTTCCATGACGAAATCTCTCTATCCGACAGCTTCTTCTAAAGTGAACTTAAAGAGATTTTTCATACCGGGTTTTCAATTTTCACCTCAAACCATACCGTTGACGACGTGTGAGACACAAACCATGACATAAATTTCAGTTTCTATGACAGCTAACACGCTTGAGCTTTAAAAATGTATAAAAGAAGTTACTTTTAATCCATTTCAGCGATTGAGTGGGCTGGGGAAAAAAAAGGCCCTTTCCATGACAGCTAACACGCTTGAGCTTTAAAAATGTATGAAAGAATTTGTTTTTAATCCATTTCAGCGATTGAGTCTGCTGGGAAACATTTTCTTAGAGCTCAGGGGAAAAAAAGGCTCTTTCCATGACAGCTAACACTCTTGAGGTTTAAAAATGTATGAAAGAATTTGTTTTTAATTCATTTCAGCTATTGAGTGGGCTGGGGAAAAAAAGGTCCTTTTCATGAGAGCTAACATGCTTGAGCTTTAAAAATATAGGAACGAATTTATTTTTAATCCATTTCAGCGATTGAATCTGCTGGGAAACATTTTCTTAGAGCTCAGGGGAAAAAAGGCTCTTTCCATGACAGCTAACACGCTTGAGCTTTAAAAATGTATGAAACAATTTGTTTTTAATCCATTTCAGCGATTGAGTGGGGTGGGAAACATTTTCTTAGAGCTCAGGGAATGTGTCTCCAGGTTGAGTGCACAGCACACACAGATGGGAAGTCGAAATTCGAGTGGTTTAAAAAATAAATATACGAAATTTGGTTCATCGAGCTGACTAGGAAAAATTCTCCGAGTTCTGGAAATAATTCTGAGTTCAAGCATGGGACATGAGAACAGAAATGTATTACAATCATCATGTCATCATTGTTTTCGAAAGCCAAAAGAATTCCTCATGAAAGAGCATCTTTTTTTCGTGGTTGTGGGATGGAGTAGAGATGTTGCATCTTGAACAACCCACACTGATCTGAACAGAAACATGAAATGTTCTTATAAATATAAGAAATGAATTGAAAGTGAAAGTAAAAATGAAATTGAATTGGCTGGAAATATTTCTTGGCTGTTGAATGGGAAAAATATTTCCAAAGCTAAAAAAAAAAAAAAAAAACTCTTTCTTTTTTTCTATTAATTTGATGTCTTCACTTTGTTTACTTTGGAATGTCCTAGAATGAGTCATGGTCTATTTTAGAAACAGGGAGAAAACATTCTCACACAAAAGGGGGGTAGGGTTAATTTTTATCATGTCTAGAAGACATGATAAAAATTAACAAAACATTTTTTTTTTTTACATCTCAGATTTTTTTTTCTGAGCTCTGAATAATTTTTCCCAGTCGGCAACCAAGTGAAAACTTTCCAATCGGCTTTTACTTTCACTTTCAACTCTTTTCTATAAAAGTATTCCACGTTTTCTGTTCAGAACCGTGTGGGCTCTCCATGGTGCAACATGCTTGTTCTCTCTCTACCGCATCTGCAGCTCTATGACAGCTAACACGCTTGAGCTTTAAAAATGTATGAAAGAAGTTATTTTTAATCCATTTCAGCGATTGAGTGGGCTGGAGAAAAAAAAGGCCCTTTCCATGACAGCTAACACTCTTGAGGTTTAAAAATGTATGAATGAATTTATTTTTAATCCATTTCAGCGATTGAGTCTGCTGGGAAACATTTTCTTAGAGCTCAGGGGAAAAAAAGGCCCTTTCCATGACACCTAACACGCTTGAGATTTAAAAATGTATGAAAGAATTTATTTTTAAACCATTTCAGCGATTGAGTGGACTGGGAAACATTTTCTTAGAGCTCAGGGGAAAAAAAGGCTCTTTCCATGAGAACTAACACGCTTAAGCTTTAAAAATATATGAAAGAATTTATTTTTAATCCATTTCAGCGGTTGAGTGGACTGGGAAACATTTTCTTAGAGCTCAGGGGAAAAAAAAGGCTCTTTCCATGAGAACTAACACGCTTAAGCTTTAAAAATGTATGAAAGAATTTATTTTTAATCCATTTCAGCGATTGAGTCTGCTGGGAAACATTTTCTTAGAGCTCAGGGGAAAAAAGGCTCTTTCCATGACAGCTAACACGCTTGAGGTTTAAAAAATGTATGAAAGAATTTATTTTTAATCCATTTCAGCGATTGAGTCTGCTGGGAAACATTTTCTTAGAGCTCAGGGGAAAAAAAGGCTCTTTCCATGACAGCTAACACGCTTAAGCTTTAAAAATGTATGAAAGAATTTATTTTTAATCCATTTCAGCGATTGAGTCTGCTGGGAAACATTTTCTTAGAGCTCAGGGGAAAAAAAGGCTCTTTCCATGACAGCTAACACTCTTGAGCTTTAAAAATATAGGAACAAATTTATTTTTAATCCATTTCAACGATTGAGTCTGCTGGGAGACATTTTCTTAGAGCTCAGGGAAAAAAAAGGTTCTTTCGATGACAGCTAACACTCTTGAGCTTTAAAAATGTATGAAAGAATTTTTTTAATCCATTTCAGGGATTGAGTCTACTGGGAAACATTTTCTTAGAGCTCAGGGAATGTGTCTCCAGGTTGAATGCACAGCACATACGGATGGGAAGTCGAAACTCGAGTGGCTTAAAAAATAAATATACGAAAGCTGGGTTATCGAGCTGACTAGGAAAAATTTTCAGAGTTCTGGAAATAATTCTGAGTTCAAGCATGGGACATGAGAACCGAAATGTATTACAATCATCATGTCGTCATTGTTTTCGAAAGCCAAAAGAACATCTCATGAAAGAACATCTTTTTTTCTTGGTTGTGGGATGGAGTAGAGATGCTGCATCTTGAACAACCCACACTGATCTGAACAGAAACATGAAATGTTCTTATAGATATAAGAAATAAATTGAAAGTGAAAGTAAAAATGAAATTGTATTGGCTGGAAATATTTCTTGGCTGTTGAATTGGAAAAAAATTTCCAGAGCTATTAAAAAAAAAAAAAAAAAAAAAAAAAAAAAACTCTTCCTTTTTTTTCTATTAATTTGATGTCTTCACTTTGTTTACTTTGGAATGGAGAAACCCAAATACTTTTTAAAACATATCCTTTTTAAAAACTTATCTTATCTTATAAACTTTAAACTCATCCTTTTTAAAGCATATAATTCCTAGAATGAGTCATGGTCTATTTTTAGAAACAGTGAGACAACATTCCCACACTAAAGGGGGTAGGGTTAATTTTTATCATGTCTAGAAGACATGATAAAAATTAACAAAAGGTTTTTTTTTTTTTTTTTTTTTTTTTTTTTTACATCTCAGAATTTTTTTTCTGAGCTCTGAAAATTTTTTCCCAGTCGGTAACCAATTGAAAAATTTCCAATCGGCTTTTACTTTCTTTACTTTCACTTTCAACTCTTTTCTATAAAAGCATTCCACGTTTTCTGTTCAGAACCGTGCGGGCTCTCCATGGTGCAACATGCTTTTTTCTCTCTCTACCTCATCTGCAGCTAGGGTGTTTTTCCTTCTTCAAGAAGTGCAATTTTTTGGGAATACTTTACAATTTCACGAGCTAGCTGTTTCTTATATTTCGAGGAGATTTCAATGAAATTGTTTATAGATGTCATCTATTGCAGATGGGGAAAAAGTCTATACTGGATCGCTGGAGACATCTCATCCAGATAGGTCACGTTATATTTTTTCCCACACCTAATTAAACTGGACGTGAGCCATCCTTTTGTTTTCTCATTCAACAAAGATAGACACTGCAGACCGTTTTGGGTTTTCACTCTTCGCGAACCGAGACGAGGCGCAGCCACACTTTGCGTTTTCTATGAGCGCAATAATGGATTACGTGAGCAGCCATTTTGTTTCCCATCTCACCCAGATAGGTCATGTTGTATTTTGTTTCATGCACCTAGCCAATTTTGGACATGAGCCATCCTTTTGTTTTTTTTTTTATCTATCGAACCAAGATAGACTCTGGAGAGAATTTTGTTTCTCAACGGAAAAGTAAATTTTCTGAATGGGTGCCGCTGTTCGAATACTTTTGTGGCCGACTGTACGGTAAATAGAATAATTTGGGTAAAGAACTTTTAGCGCAGATTTCAAATGCGTTTCCTGTATAAGAATTACATCAGGTTCCAGTTCCAGAAGAAGACTGCCAAATTCATCTTTTTTGTTAAAAAGGCCATTAGCTATAAACATATATACTTTGTTTTGTAGTGTGTGTGCGGTTATGGTCTTTTATTGTGTATGGCTCTATGTTCTTTGTCTGCTGCTGTTTTTTGAAAAATGTATGAAAATGTTGGGAACGAAAATAGCATTACTTTAGTTAAATTAATATATACTTTTGTCTGATGTTATGGGTCTTTTGCTGTTGCGTCTCAGGATGCAAGCATACAGTCGGTCACAAAAGTATTCGAATACCGGTACCCTATCAGAAAATGACAAGATGGCGTTTTTTTCTCTTTCTCTCTGTGTGTCGTGTTATTCCATCCTAGGTTTTCTTCTCCCCCCATCTTGGAAAAAACTGGAAAAAATTGGTTACGATCTCTTTTTGAATGGGGAGATGCCATTTTGAGAAAAAGCTGACGACCCTATCTTGGAGAATGAACATGACCGCTCTACACACCCTTCTACTCTCTCTCTCTTTTTGAATTGGGAAGCCATTTTGGGAAAAAGCAGACGACCCTATCTTGGAGAATGGAAATGAACGCCTCTCCCTCTCTCTTTGAAATGGGAAGCCATTTTGGGACCCTCTATTCTTGGGGAGGGAGAAAACTGAAGTCTGCATTTCGCTGTCTCTGAATGCGGAAAGCCCTTTTGGGAAAAGCGGACCCTCTTCTTCTGATCTTGGAGAACTGGAAATGAACGCTCTACACGATCCCTCTTTGAATTCAGAAGGTATTTTGGGACCTTCTAATGTTGGAAAACTGAAATGAACGCTCTACACCTTCTCTCTCTCTCTCTTTCTCTGAAATGGGTAGCCATTTGAAAACTCCCTAACTTTGGAAAAAAACAGAAATGAACGCTCTACACCATCTCTCTTTGAAAATGGGGGGGTGTCATTTTGAGACCTCCCTCCCCTAAACTTGAAAAAAAAACTGAAATGAATGCTCTACACTTTCTCTCTTTGGACATGGGTAGCCCTTTGGGGACCCTCTCCTCTTGGTATATAAAAAAAAGAACTGAAGTGAAGGCTCTACACAATCTCTCTTGGAATGGGATCCATATTTCGGGAAACGTGGATCACCTCATGCTGGAAAACTGAAGTGAACCACCAAGATTGGACTCTATATAATATTTTTTTTAATTGACATCATGACCCTCCTCCAATTTGTTATTAAAAAAATTTTTTTTCGTTTTGGTTTTTATCCCATTTCCGATGTGATTTCAGAAATGCAATTCCATAACAGTTCAATTTCATTCGAGGTTAAATGATCTAAACAGTCTTTGACCCACCCATCCGTATGATTATTTTCTTCTCCTTCCTGTTGCACCAAATTTTGTAAGTCCATATAATCATTCCATACGGGAAGGGCTGGATCCTCACAAGGCTGTCTTGAAACACTTGGAGTCTCTTTGGGATGAGTGGAGGGATCTAGGATGTCTGGACCCGGCTGCGATTCTACCTCCATGATTTCTGGACCCGTTGGAACTTGTTTACCCGGCTGAAATTCTACCTCCATGATTTCTGGACCCGTTGAAACTTGTGAACCCGGCTGTGATTCTGCCTCCATGATTTCTGGACCCGTTGGAACTTGTGGACCCGGCTGACATTCTACCTCTACGATGTCGGGACTTTTTGAAGCTTGTGGACCCGTCTGACATTCTACCTCTACGATGTCGGGACAGGTTGGAGGAGAAGAAGAAGAAGAAGAAGAGGATAGTAGAAGAGGTTCTGTCTGTGAGGAGTCCGAAAGAGGTTGCCTGTTTGAACAAGTCGGGGAAGAAGAAGAAGAAGAAGAAGAAGAAGAAGCTTCTGGATTCTGAAGCGGATCTTGCACGCCAGGTAGGTTCCGGTAAGTCGACCGTTTTTTAAGAGGTAATTTTTTTTCTTCCTCCTCATCTTCAATTGTGATGACTTCAATTTCATTCCGTTGTCGGGTCGATTTTGTTTCGGGCCATGACGACGGTTTGGTCCAGCTCCTCTTATCATCTAAGGAAGGGATGGGTAAAGGTGGCGGAGGGTTTTCTTCTTCTTTTTCTTGAAACATCATCGGCGATTGGAAAGAAATCTCCTCTTTCAATTGTTTCCAAAGCGAGTACGAGCACCGATCGACGAGAAAGAGACTCTTCTGGGTTGTGACGATGAGATATTGCGTTTTCGGGGGAACGACATAGTTTTGAAAAGGTCTTAGAATATATTTCTTATATTTCATCCTGTCGCTGACTTTAAAACTTCTTTCCTTCAGATTGGGGGACGATGATTCGTAATAGGCGATAGGAGCGGCTGTGGTTTGAACAATATGAACTTCGTCCTCAGCCGTCGTTCTCACTCCAAACGTAAAATATCGTTTCGTGAGAAAAATATTTTTCCACCGAAAACTCGTGCGCGGATCCGTATATCGCCGGTCTGTTTGAATGGGCCGTCTCAAAGCTCGATCCATTCGATTCCAAGAGAAGGGAGATTCCTCTTTCGTTTGTTGCGATTCGAATAAATTTCTGTATATATTCTGAACGAGCAGGTTGGAGGATTCGACATCTTGGTTGAAAGAAACGATCGCTTGATGAGGTGGTAAATGCGGAATAAATGTCGCACAATGACACGCCAAAAAAATTTTCAAGTTGGAGATTTGCTTTAGCGTCTTCAAATCCTCCCCGTTCGAAATCCGTTGAGTTGGAAAAACGTCTAACAGCGACATGGCTCCCAATGGAAAAGAAATGATCTCGCCCAGTACTCTCGTCTTTTTGTATATCTATGTAGACACACACAGACACACATAGAGGCTCTATGACGTCCGTTTTATTTGTTTTTTTTGTTTCTCTCTCTCTTCTTTCCAAGAAATCTTATCTTCATGACCTCTTTTTCTTTTCTTAAAAAGATGAATGTGTGTGGGAATGAGGAAGTGAGAGTAATAATTTAATAAACAAAAAATTATCCAACCATGACCTTCTTTTTTTTTCAAAGTCAACCTTTCCAATCCAAGGACGTCCAGAGATAGAGGAAGCAGGGAGAGAGGAGGAGGAGGGAAGGGAAGGTCACACTCTCTTTCTCTCTATAAATAAAAGGGGAGAGCCCCAAAGTCGTATTTTTGTCCAAGTGGATCATGAGGAGGCATCCCCAGCTCACTACGTGTATTCCTTTCAAATATAAATATGTTGATCTTTCCTTTTATATCATTCAAGGAGTCGTTTACCTGAAAGCCTCCGATTTTTCAAAATGTGCGGGTTATTATACCGTGGGGAGTTATCAAAAGATGCGGGACGAATTTTTGTCCGACGAAAACGTGTTGATGGCTCGTGACATTCCACCTTTGGATGCACAAATTTTGTTAATGAAACGAGCCAAATATTTTTACACGTCCCACTTTCGAACCGTCTCGCAAATGAATAGGATTATGGATCGTTTTGAGAAGACAAAAGGGATTCTCGTTCATTTTAGTGAATGGTTGCATAAATGTTTGCACGAACCTCTCTCGATCGAGAAGACTGGGAAGAATACCTATTATATTCTTCTCGAGGACTCTCCTTCTTCGTCTCATCATAGAGAGGTTACGACTTTTGAAAAAATCCTCGAGCAAGAAAAAATAGAATGGTGGAACAACTACCCCATCCCTCTCCCCGAGCATCAAGAGGAGCCTGTTCAGAAGAAAAAGAAAAAACCTTTCCAAAAGCCTATCCTCATCCTACTCGATAATGATGGGGATGAGGAGAAGCCTGTTCAGATTCCTCTCAGTTTGTCAAAACCCGTCGAGGATGAAAAACCTCTCCCTTCCTCAAAACCCCTTGAGGAAGAGAGACCCCTCGAGAAGGAGAAATCTCTCCCATTGTCAAACCTCCTCGAAGATGAAAAACCTCTCCATTTATCAAGACCCTTCGAGAAGGAGGGACCTCTTCCTTTATCAAACCCCCTCGAAGATGAAAAACCTCTCCATTTATCAAGACCCCTCGAAAATGAGGGACCTCTCGATTTGTCAAAACCCCTCGAGGATAAGCTAACCAAAACTTCTCTCTCTTTCGAAGAGGAGGGACCTCTCAATTTGTCAAGACCCCTAAAGAATAAGGGAACCGAAAATCCTCTCCCTTTCTCAAGACTTCTCGAGGAGGAGGAGGAGGAGGATGAGAGACCGCTCCATGTCTCAAGACAGGACCCCCTCTATCTCTTGAGGATCCGAGGGAAACGATTCCTATTGAAAAACCATCTATCGACGATCCCCAGAAAAGGTCTTCGGAGGAGATTAGACTTCCATGTAGAAAACGAATCTGCCACAATCATCATCATCATCATAATAATAATAATAATAATATACCCCCTTCTCAACAACAGAATCCTACAACATTTGCAGATAAATGCATTCAAACCAATCCCTTTATAGTAACCCTTTTGATTGGAGAACCCGTGCATTAGCCTCGAAAAATAAAATGAGATTCTAGACTGTTTGTATGACCAGAATGTTAAGCCAATAGATAGGTCTAGCTCAGAATTTTTCTTTTTAAAAGAAAATAAATAAATAATCCAAAGACTATTCGTAAATATAAATGGTAAAGTCTCGAGTCGGCTGGAAAAAAATTTTCAGAGCTGAGAAAAATTCTACAACTCAAAAAAAAAAAAAACATTTTGTTAATTTTTATCATGTCTTAGACATGATAAAAATTAACGACCCCCCTTCCCTTTTCGTCTGGGAATGTTGTCTCACTCTTTTGAAAAACAAATCGTGATTCATTCATGGAATGATTGCCATTAGAGAAAGGATGAGTCATGGTCTATTTTTAGAAAGGGTGAGACATCCTTCCCAGACAAAAAGGGAGGGTCATTAATTTTTATCATGTCTAAGACATGATAAAAATTAACCAAAAGTTTTTTTTTTTTTTTTCAAAGCTTTGAGAATTTTTTTTCTAGCCGACTTGGATGGACAAGACATCTCCGGATTCTTTCTGGAATGGACTCTATGATCTATTTAAACATTTCGAGTTCCGAGTTTCGCTTCAGTTGAGTGTGAGCCGTTCAAGAAGAAGAAACCATCCTGTGAGTGGAGAGAGAGACCTATTCCTTTTTCCATTCACCCGTTGTGTTGAACCGTTCAGATATTTGCTTTTATTAATATTTTTTTTCCTAACCCACCCGTCTTTAAACAATGGAATAGTTTGAAAGGGTCAACCCATTTTATAGATATCAACCTCATACCCTCATCTCAACGGGTCTCGAGTGGGAGGAAGGAAGGAGCAGGCGACGAGAACTAAGCATGTCTGTTTATCGAGTAGACGCATCGGGGAAAGAACGATACCCGACCGACCCCCAACATCCTCATTACGAATTATACGTTACGGATCCTGAAGGAAATCCTATCTTGGCTCGAGACGAAAATGGTCATGAGTATTACGCGGTAGATTTAAACGGAAACCAATACATTTTAGCTCCTCGACGGTATGCCCGAACGGCTTTTGGACGAGAATACTACCCGAAATTTCAAAATGGGGACGAGTATTCGCTTTATACGTCTGTTTTATTCCCTTATGCCAAAGACGAATCGGGGCATGAAATGTATCCTAAAAAGGCGGATGGAGTCGAATATTGTTTAACGGCCGGCGATCGAATTCGTTATGCTCGCGATGCTTGGGGAAACGAGTTTTATCCTCGAAGAGCGGATCAGCAAACGGAATACCTCTGTGAAGAAGTGGGGTATGCGAAAAGAGCCGACGGATCCGAAACGTATCCTAAATTTTATATCTACACTTCTGGTTAAGATCTCTCTCTCTCTCTCTCTCAAAAGAGAAGAAAATAATAAAGAGTGTGTTACTGCAATGGAGCATTCTGACGCGGAACCTGTTTCGTATTCCATTTGGTGTGTGAAATGCCGAACCAAGACCGATACGGTCGACGTCCACTATCGCATGTCGAAAAATCGACGGCCGATGGTCACGGGAAAATGTCAGGCGTGTGGAACCAAGAAACAACAGTTTATTACAAATGCTTCCGTTCCACCTGGAATTCAGTTCCTGGATGAGGAGGAAGAAAAAGGAAAATGTTCCGAGTAAGAAGAAACAAGTATATTCAAATCAAAAATTGGAAAAAGATGGATCTTACTATTATATGCTCTCCTAAAGCGGGTGGTTCACCTTTACAGTTTGGCATACAGACGGATTCGCATAATCCGATTCCAAGACTCGTGAATTTTCCTCAACCGGCAACTCCACCCTTAGATACTTCTTCTTTGAATGAGTTTTCTAGCATTCTGAAAGAATATCTAAACGTCGTGAGAGAATTGATTCTTCCCCTGCATCGAAATGTTGAAGAAGAGAGCTCTGAATGTGGAAGCAAGGACACGGATCCAAAGCCAAATTCGGAGGGTTGAAAGGGATAGGTGAAAATCCATTATTAAAAAAAGAAACAATGGTCATGTCATGTCTTGTCGATCGAGTCGGCTATAAAAAATTCTCTAGATCAGATTGAAAAAAAAAAAACTTTTGGGTAAGACATGATAAAAATTAACTCTCTCTTCTTTTTTGTCTGGGAAGGATGTCTCACCCTTTCTAAAATTAGACCATCACTCACCCTTTCTCAAGGCAATTATTCCAAGAATGAGTAATGATCTATTTTTAGAAACGGTGAGACAACCTTCCTTGACAAAAAGGAGGGACAGTTAATTTTTATCATGTCTAGAAGACATGATAAAAATTAACCAAAAGTTTTTTTTTTTTTAGAGCTCTGAGAATTTTTTTTCCCAGTCGACTCGATGATCCAAACAACAAGACATCCAAAATTGTTTCTAGAAAAACTCTCGCTTCTCTATTTAAACCCCTCGCGTTTCCAACTTCAGATCCGTGTGTGCTGTGCACTCAACCTAGATATGCGCTTCTCCTCCCTCCTGGAAAGAGCCTTTTTTTTCCTGAGCTCTTAGCATTTTTTCTCAGCTTCATTTCCATTCTCCAGGTTTCTGTCTCCTCCTTTCCGTTAACACTGCAAAATTTCTCATCACTCGGAGCTTGGAAATCTGTCATAAAAAAAACATGACATAGCTCTGCTTTCAAGGAGTCGGTTTAGATTCGTCAGGATCATGGCTGATTTTCCATGATGGCTCTCCAACCGCAATATTAGAGTTTGAAAGGAATAAGGTAAAAAAGTTCGTCCTAGATATGCAACGAAACGTAAAAAGAGCGACAAGGATCTAAAAAAGCTACGACCCTTTCCAGAAGGGGAGGGAGCAATGGATATTCAGGTGAGTCCACAGCATGGACTGCACGAAAATGAAACGGCTTCCGCAGATAACAGAATGTTCGAGATGTCTCTCGTCGATCAAGTCAGCTGGTAAAATTTTTTGAAAGAGCTGAGAAAAATGTTCGCATACCTTCACAGAAATTCTTTCCAAGAGGGAGAAGTGTGTATCCAGGTCGAATTCACAGCACAGACTGAACTGAAGTTGGAAACACGAGTGGTTTAAATAGAGAAGGGAGAGTTCCTTCTAGAAACAATTTGGATCTGTCTTGTTTGGATCATTGAGTCGGCTGGGAAAAAATTCTCAGAGCTTTGGAAAAAATTTCTGAGTGATAAAAAAAAAAAAACTTTTGGTTAATTTTTATCATGTCTTCTAGACATGATAAAAATTAACTCTCTCTTCTTTTTGTCTGGGAAGGATGTCTCACCGTTTTGAAAAACAAACCGTGACTCATTCTTGGAATAATTGCCATGAGAAGGATGAGTTTTGGTTTCGTTTTCGAAATGGTGAGACATCCTTCCTTGACAAAAAGAGGGGACAGTTAATTTTTATCATGTCTATAAGACATAATAAAAATTAACAAAAAGTTTTTTTTTTTTTTTTTTTTTTTTTTTTTTTTTTTTTTACTCAGAAATTTTTTCTCCCCCTCCAACCAACTCAATGGACTAGACGATAAGTTTTTAAGAATGGACGTTTTGTTATTTATGCAGATATTCCGAGTTTCGCGTCAGGTAAATGCGCGCTCACCTTAGATTGAATTCCTTTCAGACAGGTCTAGAGATTGGATAACCCATCAAGAATTCTTCGACAGGTTTTTGGAAAAAAGAAATCGTCAAGTAGTGAGTATTGATTTTGATATTTTCTTTTCAACCTTGGGTCAGTTTCTAGTACATTCCTATACTAATTCCATTGTATTTAAAAAAAATAATGTCAGCACGGACTGATCTGACCCGAAACGGTTGCCCATCCAGTTGGCTGCTGGAGGGAGGGAAAAAAAAGAAATTTGTTGTGAAGGATATGTCAATTCTTTTCTAAAAATAGATTTCTAAGAAAAGAATGAACCTTTGTTGGAAATCTATTTTTAGAAACATATCTAGACAACATGTTGACAAGAAAAAAAAATTCTTTTTTTTTCCTGAAAGTGAAATGATTTTTTTCTTTCCACCCACTTTTCTTTTTCTTTGGGAGGAAGGAAGAACTTCCCTTCCCCCCGCCTTTTTTCCTCTAGTATTTATATAGATCCGAGTTTTTCTGCCTACAGGGTTCATTCTCGTTCTTCCTTCTCAACCGAGCAAAACTAAAATGTCGACCGATGCTGTTGCAGTTCTACCTACCCTGGTGGAAATCACGCCCGTCTGTCATCTCGATGTAGCTGATCAATGGGAACCTCTCTCCCGTTTCGAAGAATGGTTTCGGGACCCGGAGCGTATGGAACAAATCGTCCAAGAAACCATGTGCTATTTATCCTGTTACGATGGAAAAATCCTGCATTATTTTTCGTCCATCGAAGTTTTCAAGCACTTTGCTTTCCAATCGATGATGGAGGCAGGAACCTTTCGCTTACACGCTTATCTGCGATGGGAAAATGTGATCGCCGTCGATGCTGGAACTTTTTTTAAACTGTTTTACGTTTCACCCGAGTGGGTTCATATTCTTCAAACCGGAGAAGCTTCTATCCGTCTTTATGGATGGGAAATGGAATCAGAAGCCGACGGGTATCGTATGATTCCCTATCGACTGCGAGCTCACTCCGTGTATATTATTCACGGACCTCTTTACTACCAACTCCAATTTCATGACAAGATGGTGTTTGCCGTAGACGCCCTCTCCAGGAAGAAAATGGAGTCTTTACGAGCGTTGCATCCTGAACAGCATTTCCAATTCCCTGCTCGCGAGGAAGAGAGGAGAAGGAAAAGATCCAGAAGGAGGAGACACCTAAAGAGGTACTAAAAAGAAGTCGGAAGGTAGAAGCATATTTGTTTTTTCATTAACGGAAAAAAAAAACTGTGGATCATTCTTTGTATATTTCTTGGGAAAAAAAAAGACTAATAGTCATAATAGAGGGTGTTAGGAGGGACCCCATCTATATATAACTCTCTATATAAATCGGAAGCGTCAACAGGACGGTCCACCCAAAACAATCTACCTTATCTTTCTCAGAGCAGAGTGGAAGAAAGGCCAAGATGCGTGGACTCATTGGAAGCAAAAGAATTCGAATGGTTTAAATAGATAAGTGAGAAAAGATTTTGAGAGGTGTTGTTTTATGGATGGAGCTGGCTGGGAAAAAAATTGGCAAAGCTCAGAGAAAAATTTCCTGAATTGAAAAAAAAAAAAAAAAAAAAAAAAACTTTTTGTTAATTTTTATCATGTCTTATAGACATGATAAAAATTAACTCTCTCTTCTTTTTGTCTGGGAATGATGTCTCACCGTTTCGAAAAATAGACCATCACTCATCATCCTTTCTAAAATAATAGAATTTCAAGAATGGGATATGTTCTACTTTTCGAAATGGTGAGATATCATTCCCAGACAAAAAGAAGAGAGAGTTAATTTTTATCATGTCTATAAGACATGATAAAAATTAACCAAAAGTTTTTTTTTTTTTCTAACTCAAAATTTTCTTCCACAGCGCTGAGAAATTTTTCCCAGTCAACTCACTCATCCAAACAAGACATCTAAAATTGTTTCTAGAAGGAGCTCTCATTTTTTTCTATTTAAGGAACTTGAGTTTCAGCTTCCCATCAGTCTGTACTCTGCATTCAACCTGGATACCCATTCTTTGGAGATAGGGGGGAAACTTTCGCAGTTTTTTTTCCCTGAAACCCTCTATGGATCAGAGAATCTCACACATATCCTCCTCCGTGGATCGAAATGGACTGACCGCCATATCTGTTTTAGATAATAATTTTGAATTTTCCACCTCCTCCACAAGATTGGACTATCTCAATATTTTTTTTAAAGAAAAACAAAATTATTTTTTATGATTATTCTACAATTTTTAGGTTTTCTTTCCCCCCACTCCTCTTTAAGAAGAATAAAAACATAAAGCACATTGAAACAGTTCCGATAAATTTTGAAACTGAAAGTCCATCACCTTGTTCTCCACGAGACTAAAAAAAGTTCCCCCGGTCTGAGAATCTTCTTGGATTTGAAGAGGTTCTCTCATCACACTCTGAAGGCAGATCGAAAAGAGGAGAGCGTCTGGACCCAAATCGTTAAGCAGTTTTTCCAGGGAATCGAAGGTGATAAAAGGGGTATAGCGGAGAATCCGGCTGGGGCGGTCCGACGTATCGATCCAGAGATCCGTCGTTAAGGATCGGTAAGGGCGAAAAGGGGTTCGAGAGATCCATTGCTGAATAGTCCGTTGACTTTTCGGACTCATCCAAGTCCCTTGCTGGGAAAGGCAAGTCACGAGTTCCGATCCTCGAAAATAGAGCGTGCCCGACCCCAAGTAAAACGTGAGGGGAATTGTCTTGGCGAAACGGAAACGAATCGCGAGGGAAAAAGACTCTCGCCGTAACCACTCCATGGCATTTGGTTTTCTCTCTCTCTCTCTCTTTCTCCTGAGGACGAGATGGAAAAAAAAAAGAAAAGACAACTTTTCTCTCGGTTTCTTTTATATATAGGAAGAGAGAGGGGAAGGAGTGTTCTCGAAAAGTTTCATGGGAAATTTCTTCTTCTTCTTCTTCTTTTTGGGGTAGGTGGGAGGAACTCGTTTTTTTTTGGCGGAGAGAATGCGTCGGATGACATCCCGAGACATTTAAAAAAAGAATAGATAGGATGGATTCTTCAAGTGGGAAATGCGGGGTGGTTAAGGGATCTTATTTTAAAGAATATTATTACCATTCTGCGAGGGTGAGTCGTCTTACCATTAAGTCAGGTAATCCGAGATGATGAGCATTCCTTTTGACATGCCTCATATGTTTTCTAATAGTTATGTAACATAAATTTTCCAGGCTAAGAATACGTGGTTCAACAGCATAATTGAGTAACCGCATATTTTCCTCTTCCAATTTTCCATTTTTTCGCCAGCGTTCTAAAACGGTTTTGGGATCGCAACACCGGACATTTGCACCAGCAAGCAACAACATATCCACGATGAGTTTGCATCGTAATTGACAGGCATAGTGTAAAGGGGTAAAACCAAAAATATCATGTTTGTTCATGTCGCATCCAAGAAGAATCAGTTGCCGTACGATATCATCCATTGAGAACAAAATAGCGAAATGTAAAGCATTTCTTTTCGTTAATCTGTGTTCATAAAAAACGGGTGGTTCCGCGTTTATTATTAATTTTGTGAATATCCATTGATGAAAACTGTTAGAAAAACTCATATTGAATTCAACTCTATTAAATTTACGCGTAGCTTCTTTGATAGATAGGTAGGAGATATCCTTAAATTCTTCACTGGACGGGGTTCTTGAGAAGAGAGGGTAGAACCATGTTGGAGAGCACACACTCATTCTAAAAGGAAACACGGATTGAACTAAATCGAAACTCGGAATGCTTAAATAGATGAGCGATAGTCCGTTCTTAAAAAATTGGATAGTTTTGTCCATCGAGTTCGCTGGGAAAAATTTCTGAGAGCCAAGAAAAAAATTTCTAAACCTTGGAAAAAAAAAAAAAACTTTTTGTTAATTTTTATCATGTCTTTAGACATGATAAAAATTAACAAAAAGTTTTTTTTTTTTTTTTTTTTTTTTTTTTTTTTTTTTTTTTTAGGTTAAAAATTTTTTTGAGAGAAATATTTTTCCCAACGACTTATCTTTTTTACTCCTACCTACTTTCATTCCCCCCTCTCACTCTTTCTCTATATAAACGATTGCAGAAGGAATCGCGGCTTATTTTCTTGAGCAGATAGGTCGAAAACAGATGGCTACGGGAGACTTAATCATGACGTGTGAAGACGATAATGAACCCTGTTTGGACTTGCAACCTTCTTCGCCTTTATATGAATGTGTTTCTTCGGAGAATGAGTATATCACGTCGTGGTCTGATATATCGCCAACTCCTTCTCCTCCACCTGTCCGCCGTAGGATCAAAAAGAAGAAACCTAATCCAATTCGTGATACTCCTTCTCTGAATTTTAATCCGCCGTTATCGCCCATTTCGTCTTCTTCCTCTCATTATTCAGAAATAATGGACCAATCCTCTCCACTACGCATGCGTTCTACAATCGAAGAAGATCTTCCCTCCTCATCTCATTCTACTTCTTCTACTAAAAAAAAGAAATATCGAACTGAAATTCATCCGAGTGTCATAGGTGTGCTGGCCATCACGTCTGATGGATACACTCTGACAAACAGTGTCCGGTTTGCCTCTAGAGACATGAAAACGTATCGACCGCATACCAAATGGATTCAGCAATTGAATGAGGATCTGCGAAAACTTCATATTCAAAGACTGTATGTCGCGAATGAACATTGTCGAAAAAAAATTTATCAATTGCTCCGTGTTGAATCTGTATGGACAGTAAGCTATAAACCTTCTCGTCGTCCACAGAAATGTGGGTATTGTGGAACGAAATATTGTCATCGATTTATGGCTATGATCGCCCTGCAACAAATAGTGAAATATGGTGTCAATAAATATATTCATTGAAGAACCAAATGAAGTGTCATTTTTTATAGATGATGATTAGTATTTTGTCCAACCTCCTCTGTGTTCTATGACAGATGCAATTCGTCGAGGCATGGACGCGATTAATGTTTCAAAATAAGTTTCTTCCAAACTATAAAAAGCATCGCGGACCAAGTCCCATAATTCCAATCGGTTTCGAGCTACCCGATTCGCTAATCGACGTTCTAATTCCGCCCAAACATTTTCGACGGGATTCAAATCAGCTCCTTTAGGAGGCCAGTCTTCCACCATAGGAATTTCATGTTCTCGAATCCATTGTGTGACGCGTAAACTCGTATGGATCGGAGAGAGATCGTGCATGAACAAGAGACGGTGTTCGGTGATCAAAGGGTTTAAAGAAACATCGGGAGGTTGACTATGATCGAGAAGCACCGGCTCTAAAATATTAGAGAGGTAATAGTCGGCATTTAAATGCTGGATCCCGATTCGACGGATTTGGTTGGGAAATTTTCCGCTCATGCACATCCAGACACTGAGATTAAAACGACCGGAACGTTGACGGCCTTGTAACGCAGAAGAAAAATAACGTTCGTCTTGATAACGCAGGACCTGTCGAGGCCGCCATACGCGAATAGGACCGTACCCGATCGAACTGAATACTTTCTCGTCGGAAAATATAATCCGGGACCAATCATCGACCGTCCATTCCGCACGCTGAGAAGCAAAGTCGTAGCGTCGTTGACGATGAATCTCCCGCAAATAATCTTTTCGGACGGGGATGCGCGACACTAATCCTTTTTCTTTTAATCGTCGACGAACCGTTTGAGCGGTGCAAGGCACTTGTAATCGACGACCAATATCCGTCGCGGGTAAAAAAGGATCACCCGTCGACATTTCAAAAATACGTTGATCCATTTCTTGGGTCGTGGCTCGAGGTCGGCCGGATTTGTGTTTGGTTTGATAGTTCTCCTCATTTTCCGAGGAGCGGGAGATCCAATATTGAACTGTGGAAGGAGCGACATTCAAGTGTCGAGCAATTTGACGAACCGTTTGCCCTCGTTCATAATACGAACGACGAATTTCCCGTCTTATTTCAATAGGTGTATACGGCATGATAAGAATAAGAATAATACAAGTAGGATCTTGGTTACCCTGTTCCTTGATTTCATTTCAACGTGTCACGGTCCCGATAAAATCGTAGCAGGTGTCAATGGTCAAATGCAGTGCACGGAATGTGATCAAATTCAAGATGCGTATGCTTTTATTTTACGAGCGTCCTTTCCTGATGACAGTGATCCGTTCTTATCGGCTCGTCTAGCTCGAGAATATGCGAATTGGACGGGAGATTTGAACGTACCCTGCACATTTCCTCTCATAGGGATTCCTGGTATTTTACCGATCCGTAATGTTTCCGTCACGTTACGTATTTTATTAAACGGGATTCGATTATTACAATGCGTGAATGCCCCTTTTCGATCCCAGGCCGAACCTTTTGAATCGTATGAATCGCTCGAACGGTTCATGATCGAATACATGGACGAATACGCCCAGCATATTGAAAAAATCGCCAATGAAGAGAATCACTCTCAAGTCGATAAAGCGGCTCTGCACGCTCTTTTCACCAACATGAAATCGCTCATGGAAAATGTCCATCAAGACGAGGACCAACCTTTCAATTTCTTAAGTTATTATCACAAAGTCCTAGCTCCCTACGTAAAAATATGTGACGGCGACGATGCGTCGTTCCTTCTACCTCCTACTTCCAAGGATGTTGAAAAGGATCCCGCTTATCAATTATGTTTGGAAATGAAAGCCTCGAATCAAATTCGGGCTCGTTATTCTCCTTACACGACCCTATTTGATCTTGTGCACGTCATGATTTATTGCAATTTATGCCGGAACGAACTCAACGTGGTGGCGAATTTCGTGTTTGAGTTTGGAGTTCGCATTTGTCGTCGCCCCCTCTTCTTCAAAGAATCGTTCTTGACCCAGCAATTGCGAAAACTGGTCACTTCTCAAATTACGTACCATCGGAATACAGAATTCTACTACCTCCTTCGAGAGATTCAACAAGGCGGCACGTGCGATGCCTTATCACTAGAATTTATTGAAAAAATGAGTCGAATCGAAACCTTTTTAGCGAAAGTGTTCCTAGGAAAAGCGGATGATCGAATAAAGCAGTTTGCGTTCAAACAAAATTTCCCCTACGTCCTGTTTGTTCCGAAAGAAGACGAAGAGATGACGAAAAAAGCCACCCAAATTGATGAGTACCTCGGATATCTTTTCGGGACCGGGTTTATTATTTCAAAGCTCAAAGGTAAAGGATTAGTGAAAGGTTCGATCGCGACGGGTAAGAAATTTTACCGTCTTGTACAGAAAGTGGCCTTGAAAATACGCGAATTTGAAAAATCCGACGAAGAAATTTTCTGGACGATGGAAATGGTGAAACTGTTCTTATGTTCCGACGGGTATATGGAAAAAGAATTGAGAATGTTACTCAATGTAGCGACGAAGGAATCTCAAGTTCCCTCTCGTCAAGAAATATGTCAAGGAGGAGGAAGAGGAAGAAACGAAGATGGCGAAGAGATGGATATGTCATAATCAAGTAAATCATTGGGAAAAATGGCTGACGCAGAGGAAGAAATCTGTGGAATTTGCCTGAAGGTCTTCAAAGAAACGAAACGCCATAAAGTCTACAATCTCGATTGTGAGCATTCCTTTCATATTAAATGTATAAAGAAATGGATTCGAGAGTATGGTAAAAAGAAATGTCCGACCTGTCGGACTCGTATCAGCCAGGATGATATGCTCTATTTTACCAGCGGAACATTGCAAATGGAACATTTAAGAATAGATTCGGATGAAGAGGAAGAGGAGGAAGAACCAGAGGTGGAAGAACCGCCAAGGCAACGACGAAGACGAAGACCCGAAGAAGAATTAGTCGATCTGGGAGGCCATGGTCTCATTTTTTCAGGGCCTAGTACCAGTCAGACGAGACCCAGAAGACAGAGAAGAGAAGATTTAGTGGGAGATTATGCTTATATGGATACACCTAGACAAAGTTCACCTACCTCAGATGATGAAGAACGGGAAGTCAACCCTTATTTTGGTCGACCGAATGCATTTTGGAGAGAAATGAGACGACAAAGACGAAGTAGAAGGAATTAGATGATTCTTAAAATAAAAATAAAAACAGTAAACAAAAATGGAAAAGTAAGACTGATGACTGGTGTATAATATTTCGTTATCAACAGATCCATCTCCTATACATCGTTATATCAACAGATCTATTTCCAAATGGAAAAGTAAAACCGACCGACTGTTGAAAAATATTTCTCAAAAAATCTGATAGTAAAAAAAAAAAAAAAAAAAAAAAAAAAAAAAAAAAAAAACTTTTTGTTAATTTTTATCATGTCTTTTAGACATGATAAAAATTAACTGTACCTTCTTTTTTATTTTGAATGATGTCACCTTTTCTAAAAATAGATTTCTAAGAATGAATCATGCTTTTCTTGGAAATTTATACTTAGAAACATGTCTAGACAACATGTTGACATCATTCCAAACAAAAAGGAGGGTAGAGTTAATTTTTATCATGTCTAAGACATGATAAACTTAACAAAAAGTTTTTTTTTTTTTTTTTTTTTTTTTTTTTTAATACCACATTAGATTTTTTTTTGAGAAATATTTTCCACCAGTCGGTCGGTTTTACTTTCTTTTTTTGGAGATGTTGATAACGATATATAAGTCGATATATAAGTTTCACTCACTGGGTTCTGATTCATTCGTTTTCGCCTTTGCTTTCACGAGATATCGAGACCGCTTCAGCACATTTCGAAGGAAGCCCCTTTGATGTTATACTGTTTCTTCAATCGTCGCTTTAGATTAAATAAATATTGGTAATGAGTTTTTCCAAATAGTTTGGATGGAGGAGCATTGAAAAGAAACTGGAATAACTTTATCTGATTTGGATCCTTATAGACTTCTAAAGATTTAGACGCAAACGCTTTTCGTTTCTCTGGATCATCGTTTAGATAACCCAAGATGTGAATCATCCTCAATTCCGTTTCTAAAAGTAATAAGACTATCAGCGACAGTTCATCTGTTTCATAATTGGAGAGACAGTGATTACGGATTTGATTCATCTGCTCTGCTGTAAAAAGTTGGTGTTTTCGACGACGAGGTTTCTTGACCACCACCTCATCTGCAGAAGGTAAGAACCATTTTCGTCGAATAGCATTTAAAGAATTTGAAATATATTTCGCGGAACGTTGTTTTTGATCGATAAGATATTGGTGATATTCTTGAAGTGTTTCGGTATGATTTAGATCTTTATGCATTTGTAAACACCAAGTTTCATATTGATTTTCATAAATAGAGTAGACTAATTTACTAGTTTTTGAGGGAGACATAATGCTTCTTTTATTTTTGGTATAATGAAGAACTCTTACTTATTTATAATTTTTTTAATAGGTTTTGAATCAAAAAAAAATATTTATAATAAGAAGAAGAAACAGTAGAAACAAAATGGCCGAATGTTGTCCAATTTGCTTAGACGAACTCATTGCCGAAGATGTAGAAACCATTTCTACTTTAACGTGTCAACATCAGTTCCACACGAAATGTATTGACATTTGGAGAGAAAAAGCATTGACGTGTCCTGTCTGCCGAGAACCGTTTGAAGATGTCCTGCAGAAATTAACTTCTATGTTTCTCCCTTTGCGACGTTCTTTTTTATATGATGTAATTTACGATTATGGAAACCGCATCAGGTTTTCAGACGATGAGGCTGATTTAGATGATTTACTCATGTATGAATTATTGGGACCTTGGGAAACTTCTGAGGAGGAAGAGGAGGAGGAAACAGAATCAATCGAACCTGAGGAAGAAAACCAAGTGAGGAAACTAATTGAGACTGGAAAAAGGAATCGAGACCATAGATGGGTTTGAGTAAATTAGCCGATGACGGATGTAGGGATTGGACTCGAACCGATGGAATGGATTGGGACTGATATTCATCCCATTTCTTTAATCCCATCCGAAGATTTAAAGCCAATGACTTTTTCATATATTCGGAAAGAAGGAATCGCCAGGTTTTGGGACGATACTTTCCAACAATCTCGAGAGCGTTTAACATGCTGAGATAGCATTCTTGAGCTGTCCGACACAGTTTCAAATGAAAGACAACATCCATTTCATTCTCGACTTGCTTCCACCATCTCCCAGTTTGATATTTCCTTGGGTACAGCACTTCATTGTGTGGATATATTTCAGCCTCATCTTCCATCCACGGTTTCATGGTACTGGAAGGAAGGTCGTAGGGATCGCCTAAATGATAATTCAGTAACTGACAATTAGATAAATTGAGATGAAGATGGCTCGTGAAAACAATGAGACGAACGGCATAGGCTGGTTTGACCACCGAGTCTCCAAAATTCGGTTCGATCCAGATGAGAAGATCGCAATGCGTGCCGTCGCATTCGTAAGACGGATCTAACCCGCTGACGAACCAATCGTTGGAATCGTCGAGAAGAATATGAACCGTTTTATGATGTCGAACAAAAAGGGTTTCCAAATGATAGGATAAGAGGGAAGGATGCCTTCCTAAATTACCTAATACAACGGTCACGGGTGCATCTTGACATTTCTTGAAAAGATCTTGAATGGAACCCATGCTGGTTGTTCCGCATACTTGATTCCCGAGACGAGTCAGAAAAGATCCCATGCTTCTTTATTTTTTTAACGCAGCTCGCATATATTCTTGATCTTTCTGGAATTCCGATTCAGGATAAGGTGGCTTTTGAAGACTGGCATTCACTTCATTATGAAATTGAAACCAGACGTGGGCAAAGTGTTCGCCTAAAAACCGTTCTTTATACGTTTTGAGTTTGGATAAGTAATGATACACACAAATCCCGCATCGGAGAGTTCGATATAAAGATTCTGTCACAAAGTCTCTCCAAAGAGTTTTTGCGAGACGAATATCCTCGTCCTGCTCGTCCTGAACTGAAAACGCTTCGGCCATCCAATGTAAAAGCCGCCAGTAATAAGGACCAAAGACCAACGTGTTATGGTAATTGATGTGATGAAAATAATCTTCGGCTGAAAAAGGTTGTGGGGATACGGAAATGCCGATCCGGGTCATCAAGTCTCGAATCGCCTGACTTTTCCCCTGGAGTAATTCAATCACCGCTTCGTCTAAAAAGAAAAAGTATTCGCTCTTCCATCGAATACGGTACAGGAGCGTTAAGACGCAGTACGTAGTCAATTTAAAGAGTTGAATCCAACTGTATTCGCCTACCCAAGCTCCAGGTCGTAGAAATGTCCGTCCCCATTTATCTTGGTTCATTAAATTGGCCATGAATAATAAATAGGTGACGACGACTTCATCTAATCGTTGTTGGGGCTCTTCTTCTCGGAAAGCGGTCGTAAAGTGGGTGATGTCAATACCCGGAGGAGGAGGTGGAGAAGAAGGGGTTTTGAAGTGTAAAAGTTCATGAATTTTATGAGCCACGAACGGTGAAACACGAGCCTGGCTTTCTTGGAGTTCGTTCGAAACGATCGGTTCATCTTCTAAATAAGTTCGTTTAAAACGTTTAAAGGTTTGAGCATCCATTCTCTTTACTTAAACCACCATTGACGAAAACGGCAATACCAATCTCCCACGTCTTTGTTTTGCACCAAACTACCGAGCAATTCCCCGAAAGTTGTAAAAATCGTCAGCTTGCGAATGTATCCAAAAGCCAGAAAGAGAAAAATGAGTCCGTTGATGAGGAGGAAAAGGAGAAAGAACCAGCTTTGTGTTAAAATGAGACAAAACAGGATCACGAAGGACGTATACGCTCCAGCGACTAAAAGCGTTCCTAATGTTAAGGAATCCATTTGTTTTGTTTTCTTCTTCTTCTCTATTCTTGACCTAATGTCTCGTAATAAAGGGTCCGATACGTAATATTCTGGTAAGCATTATAAACGGGATGGTGGATAAAGAGAAATAATAAAATCCATAAGAGGATCGATACCATATTTTTGTTTTCTTTGTTCTGAGTCAGAAGAGAAGAGATAATAATAAAGTAACTCATATTAATTAAAAAAAATGGTTCGAAGGGATAAATCCAAATCTGATAAAGCGGAACGAAAATTGCTTCGAATGGAAGCAGCTCCTCCTAATCATGTAGGAGACCCAGTCGTTGACAACCTTCTTAACAATCACCCTCCAAGCAATCCATCTAACTATCCTCCTCCAATCCATGACAATCCTCCTAATAATGATAATGTAGGCAATATTCCCATGGACGTGGATGAGGAAATAATTCGTCGGCATAGGCGAGATCTCCTCAATTACGAAGAATACTACCCCGATCGAATGAAATCAGATAAACGCTATGCCAAATTGGCTGACGGAAATGAGATTTATGCTAAGAATCGACAAGGAGATGAATTTTATATGCTGGATCCCGATGGAAATATTGTGTTTGCAAAACAAATCTCTCCCATCACCGGTAAAATAACCCCTGTCTATGCCATCGATCATCTGAACCGTTCTATTTTACCCGTCGACGCCCAAAACCGTCCCGTGTATGGATTTGATAGTGATGGGGAACCCATGTTTCCCATGGAAAACGGAAAAATGGTGTATCTGTTCTACGGAGGAAAAGAATGGTATCCGGAAAATCCTCAGACCAAAGAACAAATCTATGCTTTAGACGAGCACCATCGACCCTATTTTGCCAAAGACGAGCATCAAAAGCCTTACTATGCTCGAAAACTCGATGTCAATCAATTCCCTATCGAATATGCCCCTCTCGATTCCAACGGTCAACGGATCTATATTCCCTTAGACAACAATAAATTCCAATACCCGTTTAATCTCGTCACAAAACGACCGCTGTTTGAACTCTCTCCGGATCAGGACGAAATGTATTTCCGAAACAATACGCTAGGCGAATATTATCCCGTCAACGAATTCAACGATGAAATTTACGCTCGAGATCGTTTGCACAATGAAATGCCGGCTAGGAACATTGATGGAACCCCTTATTACGCTAAGAGAGCGAGTGGGGACGAATACTATCCTAAGCAACTCAACGGTCTCGAAACGTATATTCGAATTGGAAATAGGGACGAACCGGCCTTAGATGCTTTAGGAGGAGGCATTTATGCGAAAGATGAAAACTTGGACGAATATTATCCGAGAATTTACCACAACGACAATGACGAATAAAGCAAAACGATTAACAAAGGATCTTCGATGGCAAAAGATGAGTATTATGCAGTCGACAATCTTGGAAATCAACGATATAGAAAGGATCGAAGGGAATTTGAAACATATATTACCACTGACGATCCCAGTCTACTGTATGCCCTAGACAAATATAAAGTTCCTCATTATGCTAAAAAACCCGTGTATATCGGTGGAGAAAAAAAATTTGAGGAGTATTATGGAAAAATCAATAACTTGCCCGTCTTTCTAAAGTACCAGGGTCGAGAAATTTATGCCAAAGAGCATTCCGGGGCCGAGATGTATCCCAAAGATTTGTTTGGGAACGACATGATTGCTCGAGATGCCGACGGGCGGTATTATTATGCTAAAGATGAGACAGGAAATGAAAAATATCCCTTGTTGGCCGACGATACGGAACACAAGCCCGAATACATGTCTTACGCCCTCGATAAAAACGGTATTCCGTTCTATCCTATCAATTCACAGAGTAAACCCATCTATCCTAAAAATGCTACAGGCGATGAATTTTATCAAATCCTTCACCCTTTCACTCAGCAAGTCATCTTTGGAAGAGATACCGATCAGAACCAAGTGTATGCGCGGAAAGCGGATGGAGGCGAAATTTACCCGGACAGCGGTCAATTCGCCATGACGAGGTTGAAAGAATTCTTTTATGCTCATGATAAGAACGGGGTCATTATTTACCCGGTCGATCAACACGGCAACGAACGATATTTAGTGACGGACAAAGGATCGTACGATCAATTGATGAAAGATCCGGCCGTGAAACGATACGCCAAAGATGCAGACAATAATGAAATCTATCCGGAAATTATTCATGCCGATAAGCGCATTACCCAAAAACCTTTAGGAAACCGGTACGCTCAAAATAAATTGGGTGAATATTACTACCCGGTCGATCGATACAATAACGAGTACATTGTCCAGTTCAAGAAAGTGAGTGAGGAACAAATCTTTGCGAGTGGATACCCCATCACGTGTGATCAAATCATCATTGTTCCCAATTTAAATGACAAGCCCTGGACGCCTGCGTTTATACGAGACCCTAGAATTGAACCCGAAAATTTGATAGGCTACTTGTACCGATCGCATTCGAAACCGATGGATTATTTGACCAATTTGAGATCTAAACGCGCTTCTCGACACGGGTTCCAACCCTATAAAGTTATATATAATAACTCGGAGGGTAAAGTGGTCGAGAAAGTGGAAAGCGGTCTTCCAGGACAAGTAGATCCAGTGGAAGAGGAAGAGAAAAGGAAGAAAAGAAAGAAGAAAATATATGCCAACCCGATACAGTCTGACGAAAATAATCATCAATCCACCACCAACTGGACAAAAATCATTCTTTCTATGATAGGTATCTTGGTCATACTTGCGTTCCTAATCTGCATTAATATACTGTTTAAAAACTAAAGACGTGAGAGAAAGAAAGATATCTGAAACAATCCATTCTTGAAAAGATTGGGATGTCTTTTCAATCCAGTCGGTTGGAAAAAAATTTTCAGAGCTGAGAAAAAAAAAAAAACTTTTTGTTAATTTTTATCATGTCTTCTAGACATGATAAAAATTAACTAACCCCTTTTGTTTTCAATGATGTCTCACCATGTTTCTAAAAATACACCATGACTCATTTATTTCTTGGAATTTTATTTTTAGAAAGGGTGAGTCATGGTCTAATTTTCGAAAGGGTGAGACATCATTCCTAGACAAAAAGAGTAGATAGTTAATTTTTATCATGTCTAGAAGACATGATAAAAATTAACAAAAAGTTTTTTTTTTTTTTTTTTTTTTTTTTTTTTTTCAGCTCTGAAAATTTTTTTCCAACCGACTGGATTGAAAAGACATCCCAATCTTTTCAAGAATGGATTGTTTCAGATATCTTTCTTTCTCTCACGTCTTTAGTTTTTTAGAAAAAGAAGAAAAGAAAGAAGAAAATATATGCCAACCCGATACAGTCTGACGAAAATAATCACCAATCCACCACCAACTGGACAAAAATCATTCTTTCTATGATAGGTATCTTGGTCATACTTGCGTTCCTAATCTGCATTAATATACTGTTTAAAAACTAAAGTCGTGAGAGAAAGAAAAATATCTGAAACAATCCATTCTTAAAAAGATTGGGATGTCTTTTCAATCCAGTCGGTTGGAAAAAAATTTTCAGAGCTGAAAAAAAAAAAAAAAAAAAAAAAAAAAAAAAAAAAAACTTTTTGTTAATTTTTATCATGTCTTCTAGACATGATAAAAATTAACTATCTACTCTTTTTGTCTAGGAATGATGTCTCACCCTTTCGAAAATTAGACCATGACTCACCCTTTCTAAAAATAAAATTCCAAGAAATAAATGAGTCATGGTGTATTTTTAGAAACATGGTGAGACATCATTGAAAACAAAAGGGGTTAGTTAATTTTTATCATGTCTAGAAGACATGATAAAAATTAACAAAAAGTTTTTTTTTTTTTCTCAGCTCTGAAAATTTTTTTCCAACCGACTGGATTGAAAAGACATCCCAATCTTTTCAAGAATGGATTGTTTCAGATATCTTTCTTTCTCTCACGTCTTTAGTTTTTAAACAGTATATTAATGCAGATTAGGAACGCAAGTATGACCAAGATACCTATCATAGAAAGAATGATTTTTGTCCAGTTGGTGGTGGATTGATGATTATTTTCGTCAGACTGTATCGGGTTGGCATATATTTTCTTCTTTCTTTTCTTCCTTTTCTCTTCCTCTTCCACTGGATCTACTTGTCCTGGAAGACCGCTTTCCACTTTCTCGACCACTTTACCCTCCGAGTTATTATATATAACTTTATAGGGTTGGAACCCGTGTCGAGAAGCGCGTTTAGATCTCAAATTGGTCAAATAATCCATCGGTTTCGAATGCGATCGGTACAAGTAGCCTATCAAATTTTCGGGTTCAATTCTAGGGTCTCGTATAAACGCAGGCGTCCAGGGCTTGTCATTTAAATTGGGAACAATGATGATTTGATCACACGTGATGGGGTATCCACTCGCAAAGATTTGTTCCTCACTCACTTTCTTGAACTGGACAATGTACTCGTTATTGTATCGATCGACCGGGTAGTAATATTCACCCAATTTATTTTGAGCGTACCGGTTTCCTAAAGGTTTTTGGGTAATGCGCTTATCGGCATGAATAATTTCCGGATAGATTTCATTATTGTCTGCATCTTTCGCGTATCGTTTCACGGCCGGATCTTTCATCAATTGATCGTACGATCCTTTGTCCGTCACTAAATATCGTTCGTTGCCGTGTTGATCGACCGGGTAAATAATGACCCCGTTCTTATCATGAGCATAAAAGAATTCTTTCAGCCTCGTCATGGCGAATTGACCGCTATCCGGGTAAATTTCGCCTCCATCCGCTTTCCGCGCATACACTTGGTTCTGATCGGTATCTCTTCCAAAGATGACTTGCTGAGTGAAAGGGTGAAGGATTTGATAAAATTCATCGCCTGTAGCATTTTTAGGATAGATGGGTTTACCCTGTGAATTGATAGGATAGAACGGAATACCGTTTTTATCGAGGGCGTAAGACATATATTCGGGCTTGTGTTCCGTATCGTCGGCCAACAAGGGATATTTTTCATTTCCTGTCTCATCTTTAGCATAATAATACCGCCCGTCGGCATCTCGAGCAATCATGTCGTTCCCAAACAAATCTTTGGGATACATCTCGGCCCCGGAATGCTCTTTGGCATAAATTTCTCGACCCTGGTACTTTAGAAAGACGGGCAAGTTATTGATTTTTCCATAATACTCCTCAAATTTTTTTTCTCCACCGATATACACGGGTTTTTTAGCATAATGAGGAACTTTATATTTGTCTAGGGCATACAGTAGACTGGGATCGTCAGTGGTAATATATGTTTCAAATTCCCTTCGATCCTTTCTATATCGTTGATTTCCAAGATTGTCGACTGCATAATACTCATCTTTTGCCATCGAAGATCCTTTGTTAATCGTTTTGCTTTATTCGTCATTGTCGTTGTGGTAAATTCTCGGATAATATTCGTCCAAGTTTTCATCTTTCGCATAAATGCCTCCTCCTAAAGCATCTAAGGCCGGTTCGTCCCTATTTCCAATTCGAATATACGTTTCGAGACCGTTGAGTTGCTTAGGATAGTATTCGTCCCCACTCGCTCTCTTAGCGTAATAAGGGGTTCCATCAATGTTCCTAGCCGGCATTTCATTGTGCAAACGATCTCGAGCGTAAATTTCATCGTTGAATTCGTTGACGGGATAATATTCGCCTAGCGTATTGTTTCGGAAATACATTTCGTCCTGATCCGGAGAGAGTTCAAACAGCGGTCGTTTTGTGACGAGATTAAACGGGTATTGGAATTTATTGTTGTCTAAGGGAATATAGATCCGTTGACCGTTGGAATCGAGAGGGGCATATTCGATAGGGAATTGATTGACATCGAGTTTTCGAGCATAGTAAGGCTTTTGATGCTCGTCTTTGGCAAAATAGGGTCGATGGTGCTCGTCTAAAGCATAGATTTGTTCTTTGGTCTGAGGATTTTCCGGATACCATTCTTTTCCTCCGTAGAACAGATACACCATTTTTCCGTTTTCCATGGGAAACATGGGTTCCCCATCACTATCAAATCCATACACGGGACGGTTTTGGGCGTCGACGGGTAAAATAGAACGGTTCAGATGATCGATGGCATAGACAGGGGTTATTTTACCGGTGATGGGAGAGATTTGTTTTGCAAACACAATATTTCCATCGGGATCCAGCATATAAAATTCATCTCCTTGTCGATTCTTAGCATAAATCTCATTTCCGTCAGCCAATTTGGCATAGCGTTTATCTGATTTCATTCGATCGGGGTAGTATTCTTCGTAATTGAGGAGATCTCGCCTATGCCGACGAATTATTTCCTCATCCACGTCCATGGGAATATTGCCTACATTATCATTATTAGGAGGATTGTCATGGATTGGAGGAGGATAGTTAGATGGATTGCTTGGAGGGTGATTGTTAAGAAGGTTGTCAACGACTGGGTCTCCTACATGATTAGGAGGAGCTGCTTCCATTCGAAGCAATTTTCGTTCCGCTTTATCAGATTTGGATTTATCCCTTCGAACCATTTTTTTTAATTAATATGAGTTACTTTATTATTATCTCTTCTCTTCTGACTCAGAACAAAGAAAACAAAAATATGGTATCGATCCTCTTATGGATTTTATTATTTCTCTTTATCCACCATCCCGTTTATAATGCTTACCAGAATATTACGTATCGGACCCTTTATTACGAGACATTAGGTCAAGAATAGAGAAGAAGAAGAAAACAAAACAAATGGATTCCTTAACATTAGGAACGCTTTTAGTCGCTGGAGCGTATACGTCCTTCGTGATCCTGTTTTGTCTCATTTTAACACAAAGCTGGTTCTTTCTCCTTTTCCTCCTCATCAACGGACTCATTTTTCTCTTTCTGGCTTTTGGATACATTCGCAAGCTGACGATTTTTACAACTTTCGGGGAATTGCTCGGTAGTTTGGTGCAAAACAAAGACGTGGGAGATTGGTATTGCCGTTTTCGTCAATGGTGGTTTAAGTAAAGAGAATGGATGCTCAAACCTTTAAACGTTTTAAACGAACTTATTTAGAAGATGAACCGATCGTTTCGAACGAACTCCAAGAAAGCCAGGCTCGTGTTTCACCGTTCGTGGCTCATAAAATTCATGAACTTTTACACTTCAAAACCCCTTCTTCTCCACCTCCTCCTCCGGGTATTGACATCACCCACTTTACGACCGCTTTCCGAGAAGAAGAGCCCCAACAACGATTAGATGAAGTCGTCGTCACCTATTTATTATTCATGGCCAATTTAATGAACCAAGATAAATGGGGACGGACATTTCTACGACCTGGAGCTTGGGTAGGCGAATACAGTTGGATTCAACTCTTTAAATTGACTACGTACTGCGTCTTAACGCTCCTGTACCGTATTCGATGGAAGAGCGAATACTTTTTCTTTTTAGACGAAGCGGTGATTGAATTACTCCAGGGGAAAAGTCAGGCGATTCGAGACTTGATGACCCGGATCGGCATTTCCGTATCCCCACAACCTTTTTCAGCCGAAGATTATTTTCATCACATCAATTACCATAACACGTTGGTCTTTGGTCCTTATTACTGGCGGCTTTTACATTGGATGGCCGAAGCGTTTTCAGTTCAGGACGAGCAGGACGAGGATATTCGTCTCGCAAAAACTCTTTGGAGAGACTTTGTGACAGAATCTTTATATCGAACTCTCCGATGCGGGATTTGTGTGTATCATTACTTATCCAAACTCAAAACGTATAAAGAACGGTTTTTAGGCGAACACTTTGCCCACGTCTGGTTTCAATTTCATAATGAAGTGAATGCCAGTCTTCAAAAGCCACCTTATCCTGAATCGGAATTCCAGAAAGATCAAGAATATATGCGAGCTGCGTTAAAAAAATAAAGAAGCATGGGATCTTTTCTGACTCGTCTCGGGAATCAAGTATGCGGAACAACCAGCATGGGTTCCATTCAAGATCTTTTCAAGAAATGTCAAGATGCACCCGTGACCGTTGTATTAGGTAATTTAGGAAGGCATCCTTCCCTCTTATCCTATCATTTGGAAACCCTTTTTGTTCGACATCATAAAACGGTTCATATTCTTCTCGACGATTCCAACGATTGGTTCGTCAGCGGGTTAGATCCGTCTTACGAATGCGACGGCACGCATTGCGATCTTCTCATCTGGATCGAACCGAATTTTGGAGACTCGGTGGTCAAACCAGCCTATGCCGTTCGTCTCATTGTTTTCACGAGCCATCTTCATCTCAATTTATCTAATTGTCAGTTACTGAATTATCATTTAGGCGATCCCTACGACCTTCCTTCCAGTACCATGAAACCGTGGATGGAAGATGAGGCTGAAATATATCCACACAATGAAGTGCTGTACCCAAGGAAATATCAAACTGGGAGATGGTGGAAGCAAGTCGAGAATGAAATGGATGTTGTCTTTCATTTGAAACTGTGTCGGACAGCTCAAGAATGCTATCTCAGCATGTTAAACGCTCTCGAGATTGTTGGAAAGTATCGTCCCAAAACCTGGCGATTCCTTCTTTCCGAATATATGAAAAAGTCATTGGCTTTAAATCTTCGGATGGGATTAAAGAAATGGGATGAATATCAGTCCCAATCCATTCCATCGGTTCGAGTCCAATCCCTACATCCGTCATCGGCTAATTTACTCAAACCCATCTATGGTCTCGATTCCTTTTTCCAGTCTCAATTAGTTTCCTCACTTGGTTTTCTTCCTCAGGTTCGATTGATTCTGTTTCCTCCTCCTCTTCCTCCTCAGAAGTTTCCCAAGGTCCCAATAATTCATACATGAGTAAATCATCTAAATCAGCCTCATCGTCTGAAAACCTGATGCGGTTTCCATAATCGTAAATTACATCATATAAAAAAGAACGTCGCAAAGGGAGAAACATAGAAGTTAATTTCTGCAGGACATCTTCAAACGGTTCTCGGCAGACAGGACACGTCAATGCTTTTTCTCTCCAAATGTCAATACATTTCGTGTGGAACTGATGTTGACACGTTAAAGTAGAAATGGTTTCTACATCTTCGGCAATGAGTTCGTCTAAGCAAATTGGACAACATTCGGCCATTTTGTTTCTACTGTTTCTTCTTCTTATTATAAATATTTTTTTTTGATTCAAAACCTATTAAAAAAATTATAAATAAGTAAGAGTTCTTCATTATACCAAAAATAAAAGAAGCATTATGTCTCCCTCAAAAACTAGTAAATTAGTCTACTCTATTTATGAAAATCAATATGAAACTTGGTGTTTACAAATGCATAAAGATCTAAATCATACCGAAACACTTCAAGAATATCACCAATATCTTATCGATCAAAAACAACGTTCCGCGAAATATATTTCAAATTCTTTAAATGCTATTCGACGAAAATGGTTCTTACCTTCTGCAGATGAGGTGGTGGTCAAGAAACCTCGTCGTCGAAAACACCAACTTTTTACAGCAGAGCAGATGAATCAAATCCGTAATCACTGTCTCTCCAATTATGAAACAGATGAACTGTCGCTGATAGTCTTATTACTTTTAGAAACGGAATTGAGGATGATTCACATCTTGGGTTATCTAAACGATGATCCAGAGAAACGAAAAGCGTTTGCGTCTAAATCTTTAGAAGTCTATAAGGATCCAAATCAGATAAAGTTATTCCAGTTTCTTTTCAATGCTCCTCCATCCAAACTATTTGGAAAAACTCATTACCAATATTTATTTAATCTAAAGCGACGATTGAAGAAACAGTATAACATCAAAGGGGCTTCCTTCGAAATGTGCTGAAGCGGTCTCGATATCTCGTGAAAGCAAAGGCGAAAACGAATGAATCAGAACCCAGTGAGTGAAACTTATATATCGACTTATATATCGTTATCAACATCTCCAAAAAAAGAAAGTAAAACCGACCGACTGGTGGAAAATATTTCTCAAAAAAAAATCTAATGTGGTATTAAAAAAAAAAAAAAAAAAAAAAAAAAAAAAAAAAAACTTTTTGTTAAGTTTATCATGTCTTAGACATGATAAAAATTAACTCTACCCTCCTTTTTGTTTGGAATGATGTCAACATGTTGTCTAGACATGTTTCTAAGTATAAATTTCCAAGAAAAGCATGATTCATTCTTAGAAATCTATTTTTAGAAAAGGTGACATCATTCAAAATAAAAAAGAAGGTACAGTTAATTTTTATCATGTCTAAAAGACATGATAAAAATTAACAAAAAGTTTTTTTTTTTTTTTTTTTTTTTTTTTTTTTTTTTTTTACTATCAGATTTTTTGAGAAATATTTTTCAACAGTCGGTCGGTTTTACTTTTCCATTTGGAAATAGATCTGTTGATATAACGATGTATAGGAGATGGATCTGTTGATAACGAAATATTATACACCAGTCATCAGTCTTACTTTTCCATTTTTGTTTACTGTTTTTATTTTTATTTTAAGAATCATCTAATTCCTTCTACTTCGTCTTTGTCGTCTCATTTCTCTCCAAAATGCATTCGGTCGACCAAAATAAGGGTTGACTTCCCGTTCTTCATCATCTGAGGTAGGTGAACTTTGTCTAGGTGTATCCATATAAGCATAATCTCCCACTAAATCTTCTCTTCTCTGTCTTCTGGGTCTCGTCTGACTGGTACTAGGCCCTGAAAAAATGAGACCATGGCCTCCCAGATCGACTAATTCTTCTTCGGGTCTTCGTCTTCGTCGTTGCCTTGGCGGTTCTTCCACCTCTGGTTCTTCCTCCTCTTCCTCTTCATCCGAATCTATTCTTAAATGTTCCATTTGCAATGTTCCGCTGGTAAAATAGAGCATATCATCCTGGCTGATACGAGTCCGACAGGTCGGACATTTCTTTTTACCATACTCTCGAATCCATTTCTTTATACATTTAATATGAAAGGAATGCTCACAATCGAGATTGTAGACTTTATGGCGTTTCGTTTCTTTGAAGACCTTCAGGCAAATTCCACAGATTTCTTCCTCTGCGTCAGCCATTTTTCCCAATGATTTACTTGATTATGACATATCCATCTCTTCGCCATCTTCGTTTCTTCCTCTTCCTCCTCCTTGACATATTTCTTGACGAGAGGGAACTTGAGATTCCTTCGTCGCTACATTGAGTAACATTCTCAATTCTTTTTCCATATACCCGTCGGAACATAAGAACAGTTTCACCATTTCCATCGTCCAGAAAATTTCTTCGTCGGATTTTTCAAATTCGCGTATTTTCAAGGCCACTTTCTGTACAAGACGGTAAAATTTCTTACCCGTCGCGATCGAACCTTTCACTAATCCTTTACCTTTGAGCTTTGAAATAATAAACCCGGTCCCGAAAAGATATCCGAGGTACTCATCAATTTGGGTGGCTTTTTTCGTCATCTCTTCGTCTTCTTTCGGAACAAACAGGACGTAGGGGAAATTTTGTTTGAACGCAAACTGCTTTATTCGATCATCCGCTTTTCCTAGGAACACTTTCGCTAAAAAGGTTTCGATTCGACTCATTTTTTCAATAAATTCTAGTGATAAGGCATCGCACGTGCCGCCTTGTTGAATCTCTCGAAGGAGGTAGTAGAATTCTGTATTCCGATGGTACGTAATTTGAGAAGTGACCAGTTTTCGCAATTGCTGGGTCAAGAACGATTCTTTGAAGAAGAGGGGGCGACGACAAATGCGAACTCCAAACTCAAACACGAAATTCGCCACCACGTTGAGTTCGTTCCGGCATAAATTGCAATAAATCATGACGTGCACAAGATCAAATAGGGTCGTGTAAGGAGAATAACGAGCCCGAATTTGATTCGAGGCTTTCATTTCCAAACATAATTGATAAGCGGGATCCTTTTCAACATCCTTGGAAGTAGGAGGTAGAAGGAACGACGCATCGTCGCCGTCACATATTTTTACGTAGGGAGCTAGGACTTTGTAATAATAACTTAAGAAATTGAAAGGTTGGTCCTCGTCTTGATGGACATTTTCCATGAGCGATTTCATGTTGGTGAAAAGAGCGTGCAGAGCCGCTTTATCGACTTGAGAGTGATTCTCTTCATTGGCGATTTTTTCAATATGCTGGGCGTATTCGTCCATGTATTCGATCATGAACCGTTCGAGCGATTCATACGATTCAAAAGGTTCGGCCTGGGATCGAAAAGGGGCATTCACGCATTGTAATAATCGAATCCCGTTTAATAAAATACGTAACGTGACGGAAACATTACGGATCGGTAAAATACCAGGAATCCCTATGAGAGGAAATGTGCAGGGTACGTTCAAATCTCCCGTCCAATTCGCATATTCTCGAGCTAGACGAGCCGATAAGAACGGATCACTGTCATCAGGAAAGGACGCTCGTAAAATAAAAGCATACGCATCTTGAATTTGATCACATTCCGTGCACTGCATTTGACCATTGACACCTGCTACGATTTTATCGGGACCGTGACACGTTGAAATGAAATCAAGGAACAGGGTAACCAAGATCCTACTTGTATTATTCTTATTCTTATCATGCCGTATACACCTATTGAAATAAGACGGGAAATTCGTCGTTCGTATTATGAACGAGGGCAAACGGTTCGTCAAATTGCTCGACACTTGAATGTCGCTCCTTCCACAGTTCAATATTGGATCTCCCGCTCCTCGGAAAATGAGGAGAACTATCAAACCAAACACAAATCCGGCCGACCTCGAGCCACGACCCAAGAAATGGATCAACGTATTTTTGAAATGTCGACGGGTGATCCTTTTTTACCCGCGACGGATATTGGTCGTCGATTACAAGTGCCTTGCACCGCTCAAACGGTTCGTCGACGATTAAAAGAAAAAGGATTAGTGTCGCGCATCCCCGTCCGAAAAGATTATTTGCGGGAGATTCATCGTCAACGACGCTACGACTTTGCTTCTCAGCGTGCGGAATGGACGGTCGATGATTGGTCCCGGATTATATTTTCCGACGAGAAAGTATTCAGTTCGATCGGGTACGGTCCTATTCGCGTATGGCGGCCTCGACAGGTCCTGCGTTATCAAGACGAACGTTATTTTTCTTCTGCGTTACAAGGCCGTCAACGTTCCGGTCGTTTTAATCTCAGTGTCTGGATGTGCATGAGCGGAAAATTTCCCAACCAAATCCGTCGAATCGGGATCCAGCATTTAAATGCCGACTATTACCTCTCTAATATTTTAGAGCCGGTGCTTCTCGATCATAGTCAACCTCCCGATGTTTCTTTAAACCCTTTGATCACCGAACACCGTCTCTTGTTCATGCACGATCTCTCTCCGATCCATACGAGTTTACGCGTCACACAATGGATTCGAGAACATGAAATTCCTATGGTGGAAGACTGGCCTCCTAAAGGAGCTGATTTGAATCCCGTCGAAAATGTTTGGGCGGAATTAGAACGTCGATTAGCGAATCGGGTAGCTCGAAACCGATTGGAATTATGGGACTTGGTCCGCGATGCTTTTTATAGTTTGGAAGAAACTTATTTTGAAACATTAATCGCGTCCATGCCTCGACGAATTGCATCTGTCATAGAACACAGAGGAGGTTGGACAAAATACTAATCATCATCTATAAAAAATGACACTTCATTTGGTTCTTCAATGAATATATTTATTGACACCATATTTCACTATTTGTTGCAGGGCGATCATAGCCATAAATCGATGACAATATTTCGTTCCACAATACCCACATTTCTGTGGACGACGAGAAGGTTTATAGCTTACTGTCCATACAGATTCAACACGGAGCAATTGATAAATTTTTTTTCGACAATGTTCATTCGCGACATACAGTCTTTGAATATGAAGTTTTCGCAGATCCTCATTCAATTGCTGAATCCATTTGGTATGCGGTCGATACGTTTTCATGTCTCTAGAGGCAAACCGGACACTGTTTGTCAGAGTGTATCCATCAGACGTGATGGCCAGCACACCTATGACACTCGGATGAATTTCAGTTCGATATTTCTTTTTTTTAGTAGAAGAAGTAGAATGAGATGAGGAGGGAAGATCTTCTTCGATTGTAGAACGCATGCGTGGTGGAGAGGATTGGTCCATTATTTCTGAATAATGAGAGGAAGAAGACGAAATGGGCGATAACGGCGGATTAAAATTCAGAGAAGGAGTATCACGAATTGGATTAGGTTTCTTCTTTTTGATCCTACGGCGGACAGGTGGAGGAGAAGGAGTTGGCGATATATCAGACCACGACGTGATATACTCATTCTCCGAAGAAACACATTCATATAAAGGCGAAGAAGGTTGCAAGTCCAAACAGGGTTCATTATCGTCTTCACACGTCATGATTAAGTCTCCCGTAGCCATCTGTTTTCGACCTATCTGCTCAAGAAAATAAGCCGCGATTCCTTCTGCAATCGTTTATATAGAGAAAGAGTGAGAGGGGGGAATGAAAGTAGGTAGGAGTAAAAAAGATAAGTCGTTGGGAAAAATATTTCTCTCAAAAAAATTTTTAACCTAAAAAAAAAAAAAAAAAAAAAAAAAAAAAAAAAAAAAACTTTTTGTTAATTTTTATCATGTCTTTAGACATGATAAAAATTAACTATACCCTCTTTTTCAAATGATGTTAACCTGTTGTCTCAATATGCTTCTAAAACTAGAACATGACTCATTTCTTTCTTGGAAATTTATTTTTAGAAACATATTCGAAAGGATGAGACATCATTCTCAGACAAAAAGAAGAGACAGTTAATTTTTATCATGTCTTAAGACATGATAAAAATTAACCAAAAATTTTTTTTTTTTTTTTCCAAGGTTTAGAAATTTTTTTCTTGGCTCTCAGAAATTTTTCCCAGCGAACTCGATGGACAAAACTATCCAATTTTTTAAGAACGGACTATCGCTCATCTATTTAAGCATTCCGAGTTTCGATTTAGTTCAATCCGTGTTTCCTTTTAGAATGAGTGTGTGCTCTCCAACATGCTTCTACCCTCTCTTCTCAAGAACCCCGTCCAGTGAAGAATTTAAGGATATCTCCTACCTATCTATCAAAGAAGCTACGCGTAAATTTAATAGAGTTGAATTCAATATGAGTTTTTCTAACAGTTTTCATCAATGGATATTCACAAAATTAATAATAAACGCGGAACCACCCGTTTTTTATGAACACAGATTAACGAAAAGAAATGCTTTACATTTCGCTATTTTGTTCTCAATGGATGATATCGTACGGCAACTGATTCTTCTTGGATGCGACATGAACAAACATGATATTTTTGGTTTTACCCCTTTACACTATGCCTGTCAATTACGATGCAAACTCATCGTGGATATGTTGTTGCTTGCTGGTGCAAATGTCCGGTGTTGCGATCCCAAAACCGTTTTAGAACGCTGGCGAAAAAATGGAAAATTGGAAGAGGAAAATATGCGGTTACTCAATTATGCTGTTGAACCACGTATTCTTAGCCTGGAAAATTTATGTTACATAACTATTAGAAAACATATGAGGCATGTCAAAAGGAATGCTCATCATCTCGGATTACCTGACTTAATGGTAAGACGACTCACCCTCGCAGAATGGTAATAATATTCTTTAAAATAAGATCCCTTAACCACCCCGCATTTCCCACTTGAAGAATCCATCCTATCTATTCTTTTTTTAAATGTCTCGGGATGTCATCCGACGCATTCTCTCCGCCAAAAAAAACGAGTTCCTCCCACCTACCCCAAAAAGAAGAAGAAGAAGAAGAAATTTCCCATGAAACTTTTCGAGAACACTCCTTCCCCTCTCTCTTCCTATATATAAAAGAAACCGAGAGAAAAGTTGTCTTTTCTTTTTTTTTTCCATCTCGTCCTCAGGAGAAAGAGAGAGAGAGAGAGAAAACCAAATGCCATGGAGTGGTTACGGCGAGAGTCTTTTTCCCTCGCGATTCGTTTCCGTTTCGCCAAGACAATTCCCCTCACGTTTTACTTGGGGTCGGGCACGCTCTATTTTCGAGGATCGGAACTCGTGACTTGCCTTTCCCAGCAAGGGACTTGGATGAGTCCGAAAAGTCAACGGACTATTCAGCAATGGATCTCTCGAACACCTTTTCGCCCTTACCGATCCTTAACGACGGATCTCTGGATCGATACGTCGGACCGCCCCAGCCGGATTCTCCGCTATACCCCTTTTATCACCTTCGATTCCCTGGAAAAAGTGCTTAACGATTTGGGTCTTTTCGACCTGCCTTCAGAGTGTGATGAGAGAACCTCTTCAAATCCAAGAAGATTCTCAGACCGGGGAAACTTATTTTAGTCCCGTGGAGAACAAGGTGATGGACTTTCAGTTTCAAAATTTATCGGAACTGTTTCAATGTGCTTTATGTTTTTATTCTTCTTAAAGAGGAGTGGGGGGAAAGAAAACCTAAAAATTGTAGAATAATCATAAAAAATAATTTTGTTTTTCTTTAAAAAATATTGAGATAGTCCAATCTTGTGGAGGAGGTGGAAAATTCAAAATTATTATCTAAAACAGATATGGCGGTCAGTCCATTTCGATCCACGGAGGAGGATATGTGTGAGATTCTCTGATCCATAGAGGGATCCAGAACCCATTCTTGGAATTTTATTCTTTTTAGAAAGGATGAGTGATGGTCTATTTTTAGAAACGGTGAGACAACATTCCCAGACAAAAGGGGAAGGTAGTTAATTTTTATCATGTCTAAAGACATGATAAAAATTAACAAAAAGTTTTTTTTTTTTTATAGAGTTAGAAAATTTTTTTTCCTGGCTCTCAAAAATATTTTCCCAGCCGACTCGATTCTCCAATTGACGACACAGCGTCATTTTTTTAAGAATGGATTCTCGTTTATCTATTTAAACATTTCGAGTGTCACTTCAGATGAATGTCAGCCGTTGAGGAAGAAAAACGCAGATTCCCATTTTCTCATTTCCTTCAGAGAGAGAGAGACCTAAATTTTCGAGACTCGATGACATTTCAAGCATTTTTTGTTTAAGCTATTCGACTTCATATTTGTCTGACGTTCAAGAGTATGATCTCTCGTGGATGGATCTCTTCCACCTCATTCTCTTTCCAGTCGATTTAGAAGGGGAAGGGGAGATTTTTTTTCCTCATGGAGGATGTCTCCTGAATACCGTTCAAAGAGTCTATGGAGAAATTATATGGTCAGAGTCACGGATTTCAAGGGTAATCTGCTTCTCAGCTAAAAAAAAAGGATCTCTCTTTCCTAGTCTGTCTTCGATTGCCTCGTTAACTATGAAACCCATCGCTTTTCCGATTTTATGGTTCTCCCAGTATAATCAGACAGTCGGTCACAAAAGTATTCGAACACCGGTACCCTATCAGAAAATGACAAGATGGCGTTTTTTTTCCTCTTTCTCTCTGTGTGTCGTGTTATTCCATCCTAGGTTTTCTTCTCCCCCCATCTTGGAAAAAACTGGAAAAAATTGGTTACGATCTCTTTTTGAATGGGGAGATGCCATTTTGAGAAAAAGCTGACGACCCTATCTTGGAGAATGAACATGACCGCTCTACACACCCTTTTACTCTCTCTCTCTCTCTCTCTTTTTGAATTGGGAAGCCATTTTGGGAAAAAGCAGACGACCCTATCTTGGAGAATGGAAATGAACGCCTCTCCCTCTCTCTTTGAAATGGGAAGCCATTTTGGGACCCTCTATTCTTGGGGAGGGAGAAAACTGAAGTCTGCATTTCGCTGTCTCTGAATGCGGAAATCCCTTTTGGGAAAAGCGGACCCTCTTCTTCTGATCTTGGAGAACTGGAAATGAACGCTCTACACGATCTCTCTTTGAATTCAGAAGGTATTTTGGGACCTTCTAATGTTGGAAAACTGAAATGAACGCTCTACACCTTCTCTCTCTCTCTCTTTCTCTGAAATGGGTAGCCATTTGAAAACTCCCTAACTTTGGAAAAAAACAGAAATGAACGCTCTACACCATCTCTCTTTGAAAATGGGGGGGTGTCATTTTGAGACCTCCCTCCCCTAAACTTGAAAAAAAAACTGAAATGAATGCTCTACACTTTCTCTCTTTGGACATGGGTAGCCCTTTGGGGACCCTCTCCTCTTGGTATATAAAAAAAAGAACTGAAGTGAAGGCTCTACACAATCTCTCTTGGAATGGGATCCATATTTCGGGAAACGTGGATCACCTCATGCTGGAAAACTGAAGTGAACCACCAAGATTGGACTCTATATAATATTTTTTTTAATTGACATCATGACCCTCCTCCAATTTGTTATTAAAAAAATTTTTTTTCGTTTTGGTTTTTATCCCATTTCCGATGTGATTTCAGAAATGCAATTCCATAACAGTTCAATTTCATTCGAGGTTAAATGATCTAAACAGTCTTTGACCCACCCATCCGTATGATTATTTTCTTCTCCTTCCTGTTGCACCAAATTTTGTAAGTCCATATAATCATTCCATACGGGAAGGGCTGGATCCTCACAAGGCTGTCTTGAAACACTTGGAGTCTCTTTGGGATGAGTGGAGGGATCTAGGATGTCTGGACCCGGCTGCGATTCTACCTCCATGATTTCTGGACCCGTTGGAACTTGTTTACCCGGCTGTGATTCTGCCTCCATGATTTCTGGACCCGTTGGAACTTGTGGACCCGGCTGACATTCTACCTCTACGATGTCGGGACTTTTTGAAGCTTGTGGACCCATCTGACATTCTACCTCTACGATGTCGGGACAGGTTGGAGGAGAAGAAGAAGAAGAAGAAGAGGATAGTAGAAGAGGTTCTGTCTGTGAGGAGTCCGAAAGAGGTTGCCTGTTTGAACAAGTCGGGGAAGAAGAAGAAGAAGAAGAAGAAGCTTCTGGATTCTGAAGCGGATCTTGCACGCCAGGTTGGTTCCGGTAAGTCGACCGTTTTTTAAGAGGTAATTTTTTTTCTTCCTCCTCATCTTCAATTGTGATGACTTCAATTTCATTCCGTTGTCGGGTCGATTTTGTTTCGGGCCATGACGACGGTTTGGTCCAGCTCCTCTTATCATCTAAGGAAGGGATGGGTAAAGGTGGCGGAGGGTTTTCTTCTTCTTTTTCTTGAAACATCATCGGCGATTGGAAAGAAATCTCCTCTTTCAATTGTTTCCAAAGCGAGTACGAGCACCGATCGACGAGAAAGAGACTCTTCTGGGTTGTGACGATGAGATATTGCGTTTTCGGGGGAACGACATAGTTTTGAAAAGGTCTTAGAATATATTTCTTATATTTCATCCTGTCGCTGACTTTAAAACTTCTTTCCTTCAGATTGGGGGACGATGATTCGTAATAGGCGATAGGAGCGGCTGTGGTTTGAACAATATGAACTTCGTCCTCAGCCGTCGTTCTCACTCCAAACGTAAAATATCGTTTCGTGAGAAAAATATTTTTCCACGGAAAACTCGTGCACGGATCCGTATATCGCCGGTCTGTTTGAATGGGCCGTCTCAAAGCTCGACCCATCCGATTCCTAGAGAAGAGAGATTCCTCTTTCGTTTGTTGCAATTCGAATAAATTTCTGTATATATTCTGAACGAGCAGGTTGGAGGATTCGACATCTTGGTTGAAAGAAACGATCGCTTGATGAGGTGGTAAATGCGGAATAAATGTCGCACAATGACACGCCAAAAAAATTTTCAAGTTGGAGATTTGCTTTAGCGTCTTCAAATCCTCCCCGTTCGAAATCCGTTGAGTTGGAAAAACGTCTAACAGCGACATGGCTCCCAATGGAAAAGAAATGATCTCGCCCAGTACTCTCGTCTTTTTGCATATCTATGTAGACACACACAGACACACATAGAGGCTCTATGACGTCCGTTTTATTTGTTTTTTTTGTTTCTCTCTCTCTTCTTTCCAAGAAATCTTATCTCCATGACCTCTTTTTCTTTTCTTAAAAAGATGAATGTGTGTGGGAATGAGGAAGTGAAAGTAATAATTTAATAAACAAAAAATTATCCAACCATGACCTTCTTTTTTTTTCAAAGTCAACCTTTCCAATCCAAGGACGTCCAGAGATAGAGGAAGCAGGGAGAGAGGAGGAGGAGGGAAGGGAAGGTCACACTCTCTTTCTCTCTATAAATAAAAGGGGAGAGCCCCAAAGTCGTATTTTTGTCCAAGTGGATCATGAGGAGGCATCCCCAGCTCACTACGTGTATTCCTTTCAAATATAAATATGTTGATCTTTCCTTTTATATCATTCAAGGAGTCGTTTACCTGAAAGCCTCCGATTTTTCAAAATGTGCGGGTTATTATACCGTGGGGAGTTATCAAAAGATGCGGGACGAATTTTTGTCCGACGAAAACGTGTTGATGGCTCGTGACATTCCACCTTTGGATGCACAAATTTTGTTAATGAAACGAGCCAAATATTTTTACACGTCCCACTTTCGAACCGTCTCGCAAATGAATAGGATTATGGATCGTCTTGAGAAGACAAAAGGGATTCTCGTTCATTTTAGTGAATGGTTGCATAAATGTTTGCACGAACCTCTCTCGATCGAGAAGACTGGGAAGAATACCTATTTTATTCTTCTCGAGGACTCTCCTTCTTCGTCTCATCATAGAGAGGCTACGACTTTTGAAAAAATCCTCGAGCAAGAAAAAATAGATTGGTGGAACAACTACCCCATCCCTCTCCCCGAGCATCAAGAGGAGCCTGTTCAGAAGAAAAAGAAAAAACCTTTCCAAAAGCCTATCCTCATCCTCCTCGATAATGATGGGGATGAGGAGAAGCCTGTTCAGATTCCTCTCAGTTTGTCAAAACCCGTCGAGGATGAAAAACCTCTCCCTTCCTCAAAACCCCTTGAGGAAGAGAGACCCCTCGAGAAGGAGAAATCTCTCCCATTGTCAAACCTCCTCGAAGATGAAAAACCTCTCCATTTATCAAGACCCCTCGAGAAGGAGGGACCTCTTCCTTTATCAAACCCCCTCGAAGATGAAAAACCTCTCCATTTATCAAGACCCCTCGAAAATGAGGGACCTCTCGATTTGTCAAAACCCCTCGAGGATAAGGGAACCAAAACTTCTCTCTCTTTCGAAGAGGAGGGACCTCTCAGTTTGTCAAGACCCCTCAAGAATAAGGGAACCGAAAATCCTCTCCCTTTCTCAAAACTTCTCGAGGAGGAGGAGGAGGAGAGACCGCTCCATGTCTCAAGACAAGACCCCCCTCTATCTCTTGAGGATCCGAGGGAAACGATTCCTATTGAAAAACCATCTATCGACGATCCCCAGAAAAAGTCTTCGGAGGAGATTAGACTTCCATGTAGAAAACGAATCTGCCACAATCATCATCATCATAATAATAATAATAATATACCCCCTTCTCAACAACAGAATCATACAACATTTGCAGATAAATGCATTCGAACCAATCCCTTTATAGTAACCCTTTTGATTGGAGAACCCGTGCATTAGCCTCGAAAAATAAAATGAGATTCTAGACTGTTTCTATGACCAGAATGTTAAGCCAATAGATAGGTCTAGCTCAGAATTTTTCTTTTTAAAAGAAAATAAATAAATAATCCAAAGACTATTCGTAAATATAAATGGTAAAGTCTCGAGTCGGCTGGAAAAAAATTTTCAGAGCTGAGAAAAATTCTACAACTCAAAAAAAAAAAAAAAAAAAAAAAAAAAAAAAAAAAAACTTTTTGTTAATTTTTATCATGTCTTAGACACGATAAAAATTAACGACCCCCCTTCCCTTTTCGTCTGGGAATGTTGTCTCACTCTTTTGAAAAACAAATCGTGATTCATTCATGGAATGATTGCCATTAGAGAAAGGATGAGTCATGGTCTATTTTTAGAAAGGGTGAGACATCCTTCCCAGCCAAAAAGGGAGGGTCATTAATTTTTATCATGTCTAAGACATGATAAAAATTAACCAAAAGTTTTTTTTTTTTTTTTTTTCATTAGAGAATTTTTATCTCAGCTCTGAGAAATTTTTTTTTCTCCCAGCCGATTCGAGACTTTACCCATTTGTTTTTAAGAATGATTTCTCCCTGATCTATTATTTCAAAATTCCAAGTTTCGCTTCAGAACCATCTGTGCTGTTGAAGAAGTAACATGATATATGTATTTTTTTAATGAGTTCTGTCAAGATTGAATTGTGCAGGATCGACCTTGCGAATATCTTCTCTGTGTCTTTAAATAATAATGATACCGAACTGCTTTTTGTAGAGCGCAATGGAAAAAACCTTTTGTATGGTTAGGACAATTCATGTGTTCGATCCCATTGTATTTGAGAATCTCTTGCGTCGATCCCGAAATGCAATAAATGGATCTTTGCAACCATTTCTATAAAAACTGCCGTTTCATTTCTCCTCGCACCCAAATCATGGAAAAAGGTTCCGTCAACATCGTTAACACCCATGGAAAATAACTGTACGGAATTTCTCCTTCGTACCACGACAAGCCGTGATAATAATCACTCGCCCACACAGCGGTTCGTTTTTCTTTCTCGGTGAGCATTTGCCATGGAAACGGGGGTTTAAAAACAAATACCCCTCGAGAAGTACCGTCCAATGTGACGTAAGCCAATTCTTTCACAATAAAGGCTCCTTGAGAATCGTAGAAACCTTCAAAGTCGAGCACGAGTTCCATGTTTTTTATTTCTTTTTCTTTCCAAGGTGACCTTTATTATCATGATGATGGATGTGTATTGAGATACGCACGATATTATTCAAAAAACAAATATATATATACGAATGTGACCTTTCCCAGAATTCATACGACCTGTCACGTGCAAACTTCTCTCTATATATATATAAAAGAGGAGACGGCGAGAGAACGCTATCCATTTTTTCCTTCAGGACACTCAGCGAGAGAGAGAGAATTTTGTTTTCTTTTTTTCCTCAATTGAAGAAGATGGACATTTTGAGTGCCAAACCTCTCAAAGATTCCTACATTGTTCTGGACATGGAATACTTTCACTGTTATGATCCAAAGACGGGAGATATATGTTTCATCTTGAAAGAACTGGGCTACATCACTTGCGATTTAACCTTATGCGGATCCATGATTTTTCTCCCTCCTGTCCATTACGATGACTTATCGTCCCGCAATCAAGCTGTGGTCAACCAGACTACAAATAACCGATACGGCCTGCAATGGATCGAGGGTCGTCTTTCCTACGAGCATCTTCCTACGATCCTGAAAATACTGACCGAAAATGTGGAGGTGATCTACGTCAATGGATACGATAAAGCCGAATTTTTCAGCAAGCTCTGCCAGCGATCCGTTTACGAGTTTTACATCCCAGGGAAAACCGAGTGGCGGAACAAGTCGAAATGCACGCGACACCAATATTTCCAAAAGATGATTCATTGTGCCGAGAACAAGGTGAGAAATTTTCGATACCATTTGATGGAGGGTAGTTACGTTTTCCGGAAATTACATTGTTACCCCTCCGAGAGCAAAGCTGTCGAAGAGGAGGCGGAAGAATCTCCCCAGGAGAACTCGTGCGACGATGAGGAGGAGGAGGATGAACTTTCTAATAATAATAATAATAATAATAAATGTCTAAGTTGGGATGCTTTAGAGACCCAAGAATATTGGTCTCAACCCTTATCTCACCTAGACCTGAAAGAGGATCCTCAAGTGTACTCTTTGTGGTCCTCTTCTAAAATTTGGTCTTGGAGAGAACCCTTGAATGTTCATGAATGAAATAGTATGTAAATCCCTAGAGAAAAAAAATATAAAAAAAAAGTTCCTTTTTTTGTAATATGTTGATTTCTTTCCAATCCCATTTCTTTTCTATAACTCCACCCCAATCGACGAGAAGAAGAATCTTCCAAGTTACACAAGACGTAGAAACATTTCACAAGGATTTATAAATCACACGCTCCCACATGATATATGTATAGAGAGAAAAAGACCCTCTGTTCTCTAGCCAATACGTCAAGACTTCCCTAAACTAAGAGAGATCATGAGTACCGAGGAAACCTTAGCAGAGCAAGTGGAAAGACTTTCAAAGAGATTAGAAGAGTTAAGACGGGATAGATTTACAGTTCCGCCGACTAAAGAGGAAACTATCATCGATTTCAACAAACCGCTGTACTTTCATCCCCTACCCCAAAGAATGAGACGAGTGGACTCGCCGTTGAACAGTTCCAATGAGAAACAAAATGTCACTTATTTGAATAGCCAATTTCAACACATGAATATTTCATAAGTATTTTTTTCCCTAAAGCGTAGGGAGATCGGATCAGTAGTTTTTCCCTTTTCATCGTCGAAAAAGATTGGGAGGAAAAATCTTTCTCAGCTCTCTCAGAAAAATTTTTCAGCCTTAAAAAAAAAAAAAAAAAAAAAAAAAAAAAAAAAAAAAAAAAAAAAAAAAACTTTTTGTTAATTTTTTTCATGTCTTAGACATGATAAAAATTAACTCTACCCCCCCTTTTGTCTGGGAATGTTGTCTCACACTTTCTAAAAATAGACCATCACTCCTCCTTTCTTAAAGAATAGAATTCCAAGAATGGGATCTGGTCTATTTTTAGAAACGGTGAGACCCTATTCCCAGACAAAAGGCGGGTAGAGTTAATTTTTATCATGTCTAAAGTTCAGGGTCCATCCATCTTCTTATGTGAAACGGTGACCCTGACAAGATCGAGATAAACAATTCCTGTGAGTTGTTTTGTAATCTTGACGCGATCCAAGAAAGACTTTTTATTATTTTTTTTTTGAAATAGGCGGGGGGTGGGGAGAGAAAATGTTCTCACGACCCTCAGATATCTTTTCATAAATATATTTTTTATCAAAGTGTTTCTTTCATTCCGATCCTTTTAAGAGGTTGGAATGACCCTGACATTTAGATGGGGTCGCGATCCCGACAGATGTCGCGCGAGTATAAAAGTGTGTGTCCTCCGCGAGATTTCTTCATAGAACAGAAGAAGACGTGAACTGAGCTGGTAAGTCCCTTTGGTCCTATGAATATGGTTATCTATAAACTCGATTTGATTCTTAGTTTTTTCAATAATGATAATAATCATAACTTCATTTAAAAAGACCCTTTGAACTTCTTAACCCTTTGAAACTTCTTAACCCTTTGAAAAGAAAAATGTCTCTTTCAAGACGACGACTCTAAAACGTTTTATTGTTTTTTTTCCCTTTCTAGATCTTCCCTGTTATACATATATAACTTTTCGATTCTTTTTTTTGCTCCTGTTTGTGGAAGACATCACCGTATTCATCGCCATGGCGTGTTCAGAAAACTTTATCGTGCTCGATTTAGAGGGTTTCCAGTCCTACAACCACAAGAAGGGTGAATTTACCTACGTTTTAGAAGAATTGGGCTATGCGACAAAAGATTTTTTGACCGTGGGATCGTTGACGTTTGCTCCTCCTCACCCCTTCCACCAACTGAGTGAAAAAAACCAAAAGACAAATGCCTGGCTGACGAAAAACCGGCACGGACTTCGTTGGAACGAGGGTCATATTCCCTACAACCATTTAGGACGCATTCTCCAATCGCTCACTCACAGCTTCTCCACGATTTATGTGGTGGGATGCCAGAAAGCTAAATTCTTTGCTAAAGCCTTGGATTATCAAAAACCCGTGACGGAAATTTATGTGCCAGATGGAATCATTTGGAAGTATCGGGAAAAATGTGCCCGACATCATCAAAGGATGAAATATTTCCATTGTGCCGAAAACAAAGTGCGCAACTATCGATGGCATATTACGGAAGGAGATTTTCATATCAATCACGTCTATCCAGACGGAACGGAGAAAGAGGAGAGGTTTCAGGAGGAAGCAGACAATCCTCTGCAAGCTTTTGATAAGGCCTACGATCAGTTAGAGAAGGATCCGTCCCCAAAAGCGTACGATAACCTCATCCAGAAATGGGATAATCTGTCCTGTTTCCATGTGATGGAACATCCGGATGAGCATACGCCTTTAAACTTGATGGGCTCTTTTTCTTTGTCGTCAACTTCCTCCAATAACTAGAGGAAGACGGAGGGTTGGGGAGACATACCTGAAAATATTCCCCATTACGATCCAGCAGCCTGTTGGGACGAACCTTCCAAAGAATCTCATGAGACCCCCAAAATATCTTCAGAGGATCCAAAGACAAAATCCACTGAGTGTTGGGACAATGAACGGACGACTCATGCTCTAAAATCCACTAAGACTATGTCCACTGAGTGTTGGGACAATGAACAGACGACTCATGCTCCAAAATCTATTGAGACTATGTCCACTGAATGTTGGGACAATGAACGGACGACCCATGCTCCAAAATCGACTGAGACTATGTCCACTGAGTGTTGGGACGATGAAACCGAAAAGACGACAGAGAATTGGGATGACCGTTCTCAAAAGTATTTGAATTGATATATACATAAACTCAGGAGAAAAAAAAATAAAGAAAAGATTTTTAGAAATAAGTAGAGAAAGGTTCTCCGCTTTCCCTATATTTATGGAAATGGACTGAGGAGAGAGAGAAAGAGAGATGAATCAGGAGACCAAAAAAAATGGGTCTTGGAAGGAATGAGTGCAAATGCATTCGATTCCTTCCAAGACCCATTTTTTTGGGTCCCTCTCTCATCCAATCTTGGAAAAGAACTTTGTCCTATTTTTCTAGGTCCATTTAAAAGAAATGAATCTATCCATAAATTTTCTTAAAAGAAAAAAAAACAAAAAGATCCTTTACCTCATGACGGTCCAAAGTCGAGAATCTTGGAAAAAGTTATCCACTCTCTCCATCCAGTCAAGCTTCTCTGTAGAAAATCTAGTAGGTGCATCTGCATTCTTGAACACCCGGCAGTTATTATTGGACGCGAAACGTCGAACAGTGAGCCCATTCTTAAAGAAACGGGGATGTTTTATTCATCCAGTCGAGTGCGGAAAAATTTCTGAGAGCCGGAGAAAAATTTCTCTAACTTGAAAAAAAAAACTTTTTTTTTTTTTTTTTTATATCTAACTTTGAACCACAGAAATTTTTTCCGGCTCTCAGAAACTTTTCCCAGCCGACTCGATGTGAATAAAACTTTACTGTTTGTTAAGAATGTTATTTAATGGATCGATTTCAACCTATCGAGTTTCGCTTGAGTTCCGGCCGTGCTGTGGGCCCACCTGGATACAAGTTTTCCCCTTTTGGAATAGAATTTCCGTCAAGGTAGGCTACTTTTCCTCTTTTTGCATTTTTCATGTCATTTCATTTGTATTACAATATACTGAAAACGGGCGTTCGAACTGATTTCTAGGCTATTTCTATACAAATGGAGCTCGATCCAAGAAAGAAATGATGTCTTTTTTTTTATTTTGTGGACTGCCAATTTGTATTGGAATATACTGAAAACGGGTGTTTGAGTCGGTTTTCAGTATATTTCAATACAAATAGAGCTCGGTCCAAGAAAGAAATGATGTCTTTTTTTTTATTTTGTGAACTGCCAATTTGTATTGGAATATACTGAAAACGGGTGTTTGAGTCGGTTTTCAGCATATTTCAATACAAATAGAGCTCGATCCAAGAAAGAAATGATGTCTTTTTTTTATTTTGTGGACTGCCAATTTGTATTGGAATATACTGAAAACGGGTGTTTGAGTCGGTTTTCAGTATATTTCAATACAAATAGAGCTCGGTCCAAGAAAGAAATGATGTCTTTTTTTTTATTTTGAGAACTGCCAATTTGTATTGGAATATACTGAAAACGGGTGTTTGAGTCGGTTTTCAGTATATTTCAATACAAATAGAGCTCGATCCAAGAAAAAAATGATGTCTTTTTTTTATTTTGTGGACAACCAATTTTGTATTGGAATATACTGAAAACGGGCATTCACGTCGGTTTTCAGTATATTACAATACAAATGGAGCTGGATCCAAGAAAAAAATGATGTCTTTTTTTTTTATGTTGTGGACAGCCAATTTTGTATTGGAATATACTGAAAACGGGCATTCACGTCGGTTTTCAGTATATTCCAATACAAATGGAGCTGGATCCAAGAAAAAAATGATGTCTTTTTTTTATGTTGTGGACAGCCAATTTTGTATTGGAATATACTGAAAACGGGTGTTCACGTTGGTTTTCAGTATATTACAATACAAGTGGAGCTCGATCCAAGAAAAAAATGATGTCTTTTTTTATTTTGTGGACTGCCAATTTTGTATTGGAATATACTGAAAACGGGCGTTCACGTCGGTTTTCAGTATATTACAATACAAGTGGAGCTCCATCCAAGAAAAAAATGATGTCTTTTTTTTATTTTGTGGACAGCCAATTTTGTATTGGAATATACTGAAAACGGGCGTTCACGTCGGTTTTCAGTATATTTCAATACAAGTGGAGCTCCATCCAAGAAAAAAAAGATGTCTTTTTTTTTATTTTGTGGACAGCCAATTTTGTATTGGAATATACTGAAAACGGGCGTTCACGTCGGTTTTCAGTATATTCCAATACAAGTGAAGCTCCATCCAAGAAAAATATGATGTCTTTTTTTTATGTTGTGGACTGCCCTATTTTGTATTGGAATATACTGAAAACGGGCGTTCGAGTCGGTTTTCAGTATATTCAAATACAAATTTTGCCTCTGATTCATACTTCCAGTAAAGGAACCTGGGACATTCTCTCCGTGTTTTTCGACGAACACCACGTCTTCAGGAAAATAAAAGATCTTGAGAGTCTCGGCAGTTCTCAAGAGGGATATGTCCTCTCCAGCGAAGAAATGTTACATCTGGCCGAAAATAATCCTAAAAATAATCAGCTTCTGGCGTGGCTGTATAGCATTTTAACTCAGCCGCTGGTTCGAGTTGTACCCAATCAAGCCGTTTACCGACTGCTCTATCCGGGGGAGAAATTTCCCTTCATCACCCTCTTTAATCTGGGAGTGCGCTACATACCGCCTCATCCAGGCATGACGGATTCTTCTACTTACCCTAAACAATATGCCAGCGCTTATTGCCAGACAGACCCCCGTCAAGAAAAGGTCGTCGAGACTCAAACGGATCCTCTGGTGGTCTCTTTAAATGTCACTAAAGTTACCACCTTCTAAAAAAAAAAACCACCATCACCCAAAAAAAAATTTGCTCCTCCTCCAAATTTTTTTTTATCTTCTCGAAAGAAAAAAAAAAGAAACTTTTCCATGTAGCCTCTTTCTTTCAATCCCTCTTAAGAGAGAGAGGGAGGAGAAAAGAAAGAGAGTTCTGAGGAGGCAAAAGAAATGGGTCTGGAAGGAAACGGGTGCATTGCGAGAAAAAGAGGGTCCTCTTTTCTTTTCTCGAAATGCACCCTTTTCCTTCCAGACCCATTTTTTTTGATCACTTCTTCAAACCAATCTTGGAAAGGTGGGGATACAATAAATTGTGCGTAAAGTCCATTTCGATCAAGACTGAATTTTTTTTTTTTTGAAAAGAAAACATAATGTTATATATAGATAGCTAAATCTTTATCATGATATTCTTTAAGAATTTCTTAGCCATTTGTCAAAGAAGGGGACTATAATTGAAGAATTTATGAATTTGGGAACATGTCACCCATGACAAATCTAAAATCTTGGAAGTGGATACTGGAAAGCCCCGCTCTGATTATAATTCTGAGTTCTAGCATGGGACATTTTTTAGATAAATAAGCTAAACTATTTTTCTAGTCTCATATTCTCTCGTGACTAGGGTTTCAGATTTGGGTAGAGAGAGACACTGTTCTGAACAGAAACGTGGAATGCTTTTATAGAAAAGTCAGGAGTTGAAAGTGAAAGTCGAAAAACGAAATGAGATCGGCTAGGAAAAATTTCTCAGAGCTCAGAAAAAAATTCTGAAATGTAAAAAAAAAAAAAAAAAACTTTTTCTTAATTTTTATCATGTCTTCTAGACATGATAAAATTAACTCACCCCCCCTTTTGTCTGGGAATGTTGTCTCCCACTTTCTAAAAATAGACCATGACTCATCCTTTTAAAGAATAGAATCCAAGAAAAGACTGGGTTCTGGTCTATTTTTAGAAACGCTGAGACAACATACCTAGACAAAAGGGGGGGTGAGTTAATTTTTTTTTTTTTTTTTTTTTTTTTTTTTTTTTTTTTTTTACATCTCAGAATTTTTTTCTGAGCTCTGAGAAATTTTTCCTAGCCGATCCCATTTCGTTTTTCGACTTTCACTTTCAACTCTTCACTTTTCCTATCCACTGTCGTTGGAATTATGTTCACTGGAGGCTATTTCTTTTTTTGCAATCTCGCTTTTAGTTTTCTCTGAGATTCTTTAGAAATGGCTATACAAATTTCACCATCTATATAGAAATGATTTCCAAACAAAGTCGTCCCCGGACCATCTTGATGACCGAATATGTATAGAAGTAGTCTGAAAGTGGGCTTGAGGGCCGGTTTCTGGACGATTCATCTACAAATTCGGCCGCATCCAGAAAAACAAAAATACATAGTTTCTTTTTGGGTGAACAGGAGATGATAAATTTCTTTTCTCTCTCTCTCTCTCTCCCAAGATTGGAGGAGAGAGTGGCCCAAAAAAATGGGTCTCGGAAGGAATCGAATGCATTTTGAAATGCACTCATTCCTTCCAAGACCCATTTTTTTGGTCTCCTGATTCAACTCTCCAGTCTATGGAATAGGGAAAGCGGAGAACGTTTCCCCTTCTTTAAGCGACTGGAGACCATATCGCATCATCATCATCATCATCACCATCACCATCGTCCTCTTTCTGATACTTTTCAACGAAGGCTTGATGTCTCTGGATGATTTTGGGGAGATGATGGATCCCGAATTGAGTGATGAAAAAGAGAGGACGTCTTTTCCTTTCTTGTTCGTCTTGCACAGTCTCTCGGAGGGTGATATACGTTTCCCCGTCCTCCTCAATTTTCGTCAGAGGTCTCATGAATATTTTACACATCCAAGGGAAGAGCGACTTGTTATGCAGGGATTTCGAAGCGACGAAAGCCGCTTCATTCGAAGTGAGGACAATCTGGTTCGGTTGACCCCATTCTTTGGAGTAGTTGTCCAAATCGCCTAGTCGAAGAAAATGGTGTCGATTAGGAAAAATGACTTGGAGAACACTCGTCGTATGCGAGACGTTCGTAGGCAAGAGAGTCAAGATATCTTTGGCATTCCAGTACAGGAATCCTAGATCCACATACGCGTGCACGTAATAGTCATCGTTATATTCCAGTTTGAGCAGCATGGCTTTTGTATTTTTTTTTCCGTTCTCAAGGCGAAATACTCGTCTGATATGAACAAGAGCTCGCTGGCGATCCGTTTATATAGACTCCTCAGAGAGAGAGAGTGAGAGAGAGGAGGAGGAGGAACAAGGTTGATGAATTCTAAAATAAAAAAAATGATAACGAAATGAGTGTTTGTGAAGGTCATAGAGAGATGATTATAGAGTTGTTTTATTTTTTATTTTCTCAAAAGAAAAAACCAAAAGGGTCCCATTCCATACGACATGGCCACTGAGAAGGTGACAGGGTCATGTGTCTACAAAGTTGATAAACTTTAGAATAAAAAAAAAGCTTTCATCACGTAGCTCTCGAGAAGAAAATGACAGAGGTCTCTAGGAGAAGGTCATAGGTAGTATACAAAGGATGGTTGTTTTTTTTTCATTCGTTCCTCTCAATCCCATGACCTTTGAAAAGGTGACGGGGTGTTCTTTAGGAAAAAAATAGAAGGTCATAGAGAGAGAGATAGCCAAAGTTGATTTTTTTTTCTAGAAGTCAACCGTCACGTCGCCCATCACGTGGTCTTCTCGTATATATAGAGAGGCGAGTGGAAGACAGACTCTATTTCCCAAAGAGAGAGACTGCTGTGCGTATCCATATTTCTACTCAAGATGATGATCCGCATCTTATATAATGAGTTTGTGAGCATTCGCTGTTATGTGGATGACGGAAGATTGTTTTGGAACGCTACGGACATTTTGCCTCTGATTCATACTTCCAGTAAAAGAACCTGGGACATTCTCTCCGTGTTTTTCGACGAACACCACGTCTTCAGGAAAATAAAAGATCTCGAATGTCTCGAGAGTTCTCAAGAGGGATATGTCCTCTCCAGCGAAGAAATGTTACATCTGGCCGAAAATAATCCTAAAAATAATCAGCTTCTGGCCTGGCTGTATAGCATTTTAACTCAGCCGCTGGTTCGAGTTGTACCCAATAAACCCGTTTACCGACTGCTCTATCCGGGGGAGAAATTTCCCTTCATCACCCTCTTTAATCTGGGAGTGCGCTACATACCGCCTCATTCAGGCATGACGGATTCTTCTACTTACCCTAAACAATATGCCAGCGCTTATTGCCAGACAGACCCCCGTCAAGAAAAGGTCGTCGAGACTCAAACGGATCCTCTGGTGGTCTCTTTAAATGTTACTAAAGTTATCACCTTCTAAAAAAAACAACCACCATCACCCAAAAAAAATTTGCTCCTCCTCCAAATTTTTTTTTATCTTCTCGAAAGAAAAAAAAAGAAACTTTTCCATCTAGCCTCTTTCTTTCAATCCCTCTTAAGAGAGAGAGGGAGGAGAAAAGAGAGTTCTGAGGAGGCAAAAGAAATGGGTCTGGAAGGAAACGGGTGCATTGCGAGAAAAAGAGGGTCCTCTTTTCTTTTCTCGAAATGCACCCTTTTCCTTCCAGACCCATTTTTTTTGATCACTTCTTCAAACCAATCTTGGAAAGGTGGGGATACAATAAATTGTGCGTAAAGTCCATTTCGATCAAGACTGAATTTTTTTTTTTGAAAAGAAAACATAATGTTATATATAGATAGCTAAATCTTTATCATGATATTCTTTAAGAATTTCTTAGCCATTTGTCAAAGAAGGGGACTATAATTGAAGAAATTATGAATTTGGGAACATGTCACCTATGACAAATCTAAAATCTTGGAAGTGGATACTGGAAAGCCCCGCTCTGATTATAATTCTGAGTTCTAGCATGGGACATTTTTTAGATCAATAAGCTAAACTATTTTTCTAGTCTCATATTCTCTCGTGACTAGGGTTTCAGATTTGGGTAGAGAGAGACACTGTTCTGAACAGAAACGTGGAATGCTTTTATAGAAAAGTGAAGAGTTGAAAGTGAAAGTCGAAAAACGAAATGAGATCGGGTAGGAAAAATTTCTCAGAGCTCAGAAAAAAATTCTGAAATGTAAAAAAAAAAAAAAAACAACTTTTTGTTAATATTTATCATGTCTTCTAGACATGATAAAAATTAACTCACCCCCCTTTTGTCTGGGAATGTTGTCTCCCACTTTCTAAAAATAGACCATGACTCATCCTTTTAAAGAATAGAATCCAAGAAAAGACTGGGTTCTGGTCTATTTTTAGAAACGGTGAGACAACATACCTAGACAAAAGGGGGGGAGTTAATTTTTATCATGTTTAGAAGACATGATAAAAATTAACAAATAGTTTTTTTTTTTTTACATCTCAGAGTTTTTTTCTGAGCTGTGAAAATATTTTGCCAGCCGATCTCATTTCGTTATCATTTTTTTTTAATTTTAGAATTCATCAACCTTGTTCCTCCTCCCCTCTCCCTCTCTCTCTCTCTCTGAGGAGTCTATATAAACGGATCGCCAGCGAGCTCTTGTTCATATCAGACGAGTATTTCGCCTTGAGAACGAAAAAAAAATACAAAAGCCATGCTGCTCAAACTGGAATATAACGATGACTATTACGTGCACGCGTATGTGGATCTAGGATTCCTGTACTGGAATGCCAAAGATATCTTGACTCTCTTGCCTACGAACGTCTCGCATACGACGAGTGTTCTCCAAGTCTTTTTTCCTAATCGACACCATTTTCTTCGACTAGGCGATTTGGACAACTACTCCAGAGAATGGGGTCAACCGAACCAGATTGTCCTCACTTCGAATGAAGCGGCTTTCGTCGCTTCGAAATCCCTGCATAACAAGTCGCTCTTCCCTTGGATGTGTAAAATATTCATGAGACCTCTGACGAAAATTGAGGAGGACGGGGAAACGTATATCACCCTCCGAGAGACTGTGCAAGACGAACAAGAAAGGAAAAAGAGTCCTCTCTTTTTCATCACTCAATTCGGGATCCATCATCTCCCCAAAATCATCCAGAGACATCAAGCCTTCGTTGAAAAGTATCAGAAAGAGGACGATGGTGATGATGATGATGATGATGCGATATGGTCTCCAGTCGCTTAAAGAAGGGGAAACGTTCTCCGCTTTCCCTATTCCATAGACTGGAGAGTTGAATCAGGAGACCAAAAAAATGGGTCTTGGAAGGAATGAGTGCATTTCAAAATGCATTCGATTCCTTCCGAGACCCATTTTTTTGGGCCACTCTCTCCTCCAATCTTGGGAGAGAGAGAGAGAGAGAAAAGAAATTTATCATCTCCTGTCCAACCAAAAAGAAACTATGTATTTTTGTTTTTCTGGATGCGGCCGAATTTGTAGATGAATCGTCCAGAAACCGGCCCTCAAGCCCATTTTCAGACTACTTCTATACATATTCGGTCATCAAGATGGTCCGGGGACGACTTTGTTTGGAAATCATTTCTATATAGATGGTGAAATTTGTATAGCCATTTCTAAAGAATCTCATAGAAAACTAAAAGCGAGATTGCAAAAAAAGAAATAGCCTCCAGTGAACACAATTCCAACGACAGTGGATAGGAAAAGTGAAGAGTTGAAAGTGAAAGTCGAAAAACGAAATGGGATCGGCTAGGAAAATTTTCTCAGAGCTCAGAAAAAAATTCTGAAATGTAAAAAAAAAAAAAAAAAAAAAAAAAAAAAAAAAAAAAAACTTTTTGTTAATTTTTATCATGTCTTCTAGACATGATAAAAATTAACTCACCCCTCTTTTGTCTGGGAATGTTGTCTCCCACTTTCTAAAAATAGACCATGACTCATCCTTTTAAAGAATAGAATTCCAAGAAAAGACTGGGTTCTGGTCTATTTTTAGAAACGGTGAGACAACATACCCAGACAAAAGGGGGTGAGTTAATTTCACTTTCAACTCTTCTCTTTTCTATAAAAGCATTCCACGTTTCTGTTCAGAACACTGTGGGCTGTTGAAAAGGGAACACGCCTCCCTCTCTACCCTAATCGGGAATCCTGATCCAGGTGTCCCCCGCTTCACGCTACCCATCTTCACCCATTTCTAAAGAATCTCAGAGAAACCTAAAAGCGAGATTGCGAAAAAAAGAAATGGCCTCCAGTGAACACAATTCCAACGACAGTGGATAGCTTTTTGGGGTCCTTCCAGATATATTACCGGTAACCGATAGGTTGTTCAGGGTCTACAGCACAGACTCAATGTACCCCCTTTTGTCTGGGAATGTTGTCTCACCGTTTCTAAAAATAGACCAGAACCCATTCTTTTCTTGGAATTCTATTCTTTAGAGAGAATGAATCATGGTCTATTTCTTTAGAAACGGTGAGACAACATTCCTAGACAAAAGGGATTAGTTAATTTTTATCATGTCTAGAAGACATGATAAAAATTAACAAAAAGTATTTATAATATATATTATATAATATATATTATATAATATATATTATATAATATATATTATATAATATATATTATATAATATATATATTATATAATATATATATTATATATTTTTTCTTTTTTTTTCTGACTCAGAATTATTTCTCGGCTCTCAGAAATTTTTCCCAGCCGATCCCATTTTGCTTTTTGACTTTCACTTTCAATTCTTCTCTTTTCTATTAAAGTATTCCACGTTTTTGTTCAGAATAATGTGGGCTGTTGAAAAGGCAATATGTCTGGTCATCAAGATGGTCCGGGGACGACTTTGTTTAGACTCAACGATGACATCATTTCTATATAGATGGTGGAATTTGTATAGGAAGAGTTTAGAAACCGACTCGAACGCCTGTTTTCAGTATATTGCAATACAAATAGGGCTGTCCACACAATAAAAAAAAGACATCATTTTTTTCGTAAATAGAGCTCCATTTGTATAGAAATAGTCTAGAAATTGACTCGAAAGCCCGTTTTCAGTATATTACAATACAAATAGGAGGCACTCTCTCATCCAATCTTGGGAGAGAGAGAGAGAGAGATCCGGTTTCCATAGTCATCCTGTCCATTCAAAAAGACATTTTTTTTGTTTCTGAATGCAACCGAATGTATATAGGAATATACTAGAAAGCGCCCTCCCCTCCAAGCCCATTTTAATTATATCTCTATACAAATTCGGTATAAAATTGTCCGGGGACGACTTTGTCCGGAGACGACTCTGTCCGGGGACGACTCTGTTTGGACTCAACCATGACGTCATTTTAATATAGTGGAATGTGTGTAGAAATAGTCGGAAAAAGGATTCGAACGCCCGTTTTCAGTATATTCCAATACAAAATTGATTGTCCACAACATAAAAAAAGACATCATTTTTTTCTTGGATAGAGCTCCATTTGTATTTGAATATACTGAAAACCGACTCGAACGCCCGTTTTCAGTATATTCCAATACAAAATAGGACAGTCCACAACATAAAAAAAAGACATCATTTTTTTCTTGGACGGAGCTTCACTTGTATTGGAATATACTGAAAACCGACGTGAACGCCCGTTTTCAGTATATTCCAATACAAAATTGGCTGTCCACAAAATAAAAAAAAAGACATCTTTTTTTTCTTGGATGGAGCTCCACTTGTATTGAAATATACTGAAAACCGACGTGAACGCCCGTTTTCAGTATATTCCAATACAAAATTGGCTGTCCACAAAATAAAAAAAAGACATCATTTTTTTCTTGGATGGAGCTCCACTTGTATTGTAATATACTGAAAACCGACGTGAACGCCCGTTTTCAGTATATTCCAATACAAAATTGGCTGTCCACAACATAAAAAAAAAGACATCATTATTTTCTTGGATGGAGCTCCATTTGTATTCCATACACCGACTCGAACGCCCGTTTTCAGTATATTCCAATACAAAATAGGGCAGTCACAACATAAAAAAAAGACATCATTTTTTTCTTGGATGGAGCTCCATTTGTATTGTAATATACTGAAAACCGACGTGAACGCCCGTTTTCAGTATATTCCAATACAAAATTGGCTGTCCACAAAATAAAAAAAAGACATCATTTTTTTCTTGGATGGAGCTCCACTTGTATTGTAATATACTGAAAACCGACGTGAACGCCCGTTTTCAGTATATTCCAATACAAAATAGGGCAGTCCACAAAATAAAAAAAAGACATCATTTTTTTCTTGGATCGAGCTCCACTTGTATTGTAATATACTGAAAACCGACGTGAACGCCCGTTTTCAGTGTATTCCAATACAAAATTGGCAGTCCACAAAATAAAAAAAGACATCATTTTTTTCTTGGATCGATCTCCACTTTTATTGTAATATACTGAAAGCCAACGTGAACACCCGTTTTCAGTATATTCCAATACAAAATTGGCTGTCCACAACATAAAAAAAAGACATCATTTTTTTCTTGGATCCAGCTCCATTTGTATTGGAATATACTGAAAACCGACGTGAATGCCCGTTTTCAGTATATTCCAATACAAAATTGGCTGTCCACAACATAAAAAAAAGACATCATTTTTTTCTTGGATCCAGCTCCATTTGTATTGTAATATACTGAAAACCGACTGAAACACCCGTTTTCAGTATATTCCAATACAAATTGGCAGTCCACAAAATAAAAAAAAGACATCATTTCTTTCTTGGATCGAGCTCTATTTGTATTGAAATACACTGAAAACCGACTCAAACACCCGTTTTCAGTATATTCCAATACAAATTGGCAGTTCACAAAATAAAAAAAAGACATCATTTCTTTCTTGGACCGAGCTCTATTTGTATTGAAATATACTGAAAACCGACTCAAACACCCGTTTTCAGTATATTCCAATACAAATTGGCAGTCCACAAAATAAAAAAAAGACATAATTTCTTTCTTGGATCGAGCTCCATTTGTATAGAAATAGCCTAGAAATCAGTTCGAACGCCCGTTTTCAGTATATTGTAATACAAATGAAATGACATGAAAAATGCAAAAAGAGGAAAAATAGCCTACCTTTACGGAAATTCTATTCCAAAAGGGGAAAACGTGTATCCAGGTTTGCCCACAGCACGGCCGGAACTCAAGCGAAACTCGATAAGTTGAAATCGATCCATTAAATAACATTCTTAAAAAACAGTAAAGTTTTATTCTATTCCAAAAGGGGAAAACTTGTATCCAGGTGGGCCCACAGCACGGCCGGAACTCAAGCGAAACTCGATAGGTTGAAATCGATCCATTAAATAACATTCTTAACAAACAGTAAAGTATTATTCACATCGAGTCGGCTGGGAAAAGTTTCTGAGAGCCGGAAAAAATTTCTGTGGTTCAAAGTTAGATATAAAAAAAAAAAAAAAATAAAAAAAAAAATAAACCCTTTTAGTCTGAAAATTTGAAAATTGATGTCTTCAATTTTTGAAAAATTGAAGACATCAATTTTCAGACTAAAAGGTTTTTTTTTTTTTTTTTTTTTTTTTTTTTCAGTTAGAGAAATTTTTCTCCGTCTCTCAGAAATTTTTCCGCACTCGACTGGATGAATAAAACATCCCCGTTTCTTTAAGAATGGGCTCACTGTTAACTATTTCAGCATTCGACGTTTCGCGTCCAATAATAACTGCCGGGTGTTCAAGAATGCAGATGCACCTACTAGATTTTCTACAGAGAAGCTTGACTGGATGGAGAGAGTGGATAACTTTTTCCAAGATTCTCGACTTTGGACCGTCATGAGGTAAAGGATCTTTTTGTTTTTTTTTCTTTTAAGAAAATTTATGGATAGATTCATTTCTTTTTGAATGGACCTAGAAAAATAGGACAAAGTTCTTTTCCAAGATTGGATGAGAGAGGGACCCAAAAAAAATGGGTCTTGGAAGGAATCGAATGCATTTGCACTCATTCCTTCCAAGACCCATTTTTTTTGGTCTCCTGATTCGTCTCTCTTTCTCTCTCTCCTCAGTCCATTTCCATAAATATAGGGAAAGCGGAGAACCTTTCTCTACTTATTTCTAAAAATCTTTTCTTTTTTTTTTTTCTCCTGAGTTTATGTATATATCAATTCAAATACTTTTGAGAACGGTCATCCCAATTCTCTGTCGTCTTTTCGGTTTCATCGTCCCAACACTCAGTGGACATAGTCTCAGTCGATTTTGGAGCATGGGTCGTCCGTTCATTGTCCCAACATTCAGTGGACATAGTCTCAATAGATTTTGGAGCATGAGTCGTCTGTTCATTGTCCCAACACTCAGTGGACATAGTCTTAGTGGATTTTAGAGCATGAGTCGTCCGTTCATTGTCCCAACACTCAGTGGATTTTGTCTATGGATCCTCTGAAGATATTTTGGGGGTCTCATGAGATTCTTTGGAAGGTTCGTCCCAACAGGCTGCTGGATCGTAATGGGGAATATTTTCAGGTATGTCTCCCCAACCCTCCGTCTTCCTCTAGTTATTGGAGGAAGTTGACGACAAAGAAGAAGAGCCCATCAAGTTTAAAGGCGTATGCTCATCCGGATGTTCCATCACATGGAAACAGGACAGATTATCCCATTTCTGGATGAGGTTATCGTACGCTTTTGGGGACGGATCCTTCTCTAACTGATCGTAGGCCTTATCAAAAGCTTGCAGAGGATTGTCTGCTTCCTCCTGAAACCTCTCCTCTTTCTCCGTTCCGTCTGGATAGACGTGATTGATATGAAAATCTCCTTCCGTAATATGCCATCGATAGTTGCGCACTTTGTTTTCGGCACAATGGAAATATTTCATCCTTTGATGATGTCGGGCACATTTTTCCCGATACTTCCAAATGATTCCATCTGGCACATAAATTTCCGTCACGGGTTTTTGATAATCCAAGGCTTTAGCAAAGAATTTAGCTTTCTGGCATCCCACCACATAAATTGTGGAGAAGCTGTGAGTGAGCGATTGGAGAATGCGTCCTAAATGGTTGTAGGGAATATGACCCTCGTTCCAACGAAGTCCGTGCCGGTTTCTCGTCAGCCAGGCATTCGTCTGTTGGTTTTTTTCATTCAGTTGGTGGAAGGGGTGAGGAGGAGCAAACGTCAACGATCCCACGGTCAAAAAATCTTTTGTCACATAGCCCAATTCTTTTAAAACGTAGGTAAATTCACCCTTCTTGTGGTTGTAGGACTGGAAACCCTCTAGATCGAGCATGATAAAGTTTTCTGAACACGCCATGGCGATGAATACGGTGATGTCTTCCACAAACAGGAGCAAAAAAAAAGAATCGAAAAGGTATATATGTATAACAGGGAAGATCTAGAAAGGGGGAAAAAACAATAAAACGTTTTAGAGTCGTCGTCTTGAAAGAGACATTTTTCTTTTCAAAGGGTTAAGAAGTTTCAAAGTTTCAAAGGTCTTTTTAAATGAAGTTATGATTAAACCATATTCATAGGACCAAAGGGACTTACCAGCTCAGTTCACGTCTTCTTCTGTTCTCTGAAGAAATCTCGCGGAGGATACACACTTTTATACTCGCGCGACATCTGTCGGGATCGCGACCCCATCTAAATGTCAGGGTCATTCCAACCTCTTAAAAGGATCGGAATGAAAGAAACACTTTGATAAAAAATATATTTATGAAAAGATATCTGAGGGTCGTGAGAACATTTTCTCTCCCCACCCCCCGCCTATTTCAAAAAAAAATAATAAAAAGTCTTTCTTGGATCGCGTCAAGATTACAAAACAACTCACAGGACTTGTTTATCTCGATCTTGTCAGGGTCACCGTTTCACAAAAGAAGATGGATGGACTCTGAACTTTAGACATGATAAAAATTAACTCTACCCGCCTTTTGTCTGGGAATAGGGTCTCACCGTTTCTAAAAATAGACCAGATCCCATTCTTGGAATTCTATTCTTTAGGAAAGGAGGAGTGATGGTCTATTTTTAGAAAGTGTGAGACAACATTCCCAGACAAAAGGGGGGTAGAGTTAATTTTTATCATGTCTAAGACATGATAAAAATTAACAAAAAGTTTTTTTTTTTTTTTTTTTTTTTTTTTAAGGCTGAAAAATTTTTCTGAGAGAGCTGAGAAAGATTTTTCCTCCCAATCTTTTTCGACGATGAAAAGGGAAAAACTACTGATCCGATCTCCCTACGCTTTAGGGAAAAAAATACTTATGAAATATTCATGTGTTGAAATTGGCTATTCAAATAAGTGACATTTTGTTTCTCATTGGAACTGTTCAACGGCGAGTCCATTCGTCTCATTCTTTGGGGTAGGGGATGAAAGTACAGCGGTTTGTTGAAATCGATGATAGTTTCCTCTTTAGTCGGCGGAACTGTAAATCTATCCCGTCTTAACTCTTCTAATCTCTTTGAAAGTCTTTCCACTTGCTCTGCTAAGGTTTCCTCGGTACTCATGATCTCTCTTAGTTTAGGGAAGTCTTGACGTATTGGCTAGAGAACAGAGGGTCTTTTTCTCTCTATACATATATCATGTGGGAGCGTGTGATTTATAAATCCTTGTGAAATGTTTCTACGTCTTGTGTAACTTGGAAGATTCTTCTTCTTCTCGTCGATTGGGGTGGAGTTATAGAAAAGAAATGGGATTGGAAAGAAATCAACATATTACAAAAAAAGGAACTTTTTTTTTCTATTTTTTTTTCTCTAGGGATTTACATACTATTTCATTCATGAACATTCAAGGGTTCTCTCCAAGACCAAATTTTAGAAGAGGACCACAAAGAGTACACTTGAGGATCCTCTTTCAGGTCTAGTTGAGATAAGGGTTGAGACCAATATTCTTGGGTCTCTAAAGCATCCCAACTTAGACATTTATTATTATTATTATTATTATTAGAAAGTTCATCCTCCTCCTCCTCATCGTCGCACGAGTTCTCCTGGGGAGATTCTTCCGCCTCCTCTTCGACAGCTTTGCTCTCGGAGGGGTAACAATGTAATTTCCGGAAAACATAACTACCCTCCATCAAATGGTATCGAAAATTTCTCACCTTGTTCTCGGCACAATGAATCATCTTTTGGAAATATTGGTGTCGCGTGCATTTCGACTTGTTCCGCCACTCGGTTTTCCCTGGGATGTAAAACTCGTAAACGGATCGCTGGCAGAGCTTGCTGAAAAATTCGGCTTTATCGTATCCATTGACGTAGATCACCTCCACATTTTCGGTCAGTACTTTCAGGATCGTAGGAAGATGCTCGTAGGAAAGACGACCCTCGATCCATTGCAGGCCGTATCGGTTATTTGTAGTCTGGTTGACCACAGCTTGATTGCGGGACGATAAGTCATCGTAATGGACAGGAGGGAGAAAAATCATGGATCCGCATAAGGTTAAATCGCAAGTGATGTAGCCCAGTTCTTTCAAGATGAAACATATATCTCCCGTCTTTGGATCATAACAGTGAAAGTATTCCGTGTCCAGAACAATGTAGGAATCTTTGAGAGGTTTGGTACTCAAAATGTCCATCTTCTTCAATTGAGGAAAAAAAGAAAACAAAATTCTCTCTCTCTCTCGCTGTGTGTCCTGAAGGAAAAAATGGATAGCGTTCTCTCGCCGTCTCCTCTTTTATATATATAGAGAGAGAAGGTTGCACGTGACAGGTCGTATGAATTCTGGGAAAGGTCACATTCGTATATGTATATTTGTTTTTTGAATAATATCGTGCGTATCTCAATACACATCCATCATCATGATAATAAAGGTCACCTTGGAAAGAAAAAGAAATAAAAAACATGGAACTCGTGCTCGACTTTGAAGGTTTCTACGATTCTCAAGGAGCCTTTATTGTGAAAGAATTGGCTTACGTCACATTGGACGGTACTTCTCGAGGGGTATTTGTTTTTAAACCCCCGTTTCCATGGCAAATGCTCACCGAGAAAGAAAAACGAACCGCTGTGTGGGCGAGTGATTATTATCACGGCTTGTCGTGGTACGAAGGAGAAATTCCGTACAGTTATTTTCCATGGGTGCTAACGATGTTGACGGAACCTTTTTCCATGATTTGGGTGCGAGGAGAAATGAAACGGCAGTTTTTTGAGAAATGGTTGCAAATATCCATTTATTGCATTTCGGGATCGACGCAAGAGATTCTCAAATACAATGGGATCGAACACATGAATTGTCCTAACCATACAAAAGGTTTTCTCCATTGCGCTCTACAAAAAGCAGTTCGGTATCATTATTATTTAAAGACACAGAGAAGAAATTTGCAAGGTCGATCCTGCACAATTCAATCTTGACAGAACTCATTAAAAAAATACATATATCATGTTACTTCTTCAACAGCACATATGGTTCTGAAGCGAAACTTGGAATTTTGAAATAATAGATCAGGGAGAAATCATTCTTAAAAACAAATGGGTAAAGTCTCGAATCGGCTGGGAGAAAAAAAATTTCTCAGAGCTGAGATAAAAATTCTCTAATGAAAAAAAAAAAAAAACTTTTGGTTAATTTTTATCATGTCTTAGACATGATAAAAATTAATGACCCTCCCTTTTTGGCTGGGAAGGATGTCTCACCCTTTCTAAAAATAGACCATGACTCATCCTTTCTCTAATGGCAATCATTCCATGAATGAATCACGATTTGTTTTTCAAAAGAGTGAGACAACATTCCCAGACGAAAAGGGAAGGTGGGTCGTTAATTTTTATCATGTCTAAGACATGATTAAAAATTAACAAAAAGTTCTTTTTTTTTTTTTTTTTTTTTGAGTTGTAGAATTTTTCTCAGCTCTGAAAATTTTTTTCCAGCCGACTCGAGACTTTACCATTTATATTTACGAATAGTCTTTGGATTATTTATTTATTTTCTTTTAAAAAGAAAAATTCTGAGCTAGACCTATCTATTGGCTTAACATTCTGGTCATAGAAACAGTCTAGAATCTCATTTTATTTTTCGAGGCTAATGCACGGGTTCTCCAATCAAAAGGGTTACTATAAAGGGATTGGTTTGAATGCATTTATCTGCAAATGTTGTAGGATTCTGTTGTTGAGAAGGGGGTATATTATTATTATTATTATTATGATGATGATGATGATTGTGGCAGATTCGTTTTCTACATGGAAGTCTAATCTCCTCCGAAGACTTTTTCTGGGGATCGTCGATAGATGGTTTTTCAATAGGAATCGTTTCCCTCGGATCCTCAAGAGATAGAGGGGGGTCCTGTCTTGAGACATGGAGCGGTCTTTCCTCCTCCTCCTCCTCGAGAAGTTTTGAGAAAGGGAGAGGATTTTCGGTTCCCTTATTCTTGAGAGGTTTTGACAAATTGAGAGGTCCCTCCTCTTCGAAAGAGAGAGAAGTTTTGGTTCCCTTATCCTCGAGGGGTTTTGACAAATCGAGAGGTCCCTCATTTTCGAGGGGTCTTGATAAATGGAGAGGTTTTTCATCTTCGAGGGGGTTTGATAAAGGAAGAGGTCCCTCCTTCTCGAGGGGTCTTGATAAATGGAGAGGTTTTTCATCTTCGAGGAGGTTTGACAATGGGAGAGATTTCTCCTTCTCGAGGGGTCTCTCTTCCTCAAGGGGTTTTGAGGAAGGAAGAGGTTTTTCATCCTCGACGGGTTTTGACAAACTGAGAGGAATCTGAACAGGCTTCTCCTCATCCCCATCATTATCGAGGAGGATGAGGATAGGCTTTTGGAAAGGTTTTTTCTTTCTCTTCTGAACAGGCTCCTCTTGATGCTCGGGGAGAGGGATGGGGTAGTTGTTCCACCATTCTATTTTTTCTTGCTCGAGGATTTTTTCAAAAGTCGTAGCCTCTCCATGATGAGACGAAGAAGGAGAGTCCTCGAGAAGAATATAATAGGTATTCTTCCCAGTCTTCTCGATCGAGAGAGGTTCGTGCAAACATTTATGCAACCATTCACTAAAATGAACGAGAATCCCTTTTGTCTTCTCAAGACGATCCATAATCCTATTCACTTGCGAGACGGTTAGAAAGTGGGACGTGTAAAAATATTTGGCTCGTTTCATTAACAAAATTTGTGCATCCAAAGGTGGAATGTCACGAGCCATCAACACGTTTTCGTCGGACAAAAATTCGTCCCGCATCTTTTGATAACTCCCCACGGTATAATAACCCGCACATTTTGAAAAATCGGAGGCTTTCAGGTAAACGACTCCTTGAATGATATAAAAGGAAAGATCAACATATTTATATTTGAAAGGAATACACGTAGTGAGCTGGGGATGCCTCCTCATGATCCACTTGGACAAAAATACGACTTTGGGGCTCTCCCCTTTTATTTATAGAGAGAAAGAGAGTGTGACCTTCCCTTCCCTCCTCCTCCTCTCTCCCTGCTTCCTCTATCTCTGGACGTCCTTGGATTGGAAAGGTTGACTTTGAAAAAAAAGAAGGTCATGGTTGGATAATTTTTTGTTTATTAAATTATTACTTTCACTTCCTCATTCCCACACACATTCATCTTTTTAAGAAAAGAAAAAGAGGTCATGGAGATAAGATTTCTTGGAAAGAAGAGAGAGAGAAACAAAGAAAAAACAAATAAACGGACGTCATAGAGCCTCTATGTGTGTCTGTGTGTGTCTATATAGATATATAAAAAGACGAGAGTACTGGGCGAGATCATTTCTTTCCCATTGGGAGCCATGTCGCTGTTAGACGTTTTTCCAACTCAACGGATTTCGAACGGGGAGGATTTGAAGACGCTAAAGCAAATCTCCAACTTGAAAATTTTTTTGGCGTGTCATTGTGCGACATTTATTCCGCATTTACCACCTCATCAAGCGATCGTTTCTTTCAACCAAGATGTCGAATCCTCCAACCTGCTCGTTCAGAATATATACAGAAATTTATTCGAATCGCAACAAACGAAAGAGGAATCTCCCTTCTCTTGGAATCGGATGGATCGAGCTTTGAGACGGCCCATTCAAACAGACCAGCGATATACGGATCCGCGCACGAGTTTTCGGTGGAAAAATATTTTTCTCACGAAACGATATTTTACGTTTGGAGTGAGAACGACGGCTGAGGACGAAGTTCATATTGTTCAAACCACAGCCGCTCCTCTCGCCTATTACGAGTCATCGTCCCCCAATCTGAAGGAAAGAAGTTTTAAAGTCAGCGACAGGATGAAATATAAGAAATATATTCTAAGACCTTTTCAAAACTATGTCGTTCCCCCGAAAACGCAATATCTCATCGTCACAACCCAGAAGAGTCTCTTTCTCGTCGATCGGTGCTCGTACTCGCTTTGGAAACAATTGAAAGAGGAGATTTCTTTCCAATCGCCGATGATGTTTCAAGAAAAAGAAGAAGAAAACCCTCCGCCACCTTTACCCATCCCTTCCTTAGATGATAAGAGGAGCTGGACCAAACCGTCGTCATGGCCCGAAACAAAATCGACCCGACAACGGAATGAAATTGAAGTCATCACAATTGAAGATGAGGAGGAAGAAAAAAAATTACCTCTTAAAAAACGGTCGACTTACCGGAACCTACCTGGCGTGCAAGATCCGCTTCAGAATCCAGAAGCTTCTTCTTCTTCTTCTTCTTCTTCTTCTTCCCCGACTTGTTCAAACAGGCAACCTCTTTCGGACTCCTCACAGACAGAACCTCTTCTACTATCCTCTTCTTCTTCTTCTTCTTCTCCTCCAACCTGTCCCGACATCGTAGAGGTAGAATGTCAGACGGGTCCACAAGCTTCAAAAAGTCCCGACATCGTAGAGGTAGAATGTCAGCCGGGTCCACAAGTTCCAACGGGTCCAGAAATCATGGAGGCAGAATCACAGCCGGGTTCACAAGTTTCAACGGGTCCAGAAATCATGGAGGTAGAATTTCAGCCGGGTAAACAAGTTCCAACGGGTCCAGAAATCATGGAGGTAGAATCGCAGCCGGGTCCAGACATCCTAGATCCCTCCACTCATCCCAAAGAGACTCCAAGTGTTTCAAGACAGCCTTGTGAGGATCCAGCCCTTCCCGTATGGAATGATTATATGGACTTACAAAATTTGGTGCAACAGGAAGGAGAAGAAAATAATCATACGGATGGGTGGGTCAAAGACTGTTTAGATCATTTAACCTCGAATGAAATTGAACTGTTATGGAATTGCATTTCTGAAATCACATCGGAAATGGGATAAAAACCAAAACGAAAAAAAATTTTTTTAATAACAAATTGGAGGAGGGTCATGATGTCAATTAAAAAAAATATTATATAGAGTCCAATCTTGGTGGTTCACTTCAGTTTTCCAGCATGAGGTGATCCACGTTTCCCGAAATATGGATCCCATTCCAAGAGAGATTGTGTAGAGCCTTCACTTCAGTTCTTTTTTTTATATACCAAGAGGAGAGGGTCCCCAAAGGGCTACCCATGTCCAAAGAGAGAAAGTGTAGAGCATTCATTTCAGTTTTTTTTCAAGTTTAGGGGAGGGAGGTCTCAAAATGACACCCCCCCCCATTTTCAAAGAGAGATGGTGTAGAGCGTTCATTTCTGTTTTTTTCCAAAGTTAGGGAGTTTTCAAATGGCTACCCATTTCAGAGAAAGAGAGAGAGAGAGAGAGAGAGACAGAAGGTGTAGAGCGTTCATTTCAGTTTTCCAACATTAGAAGGTCCCAAAATACCTTCTGAATTCAAAGAGAGATCGTGTAGAGCGTTCATTTCCAGTTCTCCAAGATCAGAAGAAGAGGGTCCGCTTTTCCCAAAAGGGCTTTCCGCATTCAGAGACAGCGAAATGCAGACTTCAGTTTTCTCCCTCCCCAAGAATAGAGGGTCCCAAAATGGCTTCCCATTTCAAAGAGAGAGGGAGAGGCGTTCATTTCCATTCTCCAAGATAGGGTCGTCTGCTTTTTCCCAAAATGGCTTCCCAATTCAAAAAGAGAGAGAGAGAGAGAGAGTAAAAGGGTGTGTAGAGCGGTCATGTTCATTCTCCAAGATAGGGTCGTCAGCTTTTTCTCAAAATGGCATCTCCCCATTCAAAAAGAGATCGTAACCAATTTTTTCCAGTTTTTTCCAAGATGGGGGGAGAAGAAAACCTAGGATGGAATAACACGACACACAGAGAGAAAGAGAAAAAAAAACGCCATCTTGTCATTTTCTGATAGGGTACCGGTGTTCGAATACTTTTGTGACCGACTGTACATATTACTTTGTATTCCATGCTAAATACTTTGATACGATGCATTATCCCCCCCCCCCCCAGTATCACATCTACTCAGCATTACCAAACACACTCACTATACACACACCTGTGAGACAGTATTTATTGTAAATGAAGACAGCTTCTTCTCCTTTTAACTACACTCAGGGACACAATCGTATTTTAGGATATTTCCTACTTCTTTTCCTTTTCTTTCTATAGGCCCCCCTTTTTTTTCTTTCCCTCTATTATTTTTTGGGCCATTTATTTTAAATTTTATTTTGTCTCCGCTCTTCTTCCTGGCCTTTCGAACTCGTACGAAATGTATGAAGTTCCTTTTTACTCTCCTCTGAAATACGAAATCGCCCCCTTTCTATATACCAGAGAGTATTATACTTTATACTCCGTGCTATATACCTCTCCTTAACACCTAAGCTTGATTTTTCGCCCATCGGTGCAGAAAGACTTAGCGGGTGCAAAATAAGACATCTGTCTACTTTGTGTGTCTGTTACGTGGCCTGCGTTGTCTTTCGTCACTTTAAGCTTTAGCAGTATTGTGAGTTTCTTTTTAATTTTATAAATAAAAGGGGCAATTAGAAACAAACATTTCTTTTCTGATTGGGTAATCATACAATGGTTGATCCGCTGAGTATTCTTCGTGAATACAATGTAAATAAAAAGCCTATCACGGAGAGAAATAATCAGATTATTTTTGGTGAATATTCATGGCCTAAAACTGTGGAGACAAATTATTTGGAATTATGGCGGTGAGTGGAACATAGTTTCGTAATACATATGTTTTGATTACACTTTTTGGGGAAAGTGCAGAATCAGCCACTGCTTGAATTTCACAAACTTGGTATCCATGTACACATCGACCTATTTTCACTTAAAAAAAATCAGAGAATTTGACAAATTCGGCATTGCTCACCCCGTTGACTTTGTCCATGTACACATCGATGTATTTTCACTCAAAAAGTCAAAGAAAATTGACACAAATGCAATTTTTCTTACTCTTGTAAAAAGCGCCAAATAAGTGGGTGATTCTGCCCTCCACCCCGAACTTCTTGTGAAAGTTTGGAATATTTATGAGTGATAATATTATGTACAGATCTAGTTAGCATTTTTAGAGGTGTGTAAATCATTTCACTTCAAGGGTATGGAAATTTGTTATTTTTTTCCTTTTTTATTTCTAGAAAAAAGGCAGCAATTAAAAAATACTATACTTTAGAAAGTCTCTTATTTTTCTTGAAAAATGCCCACTTATTTCATCCAGAGTATGTGAGAAAAGCTGAGGTATGTTAAAACAAATTCATTTTAACATTACTTTCATTTCTTCTTCTTATTTATTATTTTCTTGTTTATTATACTAATGTATGCTAAGATCATTAATACTTTTAAAAACGGTTTTATGGGAATTATATTTGCAGGCAGAAAACATACCTGCTGTGAGACGACCTGATCGAAAGGTAGTTTAACCTCGTTCTGTGCTTTGAATTAAGAATTCAAGTTAAATATGTCTTTTCTTGTTCTGTTTTTAGAATTATATTTTTTAGTGTAGCACTTATGTAGTAAGGGAAAATTTTGGAACTACTCTGATATGCTCCCTCAAGTCGCCAAATATCTTTGCCGGGAAACTCCACGCTGCCATATTGCTATCTAAATTTTTTGTCTACATTTTGAACTTAAATAATAAAATGTCTCCCTAACATAAGTGCCTAAAATGTCTCCAAAAACACGGTTTTTGCGAATGCAAAAACCACATTTTGAACACACAATTTAAGCTAAAAATTCAAAACAAAAACAAAAAATTTAGATAGCAAAACCGTAAATTTCTAACCAAAATTATTTGACAAGAGTCCATGTACACAGCGATATGTTTTAACTTAAAAAAACATCTACAAATGGCACAATCTAGGCTACGAACTACGCAGACCTCTCTTTAATAAATTAACATAACAACAATAAATTTCAAAGAATACCATGTACACAGCATCCTGTTTAAACTTAAGAAAACATCTACGAATTGCACAACTTAGGCAACAAACGATTCTACGAACTACGCACGCCTCACTTTAATAAATTAACATAACAGCAATAAATTTCAAAGAATACCATGTATACAGCATTCTGTTTCAACTTTAAAAAACATCTACGAATTGCACAATTTAGATGGTACGTACTAATCAACAAAATAAATTTCAAACAATTAAAAAAACAACAATAACGATGAAAATTCATACTAAAAAATCAATGAACATAACATTCTACAAAATAAGAACAAGAATAAAATAACATGCACTTACCATGAATTAATGCTTTTTCAAATAGCAGAAATACCAATTTCGTACCACCTTTAACATGCCTTCACGTAATCACTATCGTATTTATATGACAGCCAGATTCATACTGTGGTTCACAAATAAATAAAATAACAAATAATCACAAATCCCTACTTTTATCATACACAGCCACTAAAAATAATCTCTCAGACCCTCTTTCCACGTCTCCAAATACCCACTGCTCCTCAACAGGATGGCCGTGACAATATTTCCTTTTGCCGAACTTCAATTCAACAACTTCCATCATTTTATTTTTCTCCCCTAGCTTCTCAGACACAGAGCATGACTTTTCAACGTCAACAGGGTTGCCAAACAACACGCAATTGTGCCAAAAACCAGCGCAGAACACATATCGCCACATTTGGTGAAATAAGGGCTTATATCAGAGTTGTACCAAAATTTTCAGTGAATTTTCGTATTGAATATTGGTTTCAAAATTCATTTGCTAAATGCCTTTTTATTAGTAATTAAAAGTTAACTGTTTTATTTAGAATAGATGGTAAAAATATATTTACTGGTGCTCCTTGGTGAAAATTTGTGATTTTTGGTAGTACATGGACACTGAGTTAGTGCAATTCATTGACTTATTCAGTGTGACTTTGTGTAGTGGCTTATTTTTTCAAAAATCGCCACTACACAAATTCAAAATAACAAGTTGAAGAATTGCACAAACTCGATATCCATGTACACATCGACCTATTTTCACATAAAAAACATCAGAGAATTGCACAAACTAATCATGGTGCACTCTCTTGACTTTGTCCATGCATATATCGATCTATATTCACTTAAAAACTTAAAGGAGCAGCCAAAAAAAAAAAAAAAAATATATATATATGTATATATATATAATCTAAATAAGCTACATTTTAAATCAAACAATAAAATAACATAAAAAAGCAAAGTCATCTTAGCACTACATTAAAGGAAATACCCACGTATCTTATTTATGAATTTGGGCGTCCAACATTCGACCATACGCATTTCCTTCCTACAAACAGGACACTTAATAATGGCCACTAAGTAAACCTTCATTTACACACAAGTTAATTATGCTTTTTTCCCTTTCGTTCCAAATTGTGCAGAAACTTCAAATGAATTTGACCACATTCAGCCATTTTACCATGTAAACCACAAAATAACAACGTATTTCTTATCCAAAATCTGATACAAACTTTCCAAATCTTTTCTAATCATTCAAATTGACTACAATCACACAAACAATTATGTCATAATAGGGTTTTCATAACATTGATCTGCTCAGGTTACCACAACAAATTGGTGATAAAGGAAAACGGTTGATCTTTAGATTATGGTAACTTGGCGATTTTTTGGCGAAAATTTGGCGACCAACTCTCCTACAGCAACCCTCTATTTTTTTTTCCCCGCCGCCATTTTGTCCTCACGAAGTAAAGACATGTTTCTTTTCTTTTTATCTACTGAACACTTCTTCCAACAATCTACTAGCCGAATTACACTTATGCTAGAAATTTTATCTAACAAAACTGCTTAATCATGACAAATATTCACTGCAAAATTGGGAAAAAGTGCACAATACCATACTCCTTACGCATTTTTCAAAATAACACATATACATAAACCATGTACACGTCGACTTATTTTTACTTAAAAAAACATCCCAGAATTACACAAAAGGGGCATTGCGCACACTCTTCACTATATCCATGTACACTGCTTTTTTCTCATAAATTAGAAAAATTTCACGAAAATACATGACAATTTTCTGAATCTTAAACCCGGTAAAAAGAACATATATGAAATTACCTGATCGCGAAAAAGTATATACCCTTTCTAAATATGAACATTTCCACGTATAATATAAATAAAATTTCCAAAACTTTTACCTCTAAATCATCCATTATATTATAAATGTCACCAACGAATTCATACCGCAAGCATTACAAATACTTAATGTCAAATATTTAAATTATTTCCATGCACGTTTACTTCAACTAAAACGTATACCAAATTCCTACAAACATAAAATTCACAAAATAACTATCATTTAATTAAAATATCACTAAACCATGTACACGTTGACTTATTTTTACTTAAAAAAAAATCCCAGAATTGCACAAAATTGGCATTGCGCACACTCTTCACCATATCCATGTACACTGCTTTTTTCTCATAAATTAGAAAAATTTCACGAAAATGCATGACAATTTTCTGAATCTTTAAACCCGTTAAAAAGAACATATATGAAATTACCTAATAACAAAAAAGTATATACCCTTTCCAAATATCAACATTTCCACGTATAAAATAAATAAAATATCCAAAAACTTTGGCCTCTAAATTATCTATTATATTATAAACGTCACCAACGAATTCATACTGCAAACATTACAAGTACTTAGTGTCAAATATTTAAATTATTTCCATGCACGTTTACTTCAACTAAAACGTATACCAAATTCCTACAAACATAAAATTCACAAAATAACTATCATTTAATTAAAATATAATTAAATTCAAAAACACTACTTAAAATATAAATAAGCAGATACATTAAAAAAAATTAGCTTACAATCCTAATTACTTTAAACTAAATCATTGCTAATAACAATTTTCCCAATAATACCAAATTACTTTACTTCCACCTTACATTTAGAACAATGCATAAAAATAATATCGTCAAATAATTAAAAGCCCACCAGCGGCCGAGCGGTAAAGTCACTGAACACTGGTAGTTCGGTCCGAGGTTCGAATCCCGCGAACGGGCTGGCTGCTTGGGCGTTTTCGTGGTTTTCCTCATGTGTAATGTGTATACAAGCCAGTTTCCCTTAGAAAGTCCTCCACGAAGGCATCCCTCCTCTTAGGCAGATAGCCCTCGAGGCTCTGCCATAATCACACACACACACAAATAATTAAAAATACTAACTTACCTAATCTTCTTCAGAATCTTGCTTACATGGTGGATACACTTTTATTATGGATTCAATAAAATTATTGAACGATTTTTTCTGCGAATTTTTCCTCCACACTTCCTCCGCTAAATAAAAAGCAATTAAACCTACACTCATGCACCATTCAACCAATTCTTTTGAATTATCACACAAACGCATTAAAAATCTAGAATCCACTTTAGACAGCGCCATACAATCCCAAAATTATTCAACCCTACTTCACACAACACACAATGAAGCTTAATACAAAATAATATACAGCCAGAGATATTTTTCCAAATTCCCCCCTTTTCCGATTAAAGAACCGTAATTCATCCATTAATATCACATGACATATCCCATGGCCTTAGTGCATAAAATTGGGCGTCAGGGGCTTTAGGGCATAAAAATTCTATGTAACTGTATGCCAGTATTGAAAGAAACAATCAATCTGATAAGAAATGGCTGTGACTTGTTTTGAAAATGAGGCGTAAAAGGTTACCAGCGAGGATATTCCATTTGGCATCAGTTTTACCATTTTTGGCGACTTTACATTTTCCCTCACACAAAATAATGCGTAATCGGAACTGAGTACTGCTCACATTATTACCAAAGTCCCAGGTAGTAACCTTTATCGCCTCCAAAATGTCGCCAAACTACCAGTTACCATATTCTAAAGAGCAGCCAGGAAAACAATGAAACAACAAATTGGCGATAAATGAAACAACTTATTGATAATCCAAGGAGCACCTGTAAATCTACTCTAACGTGCACACTCCCTTGACTTTGTCCATGTGCATCTGTTTTCATTTAAAAAAGTCAGAGGAGCAGCCAATTCTACAGTAGAGCCAAACAAAAAATGGTACTTTTCGGTTTCGCCGACGCAAATCTTGCCAAGCAGACTTTATTGCCAACAACACACAGTATACACATAAAAAGTATTAACATATGTTAGTTCTAAGAATTTTTTATTTTGAAGGCATAAACATTTTAATATTGTTAAAAATTTTGTAAACAGACAATAAATTTGTAAAAAAAACATTAAGAATTTATTATGCTTTCATGGTACATATCACGTGACTTTAAGTGATCTCATCTCACGTAAACTACGCTACAAAAATTTAATTCTCTCAGTAATTCTCTACAGTAATTTCAAGTTAAATCTTAATTTGGAGTACAAGTTTAAATGCAAGAATTATTTCAATTCATATGAATAGCTTACTTAGAAATTATATGAAACTGCAGTGCTTTACTTTGCTAGTGCATTCTTATTAGAATTGATGATTTTAAGCCTTGACTTTGCCTTTTCTATATTTTTGCATTCGGGTGAGCGGTGTGGTTGCATCCTGCTTGACTTAATTATTGCAAATGGCCTTAGTGCATAAAATTGGGCGTCAGGGGCTTTAGGGCATAAAAATTCTATGTAACTGTATGCCAGTATTGAAAGAAACAATCAATCTGATAAGAAATGGCTGTGACTTGTTTTGAAAATGAGGCGTAAAAGGTTACCAGCGAGGATATTCCATTTGGCATCAGTTTTACCATTTTTGGCGACTTTACATTTTTTGCATTTGCACCAGCAAAATGGAAAAGTACCCCAAAAATACATAATCTGAATAAACTACATTTAAAATTAAACAAAGAAGTAACATAAAAAAGAAATTTCATCTTAGCATTACACAAAGGAAATTCATCTTAGCACTACACAAAGGAAATATCCACTTACCTTAATTAGAAATTTCCGTACCTTCAATAAACAAAATTCCTTAACAGCATGCAAAAATGTCCTAAAATTATCTGAACTAGAGTCTGTATACTGGCATCGCCACATAAATTCACAAAAATAAGAGCAAAAAATATCCTCCATAGTGTCGGTATCCTCTGACGTTCGACCATATGCATTTCTTTCGTACAAACAGAACACTTATATTGCTACTAAGTAAACCTTCATTTACACACTAGTCAATTAATGCTTTTTTTCCTTTTGTTTCAAATCATACAGAAACTTCAAATTAATCTTACCACATTCAGCCATTTTACCGTGTAAACCATAAAATAACCAAAGTACGGTACAAAGTCTTTAATCCATACCTCAAAGCTATAAACTTTCTGCCCATGTGTAAACACATTAATGCGTTTATGCATGCACATAATACGTTTACGCATGTGCGTTTAATGTATAACGGACTGTATAAGCTAGGCAAAAATTATGTAATTATCTATTTAAGTTAATGTTGCAGATTGCATTGTTCCTTAATCCTCTAATTGGATCTGGCTTATTATTTTTTGCAGACTGTTAGAGCAATTTTATAAAAAGTAAGCTTGAACTTTCGATTATGTCAAAAAGAGTTTCGGATTCTAGAGCTGCCAAAGGATCTACAAAGCAAAAGCATGTTTCGATGTCCTTCAAACAAAAAGTGGAATTGCTGCAAAAAATGGATAAAGGCATATCTTTTGTTTCTCTAACCATTCCGAAATCTGTTTACAGTATGTGAGTACATTAATTTGATTGATTGAATTAAAGGCTTCATAGTCATGGATGAAATGGCCCACTAGTGGCTAAGCGGTAAAGTCGCTGAAGACTATTAGTTAAGTACTGTACTGGAGTACATATACTGTAAGGGAATATGTCACTTTTTTCTTTAAAAATTTTTTCCATCAGACCTGATTTTTATTTTAAAGTTAAGCTGTCAGTCAATAATTATATGAATAATTTTGATAATAGTACAAAAGGTTTTTGGTGCTGATTTTAGTTACACGTAAGTACAGTTATGCATCATGTGCCATCTAAACTGAGATGGTGGTCATTATATAAGTTACTGTTTCCTGTAGATTACTATGAAAGGAATGGGTTTTCATCCACAAAGAACCGAATCGTAAAATGGAAAAAATATATTTCAGGTTATTAAAAGCATCTTGAGTATTGTAAATGCTAGGAATTTACTAGGGGTTTTCTTCTAGAAAGAACCTGTTGGTGACATTACCTGTTTTGTCACCAGGCTTGCAAACAGTAAAGGTATGAGTGATATACGTTTAAGTTTTGAAATGAAACATGATATAATAATGGATATCTAAGTCAAATTTAACATGAACATGATACTTGGTGCATTGAGTGATAAGCATATGCAAGTTTAGCTAAAAATTAGCTGATTAAACGTATTAAGCACACAAGTCAATTTTAGTGTGTTAAACATAACAATTCGTAAAGTTAAGTTCAGTTAGCAGAAAAGCATGGTATTAAACATATAAAGTTAAAAATAAGCTGATTAAAATTTAATGCAATTCAATTCAGGTTGGTAGAAAAGCATGATGTTAAACACCTGTAAGTAAAGATTAGCATAAAAAAGTAAAGTAAATGTTAGTATTATTACTGAAACATATTTCTAATTCTATTATTACAAAGTAGTTTTAAAAGATTTGTATACTTATACCTAGCAATATTGAATTTCTTTTTCCAGATTTTTATGCTGCCCTCCCTCTTTTTTTAAAACCTTATGTCATAAAGTAAATTGCCAGAGATGTATTACCCTAAAACGATATAATCTTTAATTGTGTTTAAAGTTTGGTGAATTCATCTTGCCATTATGAAGATAACTTTTTTTTTTGGTTTTGTTTTTGTAATTTTAACTATTAGAAACTACCTGCTCAATTCTTTGGACTGGATATTTGTACCAGTTGCCAGATAAATGAAATTTGTGAAGTGATTAACGTTCTGATGCACATAATTCCATTGCTTGCCTAAGAATAAATATGTTGCCATTCGTCAGTCATAATTGTTCACTTTGACACGTGCTTCTTAATCAGCGGCATCGGAAACTCCACTAATCTATTGTTTGCTGGGAACATGGTTTCGATGAAGGAGTAATCTTTAAGACATGCACCACTGCAGACAACTTCTTTAATTAAATGAAAGTAATTCCATTTAGTCATTGTTAAAAAATTCATAAAAGATAACATGGTTATCAGCAAAATAATAGTGAATAAGTGAAGAATATATTACACTTGCAAAGGCAAACAAAAAGTGTGATGCTACAACATGCAAAATTATGAACAGCAATGTAAAGAACCAAACACAGCATTAGAGGATGGTTGCTACCTTCGAACATGCAAATCTATTGAATTACCAGGTTTGAATTATTATCTCCATTGTTTGCAGTGTTTACATTTTACCAGGTTCTTTGAGGAAGTGCTTCTTTTACTAATTTTTTAGTTATAAAAATTATTTGTGTGCGCCATATACACAGTTTTCTGTTCTGGGTTTAATCCCAGTATATAAGTACACATGGAATTTGGTGACATTATTATGAGCAGTAAACAAGTCATTTTGGTGTTGGCGACAAATCAAATCGTGCCAAAGCCGTTCTGTATACTAGGAGTTTACCCTGTCCAATTTAGTCTGAGACTTTTTATATCTGCGTTTGGGTTTAAAAAGGTGTTTAAAAGGATTTATTTCTCTGTCTTTTTTTGATGCAGTAGTAACATACATAGTACAGTCAAAAGTCTTTAATCCGGACCTCAAAGCTACAAACTTTCTGCACATGCACACATAATGCATTTATGGTATTATGCGCATGTGCATAATACGTTTATGCATACACATTTAATGTGCAACGGACGGTATAAGCTAAGCAAAAATTATCTAATTATCTATTTCAGTTAATGTTGCAGATTGCGTTGCTCCTTAATCTTCTAATTGGATCCGGCTTATTATTTTTTGCAGACTGTTAGAGCAATTTTATAAAAGTAAACTTGAACTTTCGATTATGTCAAATAGAATTTCCGATGCTGGAGCTGCCAAAGGATCTACAAAGCGAAAGTATGTTTCGACGTCCATCAAACAAAAAGTGGAATTGCTGCAAAAAAGGGATAAAGGCATATCCTTTATTTCTCTGACTATTCCAAAATCTGTTTATAAATTTCATGCTGCTCTGCAGGGGCGGGGGGGGGGAACGTTGCGGCACGCAATGGACTGGAAGTTGATCTGTCAGCACTATCCTTATCTTCAGGGGAGATGTTTTTATTTTATTTGGCTTAAAATTCCTTACTAAATGTAGTGTTTCGTCTCGATGTACTCTGATATGATTTAAATCAAATTTCTCGTCATTATAAATATCACAAATACACATCAAATACTTTTCTGGTTGCAATTTTCTAATTTCAGCTATGCATAATGTATGTTTTACGCATGTGCACATTGAAAGAAATGTTTAATAAAGTAAAATAAATATTAAGCTTTTTTCGTGTAAATTTTGATACCTTTTAGACCGTAATTGCTCTTTATTTCATAAATTAAGGTTTAATATTTTTAATTTTATAATTTCTGCATGCTATCTTGCCAGATTTAAATTGATGGTCTATAACCCGGAAAAACCCCTAATCCGGAATCGCCAAAATCCTGACGAGTCCAGATTAAAGACTTTTTACTATACTTCCTAACCAACATCTAACACGCAAATAAGCCCTTACAAATCTTTTCCCATCATTCAAATTCATCGCAACCACACAGCCAATAATGTCGTGATAGGGTTTCCGTAACATTCAACTACTCAGGTTACCATAAATGAAACAACAACTTTGCGATAAATGAAACAACAACTTACCGATAATCCAAGAGGCACCCTTAACCCTCTGACTGATCATCTTGCGATTTCCACGGACAACTCAAATATAGCAAAATTTGTTCATCCCGTGGTCATATGTTTTTCTTTCTTTATTGAGGAGCGCATCCCGTTTTTCCCCCGTTTAACCATTGAAATAAATTATATACAGTATTAGGCATTTAGTTTACGTTTTGGCCAACAGATATCGTTAGTTGTCCACTAAATTGCGGCATTTAAAGGCACGTGGTATTAGCGCTCACACTTCACTTTTTGCCACTTTTTTCTTAAAGAAATGGCTGCTGAAAACGTTCAGCAATTTTCTCGATTATTTAAGTAAATTATTGAATTATTAATTAGATTCATTATAAATTAAATTTATTGAATCTGGTGCAATGACTGTGAAGTTAGACTTTGCCTGGAACCCTGTTTTGAGTTCTGTCGTACTAAACTGCATTTCTAAGGCATTTTCCCCTCAGTTCTTTATATTTTCTTAAATTTTATACATTTTACTTTTTTCTATTATGCAGTAAATAGAAATTAACTGTAATTCGACTGAAATTTATTCTAAAAAAGAATTTTTTTTGGTGATAACATCTGAAATTGGTTTTTCTGGCAACGTAGTTTCTCATGATAAAAATTTGTATAAAGAATATTTTCTAGAAAGAAAAGGTGCATTTTTCAATTCTCAGTTATATATAGATTTAAAATATGGGGGGGGGGAAGGGAAGTGATTTCGGTTCACAAATTGAGCAGTCAGAGGGTTAAATATACTCTGAGTAGATTATGATCTTTCTTTTTAGTGGTAATTTGTTAATAGAAATAAAGCTCACTGATGGCAAATAGAGGTAGCTGTACCTAATAACTGCTAGTCTTGAGAAAAATATGTCCTCCCCCAGAAACTTCAGGAAATTTAAATTACTAGATTAGAGGAAGACTGCCTACTAAAACAGTTTTCATCATGAGCCAGCATTAAATGCAAGGTACTATAACATTCAGAAAGGGGAAACACACTGGCATTTCTAGGCTAAATGTGGACTTAAAAGCTACAAAGTGTAACATCGTTTTTTGCATTCAAGTTTTATAATAAAATTCTCCCCGCTCCATAATGAAAGACTGACCTCTAGATGTTACTTCTGCCTTTTACCTTTCCCGTAGTGCTTTTTTTTGTTTGATAAAATAACGCCTTCTGTGTCAACATTTGGAAAGGAGACCATGTTGTTTCAGCATTGAATCCATTTATCATTAAGAACAATGACGGAACACAAATTTCGTAATGATCAGGTAAATTTATGAGAGTCTGTTTTAACCATTTTCTAAGAATAAATTAAAAAAAAAAAAAAAAAAAAAAATAGTCACAACTGCTTAAAAAGTTGGTCCAAAGTATCATTTCCTGTTAGTAAAAATGTCTTAACATTATTACAGTGGCATAGGTGTAGGAAATTAAGCACTCTGAGATTGCCATTGTCTTTGGAATAAAAGAGGTAAACTCTGTTTGGACAATTGTTAGAGCCTGGTTACTGTCTTAAGCATAGGCCCTAAGTTTCCAAATTTTGGAGTCCTACAATTACCTTTTTTAGTCTGTGGTGACTTTATTAAATAAAGTATATATGTTCTTAATAATTGCTAAAAGTTTTTTTAACTATAGGAAATTAGCAGGAATAGGAATTGTTATATATTAAATAATGAAGAATTTTCTTAACTGTAACTCGGTAATTGATAATCGTTGAAGAAGTAAAAAATCTGTGTAAGTATAAAAATTATTACTAAGAAATTGCTTAATTTTAATCTTTCTTTTAAACATATGTAGTCCCCCTTTTTTTTGTCAAACTATTTTAGAAATATTGTAAAAATTTAGTTGTAATTAAATTTCTATATTTAAGACTTTATTGTGTTCAGCATAAAGTCTTTCACCAATTTGTTAGTTGTAAATTTTAATGCAATTTTAAAAAATGAAATTATGCAAATTACACACGTTTTTTCTTTCAATATTTATAGGAATTATTAGCATATTTAAATGGGGAAATTAGCACATCAGATGGCATTGATAAAGGAGCTTCGATTGCGATGCCTACAACAGGTAATTATAATTTGAGAGTGAAAAATAAATTTATCTTTGTTTACTTTTAATTTTGAGAAGATTTTTATCTAGAATATGAAATAACAAACTACTACTCATATTATTAATTAAATCAGATTTATTAAAAAAATTAATTTGTGAATCTATGTATGCATCCTTGTAATTATATTAAATTTTTCTCTATGCACTTGTAGTTAAGCGTGTGTATGAAGAACAGAATCAACAGAAAGTTGTTAAAAAACTTAGATACGAGGTAAACAAAAAGTTTTATTTCTTTTATTAAAATAAACTTTTTAAAAATTTTAGTAAAATGAAAATGAGCAACAGGCTCTGCGAAAAAGGGGTAAAATTAGGTAAATATAAATCATAATAAAAATGGCTTTCTCTTTGTTTTGGAATGAATGGTAGAGTCTAAAATGACAGTAAGGCTATTCATTGTTGATGTAATATTTACTGAAATAAGATTCCTTAAAATTGCATTATATGTTTATTGTGTACTTGCATATCCCCCTTTTCCATTAATTTAACCTTTAAAAAAGGGAAACTACATAGTGTATAGTATTTCTAGAGAAGTCTTAAATAATAAATAAAGCACATGTAAGCATGATTGTAAATTATTTATTGTTATTAGACAGAATATCTATTGAGAAATGGCAACAGCTAATTTCCAGATGTCATTCTATTTATTTAATTTTTAAAAATATTCAGATGAAGTACAATTGAATTGTATATCGTTAATGCGATGCGGTAAGAATGTCTGTTATGTTATGTATGTTTATGGATATGTTACCTGTAGGTTATTAAGTTACGAGTACAATTTATCTTTTAATAAATATTTGGTTATCTTTTAAAAATGTCTTATAAGTGATTAATTTAAATACAAAAGGAAGATAACAGAAATAAGAAGCGGGATTATTCTGAAACTAAATCTACACTTAAATAGGTTGAAAGAATTTGAATTTCAAGGTATGTGCATTGATTGATGTAATATATTTATTATAAAATTAAATTTTGGTATTTTTTTATTGTTTTGGAAAAAGAGTTTAATTTTTTTCCCATTTATTTAAATTTTGAAATATATTCAGAACGCCAAACAAACTTATAACATACTAATAACTTTGTTCTACTAAGTTATCTAATTGGAAGTTAATAATAATAGCATATGTATATATATTTGCATTTTAATAAATACGAAAATGTCTATTTTTGGTAAAGCAAAGAAATATGATTTAAGAATATTAGCTGAAGAATTGGGAGAAGATGTAAATGAAAGTCATAAAATGAACAATTTGAAAAAGATAATTTTGGCTATCAAAGAGTATGATGAAGAATATGCCAAAGAATTGTTGAACATTATAATAAATGAAAGAAAAGAAAAAGAAGAAATTGAAGAACATAGGTGAAATGAAGAAATTGAAGAACAAAAACGTCAAGATGAAGAATGCAGGAGAAAAGAAGAATATGAGGAATGAAAATGTAAGTAGAAAAGGGAATTTGAATTGAAAAATTACGTATTGAAGCAGAAAGTAGATCTACAAATTCTGACACCAATGAAAATGCTAGTGGTATGTACATGAATCCAAAGTTAGAGCTTCCTCGTTTCGTAAAAAAATTTAAACCTGATGAGAGTGATATCAGTCTGTATTTAATCATGTTTGAACGTTTGGCTAAACAAGTTGAAATACCAGAAAATACATGTGTTACTCGTCTCATTGGCTTATTGCCATATGACATTGCTCAGTTAATCGCCAGAGAAACTGATGAGATTGCAAACGATTATAAAGAAGTTAAAATGATCTTATTAAAACGGTACAAGATGACACCTGAAAAATTTCGCCAACAATTTGTTATGCATATTATCCCTCTAAGCAGCCAGGGTTTTTGCTAAGAAAGCACAAATTTTCCCAAATTACTATGAGAACAAATTACTTTTTGGATTTTAATGTAAAAACTCTCCTGGTATTTCATACCTGGATTTGTTTTCTTTTGATATATTGCCTTAATTTCTTTGACATATTTTAATATGATATATTTTAATATACATTCTTACAGATATCACAAAAAATATTCTAGGCCGTATATATACGGCCTTGCCACTTAGAGGGTTAAGAGTGTAGGAAACACATGGAAGAATTTTGTGCATGAGTTAAGAAATTTTCTTAATGAATGGGTAATTGGATTTAAAATAGACACTTTTGAGAAACTGAGCGACCTGATTATAGCAGATCGAATAAAACATAAAGTGTCTCCAGAAGTAAAAGATCATTTTATTGACGTCTGGTCTAACTTGATTTCACCAACTGATCTAGTTGAAAAACTAGATGATTATGGTACCTTGAAGTCAACTTTCAACAATAAACAACCGGGTAAAGAAGGGCCTTCCGACAAACGGCACTCCTTTAAAGATGGTCCAGTTGCTACAATCAACGAAAAGAAAGAACTCTACGGTATCACACATTATGAAAAGGTGAACCAAAATACTTCAGTTGTAATATTTACATTATAACATTTCAAAGGAATGTCCGCTGCCCAAACCAGTAGTAATATGCCGAAAATGTAATAAAACAGTTCATAAAGCTAAAAATTGTGGTACTAAAGCTGAAAATAATCATTCAAATGAAAAAAATTATTCTGTTGAGCAAGTGGGCAAAAATTTAAAAGAGAGCAATTGATATTTGAAGAAAGCAAAACTGAATAATTCTGAAGAAGTACAGGCTTTAATTGATTCGGGGAGTTATTGTTGTCTCTTAAGGGCTTCAGTTGCTCAGAAACTTAAACCCAAACTTGTTATGAATGAATTGATGGTTTTGGAAATCAAAGGGTGCCTGCAGTGACTTCTATAGGAATGATTAATCCCGATATCGAAGTTGATAATGTAAAAAATCAAGGCTTAAATATATACCGTGTTTCTGATAATGCACAGCCAGTTGATCTAATCATCGGATGGACATGGCTTGATCTCCCTCATATCACTTATGTCAGAATAGGAAAAAAATTTCACTTCAGATATCGAGAAGATGAACTATTTAGTAACCTCCAAATTGATGAAAAAATAAACCGAGTCTGCCTTAAAGCTCGTGAGGCAAATGAATTAGAGAAAAATACGATCAGTCTTGTCAGTTCTGAAACAGATTTTGCAGATAATGGATTAATTATGATAGAAAATTGTGAAGGTATCGGCTGTTTATTAGAAATTAAAAATGTCGAAACTTGTATACCAATGATTAACATTGGCGATAGAAGTGTTAGTGTGTTGGTAGAGCAATTGTGTTTAAATACTGAAATTTCTGAATTGATCTTGAACCCAGCAAAAAGGAAAAATATTAACAACATAAAAGCTACTATAAGTTTAAGCAAAGTTAAAATTGGCTCGGATCTAGACATTGATCACCAGTAAGAGTTACTGCTTCTTCTGAATGAATACAGAGACTGCTTCGCACTAAATATTTCAGAACTAGGGTGCACAGATCTCATAAAAATGGACATTAAGGAAGTCGAAGGTTCAAAGCCAGTATGTATAAGCCTTATAGAACAAATGCCTCTGAAAGAGCTGCGATCAAAAAAATAGTCCAAGAATGAAAAGAAAATAAAATTGTAACAGAAACGCAATCCCCATATGCTAGTCCTGTCATATTAATAAAGAAAAAGATGGGTGAATACAGAGTAGCTGTTGATTATAGGCGTTTCAATAGCCAAACTATAAAGGATAAATTTTCCCTGCCTAAAATAGATGATTTATTAGAACGATTGTATGAGTGTATTTTGTTTACAATGCTAGATTTAGGACACGGATATATACAGATTCTACTAACTGAAAGTGCAAAATAGAAAACTGCTTTCGTAACACCGGATGAAAGTGGGCAATTTGAAAGAATGATTTTTGGGTTGACTAATACTCCTGCAGAATTTCGACGATTGATGTATCATGCATTATCCACATTATGTAATAAAGAAGTGTTGTGCTACCTTGACAATATAATTGTTCCAGCAAGGACTTTGGAAGAAATGATTCAGAAATTAAGTAAAGTATTTGAAGCACTACGTGCAGCTAAACTAACCCTGAAGTTACCGAAATGAGAATTTGCCAAACAAGAAATATAATATTTAGGGTTTATCATTAATAAAAACTGAATAAAGCTAGGATCAAGAAAAGTTGAAGTAATATCAAAATTCCCAGAACCTAAAAGCATTCATGAAGTTTGACGCTTTCTTGGTTTGACAAGTTTTTTTAGAAGATTTATTCTAAATTATGCCATTAAAGCTGGACCATTGACTCAAATAACTAAGAAAAATCAAACATTCAGATGGGAAGAAAGTCAGCCGAATTCTTTTACAGTGCTGAAAAATGAACGGAGGAATCAGCCAATTTTAGCTTTGTACAACCCTAAGGCTCAAACAGAAGTCCATACTGATGCATGTTCAGGGGGTATTGCTGGCATGTTACTTCAACTCGGAAGTGACGGCAAATGGCATCTTGTCTACTGCGTGAGTAAGAAGACAACGGAAGCTGAAAAGAATTATCACTGGAATAAACTTGAGCTAATGGCAATTGTCTGGACTCTAGATAGACTTTGACAATTCTTACAAGGTATTGAATTTACGGTAGTTACCGACTGCAAAGCATTGATTTATATGAATGCAATGAAATACAGCAATCCCCAAATTGCTCGTTGGAGTATCTTTATTCAAGAATATAATTTTGAAATACACCACAAATCAGGAATTACACTTATGTCCATAAATTAAGGATAATTCGGAGTCACCCGGAAATCGAAACTAAAATAAATATATCACCTGTAAAATCACTACACACATTTTCAAGAATCATATGCAAATTTCAGGAAGTCTCCAGATGACACCGATGGTACGTCACAATGACAAGAGTGTAAGAAAGTGATATATAAGAAATACAGGCAAAGAAGTAAAATTGTTCGCAGGCGCTTTATAAGCATTTCAGTGCAATAACTGAATATTTATGACACAAAGGATGCATTTGGATGATTTTTTACGTGGTAGAATTATCGGCCGTCTGGAATGTGGGCGTACCCAACTGGAAGTATCAGACAAACTTGGAATTGCCCAGAGTGTCATCTCCAGGCTTTGGCAACGATTCCAAGATGATGGTAATGTGAGTAGACATTACAGCACAGGTTGCCCCAGAGTTACAACGCCGAATGAGGACCGGTATTTGGCAGTTACTGCCAAAAGAAACAGGCGGAGCACAGCCTCAGACCTGTCTCGTCAGCTCTTTTCAGCCACTGGTACGACAATTTCAAGGCAGACCTTGTAAAGATGCTTAGGGCAGATTAGTCTATATGCTCGTAGACCTGCCAGATGCATTCCACTTACTGCAACTCACTGTTGCCTGTGGTTAGCCTGGAGTAGAGAGTATGCATTGTGGACACTGCAACAGTGGGCTTGTGTGATGTTTTCCGATGAGTCCAGGTTTAGCTTGCAGTCTGATTCTCGCCGGACTTTCATATGGAGAGCTCCAGGTACCCGTTACCACCAAGAAAACATCATTGAATGACACCGTTACAGTGGTGCAGGAAGGCTCGTTTGGGGTGGAATTCTTCTGGGTTCCAGAACTAACCTGCATGTTCAAATTGGAACCATGGCAAGCCAAATCTATCGGGACGTCATCCTGGAACAACGTGTACGTTTGTTTCGGGGCGCCATGGGCGTACAATTTGTGTTTATGGATGACAACGCACGGTGCAAACATCATAAGCTAATGCCTTCAATCGGAGGATATCACCCGTATGGACTGGCCAGCTTTCTCACCGGACTTGAATCCAGTAGAGTACGTGTGGGACATGCTTGGTCGATGAGTTGCAGCCCGTCAACCTCCTCCTACATGTCTACCGGAACTTCAGAGAGCATTGCTTTTTGAGTGGTGTAATATTCCCCAAGATCAGATTGATAATTTGATACTCAGCATGCCTAGGTGTTGTACGGACTGTATTGCATCGTCTGGGAGACATACAGTGTATTAACAATCATACCAACCATGTAATATTGGATTTTTGTGAATAGGTTTTTTTAATAATATGCTCCAGGGAGAAAAAATCGCTAATTTTTGTAATAATATCAAACATATAGCATCTTTTTTTGCTCTTTATCTTTTGTTTAATAAATAAGCTTTACAAATAAGTCAAATTTGTTTTGCTTCTAACTCTTCCTTTGCCTGATTTTGCATTATCCTTAATTTATGGACATGAGTGTAAAATGTCTCATATCGATGCAATCAGTAGAGCTCCTGTTATCGATTCATCAGATACCATGCATACTTTGATGAAGATAATTTAGAAATTTGTCTGATTTTAAATTTAGATGAACAACTTCTTTGATACAACATGCAGATGAAAAGTTAAGAGAATTAATAATGATTTTGAAGAAAGACAAGAAGAAAGAACCAAAGAAGAAAATCAAAATGTGGAGAATTATATTTTGAAAAAGGAATAGACTTTTCCATATTGTGGAGGAGGGAGAAAAGAAGAAGTTATTATACGTCGTACCTAAAAGCATGAGAAAAAGCATAGTTGTGAAGTTTCATGACCTTAGGGACATTTTGCTTTTGATAGGACTGTCTCAAAAATCAAAGAAAGGAACTGGTTTCCTGCTATAAAAAGATATGTTCATCAACATATACCAGTGTGTTTCAATGCCAAGTGAAAAAAGACAGGGTCTTTTGCATACTATTGCCCCAGGCTGCAGACCTTTTGCAACAATACACAATGATCATCTTGGACCTTTTATCACAAGTTCTAAAAGAAACAAGGAATTGTTAGTCATCATTGATAATATGACCAGATTCGTTCGATTGTATGCTATGAAAAACACATCTTCGAAAAACTTACTGAAATCATTGCTGAGTTTCATAGAAGAATTTGGATTACCAGATTGTATAATATCACATCGAGGTTCTTATTTTACTTCAGAGGAATTTCGAAGCTTTTGCTAGGAAAAGGGAATTCTTCATACATTAAATTCAACCTCCCACTCACAAGGGAGTGGTATGGTTAAGAGATTGAACAGAACAATTTTATCAACGATAGTAACATCAGTGAAAAGTAAAGATCAAAAGGATTGGGACAAAAGAATTAAAGAAGTTGAGAGAAATTTGAATAACACAATCAATAAAACTATTGGGAAAACACCATTTGAAATACTTCATGGGTATATGCTACGATTTCAAGATGGAGTTTTGAGGTTACTTGCTGATGAAGAAGCAGAAATTTGGAAGGAACTTGGAAAACTACGGAAAGAAGCTAGAGAAAAAATTGTTCGAGAGCAAGAAAAAATGAAAACTTATTATAACAAGAAGAAATTGGGATCTCTGTCATTTGAACAAGGAGAAATAGTAGTAGTCAAAAGGAATTCAAAATCTACAGAAGAACCAACCAAAACTCAACCTAAGTTTCGTGGTCCAATGGTTGTGACAGAAGTACTTCTGGATAACACTTATAGAATATCACAACTAGAAGAAGCCTATATAGTCACTTTTATACATCAACTGCTCATGTAAGTCAACTAAAATCTTGGAAAAATGCAGAAACAAATGATGATGAGGATGATGACGAACTTAAAAGGTCCAAGTGAACAGTACGTAAACCATTCTGCTATAGAGACTTTCTGTTGGACTTATAGAATTTTTTTAATTATATTTAATTTTTTTCCCTACTTATTTTATTTTGTTGTTCATTTGTTGTTTTAATGACTTTAAGATTTGGTTCAATTGAGGACAATTGAAAAGTTAGGATAGTCGAATGTAAGCACGAGTGTAAATTATTTATTGTTATTAGACAGAATATCTATTGAGAAATGGCAACAGCTAATTCCAGATGTCATTTTATTTATTTAATTTCTAAAAATATTCAGATGATGTACAATTGAAATGTATATCGTTATGATGCAGTAAGAATGTCTGTTATGTTATGTATGTTTATGGATACGTTACCTGTAGGTTATTAAGTTGCGAGTACGATTTATCTTTTAATAAATATTTGTTTATCTTTTAAAAACATCTTATAAGTGATAATTTAAATACAAAAGGAAGCTAACACACATTACTAAAGCACCTGTAGAAGACTAATATATATATATATGTATATATTTGTGTATGTGTGCAGTTGATAATAATACAAGGAATATTTGTGTTCTCAGATTAAAATAATTGGTTATTATTAGCAGTTCACTATTATTATTTCTAAATTTGGTGAGTTATCAGTATAAAATCAGTTTATCTGCAATATTTTTACCCAGTGGTTTGCAAATTTCAAAATATTTAAGAAAGCTTATAATTTTATTATATTATCATCATAAAATCAGAGCTAATGTATTAAAATTATGTTTTTAGAACAATAATGTTAACCCTTCGCATATGACTTCGATCTGAGCAGGGTTACCAAGTTTATCTGCTGCTGCAGTTCACGTGAAAATTGTGATGAAATATTTTTTCCCCCTTGATTTTAATATAATACCTGCTCCTTCTCTGTGCAAGCTAAAGTTCATTATGTGTTCGTTATGTCTCTATGAGGTCTATTTCTACAGAATTTGCATAAAATATTCGAATGTAGTATTCAAAATGTGCCAGTGATGGGCTGTATTAGCTTTGTCAAAAGGCATTTTGCCAGCCATACACCACCAAATCCTATAAAAACGGAAACTACAAGGCAGTGTGCCATTTGCTGTTTTAAGAAAGATAAACATCGGGATAAAATGCATAAAGCATCTTGCATTTCGTGTCATGAGTATCTGGCTGGATTATGTTTGGAGTCATACTTTAGAGTTTATCAGATTAAAAAAAAAATTCTGCTATATTGCAAAGTTTGTGTCAAAATTTTTCAAACAAATTAATTAAAAATTAAATTAATTTAAAAATAAAAATATTGCATGCGATTTAAACTCCGAAATCGTGCGCATTGTATTATATATAGGCTACTTGGCGTAGCGGCTAGCGCGTCATGCAACAGCACCACAGGTCTGGGGTTCAAGCCCCGGAACAGAGCTAGGTTGCCGTAGCCTTTGATCCCTTGAGTTGGTAGATAATATGAGTACTGAGTTCACTTGGGGACTAAACACTGCATGCGACAAGCTGACCACTAGTCCAGGGCATGTGTTCCTGCACTCCAGGGCCCATGGTCAAGAAAGCAGATATCTGTGCACTGAAGTCATGGCTATTTAAAGGCTGTTGGGCCACTGAGTGTAGTTTCATTTGTATTTTATATAGTTTGAAAATACAAAAGCAATTAAAATTATTGTATTATTTAGGAACTGTCCAATAAGAGATGGTAGAGGTAACCCGTAGTGCTCTGAATACTATTTAATGGAGACTAAGAAAATTTTAATTAAAAGAAAAGTCATCCCATATTTCAGAACTAGAAATTTTAAAAAGTCAGCTGTATGCAGACGGTTAAAGTATTTTTAATCATCTGTTCCATGTATTAAAATATATTTATCTTTTATTCTGGTAGTTTTTGAATACCATGACCCTGAAATTTAAACAAGGTAAATACATGTTATGAAACACAATTTCTGAATTATTTTTTTAGGAAGAGAATGGAATAAACAGAAAAATAAGAACATCATATATTAATCATAAAAGTGTTCCTACTGAGATACCCACGGCAGGTAATTATAAATTGAGAATAAAAAATAAATTCGTCCTTTTTTATTTGTAATTTTGAGAAGAATTTGATCTTGGATGTAAAGTAATGAATTAACTTCTCATCATGTTACCTGTTAAGTCCAATATATTTGAAAATATTAAGTGTCTTAAAATGTGTATGCATTATTATAAATTTATTAAATTTTTCTGTATGCAGTTGTAGTTAAACTTGAATATGAAGAACAAAATCAGCAGGAAGATATTCCAGAAATTAGTGATGAGGTAAATAAAAAGTTTTACTTCTTGTTTTCAAATTTACTTTGTTAAAATTTTAGTAACATAAAAATGAGCAACAGGTTCAATATTTTAATTTACTTATGCTATTTAAAAGAAGAAAATAACGTTAATCTCTCTTAATGATATGGAAATGATGAAAACATTAGTAAATAAAAAGTTTTACTTCCTGTTTTCAAATTAACTTTGTTAAAATTTTAATAAAATAATAATGGGTAACAGGTTCTGCAATATCTAAATTTGCAATATTATTTAAAAGTAGAAAAGAACATTGACCTCTCTTAATTAAAATGTGAAAATACATAGTATATTGTATTTCTGAAGAGCTGCCTTAAATGATAAATACAGCACATTAAACATGTAAAGATTCACTTACGTTCTTATTTTAGGTATTTCAAAGGAATTTATTCAATCCAGTAATATTCCTTTTACTTATACACAATATCTTCCTACTTTTATATATATTTTATGGTATTTACCAGTTAACAATTGGAAATTTTTACAGACGGAAAGAAAAAAAGTTAATTACAATGTGAAGTTCGGGAATTTAATTTCTTTTGTTAGAAACATTTCTAAACAATCGATATGTAATGCAAGTTGGTAAAGATTAGAAACATATGAAAAGAAAATACACCTTAGCAATTTAAATGCAAATTTTGATTTTTATCATACATTAAAATGAAGAACATTTACATTCTTCTCTAAAACATTGAGTATTTTTTATTGTGCTAGTGTTATCCTGAAGTACTCAGAAATTTGTTTTCGCTTAAAAACATACCAGAGGTGTGAAAACTTGGTCATGTACAATTTTGGGAACATGTACAATTTTGGAATTTGGGAACAAGGGGTACCTAAGAAATTCATTTTCTCACTGTTCTCTTTAGAAAAATTTGTATTCCCGCAGAAATTTTACAGGTGTTTCTTCCATTACTGGCAAATTCCACAAGCCCATATTTTAAATATAAAGGCAAAACATATCATGGTTTGTGTATGAAAACTGTTGTATCTTGGAATACAACAAAAATGACACAGAAATGAATGAAGTGCTTGACTAAAGGATTGTGAGTATGCTTTCCGTAAGAATAATTATGTGAATGGTTGCCAGAGTTTTGCACATTCAGAAAATTGGGCAACTTTTAGCAAGGTGGTTACATTAATACTTAGGTATCCATTTTACATTATCACCATAATTCAAATCCAGGGCTAAATTCAGCTTCAGTGCTTTACAATTTGCTATTTCTTCATGTCCATAGGATGCTCTACCGCCATAAATACAATACTCGTTTCGAGTTCATTACATTTACACTATTCTTGTCTAGTTCTGAGTACTCGGCTGCAGAAAATCTGAAATTACTTCATCTTTTTTTACATGCAGAAGAGTATATGTATGTAAATATTTGTGTATGTGTGCAATTGATAATATTACAAGGGTACTTGTGGTCTCAGATTAAAATATTTGGTTATAATTATCAGTTGATTATTATTATTTCTAAATTTGGTGAATTATCAGCATAAAATCAGTTTATATGCAATATTTGGTTTCATGGTTCGCAGCTCCTACCAGCGGGAAAGCTACGGAACGCTGATAGTTTGACCCAAAATCAAATCTTAGCAGATGGGTTAGCTGTTGGTTGCATGATTTGATTGGAATCCTTGGATTTTTGGCAAAACATGTGAGGGCTCCTGAAGGACTTATTAAAAGAAACTGTTTCTCATTATACATGGGAAACGCATGAAAATTCCAAGTGAGCTGCCCATTTGCCAGGATGTAAATAGTGAAACTTATAATGTTCAGTAATGTTACTGCTTGTCTGTGGATAGGCAGCTGCATAAGAGCTTTTGTGATTTTCCTCGTGCATAATGTCAATATAAGACAGTTTTCCTTGAAGTCTTGCCTTTCCCTAAACAGATAGCATTATTTTGCTTTACCATAATGCAAATTGTTTATTTGGTGGTTTGCAAACGTTATAACATTTAAACAATGTTAAAATGCTATTTTCTTATCATAAAATGAGAAATATTGTATTAAAAATATGTTTTTAGAAAAATAACATTAACACTTCACATATGGTTCCAATCTAAGCAGTGATATCTAGTTTATCTGCTCTATGATTCAAATGAAAATTGTGAGCAAATATTTTTTTTCCCTTGATTTGAATATTTGATTTGAACGAATAATTGATTTGAACGAACACATAATGAATTCTGTGCTTTTTCTGCACAGGATAAAATTTATTATGTGTTTGTTATTTCAATACTAGATGTCTCTACAAGGTCCATTTCTAGAGAATTTGCATAAAAACTTTGAATGTGGTCATCAAAATGTTTCAGTGATGGGCTGTATTAGCTTTGTCAAAATGCATTTTGCCAGCTATATATCACCAAATTTTATAGAAAAGGAAACTAGAAGACAGTGAGCCATTTGCTGTTTTAATAAAGATAAAAATGGGAAGAAAATGCATAAACGGCTGTGTCTTTGGTGTCATGAGTATCAGGTTGGATTATGTTTGGAGACATACTTCAGAGTTTATTACAGAAAAAAAATTTCTGTTTCATTGTAAAGTTTGTGTAAAAATTTTTGTAACATATTAATTAAAAATTAAATTTTGCTAAGAACAAAAATATTGTGTGCATTTTTAAAGTAATAAATAATGCCATCTGTAATCATGGGCATTATATTACTTAGTGGCACAGTGTCTAGCATGTCACGCTACAGCACCACAGGTTCGGGGTTCAAGGCCCGGCCAGGGCGAGGCTACTTTAGGCTTTCATCCCTTGAGTAGATAATATGAGTACTGAGTTCACTTGCGGACTAAACACCGCATGCGACAAACTGACCACTAGTCCAGGGCATATGTTCATGCAATCCAGAGGCCACGATCAAGATAGCAGATAGTAGTGCACTGCAGGACATGGCACTCTGAACAGCTGTCGCATTACGGAGAGTCGTTTAGTTTGTATTATATGTCGTTTAAAAATGCAAAAGCAGTTAAAATTATTGTATTATTTAAGAACTGTCTACTAGGAGATGGTAGATGTAACCCCTAGTGATATGAATAGTAATTAGTGGAGACTAAAAAACTTTAATTAAAGAAATAAAGTCATCCTGTATTTCAGTACCAGAAATTATAAAAAGCGAGCTATATGCGGAAGGTTAAAATAAAATAATTTTAATTATATGTGCCATGTATTAAAATATATTTATCTTTTGTTCTTCCAATTTTTTAATATCTTGACCCTGAAATTTAAAGAAGTTAAATACATGTTATGGAACACAATTTCTGAATTATTTTTTAGGAAGAGAATGGAATAAAGAGAGAAATAAGCACATCATATAGTAATCATAAAAGTGTTCCTACTGAGATACCTACTGCAGGTAATTATAAATTGAGAATAAAAAATAAATTCGTGCTTTTTTATTTGTAATTTTGAGAAGAATTTGATCTTGGATATAAAGTTATGAATTAAATTCTTATCGTTTTAGCAGTTAACTCGAATATATTTGAAAATATTAAATGTCTTAAAATGTGTATGCATTATTATAATTTTAATACATTTTTCTGTATGCAGTTGTAATTAAACATGAATATGAAGAACAGAATGAACAGGAAGACATTCCAAAAATTAGTCATGAGGTAAATAAAAAGTTTTAATTCCTGTTTTCAGATTTACTTTGTTAAAGTTTTAGTAAACTAAAAATGAACAGCAGGTCCAGCAATATCTTAATTTACCGTGTTATTTAAAACCAGAAAATAACGTTAATCTCTCTTAATGACCCAAAAATTATGAAAAGAGGAAAATTGAAGCAATTTGATAATTGTTAAATGGAATTAAATTGTCTTTCTCTTTAGTTTTAAATGAATATTAGATTGACTTAAAGGCTATTCAGAGTTTTTTAATGTGTAATATTTATTAAAAGAGGTTTCTTTTGCATTTTTTTTAAAATTTAAAATGTAGCTCCTCGTAAGAAGGTGAAGTTCAAAAAGCTAAAAATTAAAAGCAAAAGAATCACCACTAATAAAAGAACACATAAAGTAATCATTTTGAAAAATATTAATTTTTAAATTTGTATGATCTTTGTATGGTATACTTGCATGTTCCTTCCTTTTCCATTAAAAATTTGAAAACGCGAAAATACATACTAGATTGTATTTCTGAAGAGATGTCTTAAATGATAAATACAGCACATTAAACATATAAAGATTCACTTATGTTCTTACTTTAGGTATTTCAAAGGCATTTATTCAATCCATTAGTATTCTTATTACTTATACACACTATCTTCCTACTTATATATGTATTTTATGGTATTTACCTGTTAACACAACCACATTAGTGCAATAGGACAATTTTTACAGACAGAAACACAAAAAGTTATTTACCAGTGAAATGCGTGGTTTTCATTTCTTTTGTTAGAAAGATTTCTAAACTATCGATATGTATTGTAAGTTTTTAAACATTATGAACATATGAAAAGAAAATATACCTTAGCAATTTAAAATAAAAATTTATATTATTAAATCAGAATTTTTTGATACATTAAAATATAAAACATTTACATTCTTCTTCAAATCTTTGAGTAATTTTTTTTTTCACTAGTCTTATCTCGAAGTACTCAGTGATCTGTTTTCACTTAAAAACATATCAGAGAAGTGAAGACTTGGTCATGTACAAACTTTGGCAACAAGGGGTACCTAGGAAATTCATTTTGTCATTGTTCCCTTTAGAAAAATTTGTATCCTTGCAGAAATTTTACTGAAGTTTTTTCCATTACTGGCGAATTCCACAAGCCCATATTTTAAATATAAAGACAAAACATATCATGGCTTGTTTATAAAAACTGTTGAATCTTGGAATACAACAAAAATGACACTTACAGAAGTGGCTGCAATGCTTAACTGAACGATTGTTGCGAGTATGCTTTCCATGAGAATGGTTATGTGAATGGTTGCCAGAGTTTGGCACATTCAGAAAATAGGACAACTTTTAGTAAGGTGGTTGCATTAATACTTAAGTACCCATTTTACATTATCACCATAATTGAAATCTAGGGCTAAATTCAGCTTCAGTGCTTTACAAATTGCAATTTTTTTATGTCAGTAGGATGTTCTACTGCCATGAAAACGATAGTCTTTTCGAGTTCTGTACAGTTACAATACTCTAATCTAGTTCTGAGTACTCGGTTGCAGAAAACCTGAAATCATATTTTTACCTGTAGAAGAGTATATGTATGTAAAATATTTGTGTATGTGTGCAATTGGTAATATTACAAGGATCCTTGTAGTCTCAGAATAAAATAGTTGGTTATAATTATCAGTTGATTATTATTATCTCTAAATTTGGCAAATTATGAGCATAAAATCAGTTTATCTACAATATTTTGTCTTTATGCTTTCCAGCTCCCACCAGTGGGAAAGCTACAGAACTTTGATAGTTTGATTCAGATTCAAATCTTTGCACATTAGTTGGCTGCGTGATTTGATTTGATTACTTGTATTTTAGACAGAACATGTGAGGGCTCCTGAAGGGCTTATTAAAAGAAACTGTTTTGCATTATACGTGGGAAACCCATTAAAACTTCCAAGTGAGCTGCCAATTTGCCAGGATTTAAATAGTCAAACTTGTTCAGTAATGTTACTGCTTGCCTGCTGATAGGCAGCTGCATAAGATCTTTTGTGATTTTTCTCATGCATAATATCAATATAAGACAGTTTTCAATGAAGTCTTACCTTTCCTTAAACAGATAGCATTATTTTGCTTTACCATAATGAAAATTGTTTATTTGGTGGTTTGCAAATTTTATAACATTTAAGCAATGTTAGAATGCTATTTCTTATCACAAAATCAGAAATATTGTATTACAAATATGTTTTTAAAAAAATAATATTAACACTTCACATATGGTTCCAATCTCAGCAGGGTTATCTAGTGTATCTGCTGCTATGATTCAGATGAAAATTGTGAGCAAATATATTTTCCCCTTGATTTGAATATGAATTCTGTGCTTTTTCTGCACAGGATAAAATTCATTATGTGTTCGTTATTTCAATGCTAGACATCTCTACGAGGTCCATTTCTAGAGAATTTGCCTAAAAACTTCGAATGGCATCATCAAAATGTTCCAGTGATGGGCTGTATTAGCTTTGTTGAAAGGTGTTTTGCCAGGCATATATTACCAAGTCTTATATAAGAGGAAACTAGAAGACAGTGTGCAAATTAATTTTTAAATAAAGATAAAAGTGGGAAGAAAATGTATAAAGAGCCTTTGCATTTGGTGTCGTGAGCATCAGGTTGGATTATGTTTGGAGCCATACTTCCGAGTTTTTCACAGAAAAAAAAAAAAAAAAAAAAATTCTCTTTCATTGCAAAGTTTATGTCAAATTTTTGCAATAAATTAATTAAAAATTAAATTTTACTAAGAATAAAACTGTTGTATGCATTTATAAAATAATAAATCATGCCATCTATAATCATGGGCATTGTATTATGTATTGGCACAGTGTCTAGCATGTCTCGCTACAGCACCATAGGTCTGGGTTTCAAGGCCCGGGCAGGGCGAGGCTGGTTTAGGCTTTCATTCCTTGAGTTGATGGATAATATGAGTACTGAGTTTACTTGGGGACTAAACACCACATGCAACAAGCTGACCACTAGTCCAGGGCATATGCTCATGCACTCCAGAGACCACTGTCAACAGATAATAGGGCACTGCAGGACATGGCACTCTTAATGGCTGTTGCCCCACAGAGAGTAGTTTAGTTTGTATTATATGTAGTTTAAAAATGCAAAAGCAGTTAAAATTATTGTATTATTTTAAGAACTGTCCAGTAAGAGACAGTAGATGTAACCCCTAGTGTTGTGAATAGTAATTAGTGGAGACTAAGAAAATTTTAATTAAAAAAGTAAATTATCCCGTATTTCAGAACCAGAAATTATAAAAAATGAGCTATATGTGGAAGGTTAAAATAAAGTATTTTTAATTATGTGTACCATGTATTAAAATATATTTATCTTTTGTTGTTTCAATTTTTGAATATCTTGACTCTGAAAATTAAAGAAGGTAAATACATGCTATGAAACACAATTTCTGAATTATTTTTTAGGAAGGGAATGGAATAAATAGAGAAATAAGCACATCATATAGTAATCATAAAAGTGTTCCTACTGAGGTATCCAAGACAGGTAATTATAAATTGAGAATAAAGAATAAGTTTGTTCTTTTTTTATTTGTAATTTTGAGAAGAATTTGGTCTTGAATGTAAAGTAATCAATTAAATTCTCATCATATTACCAGTTAAATTGAATGTTTTTTAAAATATTAAATGTCTGAAAATGTGTATGCATTATTATAATTTTGTTAAATTTTTCTGCATGCAGTTATAGTTAAACATGAATTTGAAGAAAAAAATCAGCTGGAAGATATTCCAGAAATTAGTGATGAGGTAAATAAAAAGTTTACTTCCTGTTTTCAAATTTTAGTAAAATAATAATAAGAGACAGTTTCTGTAATGTCCTAATTTACGATGTTATTTAAGAGCCGAAAATAATGTTAATCTCTCTTAATGCCACAGAAATTCTTAAAAGAGGGAAATGGAAGCAATTTGATTATTGTTAAATGTCATTAAAATGTCTTTCTCTTTACATTGAATTGAATATTAGATTGATGAAAAGGCTATGCTGTGTTTATGCATACTATTTATTTAAAAAGGTTTCTTTTGCATTATTCTAAAAATTTAAATATGTAGCTCTCCATAAAAAGGTGAACACCAAAAAGCTAAAAATTATAACCAGAAGAATCACCACTAATAAAAGAACACATAAAGTAATCATTTGGAAAAATATTAATCTTTAAATTTGTATGGTCTCTGTATGGTATATTTGCATGTTCCCTCCTTTTCCATTAAAATGTGACAATACATAGTATATCGTATTTCTGAAGAACTGCCTTCAATTATAAATACAGCATATTAAACATGTAAAGATTCACTTATGTTCTTACTTTAGGTATTTCAAAGTCATTATTCATTGGAATAATTTTTTTTTTTTTACTTATACACAATATCTTTCTACTTGTATATATATTTTATGGTATTTACCTGTTAACACAACCAATTTGGTGCAATTTGATAATTTTTACAGACGGAGAGAGTAAAAGTTGCTTACAATGTGAAGTTCGTGGATTTAATTTCTTTTGTTAGAAACATTTCCAAGCAATCAATATGTATTGCAAGTTGGTAAACATTAGAAACATATGAAAAGAAAATATACCTTAGCAATTTAAAATGCAAATTTTGATTTTTATCGTACATTCAAATATAGAACATTTACATTCTTGTTTAAATCTTTGAGTTTTTTTTTTTTTTTTTTTTTTTTTTTTGGTGCTAGTTTTATCCTGAAGTAGTTAGCAATTTGTTTTCACTTAAAAACATACCAGAGAAGTGGAGACTTGGTCATGTACAAACTTTGGCAACAAGGGGTACCTAATAAATTCATTTTCTGACTGTTCGCTTTAAAAAAATTTGTATTCCTGCAGAAATTTTACTGGTGTTTCTTCCATTACTGGCAAATTCCATAAGCCCACATTTTAAATATAAAGGCAAAACATATCATGGTTTGTGTATAAAAACTGTCGTATCGGGGAATACAACAAAAATGACACTTACAAAATTAGTAAGGTGCTTGAGTTGTTGTGAGTATGCTTGCCGTAAGAATAATTATGTGTATTGTTGCCAGAGTTTGGCACATTGAGAAAATTGGACAACTTTTAGCAAGGTGGTTACATTAATACTTAGGTATCCATTTTACATTATCTCCATAATTCAAATCTAGTGCTAAATTCAGCTTCAGTGCTTTACAATTTGCTATTTCTTCATGTCCGTAGGATGCTCTACCGCCATGAATACAATACTCGTTTCGAGTTCATTACATTTACAATATTCTTGTCTAGTTCTGAGTACTCGGCTGCAGAAAATCTGAAATTACTTCATCTTTTTTTACATGCAGAAGAGTATATGTATGTAAATATTTGTGTATGTGTGCAATTGATAATATTACAAGGATACTTGTGGTCTTAGATTAAAATATTTGTTTATAATTATCAGTTGATTATTTTTATTTCTAAATTTGGTGAACTATCAGCATAAAATCAGTTTATATGCAATATTTGGTTTCATGGTTTTTCACTTCCTACCAGTGGGAAAGCTACGGAAGTCTGATAGTTTGACCCAAAATCAAATCTTGGCAGATGGGTTGGGTGTTGGCTGCATCATTTGATTGGATTACTTGAATTTTTGGCAAAACATGTGAGGGCTCTTGAAGGACTTATTAAAAGAAACTGTTTTACATGTAGTCTCAGAATAAAATAGTTGGTTATAATTATCAGTTGATTATTATTATCTCTAAATTTGGCAAATTATGAGCATAAAATCAGTTTATCTACAATATTTTGTCTTTATGCTTTGCATCTCCCACCAGTGGGAAAGCTACGGAACTTTGATAGTTTGACTCAGATTCAAATCTTCGCACATTAGTTGGCTGCGTGATTTGATTCGATTACTTGGATTTTTGGCAGAACATGTGAAGGCTACTGAAGGGCTTATTAAAAGAAACTGTTTTCCATTATACGTGGGAAACCCATAAAAACTTCCAAGTGAAGTGGCAATTTGCCAGGATTTAAATAGTCAAACTTGTTCCGTAATGTTGATGCTTGCCTGCTGATAGGCAGCTGCATAAGATCTTTTGTGATTTTCCTCATGCATAATATCAATATAAGACAGTTTTCAATGAAGTCTTACCTTTCCTTAAACAGATAGCATTATTTTGCTTTACCATAATGCAAATTGTTGATTTGGTGGTTTGCAAATTTTATAACATTTAAACAATGTTACAATGCTATTTTCTTATCATAAAATTATCTATGATTCACATGAAAATTGTGAGCAAATATCCTGCCCCCTCCCCCATGTTGCGCAGGATAAAATTCATTATCTGTTCATTATTTCAATGCTAGACGTCTCTACGAGTTCCATTTGCAGAGAATTTGCATAAAAACTTTGAATGTGGTCATCAAAATGTTTCAGTGATGGGCTGTATTAGCTTTGTCAAAGGCATTTTGCCAGCTATATCACCAAATTTTATAGAAAAGGAAACTAGAAGACAGTGAGCCATTTGCTGTTTTAATAAAGATAAAAATGGGAAGAAAATGCATAAACGGCTGTGTCTTTGGTGTCATGAGTATCAGGTTGGATTATGTTTGGAGACATACTTCAGAGTTTATTACAGAAAAAAATTTCTGTTTCATTGCAAAGTTTGTGTAAAAAGTTTTGTAACATATTAATTAAAAATTAAATTTTGCTAATAAAAATATTGTGTGCATTTTTAAAGTAATAAATCATGCCATCTGTAATCATAGGCATTATATTATATATTGGCACAGTGTCTAGCATGTCACGCTACATCACCACAGGTCCGGGGTTCAAGGCCCGGGCAGGGCGAGGCTGCTTTAGGCTTTCATCCCTTGAGTGGGTAGAAAATATGAGTACTGAGTTCACTTGCGGACTAAACACCGCATGCGACAAACTGACCACTAGTCCAGGGCATATGTTCATGCACACCAGAGACCACGATCAAGATAGCAGATAGTAGTGTACTGCAGGACATGGCACTCTTAACAGCTGTTGCGATGCGGAGAGTAGTTTAGTCTGTATTATATGTCCTTTAAAAAGGCAAAAGCAGTTAAAATTATTGTATTATTTAAGAACTGTCCAGTAAAAGATAGTAGATGTAACCCCTAGTGATGTGAATAGTAATTTGTGGAGACTAAGAAAATTTTAATTAAAGAAATAGAGTCATTCTGTAATTCAGAACCAGAAATTATAGAAAGGAGCTATATGCGGAAGGTTAAAATAATTTTAATTATGTGTGCTATGTATTAAAATATATTTATCTTTTGTTCTTCCAATTTTTGAATATCTTGACCTTGAAATTTAAAGAAGGTAAATACATGCTATGGAACACAATTTCTGAATTATTTTTTAGGAAGAGAATGGAATAAAGAGAGAAATAAGCACATCACATAGTAATCATAAAAGTGTTCTTACTGAGATACCCACGGCAGGTAATTATAAATTGAGAATAAAAAATAAATTCGTCCTTTTTTATTTGTAATTTTGAGAAGAATTTGATCTTGGACATAAAGTTATGAAATTCTTACAATTTTAGCAGTTAACTCCAATATATTTGAAAATATTAAATGTCTTAAAATGTGTATGCATTATTATAATTTTAATACATTTTTCTGTATGCAGTTGTAATTAAACATGAATATGAAGAACAGAATGAACAGGAAGATATTCCAAAAGTTAGTCATGAGGTAAATAAAAAGTTTTAATTCCTGTTTTCAGATTTACTTTGTTGAAATTTTAGTAAACTAAAAATGAACAACAGGTCCAGCAATATCTTTATTTACCATGTTATTTAAAACCAGAAAATAACGTTAATCTCTCTTAATGACCCAAAAATTATGAAAAGAGGAAAATTGAAGCAATTTGATAATTGTTAAATGGAATTAAATTGTCTTTCTCTTTAGTTTTAAATGAATATTAGATTGACTTAAAGGCTATTCAGAGTTTTTTAATGTGTAATATTTATTAAAAGAGGTTTCTTTTGCATTTTTTTTAAAATTTAAAATGTAGCTCCTCGTAAGAAGGTGAAGTACGAAAAGCTAAAAATTAAAAGCAAAAGAATCACCACTAATAAAAGAACACATAAAGTAATCATTTTGAAAAATATTAATTTTTAAATTTGTATGATCTTTGTATGGTATACTTGCATGTTCCTTCCTTTTCCATTAAAAATTTGAAAAAGCGAAAATACATACTAGATTGTATTTCTGAAGAGATGTCTTAAATGATAAATACAGCACATTAAAATATAAAGATTCACTTATGTTCTTACTTTAGGTATTTCAAAGGCATTTATTCAATCCATTAGTATTCCTTTTACTTTTAAGTTATTTACCAGTGAAGTGCGTGGTTTTCATTTCTTTTGTTAGAAAGATTTCTAAACTATTGATATGTATTGTAAGTTTTTAAACATTATGAACATATGAAAAGAAAATATACCTTAGCAATTTAAAATAAAAATTTATATTATTAAATCAGAATTTTATGATACATTAAAATATAAAACATTTACATTCTTCTTCAAATCTTTGAGTAATTTTTTTTTGCACTAGTCTTATCTCGAAGTACTCAGTGATCTGTTTTCACTTGAAAACATATCAGAGAAGTGAAGACTTGGTCATGTACAAACTTTGGCAACAAGGGGTACCTAAGAAATTCATTTTGTCATTGTTCCCTTTAGAAAAATTTGTATCCTTGCAGAAATTTTACTGCAGTTTTTTCCATTACTGGCGAATTCCGCAAGCCCATATTTTAAATATAAAGACAAAACATATCATGGCTTGTTTATAAAAACTGTTGGATCTTGGAATACAACAAAAATGACACTTACAGAAGTGGCTGCAATGCTTAACTGAACGATTGTTGCGATTATGCTTTCCATGAGAATGGTTATGTGAATGGTTGCCAGAGTTTGGCACATTCAGAAAATAGGACAACTTTTAGTAAGGTGGTTGCATTAATACTTAAGTACCCATTTTACATTATCACCATTATTCAAATCTAAGGCTAAATTCAGCTTCAATGCTTTACAAATTGCAATTTTTTAATGTCAGTAGGATGTTCTACTGCCATGAAAACGATAGTCTTTTCGAGTTCTGTACAGTTACAATACTCTAATCTAGTTCTGAGTACTCGGTTGCAGAAAACCCGAAATCACTTCATATTTTTACCTGTAGAAGAGTATATGTATGTAAAATATTTGTGTATGTGTGCAATTGGTAATTTTACAAGGATCCTTGTAGTCTCAGAATAAAATAGTTGGTTATAATTATCAGTTGATTATTATTATTTCTAGATTTGGCAAATTATGAGCATAAAATCATTTTATCTACAATATTTTGTCTTTATGCTTTCCAGCTCCCACCAGTGGGAAAGCTACAGAACTTTGATAGTTTGACTCAGATTCAAATCTTTGCACATTAGTTGGCTGCGTGATTTGATTTGATTACTTGTATTTTAGACAGAACATGTGAGGGCTCCTGAAGGGCTTATTAAAAGAAACTGTTTTGCATTATATGTGGGAAACCCATTAAAACTTCCAAGTGAGCTGCCAATTTGCCAGGATTTAAATAGTCAAACTTGTTCAGTAATGTTACTGCTTGCCTGCTGATAGGCAGCTGCATAAGATCTTTTGTGATTTTCCTCATGCATAATATCAATATAAGACAGTTTTCAATGAAGTCTTACCTTTCCTTAAACAGATAGCATTATTTTGCTTTACCATAATGAAAATTGTTTATTTGGTGGTTTGCAAATTTTATAACATTTAAGCAATGTTAGAATGCTATTTCTTATCATAAAATCAGAAATATTGTATTACAAATATGTTTTTAGAAAAATAATATTAACACTTCACATATGGTTCCAATCTCAGCAGGGTTATCTAGTGTATCTGCTGCTATGATTCAGATGAAAATTGTGAGCAAATATATTTTCCCCTTGATTTGAATATGAATTCTGTGCTTTTTCTGCACAGGATAAAATTCATTATGTGTTCGTTATTTCAATGCTAGACATCTCTACGAGGTCCATTTCTAGAGAATTTGCCTAAAAACTTCGAATGGCATCATCAAAATGTTCCAGTGATGGGCTGTATTAGCTTTGTTGAAAGGTGTTTTGCCAGCCATATATTACCAAGTCTTATAGAAGAGGAAACTAGAAGACAGTGTGCAAATTAATTTTTAAATAAAGATAAAAGTGGGAAGAAAATGTATAAAGAGCCTTTGCATTTGGTGTCGTGAGCATCAGGTTGGATTATGTTTGGAGCCATACTTCCGAGTTTTTCACAGAAAAAAAAAAAAAAAAAAAAAAAAAAAAATTCTCTTTCATTGCAAAGTTTATGTCAAAATTTTGCAATAAATTAATTAAAAATTAAATTTTACTAAGAATAAAACTGTTGTATGCATTTATAAAATAATAAATCATGCCATCTATAATCATGGGCATTGTATTATGTATTGGCACAGTGTCTAGCATGTCTCGCTACAGTACCATAGGTCTGGGTTTCAAGGCCCGGGCAGGGCGAGGCTGGTTTAGGCTTTCATTCCTTGAGTTGATGGATAATATGAGTACTGAGTTTACTTGGGGACTAAACACCACATGCAACAAGCTGACCACTAGTCCAGGGCATATGCTCATGCACTCCAGAGACCACTGTCAACAGATAATAGGGCACTGCAGGACATGGCACTCTTAATGGCTGTTGCCCCACAGAGAGTAGTTTAGTTTGTATTATATGTAGTTTAAAAATGCAAAAGCAGTTAAAATTATTGTATTATTTTAAGAACTGTCCAGTAAGAGACAGTAGATGTAACCCCTAGTGTTGTGAATAGTAATTAGTGGAGACTAAGAAAATTTTAATTAAAAAAGTAAATTATCCCGTATTTCAGAACCAGAAATTATAAAAAATGAGCTATATGTGGAAGGTTAAAATAAAGTATTTTTAATTATGTGTACCATGCATTAAAATATATTTATCTTTTGTTGTTTCAATTTTTGAATATCTTGACTCTGAAAATTAAAGAAGGTAAATACATGCTATGAAACACAATTTCTGAATTATTTTTTAGGAAGGGAATGGAATAAATAGAGAAATAAGCACATCATATAGTAATCATAAAAGTGTTCCTACTGAGGTATCCAAGACAGGTAATTATAAATTGAGAATAAAGAATAAGTTTGTTCTTTTTTATTTGTAATTTTGAGAAGAATTTGGTCTTGAATGTAAAGTAATCAATTAAATTCTCATCATATTACCAGTTAAATTGAATGTTTTTTAAAATATTAAATGTCTGAAAATGTGTATGCATTATTATAATTTTGTTAAATTTTTCTGCATGCAGTTATAGTTAAACATGAATTTGAAGAAAAAAATCAGCTGGAAGATATTCCAGAAATTAGTGATGAGGTAAATAAAAAGTTTACTTCCTGTTTTCAAATTTTAGTAAAATAATAATAAGAGACAGTTTCTGTAATGTCCTAATTTACGATGTTATTTAAGAGCCGAAAATAATGTTAATCTCTCTTAATGCCACAGAAATTCTTAAAAGAGGGAAATGGAAGCAATTTGATTATTGTTAAATGTGATTAAAATGTCTTTCTCTTTACATTGAATTGAATATTAGATTGATGAAAAGGCTATGCGGTGTTTATGCATACTATTTATTTAAAAAGGTTTCTTTTGCATTATTCTAAAAATTTAAATATGTAGCTCTCCATAAAAAGGTGAACACCAAAAAGCTAAAAATTATAACCAGAAGAATCACCACTAATAGAAGAACACATAAAGTAATCATTTGGAAAAATATTAATCTTTAAATTTGTATGGTCTCTGTATGGTATATTTGCATGTTCCCTCCTTTTCCATTAAAATGTGACAATACATAGTATATTGTATTTCTGAAGAACTGCCTTCAATTATAAATACAGCACATTAAACATGTAAAGATTCACTTATGTTCTTACTTTAGGTATTTCAAAGTCATTATTCATTGGAATAATTTTTTTTTTTACTTATACACAATATCTTTCTACTTGTATATATATTTTATGGTATTTACCTGTTAACACAACCAATTTGGTGCAATTTGGTAATTTTTACAGACGGAGAGAGTAAAAGTTGCTTACAATGTGAAGTTCGTGGATTTAATTTCTTTTGTTAGAAACATTTCCAAGCAATCAATATGTATTGCAAGTTGGTAAACATTAGAAACATATGAAAAGAAAATATACCTTAGCAATTTAAAATGCAAATTTTGATTTTTATCGTACATTCAAATATAGAACATTTACATTCTTGTTTAAATCTTTGAGTTTTTTTTTTTTTTTTTTTTTTTTTTGCTAGTTTTATCCTGAAGTAGTTAGCAATTTGTTTTCACTTAAAAACATACCAGAGAAGTGGAGACTTGGTCATGTACAAACTTTGGCAACAAGGGGTACCTAATAAATTCATTTTCTGACTGTTCGCTTTAAAAAAATTTGTATTCCTGCAGAAATTTTACTGGTGTTTCTTCCATTACTGGCAAATTCCATAAGCCCACATTTTAAATATAAAGGCAAAACATATCATGGTTTGTGTATAAAAACTGTCGTATCGGGGAATACAACAAAAATGACACTTACAAAATTAGTAAGGTGCTTGAGTTGTTGTGAGTATGCTTGCCGTAAGAATAATTATGTGTATTGTTGCCAGAGTTTGGCACATTGAGAAAATTGGACAACTTTTAGCAAGGTGGTTACATTAATACTTAGGTATCCATTTTACATTATCTCCATAATTCAAATCTAGTGCTAAATTCAGCTTCAGTGCTTTACAATTTGCTATTTCTTCATGTCCGTAGGATGCTCTACCGCCATGACTACAATACTCGTTTCGAGTTCATTACATTTACAATATTCTTGTCTAGTTCTGAGTACTCGGCTGCAGAAAATCTGAAATTACTTCATCTTTTTTTACATGCAGAAGAGTATATGTATGTAAATATTTGTGTATGTGTGCAATTGATAACATTACAAGGATACTTGTGGTCTTAGATTAAAATATTTGTTTATAATTATCAGTTGATTATTATTATTTCTACATTTGGTGAACTATCAGCATAAAATCAGTTTATATGCAATATTTGGTTTCATGGTTTTTCACCTCCTACCAGTGGGAAAGCTACGGAAGTCTGATAGTTTGACCCAAAATCAAATCTTGGCAGATGGGTTGGGTGTTGGCTGCATCATTTGATTGGATTACTTGAATTTTTGGCAAAACATGTGAGGGCTCTTGAAGGACTTATTAAAAGAAAATGTTTTACATGTAGTCTCAGAATAAAATAGTTGGTTATAATTATCAGTTGATTATTATTATCTCTAAATTTGGCAAATTATGAGCATAAAATCAGTTTATCTACAATATTTTGTCTTTATGCTTTGCATCTCCCACCAGTGGGAAAGCTACGGAACTTTGATAGTTTGACTCAGATTCAAATCTTCGCACATTAGTTGGCTGCGTGATTTGATTCGATTACTTGGATTTTTGGCAGAACATGTGAAGGCTACTGAAGGGCTTATTAAAAGAAACTGTTTTCCATTATACGTGGGAAACCCATAAAAACTTCCAAGTGAAGTGGCAATTTGCCAGGATTTAAATAGTCAAACTTGTTCCGTAATGTTGATGCTTGCCTGCTGATAGGCAGCTGCATAAGATCTTTTGTGATTTTCCTCATGCATAATATCAATATAAGACAGTTTTCCATGAAGTCTTGGGTTTCCTTAAACAGATAGCATTATTTTGCTTTACCATAATGCAAATTGTTGATTTGGTGGTTTGCAAATTTTATAACATTTAAACAATGTTACAATGCTATTTTCTTATCATAAAATTATCTATGATTCACATGAAAATTGTGAGCAAATATCCTGCCCCCTCCCCCATGTTGCGCAGGATAAAATTCATTATCTGTTCATTATTTCAATGCTAGACGTCTCTACGAGTTCCATTTGCAGAGAATTTGCATAAAAACTTTGAATGTGGTCATCAAAATGTTTCAGTGATGGGCTGTATTAGCTTTGTCAAAGGCATTTTGCCAGCTATATCACCAAATTTTATAGAAAAGGAAACTAGAAGACAGTGAGCCATTTGCTGTTTTAATAAAGATAAAAATGGGAAGAAAATGCATAAACGGCTGTGTCTTTGGTGTCATGAGTATCAGGTTGGATTATGTTTGGAGACATACTTCAGAGTTTATTACAGAAAAAAATTTCTGTTTCATTGCAAAGTTTGTGTAAAAAGTTTTGTAACATATTAATTAAAAATTAAATTTTGCTAATAAAAATATTGTGTGCATTTTTAAAGTAATAAATCATGCCATCTGTAATCATAGGCATTGTATTATATATTGGCACAGTGTCTAGCATGTCACGCTACATCACCACAGGTCCGGGGTTCAAGGCCCGGGCAGGGCGAGGCTGCTTTAGGCTTTCATCCCTTGAGTGGGTAGAAAATATGAGTACTGAGTTCACTTGCGGACTAAACACCGCATGCGACAAACTGACCACTAGTCCAGGGCATATGTTCATGCACACCAGAGACCACGATCAAGATAGCAGATAGTAGTGTACTGCAGGACATGGCACTCTTAACAGCTGTTGCGATGCGGAGAGTAGTTTAGTCTGTATTATATGTCCTTTAAAAAGGCAAAAGCAGTTAAAATTATTGTATTATTTAAGAACTGTCCAGTAAAAGATAGTAGATGTAACCCCTAGTGATGTGAATAGTAATTTGTGGAGACTAAGAAAATTTTAATTAAAGAAATAGAGTCATTCTGTAATTCAGAGCCAGAAATTATAGAAAGGAGCTATATGCGGAAGGTTAAAATAATTTTAATTATGTGTGCTATGTATTAAAATATATTTATCTTTTGTTCTTCCAATTTTTGAATATCTTGACCTTGAAATTTAAAGAAGGTAAATACATGCTATGGAACACAATTTCTGAATTATTTTTTAGGAAGAGAATGGAATAAAGAGAGAAATAAGCACATCACATAGTAATCATAAAAGTGTTCTTACTGAGATACCCACGGCAGGTAATTATAAATTGAGAATAAAAAATAAATTCGTCCTTTTTTATTTGTAATTTTGAGAAGAATTTGATCTTGGACATAAAGTTATGAAATTCTTACAATTTTAGCAGTTAACTCCAATATATTTGAAAATATTAAATGTCTTAAAATGTGTATGCATTATTATAATTTTAATACATTTTTCTGTATGCAGTTGTAATTAAACATGAATATGAAGAACAGAATGAACAGGAAGATATTCCAAAAGTTAGTCATGAGGTAAATAAAAAGTTTTAATTCCTGTTTTCAGATTTACTTTGTTGAAATCTTAGTAAACTAAAAATGAACAACAGGTCCAGCAATATCTTTATTTACCATGTTATTTAAAACCAGAAAATAACGTTAATCTCTCTTAATGACCCAAAAATTATGAAAAGAGGAAAATTGAAGCAATTTGATAATTGTTAAATGGAATTAAATTGTCTTTCTCTTTAGTTTTAAATGAATATTAGATTGACTTAAAGGCTATTCAGAGTTTTTTAATGTGTAATATTTATTAAAAGAGGTTTCTTTTGCATTTTTTTTAAAATTTAAAATGTAGCTCCTCGTAAGAAGGTGAAGTTCGAAAAGCTAAAAATTAAAAGCAAAAGAATCACCACTAATAAAAGAACACATAAAGTAATCATTTTGAAAAATATTAATTTTTAAATTTGTATGATCTTTGTGTGGTATACTTGCATGTTCCTTCCTTTTCCATTAAAAATTTGAAAAAGCGAAAATACATACTAGATTGTATTTCTGAAGAGATGTCTTAAATGATAAATACAGCACATTAAAATATAAAGATTCACTTATGTTCTTACTTTAGGTATTTCAAAGGCATTTATTCAATCCATTAGTATTCCTTTTACTTTTAAGTTATTTACCAGTGAAATGCGTGGTTTTCATTTCTTTTGTTAGAAAGATTTCTAAACTATTGATATGTATTGTAAGTTTTTAAACATTATGAACATATGAAAAGAAAATATACCTTAGCAATTTAAAATAAAAATTTATATTATTAAATCAGAATTTTATGATACATTAAAATATAAAACATTTACATTCTTCTTCAAATCTTTGAGTAATTTTTTTTTGCACTAGTCTTATCTCGAAGTACTCAGTGATCTGTTTTCACTTGAAAACATATCAGAGAAGTGAAGACTTGGTCATGTACAAACTTTGGCAACAAGGGGTACCTAAGAAATTCATTTTGTCATTGTTCCCTTTAGAAAAATTTGTATCCTTGCAGAAATTTTACTGAAGTTTTTTCCATTACTGGCGAATTCCACAAGCCCATATTTTAAATATAAAGACAAAACATATCATGGCTTGTTTATAAAAACTGTTGAATCTTGGAATACAACAAAAATGACACTTACAGAAGTGGCTGCAATGCTTAACTGAACGATTGTTGCGAGTATGCTTTCCATGAGAATGGTTATGTGAATGGTTGCCAGAGTTTGGCACATTCAGAAAATAGGACAACTTTTAGTAAGGTGGTTGCATTAATACTTAAGTACCCATTTTACATTATCACCATAATTGAAATCTAGGGCTAAATTCAGCTTCAGTGCTTTACAAATTGCAATTTTTTAATGTCAGTAGGATGTTCTACTGCCACGAAAACGATAGTCTTTTCGAGTTCTGTACAGTTACAATACTCTAATCTAGTTCTGAGTACTCGGTTGCAGAAAACCCGAAATCACTTCATATTTTTTTACCTGTAGAAGAGTATATGTATGTAAAATATTTGTGTGTGTGTGCAATTGGTAATTTTACAAGGATCCTTGTAGTCTCAGAATAAAATAGTTGGTTATAATTATCAGTTGATTATTATTATTTCTAGATTTGGCAAATTATGAGCATAAAATCATTTTATCTACAATATTTTGTCTTTATGCTTTGCAGCTCCCACCAGTGGGAAAGCTACGGAACTTTGATAGTTTGACTCAAATTCAAATCTTTGCACATCAGTTGGCTGCGTGATTTGATTCGATAACTTGGATTTTTGGCAGAACATGTGAGGGCTCCTGAAGGGCTTCTTAAAAGAAACTGTTTTGCATTATACGTGGGAAACCCATAAAAACTTCCAAGTGAAGTGGCAATTTGCCAGGATTTAAATAGTCAAACTTGTTCCGTAATGTTGATGCTTGCCTGCTGATAGGCAGCTGCATAAGATCTTTTGTGATTTTCCTCATGCATAATATCAATATAAGACAGTTTTCCATGAAGTCTTGCCTTTCCTTAAACAGATAGCATTATTTTGCTTTACCATAATGCAAATTGTTTATTTGGTGGTTTGCAAATGTTATAACATTTAAATAATGTTACAATGCTATTTTCTTATCATAAAATGAGAAATATTGTATTAAAAATATGTTTTTAGAAAAATAACATTAACACTTCACATATGGTTCCAATCTGAGCAGGGATATCTAGTTTATCTGCTCTCTGATTCAGATGAAAATTGTGAGAAAATTGTTTTTCCCCTTGATTTGAATATATGATTTGAGTGAGCACATAATGAATTCTGCCCTTTTTCTGCACAGGATAAAATTCGTTATTTGTTCGTTATTTTAATGCTAGACGTCTGTACGACGTCCATTTCTAGAGAATTTGCATAAAAACTTCAAATGTGGTCATCAAAATGTTTCAGTGATGGGCTGTATTAGCTTTGTCAAAAGGCATTTTGCCAGCTATATATTACCAAATTTTATAGAAAAGGAAACTAGAAGACAGTGTTCCATTTGATGTTTTAATAAAGATAAAAATGGGAAGAAAATGCATGAACGGCCTTGCGTTTGGTGTCATGAGTATCAGGTTGGATTATGTTTGGAGCCATACTTCGGAGTTTATTACAGAAAAAAAAAAAAGTTCTTTTTCATCGCAAAGTTTTTGTCAAAATTTTTGTAACATATTAATTAAAAATTAAATTTTGCTAAGAATAAAAATATTGTGTGCATTTTTAAAGTAATAAATTATGCCATCTGTAATCATGGGCATTATATTGCTTAGTGGCACAGTGTCTAGCATGTCACGCTACAGCACCACAGGTCCGGGGTTCAAGGCCCAGCCAGGGCGAGGCTGCTTTAGGCATTCATCCCTTGAGTTGATGGATAATATGAGTACTGAGGTTACTTGGGGACTAAACACCACATGCGACAAGCTGACCACTAGTCCAAAGCGTATGTTCATGAACTCCAGGGACCACTGCCAAGATAGCTGATAATAGGGCTTTGCAGGACATGGCACTCTTAATTTTTGTTGCCCCACGGAGAGTAGTTTAGTTTGTATTATATGTAGTTTAAAAATGCAAAAACAGTTAATATTAAAAAATGCAAAAGCAGTTAATATTATTGTATTATTTAAGAACTGTCCAGTAAGAGATAGTAGATGTAACCCCTAATGTTGTGAATAGTAATTAGTGGAGACTAAGAAAATTTTAATTAAAAAATACAGTAAAAACATAAAGTATTTCAGAACCAGATATTATAAAAAACGAGCTATGTGTGGAAGGTTAAAATAAAGTATTTTTAATTATGTGTGCCATGTATTAAAATATATTTATCTTTTGTTTTTTCAACTTTTGAATATATTGACCCCGAAATTTAAAGAAGGTAAATACATGTTATGAAACACAATTTCTGAATTATTTTTCAGGAAGGGAATGAAATAAATAGAGAAATAAGCACATCATATAGTAATCATAAAAGTGTTCCTACTGAGGTATCCACAACAGGTAATTATAAATTGAGAATAAAGAATAAGTTTGTTCTTTTTTATTTGTAATTCTGAGAAGAATGTGGTCTTGATCGTAAAGTAATCAATTAACTTCTCATCATATTGCCAGTTAAGTTGAATTTTTTTGAAAATATTAAATGTCTGAAAATGTGTATGCATTATTATAGTTTTGTTAAATTTTTCTGCATGCAGTTATAGTTAAACATGAATTTGAAGAACAGAATCAGCTGGAACATATTCCAGAAATTAGTGATGAGGTAAATAAAAAAGTTTACTTTCTGTTTTCAAATTTTAGTAAAATAATAATGAGAGACAGTTTCTGCAATGTCTTAATTTACGATGTTATTTAAGAGCAGAAAATAACGTTAATCTCTCTTATTGCCATAGAAATTATTAAAAGAGCGAAATGGAAGCAATTTGATTATTGTTAAATGTCATTAAAATGTCTTTCTCTTTACTTTGAATTGAATATTAGATTGATGAAAAGGCTATTCTGTGTTTATGCATGCTATTTATTTAAAGAGGTTTCTTTTGCATTATTCTAAAAATTTAAATATGTAGCTCTCCATAAAAAGGTGAACACCAAAAAGCTAAAAATTATAACCAAAAGAATCACCACTAATAGAACACATAAAGTAATCATTTGGAAAAATATTAATCTTTAAATTTGTATGGTCTCTGTATGGTATATTTGCATGTTCCTTCCTTTTCCATTAAAATGTGACAATACATAGTATATTGTATTTCTGAAGAACTGCCTTCAATGATAAATACAGCACATTAAACATGTAAAGATTCACTTATGTTTCTTACTTTAGGTATTTCAAAGTCATTATTCGTTGGAATAATTTTCTTTTTACTTATACACAATATCTTTCTACTTGTATATATATTTTATGGTATTTACCTGTTAACACAACCAATTTGGTTCCATTTGGTAATTTTTACGGACGGAAAGAAAAAAAGTTGCTTACAATGTGAAGTTTGTGGATTTAATTTCTTTTGTTAGAAACATTTCCAAACAATCGATATGTATTGCAAGTTGGTAAACATTAAAAACATAGGAAAAGAAAATATACCTTAGCAATTTAAAATGCAAATTTTGATTTTTGTCGTACATTCAAATATAGAACATTTACATTCTTGTTTAAATCTTTGAGTTTTTTTTTTTTTGGTGCTAGTTTTATCCTGAAGTACTTAGCAATTTGTTTTCACTTAAAAACATACCAGAGAAGTGAAGACTTGGTCATGTACAAACTTTGGCAACAAGGGGTACCTAAGAAATTCATTTTCTCACTGTTCGCTTTAAAAAAATTTGTATTCCTGCAGAAATTTTACCGGTGTTTCTTCCATTACTGGCAAATTCCATAAGCCCACATTTTAAATATAAAAGCAAAACGTATCATGGTTTGTGTATAAAAACTGTTGTGTCTTGGAATACAACAAAAATGACACTTACAGAAATGAGTGAAGTGTAGACTGAAGGAATTGTTGTGAGTATGCTTGCCGTAAGAATAATCATGTGAATGGTTGCCAGAGTTTGGCACATTCAGAAATTGGACAACTTTTAGCAAGGTGGTTACATTAATACTTAGGTATCCATTTTACATTATCACCATAATTCAAATCCAGGGCTAAATTCAGCTTCAGTGCTTTACAATTTGCTATTTCTTCATGTCCGTAGGATGCTCTTCAGCCATGAATACACTACTCATTTCTAGTTCAGTACATTTACAATATTCATGTCTAGTTCTGAATACTCGACTGCAGAAAATCTGAAATTACTTCATCTTTTTTTACATGCAGAAGAGTATATGTATGTAAATATTTTTGTATGTGTGCTATTGCTAATATTACAAGGATACTTATGGTCTCAGATTAAAATATTTGGTTAGAATTATCAGTTGATTATTATTATTTCTAAATTTGGTGAATTATCAGCATAAAATCAGTTTATATGCAATATTTGGTTTCATGGTTCGCAGCTCCTACCAGTGGGAAAGCTACGGAACTCTGATAGTTTGACCCAAAAATCAAATCTTGGCAGATGGGTTGGCTGTTGGCTGCATGATTTGATTGGATAACTTGAATTTTTGGCAAAACATGTGAGGGCTTCAGAAGGACTTATTAAAAGAAACTGTTTTGTATTATACATGGGAAATGCATGAAAATTCCAAGTGAGCTGCCCATTTGCCAGGATGTAAATAGTGAAACTTATAATGTTCAGTAATGTTACTGCTTGCGTGCTGGTAGGCAGCTGCATAAGAGCTTTTGTGGTTTTTCTCATACATAATATTAATATAAGACAGTTTTCCATGAATTTGGGCCTTTTCTTAAATAGATAGCATTATTTCATTTTACCATAATGCAAATTGTTTTTTCTGGTGATTTGCAAATTTCATAACATTTAAGCAATGGTATACAATACAATGTCTGTAATCTGGACGTCCATTATCCGGAATGATCTATAATCCAGACCTCAAAGCTACAAACATTTTTCTTTTGTATGGTTTACATATGCACGTTTAGCATAGAAAACGAAGCAACTTAAACAACTTACATTGAAAGAAATGTTTAATAAATAAACAAATAAATATTAAGCTATTTTTTTAAATTTTGATACCCTTTAGATCATAATTGCTCTTTATTTCATAAATTATGGTTTCATATTTTTAATTGTATAATTTCTGCATGCTGTCTTACGAGATTTAAATTGATGATCTGTCGTTGAAGTCCCAAGGAGTCCGGATTACGGACTTTGTATTGTAATGTTATTTTCTTATCATAAAATCAGAACTATTGTAATAAAAATATGTTTTTAGAAAATAACATTAAGACTTTGCATGTGGTTCCAATCTGAGCAGGGTTATCAAATTTATTTTCTGCTATGATTCACATGAAAAGTGTGAGCAAATATTTCCCCCCCCCTTGATTTGAATATGAATCACATAAAAGCTACGAATGTGGTCATCAAAATATTCCAGTGATGTGCTGTATTAGCTTTGTCGAAAGGTGTTTTGCCAGCCATACATCACCAAGAAAAGGAAACTAGAAGACAGTGTGCCATTTACTGTTTTAATAACAAAGCTAAAAATGGGAAGAAAATGCATAAAGGGCCTTGCATTTGGTGTCATGAGTATGAGGTTGGATTATGTCTGGAGGCATACTTGAGAGTTTATCACAGAAAAAAAATTCTGTTTCATTTGCAAAGGTTGTGCCAAAATTTTTGCAACAAATTAATTAAAATTAAATTTAACCAAGATTAAAAATATTATGTGCATTTTTAAACTTATAAATCATGCCACCTTTAATCATGGGCATTGTATTATATATTGGTGCAGTGGCTAGCATGTCACTCAACAGCACCACAGGTTCGGGGTTCGAGGCCCGATCGCATAATGGCAGACTGCACATTGAGTTCAGCAGTGTTAAGCGAATATCGCATACTGCGCATGCCCCCCCCAAAAAATTTGGTGTAATTTTTACGTTGGCACGATTTGTAAAGGAGATAAATATGGTATATTGTAGATGTACCGCCATCTGATTGTAAACAAAACTGGTGTTTAAATCTTCGTAGAGTATATCTGAAATGTAAAATAATTACTGCTTTAAAATAAGATTTATTTCCTTTATTGCTTCAACAACTGGAAAGTTCAATGATACTATCAAGTATAAGTTCGATTGAACTGTGCAAAAAATGGGTAAAGGAATTGAGCGTAAATACAAATGCCCCAGTGGATAGCGCAAGAGCTCCAAACCAAGTGCTACTAGAAGATTGCTTTCAGGTGTGTATATATTTTTCCATTTCAGTAAATTTTATATGGTATAAGTGCAAGTATGTTTATATACTATGTCACAGTATCACCTTTCTTAACACACATACAATTCATTAATTTTTTAACATTTTCTAAATTTATATATAATGTAAAATTAAAAAAAAACATTTTAATAAAGGATTTGTTTCCTTACTGTTCTTATGTTTTTGAAAAGAAACACCATTTTCAAGAAACTTCAAGAAGAAAACTATTAGTATTTACAGCATAATTTTATTACAGCTAAAACTGATGCAAGATACATGTACTTGGGCAATTTTACTTTACTAATTTTCTAGAAGTGACCATATTTTTATCTCAAAATATGTTGAAACTTTTTTTTTAAAGTTAATGTAAAATAATGTTAATGAACTTGTAATGTAATGAATTGTGTTATAACTGTAAAAAATTGGTAAAAATAAAATATAATTGGTTCAAATTTATTTAACTTCTTATATTATTAAGTATCTATTGAATATAAAAGCTGATGAAATATCAAATGTAACAATTTTTATTTTTAAAAGGTAGATTATTGTACAGCATGTAGGAATTGATTATGATTTTTTATAATCCTAAAGTAATATTAAAGCCAACAATAAAGTATATTTTGATATATGTAATTTTTCATGAATGATTACATAACATTGCCCTTTAATATTAAAAAGTATACTTAGATTGTTTTCATGTGTGCTATGTATTATTGCAAATTAGTACTTCAGAAAATTGCATATTTCTGCAGTGTAAAGTATATATGCCATCATGTAAGTTATAGAAAAACATATACATGTAACTGCACATGCAGCAGGAAGGCAAGATAACAATTTTGACTGTCAGTTATCATTGCTTGTATCTGTCAAGCTGACTAAACAGACTATAGTAGCCAAAGATAAGTTGTAGAAAGTGTGTACCAGAGATGCATATATGAATTACAGTTTGTAGATAATCATTCTTAATAGTAAAATTTAAATACAGTAAAAATAGAACCCCTTATTTCGTTTTTTTATAAATTCTCTTTTTTTGATGATGTGATTTCACAACCATTGGCACTCTTCCATTGTTAAACAATTAATTCAGCACTGAACAACATACTATTGTATTCCTATAAAAATAATAAAAATATTTTGTGTGTGTGTGACCAAGTTATGATCTAAGGCTTTTCAATGCTTGAATCATCCTTTTAAAGATTTTTTATAAAATGGTTTTAATTTCAGGTATTGGCACAGCGAATGGCAGCTGAAAAATTTTGGCCCTTGTTTCTGGAAATGGAATGTTAGATGTAAGTAATGATATCTGAGTTATTGTTAATAATACTGTGAAGCACTTAAACTGCACTGTATGCTTTGCTAATGCATATGTATTAGTCAATTGTGGTTATTATGAAAGAGGTGAATTTCAAATACAATTGTTTCAATTACAATTATTACAGACTTTATTTAGTTTTGTCATAATGCTAATTAAGAAAATGCAAAAATTAGTGCATAAGCATACTAAGTAGTTCAGATTAAGATTTGTTCTTAATTTATAGTAGGCACTCATTTACACATATGATGACTCGCACACTGATATAAATTTGGTGTGCTTTAATGTACTATTTACATGTCTCCTATATTCAGATTTGAATGATCATCTGCCAACAAATTCAGTTAATAAGGAATTGTTGACCTTATTAGTTTCTTGCAAATGTGTGGAATTTGGAAACATTTTTAGATTCAGTGTAGTTGTTGTTTGCTTCTCAGGTTTTTGCATAATATCAATCAGAAACATTACTTCTTCATTTTAAAAGTCAAAGAGATAAAATTAAAAAAATGAATTGGTTAATATCATATCTAAAATGTTCTTGTATTACACAACTATTATTTAAGCCATCTAAATGGGGGCAATATTTTTATGAGACTTTTATTTACTTTCCAGTATATGTCATTGAAGCCATTCAAATCCCACTTGGGCATTTTCAAGCATACTACTTGTTGAGTTTTATGTCTGATTGTAAGCACAAAGTACGTATAATTATTATGTAATTAATCTATCGTCCCTTCAAATATTTCTGTAAAATTACAGGAGGCAGGGATATATTTGAGCTTTGATTAAGTCTTAAGGTAGTCACCATGACAGATAAAATAACAGATGAATAATAGACTACCCATAATCAGCAACATATAATGCAAGGATATGAAAATGAAGATTGCTTATTAGCATAATAGTGCATTGTATATTAGATGTAAAAATTATAGAACTGAAAATTTGTCACATATCATCTTTGCTTATATACATTGAAAATAAACAGTCTGCTTCTGCAACAGATTAAATATCAAGTGTCTTATCTTGAAATTTTTTGTATACATGGAGCTTTACTTTTTAGTACTTTATACAAAGAACAGTATATATACTGATTATCAAGTCTGCATAGAAATTTTTAATGTAAAATTCTTGTGTATAGATTAAGTTGATATTTCGTATCTTTTGTACAGATTTAGTTGATATTTTGTAAGATTTGGCAATATTTTTTACTTTTATTCTAAATACTGTGCAAAACAATTGTAGAAGATTACATTAGGTAGCTTATATTGATAGCTTTCATTAGTATGTATGTAATATTTTGGCAGGTAGGTACAAGAATAACAAAGCTTGACACTATAACTACATCATAGTCCAGACGTTCTTATGGCTGAGTAGAAGGCTGCTAGACTTTCTATGTCATAACTGTTCTAACAAAGGAAAGAAAAAGATGGGATGAGCAGCAGCAAGGTCTTGTAGCAGCGGTAGAAGAAAGCAGTCTGACAAAAATGACACTTATTCAGTATTTATACTAGCGAGTTACTAGCATGCCAAAATGTTCTTGAAAGTACTGGTCTAGGAGGAAGATCGTGAAACTGCGGAAAGTTAATTATAGGTTGCCTGTTCATGCAGAGCAAAGCCATCATATTTTTTATATTTTACATGTATGTAATACATATTTTTGTGTGTGTTGGTGAATATATTCTGCCTCACTAGCAAGTAATGGAAACTGACGATCAAAAGATTGATGAATATTTAATAATTTTGATGGGATGGAGGAAACTTTAGCTTTGAAAGTAAAATAGTTTAAAATGTATTAAATATGGTTTTCCAGAATGTTTCATAGTACAGTTTTTAATCTCAGACTAAATGATACATTTTATATTTAGTTTCGAAGTTCATGTTCTTTTGTCATAAAATATGTTTTATTGTAATTCGTCTTAGATTGTAAAGTTAAATTTATAAGAATATGATGAGTTAAAAATGTATTGCAGATATTAAACTAGATTTGAATTATATGTAATTTTGAAATTTTAGAGATCTTGCTTCATGTAATTACTTTTAATGTTTTAATTAAATTCTTAATTAATGCTATTGTGCATGTATTAGAAAGTGAAATGAAAGAATAATTAGGGATATAATTTGGCTGCATTCTGTTGTTTCTCAGTTCAATTATTCTGCATTCAAAAAATTACTCAAGGTTTCTCATGAATACCAGCTTAAACAGTTCCGAAGTATTTCTGCAAAATATATGTAATTACTTAAGAATTGTATCTTTTTGATAATATTTTTTAGCCTTTACAAGTTACTGCCAAAATTATTTTGTTCAGAAATCTCCGAGGGGATTAGTGTGTCTCGCATAGTTACCCTGGTGTCATACTATAACACTGAAATTGGTAGATGTATAATTGAATGTTTAATCAAAAATGTCTAATTCCTCTTTTATGATATTTCACAAATTAATACTACTGAAAGAAGAAATATTGGTACATTAAGATTTTCTTAATTTTCATTATGTATTTGTTATGATACATGTATTAATGTCATTATAAGTTAGCATTTGGTAATGCTTGTTTCAACAATATAGGTGTGTATATCATTGAATTACTGTATTTGAATTTTAATAAACCTTTCTTATCATTTAGTAGTACTTTTCCATAAAACCCTGAACATTCAAAGCACCCATATCACTAACTCTCGATTCTAAATAATACTTGAGTTTACTGAATTCGTGTATTAGTAACAAACTTGAAAAATAATACAACAGTGATATATTTTGAGGTAAAAAAAATTCTACTCAATTGGATATTCTAAAATGTTCTTCCTTTTAATAGAGGAAAATTTTTTAAGAATTTAATTAGTATTTGAATATTGTATTAGTATATCATTAATTAGTATTTGAATATATTGTGTGTGTAACAAATATATAGTGAATAAATTTTGAACAATAACTTCATACGAAGAAATGTAATCTGCCTGAATTAAAAAATTTTTTAAATGTTATTTAAGGTCCTACAAATAATAAAAAATATGCATTTTTTCATATTTACATATTACATGTTTTCATATTGCATATTTATTTATTTAATAATAAATATATATACATGTTTTTCATATTTACAGCTGTTACAGATATGCTATGTACCCAGGTAAAAAAATTAAAGAATTAAGTTTATTGTCACCAAAACAAATGTATACTTTGAAACACAGGCTGCATAAAAATGAAAATGGCTAAATTAAAATAGTGATTTGAGGTTGTAGAATATTCATTTATTTTTATTAAGCAGTTATTTTATGTTAATTAGGTTTTCTTTCTCGCTTTCCATTTTCTTGCCAGAATGCTAATTTCTAGTTTAAGTGTATTCAAATGAGGTAGAAAGAAGTAGTATTTAAAGGAAGAGGTTTCAGATGCCAGAATCAGGGCGAAGAATCTACTTGAAGACCACATTACTAGTTGGCTCTCTTGAGAGCAGATTATATGTGGCACTGCATTATTCTTGCCATTAGGCTTATCACACCAATATTAGGTTTGAGCCAATTTGCACATTTTCTGTCTGTGTAACCTTTGGGCTAACTAAAATTTACTTAGTAAATTCATTTCTTTACTTTTGATTTATGTCATAAATGCTGGCTGTTTCTGTAGGCATAAGCTGTGCACTCTGTTAATTTGTCTGAGTTTATAAAAGGGTTTTTTCACACCTATTCCAAACCTCTGTTGTAATTTCCAAGACATAGTGAGAAGTCGTTTAGTTTTCCAGAGTTCTCACACAGTATATATTACCAAAGAGGTTGAAACTCTATTAGGTGTAAGAAAGACCAAAAGGAGATTCATTAAATCAAGAAAAGTAATCAGTGGAAAGGGCTTTTAAACTTAATAATGAAAAATCGAATTTTACACCAAATATTCAGACTTTTGTAACTGTTTTCTCTTCATTTTGAGCAGTTTTTCAGATAACACAGTAAATCTCGGGGGGGGGGGAGGGAGGAGATTTGAAATCATGATAACTGCCGGTACGGCAGAATTTAGGTACAGCAAAATTGTAAAATTCAGTGAAGCATCAAGCAATAAAATTTTAGAATTTTGGGGGAAGGGCATTTGACAACAGAAATTATTGCCTACAAAGTCAGCAAAATGCATAGCATGATACAGTATTCATTACCATGACAAACTTGTTTGAGGATAAGTTCAAGAAAATGTTTTCTAGCTGTTACATAAAATCGGTAAAAAATTATCTTTGAAAGGTTATCCGATTATATCATTACTAATCTGTTAAAAAATTTGAAAAGCAATCAGAAGCCGTATCTCTAGGATCTTTACGTCACAATTCATTTTTATTTTTTGAATATGATATTTAGATCTCTCGTCCTAACAAATAAATCTTCATTCGTATAAAGCATCAAAAATAATAAATGTAATAAATTTTTTCTAGTTGCGCTGAAAGCTACACCTGAATATAAAGATAAGAAAGACATCAGTAAATTGCTGTTGTTGATATTTACTGATCATAATGGTAGTCAACAGAACGTGATCACATATACCATCTTCAAAACTTTGATTTTTATCAAGCTTCGTATAAATACCTGGTTTTTGTTAGTCACGTAACGTGGTATCCTAAATTTGAGATGACAGATGAAATAACACTAGTTCTGAATTAGCTCACTCAGGAAGTGAAATTTTCTCCTTCCCATCAATATAGCATATTTATAGATCCCAATGTTGGCGATCACTAACTAAATATGTTATGGATTAGAAGCCTGATGGGACTTTGCACTCCACAAGTTTTTCTTTATTCGCTTTATCTGCATGCATGCTTGGTTGTGGAAGAAATTAAAAAGCCTTTTTTACTTAGATTATTCGAATATATACGCCAGACATTTATTTTTTGAACTGTAATTATAATTTGGAATGTGGTGCTAGAGCCATTGCAGTCAAACTGAACGCTAGTTTGTTTAGAATTTAGAGAGTTTGGTTACACCATCGAGGCTTGAACTACCAGTGTTTGGCAGCTCGCTTGCTAGAATTTAGGGAGGAACTGATTGTTAGAATTGGGTTAGGCTCTTTGAATGTAGCAAAGCCACAAGGGTTACCTCCTTAAGATGGCAGATGCCTTCGTGGAGGAATTTTTTAAAGGCTTAGATTAGTTTATTATGGCAAAGCACAGTAGGATGCCTTCATGTTGGACTTTCTTAGAAAAATTGGCTCCCCATACACGTTACACATGGAGAAAACTATGAAAACGTCCATGCAGTCGGCCCGTTAGCCTTGATTCGAACCCAGGTCGGAACTGCCAGTGTTCAGTAATTTAATCGCTTGGCCGTGGGTGAGTCTAATTGCTGAATAAAACTGGCTTGTATTCATGTTACACACAGGGAAAACAAACCATGCAGCCAGCTGGTTCGCCTGGATTCGAACCGAAACCAGGTCGAACTTCCAGTAATCAATATTCTTAACCACTCGGCCACTGATGGCGCATGGCAGAAGTAGGAGCCACAGTTATTGTAGTGAATACTGGCTCTGGTTACTAGTAGGATTATATATTGGTAATCATCCAAGCTACAGCAATGAAATTTCGGAGCATAGTTGGGAAGTCAAATGCGACACTCCAATGAACGTTATATATATAAAGATGGAAAAATTAAAAAAAAAGGGGGGGGAACTTACTATGCAAATACATGCATTCATTAGTAAACATTTTATAAAAATTTATTGTTAATTTAGCATTATGAATTCTCAGAATTATCTCATCAGAGTATTTTTCCTCCTTTGTTAATCCGATATAATTGAGTAAATTTATATGCTGTAATATTTTTGCCTGTTATGTACATAGTTTTTTTTTTTTTTTTTCCCGTTCAGAGTTAGACAAAACGGAACGTACATTGCACTGAAATTACTTTGTCGAGAACGTAAGTGAATAGAAACAGATATTGGGTTTCATTTTTAGAAGTTATGATATCACTTTCTGTAAAAAAAATGTTATAAAATTTTTAATTTGAAATTATTGTACTTCGTTTCCAGTAGCGCAGAATGGTAAAGATTTAATGAGAATACAAGCAAAGCATGTGTTTAGAAATGCTGTTATAATTTTCCTATTTTTTTATGGTAGGTCAAGGAAAAAGGCAGGCTGCTAAATACGGTAAGGACACCTTGCTCTGTTCACCTTGCTCTGTCATTTTCAATGTCGAATCTCGACATTGAAAATGCAACATCAAGAAGGAGTGGTCAGAAAGTGATGAAATTTGGAAAAAAGAGACATCAAGTAGCAATAAGTGATCTTTATTTCAAAATGATAGAATACAGAGTGAGAACAGCATCGGCTGAGTAGAATGTAGAACCACAGCGGACAGCGAGGCACGAAGAAACACTTCTAGGCATAGAATCAGTAACAGTGCGGATGGTGTCCTGAGGGATGGCTCTCCATTCCCATTCAACCATTTGCCACAGTTCATCTTCTGAACGAGGCAGGGGCAGAGTCTGCAAATGGCGTCCAATTACATCCCACACATGTGACAGGTCAGGAGAGTACGGTGGCCAGGGAAGCATCTGTATACCTTGCAGAGCATGTTGGCAGATGCGAGCACTGTGTGGTTGGGCATTATCCTGCTGAAAAATTGCATTAGGCAGACCCTGAAGGTAGGGGATTGCCACTGGCCGCAGTACATTATCCAAGTACCGTTGGGTCGTCATATGCCCTGCATAGGAACTAGAGGTGACCTGCAATCCTAGGCAATAGCGCACCAAAACATTAGGCCACGTTGTCGCGTGGTGGGGTGTTCCACAGTTACTGTCGGATTAGATCTGTCTCCATGTTGACGCCACACACGTATCGGCGACTGTCACTGGATAAACAGAAGCGTGACTTTCTGAGAACATGACGTTTCGCCATTCTGTCATCCACATTGCTCCAGTTCGGCACCATTCTAAACGTTGGCATCTATGCTGTGGGTTCAATGGCAGTCTTCTTAACGGATGGCGTGGGTGCAGGCCATGTTCAACCAATTGACGGGAAATGGTTGTCGGCAGATGCATTGATCCATGCAAGCTGATGTCACTCTGGCTGCACCTGCACCCCTCCTTCTTCCCACATTTCCTTGTTTCAACCATGGTCGCTATAGCCGATGCACTGTGCTCGCATCCATGTGGGTATCAGCTGCGATTTGACGTAAGGACCAACCTGCCCTTCTTAGCCCGATCACCATACCCCTCGTAAAATCGTCTATCTGCTGGACGTGCCTTCATTGATGGCGGCCTGGCATTCTCTCCTATTACACGTATCCTTCGGGACAAAAACCACTATTCTTCAATAATTCGTCTGGCAGAAATAATGACACAAATATTGCCCATTCTGCACATTCCTTCCCTTATATCTTACTTCATGTGCGTCGGAGAGCTTCATATTTCACATCATTTGCATAACTTAGTGACGTGCGTCTACTCTAAAATTTGCATAAATTTCTGACCACTCCTTCTTGGCATTGCATTTTCAATGTCGAGCAGTGTATATAGCAAATCCGCTCTGAAATGAGGGGCAAAGCAGTTAAGTAGCTGAATACTAGTAGTTCGGTCCGAGTTTCAAATCCCACGAAGAGACTGTGTCCGCATGTGTAACGTGTATAGGAGCCAGTTTCCCTTAGAAAAACTTGCACGAAGGCATTCTTTCCATTAGGCAGATAGATTGTACCGATGTTTATGTTATCAACAGTACTGGTTATTTTAAAAATGGCCTTCCTAGAAAGGTGATTGCCAAAAAGTATTCTCTATGCTTATTTATACGTTATGCATGAATATACTCTTATTAGTCAATCTAACATATATGAATTACTAATGCTTAAAACAAATTCAATTTTCAATACTGTGTTTCCCATTCAAACACAAAGACATACACAAAAAAATTCCCCCAACAGATTCATACACAAAGATGATAAACCAGCTCAGTAAGTAATTAGAGTTACATGCGGAAAAGAGTATATATACATATAAATACGTAATATATATATATATTTGTATATCGTTTTTTCCGGATGTGTATATAATATGTATCATTTTACTTTACTAAAATATTATGTTCAATTTTGTAATTTACGAATTTCTTCCCTCTTGTCATGTATTATCAGCTTGTACTTTATAAACCTGATACCCCTTCAATTAACAGTTGTATTTTATAAACCCGAAACATAGAAATGCAATTTGATTTTATGCATTTCAGTATCAAGTGAAATATGTCCTCAGGCACAGCATCCAAGGAGCGCTAAATTGATGCTACGGAATTTTTTAATGAAATGTTTTCCATTCTTGACATACAGAAAAGGGGGCGCAAATTCTTCATTTGTCCCTGGACACTGGAAACTCTAGCTATGCCCCTGTTCATTATAATACTTTATGTAGTTTTCATTCAAAGCGGAACTCGGATAATGTGCCACAAATTATTTTCACACAAATTTTTTTATGCAAATAATACATCCTGCTAGCGTTTTTGTAATAAAATGCATGTTAGCAACTGATTTCTGATTTTCGTTGTATTTTGATATTGCTGCCAAAGATATTTGATCAAGAATAGTATCTATTACTACGTTTATGTGTATAAATACATGGAGTATTTCTCCGTGTACTAGAAAGATTTGATTTATCCACTTTTGAATTAAAAAAATATAGCTAGGAGTGTTATACGATTTTATAATACAAGTAAAAAAATATATATATAAAGCTCTGCAAAGTACTTACACATATTTATGGAATATTATGGATGGTAATTTATGGAATATTATGAATGGATGAGTAAATGGAATATTATGGATGGATGAGTAAATGGAATATTATGTGCATGCTATATATGTATACACATATCATCAAGTATAAAATCATATAATTTTTGTCTCGATGAAATTACTGAAATGGTTAAAAATCTAGTATTTTTAAAAACTGTGTTCCACAGAATAACGGCAAATTATAAAACATTGCGCAATATTGAAAAGCATGATGAACAAATTTTGCGAAAAGGAATTGCGACTGCTGCACATATCTCACAGATATCTTTCATTCAACACAAAAGTGGAAAAGTTCTATTCCTGGTCAAAACATACCCTGCAGTCCGAGTCACAGATGGAAGAAATGACAGCAGGTCTTTTGTTCAACTGAGGGGATGTGTTTAAGTGTTTTATGGCTTACTTACTTTCCCATCAAACGAGCACAGAGGAAGGAAAGCATCATTGTCATAGTAACCAGGCTGTAGGTAGTTTTGCAGATTTGACTCTTTATTGTTCAACGTTCATAGCGCCATCTGTTATTAAAAATCGACATGAGAAAGGGGTATTAATTCCTCTTGAAGAAAAATTTATTTCTTAACTTAGTAAGGCAACTAATTCATAGACCAAAATATGCATTTCTGCAGACATTCTGAACTTCAGGAAATATGAATACAGCCACAGTTGTATCATATGTAAAATGTTATGAAATATATTTCTTTTAAATGCTTGGAATATTCAGAAAAGTATCTAAATTCGAAGAACTGGTAAAATATCTTTTACTTGCAATGATTCTTTGTAATTTGATTATATCACCATTAATAAGAATGTTAATCCCCCATGCCCACTCCCAGAATAAAAAAATATATTGTTTATCTACTGAATGCCATAATATATATATATATATTATATATATATCGGATTTTATAAGGAGAATTTTTCCAATAATTTTTACACACACACACACATATATATATGTATATTGGATTGATTTGTTTCCTTTGACAAGTCAATTAATCTAAGATCAATGACAATAGCTACCTTTTAAGTACTTTAAATTTTACTTTTAATTTTGCTATTTAAAATTTTTACTGTTCAAAATAATATTTCTATGCAGCTTTTAAATAATTTTTAATACAATAGAACTACACTGGTGTGCAAAAATTAAGGACGAGACGGTTTTTTCAAAATAACTTTGTACAAAAGCTTTCCGAATCAACACATTTAATACCGTAAGATCCTCAATACGCAAGGACATGAGTAATGTAAGCAACACTTACTAAAAGAGAAATCAGAGGGATAAAAAGAAGCTTTATTGAAAAAGTAGCATGGAGCGCAATGCGACTGAAGGCTGAAACATCCCTGTGATGGATGTCCAGCAAGAAACATTCGGTCTTTAATAGGAGATATGATCTCCCCTGACTGCTAGGCAGGTTTCACAGCGTCTGGCCATGCTGAGAATGAGGGTGTCAATGAGTTGTTGAGGCATTGCTGCCCATTCGTCTTGCAGCGGCAATCGAAGCTCCGGAATTGTTACTGGTGGTAAGGTACGAGCTGCCAAGCATCTGCCTAGAAAATCCCATACATGCTCGATGGGATTGAGATCCGGAGATCGTGCCGGCCAATCCATACGTTCAGTATCCTCACTCTCTAAGAGCTGTTCGGCAGCTACTGTGCGATGACATGGTGCATTGTCGTCCATGAAAAGGAACTGCGGACCCATAGCACCTCTAAAAAGACGCACATATGGAAGAAGAATCTCGTTACAATAACGGGTCCCGTTGATTGAACCTGCGTCGAAGATGTGAAGGTCTGTACGACTACCAAGCATGATGCCTCCCCAAACAAGAACACCGCCACCTCCATACCTGTCCCTTTCAATGATGTTCGAGGGATGATTGCGGCTTGCCCGCTCTCTCCAGATGAGTATGCGATGAGAATCGCTACTCAGACTGAATCTGCTCTCATCTGTAAAGAGTATTCGTCTCCATTCATTGTCTCTCCAATTCCGGTGTTCCCGGCACCACAGAGAACGCCTTCTCCGATGGGCAGGCGTTAGAGGTACACACCGTACAGGGCGTTGTGCAAACAGACCACCACCATGCAGTCTTCTGGCCACGGTAAAACGCGATATCGTTCGTCCAGTCGCCTGTGTCGTGTGTCTAGCGATTTCTCCCGCTGTCTGCCGCCTGTTTCTTCTGGCCTGTAAGGCAATATAGCGGTCATCTGCAGGTGTGGTTCCTCGTGGACGACCACTACTAAACCCCCGGATAGCTGTTCCTGTAGTTTGAAATTGTCTCCAAAGTTGTGAAACGATGCTGTGAGCAATTCCGAACTCTGCAGCCACACTTGTCACACTGCGGCCTTCCTCCAACTTCCCAATGATTCGACCTCGGGTGAAAGCATCCAGATATCATCTAACAGATTGATTATTCGCCATTTCTCGCTGAGGCAGCAACTCAGTGTGATTTTAACTGCTATACGGCGTGCAATCTCTTTGCCAGAAATACTGATCTTACACCGACAACATGCTTTATACTACTCAGACACTCCCCCATTACGTCTACCTGCATATCTGCGCATGTGCTACCGTACATCACCTTACTTAATCTCCTGATTGGTCTTTCTGTCCGATCTGCCTCTTCGTTCAGCTGATATGCTAATTTTTCGACTTCGTCCTTAATTTTTGCACACCAGTGTATATACAGAATCTAAATAACAGAAATCAAAAGAATCTAAATAACTTATTTTTTACTATAGTAGAATTCTAAATAACTTTATACTGACTAAAATTCATTCCAATAATTAATTGCTTTAATTAAATTTCTGTTTCTCGGAGACAATATACGAAAAAAATTTTCTAATCATATATATATATTTCTTATTCTACCTGAAATTATTGATAAATAATCTGATAAAAACTGATGCAGGCATAGAGGGAGAGAATGTAAATAATTATTTAATTATTACGAAATAATGTGAAGCAATGTTTGCATTCAAAATGTAAGATTTTGAATGCAAACATTTAATTTGCACATTTTGAATGCCAACATTTAATTACACGGAAGTAATTTAGAAAATTTTGCACATTCCTCAGGCACTGTACAAATTATTTTTTTTTAAAAAAGACTGAAATTTAATAGACACTGCAGGATATAATAGTTGAAATTTTATTCATTATACTTTTAATGAATAAAATCAATTCAGGCCACATGTTCCATTCGTACATACATACAGAAATATGGAGGAATATAGCAAGTGCTTGTAAATAACACTGAAGAATTTTACAATTACTTAATGCTGTTTATTTAATTCTTTGAAATAAGAAAATAAAAGCTCCAACATTCATTAACAAACTAGGGGACAAAATCCAGTTTACTTTACTGAATTATAAGATGTAAAAAAATTAAATCTAAATAATGAATTATGCACAACATACGTTGACAAATATTAAATGTACTGTTATCGGCAAATTAGCCTAAATTAAAATGAAACGTATATTAGAAAAATAAGCAAATTCAATCAGTATGGACGTTAAAATAACTAGTACGTAAAGTTCCATAATATTGTAAATGTAAACATCACTGAACCAGACTCGACAGCAATGGACATCACGAATAAGCTAGTATAGGGTTGCTTACTCGCCAATATTTCTCCTTGCGCCAAAGGCACCATCAAGTTAATAGTTGAAATTTTATTCATTATACTTTTAATGAATAAAATCAATTCAGGCCACATGTTCCATTCGTACATACATACAGAAATATGGAGGAATATAGCAAGTGCTTGTAAATAACACTGAAGAATTTTACAATTACTTAATGCTGTTTATTTAATTCTTTGAAATAAGAAAATAAAAGCTCCAACATTCATTAACAAACTAGGGGACAAAATCCAGTTTACTTTACTGAATTATAAGATGTAAAAAAATTAAATCTAAATAATGAATTATGCACAACATACGTTGACAAATATTAAATGTACTGTTATCGGCAAATTAGCCTAAATTAAAATGAAACGTATATTAGAAAAATAAGCAAATTCAATCAGTATGGACGTTAAAATAACTAGTACGTAAAGTTCCATAATATTGTAAATGTAAACATCACTGAACCAGACTCGACAGCAATGGACATCACGAATAAGCTAGTATAGGGTTGCTTACTCGCCAATATTTCTCCTTGCGCCAAAGGCACCATCAAGTTAATAGTTGAAATTTTATTCATTATACTTTTAATGAATAAAATCAATTCAGGCCACATGTTCCATTCGTACATACATACAGAAATATGGAGGAATATAGCAAGTGCTTGTAAATAACACTGAAGAATTTTACAATTACTTAATGCTGTTTATTTAATTCTTTGAAATAAGAAAATAAAAGCTCCAACATTCATTAACAAACTAGGGGACAAAATCCAGTTTACTTTACTGAATTATAAGATGTAAAAAAATTAAATCTAAATAATGAATTATGCACAACATACGTTGACAAATATTAAATGTACTGTTATCGGCAAATTAGCCTAAATTAAAATGAAACGTATATTAGAAAAATAAGCAAATTCAATCAGTATGGACGTTAAAATAACTAGTACGTAAAGTTCCATAATATTGTAAATGTAAACATCACTGAACCAGACTCGACAGCAATGGACATCACGAATAAGCTAGTATAGGGTTGCTTACTCGCCAATATTTCTCCTTGCGCCAAAGGCACCATCAAGCATATGCAGTAAGTGAAATTCGCTTAACACTATCAGCTGAATGTGTGGTCTGCCATTACGCTGCCGGGGCAGGCCAAGGTTGCCTTAGCCTTTCATCTCTTGAGTTGGTGAATAATATGACTACCAAGTTCACTTAAGGACTAAACACCACGCAGAACAAGATGACAACTAGTCCAGGGCATATATTCATGTACTCCAGGGCCCATGGTTAAGAAATTGGATAATAGGGCACTGCAGGCATTGGCACTGTAACGGCTGTTGTGCCACGGAGGGTAGTTTAGTTTATATTATATGTAGTTTGAAAATGCAAAAACAGTTAAAATTACTGTATTATTTAAGAACTGTCAAGGTAAGATATGGTAGAGGTAATCCATGGTGATGAGAATAGTAATTAGTGAAGACTAAGAAAATTTTACTTAAAGAAAAAAGTCATCCCATATTTCAGAACCAGAAATTATAAAAAGCGAGCTGCATGTGGAAGTAAAGTATTTTTAATTATCTTTGCCATGTATTAAAATATATTTATCTTTTGTTCTGGCAATTTTTGAATATCTTAACCCTGAAATTTAAAGAAGGTTAAACATGTTATGAAACACAATTTCTCAATTTTTTTTTTAGAAAGAGAATGGAATGAAGAGAGAAATGAGCACATCATATAGTAATCATAAAAGTGTTCCTACTGAGGTACCCACGACAGGTAATTATAAATTAAAAATAAAAAATAAGTTTGTTCTTTTTTATTTGTAATTTTGAGAAGAATTTGATCTTGGATGTAAAGTAATGAATTAACTTCTCATCATGTTACCCGTTAAGTCGAATATATTTGAAAATATTAAGTGTCTTAAAATGTGTATGCATTATTATAATTTTATTAAATTTTTCTGCATGCAGTTGTAGTTAAACTTGAATATGAAGAACAGAATCAGCTGGAAGATATTCCAGAAATTAGTGATGAGGTAACTAAAAAGTTTTACTTCTTGTTTTAAAATTTACTTTGTTAAAATTTTAGTAACATAAAAATGAGCAACAGGCTCAATATTTTAATTTACTTATGATATTTAAAAGCAGAAAATAACGTTAATCTCTCTTAATGATATGGAAATGATGAAAACATTAGTAAATAAAAAGTTTTACTTCCTGTTTTCAAATTAACTTTGTTAAAATTTTAATAAAATTATAATGAGCAACAGGTTCTACGATATCTTAATTTACAATATTATTTAAAAGTAGAAAAGAACATTGACCTCTCTTAATTAAAATGTGAAAATACATAGTATATTGTATTTCTGAAGAGCTGCCTTAAATGATAAATACAGCACATTAAACATGTAAAGATTCACTTACGTTCTTATTTTAGGTATTTCAAAGGCATTATTTGTTGCAATAATATTCTTTTTACTTATACACAATATCTTCCTACTTGTATATATATCTTACGCTTTTTACATGTTAACACATTGGTGCAATTTGCGATTTATGTAAATGGAAAGGAAAAAAGCTACTTAATTATGTGAAGTTCGTCGTCTTCATTCCTTTTCTTAGAAAGATTTCCAAACTATTGATATGTATTGTAAGTTTTTATACATTATAAACATATGAAAGGAAAATATACCTTTGCAATTTAAAATACAAATTTTGATTTTTATCATACATTAAAATACAGAGCATTTACATTCTTCTCTATATCTTTGAGTATTTTTTTTTTTTTTTTTTTTTTTTTGTGCTAGTCTTATCCTGAAGTACTCAGCAATTTGTTTTCACTTAAAAACATACACATAAGTGGAGACTTGGCCATGTACAAACTTTGGCAACAAGGTGTATGTAAGAAATGCATTTTCTCACTGTTCGCTTTAGAAAAATTTGTATTCCTCCAGAAATTTTACTGGAGTTTTTCCATTACTGGCAAATTCCACAAGCTCACATTTTAAATATAATGGCAAAAACCTATTGTGGTTTTTTTCCAAAAAATGTTCGATCTTGGAATACAACAAAAATGAACACTTACGGAAATGACTGCAGTGCTGAAATGAAGGATTGTTGTGAGTATGCTTGCCATAAGAATAGTTATGTGAATGGTTGCCAGGGTTTGGCACATTCAGAAAATCTGACGATTTCTAGTAAGGTGGTTGCACTAATACTTAAGTACCCATTTTACATTATCACCATAAGTCAAATCTAGGGCTAAATTCAGCTTTAGTGCTTTACAATTTGCTATTTCCTTATGTCCGTAGGATGCTCTACTGCCATGAATATAGTACTCGTTTTGAGTTCAGTACATTTACAATATTCTTGTCTAGTTCTGAGTACTCGGCTGCAGAAAATCTGAAATTATTTCATCTTTTTTTTACATGTAGAAGAGTATATGTATGTAAATATTTGTGTATGTGTGCAATTGATAATATTACAAGGATATTTGTGGTCTCAGATTAAAATAATTTGTTATAATTATCAGTTGATTATTATTATTTCTAAATTTGGGGAATTATTAGCATAAAATCAGTTTAAATGCAATATTTTGACTTCGTAGCTTGCAGCTCCCACAAATGGGAAAGCTACGGAACTCTGATAGCCCAACCCAGAATCAAATCTTGGTAAATGGGTTGGCTGTTGGCTGCATGATTTGATTGGATTAGTTTGATTTTTTGGCAAAATATGTGAAGGCTTATTGAAGGAAACTGTTTTACATTATACATGGGAAACCCATGAAAACTTCCAAGTGAGCTGTCCATTTGCCAGGATTTAAACAGTCAAACTTGTAATGCTCAGTAATTTTATTGCTTGCTTGCTGATAGGCAGCTGCATAAGAGCTTTTATGGTTTTCCTCATGCATAATATCAATATGTACAGTTTTCTTAGAAGTCATGTCTTTCCTTAAGCAGATAGCATTCTTTCACTTTACCATAATGCAAATTATTTATTTTGGTGGTTTGCGAATTTCATAACATTTAAGCAATCTATTTTCTTATCATAAACGTAGATCTGTTGTATTAAAGATATGTTTTTAGAAAACTAACATTAACACTTTGCATACGGCTTCTATCTCAGCAGGGTTATCAAGTTTATCTGTTGCTATGATTCACATGAAAATTGTGAGCAAATATTCCCCCCCCCAGCCGATGTTGCGCAGGATAAAATTCATTATCTGTTCATTATTTCAATGCTAGATGTCTCTACGAGATCCATTTGCAGAGAATTTGCATAAAAGCTTCGAATGCGGTCATAAAAATGTTCCAGTGAAGGGCCTTACTAGCTTTGTCGAAAGGCATTTTGCCAGCCATTTATCACCAAGTCTTATAGAAAAAGAAAGTAGAAGATAATGTGCCATTTACTGTTTTAATAACAAAGATAAAAGTGGGAAGAAAATGCACAAAGGGGCTTTGTGTTTGGTGTCATGAGTATCAGGTTGGATTATGTTTGAAGTCATACTTCAGAGTTTATCACAGGAATAAATATATATATATATATATTCTGTTTTATTGGAAAGTTTTTGTCAAAATTTTTGCAACAAATTAGTTAAAAATTAAATTTTACTAAGAATAAAATTATTTTGTGCATTTTTAAACTTCGTCTTCATTCCTTTTCTTAAAAAGATTTCCAAACTATCGATATGTATTGTAAGTTTTTATACATTATAAACATATGAAAAGAAAATATACCTTAGCAATTTAAAATACAAATTTTGATTATTAAATCAGAATTTTATGATACATTAAAATATAAAACATTAACATTCTTCTTCAAATATTTGAGTAATTTTTTTGCACTAGTCTTATCCTGAAGTACTCTGTGATCTGTTTTCACTTAAATACTTACCAGAGGAGTGGAGACTTGGTCAGGTACAAACTTTGGCAACAAGATGTATGTAAGAAATGCATTTTCTCACTGTTCGCTTTAGAAAAATTTGTATTTCTGCAGAAATTTTACCGGAGTTTCTTCCATTACTGGCAAATTCCACAAAGGCAAAACATATCATGGTTTGTTTATAAAAACTGTTGGATCTTGGAATACAACTAAAATGAATACTTATGGAAATGACTGCAGTGCTTAACTGAAAGATTGTTGTGAGTATGCTTACCATAAGAATGGTTATGCGAATGGTTGCCAGAGTTTGGCACATTCGGAAAGTTTGACGACTTCAAGTAAGGTGGTTGCATTAAATACTTAAGTACCCATTTTACATTATCACCATAATTCAAATCTAGGGCTAAATTCTGCTTTAGTGCTTTACAATTTGCAATTTCTTTATGTCATAGGATGTTCTACTGCCATGAATGCAATACTATTTTCGATTACAATACTCTTTTCTATTTCTGAGTACTCGTCTACAGAAGACCTGAAATTACTTCATCTTTTACCTGTAGAAGGGTATATGTATGTAAATATTTGTGTATGTGTGCAACTGATAATATTACAAGGATATTTGTGGTCTCAGATTAAAATAATTTGTTATAATTATCAATTGATTATTATTATTTCTAAATTTGTTGAATTATTAGTATAAAATCAGTTCATCTGCAATATTTTGACTTCATGGCTTGCAGCTCCCACCAGTGGGAAAGCTACGGAACTCTGATAAATCAACCCTGAATCAAATTTTGGGAGGTGAGTTGGCTGTTGACTGCATGGTTTGATTGGATTACTTGGATTTTTGGCAAAACATGTGAGAGATCCTGAAGGGCTTACTAAAGGAAACTGTTTTACATTATACATTGGAAATCCATAAAAACTTGCAAGTGACCTGCCCATTTGCCAGTATTTAAACAGTCAAAAAAAAAAAAAAAAAAAAAAAAAAAAAACTTCGCATATGGCTTCAATCTGAGCAGGGTTATCAATTTTATCTATTGCTAGGATTCACATGAAAATTGTGAGCAAATATTTGTTTTCTCCTTTTGATTTTGTGCAAGATAAAACTCATTATCTATTCTTTATTTCAATGTTAGATGTCTTTACGAGGTCCATTTGCAAAAAAGTTGCATAAAAGCTTCAAATGTGGTCATAAAAATCTTCCACTGAAGGGCCTTATTAGCTTTGTCGAAAGGTGTTTTGCCAGGCATATATTACCAAGTCTTATAGAAAAGGAAACTAGAAGACAGTGTGAAAATTACTGTTTAAATAAAGATAAAAGTGGGAAGATAATGCATAAAGGGCCTAAGAATAAAATTATTGTGTGAATTTTTTAAACTTATAAATCATACCATCTGTAATTATGTGCCTTGTATTATATATTGGTGAAGTGGCTGCCATGTCATGCAACAGCACCACAGTCCACAAGCCCTGGACAGGGCAAGGTTGCCTTATAAATCGCTTCAGTTCGTGGATGATATGAATATCAAGTTCACTTGGGGACTAAACACCGCATGGAATAGGTTACCACTAGTCCAGGGCATATGTTCATGCACTCCAGGTCCCACGGTCAAGAAAGCATATAATAGGGCAATGCAAGCCATGGCTGTTGTGCTAATGGCTTTTGTGCCACAGAGTGTAGTTTATTATATATTATTATATGTAGCTTAAAAATGCAAAAGCAGTTAAAATTATTGTATTATTTATAAACTGTCCAGTAAGAGATGGTAGAAGTAACCCATAGTGATGTGAATAATTAGTGGAGAGTGAGAAAATTTTAATTAAAAAATGTCATCCCGTATTTCAGAAGCAGAAATTATAAAAAGCAAGCTGTACGTGGAAGGTTAAAATCAAGTATTTTTGATTATCTGTGCCATGTGTTAAAATATATTTATATTTTATTCTGGCAGTTTTCGAATACCTTGACCCTGAAATTTAAACAAGTTAAATACATGTTATGAAACACAATTTGTGAATTATTTTTTAGGAAGAGAATGGAATAAATAAGGAAATAAGCACATCATATAGTAATCATAAAAGTGTTCCTACTGAGGTACCCACGACAGGTAATTATAAATTGAGAATAAAAAATAAGTTTGTCCCTTTTTTTTTGTAATTTTGAGAAGAAATTGATCTTGAACGTAAAGTAATGAATTAACTTATCATATAAGCAGCTAAGTGAAATATATTTGAAAATATTAAATGTCTGAAAATGTGTATGCATTATTATAATTTCATTAAATTTTTCTGCATGCAGTTATAGTTAAACATGAATTCGAAGAACAGAATCAGCTGGAAGATATTCCAGAAATTAGTAATGAGGTAAATAAAAAATTTTACTTCCTGTTTTCAAATTTAGTTTGTTAAAATTTTAATAAAATAATAATGAGCAACAGGTTCTGCAATATCTTAATTTACGATGTTATTTAAAAGTAGAAAAGAACATTGATCTCTCTTAATGCCACGGAAATTATGAAAAGAGGGAAATGGAAGCAATTTGATACAGTCAAAAGTTGTTAATCCGGACTCGTCGGGACTTCGGCGATTCCGGATTATCGATTTTTCCGGATTATAGATCATCAGTTTAAATCTGGTAAGATGGCATGCAGAAATTACAAAATTAAAAATATCAAACCGTAATTTATGAAATAAAGAACAATTATGATCTAAAGGGTATCAAAATTTGCAAAAAGAAAAAGCTTAATATTTATTTGTTTACTTTGTTAAACATTTCTTTCAATGTAAGTTGCTTTGTTTCATGTGATAATACTTTCTCTTTAATTCTATTAAACAGACATAATTTCTTGCTTAGTTACAAAGTTCCGCTGTTCAAGTCCTATAATTGCTGTGTTGAGAATATCGACTAATTTGTCAATCGAAATGTTTTCGTTTTCAATAACCTCTGGGTCACTTTCTTCACTATCGGAAGCGAATTATAATGACGAGGAACTTGTTTTAACTTGTTTTAAATCATATCAAAGACAGAGTACATCAAGATGAAATACTACACTTAGTAAGGAATTATAAGCCAAATAAAATAAAAACATCTGCCCTGAAGATAAGGATAGTGCTGACAGATCAACTTCCAATCTGCTGCGTGAAATTGATAAACAGATTTCGGATTTCAAACATACTTTTGCTTTGTAGATACAAATTACATATTAGTAAATATATATCGGAAATTCTATTTGACATAATCGAAAGTTCAAGCTTACTTTTATGAAATTGCTCTAACAGTCTGCAAAAAATAATAAGCCGGATCCAATTCGAAGATTAAGGAACAATGCAATCTGCAACATTAACTGAATTAAATAATTTTAGCTTAGCTTATACCGTTAGTTACACATTAAACGCGCATGTGCACAAACATATTCGCACCTGTAAATGAATGCGACGCATGCGCAGAAAGTTTGTAGCTTTGAGGTCCGGATTATAGATCATTCCGGATTATGGGTGTCCGAATTAACGCCTTTTGACTGTAATTGTTAAATGTCATTAAAGTGTCTTTCTCCTTACTGTGAACTGAATATTAGATTGATGAAAAGGCTATTCAGTGTTTATGTATAATATTTATTGAAAGAGGTTTCTTTTGCATTTTTTTAAAAATTTAAATATGTAGCTTCTTTGTAAGAAGGTGAAGATCGAAAAGCTAAAAATTGAAACCAGAAGAACACATAAAATAATCATTTTGGAAAATATCAATTTTTAAATTTGTATTATCTCTGTATCGTATACTTGTATGTTCCCTCCTTTTCCATTAAAATGTGAAAATGCATTGTATATTGTATTTATGAAGAGCTGCCTTAAATGATAAATACAGCGCATTAAACACGTAAAGATCCACTTATTTTTTACTTTAGGTATTTCAAAGACATTATTCGTTGCAATAATATTCTTTTTACTTATACACAATATCTTCCTACTTGTATATATATTTTATGCTATTTACATGTTAACACAACCACACGGGTGCAATTTTATGATTTTTACAGATGGAAAGGAAAAAAGTTACTTATCGTAATATCCGGAAGAAAGGCCGTATTAGCGTAAACGCCTGCACCCGAGAAAAATGGCGGGGAAAAAATTAAAATTACACAAAAATGCCACATCAGCGTAAATGCTGCAATAGATTAAATTGCGTGTGACATCGTCGTGGGCCGTATAGATGCAAAATCTCAACCTATGTCCTAATATGTGAGATATCAGTTAAGAAAAATCCATGAAATGAAACCATAACTCAAAAATAAAGGTAAGAAATGTTGAAAATATATTTACGTTCACGAATGTACTTATACCCACTAAAGAAGTCCATATTTGTAATACTCAGACTATATTATAAAAAATGTTGCAACAACGAAATATTAAATTTGGATGACAAAAGGAAATTTTAAATTTTACGTACAAAAGGAATTACAGGAAACTATACATCATGTGAAGCCATCAAAATATGTTTCTTCACTATCTCAATTAAAAAGATTTAGTAAATCCTGATCTAATACCAAGTCTTCCAGATCGCCACATTCATCCTCTTGGTTTACAGTCTTTATCTAAGGATATAATTTCAGCTTCTTTGAACCCTGCTATTATTGACGATGTTTTTACGCACTTCCTACCCACTTTGCAACTTCTTCATAAGATGCTCTACGTATTTTACCGCTTTTGGTATACGTGTGCAATCCTTCACTCATCCAACACTCCCACCGCTTTCAGACTTCAGCTTTGAAGGATTTATTACCTGACAAATCTAATGGTTGTAAGATTTTTGTGAAACCACCAGGAATTATTGCTACGGTCATAGACAATTTTTGTTATCTCACTGATTCATGTAAATGAGCATGCATGGAATCAATTATCACTAACCCTTTTGGTTGGAAAAAAGATCCCTTACGACACTGTAAAACTTTTTGTAGCCACTCATGCATTATTGTTTCTCGCATCCAGCCGTTCTTGTTTGCACAAATAATTACGTCATTAGGAAAATCTCCCTCTGGAATAGTTTTTCGTTTAAAAATGATCATCGGCTTTGGCTTGTCACCATTTGGGGCACAAGCTAACACACATGTAAATGACGTTCTTTCATGCCCTGTTGTAAGCACAGATACAGTTTTTGCACCAGTTTCATCAACAGTTTTGTTTGCAGGAGAGTTGAAAGCTAACGGCGTTTCATCCATATTTATTATCTGTGACCAAAGAAGTTTTTTTTTTGTCAATAATATCTGTCACATATTTTAGAAAAGATGCCTTTTTATCCTGCCAGTCCATTGGTAATTGTTGCCCAACTGTTTAAGAACGCACATAAATATTTTTCTTTTCATAAATCTGCTACACCAGCAAGGCCTGTTGCAACTTATGATCTTTTTTCTTATTCTTATTATTTATATTTTAACAACATCGATAAGTGAAATTTTGCTTACCTTTCTTAATAAATATCCACAGGAACACTTGGAATTCCTTTTCATTTTTATCACACAGAAGCTTTATTTACAGCTATGTACAAGAATTGTATGCTTACATTAGAACATTCATCATGTTTTTCTGGTTGCCACTACATCTATCTCAAAAAACCGCAATAATCATGCGGTAAGAAAAATATAACAAGCTAAAAGTAAAAAATGCTGCGCCCTCTCGTGGCCAGCTACATAAACTGTAACATTCTCCCCCTCGATGAACTCTTGGTTCATCAGAGGATTGGATTATGAAGTTATCTTAAACACTAAATGTTTTTAATGTTCTACAAGTTTAAATGTTCATACATGCATTGTTCGCAATTTTAGTTCATTGTATTAAGTTCAAAGAGTTCAAGTCATTTCTAATGGGTACAATAACTGCACAGGACGACGAAGATGAGTTCCATTAGCTAAACGGACAGTGCAAGCTCTTGTTTTCCCATCTCGTCCTGGATGACACTCCTGTACAACTCCCATCTTCCATAATATTCTTGGTAATTTTTCTTCATGTACTAGAACTACAGAGCCTTTCAAAAGATCTGTTACGGCATTACCTCTCTGAATTTGTTTTACGTTTCTAATTTCAAGTAAGTATTCTCTTTTCCATCTTTTCCAAAACTCTTCTAATAACCTTAGCCGGTATTTATATCGCCTTGTTAAATTTTCTTTAGTTGAATCAGGTTCAAGAATTTTGCCAGATGGTAAGGATGTCAGTCTTCATCCAACTAGAAAATGAGCTGGCGTCAGCGGTTCTGGTTCTCTAACTTCACTATAAACATATGTCAGTGGACGCGAATTCAATATCGCTCCAATTTCAATTAAAACTGTTTCCAGCTCTTCAAATTTAGGTGAAGCCTTCATGAGTATTTTCTTCAAACATGACTTGATAGATCTAATAAGCCTTTCCCAAAAACTGCCCCACCAAGCCGCCTTCTCCACATTGAATTTCCACTCAATACCTTTATTAGCAAAATAATTTTGAACTTCTGTGTCCTTGATGGTATTCCATAGTTTTTGTAAATCCTTGTCTGCTCTTTTGAAGGTTTTTGCATTGTCTGAATATATTATTCGACATACTCCTCTTCTTGAAATAAATCTTCTAAAGGACAGAAGAAAATTATTTGCTGTTTGGCTAGACACAAGTTCCAGATGCACTGCTCTGGTTACAGCGCATGTATACAGAGCAATATAAGCTTTCCCAGTTTCATCCTTTGTACTCATAGGACCAGCAAAATCAAGTCCTACAACTTCGAAGGGATTTGCCTCTGTTATTCTTTCGATTGGTAAAGGAGCGATATCCTGACTTAGTGGCTTAGCTTTAAATCTGTAGCAAATCACACATTTGTTAATATTACTCTTTACACGCTGCTGACCCTTAAGTATCCAAAATTTTTCCCTAATTTGAGTTAAAGTTTCAGCTACACCAGCGTGTGCTTGCATTTCGTGACAATCTTTAATGATATGATCTGTGAAATAAGACTTCTCAGGTAGTATTGCTGGGTATGTTTGATTATAGCTTAACCCAGCATTTTGAAGCCTTCCTCCTACTCTGAGTATTCCATTTGAGTCTACAAATGGATTTAATGTAAATATTTTGGAACTATGTATGCTTTGTTTCATCTTTAATTTCCTTATTTCTTCTCTAAAATTTTCTTCCTGAGTTTTCTTGATCCAGAAATTCTCTGCTTCATTCATCTCTTCAGCCTTAACAGGTCCAATGCTTCTTAGTTTTGGGTTTTTCAAATTATTGATAAATCTGAAAACATACGATGTTATTCTATATACCTTTTTTATGTCACTAAAGTTCTCGATAGGAATGATATTTTCAACAATACAGTTTGCTGTTAAAATTTCTTGCTTCTTTCCTTTTCGTTTCTCAGAATTTGTTATTTTATCATCTTCCTTAAAATTTCCCGAAGATCTGGGCCAAACGTTGTTATCTTTGACAAGCCAAGGTGGGCCATACCACCACAACTCTTTTTTTGAAAGGGTTTCTACCTTCTGTCCTCTCTTCAATAAGTCCGAAGGATTCTCATGGCTGGGACAATAATTCCACCAATCTGGATCAGTTTTCTCTTGGATTTCTAGACACCTATTTCGTACAAATTGTTTCCATTTTGTCGGATCAGCCTTGACCCAATGTAATACAATTTCTGAATCTGTCCACATATAAATTTTCATTTCTATGTTTTTCAACGAATGTCGGATGTATGTGATGAGTCGAGCTCCTAGGACTGCTCCTAAAAGCTCCAGTCGAGGTAACGTAACCCTTTTTATGGGAGCAACTCTTGCTTTGGACATAACAAATGATGTTTTTGTTAACTCATTTTCATTGTATCTCAAATATACAACGGCACCATATCCCTTTTGGCTACTATCTGTAAAACAGTGCAATTGAATATTCGAAAGATTTCCTTTTGACAGATTGTTGAAATAATGTCTTGGAATTTCAACATTTTTTAATTTAGGAATTTCATTATACCAGGTTTTAAATCGATTCTGCAATTCTTGATCAAGTGGTGCATCCCATTGGTAACCTCTTTGCCAACATTCTTGCATCATCATTTTAGCTGCAACAACAAAGGGAGATATGAAACCGATAAGATCGTATAGTTCGCCCGCAACTTGAAGAATCTTCCGTTTTGTTATTTCCTTAGCCGGATCCTTGAGTAATTCATCTTTGATTCGAAATTTCAGTTTATCTGCTTCATGATTCCAAATATATCCTAACAAAGTGCTATTCATTCCGTCTCCATTAAACTTCGTATTTTCAGCTGCATTCCAAATCGCATGTAATTGGGCATTATTACTCCTCCACTTTCTCATATTGAAACTAGCAAGCATCATAATTCTTTTCACATCTTCATAAATTTCTGCAGCTTCTTCTTCATCATCTGTACCATGAATCAAATCATCTATGTAAAAATTTTCTTTAAGAAGCTGACAGATCTTCGAATATTGTGCTTTCAACTTTCTTGCGTGATGCTTTATAGTTGCTGCTAGTAAAAAGGGGCTACAGGTTGCTCCGAATATTACACGCGTCATTCTTAAAATCGTCGGTTGCTCCTTTTCCTTTGAAGTCCAAAGAAATCTTACTGCATTTCTGTCCTCAGGCTTCAACAGAATTTGTAGAAAAGCAGCTTCGATATCTGCAGCAAATGCTATTTTGTGTTGACGAAATTTAATTAGCAAATCTAATAATTCAGGGTTTAAATTTGGTCCTGAATGTAAGCAATCATTTAAAGATAGACTGTCATGAGTATGCGAGGAAGCATCAAATACGACCCTTAATTTTGTAGAAACGTGATCTTCTCTGATTACACAATGGTGTGGCAAATAATAGATGTTTTCTTCAGAATTCTTCGGAGCCTTTTCAGCTATTCCTTTATTTAGATAATCTTCAATTTCCCTTGAATACTTGTCATAAATTTCAGGATTTTTCTTAAACCTTCTAAGTAAACTGTTCCATCTGTTTAAGGCGATGTTATAATTACTACCTATTTTGTTCATATTGTCCTTCCAAGGTAATGAAACTTCATAACGATTGTTTTTATATTCAATAGTTTCTTCAAATCTACGCATAACTTCAGTGTCATTTTCATTTGCTGAATAGTCGTGTATTCCAATTGCATCTAAATCCCATAGCCTTTTTAGAGCTGCACTAATTTCCAAATCATGTGGATGTGAAGTATTCTCTACAACATTCATTACCATAATTCCGGAATGAAGTGTAGAAACATAACTTAATGCTTCAGTTCCGCTTATAGTGTAACCAAATAAGGTTTCAGAGGCAACAAGACCCTTTGATAATCTTTTAACTTTCCCAGTGACTATTTTCTAGTAATAATCATTACCAATTAATACTGATATTTGAGAGTTATAGACACCTATATCTGTAGCATCAGCAAGTCTTATCGAATTTTCCTTACAATAATTAAGTATTTCCTTTCTTGGCATACCAATAACAGCTTGATTAATTTCTGGAGTTTCAAGAGCTTCAATTATTATTTTCCCAGGTCCACATATATCTTTAAGAATAACCTTAACCTTTTTTAGCCTTTTAACTGTAGGCTCAGTAGAGCCGAAGGTGTAAATCTGAAGTTCTTCTTCCCCACAACACTTAATTTTAATTGTTTTGATACTTCCGTCAGGATGAAAGATTTATGAGAGGCAGAATCGAAAATGAGTCTTACATTTTTTCTTCTATTCTGACCTAAAGCTATTGCATTTGCAGTTTGTAAATAAACCCTATTTTTGTTATCTCTTTCCGAAATTGACGCCACCACTGTGTCTGTTTTAAGCTCACCTTTATTTTCCCGTTTATTTTCAAATTTATTATCATGTAAAATAGTATTATGCCTTAATAAACATAAATCACAGCGTATATCCGAGCTGCAACGGGCAGATGTATGAGACTTACGAAAGCATAAATAACATCTGTTAGCCAATTTTAATTTTTTTCTTTTTTCCTCAATTGGAATTGTGCAATTTGAAGTAGAATGTTTCAAAGATTCATTTTCTATCTTCCCACAAAATATACAATCGGCTGTTGATGTATTCGTATTCAACGACGCAACTGCTGGAACAAAATGTTTGTTTTTGAAGGCAGTATATTTCTCACTTTTAATAAGGTCTCGCGATTGTTTATGTTGTTCGGTTCTAATGTTAAACTCGGAATAGTTTGGCGATGTTTAGAAAAACGTACGCTCTCTGCTTTCAACTTCCTTCTTCAGAAATTCCAAAATGTTAGTCACTGTGGTTTCTGTGTCACGGGTTAAAGATCGATTAAACTCTAAAACCAATTCGCTAGGAAGTATCCTCATTAACAGTGGGCATAACAAATAGCTGTAAGAATTCGAAGTAACATTAAGGGAATCAAGGCTTCTAATTTCAATTTCTAAGCTATCATATAAGTTACGTAATGTTTTAATATCATCCATTTTTTTAACTGGCTTTAAATTCAGCAGACGATTCATATGTGCATTTATTAAAATGTCCTTTCTACCAAACCTTTCTTTCAGAATATTTATTGCCTTAGCATAATTTTCGGCAACTAACGGTAATCCCTTTATTGACATTAAAGCTGTGTCCGTTAGTAAAGATGTGAGGTAATTAAATTTGTCTACATCCTTTAAAGCAGAGTTATTATGTATAGCAGATTCGTATTGAGCCCAAAAACTTTGAAATTCACATATTTCGCCTTTAAATTTATTTATGGTTAGTTTCGGAAGTTTAGCACCATTTGTATTTGTGTTCTCTACCGTATCTATAGTAGCAGAATTAGATGGCAACTCATTTAATTTAACACATTTTCTATTTCTAAATATTTTGCTGATCTTCGATTTACACAAGGTAATTTTATTTTTATATTCCAAGCTATCCTGTATTTCAGTTTCGTACTCTTTTTGATCTGTTAGGATAGATTCGATTTCAGAGTTCAATATTAGTATATCGTTTTCATTTTCATTTAAGATGGATAAATCATCTTCTAATAAATCAAATTTAATATTATCCGATTCTATTTCCTTTTCCATTTTAGCTATCAATCTTGTTACTGATGCTCTTAACATTCCTCGCTTCTTTTTTAGTGCTTTTAACTTATCCATCTTAATAATCAATATTCAATCACTAATTGAACAATAATAAATACTTAAATCACAATATATCTAAAGATCACTGTTATCCCGGGTTTCGGCACCATGTTGCAACTTATGATCTTTTTTCTTATTCTTATTATTTATATTTTAACAACATCGATAAGTGAAATTTTGCTTACCTTTCTTAATAAATATCCACAGGAACGCTTGGAATTCCTTTTCATTTTTATCACACAGAAGCTTTATTTACAGCTATGTACAAGAATTGTATGCTTACATTAGAACATTCATCATGTTTTTCTGGTTGCCACTACATCTATCTCAAAAAACCGCTATAATCATGCGGTAAGAAAAATATAACAAGCTAAAAGTAAAAAATGCTGCGCCCTCTCGTGGCCAGCTACATAAACTGTAACAAGGCCCTCCTTTGAAATCATTTATGTTCATTTGTTTTGCTATAAATTTTGCTTGTAAGCGAATTTTTACAGTCGAAATTGCCATTCCCTTTCCTCGTTGCTCCTTTATCCAGTTTGCAAGGTTGTCCTCTAGATTCAGCCACTTTACAGTACCACTTATTTTGGCTCGTTTCTGTTGTGGCATACTTTTAGGTTCTTCAGTTCTCCAATGTCGAATACATCTCTCGTCCACTTCAAACTCTCAAGTTGCTGCTCTATTTCCAATTTGTTCAGCACGTGAAATTACATTAAGCTTAAAACCAGCAGTATAGCTTCTGTGCTGTTTAGGTGCCATTTTCAAAAATTTTCTGCTCCCTTCTTACTTAAAAACTATCCAGCAAGTACTTGTACCCAAACTGATGGGATCTGTATCTGGCAGAATGCCAAGAAAAATCGATTCATGCTGAAGGGGAAATACGTCAGAGTTTGTTATTGCGAGGCAGGTGGAGTTGTGTCCGCCTTTGAAAAAAATTACAGAAAAGGCAGGGGTGGGGAGAGGATGGGTCCTGGAAGATTCATCGAATGGCAGAGGAGAGAGACTTTTCAAAATGATGAGAATGCTGCTTTGAAAGGGGGGAAAATGTTATTGTTCTTAGATCCCATTTAGGGTGAATAAGGCATGTAGGTCTGTTCAAGAGAAAGAATGTAAACAAAATAACGTTTGCAAAAAGCAACTGATTGGTCTTTTGTGTAGGAACAGCTCTCCATTCTATGTACAATGACAAGGCCATCCAAGCTATGTACAATGACAAAGTTGTTCAAACTATGTACAATGACCATCATAAGAAATATTTTATTTTTAGTGCACCTAAATGCTGCATGGGTAAAACACCTGCTGAAAATTCAAGTTTTAAACACGTAAACGCCGCTGCGTTTCTTCCGGAAATTACGTTCCTATAGAAGTTCGTCATCTTCATTCCGTTTCTTAGAAAGATTTCCAAACTATCGATATGTATTGTAAGTTGGTAACTTTTATAAACATATGAAAAGAAAATATACCTTAGCAATTTAAAATGCAAATTTTGATGTTTATCATACATTAAAATACAGAACATTTACATTCTTCTGTAAATCTTTGAGTATTTTTTTTTGCGCTAGTCTTATCCTGAAGTACTCAGCAATTTTTCTGCACTTAGAAACATACCAGAGAAGTGGAGACTTGGTTCATGTACAAACTTTGGGAACAATCGCTACCTAAGAAATTCATTTTCTCACTGTTCTCTTTAGAAAAATTTGTATTCCTGCAGAAATTTTACTGGAGTTTCTTCCATTACTGCCAAATTACACAAGCCCATATTTTTAATATAAAGGCAAAACTTATCATGGTTTGGTTATAAAAACTGTTGGATCTTGGAATACAACAAAAATGAACACTTACGGAAATAACTACAGTGATTGACTGAAGGATTGTTGTGAGTATGCTTGTCTAAGAATGGTTGTGCGTATGGTTGCCAGAGTTTGGCACATTCAGAAAAGTTGAAAACGTCTAGTCAGATGGTTGCATTAATACTTAAGTACCCATTTTACATTATCACCATAATTCAAATTCAGGGCTGACTTCAGCTTTAGTGCTTAACAAATCGCAATTTCTTCTCGGTAGTAGGGTATTTTACTGCCATGAATACAATACTCTTTCTGAGTTCAATACAGTTACAATACTCTATTCTAGCTCTTATTCCTTGGTTTTAAATTTGACAAATCTTTTTCAATTTCTTAAATTAAGTACAGAATTATGAAACTATATGATCAGTTATCGCGTTTGTAATTCAAGTATTACATGAAATAAGGCAGAAACTGTTATTTTGTGTATAGTTCTAATAGGCAAAACCTGCAGGAAATCCACAAAATATTTCATCTTCCATCTGTAGAAGAATATATACATGTAAGAATATAAAGAATATGTTAAAGTTTAAATTAGCAACATAAATTTCCCTTCTCTATTCTAAAAATAGTAACCCCTCTCTTCACTGCGTCATTTTGAGAATATTCTATGTCATATGATTCTTACGTAATTATAATGATGTAAATGGAACTAAAACTCTACCAGCCAATAGTAATTTTAGAGCAATATTAACTATCCAATCAAAATGCTTTGAGAACCAAAACTAACTCAGTTTGACTTCAGATTTCATCCTGAACATTATGCACTTTCTTTCCACGCTTTGGCCTAGCTACACTGCTGTATGTCTGCTGCTGCTTTCTTGCTACAAAGTTATAAAAAATGTAAGCCTTTTGGAACAGGCACATTTAATGTGCTGACTTGTGTGTAACCGCAACATGTTACTGAAATTAAAACTGAAGATTTAATCTGCATTCACCTCCAATTTTTTGGTCATTACTTCTGAGTTTGAATTCAAAAATTACATATACAAAATTGTGAACACTTTTGGAAATTTTTATGTTTTTGAACTTTGTATGCTTATAGAAATAGTATAATTCAAATCCAGGGCTGACTTCAGCTTCAGTGCTTAACAAATCGCAATTTCTTCTCGTCAGTAGGGTATTCTACTGCCATGAATACAATACTCTTTCTGAGTTCAATACAGTTACAATACTCTATTCTAGCTCTTATTCCTTGGTTTTAAATTTGACAAATCTTTTTCAATTTCTTAAATTAAGTACAGAGTTAAAAAACTATATGATTAGTTATCGCGTTTGTAATTCAAGTATTACATGAAATAAGGCAGAAACTGTTATTTTGTGTATAGTTCTAATAAGCAAAACCTGCAGCAAATCCACAAAATATTTCATCTTCCATCTGTAGAAGAATATATACATGTAAGAATATAAAGAATATGTTAAAGTTTAAATTAGCAACGTAAATTTCCCTTCTCTATTCTAAAAATAGTAACCCCTCTCTTCACTGCGTCATTTTGAGAATATTCTATGTCATATGATTCTTACATAATTATAATGATGTAAATGGAACTAAAACTCAACCAGCCAATAGTAATTTTAGAGCAATATTAACTATCCAATCAAAATGCTTTGAGAACCAAAACTAACTCATTTTGACTTCCGATTTCATCCTGAACATTATGCACTTTCTTTCCACGCTTTGGCCTAGCTACACTGCTGTATGTATGCTGCTGCTTTCTTGCTACAAAGTTATCAAAAATGTAAGCCTTTTGGAACAGGCACATTTAATGTGCTGACTTGTGTGTAACCGCAACATGTTACTGAAATTAAAACTGAAGATTTAATCTGCATTCACCTCCAATTTTTTGGTCATTACTTCTGAGTTTGAATTCAAAAATTACATATACAGTAGTGGCCAAAATTGTGGACACTTTTGGAAATTTTTATGTTTTTGAACTTTGTATGCTTATAGAAATAGTATAATTCAAATCCAGGGCTGACTTCAGCTTCAGTGCTTAACAAATCGCAATTTCTTCTCGTCAGTAGGGTATTCTACTGCCATGAATACAATACTCTTTCTGAGTTCAATACAGTTACAATACTCTATTCTAGCTCTTATTCCTTGGTTTTAAATTTGACAAATCTTTTTCAATTTCTTAAATTAAGTACAGAGTTAAAAAACTATATGATTAGTTATCGCGTTTGTAATTCAAGTATTACATGAAATAAGGCAGAAACTGTTATTTTGTGTATAGTTCTAATAAGCAAAACCTGCAGCAAATCCACAAAATATTTCATCTTCCATCTTTAGAAGAATATATACATGTAAGAATATAAAGAATATGTTAAAGTTTAAATTAGCAACGTAAATTTCCCTTCTCTATTCTAAAAATAGTAACCCCTCTCTTCACTGCGTCATTTTGAGAATATTCTATGTCGTATGATTCTTACATAATTATAATGATGTAAATGGAACTAAAACTCAACCAGCCAATAGTAATTTTAGAGCAATATTAACTATCCAATCAAAATGCTTTGAGAACCAAAACTAACTCATTTTGACTTCCGATTTCATCCTGAACATTATGCACTTTCTTTCCACGCTTTGGCCTAGCTACACTGCTGTATGTATGCTGCTGCTTTCTTGCTACAAAGTTATCAAAAATGTAAGCCTTTTGGAACAGGCACATTTAATGTGCTGACTTGTGTGTAACCGCAACATGTTACTGAAATTAAAACTGAAGATTTAATCTGCATTCACCTCCAATTTTTTGGTCATTACTTCTGAGTTTGAATTCAAAAATTACATATACAGTAGTGGCCAAAATTGTGGACACTTTTGGAAATTTTTATGTTTTTGAACTTTGTATGCTTTGTGAATTAGCATTTCGGACAAACATTTTTGGCGATTCATTGACAAAATGGGTGAATAGGTTCATGGGTTATAATTTGTTTCTATTTCTAATATAAACGGTGGGATACTCAAGTTTCTGAGCAAGAAGTGAAACATAAGCATTTCAAAATTATTTCATTTTTTTTTTAATGAAGAACTCTTAAACAACATTTCACATTTGGGAATGTGAATTCTTTATTATACGGTTCCAAATTTGGTGACTTATCAATATTTTGGCGATTTTAAGATCAATTTCTATAGAAAACTTTTAATTTGGAAATCTGGGAATTTTTCAACGATATTTTTTTAAATATTATAACTTTGATCAATTTCATTAAAATAATGCTAATACATTGAAATTTTGACTAAGAAATAACATTAAACTTAAACATTTTTGTTTTTCGCTATCATATAAAGTGACATTACTTTCAATTTTGGCGACTTATTATACAATATATTTAGAATCTGAAAAATAAACAAGGTAGTAAACACTTTAGCACAATTAATGAAACGATTCTTAGCAAAAGAAAAATAGATATGTAATTAATTAAAACTGTCTTCGTTGTAATTTTTTTATGGTGAGAGTTTTTCCCATGTAGTTGTCTCAATATGCGTCAGTTTTCTCTATGAAATTAATTTTATACTTTTTCCTCTGATTTTTTTTAAAAAAAATTTCAACCTTTTTGCTGTTACAGAATTGGTTGGGGTAATTTTTCTTCAGGATTTTTGACTCTGCAACTTGCAAAGTTTAGAAGGGTTTTAAGGCAAGATTTATGGTCCCACGAATCTAGAAGATTCCAGACAAATGTCTTCATGGACACATAATGGATGTATTTTACAGAAAGTTTGTGATAAACTTTTACTTTTGGGAGAATTTTCTGAAAAACAAGGAAAACATAATATTTAATTGTTTTATTACTGATACTAGATTTTGTTTTCTTAATACGTTTATCTTCCCATTGTTTTCTCTACTTTTCACTAGATACAGGCATGGAAAATATCAAAAATGCTTTTAATCTTATCACATGGACAAGCAATTTATAGAAAGGAATTTTTCTATTAATAAAGAAATTGAAAACTGACAATTTAAAAGATTAATCATATGCCTCAATGCATCGTCAGTGGCGTAGCTAGGGTGGGGCAAGGGGGGACATGTGTCCCTGGGCGCAGCATCCATGGGATGCCAAATTGATGTTACAAAATTTTAGAATGAAATGTTTTTCATTCTTGGCATACAGGAGGGGGCGCAAAATCTTTAATTGTCCCTGGACGCTGAAAACCTTAGTTACAGCTTTGTGCATCATACACAGGGCTGGTACTATGCATTTTCCTACCTGATGCAATCTCTCTGGATCTTAAATTTTAAAATTTTGCCATTTCTTGATTTTATTGCTCAGTGTGTCACTAAATTCGGCTCTGCAACCGGCTCATACCGTATATCATTTTATATTTGTTCTGAATGTTCACATCACTAAAGAAATAAAATTAGCACCTTTTCCTATAAAATCTATGTGCATTTACTTTTTTTTTTTTCTTGGAGCATTTACTAAATTGCATTTCAGCTGCTTATTATTCTATTGATATTTTTTATATGGGTTCCATATCGCATCAGACTGAAAAATGTATGACTATGAATGTTTTGCATCATTATTAGAGAAGGATTACAGCAGGATTGCTCTCTCTGTTGTTAGATGTGTTATTCTCAATCTAACTTAACTGCCATTTGGTATTTCCGCCAGTCTTGAATAAAGTGAGCAGTAAGTGTAAGAAGTCTCAATTCATTGGGATCGTCTGATAAATATGTCAGTGGTCATCCATTTATAATGGCCTCACAATCAATGAGCAAAGTCAACAATTCTTCATATGTGACATAGGATTTTCTCAAACACTTTTCGAAGTTCCTTGATACAATGAACCATTCTTTCCCCAAACCTGCCATACTATGGGGCAGAATGGAGGGCTTAATATCCACTTGATTTTCATTAAAGCACATTCCTTTTGAGTGAAATCCCAGTCCAGAGATTTCAAAGCATTTGCTGTTCCTACCATTATGAGTATATAAATTCATACCATTATCAGTATAAAGGGTAGAACATCTTCCTCTACTTGCCCAAAAACTAGTTCCAGATGCATTGCTCTATAAACAGCACACATGAAGAAGATTATTCACGCTTTGTTTCCATTACATAGGAAAAGAGGTCCAGCGAGATCTGCACCAGTTACTTGAAATGCTGTAGCTCACTGTATTCTGTGTGGAGGCAAAGAAAATGAATCTGGGTTAAAATTTTGGAAGTCAGTTTCTTGTACTGTATACATTGTCACAAAACTCTTCTGATAACTCTCCATACTTTTGAAATCCAGAATCTTTCTCTTAATTGTGTTAATGCCGTTAATACTCCAGTGTGCATCAAAGAGTGGTATGCAATATCAGTCTCTTTAGAATAGGATGGTTTGATAAAACTATAGGGCATGCAAAATTCTCTGTTGTCTGAACCTTAAGAATTCCATTTGCAATTTAAAACTGCATTGTATTATTTTACCTCTAGCATATTTCAGAAGGCTATTCAGACTGGATGATTTTTGTCTGAGTTTTCTCCCTTTCAGTCTCTTTACAAGAAACCTCATCTTTCAGGTTTTTAGAATTTGCTTTGATGGTGTTATAAAATCTTAATACATAAGCAGTGATGCAGAGAAATCTTTTGTAGCTTGAAAAATACAAAACTCGTTTGCTAAATTTCATTTCCTTCTCAGTGACTAGATTTGTGACAACTGTCTTGCATCATTCTAGAAATGCTTCCTCTGGAACATATAATTCTGATAGTAGCCAAGACACTTCCTTTACTTACAACCAGGTTGGACTCTCCTACCGTTGACTGCGCAGAATTTCCGACCAGTCGTAATTTTGGGTATTCAAGTCTGCTGGTTTGTCCTTCTTTGAAATGTATCTCCAGTCATTTATATTGGTCAGTTCCCTGATTTCATTCACTTGATTTCCAACAAATATGTTCCATGGTTCTGTGTTCATGATCCATGCCAAAACTGTCATCGAGTCTGTCCAAAAGTAAGCACAAATGTAAGCTTAAACTGTACTACTGTAATCTTGTTTATCTGGCAGAGGTTCGTTCTGTTTATGCATTTTATATTGCATTATATAAATTTAGTAACAATATAATATGGTATGTATGTAATTTAATATTGAAGAAGAGTAATTTTTCTTTTTTAAAAATGTTATATTTTCTGTCTTATTGGAAAATGTGTATAAAAATTTTTGCAATTTGGTAAAATTAAATTCTAAAAATAAAAATATCATATGTATTTCTTTACTTGCAAATCTTGCCTGCTGAAATCATGTGCATCATATTATATATAATTTGAAAAAAAAGTAATTAAGATTTTATTCTAGTTTAAAAACTGTTGAGAGAGATGTCAACTCCCCAGATTCAGGCAGGAGACACCCGATTTCCAACTGTAGTCCCAATATCCTGATTTACAACATAATTATCCTGACTTTCTCTTATTCTTAAAACTTCTCATTTTTATGTAGCTTGGAGTAATTCTTCATTATTTCCCTCCTAAATCGTGAGTTTTGGCATGTGAAAGTGCTTTGTTTTTCTCTACATATAAAAGAAAACCAAAGTCACTTCATGAGACATTATGACATGCTCCTGCTTTGTTGTGAGAGCACATATGTCTGGAAACATCATGTTCCAGTTCTGCAATGTACATCAAGCACTGCTGTATCATCTGGCATAAATTAGCCAGTAAGCACAAAGCCAGATTGAGGTTATTTTGTTCTCCTCGCCATTGAGCATTATGAATTTCATGTGCTTTTGAGAAAGAGTTCAAGAAATGTTTTGTTTTAGTTGTGTGAAAAAGTTAAAATAGTTATAAACTTTTCAAGAATTGCACACATATTACTTTGCTTCTGTTATTTTGTCAAGGAAGTGTAATGAGTCTGCAACATGTTCTGTTTGTCATTGTGATTTTCAATTTCACATGCTGGAAAATGAATGTTCTTAAACATGTGTATATCAAAAATACTACTGCTAATATTAAACAAGGACAAAGTGAGTTGTATTGAAAAAAAAAAAAAAAAAAGGTAAATTTTTCTTTGGAAACAAATGACCAAAAGTTATTAACGCAGACAGCCAACAGACAGACCAAAAGACAAATTAACACAAACAGACCAAAAGTTATTTACAGCTGTTCTGTACCTTTTTAATGGACACAACCTGCCTTTGAATGCATTGGATCATGCTGCAGCTGTATTTAGAAAAATATTTACAATAAGGAAACTGCTAAAAAATATCCAAATGCAAGGACAAAAATGGCTGCAATTATTAAAGAAATGGGTATGAAAAATAAATCTTCAGTTATTGATTTCATTAAAACAGCTCCATTCTGCCTGTCTGCTAATGAAAGCAATAGTACTAAGGCAAAATGGAAACTGTATCCAATTATTTCTTTCTTTAATCTAGAGTTTTTTTAAGTTGAGTGTAGTTTACTTTCTGTTTTCATTTTAGGAGGAGATTCGACAGGCTTTAATATAGCATGGGTAATAATAAAACTTTAAAGGAAAATGCAGTTCCTCTGAATAATTGCTTAGCACTTTTGTCTACAGTGCACCAGTAAAGATAGGGTTTGAAGAGCTGCACCTGTCACCTCTTAAATATAGCAACTGAAAAATCAGCAGCTTTTTGCCAATAAATGTGGATGAACACAGTGTTGATATTTATAATTATCTTGAAGAGAGTTCTTAAAAAAAAAAAAAAAAAAAAAAAAAAAAAAAAAAAAATTGAAACAATTCCAACAGCTGCATAATGCTGAAATAAGAAAAAATTTGAAACATGTATGTACACTCTGGTTATCTATAGAGAAATGTTTATCTAGAATCCTCGGCCAGTGGAACCACATCTTACATTTTTTAAGGAAAAATTAAATGCTTCTAGAGTTAAGATAAAAGGCTGTACTGAATGTTATAAAATAACTCTTTATATTTATATATACTTGGATAAAGTTATCAAAGCAAAAGGATTGACACCCAGTGGAGTTTAATTGGAAAACTGAAATGTGCTTATGGAATTTTAAATTACAGTTCTGGCAGTTTCCTATAGTAATGCAGGTTGTGAGAGTATTTTCAGTGTTATTAAAACAAGGACTACATTTAGATTCAATATTAGTAATGATACATTAGAAAAATTTTCATTAGCAAAAGCAGCTCATCACCAAAGAGTTTCTTTGCTAATGAAAGCAAAATGTGCCACCATTCTTAGCATTTGTAGGAAAACTGATTAAAGTATTATTTTTCTCTTACAATATACAAATAATTAAAATGTTTTTTACATGTAAGTATTTTTGTACTGTTTGCATTTAAGAACAGGTAACTGAACTTTCAGATATTAATTAGTTATAATTCAGTGTTAATTCATTGTTAAAAAGTATATTTTATTTTCATGTATTTTTGCCACTGAGAAAATTCTCCTGATTTTTAACTGTTGTCGCTTGGCAAGTATGGGACAGTATTTAATGTAGGCAAAGAAAATGCTAAAATAAAGTTATCCCATCACAAGCAGAAAGTATGAAAATCAAATGCTATAAGGAAGTTTAAAAAGAAATATTTATAATTCCCTGTGTCATATATTAAAGTATATTTATTCTTTATTCTGGCAATTTGAGTACTTTGAGTCTGAATTTTAAAGAAGAGAATATGCGTTATAAAGCAGAGTTTCTGAATTACTTTTTAGTAAAAGGAGAAAAGTTACTATAATTATGTTAAAATTTCATTTAAAATTTCCTAATTTTTTATAATAAGTACCGCATATGTGGTTGTTTCAAAATATGCCCATTGAAAATTCACTTTACATGTTTGTCTAAATTTTTGTCAAAATTCTTTTGATTTTTACTTTTACAAGTTTGGTGGAGATACTGGTGGTTAAATAGTAGTGTTTATGTTATCTCTTACAAGCATAATAGAAGCTGCAAATTTAAGGAAATGTGTAAGCTAGTTAGTTTCCTTTGCCAGATTACCAGTTTCCTTCAGATGGCATTATTCTTAAGTTTTCAAATAATTTTTAACTAGAAGTTTTCTAAAGTGTCAATTAGTGCATAATTAAAACTTAATTAAACAATATTCACTAATATATTTATCTTCAGTAACAAAGGGAAAAACTGACAGGAAATATAAATTGTGACAACATTTGTTTTAAAATTGAAAAACTTATTTTGAAAACCATTTTAAAAAATTTTTGTTTTGAAATCAGTTTTGTTGTAATTTAGTTTAATCTATTTTATTTTTTGGAAGTTTCAGAAAATTCTGTAATAAAAGCTCCGAGCCAAAAGTGTGTTAATGCCATTTATTTTCAAAGTACTCGTGAATGTATTTGTAATTTTTTTGTATAATAATGTATTAAAAACAAATTGAATATGTACATGTTCAAGTACTTATATATATATATATGCATATGTTTTCCTTCTCTCTCTCTCTCTCTCTTTTTTTTTTTTTTTTCCTAAAGAGTACAGCATTAGACATTAGATCTTACTGTACATATTCAGATGTATCCAAGCCTACAAAACATATTAAACTGATATTAATCTCATATTGCATTGCTTAAATGGTATTTCTGTTTCTCTAAATATTTATTATATTTCAGGAGTTATCGTCAATAGAAAGCAGCATAATATCCAGTAATAGCAAAGAAAATTTTACAGCTGTGAAGGATGCTGAAATGCTTAGTGGTACATTATGTTATCTTTTAATAATGGTTATGCAATATTATAGATAATGTTTGATTATATAAGTATGTCAGTATAAATTCTTGAGTAAATAATACTTATTTCATGTGATTTTCCCCCTAAATTTATTGTTGGAAACTTGAGTAAATAATATTGATTTCATATGATTTTTTCCCTCTAAATTTACAGGTGACTGTGGCTAAAACAACACAATGGCATTTAGGAAAAATGAAAAGTTTATAATCTAGTTATATAAAATTACAGTATATATCCCATATTTTTAAAACCCTTAAGCTTTTGTCCTATTTTTATCTGTTTAAACTAACAAGGGATAACATATGGTGCAGAATAAGATGATATAAATGAGGGTGGGGGGGGGAAGTCAAATGTACGTAATGTATTTTTCTTCATGAATATCTTGTCCTTGTGAAAATCATCAGTGAAATTTAGGAGGTGGGAAAGAATAAATATGTATGAAATGACATCTAAAGTATATTTTAGATGTTCAGGTAACCATTTTTTAGTAATCAACATTTGTATTATTGATATTTAAATAAGTGAAGTAATTTTTTTTTTTTTTTTTTTTTTTTTTTTTTTTTGTACCAAATGTTTTCTAAATGAATTACAGAATGGAAATTAAATATCAACAGTAAAATTTATTATGGTAGTTGTTTTTGAAGATGATTGCATAATTTAAATAATATTGAGGTTCACTCTAGTTGTTTTTCTATGTTGATGACCTCCACAAAAATTTAACATCATCATCTCAACAACTTCTCTTATTGGCTTAAACAGCAGTGACACTTATTTATAGGCACATGCCATTGGGTAGCAAGCCTATGAAGGAAATCTTTAACTTTGCTAGGAAAACATGTTATAACAGGCTTTTAGGGAGTTTTCAGTGCATATTTAAAAATAGTTTCCCTTTATAGGGATGTTGAAATAAAAACTGAAATTGTCTATTATAAAGTGTAAATTTTTTAATGATCATTTAAAATGTTTTATTTTTAGATACAGATTCTACAATCAGAGACAGGAGAATGACAGAAGAAAGGAAAATTGTGAAAACTGAAAAGATTGAAGAGAAAGAAAAGGAGGCCATTCAGCCACAAAAAATAATAGTAATATATTAGATCAGATACACAGTTTACTTCAAAAATCAGCAGAAAATCAAAGAATTTCTATTGAAAATCAGAAAAAAATAATTCAAAACCAAAATATAATCCTAAATATCTTGAAAATGGAAAAGGAAGCAGAAAATTAAATTAAATTAATTTTTTTATTCTGATATATTTCTGAAATGAATGAGATATTTTTAAAATACCCAATTAAGTTTTGAACTTAATAATGAATTGTAATAAACAAAAATTTATTTTTTATTTAAAAATTAGAAATCTTCATATTTGCCAATTTGTTTTGGCATTATCAGATTTTAATGATTGTTATAAATATGCTTTTGATGAACTTCATATAATTTTATTCTCAATGCTATGTATTATTTGATACTTAAAGTTGCAAGATTGGCTTTATCAGATCTTTAATGATAGTTATAGTTTTAGTATTCTGTATTATTTCATACTTAAATTCAAGAAACTTTTGTAGGTTACTTGATTATCAACCATGGTTTTGCGTCCATACAAGTTATTTTAATTAATAATATATTCTTTTTCCTTAAAGGAGTTATTACCTTTGCCAAAGATTCATTGTAGTTACTTATAATTTTGTATTTTTTTTATTCAGGCCACTTTTGTATTATATTCTTGTTAGAAAATGTATAACTTATTTATTTCTGAGCACAACTGCAACACCTGGTACCTATTACTTAAGATATTCCTTGTGCTCATTTAACTCATTTTTTGGATATGTTGAGCATATTTTGAATGGTACATTTTGATTATCTGCACCCCTAGTTTTAACATTTGGTAGAATTGCTGTTTTTGAGTGTACATGCGACAGTTCATCTCATACATGCACGTACCACGTATGTCTAAATGAAGTTACATGCTTTATATTTTAATCATTGATTCACTGATCAGTGTTTTTCCCATATTTACTGGCTGTAAAAATGTGCTGTTATTATTAATGAACAGATATTTATTATATGATATTTAATGTGAGCCATGAAGAAAGCCAAACAAATGTCTTCCACAGTTTGCAGACTTGGCAATGAATTGGTAATTTTTTGTGGAGATGAGGATAAACGGAAAATATCTTTTTAATATATGATGTGCAAAGAAACACCAGAAATAACTATTTAGCATACTTCTATTTAATGTGAGCCATGAAGAAAGCCAAAAAAATGTCTTCCACAGTTCGTGGACTTGGCAATGAATTGGTAATTTTTTGTGGAGATGAGGATAAACAGAAAATATCTTTTAAATATATGATGTGCAAAGGAACACCATAAATAACTATTTAGCATACTTCTTGGGTGAATATGAGAAGGAAATACAAATCTCCTGATTTACCAAGTATTCTCTTCAAATCAAACACATTATATTAGGAATAAATACAACTTCTGAGGCATTTTAACTAACTAGCTAATGTAAAGTGATAGTACAAATATGAAGTCAGATCCAAAAGCTATTGCCATAAATTCTGTCATAAATACACATTTGTTGACTTAATACTAACTTGGCTGGATAACAAATCAAGATGAATAAGGAGCTGGCAGTTAGAAAAAGATACTAAGTCCTTTCCTCTAAATATTGAAATTGCCTTACTCTCTCTTATAAAATAAAATGCATATTAATTAGCTTTTAATCCTAAGTTCACCAGTAATGGATCTGAACAAATAATCAGCAGTCGAACAGAAGAACACATTTCTTTAAATATTTTCCCTACATATTTTCAACTTTCCTTTGCTGTTATTCATCTCATAATATTTACTTCCATTGGTGAAATAAAATATAGCCGTCATTCTTAAAGGAACCAAATGTTGTTAACAAGGTTCCTTTCTGAACATTACCTCTTTTCGAGACATAAAGATATGGACTAAGTTTATGTGTACAGCTACTATTGAATGAAAAGGGATAGAATGAATAGATCGAGGCTTTGACTATGTCGCTGTACGCCTGGCCATGTGACTAGAGCAGGGCTTCTTAAACTTTTTTCAGTCACGACCCCTTTTTATCACTGAGATTTTTTGGTGACCTCCAGGAGTCCATAATATTTACGAAAATTTTATGGGACTCCCATAAGCATTGCACAAATCCGACACACGCGTGCGGGAAACAGTCAATTTTTTCACTTGTACTGTAATATACTATTGCAGTTTTAGGTCATTAATTTTTAATTTTAAGACATAGAACAATGTGAAAATTTTAAATAAATAACAGATGAAATGACAGCGTCACGTGCAAAGCAAGTAAAATGAATGTTTCTACTATAAAAAGTATGTGTCGAAACGTTTTCTTTTCTTCTTTGTCTGTATTGTCTTATCTTTATCTATATTCAGATACATCTTGTAAAAATATTTGGTAATTGCAAAATTATTATAATAAGTTAAAGAAATGTCAAAGCTGCTAAATTTTTTTTGCGACCCCCTGGTGCAGGTCATGAACCACAGCTTAAGAAATGCTGGACTATAGTAAAGTGAGAGAATTTCACATCGTAGTGCTATCAATCAGATTTAGTTTGCCAGACTACTACTTGTGGCACATTTTTATTATGAAATTTTACTGTTAAGGTTTAAAATATATTGAAATTAATTGAAATGAATATCAATATAGAATTTAATATTTAACTGCCAGTACATTTAATTACAAAGTATAACCAATGGAAATTTCTTTCAGATAGAGAAAAAAAAAAAATCTAAATTTTGATTTTTCCTTTGTTGTTATTATTCATGTACAGTTTGATAAATATTCAGTTAAGGAAATTTAATTTAGTTTGTTTTGGTTTTGTTTTGATAAAAACTGTTTTACATTTTGTTAATTTTTTTTTGTCAGCCATTTTCTGCTTTTAGATCGAGAATTTGGCCCACATGCAATTTGAATTAAGACCTCTGCTGTAAACGTTGCCTAGTAATATATATGAATCTTTATTTGTAATTACATGGAAGAGCCAGTTTCCTCTAGAAAATTTTCCATGAAGCCATCTCTCTCCTTAAACCCAATAATGAAAGCGTGGGGCATCCATGATAAATTAAAAAAAAATATGGCTTATATATTTAACAGTGCATTGAAATTAATAGACATTTAAAAAAAGCTAATGACATATATTTAACAGTGCAACTAAATTTATAGATTTTGTTATTTAGTTTCTCCACTCTTTTATTATTAGTGATGTAAAATTGTAGGTGAATTTTGTAAATAGAATAATTTATTTTCCCCGTTAAACTGTACAGATAAATTATTTTCTTCTTTTCAGTGTATTTGTTGTACCCATTTTAAATAAAACTTACCGTATAAAAACTTTTTCTTAATTGTATTTTTTCTTAAATCTCAGTTACACATCATCAATGATTATGATGATGAATCACATGTTAAAAATTTTTAGTCATTATTAAAACATAGTCAATAAATAATAAGAAAATTATGAAATAAAGAAAAATAACTGAACATTTAGAGAATGAAGAAATCACTTTGAACGCTCTGTTTTGGAAATTGGATGTAATAACAATGTTACAACAAGCATTTTACTTGAAGCTAAAATGAAAAAAACAAATATCATCAATTAATCATTAAGTGCATCAAGATGGAAAACTCAAAATCTTTCTTCTCCTGTCTGTTTTAGATTGCATTTTATGGTATAAATTTTTGCTTCACATTGCTTAGATGATAAAACATGACATCTTTACGGAAATGCAAAGAAATGAGTTTGCAGAATTAGAAAAATCATATTACTCTTCACAAAATAAGCAAACATCAGGCGTAATTAAAAAAAAAAAAAAAAAAAAAAAAAAGGCAGAAAATAAAATGCTGAATAGGAAGAATTTAATAAAACTACTAATACTTGTCAACCATGCCCAGTAACTTAACACTTTTCAAGAAATGCTGAATTGGAATTGATAAGGTTTCATAAATTAAGATGGTGTCACTTAATATGATGTCATGCCCCACTTATGCATTCAAACCAAGCAGAAGCTTGAATTTGAATGAAAAATTTTTATCTTATGCTTTTGATGAGATTTTGCATAGTAATATTTTAAATCAATAAAGAATTCAAAAGGGATTGTGAACTTGGAAAGAAGATACAAGAATAAGTTATTCTGAAACCAAAAGTTATTAAATGCATGACATAAAAATGCTTCTAAATAGGTTCTAAAATTGTGGAAATTTTGTTGTTTCAAAATACAGTCATTATAGCTTTTTTTTTTTTTTTTTTTTTTAAATACCATCTCTTTCAACACATAAAACTTCTGCACACATTTAGTACTTAAGATAATTTTAAAGCATTATATCTGCATTTTTGACATTAGAAATATTTTAAGCTGAATTTCTCAGAAATTTTTTTATTATTACATTGTTTTATTAAACTATGCATGTTATCCAAGTGAGTAGTTGTAGCTGTGAGAAACAATATTTTTCTTCAATGCAGCGTCACAGAAATCTAGTTCTCAGACTGTTACAAATTGGTAAAACATAATTCCAGATTGAATTAATCTGCTTAACAAAGTGATTGATATGAAAAGAATAAAGGCATTTCTTAGTAATTTAACTATTTTTATTTATTTAATATTAATTAATTTATTTCATTTATATAATTTAAGACATAATTTGTAATCCAATAGATAATTATATTTGAGTGCGAAATTAAGGGAATTTACACATTATGCTGAATTTCTGAAAAACTAAGGAGAGATTTTAATGAAATTTGGTATGAATATACATTTATAATAGAGAAAGAGATGTACTAATCAGAAGTCATTTTATTTACACGTAATTATCAGTAAAACTCATGATGCAGGGATGTTCAAAACCCATGCTGTGATATCAAACTGAAAAATGAATCACCCTTGTTTTATGAAATCGTCGTGGCTTCCACTAAAATCTCGTTAACATCAAAGACTTAATTGATAAAGATTATTCTGTGTGTTTGGTAGTACAGGAGGCTCACCTGAAACCAAAGAAGGAAACTAAGCTTCGAAGGTTCTCATTAGTCAGGAAAGGCAATCATATAGGTGAGCTTGCAAGGAAGGTGTAGGTCTCCTCCATGGAGGTAAGAATGAACTTCCTACCTCCATGGTCTTCTCATTTCACTCTATTACCTCTCCAGTTGATTTCCTTTAAGAACAAGCCTTTAAGCTGTTACAATTCGAATAAATATAAGGTTTCTGGTTTCAGTTGTGTCTATTTTCCTTCAAACGAATGCGTCGGTCAGCAAAATTTAGATGCTTTAATAAAGCAACTGCTTGAACTTTTTATCATAATAGGGAATTTTAACTTCCATAGTCGGCTCTGTGGAAGTAAAAACACAAATTCTGAAGAATAAATTGAGGAACTGATCGAGGATCATTGTCTTTGCGTCCTCAATAATGGACAGGATATGTACCTTCCATGAGCCTATAAGGGCATTTTACGCACTTTATCTTGCTTTCCGTTCGCCAGCACATTTTCCCTTTTGTACATTTAGTGTAGAGAATTGAGCAACATATGTCTGATGCTCTAGAACATATGAAAGTTTCATCAATTTATTGATTTTTAGTGAATATCTTGAATGAAATGCCTTTATTTCCTATTATATGACACATGCTGCTCAATTTTAGACGTTAAACACACTTGAAAGTTGACACTAGTTTAAAGTTCATTTTACACTGAATTTCATTTCATTTTTAATATAAAAAGCATAAAGAAGAAGAAAAAATATTAAAATAATTATAAAGACAGAAGAATTTTTAAACATTTCTTTTATGCTTAAAAAAAAAAAAAAAAAAAAAAAAAAAAAATCAAGCGACACTAAATAGCATAGAATATTGCATATTTTATAAAGAATTTATAATTCTGAAAAATATCAATATATTACATATTTTGCAAAGAATACAGGCGGATAAATGTTTACCCCTCCTTGAAAATTAAAGATATTTGTTAAATTTCATGACCCCCCCACTAGGCAGGGCATAAATTAATAATAAAAATCTTAAATTCCAGTTTTTCCTAACTATAAAAATATTCTTCATCTATCATTCCTTTATATTTTGAATATGTAATTTCCTTTATTAATTTTAATTGCATTATTAGAAAGTTTTTCAAGAAAATATTCTTTTTCTCCATCATCTGCTTCTTTCTTTATAATACTTGTATCACCAAATTTCGTTTGAATTTTTCTCAATAAGATCAGATTATATCTCGCAGGCTCTAAATCTTTCTGTTTCGAGTTTTAGAGTAATATTAGAGACCGCTGAATTCTTCCATTTATTAGTAAACAAATATTTTGCAAGTAAATAATCGACTGTTTTTATTAGCTCCATTTATTAGTAAACATGTTTTTAAAGATATCCACATATAAGACATAATAATATAATACAAATTCTCTCCTTCCTCTCTCTCTTTTAATAAAAGTGTCTGACACGTGTTTATATAAAATTAGAGTAATGTGAAACAGCCGGTTCAACGACAGGAGGTGGATTGCGGAGGTGCAGTAGGTAAGAAGGAGTGTTTATTGATTCTTCAGCTAGCCGATAAAATGATGTCACACTTTGATAAGAGATTATTTTTTATTGATTTTAAGATTTTTGTTAATCAGTTTTTAGCCTTTGTATTTTTTCTTCCTATTCCAACTATTTTACTACATATAAGATGGTTATTTCCTAGGTGCCCTGAACGGCGCTTACTTTCGATTTAAATGACTGATTCAGAAGGCCTTAATTTTAGATGTAAATTAAAAATTTTCCATATATTTTAAGCATTATAATTTCCTATATACTCAGAATTTTTCCGTATTTTCTAAATCTTCTGATCATAATACCAGATTTACTTTCTGTAATCTTAATTACATTACTCATTTTTAGTATTAAATTTATTCTACCCAGAATTATTTTCATGCTTTTTAACCAATATTTTTAACTTACTTGTTATATTTTACGAGCATAATTATTCAGATTTCTGTTTCTATTTATTATATTATTCAATGTTAGATGTAATTTTTAACTTTTTTCGCTCATTTTAACGTTAGTGATCTTCAACATATTCTGTATTTTAACTATTTCTTGTATTTTGTGATTACACATGTGACCTTTACTTAAGTTTAGGTGTAACATTTTTTAGCTTGCTTTGTAAATTTTAACCTTCATAATATTCAATGTACCCTAATTTTTAACTAGTATATTTTCACACTATATACATGACTTTTATTTAATTTCTTTCACACGTTTTAACCTTCATAATTTCTAATATAATCTTAATTTTAACATAATTCCTATATTTTCAGATCATATACCTAAATTGTATTTAATTTTAGATGTAAATTTCAACTTCTTTTCTACTTTTTAACTTTTTTTAGTTTACAACATACTCTGAATTCTAACAATTTACTATATTTTCACATTATGTACATGGCTTTCAGTTTATTTGTAGCTACTTTCATACCTTTTTGACCTTCGTAATTTCAAACAAGCTCTTAATTTTAGCTTAATTCCTCTATTTTCTGACCATATATGAGCTGTATTGAATTTTAGATGCTATTTTCAACATGTTTAGTACATTTCAAACCTTCTTAACTTTAAAAGTACTCTAATTTTGAACTTGTTTATTACGTTTTCCTACCATATGCATGAACTTTAATTAATTTTAGATGTAATTTTTATACTTTTCCGACACCTTTTTTTCTTTCTAGTTTCCAACATACTCTGAATTTTAACTCTTTTTTTTATAATTTTCGACTATATTCACGCTTTGGATTTTCCTATTTTTCCTAAATTTACATGTTTAGATTTGTTAAACATAGAAATAGTTTTTAATTAAGTGTTTTATTTTATAAACCTAAACTGTTACTCATATCAAATTCGTTGAATAGCCCTTACTTAGTCTATATTTTATAGTACTATTTTAATTTGCCAACTTTACAATTTATCATTCTGTAGCACTTTTATCATGACTGACTCTACTATTTTACCTCATTATTAACTTCATTCGTATTTTCAAATTTTAACATTTCCTGCATATTCTGGTACTTCCTTTTAATTCTTAATAACCTTTATATCTGAATATGTTTTTCAACTATTTAATGTTAACAATGTTCAGTTTTGAACCATTTATTATTTATTCTCATTAAGCTAACTTGATTGATTTCGCATTTTTAGAATGAATTCACTACTTTCATGCGTAATTTTAGAACCATATTCACAGTTTCATGTACACATCCAGAAGTCTTTCTTATTGTTTTGGACGTTTCATACCTTCCAATTCAGTATTTTTTTGATAATTGACTACATTGCATACTATTATTTTTAAACTTTAAATGTATCGACTACGCAAATTTTCACATTATTGCCTTTTTCCTACCCTAAATACGAATATTTCTGCCTTCACCGCAACTTTCATGTGGAATTAACGATTATTTAAGTTACACATACAAGGTGAATGACCATCGATTTTACCCGTTGGTTTCATTTCAACTCTTGAAATTTTACGTTCGGTAAAACCATCGAAACTAGTCCTGTGAAATTTTTGAAAATTAACGCTGATTTTTGTTGTTTGACTTCTGATTTAGTATTTATTCGGCGTGCTATTGTGTCTTATTCTTGCAATTTTGTTTAATCTATATAATTAGTTCAGTTCCAACTAAATTTCCCTAGACATTTTATTCTCTTACGAACGAAATCTTGTGAAACACTAGCATACCTTTACAAATATATATCATTACCAACGTACTTATATTTTCAGAACGAATCAAAGAAAGAAACAGGGACATTTTACCAAAATCTCCGCTATATTTTTGAATATTTTAACTTTCATTTCAATATAATTTAACATTTCAATATAAATAAACATTTTTTATTAAAATACATACTAAAATAATATTTTCTCACAAATATTCTATCACATAAAGGTGACAATGAAATATTTTTCAAAAAGTCATCATTGCCATAAATACAACAGCAAGTGTCTACATAAAGTTTTTGAGCAAGTCTTTTAAAGTTCATTGACAAAATTACTTTGTCAGTATTATTCATACATTTTTCCTGAGTCGTCTCTTACACAGGGGTGGCGACGCTGAATTGGATGATCGACTGCACATCCCTCACAAATAAATACATCGTTGAGACTGGTTCAGTGGCGTAAATAAGGGTATGCAAGGAATGTCGTCGCATAGGGACCCAAAGGTTTAGGGGGCGCTTGAGTGTCCTATTGAACTACATTTACATGCTTAAACTTAAAACAACAAACTTAAAACAACAGTATTATCTATCAACATGTACATAATAGAATCCTTCTTATTTTAAGTTTCTAAACCCCCCTCTAATATACGACGCAGATAGGAGGACTTTGGAAGCAGATGAAGCAGCTAAATTCAGTGTTACAGACACCCAAATTTCAACTGAAGGAAAACAAAAAGACTGTATGCTTTCGTTTTGATTCCTCTCTAGAGGACAGCTTTCAAGTTATTAGTAATAACTGAGGCCAGGCTATTGCTCGTCTATTGTGAGAACAAGTTCTAAATTTCTTGAGGCGGCAATGTGCAAGATGCAGTCCAAAGTGTAAGAGAGCTACGTAAACATTTCGAAATTCTTCAAAATATTTACGTGCATTTCGGAGAAAGTTTAAGAAGATGGAGTTTACTTTCTTCGGGAGACTGATACTACTTTCAAAATTCTAAATCCTTCAAGGTGGGTTGGACGATTATCATTTTTGATAGCAATTAAGCTAAGATACTTTGACATCTTAAAAACATTAAATTAAGTTAAATTAACGTCGCAAAGAAAATACATTGCAAATGGGTTTAAAAAAATGCAGTCTTTTAAATTTTTATTCTTAACAATTTTTATGGAAAACGTTTTATCTTTTACTAATGCAGCGTCTCAAGTATTACAAAGAAAATCAATCTCATCAATATCTAAAAGATGTTTCTATCGGTATGCAAAATATGTGAAACAAGTTTGAATATATTATGAAAGAAGCTGAGTTTGTTGCAGACACAGGAACACAGGAACTAATAAGTTTGAATGTGAGGATAACAGGTGTTTGAAAATTCCGAAATATCTTTTAAAGTAACTGTTTTTATGCTGCTGTCGTTATTTTAAATACTCAGTTAACATATAGAATGACTGGAATGACAAAAATCGCAATAACGTTTTCCTTTTTTGGACCTAAAAATCCGTCATCATTACCAAATGCGAAAATTAATAATAATATTTCAAAAATACAGAAAATATATAAAGGAGACTTTACTAATGCACTGGAAGTAAACTGCTGTGATTTATAAATACTTTCAGATCAGAAATACATTAAGGATTTAGTTAAATTAGCAGTGGTAAAATATTATGACATGGCAAGCAGTTATTCAGAAGTGTGCATTTTATTTGTATTGTGTTTATCATTACTTGTAACCACAGTCAAAACTGAGAGATTATTTTCAAAACTGTAACCAATAAAAACATATTTGAGAAACGCTATAACACAAGATCGGTTGTCAGACCTATGACCAAAGAGTGTTGAAGCTGAGATGTCTGAGAAAATAGACGTCTAGGTATTGATAAATAAGTTTGCGGAAATGGAGGTTAGGAGCAGCAAATTTTAATAAAGAAGGAGTTTTGTCTTTATGACGAATTTTGGCCACCAGTGTTATAATTATACTTAATTATGAAAAACAATAGAGAAGACCAGTATGGACCGAGAAAAATTAAAAGATAACAGGGAAAAATTGACCATACGTATTTGTATGAAAATCATGTATTCAACTAGTTGAGTGTACCAAAAAGTATTTTAAAAAGAGAGGGGGGAAAAAACTTTACCGCTTACCATATTTTCTACAAAGATTGTATGTTCAAATAATTTTCTTTATGAAATTTATGATAAATATGTTTTATATTTAACAAATGTATCGCTTACATTGTAAAAGTTCTCATTAAAAATTAAGTTACATTATAAAATCTGTCTCTCTCTCACACACACGCTCACAAAATATCCTAAATAAACTGGTTAAAATTATTCTGATTTCAAATATTACACCCAGAGTAAAGTAACTTTGCATTATACAGTTGGTGAAGGGAAAATATTTTCCTTATTATTCTTTCTTCGTGTTACGTATCTTTCAACTGGTTCTCTAAAAATGTGCTTTTATTTTCTATAATTATTCCAGATCTGATAAAAATCATGAAAACATTGGCTTCTGGAATACTTGATTTTTTCAACTTTCCATTTTTTTAAGCACAGTTAGTTTCTCAGGAGGGCCAGGAAAATTGTTGCATAGGGGCCCAAGAGTTCTAGTTACGCCACTGGACTGGTTATGTACTGCTCGTAAATAACATTGTTAACTTTCTGCATGCATTGCTCGCTAATTAAATGTTTCAGCATTTTGATCACCGTTTTCTTATCTCATGGGGTAACACATTTTCAAATAGAGCAGTTTGGATAGTATGTGTTATTTCACTGTATAAATCTAAAAGTTTATCAGTCTGATATGACTCTAATTCAAAACAATCTGCTACGAGAGGGAAACCACCGCAGGATCTTTTAAAAATTTGTTGAAGGACACATTGCGCGTTTGCAGAAAGTACCGCCGACTTATTATTGGCTATGAAGGATGCTTCCCAACACTTGAAATTAAAGTTTGGTAATTTATTCATGAAATCATACCACGTCTCAGGAGTCTTATTCGTACTCTCAAGAGACGATCCACAGTTGAAATTATTCTTTTTTGCAAAGTTTTGTATATGAATTCGAACATTATTATTTCTACTTACAATGGCTTTCTCTTTCTTCTGTAAATTTATCTCTTACATGTCATCTGTGAATTTGTAAGTTTATTTTATTTTGTGTTGTGCTGTTGTATTTTTTTTTTTTAAACTTACCTCTCTCTGTAAGCCTATATGATGCACAAGGAATTTTAAATTTTCAATTAAAAAATGATGGAAAGACGACTCATCCCTTCTGATGACCAATAATTGATCACTTCATCATGATTTCTTGATGATTGATAATGACGACTCAGCCAGTCATCCTGGGGTATCTCGAGTACCTCATCTTCTAAACATGGTTTCCCTTACGGGGAAAAGTTCTTTTATTCATACACGGCATAGGGATTATATCGTCATAATAACCGAAGTCCATTTCATCAGAAGAACGCTTCACTTGATGAGATATAATTTTTCTTAAACGTCAAACTTATTCGAATAGTCTTCACTTCGGCTGGGATGGAATACCGTGTTTCCAGACTACATTCGGGGGGGGGGTTTCATCATTAGAAGCGATCCATGTTCCAGACTCAGAATGTGAGTCATATAATTCTCTCTTGTAAAATGCATCACTCGCGTCGCACCGTAACTCAGTGTGGGAATGTAATAGGAAGGGTCCAGGAACCCTTCATCGTCTCTGTGCGCGGATATCTTGGCATCCCTGTCAGGGTATTTGTTGAGCAGAACGTAATTATATTTTTCGTGGGTGAGAGCTTCCACTTCACTTTTAATTTGGTGCAGCATAGGAGTCCAGTGCCGGGCGAAGATCGATGTCCCCGAAAAACTGTAGGTGAGTCCATCTTCATCCTCGAAAGGGCAACAAAGTCGAGCTGGAATATATTGGTGGCCGTAAATATTCAATTTCACGGGTTGGAAAGGATACGTACAGAGTTCCTCAAAAATAGAATTGGCCTTTTTTTATGAAAATCTTTGAAATAGGATAGTATTAACTGATCATCAAATTTTTCGGTCATCGTGAGAATTGTAAGAGTTAAGAATGACTGCTTTGAAGTACAATTCGCCAAGATTTGCAATGAAATGAGAAATCTACTGAGATCGAATATTTCAAAACTTATTTATATTATCATCTACTGATAAATAAGGATCATTTGATACATTCTTTTAATCGGTAATTGTCTTATTTATTCCGATATCATCATGTTTTCCAGAACGATGCCAATATATCGAGCCTTGTCATAATAAATCATCTAAGGATAAACAGACAGGATAAAGACACAAAATAGGATGTGTATATATTCTATTTTAACAAGCCCTCACTTTCCTAATCGATGGTTTACCAACTTAAAGTGATACGAACTACCCTGTCTGTTTATTCTTAGATGATTCATCATGGCAAGGTTCGATATATTGGCATCGTCCTGAAAAACATGATGTTATCCTAATAAATAAGGCGATTACCGATTAGAAGAATGTATCAAATGATCCTTATTTATCAGTAGATGGTTATATAAATAAGTTTAAAAATATTCGATCTCAGTAGATTTCTCATTTCGTTGCAAATCTTGACAAATTGTACTTCAAAGCAGTCATTTTTAACTCTTAACAATTCTCACCATAACCGAAATATTTGATGATCAGTTAATACTATCCTATTTCAAAGATTTTCATAGTAAAGAAAAGGCCAATTCTATTTTTGAGAAACTCTGTACGTACCCAGGCCTGGAGTCCTATGATGCACCAAATTAAAAATGAAGTGGAAGCCCTCACCCTCGAAAAATATAATTACGTTCTGCTCAACAAATACCCTGACGGGGATGCCAAGATTTCCGCGCACGGAGACGATGAAAGCTCTCTGGACCCTTGCTACAGCATTCTCACACTGCGTTACGGTGCGACGGGAGTGATGCATTTTACAAGAGAGAATTATATGACTCACATTCTGAGTCTGGAACATGGATCGCTTCTAATGATGAAACCCCCCGCGAATGTAGGCTGGAAACACGAAGCCCGAAGTGAAGACTATTCGAATAAGTTTGACGTTTAGAAAAATTATATTCCGCAAGTGAAACGTTCTTCTGATGAAATGGACTTCGGTTATTATGATGACATAAACCCTATACCGTGTATGAATAAAAGAACTTTTCCCCGTAAGGGGGGAAACCATGTTTAGAAGATGAGGTGCTTGAGATATCCCAGGACGACTGGCTGAGTCGTCATTACCAATCATTAAGAAATCATGATGAAGTGATCAATTATTGGTCATTAGAACGGATGTGTACACAAAATTCTTAACATTGCCCCCTTTCCAAAGACTGCACGTACCGGGCAGTACAATCCCTGGACAGGATGCCATACTTACAACTAAGGCATCAATGCAATAATAAGCATTATTATACAATAACAAACGGAAAAAAAAATGCTGGTAGGGTACTTCCACAGCAATGGATATTCGGCGGGTTATTCCGTGAAAGTGGCGAGTGCTTTCTTGTTTAGGTTCCAAATCGGGAAGCAAGCACACTGGCATCAACGATCATAGACCACATAGTAAAAGGATCGACAATATATTCAGCGTATAAAGAAACAGAGGCGAGCCTATAAAACAGAGGAGCTTGCAAAGGATGATTACAACCATTTAACTGTAAATCACACATTTAATTTTGTTGATCCAACAACGGGTGCTCGGACTCAAAATATGGCTGCGTTAAATGAGGAAACAAAAAACAAAGGGGTACGGTTCGACATCATGTAGAGTCGTGCTTTTAGTAATTCATGTACTGGAAACCCTTAGAAAGATAAGCTTCTTGATGCCATGTTAAAAGTAACCGGGAGATTTAGCAGCTTGGCGACAATCTTCGCTCCGTTTTGATAATAGAGGCCGTGAAAATCAAGTAGAACCTAGTTATCATCTTCTTTGCAATAAATTTAATGCTTATTATCGTCAAATGAAAACAACAGTCCCTGCTATTAAATAAAACTAAAACCTAATTAAAAATTATTTGTGTATCTCTCTCTTCTGCCAACATAAATTAGTATAAATAGGAAAAAAGGAAAATTATTATGTTGAAAAATAAGAAAATGCGAAAGCTACATGATTAAGTAGACTGAAGAAATCCATTTGCGATTGCCTAGTGCATACGAATAACTTGATCGGCTTTTTGATTCTGACATTTCTAGTAACAGCAGCCAGGAATCTTCCATTTCGGAAGCGGCAATAAAAATCATTTCTGGAGACACCACTATTGGAACACTGTATCTGAAGCAAAGAACTTGAATGGGAGTTTCAAGTATTTTGGTTTCAAGGCGATGGCGTAGCACCTATATGTGATTGTAAAATTCTAAACATTCTGGCCCCCCCTTCCCCCCCAAAAACAGATAAAGAGTTACAGTGTTATTTTTGACTTGCTAAACTGGAATATCAGTGCATGCAAGATTTCAAAAATTTAAGTGCAAAACTATTGTTTTGGCAAGAAATTCAGTCTATTTTTATCAATATTTATACAGAGCGGGACCCATCATTAGCTCGGGCCTTTCTGAAACTGCGAGTGTTGAGAAGGCCCTAAACCAGCCCTGGCAGTTACCTTTTAGGAAGGTGGAAAGTTTTCAGTTTCTACGGCAAACATGAAGGAAAATGTTTATTCTCAGAAAATTTTCTGGTGTGGTAATAAAACTGAAAATTTCTTCTTAATAGACTGAAAACAGAATTTTTGATCCATAAAGCCATGAAAAAATATGATGTGGACACCACATCACTTCTTTATATGCCCTGTTAAATTATACGCATTATTTGCTGCATTTTATTTAAACGTGTTTCTAGAATAATTCTAACGGATCCCTCGAGGCAAGTTGAAGATGGCATACAAAACTTGAAAATTTTGAAACTAAATATTCAAGTAAATTCTTGTCGTACGGGAGTCAAACGTTTCATTTTATTTTTCATAACGGAATCATATTCATTTTATTTTTCATTTCTATACTTATATTTGTGAATAAAACATTCACAAATATAAGTATATTAACCGGAAAACCGCATTAAAATTCAGATTTCGTTAATTGTCGAAAATTAAATTCTTTTAAAAAAAATTCACATTGTTAAAACATGAATATTTTCGTTTTTTAAAACACTTCTGTTATTGGAAGTATGTGACACTGCGAAAATAAAGGGCGGATAAAGACTTTCAAAATGGGTGCAATTGGCAGTACCACACATATAATACAATTGGTGCTGCCAATTGCGATATAAAAGAGAGGTGCAAAAGTAGATGTTATAGCAGTCACATGTACAAAATTTCAACGCTCTATGTTTAACTGTTTTTGAGTTATGCGAGATACATACATGTGTATGTACGTACGTACAAGACGTCACGAAAAAAATTCATTTTTAATCCATTTTTAAATCCATTTTACAATCCGTTTTGGAAGAAAAAAAAAGAGTATATGATACCTAAAATTTTTCATGATATTTCTTTACTCCTTGCAAAGAAGTAAAAAGGGTGATTTTGATATCCAATGCGGTGCAATGTCACAAAAGGTATTTAAACAAGAACGCTTTATCTGTTTTTAAATGAATTGCACATCGAAACGTCTCCTGGTCTTTGAAAAGGAGCAGTATTTCTGAAAAAAAAAAAAAAAAAAAAAAAAAAAAAAAAAAATTAAAAAAAAAAAAAAAATTAAAAAAAAAAAAAAATAAAAAATAAACGTCAGTAACTTTATTTCATCACTTCCACAGGAGACCAGAATCAGTATCCCTTACTAAATTTTGGAATCATGCATGGTCGTTTTAGAGAGCATTCACTATATGTGCAGACAGTGATCAGCTTTTGAATCTAACATGACCACCTCTAAAAGGGCAAGTACTTATGACAACATAAATAAATATCGGTATTGAATAAAACCTCTCTATGGCTCACCGCTCCCAGAAGGAGGTCGTATTAGAGAATGATGTTCTAGGCCGGCGTTTATTTATGGTGTCAAAAATACTGATATGTATGTGTATCTCTCTCTACATGTCTTACTGTGTGTATACACACACACAAATTCAAATTAAATTTAGAGCAAAGTAAAATAATTTATCACATTCAGTTTGATAAAAACGAAAAATGGTACATAAAATAAGGCAAAAACCATTGCATAAAATATCTGTAAAAATAATAATAAATATTAATGTATTAAAGAATAAACATTAATAAAAATATTAATGTTATTAAGTTATTATTGAATATTAATGAATTAATATGAATATTATTATAATTAATTTGATACTACGAGGGTTGGGGCAAAAGTCATGGCAACTATTTTTTTCTTGTAAATATGTGAACGGATCACAAAACGTATATGTGTCGTGTGGAAGTTCTGCAGGCATAGTGTGTATGCAGAACAACAAATGGCTCTATGATAGCTGGCTCTGTGGTAGCGAGAGCTCTGAAATGAGTCAGTTGGTGAGTGTCCTGCGAGATGGAAGTAATCCGTGTTGAGCAGCACGCTTACATCGAAATAGTCGTTCTCCGAGGGAGAAATGCGATGAATGTCACAGTGAATTAGTAGAAGCCTTTGGGAATAATGTCCTACCATATCGTACATTCATATCGTCCTACCATCTACCTATCGTGGTCTGATTATCGATATTAAAGATCTTTTCCAAAAACTATCCTTATCCTTTAATATTAAGTTTGGTTGGGTTAAAGCCCATATCGGAATATACGGTAATGAGAGAGCGGATGTGTTCACAAAAGAGGCTGCCATAGGAAGTGTTTCGGGGACGCCTTATGTTCAGGGTTAAAAAAAATAGCAACTAAAGTTATTTATTCGTTTTATTTTAAGCAATGGAGTTACAATGGAATTCTTCTGAAAGGAAAGTCGCTAACAGAAACATTTAGAACTGATTAGGAAGAAAAAAAATTATCTTTAATGATTTTGAAGTTAACCAGTTTCTGACCGGACATGGGCGTTTCCCGGGATACTTCGCTAGGTTTAAGATACAGAACGACGATAAATGTAAACTATGTGATCTGTTTGGTGATGCTAAGCATTTCCTCGAGGTCTGTCCCTACTTTGATGGCTTAAGAAACAATAAAAATATTAATTTTGAAAATCCCTTTTTATGCTATAAAGATTTCGCATAATTATGTAAATCTGTGATGAAATTTATTGGCGGTGAGCGCCGGGTAGTGGGAATCAGTGTATGATATTTGCATTTTATTGCCATCACTATTTGGTATATTTTAATAATTTGTAGTTACCATTGTTTGTGTTTGTTATTCGCTTTTTTTTTGTTTTTGTCTTTAGTGTCTGCTCTTGTCTAAATGTTTCTATTTGTTCCTTTTCTTCACTTTTAGGCTTATAATTATTATTTACACATGATTATTCTCATTTAGATATTTTATGTTTCATTTTTTTCATTTGTTGAAATGGGCATGGCCTGTCATGACCATAAGACCAACTTGTTTGGTTAGGCGGGTCGGGCTGCGCCCGCTACTGATACTGATACTGATACCATATTGTACAGTAGCACGGTGGGTAGGAAAGTTTCAGCAAGGACGTGTGTCAACCAGTGAGTGATGAGCAACGTTCGGGACGACCGGTGAGGATGCGGACCGACTTGGCACGTGCTGTCATCGAGCACCTGATGGATTAATACAAACTATGGACGTTGCTGGAGTTACAGAAGGCAAGTGGCATCGACAAACACACCGTCCACAGGATATTGCGTAATGAGCTACAGCTACGCAAAGTAGCTTCGCGGTGGGTACCGCATGCACTGACGTGAAGTGAAGTTAAAAGGTGGGTGCGCTATGCAATATGCTCCGACCACTTTGCACGCTGGCAACAGGACGGCGATCAATTCTTGTCAAGAATAATCGCCATCGATGAATTTTGGGCCAGCGCATACGAACCATAACTGAAACGTCAGTCCGCGAAGTGGCGACATCCTGGATCACCAAGGCAGCAGCAGGTCCGTCAAAATCCTTCCCCAGTCAAATTGGTGATCGTCGCGTATGACGTCAGGGGTGTCATTGTTTGCCACTTTGTTCCTCATGGCAAAACAGTGACCGCACAGTACTACAGGGACTTCCTGGTGCGACAGGTACGATGTGGCGTTCGAGATAAAAGTCCGGATCTTATGGACGGGGATGGGAAGAATTGGAGCACCCACAATACTCTCCTGACCTTTCGCACTGTAACTTTGATCTCATTCCCATGATTAAGGAACCAATACGTGGTAGGCGGTTTGCAACACGAGAGCACATTGCTAATGTTGTGCACCAACATATGACCTGATTCACACATGGTGAGGCAAATGCTGAGACTGATGGTATTCAGCGCCTCCCACACCGTTGGCAGCTTGTGGTGACAGTAGCAGGAGACTACATTGAGGGTCTTTAGGCTCAAGTTTGTCATGTCAATTTTATGTGTATTGTGTTATCATTCTTTTGCACGGTGAAGGCCATATTGCCCTGTATACTACCGTAATAAATTCGTGTGTTACGATATTTCAGTGCTATTCATTGTCCACACATGTAGTTAAGACCTTGTCCTTTCGTCTGTAAATGTCACATTTTACAACCAGACTGGTATCTTCAAGGAAAAAATAGTTGCCATGACTTTTGCCCCAACCTACGTATATTGATATCATTAATTATATTAACTAATTAATTAATTTGATATCATTATTTATATTAACTAATTAATTTATTAATTTGATTATATATATATACACACACACATATATATATTTAGTGGCCCATCTAACGGCAAACGTTTCCCTAAGAAGACCCCTCTAAAAGTGACCAGGATTTCCATGAATATAAAGTATTTATGTACAATGTGTATTTCTGACCAACGTATACAAAGCAAATTTTATTATTCATTATACACACACACACACACACACACACACATGCTATATAAGTATCGATATATATAAGTATCAATATAAACATATATAAGTATCAATATATATATATATATATATATATATATATATATAAGAATAGTAGTAGGTCGGAACATTGCAGCAACCTTGATAAAAAGTTACCAGGAGCTGTAGCTCTACGAAATGTTGTAACATAGTACTACATAGACAATAAGAAATTTGCCTGGTAAACTGGAAAAACTGTATAAGCGCGATAAAATTGCCAAATTTTAGTGCTGGAAGACTTGCTATAGGTCTTTCGTCTAATTACCAGTTCGCTTTAAATTTTCTTTTTCAATATATATATATATATAAGTATCAATATATGTATATATAAGTATCGATTATTGTTTTGGATAAAAAATTAGGGAAGATAAACTGGAAATGAGCATATGCATTGAACCATCTGTAAAGACCACATACAGATCAAACTGGATCACCTTAAAGAGGTCCTATTCAATGCTGATGCTTATTTGTTTTCTCAGGAATGCCAGTATTTTCAGAAGTGGTCGTCTTAGAGATGTGGTCGTGAAGAGAGGGATTCCGTATGTTTCTAACTTTCTAATTTTTATTCATACGAAACTGAGAAAACCTCAATATGAGCCGTAACAAAAAGACAAATAAGTAAAATTAAAAAAGTAAAATGAATAAATATAAAAAGTGAGTAAGCAACGTTAAAACCAATGAATTTTCTTTTTCTTACACAGTTTTTACAATTTTATTGGGTTCTATAGAGCAATTTTAGAAGCTATATGCTATGTCCGTTTTAGCAATAACGTATAGACATGATTTAGAACGTTTTGGTAGAATGTTGTATGAACTTTCTTTGTAAGGAGAATGACAGTAACAGCGATATTGGAAGTTCTAGGGCTGTAATATATAGACGTGATTCGAAACGTCTCACCTGGAAATTCCGGACTTGTTGGCGAAACACCTGCATTGAACCTTTTTCTGAACATTCTAGTTAGGTGAGGCTGCTAATTAGGTTGTAACCATGCAGGTTTCAAAATTATTAAAAAATATCTTTTTCTTAATAGAAAATTAAAATTCTTAATTTCTGGTAAAGTATTTGAAGCAAAAAAAGGTATTTTTGAGTTTAGGATTTTTCTCAGATGTTCTAAATATATGTTTGCAATTTTCACCTGTTCTCTGACGACAGCAGCATTCAACACGAAAATACAGCTGGAAAAACAATGAGAATACCCGAATTACAGCTGCAAAAGCAGTTAATTTCACATTCAGTTTTTAAATTTGTAACAGTTGCCCACATGAAATACTTCATCTTGCATACTTGAAAGACTGATAGTCCAAAATGATTTGGTAAGCTAGAATTTCCAAATTCCATTTTATTTTTCCCGCAAAAAAAATCAGTCAAATGTTGTTGGGGGACGATTAACTTCAATGAGTCAAGTGTTTTTCTTGTTAAAACTTAGAATATTATACTCAATTTTGTGAAAAGAATAATGGTGTATAGCCAAATTCATTTCATTCTATAAGTTGTGTTTATTAAGTTTGCGTGTGTCCATGTTAGCTGTTATGGTGTTGGCTTTAGAATAATGATCGTAAATTGTAATATTATTGACTTGAAGAATGGTGAAAACTATATTTTATTTAAAATAATTTGTAATGGTATATGCAAATGTTGATTCATAAGCAGAGCAAGTAATTTAACACCGAAGCTTAATTTGGTGGTGTATTCAGTTTCATCCGTAAAATAACTGCATAATCTTAGTAAACATACTTCTTTAGAAGTAAACAGTTTTAATATTTCAAAAGTAAAATTCATTTAAATTTTGACATATTTCTAAGAATTCATTATTTCTAAGAATAGGTGGCATAAATTAATATTACTATTAAATATATAAATTTCAGTTTCATTGTTTTAGTTTAACTGCTTACTTAAATTCTTTACAACATATTAAATATAATTTATGTAACACAGAATATGGTTTCAAAAATATTTGTATAACTTATTTAAAAAACTATTTCTCACAAATCGTTCACAAACAGTGAAATTACTAGGACATGATGTAACGAAGTGTAATTTGAAGCTGAAGAATCATGAAAGAATTAATGATTTGAATTTGCTTGGGATCACTTCAGTTCAGTTAAATCTGATTTACCTCATGCATAACGCAAAACAGAACAATTTTCCCCAAGAAATCCTTTCTTTATAATGGTATTTTTTTCCCCTTTAGTAATAGTGAATATATTTTCAGGATGCTTTGCTATCTCAAGGTTATTTGATAATTCACAAATTAACAGCATTTTATTTCTCCATATCCCTGTCCAAACGCCTTTGAGATTCTGGGGAAAAAAAAAAAAAATGTTTAACTAAAAAGTGATCTATTTTAAAAAGAGTAAAAAATCAGTGAAAGTCATGCTAAATTAAATATATATATATATATATATAGTGTCATCGTTCTATTGCTTTATTATTTGAACCTTTAAATACATTTATTAAAACATCTGATATGTACACCACATGACTCCCTTGTACGGAATATTAAATTATACGCATTTTTTCTTGCATTTCATTTAAACTTATTGGATTGAATTAAATCTACTTCGCCGTCAGCGCATAAACCACAATAGAATAAATGCACTCTTTAAAATTCACTCTAGTATTTGTTTACCATAGCGACAGTCTGGCGCTAGATTCACTTAACAGTATTACTAATTATATAACAGTTAACTTATATAATAATTATATAACGGAAACTAAGTTAACTGTTATATAATCCAATAATTATATAACAGTTAACTTATATATTTCGTTCATATTATAACTCATAATGCACTCAAACTTTATATCAGTTGTTAAAGAATAGAATTATCTAATCGTTGCCACATGTTCTATTCAAATACTATAATAAAACTAGAATGATGTATAAAAGAAATTAAGCAAACAAAACAAAAAAGAAACAGTTTTTCACAGATGATTGAGTATTTCTCATTTAATTAATTCAGTTCTCACTTAATTAATGAATAATTCTAATGCGAGAAGGCAAAAATACATAAAAACTCAAAATACCTATATTCAAAATTACGAAGTAAATCTTAAACACTTATTTCCTCGAAAAAATTCCAGAAAGAATTAAGCATGATTTAATTGGCAATAATAAATGAAGGCGTTATCTTTGTTGTTGCGAAGCTAAGTTTCTCTAGATTGGCAACACATCCACTAGTCTCCTGTTTCAAATGTAAACATCAATGGCCGCCATATAAAAAGGCTTAGCGGCACTTAAACAACTTTAAAATTGTTGATAATTCTAAAAATATTGCATGCAGATTTACTAAAGGCATAAAAACCTTAACCGGATGATAAAAACAACATAATACAATCATTTTTAAAGCAAAAAATGTACAATTTACAAACATATAAGAGTAAAGAAACTGAGATCACTGAGCCGGGTAACAGAGTGGATATATATATAAATATATTTATATACGTTTGATGAGGCCGATTGCAACCAAAATACGAGGTGCACATCTACATGTTATAGCAGTCCTATATACAAAATTTCAACGTTCTGAGGCTACTCGTTTTTGAGTTATGTGAGATACGTACGTACATACGTTCGTACAGACGCCACGAAAAATTATCTTCAGAATTAATTTTAAAGCAGTTTTATAACTTTTTTGAAGGAAAAAGAGTATTTTATTCTGTCATTACGTACAGATATCACGCAAAAACATCGTTAAATTGCATTCGATAGCGGTCAAAATGGATATTTTCGTTGAAATATGCTGCCTGAAACTTTTCGCGATTACAATACTTCCTTTTTACTTCGTACAAGGAAGTAAAAATGTGCAGCAAACTCCAACTAACCGCGCTCTAGCTATTCACCTTTAAATATATAAGCGGCTAAAGTGTGTGTCGCCGATAGTTTATTGTTGCCATTCGGAAAAATGAGCGCAGAAATCAACGTTTCCGCAGTTTTTAATTAAGATCTCGGCCGATTAAAGTCGTACGCAGATGAGAGCGGTATCGATGGATTCGGAGAATTTTTTGGAATCCGAGGATACGCGTCTCGAATTTCAACTCGGCGCCGTTCCGTAGATATTCGAGAAAAAAGAATTTGGCACGTAGACAAATCCCTCAAACAGGGAAAACAGAAGAAAGAATGTGGAGAATGTAGAGAAAACGTAGGGGAAAATTAGTTTTTAATTAATAGCTCGGCTAATTAAAGTCCCAAGAAGACGCGAATGGTCAAAATGGCGTGCCACGGACCTGCGGAATCCAACGAGGTGTGCTTCGCTAAGCCCGGGAGCCAGCCGTTTCGGAGGAGATAATGTTACTTCACCCCATATATATATATGCGGCTTAAGTGGCTGTTTGTCCCCGATAGTTTATTGGTTGCTTGCGTAATTGTACTAGCCAATGGGGTGAAGTTACCACGGCACAGGGTTGCCGTATCAATTGAGACGTTGATAATTTCCTGTAAAACTTGCCTTTGCTATGACCGTCCATAAGTCTCAAAGCGAAACGCTTAAGCGTGTTGGCATTTTTTTAACTGAGCCTGCATTTGAAGACGGTCAATTTTATGTTGCCTGTTCAAGAGTTCGTGCAAGAACGGATGTAAAATTAAAAATAAGGGATAGTCCTCTGCAAGGCGAGCTTAAAAATGATGGAAAGATCTACACAAGAAATGTTGTGTACAAAGAGATCTTTGACATGTGAATGAAAATTTCATTATTTAAATCACCTTTATTGATTGAGCTAGCGGTGGCTCTTAAGAAATGTTTCGCCAGTGGTTTCCTTCATTGCACTCTACTTTAAGCAATTAAGCAAGTAGAAGGGGGAAACCCCGTGGGGCAGTAAACATAGAGGTGTCCTCGCGGCCTACACTGGGTAATTCAGTTTAAATTAGTAGACACCTTTGCACAAATAATTTTAATTACAATTTATAATATCCAGAACAGCTGTCATTTCGTATGACCGCCGGGCGTTCTAGTATGAATATATACGACATGCAGACTAATCTATAATTTTAACAAATACGTAAAAAGATTGTCTCTTGTGTTTCGTTTTGCGGCATTGAAAATATTTCACTTTTTTAGCCATATAATATACGATAAATACGGTAAAATACAATAATAATAGTAAATGATGACGGGAAAGCAATCGCACACTGTACACTGGGCTATTTTTCGCTGTTTCCTTCGAGGGTTCATTGTCACCTGGGTAATTTGATTACAAAGTTTTTTAAAAGATTCATCCATGTTACTTAAACTGATTAAAATTATTGCAATAAGTTAATTTGATTAAAATATGAAGGGCAATGTATAAATTATTGCAATTTGATGGGATACCTTTTATTTGAGGTAAAGCTTAACGCTTTTGACAAGGTACTGCGCACTGGATTTAGGTCAATATTGAGGTGACACACAAACATAGTCAAAGTATGTGATCAAATGTTTGAAGAACATTTTCACAGTACTGGGGGACGTTATCGCTATGAAGTATTGTTCATCTGCTATGATACCTCTTCTGAAACATCTGCTAAATATGCCATTATTTGAAGCAGTTTTTTTCCCCAATCTTACTCTCAAATATGGCTCCAAATACTTCGCATCATAATGTTTGCTCTTGTATTGTACAACTAACATAAATATGTACATATTGTACATGGTACAAATAGCTCTTCATGCATAGAATAATAGTACGAAAGAAAAGGCTTTTCACCAGAATAGATCCAAACGTCAAAGATATCTTGTAATTTATCACTTTGCGTCAATAAATAACAACTTAGTTGAATTTCGGTTGAACTGAAATAAGCTGTGCATTTTGTTTTACACTAAAATATTGTTTTTTTAATTTTTAGGCACCAAAAATAAAAATAAAACTGCGTAATTAATTTTAAAATAAACGAAAAAAAATTAAATTGATAGTTTTGTATAGCAGAAAAAAAAAAACTGAATGCCCGTTCAAGTAAATCAAATGCAATTGCAACTTCTAGTTTTATGGAAGTAACTGTTCTTTACATTTTGTTACTTTTCTAAGTGTAGATTCTTTGCTGGAAACCTTTGCATTTGTTATAACAAGTATGTATTTGAATTGAGGAGAAAACCAACCTTTTCCGCTCATACAGATAGCCAATGATCATTAATTTTCCAAATATTCAGAATTACTCTAGATTTGTTTTAAAATTATTTTAAAATTTTATTAAAACAATTTTTGACGTATATAAACATCCTGTTGATTTCACTGTCAAACTATCGTTTCTTCAGTGTCGAAATTGTAGGAAAAAGAGTTCGTTTTCTGTATTGACGTAGATTTTATGCAAAACAGTGCCTTTTCAGCATTTCTAAAATTCGTAGTTCTTCTTCCCGATACTTATAAATATTACTTGACTACGTTTTGGTATCGCCTTAAATGACTTCGATACGCAAAATCTGTGCCGAAGTGATCCTTCTAGTTAAAAAAATAAACATAGCTCATAGTCAGAAGTAATATTCATCGTCATTTCAGTTTTCTGACGACTTTAACAAAGCAGTTGTTGAAAAATAAAAGGCCTTTTCTACATACATCTGTTCATAAACATTTTTACCATAAGTGTTAAATTATATTTTCAAACTCTCTTAGAGAGAGGATGTTTGAAACGTCTTTAGAAAGTGTATGTTTTCAAGGTATTTTAATTAAGACAACAATTTCGACGTTTATTAATTTATATTTTTGATTTCAGTTACATTCACATGCAACTTATAATAAAATTCCTGTTTTGTTAAAAGTAATGGTTAATCGTGTTGTGATGTCACTTCCTACCATGAATCACTCTTATAACCAGCATTAAACACACTGAACTTAATAAATATCACAAGTTAAAATTGAATTTCTGTATCGTCTGATATTTCATTTTAAATGATTGTCATTTTAAATGATAATTAATGTTAATTTCATTTTAAATGATCCTATTTCTCTATTGCATGAAGAAGAAGTTTTTTATTGCCTTTGAGCGAAAACTTTTAGAGTTGGAAGACTTTAACCCCCTGACACACAAACAAAATACTCGTCGATGCGTCCGAAGAATACCATTTAATTTGCTCAACTGTGGACACTCAAGTGCAAGCTTAGAAATACAACGTTTTATTTTCATATTAAACACTGCTATTTATCATTCAATAAGGTTGATATACTATAATGTTAATGTACAATAATTAAATAATACTATAAAATAATAATTTAATAATTCTGTAAAGTATGATACATTTCAAAACATTTTGGAATATGTAGTGGAACTAGACATGTTTTACACTGCCAAGTTGCTTCACTTCTTATATTATGTATTATACACACATGACATCCCTTTGCAGGATGTTGCTTTTTATTTGTCGCTGGTATACGTTCAGGAAAATGTGCCTAACGGTTTGCTTGTAACCGAGTTGGGCATTCACTTTCAATGGTCTGCAGCGTGTCAGATACTTTGGACAAGTTACAGAGCATATCTTCTGCAATATTCTACGATTCTGCAATTTTTACGATTGTGCCCCACAACACAGGTCGGTTTCAACTCTGTTTCTAATTCGCTTCACTTCTTTTTATTTTCCCCGTATCAAACATTCAATGCTTTCGATTATAACTTCATAATTTGTTTATTTGTTGGTGAAAGTAGAGCAGAATACGAAAATGAACCACTCGTTGTTCATTTTCGTATTCTGCTCTACTTTCACTTGTGCCGCATATCTATTCGTTTCTCTAACTATAATTTTAAAAAAAAATCGTTACATAAAACTTGTTTGAAAACACACAGAGATGTTGCATTTGGTGCTACTTTGGTAGCGGTTGCACGGAGTTTTGGCGATTTACATTGGTGCAATTGTTGGCGCGGTTTTTGCAGTCGTCAGCCATCTTGAAAAATGCTGTTTATACGTATTTCACGCATATAGTAAAGTATTCGAAACTTTAAAAAAATAAATATCGTTAAAAATAATGGATTCATTTTTTGTTGAAAACGTTGTTTTTTAAGATGGCTGGCAAATGTAAATAAATACATTTACTATGAGTATAAAATGCTAAAGTAAGGTTAAATTATTACTTTCATATAATAAAATAAAAACACCGCTATAAAATATTGCGCCACCATTTAATTAGTTTAAAATATTACTTAAATTGAATATCGAATTAAAAACATCATACTAACGTTTGCATCTGCGATGTGTTTCAAAGCAATTAAGGAAACGTTCTGCCTTATAATTATGATGTGAGCTCCATCAAATCCGTAAAGTCTGCAAGATAAATATAAAGAAGAATTAAAGACACTCTCAGAGGTGCACAAATGGCTAACCTAATCCTTAACTCGAATTTCATTGCGGGAAGTTTCAACCGAGCGCTTATAGTTCTCGAGGACAAATGTATATGTATTCTTGGTAAAGTTCTCTTGCAGCTTAGGCTACTGGCACCACATCGAAATGGTCAGGCGGTCCTACGTAGGGATATCTGGAGGAGAACAAACTACTGCATTGATGCTTTCCATACATTTGGTTGAAAATAATAAACCCCTATTGGTCATAGACCAGAAACGAGCCTGTGACACTCTTATAAGTATCTTTGAGGCTAGAAATAGTCGTCTTTGTTTTCTTGAGGCATCCAGAGAAACGACGAAAAAATTTTTATTAAGTATTTTGCTGCTTGAGAATCGGCAAAGAAGTCAGATTTCGTTGGCTGTAGCGTCTTCAGAGATTGCATTAAGATTGGTGGTTGGAGCGCAATCTTATAATTTAGGGCAATGTATTATGGCCACAAAAGAACAACAGAAGCGCTTCATCACACTTTGTAAGTTAATAATGCGAATATAGGCGACTCATGGGCGGTGCTGTTATCCTCCTGGCAGAAGATTTTCGACAAACCCTGCCTTTGTTTCCCCGTTCTACGCCAGTGGAAGAATTTTATGCTTTTCTTATATCATCGATGTTATCGAGACAGAGACGCAAATTGGATCTCAAGGTGAATATGTGCGTATTCTTACGAGAAGACACAGGGCGCCAAAGCCAGGACCCTCGTCCTGGTACATGCCTTTCGAAGTTGAGTTATCAGAACCTTGGAGACCTCTTAGTGGAGGAGCAGACACCACAGTCCCTGCCCGGCTTTATACATAGCCTCAGGAAGTACGAAAATGAGGATACTTAATTCAAAGTACGTCGCTTAATACATCTTTGCTTCGGGGCACCACTCCCTCGGCATCGAATAAATTCGTCTTGGTGCCTTGCCTTACTCCGTCAGTCCCCGTCACTGAGACTCTGAGGTCCAAACCCGCATCGAGATGGTCGTGTAAATCTAACCTTATAGCTCCACCACAGACAGAGGAACAGACATGACTCGGGTTCTAGTCCTGTGAAGACTGATTGTATACCCCGTGGTTGAGACTGCCTAGGTACAGATCCTAACCAGTACTTTCCAGAAATTATCCTGAGTGAATCCCCCGGGGGGGGGAACGAGAAAACACAAATGAAAAGCAATTTGCGCCGCAAATCGCTTTGGCAATGTAAAATTTTTCTTTCACCTCTACTATTGGTCTAACAACTACTAGCCGCACATAGTCGGTTTGAGACCACTACAAATCAAGGGAGATATTTTACCACCCAAATCATGCTGTTGTTACAAACTTCATTTTTAAACACTTTCAGTAACACTTAGCTAACTCTAAATAAAGTATTTGTAATTAACATTTATTATTAGTCAAAATGTGTAAATTGATAACTTATAAAAGCACTACGTTTCAGTGCCTCTAAGACATTTTTAAGTGACACTAATTAGTGTAAGATATTTATTTCGAAGTTTAAAGGTATTCTATTTTTAATTTGTTTCGTTTTAGGTTATATGCTGTGCTTCTCTTTCCCTTTTTAAGTATCATCTCTCCCCAAACGTTGGATGACGCAAGTTTTAATGACGCAAACGAGTTTGATATTGATTTTGATAAAATACTGGAAAATTATCAGGAAGAATTAATTCTGTTGGCTCAGTTAAGAGATAAATATAAAAGAGAAAGTAAGTATGAGTTAATTAATAGAATTGCTTCTATCTTCCAGATTTTTACGCCAACGAAGTGAATACAGTAAACCAAATATAAATATTTAAGATAAGTCTTATTTTTCTTATTGTATAAAGGAATTTAAACATATGTAGGTCGATTTTGTATAGCATAATATTTAATCACTATCGTTACTGTCTAATAAAAATAAACAACGAGAATAATATTATACATTGTGTCTTTTTTATATTAATAAATATAAATTAGGTAATAATATTTTTATAGTTTAGATTATTACGACATTCTATCATACTTGTAACGGGTATTTATTCGTTATGCATTTTGCTGTTTTTAAGCGTTGTGAGAGCTATGTGAGTTAAAAAGTACATCTTTTTCTTTTACAGGCCACAAATCTACAATTCTGGTGCTATTTTTCCCTTTAATTTGAAAAAGGGTAGTTTTCCATTATGCATCTGCCACGCTTTTCAGCGCTTATGAAAGAGAAGCCAAACACAATTCTAGACCCAACGATAGTACAATCAAATGTGTATGTATGTTTGTTCTGTGCAAACAAGGAAAATTAAACACACACGCTCATATTATTGCAACGGTTCTGAAAAAATGCACAGCAGATGCATAATAGAAAAGTACCTGAAAAAGAAATGTTGTTTTTGCCAATCTCACTTATTTAACAAAGGTCAGCACAAGCCCACCACACTTTGAATTCAAGAGCTTTGAGCACCATATTAGTAAAAGCCCGATTTTAGCTCAATTCCGCCCCCCCCCAATTTCGGGAGGGACTCCCGTGGGGGAACAGAGTACGAGAGTCTCCCACACTCCTCTTCCCTTACCATCAATCTCTCTAGAGGACTTTCAGGTCGCCGCATATTTATAGTTCCCCCATGCCCCACAGACATTTTACATTTATAAACATCCATGCCTTCCCCGCCATTCAAACCCCAGCCTTTCGGCACGGCAGTCAGAGTCACTCACCACTTGCCTGGTTGGAAGGCTGAAAAAGAAATGATAGGCACAATATCATTTCTTCAATTCATAGGAATATTTTATGGAGTTTTATTGAATATTCAAGTAATTTTTAATACATATTCAGTAAAATGCTGAAAAACAAATTCATAAATTTCTAAACTTACTAAAATATTTAAAATAAATAAACGTTAAATAATGTTTTTCTAAGAAAAGGGAAAAAAAAATAAAAAAATAAAATAAAATATACAAGTAGAGTCGACACAGCAATACATAAAATTGGGTATCTATGAAAAACTTTTTTGGTATAGTCTATTTTATGCATTACCCAACCTTTTCTTTTAAAAAAAGTGTTAATTTTCTTTCAGGAAACATTAATTTCATTTATAAAATCTTGAACCTTATTCTTTATTCTTGCAGCTTATTTAGAAAAATATAGTTATATAAATACAAATGTATAAAATCACATGTCCATCGGCCTATTTGTTAAGACCGCTGAATACTGGGAGTTCGATTCAATGTTAACGGACTAACTGCATGGCGGGTGCTCCCTATATGTAACGTGATCTTGAGATAGTTTCCATTAGCAAACCCTATACCTCTATCTCCTCTTAGACAGATAGCCTTTGTATGCTTTGCCGTATTCAAATAACTTAACTGCATTTCTTTGCAGAAATTTCTCTTGTGTGTTTCAACATCTCATTGAATTAAAAATATTAAAAAAATGTTTTGAAAAAGTAATCTTTTATTTAAAACTCATAAAATAATTAATAAACTTTTTAAGTATGTATATGTATTTATGTATATATACTTGCATATACATGCATACATATATATATTTTAAAAACCTAATTAATTTCTGTGGGGCCTCAGCTTTTCTAACCGTCTAAGGCTCCTGAAATGCTGGAGATGGTCCTGAGGAAGATAAATATTTTTTCTATTCATTAGCTCAGAATGCTTAATACAAATATCTGGATTTAGATGATCTTGATATTTAAGTTGTCTGCTGGAAGGATCTGCACTCGTAGTCTGATGAGGTTCAAATACATATATCTGTAATATCCATTAAGTACACAACAGAAATTTTCAGAGTTCGTTAATGGTTTACGTACTGCAATGAAATCGTTTTACTTTTCAGTCAACGCAAAATATTCGAAGAAAGTCTCTGTAATTTGTTTTCAAGTATTCTTGCTGTTAAATTACAATCATGCATAAAATGTTTTCTTAACTACTATCATTTTTAAATAGCATATTTAATACATCTTACATCTCAAATTTTACTTTCTGTAGATGCAATAGAAATTGTAACCGATATCAATTCTAACAGAGATTTTGATTTGGATTTCGAGACAGAAAGACTGGAAGAACAGCAGATTATTTTTGAATATATTGCTACAGTAACAAACATGTAAGTATAAAACTGTTTTCTGAAATAATTGTATATTATCGTTTCGAATTTTTTAAATTTTATTCCATCACATATAATTAAAAGGTTAGACGCAGAATAAACAATTAAAGTCAAGATTTCTCTTACGTTAGTCGAATACAATTTTGCGTATGATGGGATATGTACTATGTTGACATGTATATTGTATCATTTGACTAATCGAAGCTAAGGCATCTTGACTATCTTAACATCGCACTGCCAAATGAGTTTCTCTCCGAATTTGTGAATAACCTCTTAAGAGTGTACGCATGTTGGAATTTTAGAAGTGCACTTATTATTTTAATACTTTAAAATAGATAAAACTTGTTAAAAAGGGGGGAATTCTATATATTGCGTTCTACCGATTGACGATATGAAATGACAAACCGATGTTTTTCATAATTTGATTCTACGACTCAAATTATGTGTATATAGTAAATTTTGTAAAATTTGGTGAGAAACTTACCGAGAAATTAAAAAAAATTATTCTGGAAGCAAATGTATTTCCGACGTATACTTCTTTTAATTTGCGTCAAAAATAATTCATTTCGCGAAATTCTTAATTTAAGCTAAAATAATTTTCTTTACCTTTTATTAGGTATGTAAAGATTTAAGAAATAGGTGAATCAGAGGCCGATGATAATTAAGTAGAGGCTTTATTAAATGATGGAATTAATCACGCACGTGGAACAGCACATTTCTACATATCACATCAAAACTAAACTACAACGACTGTTGCCAATACAACCTAAGCAAAATATAAACAGTTACGATTAATATACATATAACATCAAATCATAAACCAGGGCGTAAGTGTGATTATTCTCAACACCCTCCCTTAATCACATATTATTTTACATTTATCTCTTAAATAACATAATCTTGGTTTAGGCAAGCATTTTGTAAACAAATCAGCTAACTGATTTTCACTAGAAACATATACAAGATTTATATCATACAATTTTACAATATCTCTAATATACTTTAATTTAATATCCAAATGTTTTAGTCTAGCACAATTACTTTCATTTAATATTGCTTTAATTACAGACTGATTATCCTCATAAACTGAAACTTCATATTTTCGACTCCTAAAATTTCTTTAGATACATTATAAAATACAGTTAGGTCTTGAATAGCTTTTGCTAAAGCCAAACTTTCTGCCTCACTAGAGGACAGAGTAATAGATGTTTGCTTTTTAACAGACCAAGTTACAGGACAATCATTAAAGAAAATAATATACCCTGAAATAGATTTTATATCATTTGTATCTGGCCCCCAATCAGCATCAACAGAAACATTTAATATAACATCAACACTATTAGATTTACAAAATAATAATTTGAGTTCAGATGTCCCTTTTAAATATCGAAGAATTTGCTTCAGACCAGCCCAAGCACTGTTAGTGGATTGCTCTTGTATCTGACTCGGACAGTTCCAAGAAAACAGAATATCAGGACGAGTTGTCATAGATAGGTACAGCAAAGCATCTACAAGTTCACGATAAGAGCCATGAAATCTTTCACCATTCACAAAATTTGATGATTCATCAAATTTTGTGAATGGTGAAAGATTGATGATCATCAAATTTTGTGAATGTAAGCATCAGATGGCTTACAATCTAACATTGAACAAATACATGTTGTGTAGCATAAAATTTAGAATAATTAATACATTAAATTTTGATAGCTGTAATTAGATTAATTACGTTAATTTGCTACACAACCTAACACTGTCATTGAATGAAAAGTTTCACTTACCTGAGGTAAGTTAGATATGCGATTAACAGTGCCGATTTCAGACATAGGTGAAGAAGGTAGCCACACAGACAGCTGGATTTCAGAGAGCATTAATAAAGTTGTTCTCAAAAGCTATAAAATAAAGGGAGATTTTGCTTTGAGTTATTAGGATGTTTAGTTTATAAAGGAAAGTAAGCTATACTAATAGACGAGACCACTAAAATGCTGTGCCAATCATTTATTGCACTACGTTCTTAAAAGCAACTGAAACTCTAGCCCCTGCATCCTATTGATTTTCTCAGTTAACGTCTAGATATAAGGTTAAAACTGTAGCGAATGAAATATTTGGAATTCTTTCAGTTACTCTCACATTTCCCTGTAATTTTTACTCACTTCTTGGGCTTCTACGAACCATTGCAATCATTAATTTCTTGCAATCGCTTCATTTGCTTAGAGGCAATGAAGCAATTCTAATCATTGAAAATGAAAGGGAAACAGAAGTCGGGAAAGATGGTAAAACTGATTGTAATGGGAAAACATTCATAATCTGCAGCTTTCATGCCTTTAAAATTGTAATTAAGCTGGCTTAAGCGTTGCCACAAATCGAAAGCATGCAATTAATTGGTTTCGGGCAATTTTAGAAGATTGATGTGGAGGTAAGTTATTTTAGTGATATATATATATATATATACAGATGGAGGACAAAATAATACGAACACCTAAGAAATAATGGAAAATCTTTATTAATAGGCAGTTGGACCACCCTTTGACTGAAGTATAGATTGAATGCGATGTGGGATACATGCATAAAGGTCATGGATAATATTTAAAGGAATATTAAGACATTCCTCCTGCAGAGCGGTCTCTAATTCCGAAAGTCCGGATGGAGGTGGAAATCGGGAACGAAGTTTGGAATCCGAATATGCCCATAAATATTCAATAATATTCAAGTCCGGAGACTGAGGGGAGACAAGCGAGATGTTCACTTGCATCGTCATGCTCTTCGAACCATTCTTGAATATACCTAACAGTGTGAATAGGGTCGTTGTCGTCTTAAAAAAGCAGTCGCTTCCCAGGGAATTCAGTCTGGGCAAAAGGATGGACATGATCCACTAGAATGCTTAGGTAGTGAGATGTGATCCTCCCATGCGGAATAACAAGTGGCCCAAGACCGCGCCAAGATATCGGATCCCATACCATAATGGCGCCACTCCCATACTTCACTGTCGGCAAGAGGCAGTCAGGATAAAACGCTTCTTTGGGCATTCTCCAGACATAAACGCGTTCGGTCGTTTGAAATAGGGTGAATGACGATTCATCTGACCATATTACTTGTTGACACTGCTGTGGATGCCAGCCTTTGTGATCTCTGCACCATTAGCGTCGCTTGAAAGCATTAGTTGCTGTCACCAAGGATTTACGAATTGCCACTCTGCCATAAATGTTCTCAGCATGAAGTTCCCTTTTGACAGTTTTTGTTGAAACGGGGTCCTGAAGATGAATGTTCATTTCGGATGTTATCTCAGATAACGACTGCTTGTGCTTTCGGGCTACTATGCGCTTCAAGACCCGTCTATCGCTGTCAGCCAGCTTTGAATTTCGGCCACTGTTGTGCTTTGAAGACGTTGTCTTACACTCTTTAGTGTACGCTATCATAACGGCTGATACCGTACTCCTTGCACACCCCACAAAGTTTGCTGTTTCCATAACTGATGCTCCACTTAAACGCGCTCCAACTATCATTCCTCTTTGGAACTCTGCCAGGTCTGACATTTCAACTCTCACAGAGAGTTCGATCGAACCATGCAACGCAGGTGACTGCTGTTGAGAGACTGATACCTTCCTCTTCACGCTCACTAGGTGGCAGACTTCTGTTGCAGGAGGCGCGGCTGTACTGCAGGTGTGAAATATGTCATACTTTTTCACAAGGGTCCACATTATTTTGTCCTCCATCTGCATATATCACTGAGTATATATATATATAATAATGAAAAAGTGATTAATTAAAAAATTCGTGTGTGGCCAGCACATGACTTTCTGCTAATTCCGTGTTTTAACTAGTAAAGTTTCTTGGTAAAATATCATTTCTTGTTCGTTTGTAAGCAAAATCTAATTTGCTGTTCCGATAAATAAAATTGTCTGCATTACGAAATTCTGAATTATATTTAATACAAAATATAATTTAAAAAAATGTGTTTAGTTTTCTTAGTAAATTGGCCAACTTTTTATTTGCATTTCAGTTGTATTTATTAAGCATCACTTTCTTCTCACTCACGCCACATAAAGTTCAACACCTCAACCACAAATCTTTTAAAAGCAGCATATCTTTAGAGATATTACAGTGTTAAGTGTTCCATAAAAAGTTTTCATTTTTTGCATATTATTTACGTCTGCTGTAGTATTTCTTTAATAATACATATATTTTTTACGAAAATCTGTTCAGAACATCAAATAACGTATCACTTCCGGTTTATAAATTTTAGCCAAAATCTAATATTGTTACGGATTTTGTATTTAGTTTGCTATTTTTAGTAGAATTATATTTAAAATTGTTTTATACCCTAGTTCAATGCAGCACGAGACGTATTAGAGATTATTAGGATTAAGAGACTTGTTAGGATTCAAAAGAAAGTTACTCCGGAAAAGTAAAAATATAGGTGCACGCGCATTTAACATTTAATAAATAGATATCTCGTAATTCTACTCTTTTTGATTTCAAGAAATTGCTAGAACTATCTCGCGTGGCCGATTTAAAAAGCTATAAAAGTCAGAGAGAGAACATCCCAGTTCAGTTGCTTATTCAGTTGTTGTTGTCTACTTAGCTGTTGTAATTTTGAGATCGGATTAGCTTTCTCTGCACTTTGGATTATGTTTTATTTAATGTTTTATTAGTAGTTTAAAATATAGCTACGGATTATATTGGGTGATATTAAGATATTGTACAAATATCTTTAAGGAAAAATTCAGCGTTTTGTTATATTTCTTGTGATAAGAAAATTTTTATTAACGTTTTATCGGACTTGTGCATTCAATCTATTACAAACCTGTTCGCATGCAACAATATGTTGTTCCCATGAGTATAAAAATCGGAATTGCTAAAATTGAAATATTTTGATTATATTTGTTGCTTTAAATACTGTTCCAGCTTCAAGTAAGTACCGATTCCGGTTGTCCATTTTTAATCTCCCGGTTGTCCAAGTAAGTACCGATCCCGGTTGTCCATTAAAATAGTGGTCAACCATTCCGGTTGACCACTATTTTACGTAAATGCTTATTTATAGTAAAACAGTTTTCTAAAAATCTGGAATTGAATTATCTAAATAAATCCATTTATCGAACCAATTCTTGTAACGCTTATTTGGGATAATCGAAGTTTTACTGTAATTAAAATCAGTTTTATAGCTTAAAGATTTCGAGTCTTATATGTAAGAAAATACAAATCAAATTACGGAGTTTTCTTCTTTTGAACTTGCGCAATTTTGTAAACAATCTGTATTTTTTATTACCACGTTTAGAGAGAATGCTTTTCATTTCTTTATGAATGCTATGCGTATATGCAAAATTTTTGAACATACTGATTTGTAATTACTTACGGTGAATAAAATGGCTGAAAACTAAAATATTCATTAAGCTCTAATTAGGTAATAACGAAACTAACGTTTCATACCTCTAACTGTCAAATTTGGGCTAGAAAATTACACCGAAACATTTTTACCAAAGGTAAAGGTACCAGTTGGAAACTGCATATTAACTGCCGTTACTAGGACAGTATAATTAAGGGCCAAACATAAACGTTTATTATACGAAAAGTCTGGATTCATTTCTACAGCAGATTCTCTTGAATAGCTCAAGAACATGAGTCCGAAGCCTATCATTTGTTCCAGCATTCCACGTTAAAAAGCATGGTTAATCAGGTAGTTTGAAATTGTCAAAACACTTAGAGTTCCCCATCGCACTCAGAATATTTCTTACCGTCTATTTTATGAATAAAAGTTTGTCTCGCTTGATTTTCTACTTAAGATACAACAATAAGAACTCATAGCAATTTTTAGAATTATAAAAAATAAATCTTATAAAAAATATATGGAACTGGGCAACCAAAAATAAACCGAATCGAAACCAGTTCGTCGAGGTTTCCGCGGACGTCACTCGTGTAATGTGCAGGAGCCCCATCATGCTATTATCACATGGAGCGGCGCAACGACGGAGCAACATATGCTGTGTCAAAAAGTTTGCGCAGGACTTGTTGCAAGAAGATCAGGTATACCATATCGTCCAAAAGACTAGGAAGAAGGTACGCTCCACTGAAGTAGTCTCCACGAATGCCGGTCTAAAAATAGACCGCGAAACGCACTTGAGCTGCAAGTGGTTGCATACGATGAAAGTTCTCCAATGTCCAAACATGGCGTTAGGGTGATTGAAGGTTCCCTCACGTGTGAAGTGTACTTCATCCGTTAGCAACACGGAAGCAGCAAATGCTCTGTCTATGGCTTTCTGTGGCAGGAACTATGTAGCAAACGTCCTTCAGAGTGGATAATCTTCAGGCTCTAATAATTGAACGAGATGAGGATGGTATGCGCTCATTTGGTTTGCTGCGAGTATCTTCCAGACAATGGATTGAGATAAGCCCACTCTTTGGGGTATCGCTCGAGTACTCGTTTTTAGATTGTCTTCTGCCAAACGTAAGACCGCCTTCCCCATTGCCAGGTGTCCTAGGTGTTCGCTGTGAATTCATTGTAGCTCTCGTTAAACAACCAGTCTCACGTAACCTTCTGTTCACACTTGCGAAGGTCGTGTGATGTGAAGCACGCCTGATCGGATAACGTTCCTAGTACAACCGCCGAGCGGCGCTTTTTTTGCCCGTTATAATCCGCAGCTTCATACACGATCAGCATGTCGACAAGTTCATCATTTGAATACGCGTTCATCCAATGGATCGCTGTTCACGCAAACTTCCTTTCAGCGCCAATCTACCACAAGACTGCCGGGGGGAATCTTCCAGAACGTAAGGAATTCCATGCAGCACCGCTGTCAGGCCTGCCTGACGACTGCTTTTTTGCACCATAGCTCGCAACTACGGCATTTGCGACCTTGCATTTCTATGTGATTCCGAATCGTCTCTGTTCTGCCTACACACCCTGCCAGTTTGTCGGTCTGGTAGCGAATCACCCTGTTACTCCGTTTGGTGAGCTCAGTTTTGTTGTTCTTATATGTTTGTGAACTGTGCATTTTTTATGCTTTAAAAGTGATTGAATTATGTTGTTCTTACTTTCGGATTAAGGTTTTTATGCCTTCAGTGAATGCGCATGCAGTAGTTGTAGAATGGTTGACAATTTAAAAGTTGTTTAAATGCTATTAAGCCGGTAAAAGTATAGTTTAGGGTACGCTTGGCGAAAATTGGCGATTTTTGGCGGTACACGGATGCCGATTTTGTGCAATTCTTTGACTCGTTATTTTGGCTTTGCGAAGCGGCGATTTTTGCGCCCAAAATCGCCGCTACACAAAGCCAAAATAACAAGACAAACAATTGCACAAACTCGGTATCCATGTACACATCGACTTATTTTCACTTAAAAAAAATCTCCGAATTGCACAAAAATGGCATTGCGCACTCCTTTGACTTTATCCATGTATACGTCGACCTATTTTCACTTAAAAAAAATCTCCGAATTGCACAAAAATGGCATTGCGCACTCCTTTGACTTTATCCATGTATACGTCGACCTATTTTCACTTAAAAAAAATCCCAGAATTGCACAAACTTGCATTGCGCACTCCCTTTACTTTGTCCATGTACACATCGATATATTTTCACTTAAAAAGTCAAAGGAGCACCAAATTCTACAATATAGGCAAACAAAAAATACATATCTCAATAAAATACATTTTAAACCAAACAATAAAATAACATAAAAAAGGAAAAACATGTTATACATTTAAGCACTGCCAAAAGCAAATATTCACTTACCATGATTTTCGAATTCGCTTCTTACACCCAGAGCCACGTAAAAATCAAAATATCAATCATACTCAAATGAGATTTTTCAAACCAGGTACTCTTTCTGATCGAACGCTTCACAAAGTGACCATCTGAACCTTTCTTCCTACAAACCCATTCAAATCCATCTAAACGGTTTTTACGTTCGACTAGACGCATATCCTTCCTACATACAGGACACTTATAATGGCTACTAAGTAAACCTTCATTTACACACCAGTCAATTAAAGCTCTTTTCCCCTTTCGCTCCAAATCGTACAGAAACTTCAAATTAATCTTACTACATTCGGCCATTCTACCGTCTAAAGAATCAAACCAACACACACCCCAAAAACGCTTACAAAACATCCCAATGATTCAAAATTTCCCAGAATCATGCACCCGATTACGTCACAATAGGGTTTCCATAACATTCAACTACTCAGGCTACCATAAATGAAACAACAACTTGGCGATAAATCAAACAACAACTTCGCCATAATACAAGGGGTACCTTAAAGTCTACTCTACCCATTAAGCCTAATAAGTACTACTAAGCCTCATTTGTTTACATTTGAAATTTTTATTAGAATAATGGATTAAGTCAATTTTTGCACCAACTTCAATGTCTTTTTGCTGAGTGGAACCAAAAATAAACTTTCTCTTTTGTGCTATCTTATTGCCCCTGGCCGAATTGATTGGTTTTGCATGGAAATTCTAATTTTAATTGTAAAAAAAAAAAAAAAATTAAACTGTTTTTACCCGTATTTGGTGTTTTATGTTCTGCGTTTTACTATTTTTAATGAAGATATTTTGAGTTTTTATGTAATGTTGCCTTGTCGGGAATTAAGAACTGAATTAATTGCTCAAGAAATATATCTCTAATGAAATTTGAGGAAATAAGTTTAAATAAAGGGCAGCAAAAGTGTGTATAATTTAATAAGCCATACGAAAAAGCCATGTGGTGGCAATATCAGATTTTTTATAGATAAGATTTTAGTCAATATATTTGCAAAAATAGACCGATATACCTAAAAACAGGTTAAACAGACATGACGAGTTTATTTGAAATAATTCTTCTCATCAGTTCTGCAAATTGAATGACATTGAGATCAAATATAAAACCATATTCATAAGAAATTCTAAATACCATTCTGAATTTCTTTTAGATAAAATATTCACGTTTTCATATTTTAGGGTTTAAAATTCAGTCGTTGTTAAAAGCAAATTTGAAAAGTTGTTATAACGATGTTGGTTTATAGAATGAAATGTCCTTAAAATATATTAAAATGATAAAACTAAACTATTTATGAATCTCTCATGAAATCAACAAACAGTAAGATTACTAATAATCTTGAAATATTTTGTTAATCTTGTTCAGAAACTAAGAAGAGTGCCTAATGCCTCACAGGCCGTCTCCATCTGCCCATTTCTTCTATCATTTGTTTATGTTTGTGCTTAGTTTTAGAATATTGCACTTCCAAAATGGCAAAGCCTTCTTATTGATTTGTTTGATTTATAGAGCTACCTCCTCGAATTTCTTACAGATAAATGAAATATTGGCAATAAATTAAAATGACTTTGCATTGTAAACGGAAATAAATAATTTCACGGAAATTTCAAAAGACTTTAAAGGTCAATCTAAAATAAGACTTGGAACTTAAAAATGTAGCTAATAAATCCTTTAATCAGTTTGTGAAGTCTTGTTTAAATTCTAGGTTGGACTTGCCAGAAGACAAAAGGGCTCGTCTCATAGAAAAACTCAATTCGTTTCCTAAATTCCGTGAAATTGTCAACACATGCAAGAGAGCCATACCTTCTCCCCAGTGTAACTTTTTGTCACCGTATAGGACTTATGATGGCACTTGCAATAATTTAGAGCACCCTAGATGGGGTGCCTTATTTTCATGTGATCTCAGGCTTTTGGATGCAAATTATGAAGGTAAGAGAAAAAAAATTATTACTTTTCAATAAATATACAAACGGATATTTTAAACAGTAGTAAAATTTATTAGCTTTTTAAAAATTGATCGCAGTCATATAAAATGCAATTCAAAAAATAAATTAAATAGCAATTTTTAAACTAAAATAATTTTAATCGTTTGGGGATTGGGAAAGGCAGGAATCAAGATTTCTATAAAGACTCTATTAAAAAAAATCAGCGAAAAGTAACGTTATGCAAACAAAACTGAAACAAAAAATATCATTATCAAATAAAAGTAATCAACATATCATTAATTATCAGGACAGTGTACTAATACGGGAATTTGTTATTAATTCGGAATGAATCATTTTTAGCCCAAAAAGGCTATTGGTATTGACACACAATTTTGCGTTGTTTCACTTTAATGTGTTGTTTCACTTCTCACTGGAGTCCGTTGCCATTCGGAAAAACATATGGTATTATTTTTTCATAATTAAATTGTCTGTTATTAATTAAAAACTAAACTATTTAAATACAACAGATGCAGTTCTTGAGAACATTCTTATTCTTATATTTTAATCTCATTGATTTAAATTCAAATGCATTTAATTCGTGATATATATAATTAAAAGTATTAAATATTTTTATAGAGCTACGTTACATATTTTGTAACTTTTTGAACATATAGAAGATATGTAACATTTCCATGTTAGCCTAAATGCATATTCATCTAATATCCTCTAAATGTTTCGCTATTCCACTTGGGTCATGTTTATCGATAATCTCGGTATTCTGTTATTAGGACAGTATTCATAAATGTAGGTATGTGTGCATGTAGTGTGGAGCCTCGAGATAAGAGGTTAATTCGTTTCAGCATTGAGCTCGTATAGCAAATTTCTTGTATCCAGAAACAAACTTCCCCATTGAAAATAATGGAAATCCAATTAATCCGTTTCGCACCCCCAAAACTATCAACATAAAAATAAGTTTTTCTAATAAATAACACTGGTAAATAATATAATCTTATTTTACCTTTATGATAGCTTCCGACACCGACCTTAACTGTTTCTCGTTAATACACACCAACAACAGCTTCTAGGAGTTTAGTACGGTGCTTGGAAGTAACGATAACTCCTTTGGCCACATCAAGTTTCTTAGTTTCTTCCTTCATCTTCAGAATAGTGCAGGTTGTCAATGTCGAAAGGCCGTAAGTCTTCGTCAGTTCCGTCACTCTTACATCACGCTTATGTTTATCTATGATTTCTTTCTTAAATTCAACGGCCATGGCTTCCTTATTTTTCTTTGCTGCACTATCTGAGGCAACAATCTTCTTGGGAGGCATCGTGAAATAATTATTTTCACGTTAAATGCAATAAACAATTAACTCACAAGCGCACAAATATATAGATCAACGAATCTGACGAGGGGATTCAGCCTGGCTCATTGCTCGTTACTCGAGTCAATGCTCGTATTTAGAGACGAATTTTTCGCTCATACTTTCCTCGTATCTCCAATTTCAAGTATATACAGGTGTGCTCGTATTTCAAGGTTTTACTGTATGTTTATTCTTGCTTACCTCTGGTAGATGAAAAGTGCCCCCGTTCTCCGTCATCTGTATGTATGTATGTGTGTACACACATTAACAAGGTAAACAGGTAAAAGTGCATGGGGCACCAGAGACTTCATTATAGAATCGTACACGTGCTTCCCCAATACACTACCAACTAGAGTTTAAAAAATTGGAATTGACTCTAAGCTTTTTCTCCTGAGGAACACTGGAGTTACAGACCGAAGTGGTTGCATTTAAACGTAACGGGATAATAACATAAAGTTAGGCAAAGTTACATAACATAATACAAAATGTTGAATATATTTGTTACTGTGAAAGATCGAAATCTGTTAACATTCTCCAGTGAATGTCAGCATTCAGATAGTCAGTTGGTGTATGTTCGAAATATTTGCTAAGTGTCCTTATTTCTCACTTACACCGGCAAATATCAACATTGTTTATGCACTGATGGTGAATATTGAATAAAAAATATTTTTGCTAGATTTTTAAATCATACTTTATTATAAAAATAAAACATATTATGATATGTCAAAATAGGATAAAGCTTAGGTAACATCACATTTAAACAAACTGTTGAACTTAAAACGAATAGTACATACTGAATGAGAAAAGAAAATAACACCAGTAATTTATTTACCTTATTATGTGACTGATGTTATACAGTCTTATTTATTGCAAAAACAACCGGTAGTATTTCGAATGCACAAGAACATAATCAAATACTCCGTCTTTCACCGACGTGAACTCTTTATTAAAACTCTTTAAAATTCACAATGCGTCGACTTGACGCTAACAAACTACGCCTCACTCGGGCGGCAACTCAACTGATGTTACTCGGAATCATTTATTGGGGTGTAGCCTAGTCATTGCTTTTTACGCTTTTTCGTTTTCAGTCCTATGTTTTCAATTTTCAGTCAAAATATGACTTAGCATAGATCCAGTCCTACAGCAGTGAGCTTTCAGTGTATTTTCATGATTTTAGATACAGGTGGCTTTGAGATATCACCAGTCTTTTCAAATTCAAGTCTATATAGTGGGTTTCCAGATGTGCAGGCCATTTGTATGAGAGCAGAAGAATATGTAATGGTCTGCATCTTTTTTGTCTCCACAGACGCAATTGTCGCTATCAGAGGGGCCATGGCCGATGAGGTAGGTAAGAACTGGTGGGTGCGCTGACCAGTTTTTTGCGTTAGTCCACTCTTCCTGATATATATCCTGTTTAGATATCTGTTTAGGATTTGTCGTAGTTGCGATTTCGGAAGCTTAATGAGGAGGAACTCGCCTTTTTGGAAAACAGCTGCTCCTTTTGCAAGACTGTTGCCAACATTACCGCTGTGCTCTTTGATCGAAGTTATTATTATTGCAGTATTGGGGTCTTTAGAGATTTGATTAATTTCACAGAATAGGTGAAAACAGTTGTCTGGATTTCGGAGGGAGAGTATGGCTACTTGGCTGTTTGATTTAATGGATATTTTGGAGAAATTGTTTATTGACTCAATGTTGATGGCAATTTTATTACTTAGAGTTCCGCTTGATGCATGCTACTGGAGTTGCTTAAGTACCCTTTCCATTTTATGTTGTTCGATGGAAAGACTGCCTCACATCCGAATTTTTCTCCGATTTTTGATCCGTCAGCGTAAGCTTCAATTACTTTGTTTCTTGGGTAGCTATTCGTTTGGATTTTTATTCTGGTATGGAAATTGGCCGGATGTCTTTTGTATGGAGGAAGGCGTTGTTTGCAATTGTCTACAGAATAGATGTAATCATTGAAGCTGATGCTTTTTCTGAGTTGAAGGACACACGCGTACATGCATACATATATACATGCACACATACACACATATATGCATTCCTGAGTCCGGTCCCGTTAACAGAAAAGTATCAGAATCTCTACCGATAAACCGTATTAAATTTTAAAAGGGTCCTTATGTGCGATCATTAAAATGTGAACCCTTTTCAGATATCTTTTTTTTATGTTCGGTTGATTATTATCCATATTATTTACACGATTCGTGACAACGCTATAGACTTTAAGAGCATAATTAAAATCTTTAAAAGTAAATTTCAGAAAATTGTACAGAACACGGTCGAAAGCTTTTTTAGAATGCAGAGAATTTATAATTCAATAAGTGAATTTTATTCTAAAAGATTTTTTTAATTAATTTTTTTTGTATATAAAGGTGTAGCTGGTTTCGTAGAATCTGTCAAAGGAGGACCTCTACCTCATCCGAGGGTATTATCTCTGAATCTCAGCAATGAAGCGGAACTTCCAAGAATGAATGTCTCGCATTTGTTTCCGTATTTCGGTCAATTGTTGGCTCATGATATGGCTCGTACTCCTCCAACAACGAGTGAGCGATGAAGGAAAAATTATTTTATCTCTAACTGATTTATTGAAAATGAGTCTCAAAAAGTTGCTGCACTATTACAGTTTATTATATTATATTATTTATTTACATTTATATAACTTATCTTAATTTTAGATTTATTTTATAATTTATATGTTTAAATTTTAATATTTATTGAAATGTTAAGATTTATAAAAAATATTTTTAATGTTATTATTTATTTATTTTCAGTTTTTAAATAATTCATTATTTCTGTTGTTAATTATTTATTTATTACTGTAAGGATTTATTTATTACTGTAAGGATCTGTGGATGTCATTCACAGTCAACGTTCTTATTAACCGTAGAAATTTCTTCAAAATGTTTATTTTTAGCTAAAGAATATACTTTTCCCATTTTAAAAAAAACTATATATAGGCTTAGTATAGCTACAAAGTTGTGATGTAAACTATTAGAAAATGAACATTTGATCAGTATCAGAAATGAAAAGCAAGTAATTATTTATCCAAGTAAAACTTGGAATCGCTTACAAGCTAATAAAATGAGCAAGACCTGATTCTGACTGCCTGAATTAATGGCGATATGACTTTTTTAAGCGGACGAAAATGAAGATAAGGAAAAAAATCCCAATGTGAAAATTTCAGATTACAATCAAACATCACAAGAGGGATTCATCGTTAAAAATGCAAAAATAAAAGTAAAATAAAGTAAATTAAAAAACTGCAAAATAACATCATAAAAAATTTATTTCATATCAGCTGTGTAACATATCGTTAATTTGAGTGATGATTTAAATATATCCTGATTTGACGAATGAAAACACTACACTCTAAGAATCCATTCTTAACAAAGGCATATGGAAGATAGAATAGTTTATATACTTCAAGAAAGTAGTAACACTCCCGATGCCTGCTTGTAATATTTGCCAATGCTTTCTTTTCCATTTTCCCCATATGTCAGTTTTCGAGGCATAGTCGTGTCTACGGAGTTTTATTTTGCCTACATAGGAAGTAATTACTTAAGTTTAGAGAATAACTTCCTTCGAAGTTTAAAAGAAGTTTCACTGATGGATATTATTATCTATCTAATATATTTACTTAACATCGTATTCATAGAATTCGTATAAGTCCTAAAAATTCCGCCATTTTTCTTCTAGACTTGTTTACTTACCACGCTTGCTTGATCTTAGACACTTACTTAGTCTACAATTTTTTAATTCTGGCATACTTCCAGCGCAATTTCAAAGCTATGTACATAATTTAATAATTTGCAAGACTCCTCTCTGGCCTTTTCTTTCTTTTCGAACTGGTAAGACTAACATAATCAATTTGCATAACCTGTGTTTTCGGATAAACTTTTAAGTTATTTCTTTTTCTCAATGCAACAAACGTTGGTAGACATAAGGAAGGATAAATTTAAACGAAAAATATCAAATTAATATCTAAAAATAATATTTATAAACTTTTATCTCTTCAAAGAGGTAAATTACACCAAACTTCATACTTTACAGTAGATAATTAAAAGTTTTTAGCTGAGCACACACACACACACCATAAAAAGTTGGAAAAAGTATAATTTTATTATTCATCATTTTGTGTGCATATATATTATACATATTACCTCGAAGCTCTTGACATAAAAACAACTGAATACGTTTTTAGATAAATAATATATTTTCTTTATAACTTCGCAACTTCACTTTCTTTCTAGTATATGATGGAAAGTTATTCTGTTCCGTTTTTCTTGTTGATAGGTCTGGTGATCTGCAACTAATTTCCTTTCGAATACAATAAAGTTCAGTTTCTTTTCTTCTTATATCAGGACATCTGTTTGCCTTTACTGGCTAAATTGGCTTAGTTCTTGATTGCTAAATGAATGGACTTTTTAAGCAAACGCGACAGTAATCGGCTTCCAATTCTATTAAATTTGACGACCAACATTACGTGCCGTCGTCAATACATGACAGAACAGAGAACTATTCCTTTATTGAACTTCTTGTTCTTGTTTGACAAGGTACTAGTTCCAATCGCAAACTATGCTTTCAGTCAAACCAACTGTGTAACATAATTTATTATCAAGTTGTGATTTCTTATCATTACCTTCCCATTTACGTAACAATACGTATTATAATAATGTATCTGTAGTATCATTTTGGTGATAACGCTTCATGTTCCCGAATGAGATAAAGTAAAGAAAATGTGGAATGAGAGCTAAGGCATTGCATATACTACATAGCCTGATAATACCTTTAAAAGGTTATCAAGAGATGCAGTCTGGCTAAAACGTTTTAGGATTGAGCTCATAAAGTTATTCTACGTATAACTCTTGTGAAGTTATACACCGGTTGGCGTAATCCTCAAGCAGTTCCAAACCATGCTGGAATGTCTCTTAGCTGCCTCGTAATGTTTTGTTGGATCATCTTGATATCGTCGAATCGATGGCCTTTCAGCTTTAATTTTAGTCTTGGAAACGGAAAGTATTATGGCTTGGATATTTCCGGCGATTAGGCAACGGGTGTAACACAGTTATTTTTTTTTCTAAAATCGCACGAATGAGAGCTGTATTGGGGGCGACGCATTATCGAGCAGAAAGAGCCAAATTTTTTTGTATAATAATTCGAGACGCACACATGCGATGCGTTTCAATAGCCGATCCATTACACCCATGTGCATTTTCTTGTTTCCTGTATCAGTATGTGAAATATAAAAACCCAGAGGTCTATATATTAGTACCTTATTGATTGTTTTTTTACGACTTCTCTTTTGTTATGTTTTTCTAACCTTTTTTTGGAATGGGGGCTGTTGTTGTTTCTGGCTTTCTTTGTCGCCGCCCATAAAAGAACCCTAGGGTGATATAAAGTCTTCCAGGAGGGTGGGTCTGAGCCCCTCCACATCACATTCATGTACAACACTGCATTCACTATTCTTCTTTTAGGAACGAATTCCTGATGAATCAATTCTCTGCAGTAAGAAAACCCGCAAACATTGTCTTCATCCCGGAGTTTCGGAAACGCCCTTTCTCTGGTTTTTGACGAACTTGGCCAACCTACTCTGCACTCTGTGTTTTCGTTTCTCGATCGTAACAAAGCACCATAATTCATCATCTGTGATGATTTTTTTAAAGTCTGGATCGCGATTTTGAATTTTAAGAAGATCCTGACAAACTGCAACTCGATCATTCTTTTGTTCTGTTGTGAAGGAATCCGGAAGAAAAAGTACACACAATTTCCATTTTCCTAAATAATCACCAATTATTGTACAGCCAGTTCATTTATCAATATTTAAATATTCTACAAGCATTCTAATCAGTAATCGACGATCTTGACTTAACGGCAGCACAGGCAGCTTCGATGTTAGGGCCAGTTCGGCTTGCTCGAGGTCTTCCCTTTCTTTTGCCATCTTTTATGCCATCTCGAAATCTACCGAACCACACACACACACACACCAAAAAAAAGTGTTAGAACGGGATAAACATTCTTCACTGTAAGGTTTCTGCATCGCTTGATAAGTTTTGCCCCTTTAAAACAAAACTTTATCGCACATCTCTGTTTCAAATACGAGTCCATTGCAAACATAAATGAATTCAAATACAAAACGATAATTTCTCCTTAACAATTCAACTCATCCTAAAGAGGTTAGCAAGCTAGAATCGAAATGCTTTTTACTGTATGTTCCGTTTGTTACAAGCAGATTGCTATAACAGACTGTTAATATTCAATGAGTCTTAAAACGTTTTAGCCAGACCTTGTATACTAAGCATGCGCTGCGAGCATATGGCAACTGTGTATTATTATTGTCAAGTCTGCTTGAAAATAACATAGAGGTATTTTCATCTTTTCTTAGCAGGTTGTTCTTTGTTTATTGTTTCATATGATGGTATCTTACAAGTATTGAGATATATGTTGTTAGCATTAAGATTTTTTCCCCTTTTTGTATGTAGAATTTTGGAACATTTGCAGACACAAAATAAGACGCATTTTCATCAAATAAAAATTTTAAATGTGTGAAATTTTGTTTTTAATGCATATCGACTGGCTTAGTAATACTCTTTTTAATATTAATAATTCCTTTCTAATAATAATAATAACTAATAAATCTAAGCATGCTATTTTTCCTTAGCTGGAGGCCGAACAATGCTTTGCTGTCCGATAAAGGGAATGCTGCATCCGCAGTGCATACCACTGCTATACGCTGCTGATGATCCATATTATAAGCAGTTCAACTTCACTTGTCAAACTATGCTTAGACATGTCCCATGCACATCCTGTTCATTCGGTGAGTAAATTCTTTCTAGAGTTCGGCACTACCTGGGAAGTGAGAAATTATTTAAAAAGGGAAACTAAGTTTTTTTTAATATAATGCATTGTTTAAATAAAATACATGAGTTAAAGTTACAAGCAAAAATACTTTGTAATAATTTAAAATATAATACCAATATTTCAAAAATTCAACACATGTCTACTATTGTGAAATGTAAATATAACGTAAGCATCCAAGTGATTGCTAAATGAATGGACTTTTTAAGCAAACGCGACAGTAATCGGCTTCCAATTCTATTAAATTTGACGGCCAACATTACGTGCCGTCGTCAATGCATGACAGAACAGAGAACTATTCCTTTATTGAACCAGGCACACCATTCTTGAGCACAGTTAGACGGAGGCTATGTACTCTTCAGTAATAAATCGAGTTTTATAGATATATTCTCGACGAGCTCTCATCTGGCGAGAGTTTAGAGAAAATTTATCTCAGCTGCAATTTAAAATAAAACTCTCTAATGTAAAATTCGACGACCAACATTACGTGCTGTTGTCAACACATAACAGTAATCAAGATTCTGTGCACAGAGTTATTCTTAACGAGTTCTCATCTGGAAAGATCCTACGACCAGTTATCTCTTCTCCGCCATAGAAAAAACTGACACATTGAGAGGAAGGGGGGAGGCATCATGTTGGACGGCCGCACCCCACTGCATTTCTTTGATGTGAGCGTGGACGTAAGAAAGGTCTTACTTCCTACCTCCATGTATGTGAGCATTGTTGACGTCAGTGTTATGAGGATGAGGTTCTTGAACCTCAAGTGAGGTTTTACTGAGGAATTTTTAGAGAGGATTTTATTTTTGTCTGGAATAATGCCAGCCCCCACACAGCTCAATTGCTCGATGCTACTTTTGGTTATCCTAACGCACTGGGTATCTATGAGCAAAATTTTATTACGAAAATCTAATTTTTTCTGAAATATCAGATATTAAATATTGGTAAATTATAATTTGCACGTCACTTTGTTAAATAGGTTATATAGGTTGTTTCAAAATGACTACGTGATTATATAAATCTTGAGTCGTTGGTCGAAAGCCTATGGTTCCAAATTAAGAAACGAATAAAATAAGGTGCACTCCCAGATTTATACAATTCTAGTCACAAGACACCTATTAATAAAAATATACCCATTTTAATATCTTTATACCGTTTTCTCACATAAAATGCTTCAAATCATTAATATGCTTTACAATCATTAAGTCTGGTAAAAAAAAAAAAAAAAACCCTCTCCACAAAAGCAAATTTGTCAATAATGTGCTATGCTGATCCAGAAAATATCATCAAAGCTGTGTAGTTCAAATAATACACCCGATTACAGGAACAGTTTTAAGGATTGCCTGAAAGCTGAATCTGGTTAAAAAAAAAGTCGGAAAGATTTTTTACTCTCTTGCTGAGCTCGCAGCCTACCAGTCTGCATTTACACTCACTCCTGCTAATCCGCACCTTTTTTCCCTCCCTGGTCTTTTTAGCTTTATTATTAATTGTCGTTTCCTTACGCCATACACAGTTAAACAGCAAAATCACAAAAAGTTTGAAACCTGCCTAGCAGCATAAATTTAGAATTCCCGATGCAGTGTTTCGTTTTGGCATACACTTTTTGTACTTTTTTTCAATCTTTTCTCAGTTCATAACATCAGTGTTGGGGTTTCTTAGTAAGATGGTTTAGAAAAAAAAATTTTTTGTCTTTTTATTATTAATGTTTTTTTGCGTTCACTTTATTTATTAAATATTACGTCCTTCACCCTCACGCCACATAAAATTAAATTCAACAGAACAATCACAAAATATATAAAAACAGCATACCTTTAGAATTTCCGATAGACAATCTCATAGGCTGGAGATAAAAAAGTTCTATTCTGTAGATAACGACAAGACTGTAAAGTATGCTGCTTTCATTTCGTTGAGTTTGTTAATGAAAAATTTATGAAACTTAAAAAAAACTATGAAATAAATATTAAATATATATAGCGTCATTTATGAAAATATGAGATATTTTTAAGTAGATAAATCAGGAAGTAAATGAATTTTTATGATTTAAATCAATCCGAATCAAAACTACCCTGGTATGCAAAACATAAGCAACAATGTAAATTTTAATCAGATAGCCATTAAATTGCAGAAAAGAGGTTTTTGCGATCAGTACAATGAACACGCAATTCAGTAGAAAGGTCATGTGAATGCAAATGTCAGAAACAAAACGTCACAGGCGACGTGAGCATATGCAAAACGCGTGCGATCGTAGCGCTCAACTCAAGACTACAATAAAAGGGAGGACGGAGATGCAATTAAAGACATTCGCTGCAAGTACAAATGAGTTCTTTTGTGAAATATGGCTAGAAGAAATCATCTGAATGATTTCACACTTGGCAGAATGATCGGAAAGCTGAAGGAGGGGCGTAGTGTGACCAGTGTAGACTCAGGAGTTCGGAATCAACAAAAGTGTCATTTTACGTGCTTGGAAAACCTTCCAAACCATAGATACAGCTGTCAGAAAAGTTGTTGTTGGCCGCCCCAGGAAACCAACTGCAGTGGATGACCGATATATCGTTCTGCATGCGAAAAGAGTCCGAAACCAGTCTGCAAGAGCCATAGCTCAGGAACTGTGTACAGCAACGGGGCGACAAGTGTCGCTGTTTACTGTGTCCAGACGCCTTCACAAAGGTGACCTATTCTCCCGCCGTCTTGAAAGCTGCATCCCTTTGAAAGTTGGCCATCAGCGCCATCGTTTAGAGTGGTGCAAGTAGCACAAAAACTGAACATCTTATCAATGGAGTCATGTGCTCTTTAAGGATGAGAGTCGTTTTAGTGCCACAAGCGATTCTCAACGCCAACTGATTTAGAGAAAGGTCGGGAGACGTAACATCATAGAAAGAGAAAATTACGGTGGTCCCGAAGTTCTCGTCTGGGAAGGCATTATGCTGAACCGACGGACAGGGCTTTTCGACAGAGGTTCTGTAACCGGAGATCGCTATTGTCAGGAGGCGATCCTTTCCCATGTGCACCTGTTTCGAGTGCATGTGCATCTGCCATTGTAGCAGATTCGTTTTTATGGACCACACCGGACTCCTGCTCTTCAGAAACAAGTGGAAACTGAAGATATCATTCGAATGGATTGGCCAGCGTACTCCCTGATTTAAATTCCATAGGACATGCATAGGATGCTTTAGGAAAACGTCTTGCGGCACGATTACATGCTCCGGGGAACACTCAACAACTGGAACAGATGCTGATTGAGGAATTGGCACTCTTACCTCAAGATCTGTTGGACAATATGGTGCTCAGTATGGAGAGGCGGTGCGAAACATCCATTGTAGTAAGGGGAAGGGCATGTCCCGCACTAAGAAACATCTCTTTGTTGTTCTTCCTCTTGTACAGACAATCATGTGTAAAGATACTATGAGTTCAATAAAGCCTTTCTTTTGTTTGAGTCCATACTGTATGCATTGCATTCATTTTTGCGTAACTATGCTTTCGTCATCTTTTAAATACAAAATGCTGCTTCTTAATTCAGAATTTCATGTCTCTTAGATGATTTCTCGGGTAGTTATGGCAAAAAGAACACCTGTTGCTTAAATTTTGCATACCAGTGTAAGAAATGAATATTCTTAAGAACTGCATCTATTGCTTTAAAACAGCTTAGTTTAATAATCTACAACAGACAGATTCAATCTGTAAAATTAATGTCTTACACTTTTGCCGAATAACAGCAGACTCGAATGAAAAGTGAAACGAAGCATTAATAGTGTTGCGACGCAAAATCCCCTTTGGAGACTAATAGCCCTTTTGAGCTAAGAAAGAATTCGAATTCTAACGTTCCTACAAATGGTAATTTGAAATCAAGACTTTCAAATTATTGTTCTCTAATGTATTCTGCATTCAAATTTATAGAAAATGCCGCTTAATCTGATCACGTTAGTCCACAGATATTTTGACAAAATTAACTGAATGATAGTATCTATTGACGAGAAAAAGTATTTTTCGAAATAGCATTGAAATTTAACTAATTTAATATAAATATAATTAAGTATGAAAATAACTGCTCTCGTAGCCATTTATTTACAAAAAAGCGAACGTTTATTCATGAACTGTGTATGATGTCTTTTATGAAAAAGTTCATTCATAAATTGTCAATAAAAAGAACGCTATAATTTTTCAGTTCATTATCCCAAAATCCATTCGTCAAAAAGTATTGGCATCATCCGAGCCTTGAATTATATAGTCTACTGGTTAAAATTTACTCCTTTAAAAGATCGGCGATTTTTTTTCTTTTTCCCATTACTAACAATTTTCTTAACTTACTATAAATATTGACTTAGCGTGAAACGATTTACTATCTTTTGATTTTTTACAAGCTTTCGTTAAATAAATATTTATTTAAGAACGATGAATGATTTCTTTGCTTATCTTTATATAAATGTTTTCAAAATGTCACTTGTAGACAGTTTAGGTCATTCATTTCACAATATATTCTTCCAGCAGGTGAATTAACATCTTTTTCTTAACATAAGGCATTAGTAAACAACGTTTTTCTTCCAGTGGCAAAACCAGCCATATAGTATTATTATTTTAAAATTATCTTTTCTCATTTCTGCAATCAATTCTTCAACTTTTTACCGCATTCAAAGCTGCTAACTGTGGCATCTTTCTGACAAACATTTAAGCCAAAACTTCAGCGCTTTTCGAACAAGACTTTTCCCACTACATATCGTATATAAGCGCAAATATTTTCATTTTTTACTTCCTTTTACGAAGTAAAGGAAATATTGTAAGTGTAAAAAATTCTGAATATCATATTTCAACGGAAATATCCATTTTGACCGCTCCCCAATTTTGACCACTTGCCCAATTTTGTTGCGTGACATCTGTACGTACGGACAGAACGAAGGACTATTTTTTTCGAAAGAGATTGTAAAATGGATTCAAGAGCGATTAGGAAGAGATATTTTTCGTGACGTCTGTACGTACGTACGTCTGTATCTCGCATAACTCAAAAACGAGTAGCCTCTGAACGTTGAAATTTTGTGTCTGGTACTGCTGTAGCATGTAGCTGTCTGCTGTAGCACACTTCCTTTATGCTGATCTCTCTTATCAAGAAAAAGTAGATGGTCTAAAGCCAAATCCTAATCTGCATGCTTTATAATTGATCTAGAACCTAAATTAGGTATTCCTGTGAATGTGAATGCTCAACTTTAGATGAATGTAGCAAATTCAATTTCCTAAAGAAACTGTATATTGTCCTGTGTTTTGGTTCAGTGAGTTTAGTGACACACCGCTGAAAAATTAAACTTTGTAACTAAAATTGTTGCCGCAATATGTGACTATTGGTTGCTTCCTATCAGTAATATGTGGAGGAACTATTCTTGTTTTTACTCTTCACAGAGCTATTCGTCAGCGGCGGCAAAAACTAAAGAAAGAAATGGTTTATACAGTTATCAAAGTTATAAATTCAAAATGATGGCTATGAAAATTAGTGAAACCTAAAGGTTTGTTATGCTTAAACTTAAATGGAAGTGCCATTTGAATTTCGTACATAAATATTTATAAATTCATTTTCTTTTTTATAAAAGAGTTTGTGGTGTAAAATTATACTTGTCTGTATGCAATGGATATAAAAAAAGCTGTTTATTTTCGTATAGTTTGTATATCAACTATTGTGTGTATGATCTAATACTTGTTTATCAGATCATAAATATTCCAGTTGCATTGTGCTTAACTCCTGTTTGTATTTGTTGACATTTTGAAGACAAATATTTTAATTCCCTATGGAAAGACAAATGTTACTTGTCTAACTGGAAAAGAAATCTGCATATATTGACTTTTTTTTAAATGTCAGAGTGTGTTTTGTGTACATATTGGTCAAGAAGCATCTGCATTAAGAGCTACGTAAGATCGCATGATTAATTTGAATGACGCAGTTTAGACTTAAGCGCTATTTTTAGGACAGAGAGATGAAGTTCCCAAATGAAATAAACAATAAAAGAGGTTATATTGCATTAAATTTAGAAGTTCACTTTCATATTTTTTAGCTTACACATTATTTATTTAATTATTGCTGGTCAAAATTTTATGATTTATGATTTATTTATTTATTTATTATTTTTTTTCCCATTTGCTAGTGCTTCAACGCTTTTTCTTTTAAAAAGGCTTCTCTGTCGCTACGTCTTTTTTTCTTGAAGGGGGATATGTAAGAAAAATAAAGATAAAATAAAAATATATATAAAAGATTAAAGTATATATAAAAGATTAAATTAGCAACGTAAATTTCCCTCCTCTATTCTAAAAATAGTAACCTCTCTCTGGACTGCGTCATTTCAAGTAAAATCCATGTCATATGATTCTTACGTATTTCTGATGATGTAAATGAAACTAAGATTCAAACAGTGAATAGAAATTTTACAGCAATATTAACTATCCAATCAAAATGCTTTGAGAACCAAAACTAATTTAGTTTGACTTCAGATTTCATCCTGAACATTACGCACTTGCTTTCCGCGCTTTTACCTAGCTACACTGCTGTCTGTCTGCTTCTTCGTTTTTGCTACAAATATATAAAAAAATGTAAGCCTTTTGGAACAGGCATTTAATGTGCCGACATGTGTGTAGCCGCAACAGGCTGCTCAAAATAAAACTGAAGATATAATCTGCCTTCGCCTCCAATTTCCTGAGATTTAATATATTAAATATATTGAATATATTATATATGTATATACCCACACTGTTACCCGGCTCGGTGAGCTGAGTATGTTTAGTCTTGTATGTTGGTAAATCGCGCATTTTGTTTCTTTAAAAGTGATTGAATTATGTTCTTATATTCCGGTAAAGGTTTCTGTCCCTTTAATTAAACTTCGTGCAAAAATTACAGAATTATCAACAAGGTGGCGGCCGTTTGTTTACATTTGAAAAGTTTAGTAGTATAGTGAATTACGGTGAGTTGGTGCACCAGCTCAGCGTTTTTTGGCTAGTGGAACCAAAAGTTAACTTTCAGTTTTGTGCGCCGAAAGTTTGTTCTTCCTTCCGTTAGCCAAATTACTTGTTCTGGTGTTTAATTTGAATTATAAAAATTGCTTTTTTAAACTGTTTTTAAATGTATTTGGTGTTTTAGGTTTTTCTGTATTTTAGAAATTTTAATGAACATATTGTGAGTTTTTATGTGTTTTTGCCTGGTCCGAAAGTAAGAACTGAATGTATTGAATGAGAGCTATATCTCTAATGAAATTCTAGGAAATAAGGTTAAATGAAGTGCAGTATAAATGTGTATGATTTAATAGGACGAGCAGGGAACGGTTCGAATTTATATTATTTGTGGAGAAAGTACCTAACTTCTCGCATAGCGTCTCATTGTGATCTGAGCCCACGTCAAACTAAATACGTTTAGAGGCTTTACAGCTTAGCTGCCGGTCACCTTGCATGTTTGAAGCTAGAATTACGAAATTAGAAAAATTCGATTCAATTCAGTAACTGGAGTTTTGTATAAAACAGATTACTACTTTGATAGTTTTTTACTGCACTTCATCTGTGCTCAACAGTGAATTCTTAATCAGCGGGTTTATTAATACGTAAAGTAGCAGTGTGTTTATCAGATTGAAATATCTAAAATATGGCACATCCGTTCCACAGTCAAACGATTTCCAGAATTTAATTTTGTCCTTACCTTTTCAAGGACTAAATTTCAATGAGTTCCATTAATCCTTGTATTTTAAGTTTGCGTGAACTGACAGTCAAAATATGTTTGCTTTCACTTTTGTCTCTTTATTAATTTCTTTAATTTTTTTTTTTTTGTTTTTTGCGGGATCTATTAGCTTAAGAACTTTCCAAATTTTTAAAACTTCATTTTGAAAATTTTGAAATTCGCCAAATAGCGTTGTATCGCCAAATCTAGTAGTTTTTCGCAATTTTTAACACCTTTCTATAAAATATTAGCAGCTATTTTTTTTACCCTTACGTATTACAAAAAAGTGAGTAGATTCACACCTATTTTCCCCCCCAAAAAACGGAGAGTTCAGGATTGGATTGGAAGACCTTGTTTGTTAGTTTTGTCGTCATTGCATTTATTGCGAATTTCTTTGGCATTAAGAAATAATTACTGGTCAAAGAAGATTTACTTTACCCTTCACTCACTCAAAAGATCATGAGTATATGAAAGTGTTCTCAGGTTTTATCCATTTTAAACAAGAAAATTACTTAAATGACGTATCCATATTATCAGTAGCAGACTGGAAATGCTATTCTTCTCTTCTAAACCTTTAATCCTGTTTATCTTGAAGTAAATATTCAGCTTCTGTTGTTTGAAGTTGTGGTATTTAAATTTTCTTAGAGTTCAAAATTTAGACGTTCTCATAAATTTGGGAAACTCCCTTTAGATTCTGATTTAATCCTTGAAAATGAAAATAGGTCTTAAAAATGAGTGATTTTAAACTAAGAAAAGAAACTTAACTCTTTGTTTTAAAAATTACTGCTGGGTCGAAGATTGCTAAGAATCTCCGGAGTGTTGAGGATCATCTTCCAACAGTTGAAAACCAAGATGTAGCTGTGCTCCTTGTACACAAATAAACATACAGAACAGAACAAATATGAGTTGCCTAATGCGTAATGTTGGGTTATGAAAAGAATGCTTTACCCTGTACCATGCGATGTAAAATATGTTTCATATAATAAAGTTTTCCAGAATAATAGGTGTGCTTATCGTAAGTCTATCGCTACGTGTGGATATATATATCCTACCATTAAATACGGCTGGGACGTATGTGGCCCAGCCTTTGGCTTGAAACCCGTTTGCCAAACAAATTCGAAATGATACATTTACGTTATTTATGACATATTTTGTCACTTGGGTGGGAAACGGGGTAATTTTTTTAAATTCTACTTTAAGGTCAGAGGTAATATATCTACTTTAAGTCAGAGGGTTAAGCTTCAACTTGGACAACATAAGGTTCTACGTTTCACGTTGCTACATTTACCTTCTTAAATATTCAAGTTCCACAGCCAAAACTGATGTGTTTTAGTCATGAAATGAAGCTCAGGATTGCAGTTTAGATCGTATAGTTCTTTATGTTAGGACGTTCGTATAATCTTAAATTAATTAAACACTCCCAAATGTTATATGTCACAAATATGTATGCTTAATATTCAGACATTGCCGTTAAGAACACGTCACTTTTTTACAGGAAAAAGAATGCTTACGAACCAGGCAACAACTTTCATTGATTGTTCGTTTATGTATGGTGTAACTGAAGAAGCAGCAAGGAAACTAAGAACACTTGATGGAACAGGTAAGTCCACTAAATGAATTGTATTCAAAATAAAGTTTAAACTTCAGCTACGTTTAGTCATTACTTCTAAATTTATTTTTTGAAATCATTGCATTTAATGTTATTAACTGCCCATAAGTCACAACGTGAATATTACATTGAAGAAAAGAATAGCTTATAAAACCGGAATGAAAGTATAAATACCAATGATTTAATTTAATGTAAAGTATAACACCTTTGTTGTATAGATGTAAATATTCGTGAACCAGGAAATATTATGTAATTTATTCAAAGAACAGACTTTACTTGCCTTAATGCATTGACTGCCACAGCACAATATGTAAAATACCTTGTAGGGCCATTTTTTTAATTCTAGTGGTTTTCTTGTCCCATTTATCTTGAAAATGACTTCAGTACCTACGTTTTTTGTTTGAACTCCTAATAATTAAGTAAGTAAAAGCTACTGAAGGAAAATATATATTAAAATCATATAACAGTTTATAGAAAAAATCTTCTGAGAACGGAAACCAAGAATACGAAGCAACTTTCCGTAGAAATAATTTTAACCTTATAAATCTGTGAAAAGCCATGTGAAGCACCGATGCCTCACACGGCTTTAAACAGTACAAAACTTGTGAATCGTATTCGATGCACACGGTAAGTTAGGCTCCTGTGAATCATCGGTGATGCACATGACAGGCAAGGTGTTAATTAACTTCAAAGTAAAGCAAGTGTACCTACAACGGGCCATACATCTAGGACGCATGCGAAAGATAAGCTTCAAGGGTCATAAATGTTTGAAAAAATGATTTTTTAATACAAATATCTGTTTATGGAAGTACAACATCAGTACCCTGCTAGATTATGGGTTGGAAGAGGGCTTCCTAGAAATGGTCAAACAAAGACATTTTTAGGTCTTTCTTACTGTTCTAAGAGACAAATATTCATTCAATAATATTTTCACTAAAAGCATATATCACTTCGAATTAAACTCTCAGAATGATCTACAATCTGCTCGACTGCATAGCTCGCACAAAAAAAAAAAAAAAAAAAAGAAAAAAAAAAAAAAGAAAAAAAAGGGGGGGGGTGGTGGAAATTTTATCTATCGTTCTACTGGGCCGATTAACGAAATTTAACTTGCGTTTTCCATGTGTCGGAAAGAACTATTTACATATATTAGATTTATATGTAGCATCCTTCTAACATAGGTATTTTGAAACAAAATCTCACATTTTTTGAAATGACATGCCAATGTTTTCCACATTTCGATTCTACGACTCGTTCCAAAGTGGTGCCTATTTTTGTAAAAACTGCACGAGTATTTTTTTAACAGTTAGCTCTCAAAAAATGTAAGCGCCTCAGTGTTAATCGAATTTCGTATATATTTATTAATACCTCTTTTTTATTAATTGATTCGTTCTTTTATAACTCGAAATTTAGTTCCAATCCAAATAAAGTTATCAATTTTTTTTTTATTTAATTTTAAAATTTGGATGTTTTAGTAATTTTTATAAATTTTACAAAAAACGTTTTGAATTATAATTTATAAAACTTTTGCTATCACCTTAAAGTAGATATATTTTTAGGTGCACCTGTAAAAAATTAAAATTTTTATTTAACAGTTCCAAAGATATACATGAATTTATATATACTGGCGCATTTTTGAATTTGGTATATTTGTTATAAGCAGTAATAACGCCAAATGTGCTTTACGCATTTTGTTAAAATTACTTGAAAAAATGAACGATGTACTTTTTTTCCGATCGTGCATAGTGAAAATAAAAGAAAAGAAAGTAAGTTAATATAAATTAATATTTCAACCAAGTGAATTTTTCTTGGCGCAAACTGTCCCGCGAACGGGCTGGCTGCATGGGTGTTTTCGTGGTTTTCCCCATGTGTAACGTGTATACGAGCCAGTTCCCTTAAAAAGTCCTCCACGAAGGCATCCCTCCCTTAAGGCAGATAGCCCTCGAGTGCTTTGCCGTAATTTAATAAACCAAACCAAACCAAACTTGGCGCAAACTGAAAAAAGTGTGGCAAGATAAATTTTTAAATTGTTCGGTACCACATAATATCTATAACCTTCTTAAAAGTTTCTTGAACGAGAGGACTGATGAGCTTCAGCTTGGGAACGAAGCTAAGGTTTATTCTCTAGAAAAAGGCTGTCTTCAAGGCTCTGTATCCGGACCTACTCTTTGGAACATAATCATAAATGATCCTTTAAGTCATCTCGACGGTTGTTTAAAAATTGCGTTTGCAGACGACTTACTATTAATTTTCCAAGGAAGGATTCTGAATAACATTCTTTTGAGAGCACAAGAAGTTCTAGATTTTGTCTCCAGCTGGGCGATTTCTCACAAACTCACTTTCAATCCTTCAAAAAGTAAAGCTATGCTTGTTCCCAGTACGTTTGATGAACAAAATATTGCTTCTTTGATGCTCGATAATTCTCCGTAGGAATTTGTAGAAAATGTTAAATATCTTGGTGTCATTCTTGACCAAAAATTAACATGGAAAAAGCACATTGAATTCCTTTCTGCTAAATGTGAAAAAATTATTAATGGCTTTCACCGAATTGCCAAAAATACTTTTGGAGTAAGCTACGATGTTAAGAAACTCATGTATAAGCAGTGTATTGTACCTTTCATTTCGTACGGCTGTCGTGCTTGGGGACATGTTCTTGCCAAGAAGGTTAACAAAAGAAATTTAAGAAAGATTCAACGGAGAATTCTTCTTCGTATTATTAGTGGTTATAGAACCTTAAGCTATGAGGCTGCTTTTGTTCTTGCAGGAGTTCCGCCTATTGATTTTGAAATTGCATATAAGAATAATATTTTTCAGTCATTGGCAACTCATGCTTCGGAAGACTGTATTAATGGAATTGTCCCCTTCACTGATCTTCCTCATCCCGCTGCTTTAGAACCCATAAATTTCTGCGATTATAAAGAAACTGCTGAAATAAGTTTTCATATGGTTTTCTTTACAGATGGCAGCAAGATGAACAACAAGGTTGGCCTTGCATTTGTTCTTTTTGAAGGCCATTCCGAGATTTGTTTTCTTAGACACCGTATACGAAATGAATGTACAGTTTTTCAAGCAGAACTGTGCATTTATCTTGCCGTCAAATGGATCCAGGATCATGAGACAACATCCTCAAAGTACCTTATTTGTTCTGATTCTCTTTCTTCTCTTCAACCTTTGAACAGTATTACCAGCTGCGATAAATTAGTTATCGAAACCCTAGTAATTGTTAGTTCACTTAGAATTAGAGGTATTGATATCTGCTTTGCTTATGTGCGTGCTCATCATGGTTTCTACGGAAATGAAAGAGCTGATTTCTTAGCTAAAGATGCCTTAAATTTACCCATTGATATCAACATTAGCATTCCAAAGAGTTATTGGAAGTCCTTTCATTACAAAAAGCTTTTAGCTATGTGGAATGAGGAATACATTTCCTCTTGTAATGCTGAAGTCACCAAAAAGTTCCTTCCTTCTATTTACCATAGACTGAATTCCGAGTCTTTCCTCTCGTTAAATTTTAAAGTGTCTCAGTTTTTATCTGGTCACGGTAAATTTGCAAGTTATCTGTTTCGTTTTAATCTACGATCAAACAATTTGTGTGAATGTTCAAAAAGAGTTCCTCAGGATGTGGAAAATTTGATTTACTCGTGCCCTACATTTGATGGCCCTAGATTATGCTTACAGAACGATTTGAAAATGTTCGGAGTGACTTGGCCAGTGAACTTATCTGTTTTCGTGAAGTCCAGACTGCTGTTCTCTGCTTTTGTTCGCTTTATTTATGCATGTAATTTTTAATGTTTATTTATACATGTAACCTTTAATATTCTAGTTAACTTACTTCTGTAAGCCCCGTGTTGTACATATGTGGTGCACGGGGAGTCTGTATGTTCTGAAAGAAAAAGGGGGAAAAAAAAAAAACCTCAGAAATTTTATAAAATTTAATATTTGAGCATAATTTGAGTTGTAGAATCGAAATTTGGAAAGAAGACGCTATGCCATTTCAGAAAAAATTCGATTTTCTGTCAAATTACCTGTGTTAGAACAATGCTATATAGAAATCTAATATATATCCTAAGTCGCGCTTTGGAAACAAAAAAAATGCACTCTGAATTTCGTCAATCTATCCAGTAGAACGGAAGATGTAGAACTTTGCCATTTTTTTCGCAGTGTACGTTAATAAAATGTACATATTGTGCGTTTATTAGCTTACGGATTTGGAGTAATTGACGGTAACACTTGGCGAAGAATCAAAACACAATTTATTCGGTTGTAAGCACTATTACGCAGGGCAGTTCCAAAGGCACATTTACATACGTCAAAAAACTACGACAAACACGTTGAAACACTCAGCAATACAACCTTCAGGCTGCAACGGGGAAGACAGCTTCACGGCAAAGAACTAAAGTAGAGACTCGGTACTCTCGACTCGGTTGCTCGCTCTATAGCTAATCTCTGAATTCAAGTCACTACTTTTTACCCATTCAGGCTAAGTATATATAGCTTCAACTTACCTTCGAGAATCTTCCCGAGAAAACCGCTAATAATATCAATGTTCAGTTTGCTTACTAAAATGGCTTTACAAAACTAGTTTTTATCTTTTTATTATTAACGGTTTGTGTGTTCACTTAATTTATTAAATATCACGTTCTTGGTGCTTTCGCTACATAAAATTCGATTCAACAAAAAAATCGCAAAATATTTAAATATAGCATATCTTTAGGATTTCGGATAGACAGTCTCTCGCGTTGGAGATAAAAATGTTTTATTCCGTAGAGGGTTTCCACTGCTCGCCTTGAAATCATTGAGATTTTAATAAAAAATTCGTTAAAGTTTTACAAAATATGAAATACATAACAAAACAAATTCGAAATTGCAAGTGCGGGCTCCCAGGTGCCCATGTTCGGATGAGGACTACGTTATTCAAAGTATGATGGCTCTAACTATTGTTTTTTCACAGTACAAGAAACAGGCATACATTCATGCAGATTCTTCATTATTTAATTGCTTGCTGTTTTAAGATTTAATTGTTTGCTGTTTTAATATCTAATTTGGGATTAACGTCTCTTTTGGGCTTTAAAAATTCAAACAAAATATTAAAAAACAAATAATAAGTTTTCATAAATCATAATAAATAAAATGAAAAAAACCATTGTTTTATTGTTTGTTATATATTCTACTTTGATGTCCATTTGATAATAATTCTATTTCACGTCGATAATAATAATTGAAACTTATCCTATTATAATGAATTATGAAATATCTGGGTTGGACAAATTTGTCTGTTCTTGACTCATAAATTTTAATCGTACATATTTGTATGGTTATTCGATTTGAAATTTTCTTGTAAGTGAAAGTAAACATTTGCGGTGAGTTCGTGTTTAATGCTTTTTCTCTCTCCTTACAAGGAAAATTACTCACACAGCGGGGCAATCTGATGCCCAAAAGAGTTAAGGTAGACAGAGATATAAATTGCATGGTGGATTTCAAGAAATATTGCTTCGAATCAGGTAAGACCTCAAATTGATATCGGATGATATGGATTCGCTCCATATCGATGCTTTTATGATTTTTTTAAAATTTAAATTTTAAGATGTTTAATTTGAAATTCAGTAAAAATTTATGCATTATGCAAGTTGATTGATTTCTGATGACTTATTGTGCCAACAATTCACCTACAGCAGTTTATTACAAATTCTTACACTAAGGAACAAGTTACAGAAATGTGTATGTTCATGTACTAACTGGAATTACGTAGTTGAGGAAAAGTGCGAGCTAGGCTATCTGTCTAAAACGTAATCAATCCCTGAGAATCAATCATCTGATAAATATTCACGAAAATTACTATTCAATGCAATTGTCTTCAAAGAAAAGCACAATGTAATGGCAAAATAAATTAACAACAAAATGAGAAAATCTTATTATTCGTTACTTATGGCTATGTAACGTTTTGTTGATACAGGATGGTACGCCATATAAAATTAATAGAATTCAAGAAAGGAATGGAGTTGGTGTATAAATGAATTCGGAGCAGAAGCATTGGTTTAGTGTAGGCAGAGTCGTAGCTAGGGTTTTCAGACAACTAAAGATGGACAATTAAAGATGAGACAACTGAAGACAACAACCGCTACTGCTTGCCAAGGATGGAAAACATTTACTTCTAAAATGTCGTAACATCAGTTTGGCGCCCCTTGGATTCTGGGCCCGGGGACAGATGCCGCCCTTGCCCCCCTCTAGCTGCGCCCCGGAGTGTAGGAAAGGGTGCTTCTTGGATTTGAACGCCAAATATCAGTGCTAGTACTGGTTTTCTTGTAACCTCAAATCGACTGTGTTGCCTCAGTGTTGTATCAACCATTTTTATTCCCTTGTAAGTTAAATGTTTATTCCCTTGTAAGTTAATGTCCCTTGTAAGTTTATTCCCTTGTAAGTTTTATTCCCTTGTAAGTAAAGGAAGTTTTGTAATCGCGAAAAGTTTAAGGTATCAGATTTTAACAAAAATATCCATTTCGACCGCTCTCAAATCCATTTGAACGATGGTTTTGCGTGATGTCTGGACCTACGAACAGAACAAAGGAACATTTTTTCCAAAACGGTTGTAAAGTGGATTTAATATCGGTTCAGAAGAAACTTTTTTCCTCCGAGATACGTACGTACGTTTTTCCGAGATACGTACGTACGTACCTCGCATAACTCAGAAACGAGTAGCTTCAGAACTTTGAAATTTCGTTATGCGACTGCTGTAAACATGTAGTTAGACCTTGGTTCGATTCCCAGCGAACGGGTTACTTGCATGAGTGTTTTTATGGATGCGAGCCTGTTTTTCTTATGAAATCCTCCACGAGGGCATCCCTTCCGCCAGACATATAGCCATTGGCTTTGTTATTTTCAAATAAAACAGACCAATCGTAATTTTCGTTTTAAATATTTCTTACAAATTTTAAAAATGTCTTATAATTTTTCTCGCAATGTATGATGCTGCTAGGAAGTGTAATTATACAGTTTGTTTGGAAAATGATTACAGAACTATGTATTTCCTCTCAAACAGTTTGTGCTTCTAATTAAACAAATGAAACAAATAACATAAGTTTTAGGTTACTGCAATTGTGCCACATGGAACATTTTACTAAAAATAAATTTTGAATTTAATGTAATGTATGGATATTCATTTGGACATTATACGCAGAGAGCTCTAATTAGTAAGCTCATCCTTATCCTGCTAAATATTTTTTATAAGAACGTTGGTTGTGTAATATGCGGAACTGGTCCTAAAAATTATAATTGGTCGGATAAAATATATTCTTTTCGGCAAATTTTCAGTGGAATATTTGAAGCCTATGCTTTCGTTTTCCCGTGTCAGTAGTGAAAAAGGTACTTTTCAGGAATTTGCAATTGAAAGTTAACATCCAGATCACATTTGCAGCAATATTTATGGATGATGCCAAAAATATTTGATTAATGATCTTCGAAATAATATACATCGCATGATAACGGCTCTCGAATGGATTGCTTGGATAATAGGAGAGCACATAAGGGTTATCTGACCATGCGGAGGAACATCTTTGTGGAGGACGTTATAAGGAAAACTGGCTTGAATTCACGTTATACATGAAGAAGAATTGAAACCGTCCACTCAGCCAATTCGTTCTGGATTTGAACCTTGGTCCAAACACTAGTATTCAGTGAACTTACCTCACAGGCATTGGATCAAGAATGAATCAAATTCGACTGAAAATTTGTCGTTGCCCTTTTTTTATCCAGGAGACAATTAAAAATGTCTGCTTTGTGAAATTTTATTAAAAAATGTCAATTTTGTCTTACTTGTCTATTTAAAAAAAATTGAAAACTTTGTATTTCTAACCATTTATTACAAAGGTGTACACCCCAGTAGATGTTTTGAAACACATGATTAATCAGATTACATAGATAAAAAGAGTTGTGACGAATTCATGAATTTAATTTATTTGGAAGGACTACATGAATTTTAGGCTTTCGGAAAAAGTACTCATGACAGAAACTTAACAATTTACTAGCATAAAGCACGGGCTTTGTTTGACTTTTCTAAATGAAAGTAGTTTAACGACTAATTATATATGATATTGAGGCTTTTTGTATTATACATACCTTACTTCACTAGGTGAAAATATTTGATGTGGACACCGCATGACTTCCTTGTACTGCCTATTAACTTATGCACATTTTTTCTGAACATCATTTAACACTGCATTGCTGCACTTAATAAAAACGCAGAACAACTTTATTAAAAATTGTAAAATACGGAAAAACCTAAAACATCAAATGAAACTAAAAAAAGTTAAGGGAAAAAAACTGTTTTTACAATAAAAGTTTCTATGCAAAAGTAAGCATTTCGGACAACGAAAGAAAGACAAAATTTTCGGTGCGCAAAACTGAAAGCTAACTTTTGGTCCCATTGGGCAAAAAGACATTAAAATGTGGTGCACCAAATGACTTAATTCATTCTTCTATTAAGAGTTTCAGACGAAAACAAATGGTTGGCTCGTTAAGCCTAGCGTCATTTAAACTTTTAAATTGTGGATAGTTCTACAGCTATTACATGTGGATTAACTAAGGGCATGAAAACCTTAACTGGACCATAAGAAAACACAGTTCAACCAATTTGAAACGAAAAATGTATAATTTACCAACATATAAAAGTAAAAATACTGAGCTCCCTGAGCCGGGTAACAAGGTGGGAATATATATGTTTTGTGCAGCCTATTGCAACGAAAAAGGGAGGTGCATAACGACAGGTTATAGCAATGCCATATACAAAATTCCAACATTCTATGAGTGCTCGTTATGCCAAATACATACATACGTACTTACGTACGTACAGACGGGACGAAAAAATCTCTTTTGAATCCACTTTAAGTCCATTTTATATTCCGCTTTGGAAAAAAAAGAAAGAGTCCTTTATTCTGTTCATACTTATAGACGTCATGAAAAAACATCCTTCAATAGATTGGAGAATGGTCAAAGTGGCCATTTTTATTCAAATATGATACTCAACATGTTTTGCGATTACAATACTGCCTTTATACAAAATTTCCTTTACTTCGTACAAGGAAGTGAAAAGAATGAGATTAAAAAAGTGAGGATTAAAGTAAGATATTTAAAAAGGAGAGGCTTAAATTAAATCTCGGGGAAAAAAGGATTCTTAGATTAACAAAAATACTAGTATATCAAATTACAGAAATATTGCCTTAAATTGAATATATTCTTGTAGCATCTATGATATCTAAGTACTGAATAAATCTTTTGAAGACAAAATATTGAAGAACATTTCAGCGTAGATACAAAAGTAATAGAACTTAGTCAAAAATAACTAAGAAGGATTAAACTTAGGGTTTAACATTTATTCAATACATTTAACATATAGAGTCATGCTCTTAGATAAAAAGACCGGAGGCTTAAATTCATTGGATCATTTGAAAGATTTTCGGAATAACTCGGAATTACATTTTGCACTGTTATTAGAACTTTACACTATAATTAATTTGTTAATCAATTTTATTTGTTCGTAACAATTTATGTTATTCAAATGAAGCATACGCAAACAATAAACAGCATAATTAAATACTGGAATGTTAAAAGCTTCTTTACTTTAACTGTTTGAAGGAAGCAATCTAAAAATGTAGACGCACCAGAATAAATAAATTTGTTGGATCTCATTTTCAGAAGTGATGAAGATCTAGATCTGAGGTGTGTAGCCATTTCAATAATAATAGACAAGTTTGGCACTAAATGTTTCGAGACGAGAGTTTTGCATTTCAAGCTTACATTTAAATATCAGAATGTTTTACTATTGCTTTATTTAAAACTATGATGCTATTTAGTTTTTTTTTTTTTTTTTTTTTTTTTTTTTTTTTTTGTGTGTGTGTGTGTGTGCTTGGAATAATTTAGTTATAATAAATTTTTTTTCAGGTGATTCTAGAGGAAACCAACACACTATTTTGGCATCCTTACACAATCTTTTCGTTAGAGAACATAACAGAATAGCTACTCAGTTGAAAATTCTGAATCCTCATTGGGATGGAGAAACCATATTCGAAGAAACAAGGTTGGAAATTATTAAAGAAAATATTTTACCTATGCTGAGGATAACGATAGGCTATTTTTAATTTTAATATAATTTTTAAGATTAAAAAATGTTAACAGACCATAAACTTGTAGAGACATTAGGTATTTTTGGAAGCAGGTAAGATGAAAAATTAGCAACGCTTTCGCCGGGAATCGAACCGTGGACTTCTGGAATACCGGGCTAGCGTGCAGACCACTACACCACGAAGGCACGCTAGGAAGGCGGGATAAATACCTTGTAAACTAACAAACATTACCATGTAAAATCTAACGAAATGTAACATATAAGGCGTGGAAATCCAAGCAACATAAAAGACATGTTAAATCTCAAACAACAACTGACTTGGATAATGATTAGTGACCCTGACTGCCATACCGAAGGGTACGGCTTCGAACCCCGGAGAATGCATAGTTGTTTGTAAATGTAATTATATCTGTACGGCATAGGGCACTCTAAATATGCGGAGAGCCGAAAGTCTTCTCAAGAGGTTGTGGTAGAGGAAGAAGGGTGAGAGACCCTCGGACCCGACCCCAGGGTGCTCTTCCTCGAAACTGATGCAGCACTGAGCTTAAGTAGGGGTGTCACCTATATAGAGTTCAATGCTCATGCCAACGACAGGCGCATTGGCTCCTTGCCACAATGAATGTCGTGGGTATGTGCTGACTGCTGTTAGGTTAGGCAAGTGAGGTTGGTAACATCAACAATTTAACTCTTGTTTTTGGTACTCTATGTAGAAAGGCTGTTCGCACATTTTTTAGACGATGCGATTTTAGTTTGCTATGAAAAAAAAATCTTCTAGTTGGAAATTTTTCTAACTGCAACTATATTTTTGTAAAATAAATTACCGTCTGCTACTCGACAGTTTTGTCTTAATGCAATATAAAAAAGCTATGGGTGGAAGGCTTTGTTTTTGCTCTTTCCGAAGAAATTTATTCTTATCTAGTTTTTAAAAAACTCTGTGAAGGCCTCGATTTTTCGAAATCTAAAGCCATGATAGGTAATACTGTCAACAAGACAGGATAAAAACGTCAAAATTCAGCTTGTATTCAAGATTAAAATACGTATTCAAGATTAAAATGTAATGCTTCGAATGTCCCAAAGTTAAGGTTTGTAATGTTAAAAGAAAATCGAAAAATCAAAGGACAGTCCAAAATCATTAATGTGCTCAGTGTCATCTGTAAGCAAAGTTGTTAATGCTGATTTGAATCTTAAAAAGGTGTAGAAATACGTATAATGTGCTTTGACCTTTTTCCACGACATATCGCTGAACGCAGAACGTGCTGCAGAGTTCTTTACGAGAAACCTTTATCGGACGAAAACGGAAACATTTTGCCACAGTAGATGGATCTTGGGTGTATTTAAAAGTCTAATAAAAAGAGATACATTTATTATTGTCATCAAAGAGGAGAAAATAATCTTAAAACATGGTTTAAAGAATTTAAAAAAAAGATTTGAAAGGAATTTATTGTTGTTAGTTTGTCACCTAACGGGAAATTAAAAATAAGGAGAGTGGAGAAAAATTTTAAGATCAAATCCATATATTATCAGGAACGTATCTGATACCTTGTTTTCAAATATGAAATTTCCCCTTACCTCGAATGTCATCAATCAGAAGAACTGCATCAAGACAAAGCAAACATCCACACCTTAAAATCCAGTCTTCATTTCCTGGGAAAAGGGAACAAGAAACGGGTATCAAGATCATAGCCTTCACTCATATCTCTACCAAATCACACCTGATGTATCATCCATGGCCTTTTTTTTTTGCGCTTTTGGGCTTTTAAAAAGCAGAAAATCGACCTTACAAACCTCTTTGGACATTGGAAAGCTGTTCAAGACGAATATGATAAAACTAGAAAGCCCGGCGATCATACGAAATGACCGCTGTTCTAGATATTATAAATTGTAATTATCATGATTTGCTCAAAAGTGTTTGCCAATTCAAACTGAATTACCCAGGGCAGGCGGCGAGGACGCCCCTTTGCTTACTGCCCCACGGGGTTTCCACCTTCTACTTGCTTAATTGCTTAAGAGTGCAATGAACTGGCGGTACATTTAAATAATAAAATGTTAATTCACATCTCAAAGATCTATTTGTACACAACATTTCTTGTGTAGATCTTTCCATCATTTTTAAGCTCGCCTTTCAGAGGACCATCCATTATTTTTAATTTTACGTCCGTTCTTTCGCGAACTCTTGAACAGGCAACATAAAGTTGACCGTGTCCAAATGCAGGGTCAGGTAAAAAAATGCCAACACGCTTAAGCGTTTGGCCTTGAGACGTATGGATGGTTATAGCAAAGGCAGGTTTTACAGGAAATTGCCTACGTCTCTGTACGGCAACCCTGTGCCGTGGCAACTTCAACCCATTGGCTAGTATAGTTACACAAGCAACCAATAAACTATCGGCGACAAATAGACACTTAATCCGCATATATATATGGGGTGAAGTAACATCATCTCCTCCGAAACGGCTGGCTCCCGAGCTTAGCGAAGCACACCGTTGGAATTCGCAGTTCCGTGGCACGCCATTTTGACCAATCGCGTCTTCGTGGTACATTAATTAGCCGAGATATTAATTAAAAACTAATTTTCCCTACATTTTCCACTTTCTTTCTTGGGTTTTCCCTATTAGAGGGATTTGGCTACATGCCAAATTCTTTTTTCTCGAATATCTACGGAACGACGCGTACCCTCGGATTTCAAAAAATTCTCCGAATCCATCGATACCATTGTCATCTTTGTATGACTTTAATCGGCCGAGATATTAATTAAAAATAGCGGAAACGTTAATTTTCACGCTCATTTTTCCGAGTGGCAAAAATAAACTTTCGGCGACAAACACTTCAGCCGCTTATAAAGATACCTTTTCCAATAACGCAAAACGCTTTATTGTCTTGAAAATGACTTTGTAGAAGAAGAATAAGGGTTTAGCACCTTTAAAACGCAAAAAGTTTAGGTAAAATATTACTGTACATACAATAAAAATCGTCTAAAATGTGCGAACAGCCTCTGTAAAATGTTTCGACGAAACAAAAAATGCGCGTCCGTGCGACCACTCCTTCTCCAAACATTTGTTGAAACGGTTTACGAACATTCTATACAGCAAGCAGTATAATATATCTTTGTAACTGTATATTATTGTAACTATATATTTTGTATTTCTCTCTGAACTATGCATTCTGCTTATCTATTGATATTCCTTTTTCTTATTTTCTACAGGAAGCTTGTGGGCGCAATAATGCAGAGTATTGTGTACAAGGAGTTCCTACCTTTGCTCATAGGGCCAACTCGAATGTGGGAATTTGATTTGTGGCCCAACACTTCGCACTATGATCCCACTGTCAATCCAGAACAGATTTCAGAATTCAACACGGCTGCCTTCCGCTTGCACAGCACAGTCAACACTCCACTCTACGAAAATGGAACAAACAGTGTGGTCAGACTAAGAGACACTTTCATGATTCATAAACCCATCCACGACGGTTGTTTTGGAAAATTCTTGCAAGGAGCATCTAAATTTCCGGCTCATAAATATGGTCGACATCATGTGGATGATGCTACTAAGTATTTGTACAAGTACATATCAAATTCTGCTATTTAGTGTAATTAACATCAATTTTTCAGATAACAGTTTTATAGCTAACTGGGAAAATAATTTTAGAAAACAGTAGAAATAAATCTATTATTAGTGTTACTTAGAAGAGTACTACTTAAAATGATGAAAACAAGTCATAAACATATTATCTAAACATATTATCAAAGCATAAGTTTTGGGTTTGTCTTACATTTTGAGTTAAAAATGTGTTAAATTTCAGGATTACTGAATATCTTTGCACAAAAATATTTATCAATATTTTACTTTTATTTTTGTCATTTATATTTGCTATGGTATAAGGAATTAAACGATTTAGAATTTAAGTGATAAAGTGAAATGTCTGTTAAATATATTTGTTTGAGTACATGCATTATCTATTTTTCTAAATGTTTCTCTCTTTTCTTAACAAAATTGTCTAAACAAATTTTTCGATATGTATATAAACCTAAACTTTTCACACTATTTTATAGAATATTTGTGGAAAGTTTTATAAAATTACTATAGTAATATTTTAAGTGTTTTCGTAATAGAAAAGTTGAAAAAAATCAAGTTATTCAAAAAATGGGTTTAATATAAGGAAAACAGAAACAAAAGGAAAAGAAAATGTTGCCAAGTATGGAAATTAAATTGCAAAACCAATCTTCTTCCCGAGTATTGAATGACAAAGAGGTTCGAAATCATCTTTTGAATATCACTAAAAGTATCCAAATGAAAAATTCTCATTTTGAAGTTATTTAGAGTAGTCTATATACCTTGTAGTGTCCAGGTGGCTTAACTTCTATCTGGATACAGGAGTATCAGGAAACTACACAGAAGAAGGGTTCAAACCCTTTATTAACTCTTTAAAATTTACACTGCGTCAACTCGACGCTGACAAACTTCCCCTCTATTTGGTTGGTAACTGAACAGCAGATAATTGAAAATCAAAAGTTGAAATGTTTAACAAGTACTAAACTAACCTATAGGGCTCAGCGAGATACCGAACTTCGACCCCCTCTATAACTAGTGACAGCAGATAAATGCATTTAAGTCACTTGAACCAGCAATCAGCAATTGTTTTTTCAAGTTAAATGTTTTTCAAAGAAATATTATTGTCTAAAATAGTTTGCAAAACATTTTCGCGAAAATTATTTGTATAATATCTTTAATAACATTATCCTTTTAAGGTCACCCGAGAAGCTCCTTGGTCCTGATATCCAAACTATTAATATCCACCGAGGAAGAGATCATGGTATGCCACCATACATTCAGTTGTTAGCATATTGCACAGATAACGAAATTAATGTGAGGACATTCGAAGATCTCAATCAAGTAATGCTCCCCGAGGACGTAAACTTGCTGAAACACCATTACAAGTAAGATTTACGGAAGTTATTATAAACATTTATAAACTCTGAAACACAATCTCTCAAACAAATTCCTGAAATGTATCTAGAAATGTTTTCTGCTTCCAGAAATGCAAAGATTATTTGCCTATTTTTGGAAGGATTTTAATTAATCATACAATTGAAATAAACGAAAATAAACAAGCCATAAAAGGTAGTTGGCTACAGCTTTTAAACTGAGGAATAAATTAACCATCTACTTCAATAAAATATTTATTATATTTTTTACTTGTATATTTTATTTATATTTATAATTTTTCTATTTTATAATATTTTTTATTTATATTTATTTATATTAATATCATTTAGAATATTTATAATTTATATTATAAATTTGATTTAATTTAGCCAAAATCACGCATGAAAACAAATATTTGACAGAAAGATACAATTTTTTTCTTCTGTCTGCAGAATGTTCTCATTTCTTAGTACAAAACGGAACAGGAAATAAAGGAATTACGAATATCTGAGGATACGATGTAGCAATGGTCTCAAATTGCACGAGGGACGAATTCGCGACCAAAAGCAACGAACGGGTCGGAGTTTGATTTTTTTTCCAACCAAATAAACTTAAATTGCAAACTAGATTTTAACTAAATTTTAACTTAATTTTAAATTTCATTTGCCAAATGTTTTTCCGAATGTTTTCCGAAATGTTTGCGAATTTCGTACATATATAAATAATTTTAGTGAAATTACATGTGAAACTGCAGTTTCCCCCCCCCCTGTATAATATAAACACGAAAATCTAAAGAAGCGAAGCTTTGCCGAAAAAATAAGAATACAGGGGCAAGTCTATTTAACATTGAGTAAATGGCAGTCTCGCTAAATTGGCGAGATATTGCCCAGCTGGTAACAGTTTTGGCGACTAATTTTTGTCAGCAAACCTGGCGACGATTTGGCGACATTTAGATCTGGTTACTGTATAACCGCAATAATAATGTTACGAATTTTGTACATATATAAACACTTTTAGTGAACTTATATGTGAAACTGTAGTTATTATTATTATTATTATTATTATTATTTTCTTTTTTGTATAATGTAAACATGAAAATCTAAACAAGCGAAGCTTTGCAGAAAAAATAAGAATACAAGGGTAAGTTTACTTAACATTGAGTAAATGGCAATCTCGCTAAACTGGCGAGATATTGCCCAGCTGGCAACAGTTTTGGCAAATAATTTTTGTCGTCAAACTTGGCGACATTTAGATCCGGTCCCTGTATAACTGTAATTTGTATTGTAATTAACTGTAGTTGATCTTATATTTAACTGTTACAGTATCCGGCCCTCATATGCCTTCCAGTAATTTCGAGAAGGGAAAGATACTAGAGATTTCTCGGCGGTGTGGGAAGAACTATATACGACCAAGGAAAGCATCAGTATCAGAGTAGTTGTTATTCACAGCTGAATTCGGACTGTTAAGATACTGCTCTGTGATACTAAGAAGAACTGCACAAGTATTTTTGAGGAAAATTCCAGAACTGTAAAGTGTTTCTTTTGGGAAAATAAATTTTATGAAACTATCATCGGTTCTGTGTACGTTCAATCCGTTACGAATCCGTACGCAAGGGATAATAATGACGCAAAATGAAAAAATCAAATTATAGTACTTATTTCTTGTTTTTGAGGAAATAACTGTAAGAAGTATCTATTTCTTTGCAATTCAAAGGTGCTAAGGGCTAAACAATAAATTGTTGGACCGTTGTATATATCAAATAAATCTAATACGTCAAATTAGCCGCAAAGGAACTTGCTTTTAACATAAACTAAAAATAAATACATTTCGAAATTCTTTCAAATTTTCAGACAAACCTTCCGAGCAGAACAAAACTTGAGAATGAATAATGACAACCTCTTCTCTTTCTTTTCTTAATTATATTTTTTGTTTGATATATTGTTGCCTGCGTACGGATTCGTAAGAAATTGAATGCACAAATTTGATGAAAAGTTAATAAAATTTATTCTTATCACAACCAATAAAACAAAATGCTGAAATTTTTCCTCACAGATATTCGTAGAACATCACAATATCACACAGCAGTTATATTTTAACTACTAAAACGTTAAATAGAACACAACTCAAAACGCAGAGAAAGCTAATCCGATCTCAGAATTACAGCGGCTAAGTATACAACAATAACTTAGTAAACAACTGAACTGAGATGTTTTTATCCGGCTTTTATAAGCTTTTTAATCAATTACGAGAAGCTTCTCGTAATTTCTCGAAATTTCTGGAAAGCGAAAGAGTCGAATTACAGTTACAGCGAACACGCAATTGCATTATTTCAATTTAAATATAAATTACGAAATATATATTTATTAAATGCGCGTGTTCCTGTATTTTTACGTTTTCGGCGTTTCTCTTAAAACTCGTCACGCCCTGCATTACACAGGGAAAGAAAACATTTTAATTTCAATTCTACTAAAAATAGCAAATTAAATACGAAATACCGCAACAATATGCTAAAAAAAAAAAGGCTTGCGCCAAGCTAGCTTTGTACTCGAATGTAACGACTGCTTTAATACATGCTAGTGCTTTTCTATTATCCTAATAAGTACTATATTGCACTGGTTTGGTTTATTAGATTGTGGCAAAGCACTCGAGGGCTATCTGCCTAAAGGGAGGGATGCCTTCGTGGAGGACTTTTTAAAGGAAACTGGCTCGTATACAAGTTACACATGGGGAAAACCACGAAAACACCCATGCAGCCAGCCCGTTCGCGGGATTCGAACCTCGGACCGAACTACCAGTGTTCAGCGACTCTATATTGCACTAAAGTTGCAATGAATTTATACTTTACATAAATCTATAATCTCCGCATTTATAATAAATACATAATTAGAATATGGTTCGCGGGCGACATAAAATTGTTTCCTGTCAATTTGAGTTCAATGCAATAAACAGCATCATCCACAAAAAAAGAAGACACTGATAATAATTATTTCTGCAAGAAATAGAATGCTAAGTAATTAAATATAATACTTGAAACACTTTTTCAAAAGTAAAATGTATGGTTTTTAAAGAAACATTCACCAACTCAACGACCAATATGAATGGCTTTTAAAATATCTGTTACTACAGCGAATAAAGTAATAAACAAAGATTTAAACTTAAAAAAGAGTAAAGATGAAAATTGCATTGATATTATTTTATAACTGTCTTCAAAGACATGCGGCAGAGTGTAAGATGAGAGGAAGAGCTCTTTACGAAAGTCATTTATGAATGCGAAGTCATACGAAAGTCAGTATGCGAAATGAAAATTTGTCATGCCTGTAGAGTGACGCATTCCTTCATTCGATTATATGGAACCGATAGCGAGAAATTTATTAACGTAAAATATGAGAAAACGTCTTGAAAATTTGAATTCAAGAATTTAAAAAAAGTTTCAATATAAATTCAGATCGTAGCAGCAGTTCAATATATTTTGTGCTTATAGACGGTTTCTCATACAACCGAAAACTAGAGTTAAGAAGAGTGCTAATTAAATGGGAAAATAACATATTTAGTGTTATTTAAACAGCATTTTGTTCCCATATTGAAATATCTCATGTGAACAAACACCACATGACTTCCTTGTACGGCCTTATTTAATCTCATTTCTTAGCAAGGCAAAACTGTATAAAAACTCGAAACATCTTCATCAAAAATTGTAAAATACAGAAAAAGCTAAAACACCAGTCACAGTTAAAACTTTTGCCATTAAAATTAAACTTTCTACGCGAAGCAAGCAATCCGACCAACGGTCAGAAAACCAAATTCCTGGTGCACAAAATTGAAAGTTTACTTTTTGATCCAGTCGGGAAAAAGACACTGAAGTTGGTGCACCAACTGACTTAACAGACTCCTCTACTAAGAGTTTCAAACGCAAACAAATGGCGACCTCGTTAAGCCTAGCTCCACTTTAACTTTCAAACTGTTGATAATTCTGCAACTATTTCATGCAGGTTAACTAAAGGCATAAAAACTTTAATCGGAACATAATTCAACGAATTTTAAAGAAAACAAATGCGCAATTTACCAATATATAAGAATAAAAATTCTGATTCACCGAGTCGTGTTACAGGGTGAGAATATATGTATATATATATATTTTCTTAATTGTCCTACTACTAAAAATTGTCTTATTTCTCATTTTTGGATTATGCTATTATATATACATTCTGTCACAAAAATATATGCACCTAGAAGGAAATGACCTACTATCACGAAACTTCATATAAGATGAGTATGAGGAGATAAACAAATTATTACAATTTGGGAACAAAAGTATGTTTTATTAAGAAATTTTGTCATGAAAAAGGTTACAAATCAGTAAGTAGTATAGCCACTTCTGGCAGCTATGTAAGCCGAAACACGGCATGGAATCGTATCGAGTAGGTCACCAGTGACACCCTGCGGAAGATCATGTCATAATCTTTGCAATTGGGCAGTTAATTCACCAATATTCGAGAACGTCTGCAGTTGCCTTCTAAGCATGTCCCAAATGTTCTCTATTGGTGAGAGGTTTGATGACCTGGCAGGCTACGGGAGTACGTCATATCCTTGAAGCCATTTTAGGGAGAGTCGGGCAGTATGGAGACGAGCGTCGTGTTGCTGATAAATCGCATCTAGGCGACCTGATATCATAGGCAGTACAACCGGAGTTAAAATGTCTCCCATCAACTGCGAGTCTTCTGGAAGATGACTAGAAGTGATCGTGTGTTTGTTACATGTATGCGTTGGTCATCAGCATTGAGAGTGAATCGGGATTCATCGTTGAAGATCACATACCTCCATTTGGCCACACTTCCAGCTTGCCCGAGTTCTGCAAAACTCGAATCGACACTGCCTTTGATATAAGGTCAGTGGTAGGCGTTTTAATGGACGTCGGCAGCATATATCAATATCGACCTGTCGTCTCCGAATGGTTTCCCTTGATACCACTGGATGGCTGGGAGGTGGTAAATATCGAATCAATGCTAGCGACATTGTTGGTACGGAAGCGGCCGCTCTTATAGTTGAGCGATCCTCGCTCTCATTTGTGTTCTTGGGACGCCCTGATCCACCACGATGTAGACCATCCCTTTCATGATTCAATGTTGCCAACACCAAGCATCTACTATATCGCTTCAACCGAGGTGACGGCCGATACGCCTGTTCGACCAACCCGTTTCTCTAAGGCCTACTATATGCTCAAGCCTGAAAACTGTTTGTATTGCCATTCGTTATGTCTCAGAGCTAAATCTAGTCACAATACTTTCCATCCAAGTCGACAAATTAACTTCAATAGCCTCCTGCACGAGCAATCATGCTTTTAAATACTCCCAGCTGTCCATCTCATATGCGCCCAGCGCGCTTACTCTTGTTTCATTGAAGTCAAAATTTAAATCATTCATTTAAATCTTTTACCAGAATTCATTCCTGTCAAGTTCCGTGATTGTGGCTCGATTTCTTCTGGATGCATATATTTTTTTATGACAGAGTGTATATATATATATGATTGGTGCGGGTGATTGCAATAAAAAGGGAGAAAAACAACTACGTGTTATAGCGGTCTCATATACAATATTTCAACAATCTGCGGCTATTCGTTTTTGAGTTATGGGACATGCATACGTACATACGTACGTACAAAATGTCACCAGAAAAAAAAATCCCTTCTGAATCCATTTTTAAATCCATTTTACAATCCATTTTGACAAAAAGAATCCGTTCTGTCCGTACGTACAGAAGTCGAGCAAAAAATTATTCAAGAGCGGTCAAATTGAGTACATATTTTTTTGAAATATGATACCCGAAATTTTCACGTTTATAGTACTTCCTATACTCCGTACAAGGAAGTAAAAATGAATTCCTGCTTGTTCATCGATACAAAGCAAAATAACTGCAAACACAGAGCTGAGATTGCGAAATCTGTTCCGCCCATGAGAGTGACACAGGATTTTGTATAAGATTCGAGACATTGATTGAAGATGGTAATCTAAACTCGTTAATAAAATTCCTGGAAATGTTCCAAACGATAAGTTACTGTTAGAGTTCTAGCCCTTATGACAGAAGTGATGTTCGGACGTTCGGAGTGATGTTCTGCAGTTGTATATATTATAATATATAGTATTATAATAAGTATTTGCGTTGCAATTGTTGTAATAATATAATAAGTATTTGTGTTGCAATTGTTGTAGTATTATAATAAGCTTTTGTGTTGCACACTTTAATAATTCTTGTCTGATTATAAGAAATGTCTCACTTGAACGATCTGTTTCTAACGAATGAACTTATGCAGAGATGAATGTGTCTGTGAAAGACTGGGTTTTACATTTATTGGGATTTTTCTTTAAAAATAGATTTGTGATAGAAAGCTGTGATATATGCTTGTATTTTAGGGATGTGGCCGATATCGATCTGATTATAGGACTTCAGATGGAGTATAACGACGATACTTCAGTACTGCCACCCACAGGATCTTGTATAAGCGGAATTCAGTTCAGAAACCTCAAAGAAGGAGACAGATTCTTCTTTGCTCATATGGGTCTTCCAAATTCATTTAGCAGAGGTGAGTCAAAAATGCAGTATTAATCTAATGAAATAAAATATTCTTCGGTACTTACGTATTATCGCAGCCAGTTGGCGCAGTTTGGCGAATTTTACGAAAGAACAAAAATAATTACTTTTAGTGTACAAAATGCCTATTATATGCATTACGTTTCAACTGTATATTTATCCCCGCCCCCCACGAAAAAAAAAAAAAAAAAAAAAATCCGTAAATGCAGTTACAAACGGGTTTCTGTTGTGATGAAAATTTCTTATAATAGCCTTGAAAAAGGATACGAAGGATTATTTTTTTAGCGATTTTTCGCAAAATACTGTATTTCTGCAAAAGATTTACCTCTGGTTTCTCCATCATAGGAAAATCGAGTTAACAAAAAAGTAATCATAATTTTCTTGTAAAATGCTTTGGAGCTTGGAATACAACAAAAAGTATGTATACAAAAATGGCGAGAATGGAAACTGGATAATCCTTGCACGTATGGTTGCTTAAATAATTATTATGTGCCTGATTACCAGAGTTTGACTTATTCTGAAACTTTGTCGATTTTTAGTAAGGTAGTTGCGATAATACGGAAAGTACCGATTCTTGTTAAAACAGTTGAATTATTTTGAATATTGTTTGTATGTAAATTATAATTTCCAGTTACAAATATCACTAAAATTACCTTTTAATACCAGCATATACTAGGTGTATTCACGGAAAGCAGCGTCAAGAAATCTTTATTTGACGCCACGTTACTGTGTCTAATTTACATGGCTTGGCGGAGAGACCTCTAGAATAGGAAGTGGAAATAACAAAGATAACAGATCTACAATGTGCATTTTATTGCAGAAAAAACTAGAGCATAATGAGCATTTGTCTTCATCAACTAGTATTACTAGAGCATTTGTCCTCACCAACTGGCATAATTAGTGTATTTGTCTTCACGAACTCGGAATTGATTATTTTAGGTTTGCTAAGTCGGACGCTGTGTCCATGCTATCACTTAAGGTATCAGTTTACTTTAAAAATAATAGCATCGAAATATTTACCTTATTTAATATGCGTTGCTTGACTTAACATTGAAGTTTCACAAAACTCCATTTATCTCTGAGATTTTAGTAACATTTTCTTCAGGTTTCCATAAATGCGTTTGAGATCTGTGGTTTGCACTGAGAAAATTTGCCTGTCAGATATTCCCAGAATAAGAAAGCAGAAATTGCAGGATAGGTTGAACGAGCTAGCATTGTCGTCTCCTTAAGTGATCAATACAGTTATTAATACTTTTTATAAATAAATTAAAATAATTAAGAAGTCAAAACGAAATATACTTTTATTTAACCGTCGTGGGCGAATACAATTCAGTTGATGTCCTAGGAGAATCACGACTGTCTTCTTCGCCCTCTTTCGTTATTCCCCTCTCAAAGCGGAAGGCTTTCTTCTCCACTGATTTCCCACATAAATTCTCTTTTTGCCAAAATTCCAAACTGCAAAATTAAAATTTCATGGATCAAAGGACATAGTGGCCATTTCGGTGATGATCAGGCAGATGAATTAGCCTAAGAAGCAGCTATTAATCGAGATGGTATTGAACTCACACTTTCATGGCCTCGTTGAAATTTCGAGTACCAAATAAAACAACGTCTTGGCAAGATTTGTCAAATAATGCTTCACAGGGAAGGCGCACATATAACTTGATCCCCAATGTAAGCTTCGCATCTCTGTACTCGAATCCTTCACTAAATTACTTTGTAACAGGACACGGACCCTTCCCCACATATTTCTGAGCAAAAAATATGGCGAATATGTCGGGAGCATGGAACTCCTGATCATTACACTTTCCCATACCCCTTAAGTGAGGATATTCATGTAAAATCCACATAAACTGATTTCTTGGCATTCCAAAGGTTTCTAATTAAAGATAAACATCAGATCCGAAGTTAAAAAACATATGCAAGGACTCTCTTTCTACGGCCTAGGTCTTTGCGTTCTCATAGTGTATAAATTTAGTGAACTTTTACATTGTTTGAATATATACAAAACGACTCGACTTGTGAACTTTATAAACTGTAATAACCTTTTATAACTAAATTGACCCATAGACACCTATCTCTTTAGCATTATTATTACTGTTCATTATAACATTGTGTTCCTAATGCTTATTATAGTTATCTCATTATGTTTATCTGTATATTAATTATGTTATTTTTGTTACAACAAAACAGATGTTAAATTTAATTTCTGAATTTCAAATTGTACTGAGACTATATTATAATCTCTTTCTGTACTAAATCATTATTTTTAATAAATACTGGATGCGGGGCGTATGGGTAAGATTGCACAATGCACCATAATATGCAAACTCTAGATCCTTTGTAAAGCTTCTGTTGCTCATTTACTCACCGTTATTTGTAAATTTTCATAAAATTCTAAGGATTTTAAGTTTTACTAACGTTTATTTTATTTTAAAACTTTGCTGTCCTCTCTTATTTTCCATTTCTGCACAGAATAAGCGGGAGTAAAATTGCTTATGCTAATGAGGTTGCAAACTGTATAAGTATTTAAGATAGGGCTTTTAGCCAAGAGAAGAGAGAGATTTCTCGCTGCTTTACCACGCGCGCGATTTTCAGTCTGTTCATGTCTGCCTTTAAGGCAAGAACTTAGCTCCTGTTGATATTTTGGAAACGTATTATAGTTTCTGCGTTTCGCTCACTGCATACGTAGCGTCAAAAGGCCAATCTTCACTTTACTAGTTCTCTGCAAAGCATTTAAGTTTAGTTCTTATTTAGTTAAGTTATTTCTTATTTTCCACGTTTTAATCCATAAGTGCTGGTCTTTTATCCCGAAGTGCGCGAACGGCTGTATGCTGTGAGAAATAAAGGGTAAAGTTAACACTTTTTAGTGGTGTATCTCCTCCACACACACGAGCATAGTTTGAGTAAGGTCCCTGCTTCTATTCAGGATTAGAGAATGCTTCCAAAGGCAATTAGAAGGAACAGCGGTCCTGACAAAACTTGCAATTTTTTTAAATAGTTAGAATGAGAAAGCATTACAAGTTAACCCATGGTATATCGCTGGTGTCGCCCATACTTTTAGCTGTACCTGTACCTGTAGGACCCAAGCTTGTGGTCTTATCAATACAGCCACTTCACTTCCTTAAATAACAGATTTCATACAATATATGATTTAAATGAGTTTGAGTATCATGTTGTATTTTTGTCTATGAACGTGTTGTTAATGTAATAAGATGATTTTAAATATTGTCATATTTTAATATTTGCATTGTTGGTCTTTAAGTATTTTGGATAGTTTAATTAGAAGGAAAGCACCGTAATAGCTTGATATGGTTTTATGCAAATCAGAATAACTTAAATCAAATAATAAAAATTATATTTCAGAACAATTCTGAATACTATTCCCGTTCAAGATAAGATTTGCAGAATTGATTTTTGCAATGAAATACACTTTTACTGTCGTTATTTCTAAAGAAGTTTTAACATCGAATAAGTAAATTCTGAGATTTCTTTTCAATAGATTTAATTAAATGGAATCCTCATTTTATTTTTGGTACTGACATTAATCCTAGTTTCTGATTTTACGTTTGCGTTTTTACGTTTAAAGGTGATTTAATTCTGGATTTGTAGTCTGAAATTTTTCGTATTATTATTTATTATTTACAATTCAGATATTTTTCATAACGTTAATCCCAATGACTATTAATTCTGATTTAAAAGCATAAAATGAATGCTGGTTCTTAGATATTAGGATCAAAACGTTAAATTACTTTGTATAAACGTTAAATACGGCGATTTCATATCCGCAACTAAATATACTATAATTATTTACAAACTCCGGAAACATTTTAACAATTCAGAGTATATAAACTATGCAATCAATCCTAAATCTTATTTCACAGAAACAGATATAAACTCATTCAGCAAACACTCAAGATGTCTTTCTTAGCTGTTAGGGAAAATATCTAACCGCCACTGGAAAGTTTATTCGAACATATTAATAAGTTGGCTGATGCTAAAATATAATGAAAACAGGAATGGTTCCCTTTTTCAACAAGACAGACAGACATCCGCTTCACTATGACAGAAAATATGACCTTGTTACTGAAGTGGATAGACCTCAAAAGTCAAGGAAATGACGCGTTATGCGTCCCCCCCCGCCCATCTTCGAATTCCAAGTGACTTTTTCCTAGAACGAAATTTTCTTTTTAACAGAATGAAATGCCACATAGGCATAGATGTCATACGGTATCAACAGAAGTGGATACACTGAGCATTTGTGTAGTACCAACTGATTACTGATGTTATTGATGAATTTGCCTCAAACTGAATAAAAAGTAGTTATTATTTGCGTATTTATTGAGTAGTTTTTAAAGTGTTTCGCGTAATTTTGAATGACGTTGCATTAGGTCCTTTATATACAGACACACACACACACACATATATATATATACTATATATATTAGCTATAGCAAGTTGCTGTAGCTACTACCTATTCGGGTTAATTTGACTATTTTCCTTTTCTGTTCTTATATAATTATATAATATAGATATATATTAGAAACTAAAATCTTTATAATATGAAACCGGATTATATGTATCACGGAGCTAAAATTTATTTACATATAATTTTGTTCTCTCAATTTATAAAAGAACACAAAACAGTGTCTAAATTTAATAAAAATCATATCAAAATTTAATTAAGAATTTTTATTTCGGCTTTTTAAGGTACTTACGTATTAGCGCAGCCACCTTGACGCAGTTTTTAGCGTTTTTCTATGGAAGAAAGAGATAATTCGTGAATTATTGGATTATAACTTACAATGGATATGGTTACTAAGGAACTATAATGCGCAGGGTTGCCAGAATTTGTCGATTTCTACTAAGATGGTTGCGATAATACGTAACTACCTTTTTTAAACATGCTTTCAGACTAATACTTTTATTCATTTTCTCTAACAGAGAAGATCGAAGCCATCCATAACGCATCACTTTCTAGACTTATATGTGATAACACAGCAGTGAAGGAGATGCAAGCGAATGCCCTGCTCACACCAAGCGAAGAGTAAGTTCAACTTCGAGAGTTTATACTGTTTATTCTTCGAGAGTTTATATTTCACTTTATGCCCTTCTGTGTTTATATTTCACTTTATGCCTATGAAATTTTAAAATAATAGCCTTTCCCTGTAACTAAAATCTTACTGACCGATTTCCACCCTTATCGCGAATTTTACTAATTAGGAAGCAAAAGGATTTGAGGAGTAAAATGTAAACTAAAAGAAGTTGGTCGATAAAATTAAAGGAGAACTATTGTTAAAAGGTTTGTTTCAAAACAGTTGAGTAACATGTTATTGAACTGTAAAATTTTAGCTTCGGATTATAAAAATGAATCTATGGAAAACAGTTCAAAATTTAAATTAGCAGTAATGAATAAGTTATAAAATGGTTAGTTTTATCAGTAGTGTATCCTTATATTGCTGCTAGCGAGATGTCAGGTAGAAAGTATCTCGTGGCAAGCCATAGCAACTTTGAAAAAGATCGAAGTTAACAGGCTCTTACATTTGGCATTAGAGTAAGCCAAAGCTCAATTGTGCGTTCGTGCATTTCGTTTCAACATAAGGCTAGTGTTCGAAGATATCTTTATTAATATCGTTCACGTGCTACTACTTCAGATGATAAACCCTAGTTATTAATAACAGTTCTTTGGAAAAGATGGCAAAAAGGACTCATCTGCAAAGACATACCGCAATCGGAATAAAAATATCGATATAAATCATTCCCAGACGCCTTCATGCATGAGGACTGTATGTACATAGGACAGTTTTCAGCCCACTCCCTAAGCCATTGCAGTCCATTGGTCATATTTGCAGCTCATTGGCCAACACCATAAGGCTTCAAGACTGTGATCTAGAACCTGCCGAATGTAAAAGTTCTTTTCTCCAACGAGTACAGATTCAAATTAGAGCCAAATAGTGGAAGAATTCTAATTTGGAGAGAACTTAACAAATGATATATTTTGATATAAATGGACGATAGATTATGTTTTGCTGATGACAGAATTCTTCTTTGGGCCAAGGATAGGCGTAGCTGGGCGTACTGATTTGTACTTCACATTCAGATTGGGTCCGTGAATGCTCAAAGATACATGGACGAAATTCTTAGACACTTGGTCATGCTTGATATTATTGCCGTAGCCCCTCGACCTACTCAAGGATTTTTATGAATATCATTGCCCAACATCATTTAGCACTCCTTCCGAATCACATGCTTGAAGCAAAAACAATACAATATGCGAAGTAGATGCACTCGAGATTTGAATCCTATAGAATATGGCTAGGACACATTACGAGACGCATTGGTGCTGTTCAGGAACCTCCGATGACGCATTTTTATTTGCAAAATGCCCTTATCGGAGAAAGAGAAGTACCCTTCAAAAGTTATGAAACGCTGCGTTAGTTCAACGCCTCTCTGTTTTAAGCGTCTTTTTTGCTAGAGGCGGACTCATGCTTTATTTGACTCTTTTCCAGGCATTTTTCTGCAAGTGAAAGAGAGACTGTATGTGCAGTATGTCTACCAGAAATCGTCCTGCAGACGAAAAAATGATCGAGACCAGACAGCGGGCAACATTGCTCAGCACTTTTCCAAGACCAACCGGACGACAAGTGCTCCGGTTTACTGTTGCCAGATGACTTCATAAAGATGGCCTATTCACCTGCCGTTTTGAATGTTACATCTTCGTTTACAATCGTGTAGAGAACGCAAAGACAGCGCACCTTATTAATGGAGTCACTTCCTCCTTGTCGATGAGAGGTGTTTTAGTCTGACAAAGGATTCTTGGTGCCAGTTTATATGGGGAGAGCGAGACAGGGATACACCTTCATCCCACTATCATTAAGGAAAGGAACCATTGAAGTGGTCCTAGCGTATTTACATGGGGAGGCATTATAATGAACGAATGGACTGAGCTCCACATTTTTGACAGAGGTTCAATTACCGGAGATCGTTACTGTGATGGAATTATCCTCTTCCATCCGGGGTGCCATTGGTCCCGACTTTGGTTTTATGGATAACAATTCACGGCCACTTACTCCTCATGATGTTCAAAAGATCCTGGAAAGAGAAGATATCGACGTAATGGATTGTTCAATGTGCTCCCCTGACCTAAATGCCATTCAGCAGGTGAGGTATGCTTTAAAGAGACTCCTGGTGGCCTGATCTTACCCCCCCCCGGAGAACACCAGACAAGTGGAACAGGTGCTCCTTGAAGGAACAAAACTCTTATCCCAGGAAATGTGATGTAATTTGATGCTGAGTATTCACAGCGTAACCATTGCAGTCAGGGGATCTTTTGCTAAGGCTCTTTGATTTGTTGTTTCTCTTCGTGGCCAGGCAGTTTTTTTGTACCATCATCATTCTGGGAATAAAACGTTTTCTATTCTTTCCGTACTGTATGCATCATATTCATTTTTTGCTGTAACACTTTACTCATCTTTTAAGAAGTATATTGCATTTCTGTAATATGAATTTCATGTCACCCCATTAATTTTTTTGCAGAACTACGTCCAAAATTAAGCCGCCCAGACGGTATAGGGGTTAGGAAAGCCTGACTGCGATACCGAAAGGCCTGGATTCGAATCCCGGAGAAGTCTTGGTTGTAACTGTCCGTCCCTTCGTAAGAGGAGATGGTGGCTCACCTATTGGGTGCTTCCATAATAAAGAGACCACCACATCTGGCCTTGTATAGATTAATGGACTGTGTAACACTGTAGCTGTTTACAATCTGCCATGGGAAGAAAAAAAAAAAAAAAACGTCCAAAATTAGGAAAGTTGCTTAAGTTTTGCACAAAACCGTATAATTTCAAACCGGTTGCGAATTTATACTCGAGCTTCCTCACTTCTATGTAAAGAACGATTTAAAAGTTTTCTTTGAACTTGTGGACCATAGATTCTACACCATTATTGCTAGGTGGGCTAACTCCATAAATATAATAGTAAAAAATGGAAAAATATTACAAAATGAATGTAAAATAAAGTTATGCACAATACTTCTGTTAGCGATTTTTATACTTTATGAGGTCTGCCTTTAAATCAGGTTTTACCCAAGTCCTAAAATGATCACGTGTGGGTTTGTGGCAAAAATTTTTGACATTCATTCTTCTGATTATAAGACTGTTAAAAATTAAACAATGCAAAAATTTAGCAGTGACTCGTATTACAAATTTTTGACTCGTATTACAAATTTTCGACTCACATTACAAATTTAAAACTGAAGGCTATCGCACTTATCTGAGAAGAAAGAATTGCTTGATTTCGCAATCGCCGAAGGGTTAAAGCAAGGTATAGTTGATCTAAATTTGCATGGATATTAACCTAATGATTCTTTCTTCTAGCAATCCTGTGGTACCGTGTTCAAGCTTACCAGAAATTGATCTTTGCCTTTGGAAGACTGAACCTGCATATTAGGAATGAGTCGCCTTCCGAAAATAACGATAACCATTCCTTATTTCGTTAGGTATCGATTTTTAAGATGAATTGCGCTGTTGCTTGAATATATTTGTATTTAGTTCTCTATGAGTAAACTTTGTTTATTATTTCAAAAGTTTATTTTTTGAATAAATTCTTTTTGCATTGTCTTAGACTTAATTTCAATATCTAGATATGAAAAAGAAATTTCTACGAAGCAGTTTGATATTTCAAACATTCGAATCTCAGTTATTTTTAACTTCAAAATAAATTTAAAAAATCAGAAGTTATCACAAAGAATCAACATGCAAAAATCCTTTCTTATGAACACATTGTGATCTGCCAACACTAAGAAATTCAAATCTTTCAAGCAATGAGAAACAAAGATGCTTCAAATTTATTTTAAATGTCTAACTTTGGACTGTTTGTTTCAAAATGGGATATTAAAATTATACAAACTCGAGAAATATCAATATCCTTTTTTAATTTGTAGCAGAATATTATACTTTATAATTCAAAAATGCAACATTAAGTTGTAGAGACAGTAGGTACATTTTGAAAGCAGGGGAGATGAAAAAGGAGCAATGTCCTCGCCAGGACTCGAACCACGGACCTCTGGAATACGCGTCGAGTGTGCTGACCATTACACTACGAAGGTATACTAAGAAAGCTGGAGAAATACCTTATATACTGTCCCTTTTAAAGGGCAACTGGGGATTACGGGACCCAGGGGCCAAATCGTGGTGGTGGAGAATCATCATCCATCACCTTTTTTTTTAGTTCGGGCGCCACTGTAGAGACTATTAGGTTATTTGGTAGCAAGAGACGTGAAAAATGAGCAATGCTCTCCCCGGGAACCGAACCACGGACCTCTCGAATACGCGTCACGTGTGCTGACCGCTAAACTACGAAGTCATGCTAAGAAGGCGGGAGAAATATCTTATCTAAGTTAAAAATACAACATTCTGCAAATTAACTGTAGAAAAGCAATATACTTATTGAGTGCTTTTATTTGTTTAGTTAATTAAAAAACTTTAAATTTACCATTAAATTCAAAATTTCTTAAATTTTATTGAAACATTTTTATAGATATAAGTTTAATTGTTTTTTTTCACTGCTAAATTCGTTTAAAAATTTCAGTATCTGGTTTTGCTTGTTATATTTTGAGATTATTATTCTTACTTGAAATTTTAGTTTTAAATCAACTGACTTGATTTATGTTTGAAATAAAGGTCTTGCATAGTTTGGCCAATTTATTCCATTATTTTTGTATTGCTGTATTAAAACATTTGATGCCGACTGGCTGGTATGTGAGTCATAGAGTCCCTTCAACCGGACCAAAAGCTCATATATACGACAGTGGTAGATTCAGAGTACTTTTGTAATTTTTCGATGAAGTTCATAGCAATTGAACTCTTATTAAACAACGATGAAAGAAGATGTAACTCATATTTGTGATACGTGGTCTCAAAAAGTTTCGAAATTACTGAAAATGTCTCAATTAGTTGATTTATTTGTAAACAATTCTTCATCCAAACTGGCAGCTACGAGCTTGTGTTCATTCTGGGTTAGATTTCTCTGCTGAAAAATCAAGGTATATGCGAAGGTCATCCAGAAAATAAAGACCATTTAGTTATACAGAATGAACAACACAACATTTATTAAAAAAACAACGCTGTTATATGCCTGAAGCTTCCTTCATTTCTCTACATAATCACCACCTCCATTTAAACATTTGTCGTATTTATTCACGAGCTTCAAAGTTCCCATGTTATACTCTTCTGTCCGCCAGTTCATTAAGCCAGGTGGTCATTGCATTTAAAGCTCAGTATTGACATTCTTTACACAATATCACACAGATGGAGACGCATTGTGATTGGTGATGAGACCTGAGTGTGTCACACCATTGCAGATGAGTGGCATCATCTCTCATCACCCCAAAAAAACCGAGAAAATTCAAACACCTTTTTCAACACGAAAGGTCATGGCAACCGTCTTTGGGATCGTAAAGGTGTTCTTCTGGTGCATTTCATATAAAAAAGCACTGCACTGCGATCAACGCAAATCCTTAAGAGGTTATCACATTTAGCGACGGTCCCTGCTAGACGGTGACTTTTCTGAGAAACGAGATTTTCTGGTAGCACTCGTTTAAACGGGAGGGTTCTTAGAAAAACCAGGTCCGCTGGAAGCAAAGTCCCGCCTAGCTACGGAAACGATGTACCAGCTACGTGGGATTTTTTTGAAACCTCCCGCAAATGTATTGGCTGGAGCCCTGTCCCGGGTAGACATAAGCCAAACAGACAAAAGTTCTGCTTCTGAAGGATCACATGATCCCAATCTGAGAGATAATCGGTAATTGTTTGACGTTATCACATTTATTTCTGTTAAATCTCAGAGACATTGAAAATTGCCCCTGTCATGGTAAATTAGGAAGCGGTTCTTAAGGTAACATAATCAGTATTTTACCATAACACAAGTATAAATTTATTCGCGTTTCACAGTAAAAATATAACCATTAACTTCTATATCTCCAAGATAGGCAAATGAAAGACAGTATAAAATAATGAATAAATGTGATCAAAATATACCTAAATCTAATAACTTCCCATATTCATATCTAAAACGAAATAATAACCTAACAAAAAACATACGTGACAGCACTATTTAAGAAAAAACATGAACTAGTAGTGTTTGAAAGTATAAATAGCAGAAGGAAGGTAACCGAACTAATATTTCCAATTACTACCAAAATAATTTTTTTTTTTTTAAATAGTAAGCAATTAAAAGTGCAATAATTATGGATTGCGGTATTTACTAGTAATGCTGATGTTTCTTAACACCATTTCTTTCGATCATATGTTAATATATTTACTTATTTTTAGTTTTTACATTTTAGAATAGTAGTAGATTACAATGATTATTTCATGCACTTTTTAAAATCATGAACTTTTGTTACTGTACAGAAATAATTTAAATAATATTGTATACGATAGTAAGCTAAGTACTTTAAAGTAAGCTCTTCGTCAAAGAGCACACGATGAAATTTTTTGTTTCTATTTATTATGAATTTCTTTGTTATCACAAACACATAAAAAGTAAGCGAAGAAAATAGGGGGAGAGTGCAGAATCACCCACTGCTTGGCGCATTTTTAAGAATTGAACATACTCGGCATCCATGTACACATCGACCTATTTTTACTTTAAAAAAAAAAATCCCAGAAATGCACAAAAATGGCCTTGCGCACTCCCTTGACTTTATCTATGTACACATCGACTTATTTTCACTTAAAATGTCAAAGAAAATTGACAAAAATCCAATTCTTCTTACTCTTGTAAAAAGCGCCAAATAAATAAGTGGCTGATTCTGCACTTTACCCGAAAATAGAATATACTTAAATTTAATAAAAAATAAAACCTGATTTCCAACATTCATTTATTGAGATAATCTAATAAACACAAATAACGGCAATATTAAAAAAAAAAAACGCGAATTACACAGTGTTTGAAAGAATAGATACCAAACGAGAAATAATAAAATTGCAGTTTGCAATCAATAAAAACTATTTGGTGTTTTTTAATATTACACAATTATAGATTACAATATTTCATAGAAATGCTAATGTTTCCTTAACACTAGTTTTTCGATCATACATTTCATACACTGTTTAAAATCATTAACCTTTTCAGCATACTGTACAAAAGACAATATACTATAGAATGTGCATAATAATAATTATAATAATTAACTATATAATAATATAATAATAATTATACTATAGAATGTGCATAATATAATTTAATATTTAATTAATTCCTTATGTACATATATCTAATTCATCTTCAGCAGTCATATTACCAGTCCAATAATTTCGTTGTATTTTGAAAATAATGAACATACCATAACAGTTAAGAAGTCAAACAACAAAAATCAGCGTTATATTTTCAAATTTTTCACAGGACTAGTTTCGATGGTTTTACCGAACTACCATCCTCAGCTGCAAAACCGCAAATGAACACGATAGGAAATAATGATTAGATGAGATAAGAAAGCCTCGACAAGAGTAAGCAAGTGGCGCCATCAGTTGGTGAAACCAGAACTAAAACATAATTTCTTTAAAGGCCGAAGGCAAAGATGGATTAGAATTAGGATCGTTAACTAGAACAGAAAGATTTTTTTAGAATTTGAAATGCCTCTAGAAAATAGAGTTCTCCAATGGAAGATGTATTTTGAATAATTTTGGCAGCAGAAAAATGAAAGTGTGATTTTCGGACCAACAATGTTGAGCAACAGAAGACTTCTGTGTTTCCTTTTTTCTAACATATACCTCATGTTCCTTGACGCGAAATTTTAAGGCTCTCTTAAATTGGAAAATGTAAATTAAACCACACTGGCAAGGAATCTTATAAATACCCCAGGAATTCATATCCGGAATGGGGTCCTTCAGTATGGAACTCGGAATTTTATTGATGGGAAAATAAATGACCCGAAAGTTAAATTTCTGCAAAATATGTGCAACTTTATAGCTAACTGATGGAAAGAAGGGAATGACAACAGAATTTTTATAATCTCCTAAAACAAGAGTGTGCTTTTTAGTGTGTTGAGATGAGAATTTTTTAACTGCTTGATTAATAATGTTGGGGGAAAAGTCCCTGTCAATAGCTCTTGCTTTTAAATAATTTAGTTCTTCATCAAAGGATAGTTTGGAGGAGCAAACTTGAAGAGCACGGAAAACATAGGAATAAAAATGAAGCTAACTTTTGTTTAGTCTGCTGACCAAGTGTGGTGGAAGGCAAACCGATGATGGTTTACGGTAAACCGTAGTACTGAAGTTGGATGTGTTACGTGTGACCAGAATGTCGAGAAACGGAACAGAATTGCAAGTCTCAAGTTCAAAAGTGAACTGAATAGCAGGATCAATAGAATTCATTGTTGAAAGAATTTTATTTAAATCATCTTTATTATTTTCAAATACGTAGTTTATTATTTTAAATTACGTAGAGGAACCATACCGGGAAGTTTAAAGTTTCAAACAATTTTGATTCATAATAATGCTTGTAGGTATCAGCCAGGATCGGACTGAGGGGTCTTCCCATGTCTAATCCCTCAGTTTGCTTGTAATATTTATTTTGGAAAACAAAATGTGTTTGTTTCAAACAGAGTTGAGTGAGAGAAATTAGCTCATCAATTTCGATGCAAGAGAAATGAAATTCGGGAAGTCTGGTTTCTAGACATCTTATGCACCCTCCACAGTAACATGAGGCATATGTTAGAAAAAAGGAAACACAGAAGTCTTCTGTTGCTCAACATTGTTGGTCCGAAAATCACACTTTCACTTTTCTGCTGCCAAAATTATTCAAAAAACATCTTCCCTTGGAGAACTGGATTTTCTAGAGGCATTTCCCATTCAAAAATTCTTTCTGTTCTAGTTGACGATCCTAATTCCAATCCATCTTTGCCTTCGGCCTTTAAAAAATTATGTTTTCGTTCTGGTTTCACCAACAGATGGCGCCACTTGCTTACTCTTGTCGAGGCTTTCTTATCTTATCTAATCATTATTTCCTATCTTGTTCACTTGCGGTTTTGCAGCTGAGGCTGGTGGTTTGGTAAAACCATCGAAACTAGTCCTATGAAAATTTTGAAAATATAACGCTGATTTTTGTTGTTTGAGTTCTGAATTAGTTATTGTGTCTTAATACCATAACAGCTCGAATTGTTGTTGCTTCTGTTTAGATTGCATTCTCAGCAAAACCAGAAAGTGGCTTACCGTTGTATGTTATTTTTGGTTTTATATGAATTAATTCTGAAAGCCAACAGGGCGTTATAACCGAAGCACAAAGCTAGTAAGTTTATCCAAATATTGTACCGCTGGAACCACAGTGATTGGAGACAGACGCTATTTCCACAGGGACACTATTTCACGAACACTAGATTCACAATTAGCATTGTGGCATTTCTTCAAGAGCGGATATTCACATACAAAATAAGCTAAAATTCAGCATTCTCAGGATAATTTCACTCGCTGAAGACACTTGAAGCAATTAGATACAGAACAATGAGAAGATTCTCAATGCGTTCTTTGATTGACAGTGCATTACATTTACTTTTAATATAAGCAATATTATTTATATCAGCCAATGCTTGATTCAATTTCAAACATGAAATAAGTCTTTTCAAACGCCTTACAGATGGCATCTTTACCAAATCACTTGAAAGAACTGCTAGAATCTGAATTAATTGCGCAGTTGTTCGAATTTGGCAGCTAGCCAAAGCGAGAAAATCTCGAGATGTTCGTTTTATATACGTAAGCATCCAGTAAATACTGTACACGTCTGCTTCTCCTTCCGCCATATATTGGACAGCCGTGAATTCGTCCTTACTTCAAAAATATTTCAGTCGTGAAATAATTGCTAACATGTGATTTGCATTCATTTCGGAAATATGATTTTTTTAAAATATATAAAATGCATAACTTAATAACTTACTTTATAGATTAGTTTCATTTTTAAATATTTTGCTATAATATTTATAAAAAATCTTTTAAGTATTAATTACTTTAGCAAAATTTTAAACAATTATTTAGAACATATATTTAGTACTAATTAAATTTAATAAATCAAAAGTATTTATATTAAATTTACATTTCATTAGATGAATCTACTTTAGATTAATATATTTAGATCTAATAAAATAATGAAACATAGCAAAGTAAATCTTATGCGGACTTCAGATTCTTGAAAAGGCAGATTTAGTCCTTTTCATTCTAAAAATAATGCTGATGAATTAAAAAAAAAAAAAAAAAAAAAAAAAAAAATGCTAAAACGACCACTAAAAGCGTTCATATCATGACGTTTCAGCAACGTCGGCAAATTGCCAAGATGCAACGGAAATATTTTGCGTCTTCGCAACGTTGTAAAAGTTACCACGACCACTCTGCAACCTCTCGGACCAGTTTGCAACGTCGTGTGCTACTTGGGTCAAGAGAAATTTTTACGTCAGATATTTATAGAAACTTCATTTCTTTATTTTTATTCCAGTTGTAGAGTCATTAGGTTAATTGGAAGCAGAAAAGATCAAAAATATGCAACCGCCTTCGCCGGGAATCGAACCACAGACCTCTGAAATACCGGCTCAGTGTGCAGAACCACTACACCACGAAGGTGCCCTAGGGAAGTGGGAGAATTACCTTATACAGTGACTTTCAAATAGTGAAACTTCACCAAGACAAAGCAACAAGTCCAATTCTCGGAAAATACCACTGCATTCCTTGAACAAATTAAGACTGATACAGGCATGGCATCTATGTCTTTTCACATATACATCTTTGCAAAATATTCCTGCGAAGTTCCTAGACATTTCATCTACAGACTCTTGTGTCTTTGGTCTTTTTCCTTTTTTCAAAAGTGATTCTAAAATGGATTTAGAAAAAGTTTTTTTCCCGTGACGTCTGCCCGTACTTATACGTATGTATGTATCTCGCGTAACTAAAAAAAAAAAAAAAGTTGAAATTTTGCATATGGGATTGCTATAACATTTAATTGTGCACCTCCTATTTATTTGTTGCAATCAGTCGCATCAACCATGCATATATTTCTGCACTGTTACCCAGCTCGATGAGTTCAAATTTTTATTCTTTTATTTGTTGGTAAATTGTGCATTATTTTTTTTTAAAGTGATTGGAATATCTTGTTTTTATGTTCCGGTTAAGGTTTTTATGCCTTTAGTTAATCTGCATGCAATAGTTGAAGCATTATCAACAGTTGCAAAATGGCACTAAACCTAAACAAGACCGCCATTTGTTTACATTTGAAACTCTTAGAAGATTCATGAATAAATCAGCTTGTGCATCAAGTTCAGTGTCTTTCTGCCCACTAAGACCTAAAGTTAACTTTCACTTTTGTGCGAAGAAATTTTATCTTTCTGCCATTGCCGAATTGCTTGTTTTTGTGTAGGAACTCTAATTTTAAATGTACAAATTATTTCTTTTTAACTATTTTTAACTGAATTTGGTGTTTTAAGATTTTTCCTATTTTACAATTTTTAATTAAGGTGTTTTGAATTTTTACATGTTTTTGTCTTGCCGCTAAGTGAGAAGTGAATTAATTGAATGAGAAATATATCTTTAATGATATTCGAGGAAATAAGTTGAAATGGAATGCAGCAAAAATGCCTAATTTAATAAAATTTAATAATTCATAAAAAACGCAGGATAGCCACTCTTAAAATATGCAGCAAGTGAGAATGGCTTCTTTGTGCTAATATTACTCGAAAAAGAAAAGGACGAGTTCAGAAAAGAATACCCATAACAAAGTCAGGATTACATCCAAAGAAAACTTTGCTTTGTGTATGGTGGGATATGGAACGGCGATTATTTTGAATTGTTACAAAATAAACGAAACATTCATGAAGACACCTAATTTAAGGGGCTAATAAGTTGCCTGAAAGATAGGCAGAAGTCGTAGCAAACGATGGAAAATAATGATCAAATTTATACAACTAATTTATGTACTATATATAATTTCATCTAATGATCGCTGATTGAAGTCAGGATTATTTTCTGATTAACTCGATAACTTGTTAACAAACGTTACTGAAGTTATAAGCAACGATTTTAGACTCATCTCATTAAGTGACTTCTGCGAAAGATAAAGTCAAAAATATTATATAATCTAAAGCAACTTTATAGCATTTGTTTCCTCTTTGGAATCAAGCAACTCATTAACAGTAAATTAATATATCATTGAAATTCCATTTATGTTTTATATACATAATCGATGAAATGGACATAAAAGAAGTATCCATGGGAAAAGTGTATATTCGAATACTGTGATTATGTATGATTCGAATACTGTGATTATGTATGATTCGAATATGGTGAACGATTTCTTAGTGCAGGATTTACGTGTAACATAAATTACAAGTATTGAGATGTAATATTTTCTGACTAAATTCCAGTAATAATTTTGAAAACATAAATAATATAATATTTTTTTATTATAGATTGGATTAAAAAATTCACTCTTTGAAACGGACCTAGTAACGCGCTAGATCATGCGTGAAATAAATTTTGCAGTCATTTACTTCACTCTGTTGTGCTGCCCTCTATTGGCTAATGTAGAAACTTAATTTAGAAGAGACCTTCATCCTTCAAATTCCAGTACTATGCTGCCATCTATTGATTAATCTAAAAATGTAAAATAAAATCCCAATTGTCGGCATCAGTAACGGCAAAACCTATCCATAAACTATTAACTAAATAAATACATCTTCTGAAAACCAAGAAGGAGCGGAATACGAATCAGTATATTATTAGTTTTCCAAGAAGCACTCAAATAAGGAATTTTAAAATTTTCATCGAAATTTATTTCTTTTTAATTTGACTTCAAGTAAGCTTTCTGGCGCTATTCTTGAGCAAATTCCAAAACAAAAATATCAGAAGTGCCACTTCACGCACATTGCTACGAAAAATAATTAATTTTCATACTTTTCTTCGCAAATATAAACAAGGGAATTTCAAAACAGGCTATCCTAATCTAGGAAGGCCGTTATGATGGTCGAACTTCACATTTCAGTGACCACGACCAGGTCCAAGCTCGAGAGTTTTCATCACCCTAGGCGACTTCTTAATGATTTATATCTTTATTAATAGAATTTCGCTTTCATACTCAGTTACAATGGTTTAGTTATAATCAATGATTAAGATTTCTTTTCCCTTACCTTCTTTCTTCTATATACTAAAGCATTGTGTTTACTTATTACGTGCTCCGCCTTTACGCACTACATGGAAAGGGAGGTGTTACGAAGAACACAGAAAATATATAAATCAAATATATTTAAAACAGTTCGTTCAGTTGCGGGCCTGCCTCTACCCGAGGCTGGGTGCATTATGAATAAAGACAAAAAAATTCTTAAATCATTCTTTATTTCCATCAAAACAGTATCACTCTTCCGAGATCAGCTTTCGTTCGTCCACACGCAAAACATTCGAAAACACTCAGCACGCAGGCTGACGTCACAAACAGCAGCGCCTCGCGCCGGTTATTACTTCAGTTCATTTCACAACATCCTCCCCCCCCCTTGAGACTCAGGTTGAGTCTCAAACTCATAACAAACATTATTTAAAAGATCAAGTCTTTTTGGAGCTTTTACAAGTCGTCCAGAGGAGGAATATTGTTGCATCACTATTTTATCAGGTGCAATTCCCTTTTTTAACGTACACCCAGCACTAGAATTAGATTCCTCTACACCCAGTTTCTTATCAGGAATTATGTTTCTATCATTGGACTGTATCTCCAGAGGAAAGATGCGTTGTATTGGTCGTATAACTATTCCATGCCGGGTCTTAAGTTTAACCGTACGAATCTTTCCATCACGTCCAGGGATCAATTCTGTAATTCGGGCTAAAGGCCAAAATAAACGTTTTCTGTTATCATCCCCCGTCAGTACTATTTCTCCTACTACAGGTTCCCGAGATCGTTTTTCATTATGCTTTTGAACCAGTTGACTAAGGTATTCTTTTCTAAATCGTTGCCTCAGATCATTTAACAATTTAGTTCTATACTTTAATCTCTTATTAAGACTTGACGAATTTAATTCATCAAGATCTTCAACATTGGAATTTCTGTTCTCGATAAGAAACATGGCGGGTGTCAGAGGTACTAATTCTTGCGGATCTTCCGAAACATAAGTTAAGGGTCTAGAATCCTGTTTCCTTTAATACTTTAGCCCAATTTAGTTTTGATAAATCATTAGATGCACCCCGAAAATCTGTCCCGTTATCACTATAGATTATTCTAGGGCGTCCGCGCCTAGCAACAAATCGTCGAAGCGCCAGGAGAAACGCATCAGTAGAAAGAGAATTTACGAGTTCAAGGTGAATGGCACGGTACACAGCGCAGGTGAACAGCGCGATCCACACCTTTCCTCCATTTTTTAAAAACAGCGGTCCGGCCAAATCAATCCCTATGATTTCAAATGGCGCACAATCCGTAACTCGGTCTGGTGGCAGAGGTGTCGGTTCGCTTGACATAGCCTTAGTTTTAAATCTTTTTCAAACGATACAGTTAAAGAGGACATTTTTAATGGCTTTTCTAGCTCTGACTATCCAAAATCTTTCTCGTAATATACATTGCATCATCTGAAGACCAGCATGACAGTTCTTATTATGCACATTTCTGATTAATAACTTAGTGAAATCACATTTTTCTGGTAACAGTATTGGATACAGAAAGGATTCATGGTCATCTCTATTTAGTATTCTCGTTTTAACTCTTAGAATACCATCATCATCAATGAGCGTTTCAATAAAATTATAATATTTCTTATCAGTCAGATAATAATTTTGAACCAAACGAATAAAATTTTTCTCAGAATTTTCAATTTCATACTGCGAAAGTTCAATGTTTCTATTCTTTTCAGAACCACCTTTACAATTATTTACAAATCTAAATATCCATGCAAATATTCTAATCATTTTGTCATAATTGGATACACTGATTCGATGCCAAGGGGGTGCGTCTTTTGATAGATCAATATTCACTATTTTTATCTTTTTACTCTCCAATTCTACTTCTTCATGCAAATAAATAATCTTACCAGTGGGCCAGTTTTCAGGGCCTTCTCGCAACCACAAGGGGCCTTCCCACCATCTAGACCGAAGCATTTGCTTCGCAAAACATCCGCGCGACAAGAAGTCGGCAATATTTAGTTTTCCTGGGATATGTCTCCATGAATGACCTCGCGTCAACTCTCGAATCTCTTTAACCCTATTTTCGACGAAAACGGACCAATTTCCTTGCTCTGTTATCCACCAAAGGGCAGTGGTTGAATCAGACCAGAAGGTAACTTTTAAATCGGGCAAACTGAGAGCTTTGATAATAGAATTTGCAAGTCTAGAACCTATACAACAGGCCATTAATTCTAAGCGAGGAATGCTTATTTCAAAGGCGATACTCTAGAGTTCGCCCGTACGAGATTTATTTTTACTTCAGAATTAAATATTGATCGAACAAACACGCACGCTGCATACGCCCCCTTGCAAGCATCCACAAATACATGTAGTTCAGACGTGTCATTGATAAACAAGTATCGAGGCAAAGTAACATCTTTCAAAACATTAAGTTCTTTAAACCAGTTCAAAAATATATTTACATCATTCGGAGACAATTCATCATCCCATGCAATTTTCACTTCTTTCCACAATTTTTGCAACAACAGTTTTGGAAGCAATGTAGTTGGCGTTAATAAACCAATAGGATCAAAAATTGTCTGCACAATTGCCAAAATTGTCCTCTTTGTGATTTTCGTATCACAGGTCAATGTATCTGTGTCTGTGCAGCACCTCAGCGTATCATTATCCAAATTCCAAATTACCCCCAAAACGGAAGTATCCCCTGAATGTTTGTCAACATTTGTACCAGCCACATTGCTTTCAAAACCGCGCAAGTTAAAACATCCATTTGACATGATTAATTTGGAATGTTCAATAAACGTAAACTGTTCATCAATACTAAAAACACTAGATAAACAATTATCCACATAAAATGACGATTTCAATTTTTGGGCAACTTCACTATATTGACGTGGACAGTTTTCTAATAGATGCATTATAGATGCGTTCAACAAGTAGGGGCTCGAAGAAACTCCAAACACAACTCTGCAATGCCTGTAAATTAATTGCTCTTCATTGCATGGGAAAAAAAATCTGAGAAAATCTCTATCCTTAGATGCGACGGATAACATTAAAAAAGCCTTTTCAATATCGGCACTAATACCAATCGGATACATTCTAAAACGATCTATAATATCAGGTATTAATTCAATAAGATTTATTCCTTTACACAAACATTCGTTCAAAGAGAGTTTCCCTTTCTCAGATGCAGAAGCGTCAAAAACAGGACGAATTTTCGTGGTTTCACTTCCTAATTTGATTACAGGCCTATGCGGCAAATAATGACATTCATTATTCAATTCGTTTTCTGGTACACGTTCAATAATATTCAACCTTTCCCATTCCTTGAACACATTTTGATAATCATCGAAAAATTTACTACATCTGAGTTTATAGATCATCTTTTGATACCTTTTCCAGGATAATTCTTTATTATCGGTTAAATGTGTCATATCACATTTCCACGGAAGTTCTACTTCATATCTTCCATCTGGAAGAATTTTCATTTTGTTTTCAAATTCAGATAAATTAAAACTTTCATTCATTTTAACAGTTTCGTTTGGAGAGCATATTCCTAATTTTTCAAGTTCCCATAACTCATTCAGAGGAATTCTCCTGACATGCATTGAAAATGTTTTCAAAATATTATCCTTTTCACCCGAATTTCGTTTTCCAAATACCGTCCACCTAAGTTTCGTTTCGACAGCCGTTACCCCGGACTGTAATTCAATAGAATTTCCCGTCAATAATTTTCCTATAACATCTGCTCCGATTAAAAGGTTAATTTCAATTTCCTTTCGCAATGGATCAGAAAATTCGATTTCTTTTTCTTTTAATTCATTCAAAATCTCTTTATCTTTAACCTTCGGAATAAAACCGCAAATCTTTTTTTCCGATAATGCCTCAAAACTACATGCGAATGTTCCTTTTAAATTGCTGACCTCGACCGAAAACACTTCATGCTGTTTAGGTTTCGTTTCGTCCCCCCCCAAACAGTGCATGTATAACTGTGGAGATGCTTTAAGCTGACTCATCATATTTTCACTAACGTAGCTGCTTTGGCTTCCGCTATCAATTATGCAGCGAATAATTTTCTCGCGACCTTGACACCGAATTCGAACACGCAAAGCGTTTGCAAAAATACAGTTTCGCTTCTGCTATAGTTAGAAAGAGAACTCTCTTTTGAAACATTTATCTGATCATTATTTTTTAGCTTTTGATTACACATTACATCAAAATGATTACAACTTTTGCAAATAGAACAACTTAACTTACCTTTGAAAGGACAAAATTTACTAATGTGACTCGCTCTTTTCAGACAAGAAAAACAAGCACCTTTTTCCAACAACAATTGTTGTTTTTCAGCTAAAGTCATTTTTTTTGCAGAGTAACATTTTTCACTAAAATGTTTCTTTTCACAAAAATTACAGTTCGGAACACTCTTACCTGAATTCTCAAGATTTACTAGAGCTGATGCTGTTACGGGATCATTTTGCTTTACCTGTTCGTGGTTAAAATCTTTCTTCCGATGGTTCTGTTGGGAAGCGAAACCAGTTCTTGCGAGGAGAACCATCTCTTCCCCCTTAACTTCCTGTTTTAAGAAATTCATTAAATGTTTCAAAGATCGATTCCCTTTAGTTTCAATGGAGTCATGATTTCTGCTTTTTCCCATGCCATCAATACATCTTCTGGTAAGCAACTTTCCACTAAGGGAGTCAAAAAATCCCCATATTTTTCTTGGGTTCTCCCCAAACTTTCCAACGCTCGCAATTTTCCTTCTAGTTCATCATACAGGGAGGGTAGATCCGTTTTTGCTCTTCCGGTTACAGCGTTCTTCATCATTAGGCTTAACAAGTCTCTCACATAGATTTGCACGAGTAAATCTTCGCGTCCAAAGCGCTCTCTTAGTTGTTCGATGGCTTTAGGATAATTAGCTGCCGTTGCCGGGAAGCTAAGGACTAGGCGTTCTGCTTTCGATTTGGGTTCCATAGCCTGCAACAGATACTGCATTTTATCTTCATCCGCGATACTTCTGTCGTCGTGGATTTTCTGGAACTGACTCCAAAAAGTCAGGTAATCTTTAGCTTCACCACTGAATTTTTTAAGCTCAATTTTAGGCAATTTAAATTTCCTAGATTCGGAATTATTTGAAGGAGAGGAGGCTTGTATTTCCGCATCTATTTGAGCACACTGTTCTAGAAACTTATCTCGATAATTCTCCGCTTCTTGAAAATCATCACTAAATAATTTTTCTCCATCTTCAGTCTGCAGAATTTGCTGCGATATAGCACTCTGGCATACGTCATGTCTCTGGAATTTATCACAAAGTTGACACTTCAAAATCGAAAGTATTTTTAAATCTCTTACTTCTTTAGTTAATTCACTTTCGGTTTTCCTTAAGGTTTGCGAAAACGCAATTCTAAGTCCTTTTCTTTGGGCCTTTAAAGCGATCAAATCCATCTTCAAAGTATATTCAAAATCGAAATTCAATATCAAAAGTTCAATCGGAAAATTCTAATTCAAAGCACCCGGTCCCGCCGAGGGTACCACTATATTACGAAGAACACAGAAAATATATAAATCAAATATATTTAAAACAGTTCGTTCAGCTGCGGGCCTGCCTCTACCCGAGGCTGGGTGCATTATGAATAAAGACAAAAAAATTCTTAAATCATTCTTTAATTCCATCAAAACAGTAATACTCTTCCGAGATCAGCTTTCGTTCGTCCACACGCAAAACATTCGAAAACACTCAGCACGCAGGCTGACGTCACAAACAGCAGCGCCTCGCGCCGGTTATTACTTCAGTTCATTTCACAACAGGAGGTATGCCCAGTGGATGTAACTGGCTAGTACCCACATTGCACACGGGCAAAACAGCTACGCAGTCAGTCCGCTCGATGGAACTCCAACCTCAGACCGAAATACCAGTGTTCAACAGGTTTTGCCGCTCGGCCACTCGTGGGCATACCAAAGCATTTGAGGAATGCAAATAGTCTGTGAGGAACAGGAAAATGTCAATGTAAAATATAAAATCAGATTGAAGGGGGAAACTTAAATTGGTGTCGATTTAAATAAATTAAATCTATTTAGAAGGCGGTCCCATCTCTTCTGGGAGGAAAATTATTTATTGTTTTGCATTACTTTGCGAAAATAACTGAAATATTGGTCATCTAATAATAAAGAAACTCCTGTCTGAATATTAAGAAATTTATTAACGATTTTGCTGTAAATCTAAAATTATGACAATATTTCTGTTATATTAATAATAATACAATAAACTCCGTCGCCCCAATGGTATAGTGGTTAGCGTCGCCTACTGCAGTGCCGAAGGGCGGGGTTCGAATCCTGGAGAAGGCGAGGATGTTTGTAAATGTATTATGTCGGTGCAGCATGGCGGCACTCTAAATATGCGGCGAGTCGAAAGTCCTCTCGTGCGATTTGGTGAAAGGGAATGGCGGGAGACTCTCGAATCCGTCCCCCCGGGGTGTCATCCATCGAAATTCGGGGCGAAATGAGCAAAATCCCGTTGTCACCTGTAAGGTGTTCAAGACTGTTGCCAACGACAGGCGTATCTTAAGCGCTCCTTGCCACGAGGAATTTCGTGGGTTGGCTTGATGTTGCTGTCAGACAAATGAGCATAAATAACAACAACAGAATAAACTTCAGTTTTCCTGTTTGTTTTCTTTTCCAGTGCGAACAAATTTTACTAATTTATTTGCCGCTCAGACGGTATAGTGCTTAGGGGAGCCTACTGCGGCACCGAGTTCGAGCCCCAAATGTCTGTAAATGTATATAGTGTCCGTGAGGCATGGAGAAACCCTAAATATACTATTAGCCGAAAGCCTTCTCGAGTGGCTTATGGTAGGGGAAGAGGGGTGGGATACACTCCGATCCGTTCCCCCGGGATGTTGTTCTCCATCAAAATTGGGGACTGAACTGACCGAAGTTGTTCTGCCACCTGTATGGTGCTCAAGGCTCTTGCCAGCGACAGGAGAATCTTGCACTCCTTGCTACGATGAATTTCATGAGCTTGTTCTCATACTACTGTCAGACAAGTGAGATAAGTCACAAGACAACAAAATTAATTTATTTGCATGCATTTTTATTTTAGTTGCTATAAATTATACGAAAAGTTCTAAAGAAAAAAAACGGATTTTCTAACGTGCGAGACCTAAATTGCCTCATAATGTTCGGTTACTAACACTAATAAAAGAAGGACTAAATTCTGTACATAGATCTTTTCTTCTATGAGGATCATTTTTTAAGGGGATTCGTACACCATACTCGTACTGTTGCAAGAATTGGGATATTTTATTTATTTTAAAAGCAATTACTTCCAACATTTTACAGCTGACTACATAATATATCTGCTTTGGAATCTAGTAACCAGAAAGTTTGTGTTGCCACAAATATTTCTGTAATTTAATCCTCTTTGTGACAAAATATTTCGCCGTGTTTCCACCTTGCGCTCATGATATTTTAAAAATGGCTAATGGTACATACTTGAAATTTGATGGAATTCTTTGTATGGGCACTATTTTCTAACTTTCTATTGAAAAATTTTATGGGCGAAAACATTAAAAAATTTTTTAATAAAATACAATTTATAAACTCAACTCAAAATAAAATAAAAATTTAACATGAAATTTTTAGAATTTTAGGTTCACTGTAATAGTTTCCAAATGTTATAAAAGCTATATATTAAATATGGAATTAAATTATGAAACAGAATGCTTTAAACTGTGCGCGCAAGTTGGAAACATGACGAAAAATGTTGTCACAAAGCGGATTAAATTATAAAAATATTTGTGGTAACACAAACTTCCTGATTACTATTTCAGAAAGCAGCTATATTACGTAGTCAGCTGTCAAAAGTTGTGGTAGTAATTGCTTTTAAAATAAATAAGTTATCCCAATTCTTGCAACAGCCACCTATTCGAAGATCTTATGGGTTTTAAGGTGTATGAGTCCCCTTAAGTGCTGGATGTACACTTTCCTTAAAATACACTAAACAAACATTACAATGTTTACCAAAATCTTCAGCACTTAAGATTAATTGTTAGGTTTTGATTAAGACAAAGCCTTGAGGATATCTGCCTAAGGTGAATTTCCAAGAAAAACTAGCTTCTACTCGTATTTATGTTATACATTGAAGAAAGATAAAAACTCCATGCAGCCATCCCGTTGACGGGAAACCAAGGTAGAACTTCTGGTATTTAGCAATCTTGTCCACTGGAAAGGTTTTTATGCAAGAATTTTATGTTATAATAAGTTGGATAAGTGCTGCTTCTGTTAGCAGTTCTGGTGTATGTCGCATTTTTTGTGTGTGCTTAAGTTAATAAAAAAACACTTTCAATACTTAATTTTGAAGGAAAGATGTGCTTTATGTTTAAACCATTGCATTCGCAGTGTTCTTGCTCGACGAGTGTTGTTCATTTAAATATCAATTACGAATTACGAAATTACAGAATAACGTTTCTCAAAAAATCTGAAGCTTAGTAAATGTCTCCGTCTGTTTCACTCTTTACTTGAACACAAGCGGCGCTCATCTTTGAAGCTGTAGTTATGTTCGACTAGTCAACATTCGTGTTCAAAAAACAAGCAAGAAAGGCTAAAAGAAAAAGTACGAATGTAAAGAAAGGAATTAAAACATACAATTTACATATGAGGTCGATGTTGCAAATAGGTGACTCAAACTAGCATAAAAACCAATCCCGCAGTCTCATCACAGTGCCTTAAAAAACCTATGTGTCAGTTCGCTATCAACAATAGTTCCGTATAATCCGAGAGAGCCAAAGCAGAACGCATCAAACAAAGACACCACATGCACGATGAAATATGTTGGAGGACTGCGGGGTGTTGCAAGTTGGTGCAAGATAATCCGTTGTTGCAATACAACTGAGTGTGCGAGAGGCTGTGGAATCGTTACCAAAGGAATATAAAGACTTAGTAGAAAACATGGGTCTGGATGCCGGAGGGTTACCATAACGGCAGGCAATCACTTCCTGCTGCTAAGTGCAAGACACCGTATATCACTCATAGCACGACAGCTGGCATCGCATTTCTCTGCTGCTGCAGAGTGGCCCCATCGCAAGTCAGAGCGATGTTCCCATCGCACGTCAGAGCGCCCCGTCAGAATTGAACCCGTCAACATCACTGTTTGACAGCCGACCAGTGGGGTCACGTACTCTTTAAGGATGGTTGTCGATTTAACATCCAGAAAGATTCCCGAAGAGCAAGGATATGGCGAGAGCCACGGACACTTTATCGGGCTCCAAACATAGTTGAAAGGTACAGTTACAGAGGAGGAGCCATACTTGAATGGGTTGGGATAGTAACGAACGACCGCACCGACTTTTACATGATTCCTAGTGGTTCCGTCACAGCCATCCGATTTTGCGACGAAATTTACATCCTTACATCCTTTTATCACTCCAATGGGTACCGACGTGATATTTATGGGCAATGACGCCCACCTGCATAAAACTTGAGTGATACGAAGATATCTGGGGATTGAAACCATTTGACATCTGCCATGGCCTGCTAATCACCGGGTCTAAATCCCATAGAACAGATGTGAAATATATGTGTGATATGTTACAATGACCGGTAGTAGGTCGCAGAGTGCTACCAAACACTCTCCACGAGCTTCGACAGGTATTATTACAGAAAGGGGCGCTATTGCCACAACGAGCGATTACCAACACTATTGCTAGCTTGCCCCGCCGTTGTCAATCCTGCATTTCAGTTAGAGGGTATGATTAAGGTTCCCACTTCTTCCGGAACTGAGCCCTGAAAATTAAAATCTCCCGGCTCACGGAAGGAATTTAAAATAAATATTACTCTCCCGGAATATCACGTTTCTCGAAAATAACGACACATTGCGGACGGACGAAATGGCTGAGAACATCGAAAATCACACGACCGCGCACATCAGCCAAAGAACGTCTATGTCAATACATATTCTTTACAGTAGTGAGTAAGTGCCTGACGGGATGAGTAGTGGTTTCATGCCGGCGTGTCGCGCGCAAGCCCCCTCATCTCCCCTCACCCTCTCATTTTCAATCCCATTCTTTCATTTATTATTATTTTTTAACATTTAGACACCAAGTCTTTACCTCTTTGCGGAACCCTCTTTTTGATGATGATATTAATCTTTGATGATGTCGGGATTAAGGCTCCAAGTGCCTCGTAAATGAACCCTTCCTTGGTCCAATTAGCTAGCTATCCACAAACAAGTGCATATTTTGGAATTATTTAAATGCTTTCATAATAATAATATCTAGTTAAAAAAAAAAAAGTTTCTAATTCTGCAAGTGAACAAGTGCCACAAACAAAGACAAAATAATCGACGTCGTTTCGAGACAAGTGGTTAACACAATTTGATTAATGAAGAGAGAATTTTTACGGAGAATGTAAATTTTGTGTGGGAAACGGTTAATATTAAGTACGAGGACGTTACAGCTTTAACTGTACATTCCTATAGCAAGAAACACCAGTAGTTAATATTGAATAACGATTCATCGCAATCGGTTTCGAACCTTTTCAAGAAGAAATCTTCAGAAGAACAAGACAATATATCAGCAACTGAAATTACTTCAGTATATCATAGGATTAAACACCATCATAAATTTAATAGCCCTAATTGCACAAACAAATTGTTATAGTGCTCTATTTCCAGATTCTTCTTTGGCAAAAAAGATTTCTTGTGGTGGAACAAAAATGTACAAATATTTGCGAGAGTGTGCTTGCTCCTGCAGCTCAAAAAATACGAAAAAAACTTTTCTTCTCCCGGAAACATTTTTACCTCTTCCGAGTTTTGACAGCCAAGAGGTGGTATGCTACCTGTTTTTAGCGTTATTTTATTTTTCTAAATTCTGTTAATTTGATTAAAAATTGTACTTCCTATTACTTTTTTAGATATATTGGAGTACCAATTTATAAGTTCTATTTTAGAAAATTTAAATTGTCTTCTTTAATCAAATAGTCTTATTTCCTTAAAATTATGAATGCTAAGACCTAGATAATCTATTACGAATTGATTTTATTATTTTAGACAGTTGATGTAGTTGTTGCTATTGTGAATAAGATTTTTATTGATGAATGTGAGAATATCATCAATATATATTAAAGTGTGTTCAAAATTATTGAAATCATTATCAGAAAGTTTTTTTAAGAAATTTAAATTCTTTAGGAAAAAACATAGTCAAATAGTTGAGTTGAATAAGAACAAACCATTGGAATCCCATTTGTTTTTAAGAAAAGAAATTTTTAATGTTTAGGTAATCTTCATGCAATAGTTGTAGAATTATGAGAAATTTAAAAGTTTAAGAAGCGCTAGATTTAACAAGGCCACCATTTGTTTTTATTTGAAACTCTTATAGTAGAATAGCATTATTTAGTGTGTGTGTGTGTGTGATTATGGCTAAGCCTCGAGGGCTATCTGCCTAGGGGGAGGGATGCTTTTCGTGGAGGACTTTCTAAGGGAAACTGGCTCGTATACACGTTACACATGGGGAAACCACGAAAACGCCCATGCAGCCAGCCCGTTCGTGGGATTCGAACCTCGGACCGAACTACCAGTGTTCAGCAACTTTACCGCTCGGCCGCAGCATTATTTAGTATAAGTCATCTAGCTCATCAATTTCAGTGTCTTTTTGACCAGTGGGACCAAAAGTTAACTTTCAATTTTGTGCAATTTGGTCTTCCTTCCGTTGGCCGAATTGCTTACTTTGGCCTAGAAACTTTAATCTTAATTGAATTTTTTTTTAAAAACTGCTTTCAACTGTGTTTGGTGTTTTTGGTTTTCTTGTATTCGAGAGTATTTAATGAAAGTATTTTGAGTCTGCCGCGAAGTGAGAATTGAATTGATTGGATGAGAAATATATCTATTATAAAATTCGAGGATTAAATTAATTAAATGAAATAAGTTAAAATAGTTAAAATAAAAATAAGTGAAAATGATGAAATAAGTTAAAATGAAATGCAGAAAAAAATGTGTATAATTTAATAGGTCCTATAAGGAATTTATGTGGACTCCACATATATTTTCTAATAGGAAAACCCATTTTTAGAAAAATGGGTAAGAAATATTCTTTTCAAACCAGTAATAAACGTTAATTTTGTTTCCTATATTTTAGGTAAAAGATACGGGTGGGAAGCTTCTTTCGATATAAGAGAAAATATTTTAATTAATTTCTTATAGAACACTAAGTTAATGACCCTATAATTGCAAACATCTAGCACATTTGTTAGGAATTATGCTTTAAAAGTGAAAAGGAAATTTTTAGCTGCAATTAAAAATTTACAGATTTCCGGTTTCTAGAATTCCTTTTCGGTCTTTTCGTTTTAGCTTACAAAAGCATTGCAAAGCGAAAAGAAATTTTGACTAATTGTGCGTTCACATATAAATGGTGTAAGTTATTTGTAATTTAAATCCCAGTTTGCTTTTAAAATAATTAAAGCGTTAAATGAATTGATAAAGCAATTACTTCGAGATTCATAGCGTCACTGTTTTATGAAATGAAGACAAAAATACCTTCATGCATTTCTCATGAGGAAAACTAATTGAATAAAATTTACAGAAAGAAACACACGCGATAATTTAGCTTATAAATTATGAAAAGCATAGTGAACAATAACAGTCATTAAAATATTTACGGCGATAATTAAGATGCTTCGTTATATGCAACAGAAATTTGGAAAGCGGTTATATGCAACAGAAATTTGGAAATTCCGGTTTTGAAGGTCAAAGGGTCACACTAGTTAATGAGCAGTCAATTGTGTTCCCACTATGCATGCAGAAGGAGCTGAATCTCAATGCATTTGAACCCAGTCCATATCTTGGAAAGAGCAACATTTTAATGGAAGCCTGAAGTGGTATTGCGATTTGGGAGGCACGTTTCAAAATGCTGAGTGCAGAAATATGTGGTTTGCATCAATGATTGCTTTATTTCCTTCGAAGTGGAATATTCAATCGAAATATTCATCCGTGAATTTGATAACTTATTTAAAGCATCCGGTTTAGAAATATTTTATTAATAATTCGCTTCTTTCCTTTAATTTAAGGATTTTGAGAATGGACTCATTATAAATATAATAAGACATGTGAAGAGAATAATAACTTTACTTAACTGTAACTGTGAAATGGGTAAATCAAGCAGATAGTTTTCCAGTGCTTGCGGAATGATGTTAAGCTTGCGGAATTGTTTGAAATTTCAAAGAATGTTTCAGCACAAAAATATTTTCACGTGTTGTGTGCACATTTGATGACATGTTTCGTGCACTGATCACGTGGCGTGCACTTGATGTTGATTAGGCTGCTGCATGACTTCATGACAAAGCTTATTTTTACCACTAATACAAACGGTACATCATCTATCTCTCAGTATTTGACAGAGACCGTATTACACTCTTTATTTTTATTGCATAGTTATGGATAATATTAAAATCGCAAAATAATCTTTATTTTTAGTTTACAGGTTAACGGTTGCAAGAGCTTCTATTAAACAGTTGTAATAGGTCTACTAATTTATGAATTAACACAAAGGAATTTTCAGGTACAGCGTATAAACTCCCGTTCTTACAATGGAGCTGTTCAAAACAATAATGCGAAACAGAAGAAGAAAAAAACTTGGTACGATACTATTTCATCAAAATTTAATACCTCCTGAAGACTTTTGGATTTTCATAAGAGAGCAAACAGACTTGACTAACCTAGGCGCGATCGTACAGAATATTTTCACTAAATCGCTTGAAATCCGTATAATTTAATAGGTTTCCCAAAGAAGTCTAGTGGTACCCGCATCAGATTTTTTTAAATAAGTAGCATAACTTTTGTTACGTGTGTTTGAATGATAGTCGGAATAAATATCGATCAAGGTTTGATATAGTTCAGTGATATGAAAACGCAGTGGCATATTGGAATATTTATAAATCTATAGAACTATTATTCTCCCCAAAAGTGCTACTAGTCCCGAAATAAAATTTTGTGTCCATTCACTACTGGCGTATCACTTTTCAAAGTGTTACCACCAGATATTGTTGCCCTATATTATATTTATAGAAATTAAATAATGAAGAATATGCATGTTCATCGCACTGTGAGAAACGACGGTACTTGAGAGCTATAAAATTTTGGATAACTTAGTTGGATAACACATGAATCTGGAAGGCTTACTTTTGAATTTCGACTTTTAAATTTCATATTTTGTGAAACTTTAATGAATTTTTGATTAACAAACTGAAAGACTTAAAAATTTGAAAGCGAGCAATGGCAATACTGTACAGAATAAATCAATTTTACCTCCAGCGTACGAGATTTTATATCGGAAATTCTAAAGATATGCTGCTGTTAAATATTTTGTGATTTTGCTGTTGAATGAAATTTAATGTGGGGTAAGTGTAAAGAACATAATAAATTAAAACGTTATTTAATATGAAAAAGATGTATATGATGTAATGAAAAATCTGTAGGTTATTTAATTACGGCAAAGCCTCGACGGCTATCTGCCTAAGGGGAGGGATGCCTTTGTGGAAGACTTTCAAAGGGAAACTGGCTCGTATACAGGTTACACATGGGGAAAACCTCGAAAACGCCCATGCAACCATGCCCGCTCGCGGGATTCGAACTTCGGACCGAACTACCTGTGTTCAGCGACTTTACTGCTCGGCCGCTGATGGGCCTTTATAATGAATGTATGGGTATTACACTGGTCTGCCATTCTTTTGGGTTTGAGTTAGTTTCCGCATAAAGGCTTGCCTATTTTTTTACCATATCTCATTTCAACATCAGATCGTTTTCTCGAAAACATAAGTAGAGTGATAACCGCACATAACTTAGCTAAAATATTTCTAAATTGAAGTTATTTGGCATACATAAATACTCTGCAGGAATTAGATATTTAAATCAGACACTGTCTATTCAAAATATCTGAGGCTGCGTACTTCTCCAATGAAATTCATAATAAAGGTCCTTCTCTATTTGTTTTGCGGGGACTAAGATCTCCACTTTCTATATACCATTCACCCTGCGATGGTAAATGCAATTATTAATCCGTTGTTATTAATCACGTGGTTTCCATAAAGGCACTTCCCTCTAAATCACCGATGAAATAAGCGCTGGTTGGCTCGAATAGTAAATTACGCGGCATTTTCGATTTTCTCCTGAATCCTCCTTCTGTTCTGGGAATTTCGGTTTTGAAGGTCAAAGGGTCACACTAGTTAATGAGCAGTCAATTGTGTTCCCACTATGCATGCAGAAGGAGCTGAATCTTAATGCATTTGAACCCAGTCCATATCTTGGAAAGAGCAACATTTTAATGGAAGCCTGAAGTGGTATTGCGATTTGGGAGGCACATTTCAAAATGCTGAGTGCAGAAATATGTGGTTTGCATCAATGATTGCTTTATTTCCTTCGAAGTGGAATATTCAATCGAAATATTCATCCGTGAATTTGATAACTTATTTAAAGCATCCGGTTTAGAAATATTTTATTAATAATTCGCTTCTTTCCTTTAATTTAAGGATTTTGAGAATGGACTCATTATAAATATAATAAGACATGTGAAGAGAATAATAACTTTACTTAACTGTAACTGTGAAATGGGTAAATCAAGCAGATAGTTTTCCAGTGCTTGCGGAATGATGTTAAGCTTGCGGAATTGTTTGAAATTTCAAAGGATGTTTCAGCACAAAAATATTTTCACGTGTTGTGTGCACATTTGATGACATGTTTCGTGCACTGATCACGTGGCGTGCACTTGATGTTGATTAGGCTGCTGCATGACTTCATGACAAAGCTTATTTTTACCACTAATACAAACGGTACATCATCTATCTCTCAGTATTTGACAGAGACCGTATTACACTCTTTATTTTTATTGCATAGTTATGGATAATATTAAAATCGCAAAATAATCTTTATTTTTAGTTTACAGGTTAACGGTTGCAAGAGCTTCTATTAAACAGTTGTAATAGGTCTACTAATTTATGAATTAACACAAAGGAATTTTCAGGTACAGCGTATAAACTCCCGTTCTTACAATGGAGCTGTTCAAAACAATAATGCGAAACAGAAGAAGAAAAAAACTTGGTAGGATACTATTTCATCAAAATTTAATACCTCCTGAAGACTTTTGGATTTTCATAAGAGAGCAAACAGACTTGACTAACCTAGGCGCGATCGTACAGAATATTTTCACTAAATCGCTTGAAATCCGTATAATTTAATAGGTTTCCCAAAGAAGTCTAGTGGTACCCGCATCAGATTTTTTTAAATAAGTAGCATAACTTTTGTTACGTGTGTTTGAATGATAGTCGGAATAAATATCGATCAAGGTTTGATATAGTTCAGTGATATGAAAACGCAGTGGCATATTGGAATATTTATAAATCTATAGAACTATTATTCTCCCCAAAAGTGCTACTAGTCCCGAAATAAAATTTTGTGTCCATTCACTACTGGCGTATCACTTTTCAAAGTGTTACCACCAGATATTGTTGCCCTATATTATATTTATAGAAATTAAATAATGAAGAATATGCATGTTCATCGCACTGTGAGAAACGACGGTACTTAAGAGCTATAAAATTTTGGATAACTTAGTTGGATAACACATGAATCTGGAAGGCTTACTTTTGAATTTCGACTTTTAAATTTCATATTTTGTGAAACTTTAATGAATTTTTGATTAACAAACTGAAATACTTAAAAATTTGAAAGCGAGCAAGGGCAATACTGTACAGAATAAATCAATTTTACCTCCAGCGTACGAGATTTTATATCGGAAATTCTAAAGATATGCTGCTGTTAAATATTTTGTGATTTTGCTGTTGAATGAAATTTAATGTGGGGTAAGTGTAAAGAACATAATAAATTAAAACGTTATTTAATATGAAAAAGATGTATATGATGTAATGAAAAATCTGTAGGTTATTTAATTACGGTAAAGCCTCGAGGGCTATCTGCCTAAGGGGAGGGATGCCTTTGTGGAAGACTTTCAAAGGGAAACTGGCTCGTATACAGGTTACACATGGGGAAAACCTCGAAAACGCCCATGCAACCATGCCCGCTCGCGGGATTCGAACTTCGGACCGAACTACCTGTGTTCAGCGACTTTACTGCTCGGCTGCTGATGGGCCTTTATAATGAATGTATGGGTATTACACTGGTCTGCCATTCTTTTGGGTTTGAGTTAGTTTCCGCATAAAGGCTTGCCTATTTTTTTACCATATCTCATTTCAACATCAGATCGTTTTCTCGAAAACATAAGTAGAGTGATAACCGCACATAACTTAGCTAAAATATTTCTAAATTGAAGTTATTTGGCATACATAAATACTCTGCAGGAATTAGATATTTAAATCAGACACTGTCTATTCAAAATATCTGAGGCTGCGTACTTCTCCAATGAAATTCATAATAAAGGTCCTTCTCTATTTGTTTTGCGGGGACTAAGATCTCCACTTTCTATATACCATTCACCCTGCGATGGTAAATGCAATTATTAATCCGTTGTTATTATCACGTGGTTTCCATAAAGGCACTTCCCTCTAAATCACCGATGAAATAAGCGCTGGTTGGCTCGAATAGTAAATTACGCGGCATTTTCGATTTTCTCCTGAATCCTCCTTCTGTTCTGGGAATTTCGGTTTTGAAGGTCAAAGGGTCACACTAGTTAATGAGCAGTCAATTGTGTTCCCACTATGCATGCAGAAGGAGCTGAATCTTAATGCATTTGAACCCAGTCCATATCTTGGAAAGAGCAACATTTTAATGGAAGCCTGAAGTGGTATTGCGATTTGGGAGGCACGTTTCAAAATGCTGAGTGCAGAAATATGTGGTTTGCATCAATGATTGCTTTATTTCCTTCGAAGTGGAATATTCAATCGAAATATTCATCCGTGAATTTGATAACTTATTTAAAGCATCCGGTTTAGAAATATTTTATTAATAATTCGCTTCTTTCCTTTAATTTAAGGATTTTGAGAATGGACTCATTATAAATATAATAAGACATGTGAAGAGAATAATAACTTTACTTAACTGTAACTGTGAAATGGGTAAATCAGGCAGATAGTTTTCCAGTGCTTTGTTATATTGAATTTATCCAAGCCTAAACTAATCGTGTAAGGTTGTAGAGATATTAGGTATTTTTAGAAGCAAGAGAGATGAAAAATTAGCATTCAAGTCTTTTCCGGGAACCGAATCACGGACCTCTGGAATACCGGCCCAGTGTGCAGAACCACTATACCACGAAGGCACGCTAGGAAGGCGGGAGGAATACTTTATGTTATGTAGAGAAATTACCGGATAGCGTTATAAAAATTAGGTGAATGATTTTATGATTTATGGAAATTTAAATTTTATTTTGATTCTGAATTATTTAATTTAAGGCTTTAATTTTGGGGAAAAACAGATGCTTCTGGAAATATTATTTAGTTTAAAAGAGTATTATTTATTTTCCTCTATTTGTAAATCTTGTACAAACTTTTATTCATTGTGAAAGAAGCAGGGAAAGGGAGGCAATTTTCGCCAAGTCATGATTTCGCGCGCTTTAGAATGTTCGAGAAAGAATTTTCATTGTTAGTTGACCTTAAGAGAGGAAAGTACGTGACGGAAAGGTCAATGGTTGCTATTTGTCTTTCAATGTAAGTCATTCAGGTTTTTGGCGATTGAGGGTCCGGTTGTTGGCTAAGTGAAGAAGGGCGCGCATGCGCGATCACCCTTTTTTCCGCATTCTGGAGTTGAAAACGAAGATTTTGCCATAATTAAGGGGGCGATAAGTGAAGCCATAGTAGGAGCCCGTTTTGGGAAGGAGAAGAAGGAAATTCGAGTTGGATACACACTTACTTTTGGCTGACTCTCGGACTGACTCGCTGATTTTTGGGCTTGCTGGACAAAATGTAAGTGACTCCGAGAGGTGTTTTCCGGCGGGGAGCGGCAAATATGCTCCCCGGCCGCGTTTTAGTTAAGAGGCGAGACTCTCTTACACACTTACTCTGGACTCGCTTAGGCACTCTCTGACTGACTCGCTGATTTTTGGGCTTGCTGGACAAAATGTAAGTGACTCCGAGAGGTGTTTTCCGGCGGGAAGCGGCAAATATGCTCCCCGGCCGCGTTTGGTTAAGAGGCGAGACACACTTACTCTTGACCGGAGAAAGGAAAAGATTTAGTCGGCATCGAGCAGTGCTTCCGGCGGGGAGCGGCAATTATGTTCCCCGGCCGCGGGTTTTCTCAAAAATGCGAAGAAAAAAAAACTGTTGAGCGAATAACAAAAAAATTAACAGAGACTTGGGTCTCTATCTGTATCGGCAAAAGTCAGGACGATGTCCTCTGAACTCCGACTTGAAAACAGAAGGAATTATGTCACCTTAGACAACTGGAAGCCTGCGTTAGCCGTTCTCTAAAATGCCTAGCTTAATTGTCTACGTTTTCCTTGGTGGAGCTGAGAGTCTAGGCAGACAGCCGTGCGGTGTAAGCTGTTCTCTTGCTTCCAGTGGGAATAATTTTCTTCTATGGAAACCAGGAGCAGGCGTAAGATTTGACGGTATAGCTGATGTAATTTATTGTCGTGCCGTTCGAGTTTCTGGCTTGCGGATTTGCCAAGTGACGTAAGGATAGAGCTAAGATATGAGCTCTCCTCCACTTCAAGATGTCCACTCAAGATAAGTATTATTTTTTTTGGTGTGTTGGAACTTTAGGCAAGTTTTTTCAAAAACGTCCTTAGCAGTAAAAAAAAACAACGTCGAATCTAAAATTTAACTCTCAGGCCATAAATTGTTCCCTTTCCTTTCTTTTAAATCACCAGACAAACCTTAGTTTTTTTATGAATTTAAATGAACAGACTCTCAGATGAGGGTAAGATTTTTCTTATTGTGTTGTAATTGAATAAACTGATATTTAATCTGGAACCTCTTACAGTATGTTTTCTTTATATATTTAATATGAACTTTTCCTTTATATCTTGTATATGATTTATGTTTTCGATCCTCTCACGGCGCGGTCCCGGAATGCATTTTTTTCACAACGCAAAAATGCTGTACACGTTTCACTATACGATTACTACCTTTAACGGCAAGTAGTTTCATATTTAACATTTTTTTATATGAATTTAAGATATAACATTGGTCAAGATGCCTACACCAGATAAGTGTATATATTTTTTTTTGTGTTTATACGATCCTTTCACGGTAACTCTCAACATAACATTGGTGCCGTGACCTCTGCTTAGTGGAGGATCGAATCAGTAACTTTTTTTTTTTTGAAGTTATTTATTTTGTATAACTTACTGTTTTAAGAAGGTGTTAAATTTTATGTGTGAGGACTGATTAAGGTTTTGATTTGAATTATGTTTGCTTACTGGTTACTGCAGGATATTAATTCTCTAATTTAATTTAAGAATTGAATTTAAGGTTAGGTAAATTGTTTTGGTATAAAAGTAACTAAAAAGATAGTGTTTTAGTACGTGTGTTTCGATGATTTGCATATGCATGTTCATCGCACTGTGAGAAACGACGGTACTTAAGAGCTATAAAATTTTGGATAACTTAGTTGGATAACACATGAATCTGGAAGGCTTACTTTTGAATTTCGACTTTTAAATTTCATATTTTGTGAAACTTTAATGAATTTTTGATTAACAAACTGAAAGACTTAAAAATTTGAAAGCGAGCAATGGCAATACTGTACAGAATAAATCAATTTTACCTCCAGCGTACGAAATTTTATATCGGAAATTCTAAGGATATGCTGCTGTTAAATATTTTGTGATTTTGCTGTTGAATGAAATTTAATGTGGGGTAAGTGTAAAGAACATAATAAATTAAAACGTTATTTAATATGAAAAAGATGTATATGATGTAATGAAAAATCTGTAGGTTATTTAATTACGGCAAAGCCTCGAGGGCTATCTGCCTAAGGGGAGGGATGCCTTTGTGGAAGACTTTCAAAGGGAAACTGGCTCGTATACAGGTTACACATGGGGAAAACCTCGAAAACGCCCATGCAACCATGCCCGCTCGCGGGATTCGAACTTCGGACCGAACTACCTGTGTTCAGCGACTTTACTGCTCGGCTGCTGATGGGCCTTTATAATGAATGTATGGGTATTACACTGGTCTGCCATTCTTTTGGGTTTGAGTTAGTTTCCGCATAAAGGCTTGCCTATTTTTTTACCATATCTCATTTCAACATCAGATCGTTTTCTCGAAAACATAAGTAGAGTGATAACCGCACATAACTTAGCTAAAATATTTCTAAATTGAAGTTATTTGGCATACATAAATACTCTGCAGGAATTAGATATTTAAATCAGACACTGTCTATTCAAAATATCTGAGGCTGCGTACTTCTCCAATGAAATTCATAATAAAGGTCCTTCTCTATTTGTTTTGCGGGGACTAAGATCTCCACTTTCTATATACCATTCACCCTGCGATGGTAAATGCAATTATTAATCCGTTGTTATTAATCACGTGGTTTCCATAAAGGCACTTCCCTCTAAATCACCGATGAAATAAGCGCTGGTTGGCTCGAATAGTAAATTACGCGGCATTTTCGATTTTCTCCTGAATCCTCCTTCTGTTCTGGGAATTCCGGTTTTGAAGGTCAAAGGGTCACACTAGTTAATGAGCAGTCAATTGTGTTCCCACTATGCATGCAGAAGGAGCTGAATCTTAATACATTTGAACCCAGTCCATATCTTGGAAAGAGCAACATTTTAATGGAAGCCTGAAGTGGTATTGCGATTTGGGAGGCACGTTTCAAAATGCTGAGTGCAGAAATATGTGGTTTGCATCAATGATTGCTTTATTTCCTTCGAAGTGGAATATTCAATCGAAATATTCATCCGTGAATTTGATAACTTATTTAAAGCACCCGGTTTAGAAATATTTTATTAATAATTCGCTTCTTTCCTTTAATTTAAGGATTTTGAGAATGGACTCATTATAAATATAATAAGACATGTGAAGAGAATAATAACTTTACTTAACTGTAACTGTGAAATGGGTAAATCAGGCAGATAGTTTTCCAGTGCTTTGTTATATTGAATTTATCCAAGCCTAAACTAATCGTGTAAGGTTGTAGAGATATTAGGTATTTTTAGAAGCAAGAGAGATGAAAAATTAGCATTCAAGTCTTTTCCGGGAACCGAATCACGGACCTCTGGAATACCGGCCCAGTGTGCAGAACCACTATACCACGAAGGCACGCTAGGAAGGCGGGAGGAATACTTTATAAGGTACTCTTTAAATTTCATTACCTAGTTTTTCCAGCTATTTAATCAAGTGGTTTAAGGGTTCTATTATAAAATTTTCAAACAGCGTTATTGTTCTAACCAGCTTAATGCCCCCAGCTTCTGAAAAGTGGGAGACAATTTTATTTTATTTTTATTACTTGGAAAAAACTGATTTTATCCATATTGGTCGGATTACTTAAAATTTTTAAGTTAGACATCAGGTTAAGTTACAGTCAAAGCGTACTCAACGATCTCGTCCGAAGCTAGTGCAGTTTGAGACTATAAAAGCAAGACACCTGCAAATGCTAAGCGAGCATCTTTCAGAAATAAGCAAGTTTGGTTTGGTTTGGTTTATGCGATTACGGCAGAGCTTCGAGGGCTATTTGCATAAGAGAAGGCGATGTCTCCGTGGAGGACTTTCTAAGGGAAACTGTCATGTATACAGGTTACACATAGGAAAAACACGAAAACGCACAAGCAGACAGCCCATCCACGGGATTCGAACCCCAGGAACCACCAGTGTTCAGCGACTTCATCGCTCAGCCACTTTGAGCTCGATATAAGCATAAAAATCAAGTTTTATGTGACATATGGATTACTGGATTCATTAAAACAACGTAAGATCCACCAATGACCTACTGATAAAGTAGCTGAACACTAGTAGTTCGGTTCGAGATTCGAATCCTGCGAACGGGTTGGCTGCATGTGCCTTTTCGTGGTTCCCTATGCATAACTTATATATGAAACACTTTCCCTTAGAAAGTCTTCCACGAAGGCTAAGTTATATCTATCGATTATCTACGTTACACTTGAGAAAAGCCACAAAAATGCCCATGTAGCCAGCTCGTTCTCGGAGTTTGAACACATTTCAAAATGCCAGTGCATAAGTTATTTCTCCTGCATTCTTAGCATACTTTCGTAGTGCAGTCGTCAGCACACTCTGCCCGTATCCGAGAGGCTCGTGGTTCGAGTCCCGGTGAAGGCGTTGCTCATTTTTAATCTCTCCTGCTTTCAAAAAATATACCTAATGTCTCTACAAGTGTTCAGCGATTTATCGCTCGTCCATTGCTGAGCCGGTGTTTTTAAAAGGAATTATGTAAAATGTAATACAACTTGAAAATTTCAAGAAAAATAAATATTTATTTAATTTATATTACTTATTTTGTTTTTCTTAAAAATTTTATTTAGAGGATGCTTAATATGAAAGTATTCAAAACAAAATATTTCGGCATTCACATAGCATATAATTGCAAAAGGAATAGAAGTATATAACTCTTTAAAATATATCTCATCATTTCACCATTCATTCTTACGCAAATCAAGCATATTTCGGCATTTGTTTGGAAAAAAAAAATAATTCGCTGGGAAACGCTAAAATATCCTATTGATGCACCAAAGAATAAATATTTGTACCATCTCCTGGGAAGTCAGTTTCTGGTTCTGAGCAATAAAAGTGTTTGACTTTGCTACAGAAGCTTCACTATAGTACTGCTAAAATTTGACTTCACTATAACGTCATAAAGCTGGCCAAACAAAAGAGAAAACATTACAGTTATTCTGTATTTTAACTTATTTCTTGTATTTTGTGATTACACATGTGACCTTTACTTAAGTTTAGGTGTAATATTTTTTAGCTTGCTTTGTAAATTTTAACCTTCATAATATTCAATGTACCCTAATTTTTAACTAGTATATTTTCACACTATATACATGACTTTTATTTAATTTCTTTCACACGTTTTAACCTTCATAATTTCTAATATAATCTTAATTTTAACATAATTCCTATATTTTCAGATCATATACCTAAATTTTATTTAATTTTAGATGTAAATTTCAACTTCTTTTCTACTTTTTAACTTTTTTTAGTTTACAACATACTCTGAATTCTAACAATTTACTATATTTTCACACTATGTAATGGCTTTCAGTTTATTCGTAGCTACTTTCATAACTTTTTGACCTTCGTAATTTCAAACAAGCTCTTAATTTTAGCTTAATTCCTCTATTTTCTGACCATATATGAGCTGTATTGAATTTTAGATGCTATTTTCAACATGTTTAGTACATTTCAAACCTTCTTAACTTTAAAAGTACTCTAATTTTGAACTTGTTTATTACGTTTTCCTACCATATGCATGAACTTTAATTAATTTTAGATGTAATTTTTATACTTTTCCGACACCTTTTTTTCTTTCTAGTTTCCAACATACTCTGAATTTTAACTCCTTTTTATAATTTTCGACTGTAATCACGCTTTGGATTTTCCTATTTTTCCTAAATTTACATTCCTAAATTTACATGTTTAGATTTGTTAAACGTAGAAATAGTTTTTAATTAAGCATTTTATTTTATAACCCTAAACTGTTACTCATATCAAATTCGTTGAATAGCCCTTACTTAGTCTATATTTTATAGTACTATTTTAATTTGCCAACTTTACAATTTATCATTCTGTAGCACTCTTATCATGACTGACTCTACTATTTTACCTCATTATTAACTTCATTCGCATTTTCAAATTTTAACATTTCCTGCATATTCTGGTACTTCCTTTTAATTCTTAATAACCTTTATATCTGAATATATGTTTTTCAACTATTCAATGTTAACAATGTTCAGTTTTGAACCATTTATTATTTATTCTCATTAAGCTAACTTGATTGATTTCGCATTTTTAGAATGAATTCACTACTTTCATGCGTAATTTTAGAACCATATTCACAGTTTCATGTACACATCCAGAAGTCTTTCTTTTTGTTTTGGACGTTTCATACCTTCCAATTCAGTATTTTTTTTATAATTGACTACATTGCATACTATTATTTTTAAACTTTAAATGTATCGACTACGCAAATTTTCACATTATTGCCTTTTTCCTACCCTAAATACGGATATTTCTGCCTTCACCGCAACTTTCATGTGGAATTAACGATTATTTAAGTTACACATACAAGGTGAATGACCATCGATTTTACCCGTTGGTTTCATTTCAACTCTTGAAATTTTACGTTCGGTAAATCCATCGAAACTAGTCCTGTGAAAATTTTGAAAATTAACGCTGATTTTTGTTGCTTGACTTCTGATTTAGTACTTATTCGGCGTGCTATTGTGTCTTATTCTTGAAATTTTGTTTAATCTATATAATTAGTTCAGTTCCAACTAAATTTCCCTAGACATTTTATTCTCTTACGAACGAAATCTTGTGAAACATTAGCATACCTTTACAAATATATATCATTACCAACGTACTTATATTTTCAGAACGAATCAAAGAAAGAAACAGAGACATTTTACTAAAATCTCCGCTATATTTTTGAATATTTTAACTTTCATTTCAATATAATTTAACATTTCAATATAAATAAACATTTTTTATTAAAATACATACTAAAATAATATTTTCTCACAAATATTCTATCACATAAAGGTGACAATGAAATATTCTTCAAAAAGTCATCATTGCCATAAATACAACAGCAAGTGTCTAGATAAAGTTTCTGAGCAAGTCTTTTAAAGTTCATTGAAAAAATTACTTTGTCAGTATTATTCATACATTTTTCCCGAGTCGTCTCCATTATACAGGGGTGGCGACGCTGAATTGGATGATCGACTGCACATCCCTCACAAATAAATACATCGTTGAGACTGGTTCAATGGCGTAAATAAGGGTATGCAAGGAATGTCGTCGCATAGGGACCCAAAGGTTTAGGGGCGCTTGAGTGTCCTATTGAACTACATTTACATGCTTAAACTTAAAACAACAAACTTAAAACAACAGTATTATCTATCAACATATACATAATAGAATCCTTCTTATTTGAAGTTTCTAAGCCCCCCTCTAATATACGACGCAGATAGGAGGACCTTGGAAGCAGATGAAACAGCTAAATTCAGTGTTACAGACACCCAAATTTCAACTGAAGGAAAACAAAAAGACTGTATGCTTTCGTTTTGATTCCTCTCTAGAGGACAGCTTTCAAGTTATTAGTAATAACTGAGGCCAGGCTATTGCTCGTCTATTGTGAGAACAAGTTCTAAATTTCTTGAGGCGGGCATGTGCAAGATGCAGTCCAAAGTGTAAGAGAGCTACGTAAACATTTCGAAATTCTTCAAAATATTTACGTGCATTTCGGAGAAAGTTTAAGAAGATGGAGTTTACTTTCTTCGGGAGACTCTGATACTACTTTCAAAATTCTAAATCCTTCAAGGTGGGTTGGACGATTATCATTTTTGATAGCAATTAAGCTAAGATACTTTGAAATCTTAAAAACATTAAATTAAGTTAAATTAACGTCAAAGAAATCGCAAAGAAAATACATTGCAAATGGGTTTAAAAAAATGCAGTCTTTTAAATTTTTATTCTTAACAATTTTTATGGAAAACGTTTTATCTTTTACTAATGCAGCGTCTCAAGTATTACAAAGAAAATCAATCTCATCAATATCTAAAAGATGTTTCTATCGGTATGCAAAATATGAGAAACAAGTTTGAATATATTATGAAAGAAGCTGAGTTTGTAGCAGACACAGGAATACAGGAACTAATAAGTTTGAATGTGAGGATAACAGGTGTTTGAAAATTCCGAAACATCTTTTAAAGTAACTGTTTTTATGCTGCTGTCGTTATTTTAAATACTCAGTTTGTAAGGATCTTAAGTTTTACTAACGTTTATTTTATTTTAAATCTTTACTATCACTTCTTATTTTCTACTTCCGGCCAGAATTATAAGCGTGAAGGAGTTTATGCAAAGTTGTCTGGCGAACGCCAAGTATTTAAGTGTGGCCTTTTTGCCAAGCAGAAGAGAGGAAGCCGTGAGTTCGAAGCAGGCCGCTTACCTTAGAAGTTACGCAGTTGCTACTTTGCCTTCCAGGCCAGAGGTTTTAATCCTCTTGATAAATTAAACGTATTGTAGTGTTCACAGTCTCTGTGCTACATACGCTTCCTGTTATTATAAGGCCAATCTTATTCTAAAGTTAAATTAGAGTTTAGTTTTATTTTGATATCTTTTAAGTTAGACCCCGAGTGGAGGGTCATTGTATTCCGAAGTACGGAAGTCATTGTATATAAAGAAAAAAAATAAAGGGTTTTGTATACCCTTCGTCTGTATCCTGTCTACTTACTACAATTAGTGAACATAGCTTTAGTAAGCTCTCTGTTCTAGTCAGGTCATTGTATGTTTCCGAAGAAGGTTAGAAGAAACATTGAACCTGATAGTGGCGCCCGACGAAGAATAACCATGGCCGAGTTTCAAGAAGAACCTGTGCTGCCTGCAGAAACAGCTCAGAATCCAGAAATGCCAGCTGCCGCCCTGGAAGGATTTGGGTATATTGTCCAGACCATGCGCGCTTCGATGAAACCAGAAGCAACGTTTAATGGAAACTCACAGGTAACCAGTTTTTTGGAAAAATTGGATGACCACTTCATGCTCTACCCCGTGCACGAGTTTCAAAAAGTTACCTTAGCTACCAGCGCTTTGAGGGGCCAAGCGCTTAACTGGTTCAAATGTATCGGCAGAAGTCTCTTGGGTCAAGCAGGAAGTCCCACTTATACCTACGAAAATTTCAAGACTGCCCTACTAAAAGCCTTCCCTGTTGTAAGGGATCGTGCGAAATTAGAAACAGAACTTTTCAGTATATATCAACAAAGAATGGAAAACATCTCGAGTTTTATTTTAAGAAAAATTCACGTTTTCAAGCTCTTGTATGGAAACCGTCCGGATCCTGAAATAATTCAAGTGATTTTGCCGAGGTTACTACCCCAAGTGCAAGACTTTATTGAATTGAGAAATCCGACTACACTGGAAAAATTATTTGAGCTAGCAATCCAGTTTGAAAGTAGAAGAACGGCGGACGTCGAAAGAAGACGCCAATATCAACAGCGAAACCAATTTGGTACGCCAAGACTACAGCAAACTCAAGCACATGGCTACGGAGAAAAAGCGAATCAGTGGGCAAGGAAACCCGAGCATTCAAAAACAGCCGGCGAACGTCGACAGTTCAATAGCAACCCAGGAAAAAAGTCTCAAGGCCAGTGGAGAAAGAAGGAAAGCACCGAAAGAAAAAATAATTTAAACTAAAACGGATTTCTGCTGACGAGAGGGTGCGGAAATCCGAAGGCCACGAAAACCCCTCTTCCTACAAGTTAAATACAGTAAGGGTGAAAAATTTAACTCTTCCGAAGATTGAAGTCTTGGTAAATAATATCCCGGCCACCGCACTCCTGGATACCGGCGCGCAGTGTTCCTGTGTGGCAGAAGTCTTTTTTAGAAAGTATTTTCGCAAATACCGCATATATAATGCGGATAATACAACAGTATTAGCGGCGCAAGGAGAACAATGTAAGTGCGTAGGTAAAGTACCTTTGTACATCCGTATCAAGGACGAACAAGTAAAGGTGATGTTTTTTATAGTAAAGAATTTGCAAGCACACTTAATACTAGGAATAGACTTTCTTTCAGACGCACAAGCTACACTGGATTTTAATGAAGCGTCTCTTAAGCTGACGATGAAACCAGTGCGTGTAGAAAAGGTTGAACCGCCAAGGTTAAATCTCGACCACCTGCCTAATGACGAGCAAGATAGAATCCGACAAGTGGTAAGTGAATTTGCTTCCTTATTTAGTGATATTCCAGGATTTACCCAGGTTACTAACCATAGTATTGACACCGGAGATGCATTGCCGGTTCGTCAAAAACCATACCGGTATGATAAGAATAAGGAAAAAATTATAGAATGGCATATTACCGATATGCTACGTAAAAAGATCGTAACGCCTATCTCAAGTAGTTATGCTAGTCCGGTGGTTTTATGTAAGAAAAATAATGATTATCCTTTGGAGCATCCAAAAAGGTGGAGATTCGCTATTGATTACCGTAAATTAAATTCCATAACGAAATATCCGGTATATCCGTTACCGATTATAGAAGAAATTTTAAGGAACATAAAATCAACCAAATTTATGACAACTTTAGACTTAACGAATGGTTATTTTCAAATAGGGATCAGGCCTGAGGACGTGCCTAAGACTGCTTTTATAACCAAGTCTGGCACTTATGCATTTTTGCGAATGCCGTTTGGCCTTTCAGGCGCCCCAGCAACATTTCAGCGATGCATGGACATTGTGTTAAGACCTGTTCTCGGAAAGTCCACATTTATCTATTTAGACGATATCATTATTACTAGTGATAATCTAGACCAACATGTACAGGATTTAAGACAGGTGTTTTCTTTATTAAATGAGGCCGGTCTAAAAGTTAATGTCGAAAAATGCAAATTTGCAGCCCCTGAATTAAAATATTTAGGTTACAAAATATCGCAAAAAGGGATCGAGACAGATGAATCAAAAATAATCGCTGTACAAAAGTATCCGACTCCAAACACGGCAAAGAAGCTCTCTTCTTTTCTAGGACTTTGTTCATATTATAGGTCCTTTATAAAAGATTTTGCGGCTATGGCTGAGCCATTGTTAAAATTAAAAAGGAAAAAGGCAAGATTCTCGTGGACGGCCGAAGCCAATAGTGCTTTCGAAAAATTAAAACAAGCATTAACGCAAGCCCCTGTGTTGAAATTTCCTGAAAAGGATGAAAATTTAGAAATTTCAGCGGATGCTTCGGATTATGCGGTAGGAGCGGTACTTTCGCAAAATCAGCAGCCAGTAGCATTTTTTAGCCGAACTTTAAATCAAACACAAAGAAACTATTCCGCGACCGAGAGAGAGGCACTTGCAGTTCTGTTAGCAGTGCAAAATTTCCGAGTCTATTTTGGAAAGGCGCCGATAACAGTATATTCTGATCATGCGGCGGTAACTAGATTGTACTCTGGAAAAAATTTATCCCCAAGGTTAATAAGATGGGCACTCAAGCTGCAAGAATATAATCTGGTAATCAAGCATACCCCCGGAAAGGAAAATATCGTAGCAGATGCCCTGTCACGAATTAAATTAGACGAACAGGGTAATACCGTAAAAGTTGCAATGCTGACAGCGTGTACAATAAATTCCCGAGAAACTGTAATAACCGAACTGGGTAAGGATCCTGAGTTTGGAAGTATTTATGAGTATTTGAAGGATCCTGAAAATTTTAGCCACCAAGATATTGTGGCGATAAGAAATAGGGCGGCCCATTACGAACTAATAGATGGTCTATTATTTTATACAAAAACTACGAATTCCAACAACGAATTTCGACCTGTTATCCCAGCTAGTCTTAGATTAAATATCCTGCAAGAGCTCCATGACAGCCCTTTAGCTTCTCATGCTGGTATTCGAAAAACTACTCAACGCGTACGCGAGGCAGTCTACTTTCCTGAACTGCAAAAGTTAACAAGGGCGTATGTCCAGTCCTGCCCAACATGTCAAGCCGTTAATTATATTAATTTCCGCCCGGCCGGGTTTCTAAATAGTATTAAATCCGAATTTCCAAATGAAATAATCGGCATCGATTTATTGGGCCCTTTCTCAAAAAGTCAGTTAAACAAAAGTCGCTATCTCCTTGTTATAGTTGATCATTTTAGTAAATGGACCGAAATTGTTCCCTTAAAACGAGCCTCCGCGAAATTAGTTACCGATTCTATTTTAAATAAATATATTTTAAAATACGGGGCGCCCCTAAAAGTTATATCGGATAATGGTCCTCAATTTGTAAGTAATATATTTGAAGACATGTGCCAAAAACTGGGCATACGTCATTTAAAAATGGTCCCGTATCGGCCGCAATCAAATATAGCGGAACGGGTCAACAGAAATATAGTGAAAATTATCCGTAGTTATGTTAAAAATTTTCATAAAAGCTGGGATAACTATGTCAATGAATTTGCTTTCGCCCTTAGGACCGCAAAACATGATACAACGGGCAAAACTCCTGCTGAGTTATTTCTAGGCAGAAAGGTTATAACACCGTTAGATAAACTATTTTATGTGCAACAAAGAGCCCCAGAATTTAAAATGGGTGATATAGAAAAACTAATAAAAGAAGCAAAAAAGAATACGGAAGTAGCACAAAGAAAACAAAAATTGTATTATGACTTGAAACGACGGGGAGTAACTTATAAAGTAGGGGATGAAGTACTAAAAATTAAGCATTCACTTTCTTCAGCACCAGAAGATAAAACTGCCAAATTTTTTCCACGCTTTGAAGGACCATATGTTATAGAAAAAATAACTCACGCTGTTGTAGTGTTAAAGGCAAGAAATGGTGAAACCTGTTCCGCAAACATTGACCAGATAAAACCATTCTATGACCGTAATAAAATGCAAATCTTTTCAGATCTTTTGCAGGATCCGGTACGGGAGACACCGCAGGTACAAGTTCCAGAGGTGGGAAAACGACAAGTACAAGGGCAAGCCAATGAGAGACAGAAGCAAGTGAAAAGAAAATTGCCCCGCGGAAAAATTGAAGGTACAAAGAAAAAGAAGCCGTTCCACCGTCCAAAAAACAGAGTTCACGAACACCCCCAGAATGAAGAAGGGAGAAGGACGACGTATGTGGAAAAGACCGGGAGAAAGGACGGCAACTATAACCCGGCTGTGAAACGGAAGATTGACTCATCCGACAGAACTCTCCGCAGCAAAAGTCGCCGAACTGCGGAAGGGCCATCAGCGGCGGAGGAAAAAGTACAAGAAAAATTTGAACGGCCAACAACGAGGTCCAAGCAGGATCACGACAGAAGTTTCTCGGTTCCACCAAGACCAGCTGCCTTCAAACGGCCAAGACCACAAGCAGAGCACAAAAGGAAGATGTTCAAGGGTGGCCGTAGTGGTGAAAAACGGAAGCTTCCAGAGGAAAGCACTGAAGGGCGAGCCCGTACAAGAAGGAGGATCAACCAAGCTACGGTCTGCAGCACCTTTAAAGACTGGGCCCAGAAAAGGATGTCTGAATATTACAAAGATAAGTAAAATTTTATGTTACTTTACAAACTTAAGTTAATCTTTCATTCTTACTGCAAGTGGCAGATTTCAAGAAGTTTTACCTCATGCGAGGTCTACCTTTATCGCCAAAAGGGCGAGAAATGAGTTGTGACCGATTTTCTTATTATGTTTTTCAATTACTCGCGCGTAAAACTAAAGTTGATGTATAATAGCGTTGTATAAAAACTTAAATATTGTAAAAAGTTATTGTATAAATTTTATTTAAAACATTCTAACAAGAAAGAAGTTTTAGTCTGAAAGACTTTTTGAAATGTAGTATTATTTCAATGTAGAAAGAATTGGCACTTGCTTTGAAAAGAATAGAAGTTAACAATGTACTACTAATGTATGTTTTCAAATGTGTAAAATTAACGGCATCTTGATATGTTCTTGTATACATGTGAACTGTTATTTTGAATGTTTAGAAATAACGTGATATGGTAAAAGTGAAAGTAATGTTAAAAAATTTGTTATTCGTGTGACTGTAAAGATTAAATCATGGTGAATATGTGTTAAAGGTTGAATGATGTAGTTAGGCTCTCTGACGCTACACTTTAGAGTTAGCCACTTTCAGAATAGTACCTCAGGGTCTAGAGTTGAAATTAGGGTGTGTTAAGAGGTCTCGTATGTTGAATTTTAACACGTTAGTGTTTTGATTGTAGGAGGAAGTGTTGAACACATAGACAGAAACACATTCGTGTTTGGTGTTTTTACAACACATGTCAGAGAGCACGGGGAGAGATAATTAAAATAGTCATGAATGAAATAAGAATGTTAAGAAAAGTATATTCTATATGTTATTTGCAATGTCATTCTGTAACATTTCATTAAACTAGTTTTCCTTCCAGATCTCTGGAAGGAACCAGAATTGAATAAAGCTCCTGTTTTGATGCAGTACAGATGAAAAAGAAAAAAGATTGTTGTATATTCCGGGAGCTGCTATTGTAACAAATTTCTTTCTTTTAAAATTTTCTAGTTTCTAGCTAAGTTATGATTGTAAAAGTTTGGCCTCGCGTTAGTTTCTAGAGCTAAAAGTTTTCAACAAGGTCGTTTTAGACCTCAGTTTCAAACTAATTAACTCTGGCGTTAAGTATGTAAGGATCTTAAGTTTTACTAACGTTTATTTTATTTTAAATCTTTACTATCACTTCTTATTTTCTACTTCCGGCCAGAATTATAAGCGTGAAGGAGTTTACGCAAAGTTGTCTGGCGAACGCCAAGTATTTAAGTGTGGCCTTTTTGCCAAGCAGAAGAGAGGAAGCCGTGAGTTCGAAGCAGGCCGCTTACCTTAGAAGTTACGCAGTTGCTACTTTGCCTTCCAGGCCAGAGGTTTTAATCCTCTTGATAAATTAAACGTATTGTAGTGTTCACAGTCTCTGTGCTACATACGCTTCCTGTTATTATAAGGCCAATCTTATTCTAAAGTTAAATTAGAGTTTAGTTTTATTTTGATATCTTTTAAGTTAGACCCCGAGTGGAGGGTCATTGTATTCCGAAGTACGGAAGTCATTGTATATAAAGAAAAAAAATAAAGGGTTTTGTATACCCTTCGTCTGTATCCTGTCTACTTACTACAATTAGTGAACATAGCTTTAGTAAGCTCTCTGTTCTAGTCAGGTCATTGTATGTTTCCGAAGAAGGTTAGAAGAAACATTGAACCTGATAAGTTAACATATAGAATGACTGGAATGACAAAAATCGCAATAACGCTTTCCTTTTTTGGACCTAAAAATCCGTCATCATTACCAAATGCGAAAGTTATTAATAATATTTCAAAAACACAGAAAATATATAAAGGAGACTTTACTAATGCACTGGAAGTAAACTGCTGTGATTTATAAATACTTTCAGATCAGAAATACATTAAGGATTTAGTTAAATTAGCAGTGGTAAAATATTATGACATGGCAAGCAGTTATTCAGAAGTGTGCATTTTATTTGTATTGTGTTTATCATTACTTGTAACCACAGTCAAGACTGAGAGATTATTTTCAAAACTGTAACTAATAAAAAAATAGTTGAGAAACGCTATAACACAGGATTGGTTGTCAGACCTATGCCCAAAGAGTGTTGAAGCTGAGATGTCTGAGTAAATAGACGTTCAAGTATTGATAAATAAGTTTGCGGAAATGGAGGTTAGGAGCAGCAAATTTTAATAAAGAAGGAGTTTTGTCTTTATGACGAATTTTGGCCACCAGTGTTATAATTATACTTAATTATGAAAAACAATAGAGAAGACCAGTATGGACCGAGAAAAATTAAAAGAAAACAGGGAAAAATTGACCATACGTATTTGTATGAAAATCATGTATTCAACTAGTTGAGTGTACCAAAAAGTATTTTAAAAAGAGAGGTGGGAAAAAACTTTACCGCTTACCATATTTTCTAGAAAGATTGTATGTTCAAATAATTTTCTTTATGAAATTTATGATAAATATGTTTTATATTTAACAAATGTATCGCTTACATTGTAAAAGTTCTAATTAAAAATTAAGTTACATTATAAAATCTGTCTCTCTCTCACACACACGCTCACAAAATATCCTAAATAAACTGGTTAAAATTATTCTGATTTCAAATATTACACCCAGAGTAAAGTAAATTTGCATTTTACAGTTGGTGAAGGGAAAATATTTTCCTTATTATTCTTCCTTCGTGTTACGTATCTTTCAACTGGTTCTCTAAAAATGTGCTTTTATTTTCTATAATTATTCCAGATCTGATAAAAATCATGAAAACATTGGCTTCTGGAATACTTGATTTTTTCAACTTTCCATTTTTTTAAGCACAGTTAGTTTCTCAGGAGGGCCAGGAAAATTGTTGCATAGGGGCCCAAGAGTTCTAGTTACGCCACTGGACTGGTTATGTACTCCTCGTAAATAACATTGTTAACTTTCTGCATGCATTGCTCACTAATTAAATGTTTCAGCTGCTGGCATTTTGATCACCGTTTTCTTATCTCATGGGGTAACACATTTTCAAATAGAGCAGTTTGGATAGTATGTGCTATTTCACTGTATAAATCTAAAAGTTTATCAGTCAGATATGACTCTAATTCAAAACAATCTGCTACGAGAGGGAAACCATCGCAGGATCTTTTAAAAATTTGTTGAAGGACACATTGCGCGTTTGCAGAAAGTACCGCCAACTTATTATTGGCTATGAAGGATGCTTCCCAACACTTGAAATTAAAGTTTGGTAATTTATTCATGAAATCATACCACGTCTCAGGAGTCTTACTCGTACTCTCAAGAGACGATCCACAATTGAAATTATTCTTTTTTGCAAAGTTTTGTATATGAATTCGAACATTATTATTTCTACTTACAATGGCTTTCTCTTTCTTCTGTAAATTTATCTCTTACATGTCATCTGTGAATTTGTAAGTTTATTTCATTTTGTGTTGTGCTGTTGTATTTTTTTTTTAACTTACCTCTCTCTGTAAGCCTTGTGTAATACTATATGGTGCACAAGGAATTTTAAATTTTCAATTAAAAAATGATGGAAAGACGACTCATTCCTTCTGATGACCAATAATTGATCACTTCATCATGATTTCTTGATGATTGATAATGACGACTCAGCCAGTCGTCCGGGGGTATCTCGAGTACCTCATCTTCTAAACATGGTTTCCCTTACGGGGAAAAGTTCTTTTATTCATACACGGCATAGGGATTATATCGTCATAATAACCGAAGTCCATTTCATCAGAAGAACGCTTCACTTGATGAGATATAATTTTTCTTAAACGTCAAACTTATTCGAATAGTCTTCACTTCGGCTGGGATGGAATACCGTGTTTCCAGACTACATTCGGGGGGGGGTTTCATCATTAGAAGCGATCCATGTTCCAGACTCAGAATGTGAGTCATATAATTCTCTCTTGTAAAATGCATCACTCGCGTCGCACCGTAACTCAGTGTGGGAATGTAATAGGAAGGGTCCAGGAACCTTTCATCGTCTCTGTGCGCGGATATCTTGGCATCCCTGTCAGGGTATTTGTTGAGCAGAACGTAATTATATTTTTCGTGGGTGAGAGCTTCCACTTCACTTTTAATTTGGTGCAGCATAGGAGTCCAGGTCGGGCGACGATCGATGTCCCCGAAAAACTATAGGTGAGTCCATCTTCATCCTCGAAAGCGCAACAAAGTCGAGCTGGAATATATTGGTGGCCGTAAATATTCAATTTCACGGGTTGGAAAGGATACGTACAGAGTTCCTCAAAAATAGAATTGGCCTTTTCTTTACTATGAAAATCTTTGAAATAGGATAGTATTAACTGATCATCAAATTTTTCGGTCATCGTGAGAATTGTAAGAGTTAAGAATGACTGCTTTGAAGTACAATTCGCCAAGATTTGCAACGAAATGAGAAATCTACTGAGATCGAATATTTCAAAACTTATTTATATTATCATCTACTGATAAATAAGGATCATTTGATACATTCTTTTAATCGGTAATTGTCTTATTTATTCCGATATCATCATGTTTTCTAGGACGATGCCAATATATCGAGCCTTGTCATAATGAATCATCTAAGGATAAACAGACAGGAGGAAGACACAAAATAGGATGTGTATATATTCTATTTTAACAAGCCCTCACTTTCCTAATCGATGGTTTACCAACTTAAGTGATACGAACTACCCTGACTGTTTATTCTTAGATGATTCATCATGGCAAGGTTCGATATATTGGCATCGTCCTGAAAAAAATGATGTTATCCGAATAAATAAGGCGATTACCGATTAGAAGAATGTATCAAATGATCCTTATTTATCAGTAGATGGTTATATAAATAAGTTTAGAAATATTCGATCTCAGTAGATTTCTCATTTCGTTGCAAATCTTGGCAAATTGTACTTCAAACCAGTCATTTTTAACTCTTAACAATTCTCACGATAACCGAAATATTTGATGATCAGTTAATACTATACTATTTCAAAGATTTTCATAGTAAAGAAAAGGCCAATTCTATTTTTGAGAAACTCTGTACGTACCCAGGCCTGGAGTTCTATGATGCACCACTCGAAAAAATTAATTAAAAATGAAGTGGAAGCCCTCACCCACGAAAAATATAATTACGTTCTGCTCAACAAATACCCTGATGGGGATGCCAGGATATCCGCGCACAGAGACGATGAAAGCTCCCTGGACCCTTCCTACAGCATTCCCACACTGCGTTACGGTGCGACGCGAGTGATGCATTTTACAAGAGAGAATTATATGACTCACATTCTGAGTCTGGAACATGGATTGCTTCTAATGATGAAAACCCCCGCAAATGTAGGCTGGAAACACGAAGCCCGAAGTGAAGACTATTCGAATAAGTTTGACGTTTAGAAAAATTATATCTCCGCAAGTGAAGCGTTCTTCTGACGAAATGGACTTCGGTTATTATGATGACATAATCCCTATACCGTGTATGAATAAAAGAACTTTTCCCCGTAAGGGGGGAAACCATGTTTAGAAGATGAGGTGCTTGAGATATCCCAGGACGACTGGCTGAGTCGTCATTACCAATCATTAAGAAATCATGATGAAGTGATCAATTATTGGTCATTAGAACGGATGTGTACACAAAATTCTTAACATTGCCCCCTTCCCAAAGACTGCACGTACCGGGCAGTACAATCCCTGGACAGGATGCCATACTTACAACTAAGGCATCAATGCAATAATAAGCATTATTATACAATAACAAACGGAAAAAAAATGCTGGTAGGGTACTTCCACAGCAATGGATATTCGGCGGGTTATTCCGTGAAAGTGGCGAGTGCTTTCTTGTTTAGGTTCCAAATCGGGAAGCAAGCACACTGGCATCAACGATCATAGACCACATAGTAAAAGGATCGAAAATATATTCAGCATATAAAGAAACAGAGGCGAGCCTATAAAACAGAGGAGCTTGCAAAGGATGATTACAACCATTTAACTGTAAATCACACATTTAATTTTGTTCATCCAACAACGGGTGCTCGGACCCAAAATATGGAAAGACTATGGGGCTGCGTTAAATGAGGAAACAAAAAACAAAGGGGTACGGTTTGACATCATGTAGAGTCGTGCTTTTAGTAATTCATGTACTGGAAACCCTTAGAAAGATAAGCTTCTTGATGCCATGTTAAAAGTAACCGGGAGATTCAGCAGCTTGGCGACAATCTTCGCGCCGTTTTGATAATAGAGGCCGTGAAAATCAAGTAGAACCTAGTTATCATCTTCTTTGCAATAATTTAATGCTTATATCGTCGAATGAAAACAATAGTCCCTGCTATTAAATAAAACTAAAACCTAATTAAAAATTATTTGTGTATCTCTCTCTTCTGCCAACATAAATTAGTATAAATAGGAAAAAGGAAAATTATTATGTTGAAAAATAAGAAAATGCGAAAGCTACATGATTAAGTAGACTGAAGAAATCCATTTGCGATTGCCTAGTGCATACGAATAACTTGATCGGCTTTTTGATTCTGACATTTCTAGTAACAGCAGCCGGGAATCTTCCATTTCGGAACCGGCAATAAAAATCATTTATGGAGACACCACTGTTGGGACACTGTATCTGAAGCAAAGAACTTGAATGGGAGTTTCAAGTATTTTGGTTTCAAGGCGATGGCGTAGCACCTATATGTGAGTGTAAAATTCTAAACATTCTGGCCTCCCTTCCCCCCAAAAAACAGATAAAAAGTTACGGTGTTATTTTTGACTTGCTAAACTGGAATATCAGTGCATGCAAGATTTCAAAAATTTAAGTGCAAAACTATTGTTTTGGCAAGAAATTCAGTCTATTTTTATCAATATTTATACAGAGCGGGACCCATCATTAGCTCGGGCCTTTCTGAAACTGCGAGTGTTGAGAAGGCCCTAAACCAATCCTGGCAGTTACCTTTTAGGAAGGTGGAAAGTTTTCAGTTTCTACGGCAAACATGAAAGAAAATTTTTATTCTCAGAAAATTTTCTGGTGTGGTAATAAAATTGAAAATTTCTTCTTAATAGACTGAAAACAGAATTTTTGATCCATAAAGCCATGAAAAAATATGATGTGGACACCACATCACTTCTTTATATGGCTTGTTAAATTATACACATTATTTGCTGCATTTTATTTAAACGTGTTTCTAGAATAATTCTAACGGATCCCTCGAGGCAAGTTGAAGATGGCATACAAAACTTGAAAATTTTGAAACTAAATATTCAAGTAAATTCTTGTCGTACAGGAGTCAAACGTTTCATTTTATTTTTCATAACGGGCATAAAACATTCACAAATATAAGTATAGGAACCGGAAAACCGCAGTAAAATTCAGATTTCATTAATTGTCGAAAATTAAATTTTTTAAAATAAAATTCACATTGTTAAAACATGAATATTTTCGTTTTTTAAACACTTCTGTTATTGGAAGTATGTGACACTGCGAAAATAAAGGGCGGATAAAGACTTTTAAAATGGGTGCAATCGGCAGTACCACACATATAATACAATTGGTGCTGCCGATTGCAATATAAAAGAGAGGTGCAAAAGTAGATGTTATTTATAGCAGTCACATGTACAAAATTTCAACGCTCTATGTTTAACTGTTTTTGAGTTATGCGAGATATATACATGTGTATGTACGTACGTACAAGACGTCACGAAAAAAATTCATTTTTAAATCCATTTTACAATCCGTTTTGGAAGAAAAAAAAAGAGTATATGACACCTAAAATTTTTCATGATATTTCTTTACTCCTTGCAAAGAAGTAAAAAGGGTGATTTTGATATCCAATGCGGTGCAATGTCACAAAAGGTATTTAAACAAGAACGCTTTATCTGTTTTTAAATCAATTGCACATCGAATCGTCTTCTGGTTTTTGAAAAGAAGCAGTATTTCTGAAAAAAAATAAATAAACGTCAGTAACTTTATTTCATCACTTCCACAGGAGACCAGAAACAGTACCCCTTACAAAATTTTGGAATCATGCATGGTCGCTTTAGAGAGCATTCACTATACGTGCAGACAGTGATCAGCTTTTGAATCCAACATGATCACCTCTAAAAGGGGCAAGTACTTATGACAGCATAAATAAATATCGGTATTGAATAAAACCTCTCTATGGCTCACCGCTCCCAGAAGGAGGTCGTATTAGAGAGTGATGTTCTAGGCCGGCGTTTATTTATGGTGTCAAAAATACTGATACGTATGTGTATCTCTCTCTACACGTCTTACTGTGTGTATACACACACACAAATTCAAATTAAATTTAGAGCAAAGTAAAATAATTTATCACATTCAGTTTGATAAAAACGAAAAATGGTACATAAAATAAGGCAAAAACCATTGCATAAAATATCTGTAAAAATAATAATAAATATTAATGTATTAAATAATAAACATTAATAAAAATATTAATGTTATTAAGTTATTATTGAATATTAATGAATTAATATGAATATTATTATAATTAATTTGATACTACGAGGGTTGGGGCAAAAGTCATGGCAACTATTTTTTTCTTGTAGATATGTGAACGGATCACAAAACGTATATGTGTCGTGTGGAAGTTCTGCAGGCATAGTGTGTATGCAGAAAAACAAATGGCTCTATGATAGCTGGCTCTGTGGTAGCGAGAGCTCTGAAATGAGTCAGTTGGTGAGTGTCCTGCGAGATGGAAGTAACCCGTGTTGAGCAGCACGCTTACATCGAAATAGTCGTTCTCCGAGGGAGAAATGCGATGAATGTCACAGTGAATTAGTAGAAGCCCTTGGGAATAATGTCCTACCATATCGTCCTACCATCTACCTATCGTGGTCTGATTATCGATATTAAAGATCTTTTCCAAACACTATCCTTATTCTTTAATATTAAGTTTGGTTGGGTTAAAGCCCATATCGGAATATACGGTAATGAGAGAGCGGATGTGCTCGCAAAAGAGGCTGCCATAGGGAGTGTTTCGGGGACGCCTTATGTTCAGGGTTAAAAAAAATAGCAACTAAAGTTATTTATTCGTTTTATTTTAAGCAATGGAGTTAAAATGGAATTCTTCTGAAAGGAAAGTCGCTAACAGAAACATTTAGAACTGATTAGGAAGAACAAAATTATCTTTAATGATTTTGAAGTTAACCAGTTTCTGACCGGATATGGGCGTTTCCCGGGATACTTCGCCAGGTTTAAGATACAGAACGACGATAAATGTAAACTATGTGATCTGTTTGGTGATGCTAAGCATTTCCTCGAGGTCTGTCCCTACTTTGATGGCTTAAGAAAAAATAAAAATATTAATTTTGAAAATCCCTTTTTATGCTATAAAGATTTCGCATAATTATGTAAATCTGTGATGAAATTTATTGGCGGTGAGCGTCAATAGTGTAGTGGAATAGTGGGAATCAGTGTACGATATTTGCATATTGCCATTACTATTTGGTATATTTTAATAATTTGTTGTCACCATTGTTTGTATGTATTGTTTGTGTTTGTTATTCGCTTTTTTTTTTGTTTTTGTCTTTAGTGTCTGCTCTTGTCTAAATGTTTGTATTTGTTTCTTTTCTTCACTTTTATGCTTATAATTATTATTTACACATGATTATCCTTATTTAGATATTTTATGTTTCATTTTTTTTTTCATTTGTTGAAATGGGCATGGCCTGTCATGACCATAAGACCAACTTATTTGGTTAGGCGGGTCAGGCTGCGCCCGCTACTGATACTGATACTGATACCATATTGTACAGTAGCACGGTGGGTAGGAAAGTTTCAGCAAGGACGTGTGTCAACCAGTGATGAGCAACGTTCGAGACGACTGGTGAGTCTGCGGACCGACTTGGCACGTGCTGTCATCGAGCACCTGATGGATGAAGACAGACGATGGACGTTGCTGGAGTTAGAGAAGGCAAGTGGCATCGACAAACACACTGTCCACAGGATATTACGTAATGAGCTACAGCTACGCAAAGTAGTTTCGCGGTGGGTACCGCATGCACTGACGGAAGTTAAAAGGTGGGTGGGCTATGCAATATGCTCCGACCACTTTGCACGCTGGCAACAGGACGGCGATCAATTCTTGTCAAGAATAATCGCCATCGATGAATTTTGGGCCAGGGCATACGAACCATAACTGAAACGTCAACGCGGAGTGGCGACATCTTGGATCACCAAGGCAGCAGCAGGTCAGTCAAAATCCTTCCCCAGTCAAATTGGTGATCGTCGCGTATGACGTCAGGGGTGTAATTGTTTGCCACTTTGTTCCTCATGGCAAAACAGTGACCGCACAGTACTACAGGGACTTCCTGGTGCGACAGGTACGATGTGGCGTTCGGGATAAAAGTCCGGATCTTATGGACAGTGCAATAATTCTGCACGACAATGCAAGACCACATAAAGCAGAGTGTGTACGGCAGCTACTCTGACGTTGGGGATGGGAAGAATTGGAGCACCCACAATACTCTCCTGACCTTTCGCCCTGTAACATTGATCTCATTCCCAAGATTAAGGAACCAATACGTGGTAGGCGGTTTGCAACACGAGAGCACATTGCTAATGCTGTGCACCAACATATGACCTGATTCACACATGGTGAGGCAAATGCTGAGACTGATGGTATTCAGCGCCTCCAACATCGTTGGCAGCGTGTGATGACAGTAGCAGGAGACTACATTGAGGGTCTTTAGGCCCAAGTTTGTCATGTCAATTTTATGTGTATTGTTTCATCATTCTTTTGCACGGTGAAGGCCATATTACCCTGTATACTACCATAATAAATTCGTGTGTTACGATATTTCAGTGCTATTCATTGTCCACACATGTAGTTAAGACCTTGTCCTTTCGTCTGTAAATGTCACATTTTACAACCAGACTGGTATCTTCAAGGAAAAAAATAGTTGCCATGACTTTTGCCCCAACCTACGTATATTGATATCATTAATTATATTAACTAATTAATTAATTTGATATCATTATTTATATTAACTAATTAATTTATTAATTTGATTATATATATATATACACACACACATATATATATTTAGTGGCCCCTCTCACGGCAAACGTTTCCCTAAGAAGACCCCTCTAAAAGTGACCAGGATTTCCATGAATATAAAGTATTTATGTACAATGTGTATTTCTGACCAACGTATACAAAGCAAATTTTATTATTCATTATACACACACACACACACACATACTATATAAGTATCGATATATATAAGTATCAATATAAACATATATAAGTATCAATATATATATATATATATATATATAAGTATCTATATATATATAAGTATCGATTATTGTTTTGGATAAAAAATTAGGGAAGATAAACTGAAAATGAGCATATGCATTGAACCATCTGTAAAGACCACATACAGATCAAACTGGATCACCTTAAAGAGGTCCTATTCAATGCTGATGCTTATTTATGTTCTCAGGAATGCCAGTATTTTCAGAAGTGGTCGTCTTAGAGATGTGGTCGTGAAGAGAGGGATTCCGTATGTTTCTAACTTTCTAATTTTTATTCATACGAAACTGAGAAAACCTCAATATGAGCAGTAACAAAAAGACAAATAAGTAAAATTAAAAAAGTAAAATGAATAAATATAAAAAGTGAGTAAACAACGTTAAAACCAATGAATTTTCTTTTTCTTACACAGTTTTTACAGTTTTATTGGGTTCTATAGAGCAATTTTAGAAGCTATGTGCTATGTCCGTTTTAGCAATAACGTATAGACATAATTTCGAACGTTTTGGTAGAAGGTTGTATGAACGTTCTTTGTAAGGAGAATGACAGTAACAGCGATATTGGAAGTTCTAGGGCTGTAATATATAGACGTGATTCGAAACGTCTCACCTGGAAATTCCGGACATGTTGGCGAAACACCTGCATTGAACCTTTTTCTGAACATTCTAGTTAGGTGAGGCTGCTAATTAGGTTGTAACCATGCAGGTTTCAAAATTATTAAAAAATATCTTTTTCTTAATCGAAAATTAAAATTCTTATTTTCTGGTAAAGGATTTGAAGCAAAAAAAGGTATTTTTGAGTTTAGGATTTTTCTCAGATGTTCTAAATATATGTTTGCAATTTTCACCTGTTCTCTGACGACAGCAGCATTCAACACGAAAATACAGCTGGAAAAACAATGAGAATACCCGAAATACAGCTGCAAAATTAGTTAATTTCACATTCAGGTTTTAAATTTGTAACAGTTGCCCACATAAAATACTTCATCTTGCATACTTGAAAGACTGATGGTCCAAAATGATTTGGTAAGCTAGAATTTCCAAATTCCATTTTATTTTTCCCGCAAAAAAAATCAGTCAAATGTTGTTGGGGGACGATTAACTTCAATGAGTCAAGTGTTTTTCTTGTTAAAACTTAGAATATTATATTCAATTTTGTGAAAAGAATAATGGTGTATAGCCAAATTCATTTCATTCTATAAGTTGTGTTTATTAAGTTTGCGTGTGTCCATGTTAGCTGTTATGGTGTTGGCTTTAGAATAATGATCGTAAATTGTAATATTATTGACTTTAAGAATGGTGAAAACTATATTTTATTTAAAATAATTGTAATGGTATATGCAAATGTTGATTCATAAGCAGAGCAAGTAATTTAACACCGAAGCTTAATTTGGTGGTGTATTCAGTTTCATCCGTAAAATAACTGCATAATCTTAGTAAACATACCCCTTTAGAAGTAAACAGTTTTAATATTTCAAAAGTAAAATTCATTTAAATTTTGACATATTTCTAAGAATTCATTATTTCTAAGAATAGGTGGCATAATTAATATTACTATTAAATATATAAATTTCAGTTTCATTGTTTTAGTTTAACTGCTTACTTAAATTCTTTACAACATATTAAATATAATTTATGTAACACAGAACAAGGTTTCAAAAATATTTGTATAACTTATTTAAAAAAACTATTTCTCACAAATCGTTCACAAACAGTGAAATTACTAGGACATAATGTAACGAAATATAATTTGAAGCTGAAGAATCATGAAAGAATTAATGATTTGAATTTGCTTGGGATCACTTCAGTTTAGTTAAATCTGATTTACCTCATGCATAACGCAAAACAGAACAATTTCCCCCAAGAAATCCTTTCTTTATAATGGTATTTTTTTCCTTTAGTAATAGTGAATATATTTTCAGGATGCTCTACTATCTCAAGGTTATTTGATAATTCACAAATTAACAGCATTTTATTTCTCCATATCCCTGTCCAAACGCCTTTGAGATTCTGGGAAAAAAAAAAAAAATGTTTAACTAAAAAGTGATCTATTTTAAAAAGAGTAAAAAATCAGTGAAAGTCATGCTAAATTAAATATATATATATAGTGTTATCTTTCTATTGCTTTATTATTTGAACCTTTAAATACATTCATTAAAAAATCTGATGTGTACACCACATGACTTCCTTGTACGGAATATTAAATTATACGCATTTTTTCTTGCATTTCATTTAAACTTATTGGATTGAATTAAATCTACTTCGCCGACAGCGCATAAACCACAATAGAATAAATACATTCTTTAAAATTCACTCTAGTATTTGTTTACCATAGCGACACTCTGGCGCTAGATTCACTTAACAGTATTAATAATTATATAACATTTTACTTATATAATAATTATATAACGGAAACTAAGTTAACTTATATATTTCGTTCATATTATAACTCATAATGCACTCAAAATTTATATAATTTAAAACCCCTTCGAGGCGGGTAGCGAAAACGCGCGCTTATCGCGCTTATCGGCAGTGTCTTCCGCGAGCGTCTCTCCAGGGCCGGACGCTTTTTTACTACTAAGCCTAAATCCATAAAATTTCCGAAGTATCAACGCATTGTTTCATAATGCTCTATAGAGTATTTAAACGGCTTATGCTTTATAGATATTTTTATATATATACTTTAATTACCTTATTTCTTGTTTAAATGCATATTTTACACATTTTATTTTAATTACTCACCATTTTATGACTTTTAACATTATACATCTGAAAACTAAATATATTACTTAAAATTCTCTTTTCGTATGAAAAATTTTAAAACACGGATCTACACACAGTCCTACGTTACATTCCTTGAACTCGTAATAACTCATTTGCCGTTTTGGAGGATTTTTCCGGGAATGTGAACAAACGAAGCACTGTCGTCTCATTTTCTTATCAGTCTCTTCTGAACAAAATTTTGGAAAATGTCTTTCAGTTAATCTTTCAGAATCAATATCAGAATATCAGAATTTCAGAATCAATATCTGAAATATTTTGCATCATTTCTGCTATTTCATGCTCTGTTAAACATTTTCGACTCTTCGACATTGAAACGGTAAAAACAGAAAGAATTCACGTCTAACAAGATCTAATTATTTTCTAAAAACTGAACTGTAAACCGAAATACTCAACGCTTTAGCGCATATAAAACTTCTACTTACAATAAACAACTACGTGCGAATAAAGTGCGATTTAAAGACACGTCATAAATCACGCCATTCGGAAACATTTAGTTCCCCGTTTGTTTACATAATCAAAAACACGTGTATGTGAGTCATGCTTCTCTCATTTCCAGTAGAATGTCTAATGTACACTGCTCAAAAAAAAAAAAAAAAAAAAAAAAAAAAAAAAAAAAAGGGACAGTCCTATATCTCCCGATCTACTGGGCTGATTGACAAAATTCAAATTGCGTTCTTCATGTCTCGAAAGCGCGACTTAGGATATATATTAGATTTATATATAGCACTATTCCAACATAGGTATTTTGACGCAAAATCGGACTTTTTCTGAAATAACATACCAATTTTTTTACATATTTCGATTCTACGACTCAAATTACGCCTAAATATGAAATTTTGTAAAACTTGGAGCGAAATTTACGGAGAAATTCACAAATTTATGTTGGCACTTTTTTGTCAGTTTGCGCCAAGAATAGTTCACTTGGCGAAATTCTTAATACATGGCAACCTAGTTTCCTTTCCCGTGAGCGGAAAAAAAAGTCACCGTCGTTCCTTTTTTCCAAATAATATTCTTTATATTATATTTTTAATTATAACTTATTATTTTAAGTAATTTTTTCTTTTTCGAATTTCATTTTAATTGTTTAAGTTGCATGGTTTTTTTTTTTTTTTTTTTTTTTTTCCGAATAACTGTTTTAAAAATTTCTACTTACCTATTCGAACAGCGTAAATAAAGGTGCAGCATTTATTTTTTTTCAAATAGTTTTCTTTATATATATTTTTTGTCATAGTTATTATTTTAGGCAATTTTTAAATTCTTAACTTTTATTTTAATTCTTTGTGTTGCATTGTCTCTTCAGATAATTGTTTTAAAATTTTCTATTTATTCCTTCGAATTGAGCATTTTAAATATATTTATTAATATAAATTTTCCAGAATTTGATTTTATTTATTTGAATTGCGTTTCTTTCGGAGGAATACTTTGTAACCCAGACTACGATGCGTTTGAAAACTGCGTATATTAAAAGAGAAAATACAGTAAAGCACAGTTAACACGCCTTTCAATGTTCCGTTCAGAAAAATATATATATAAATAAGAGAGACATTTAACTTAGGATTGCGACATTTTAACTTAGGATGACTTGCATACACTGCTTTAAACAGTTTTATCATTGTGTCTATTGCTTTACACAATTTTATCTTACATTTGGCTTCTTAAATGTTATTCATATTTTAGTCAAATATTTTTTTTTTGAAATCGTAAAAATCAAATATCATAAGATTAAAAAGTTTTAAATTTAAAAAAAAAAAAAAATACAAATACTAAATTTTACCGTAAAATGTATTTTTTCTTCTCTTTTTCTTCAGGCATTCTACTTTATTCTTGCTCTTTTTCTTCATTCTACTTTATTCTTGCTCTTTTTCTTTAGGCATTCCGCAAGTATATTAAAAAGCATACAAATTTTCGAAATATCTTGATGTTTCTGACAATCATTTTAAATAAAGTTATCGCCTTCCATTTCATAAAGGCCCACAAACGGCCGAGTGGTAAAGTCGCTGAACACTGATAGTTCACTCCGGGGTTCGAATCCCGGTAAACAGGCTGGTTGCATGGGCGTTTTCGTGGATTTTCTCATGTGTACCGTGTATGCCAGGTGATTTCCCTTAGAAAGTTCTTCACAAAGGCATCCTTCCTTTTAGGCAGATAGCCCTGCTTTGACGTAACTTAATAATTCAATTCAATCCATTTCATCAATATTTGGTCAGAGCCTTTATCAGTCTTTAGAGGCTAAACATTTTGAAGGTATGAGATGAAAGGAAAGACTGGTTTCATCAAGAGGTTTTGGTTTATTTAATTATGACAAAGCACACTAGGGCTATCTGCCTAAGGGGAGGGATGCCTTCGTGGAGGACTTTGTAAGGGAAACTGGCTCGCATACACGTTACACATGGGGAAAACCACAAAAATGCCCATGCAGGCAGCCCGTTCGCGGGATTCGGACCTCGGACAGAACTACCAGCGTTCAGTGACATAATCGCTCGGCCGCTGTTTCATCAGGAGGAAAAAAAAAAAAACATCTTTAGGTGACATCCACATACATCACTGGATAAACTCCTGAATCTTCAAATAATTCGAATGAGAAAATCATGGGATTCTCCATTTATCATACGATATGATGTTCTATAACGTAATTTAAATTTATACAACCATATAGTCTAAACCATATTTTCTTTTCTGTTAACCACAAGCTCAATTGATGGTATTTGCTGGTGTACACGTCCAAGTGTTTTTTCTTTGAACACCTAAATTCATTGAAATATCCTGAAAGTATCTTCAAAAGCGTCCAACTTTTTGAAACATCTTGGTATGTCTGACAGCCAAATTTCCCAGAAAATGTTTGCTTACTTTTCTCCCTAATTTTCTTCTTTCCTTCTACAGTTATTTTCAGTGTGCACACACAAGAAAATTAAGATTTTTCGATTGCTAGACTTCCATAAATTTTGCTTTCTTGTCAATTTTTTAAAATATCAATTACATGAATTGCGTTTCAGCTGAAGACAGCTTTTCATTTTCTAGTCATTTTAACTATTAATAGAAAAAAGCGAAGTCCAAAGGATAAATATTTTAATTAAAAGATTTTTGCTAAATGACAAAGAAATAAAACAGTCCAGCAGGGTTAATTCTGTACCACCGAGTAACCCGATTCTTATATCGGCTGAAAAAATCTAAATCATATTAAAGGTCATGTTTTTTATACAATCTATAACGCGAGAGAAAAATTAGCTTCCTAAAACATTCTTTCTAAGAGGATTAATATAAAAGATTATATTTATATATATATTTTTAAAGCTGGACTTGAACCAAACTGTAAAATTTTTAAAGTTTAATTTATATGGTGGTTATAATTAAAGTTCCAATTTGAAATGGTCATAAAAGGAAAACTACCGTACCAAATGTTATCAAACTTGGGAATCGTGTAAAGGAGGTTATGGGAATTTATTTTCAGCGAGGAAAAAATAGTTAAAAAAACTCATCACCAGGGGGAAAATGACGCTGTATACAAGATTCTTAAATGAAATAAGACTCGAAAACATCTGCTGAAAATGTGTTTAATATTTTCCGAAACGTGTTACAAAGCATGTTCAATGTAGCGTCTAGCATTTTCCGAAAGCAAGTTAAATCCTGTTACTGCATTCTCAACAGCAGCTTTTAGCATATCGGGAGGAATGTTACGGACATGTCAGTGTTTAACATTTTTCATTTCTGCCAAATTGTTTAGGTTATCACCATAAACAGTGCTTTTGAGAAAACCCCATAGCTAAAAGTCACAGAGGTTGAGGTCTGGTGGGAAGAGGGGAAGTGTTGGCCTATAAGACGTTCATTCGTGAAATGTTGCCTAAGTAAGTGTGCGACACACGTGAGGTGGAGCCCAGCCATGCATAAAAATCGTAGTATCTAAAATGCCACGTTACTGCAGTTCATGTATCACGAAACATTTTAACATTGACTCTAAGTGAGCTGAAATCACAGTAGTCCAGCTGTCGACTGTTCTTCAGAGAAAAATGGTTCAGTTATAAAACTAGCTGTCATTCCACACCATGCAATCGAATGCAGTAGGAGAATGCAATGGAAATAGATAGATAACATGAGGGATTTTTTTTGGCCCAAATCGATTAAAACCGTTTTGAATCAGTATCTTCATGTTTTAGGGCCGAATTCAGGCTTCAAAAATTACAAATTAGCGATCTGTAAGAAAACGATTTCCAGATTGTACGCACTTGTGCGAGTGATTTGCGATCTCACATTTTCTAATCGCTAATTCGTGGTTTTCACGGACGAATTTCTCACTTACACTCGACGTTTATCGAATTTAACGTTTTTAAATGGTAATTTTCTTACTTCAAAATTTCTTAAGGGTATGCAACATATTAAACCCGTGTAACACAAGGTTAAGTTAGATTCCGACCCATATTTCGTTTAAAAATATTGCATACAGCGTCCTTTTCTCCTGGTGGTGAGGTTTGGAACTTCCCTTTTTTCGCGGAAAATAAATTCCTATGATCTCTTTTATACGATTACCAGGTTTGATAACATTTGATCCAGTAGCTTTTGTTTTATGACCGTTTCAATGTGGAACATTAATTATAAACACCCTGTATATTATTAAATTTTAATTGAAGCTATGCGTTATATGTATACCATGCGTAAGATTTCCGCTTTTATAGATAAAATAAAGAATCGAAGCAAATATACTTAGGATAATGGAACAAAACTGAAAAAATTCTCCTCCTTCCGAAAATAAAATATTGAAACTTCGACCTTGAATTTATTGGATTATCGAAATATTCAATATGACCTTTCTTCTAAGTCCTAGTTCCGACAACAAATCCGTCAAAAATTCCGAATTACTTAAGCTGATGCAAAAGATTTAGTATATATTCACTGTATGTTAGTAAAGTAATCAGAGTGTAATAAAAATAGATTATAGAATTTACGCTGATGCAACTTTTTGTCTGACTGCACAACATGTAATGGAAGAGAAGGCTTGTAGAAATCTGTTTTTGACATGCCTCTAAAAGTAGATGTCATACTCCTTTTGTCTCTTCAATGTAAAAAAACTTTCCTTTGAGAGACAACTTTAGCTTTTGGGAAAGAAAAAAATCACAAAGACAAATTTGAAGAACGTGCAGGACGATTGAGTACACATACTTGTTTTCGGAACACAAGCGGTTCTCCGACTGGTTATTGAATAATGAAAAGATGCATTGTCATGCAATACAAAACATTTGGAATACGTTGTCTAACTGAAAACGTAAGATTAAAAGTCATCTGCTTAATTCACAACCATTTACAAGTCAACTACTGGGCAATTGCAGAATCGTTTTGATCCTGAGCTTCTAAGACAAACCTTATATCACTGGATTTAAACACTTCTTTAATCTTCCGAGAACGTTCCTTCTTTAGCTCATATTCCAAGAATATTAAGTGAATACAATTATTGCAAAAGAAAATGAATATTCATTTGCACTACGGCTTGGTAGTTCTGCTTTTTGTGTCTAAGTATACAACAATATTTTAAATATTTACAAATAAAATATTAAATTGGAGATTTAATTGGAGCCTCACAAGTTGCCTAGCATTTGAAGATTGTTAAATACTAATTGTTTGTTGCGAAGTCTAACCCAGGGTTTTGCATGGTTGGTTTTCGTAGTTTTCTAGGTTCTCTTTACAGAGGTTCTCTAGGAAAGCATCTTAACCAAATAGCTCCCATACTCTTTCTATGTTCAAATAACCAACTAACCTAGTTTAAGCGCGATTTCCAAATGAAGTTACTAGCAAAACCCGAATACTCATTAAAAATCATGTAGCTTGCCAATCGGGAGTAACATGAAAGATACGGCGCCAATAATTGAATTGCTGTTACGGTACGCTGTTTCTAAATTTAGATGGTCTTCCTTAATTAAATAGCCCACCAGCGGCCGAGCGGTAAAGACGCTGAGCACTGGTAGTTCGGTCGGAAGTTCGAATCCCGCGAACGGGCTGGCTGCATGGGCGTTTTAGTGGTTTTCCCCATGTGTAACGTGTATACGAGCCAGTTTACCTTAGTAAGTCCTCCACGAAGGCATCCCTCCCTTTAGGCAGATAGCCCTCGTGTGCTTTGCCATAATTAAATAATCCAATCCAATCCTTAATTAAATATAATTGATTTGTAAATTCTACTAGAGCTGACGGTAAAAAATTGAAGTGCAAATAAATAATATCGTGTGCAATCTTGATTAATATAAATTAAAAATTTTGCATAGAAAAATATTTGCATTCAGACAGAAAGTTTTTTGAAATATTTGCAATTACTTTATAAGAAGGATTTATTAATAACCGTAATAATTACTTATTATATTACTGATGATTAGGATTCAGTTCTTGACAATTACATTCTAAATTAGAATTTTAAGGATATAATGAAAATAAGCTACGCACAAAAATACATTTTTACAGATTAAATTGACATTACAGAATGTTGGGTGTCGTTTATATAATTATTCTTGCTTGTCCTCAGAATCTGCTGACTTATCCAGCCATTAAGTAGCTGCAGATCATTTCTACATAACCATTGAACTTCCATTAATTCAGTCTCTACAGGGTTGTATGTTTATATCATAATTTGACTTTTATAAAAATGATTATTCTAAATCTTATATTTCTATAAAAATATACTGTGCTTTAAAAATATGGATGATAGTATCTGCCGCTCTTTCAGCCACTTCAAAAGCAACAGTTTGTTTAGAAATAAATTATGCAGTTAATGTCATAAAATATTTTCATTAAATTCAAATAAACATTAAACGAAAATTCTCAGTTTTAGAGAATTCGATTTAAACGAAGTAAAGTAGCAGATGATAAAACGCCGAAGGTAAAAATTTACTCTTAGAAAAACGTACTCTTATTTTTTTTTTAAAAAAGGAAGAAAGAGAGAAATTTAAAAAAATTGTTAAAAATTTGAATAATACCATCTATAATTTAAAAAATAGATTTTCATATAGTATTAATAAATATTTATTACGCCTTATTGTGGGAAAAAATTTCATATAATTAATTCTCCGTAAAATTTTACTTGAAATTTAAGGTTAAAAATAGCTGTGGCAAATCAGTGTAACAAAAATCCATAGACCACATTTGGCGTTATTATCGCTCAAAAAAAAGATGCCAAATTTCAAAACGCGAAAATATGTAAATTCGTGTATATCTTAGAAAATTTTGAATAAAAAAGTCTAATTTTTTGCAGATATGCTTAAAAATACACCTACTTTATGATGATGGTAAAAATTTTATAGGTTATAATTCAAAATGTTTTTCGAAAAATTTATAAAAATTATTTAAAAATAGAAATTTAAAAAATAAAACACAAAAAATGGGTAAATTTTATTTGGAATGAACCTAAATTTCGAAATGTGAGAGAAAAAATAAAAAAAGTTTAGTAAAAAAAGAGATATTAATAAATATTTGCCAAATTCAATTAACATTGAGGAGCTAAAATTTTGAGAGCTAATATTTTAAAAACTACTTGTACGATTTTTACAAAATTTGTTATTCTGGCATAATTTGAGCCGTAGAATCGAAATATGGAAAAAAATTAGTATGTTATTTTAGAAAAACTCCGATTTTGTGTGAAAATACCTATGTTAGAATAGTGCTATATATAAATCTAATATATATCCTAAGTCGCGCTTTCGAGACATGAAGAACGCAATTTGAATTTTGTCAATCGGCCCAGTAGATCGGGAGATATAGGACTGTCCCATTTTTTTTTTTGAGCAGTGTACATGTATCTGAAACCATATGGGCATACAGTGTCATCTTGTGGCAGAAATTATAGTTTGAAAAACGTTCCAAGGTACTGGCACAAATACGTGACATTCGGTAGAAAACGCAACAATGCTCTGGCACGCCTGCGTGTCGGCCGGTAGATAAGTGTGTTCGTTGCTGGCACGTATACGTGAGAGTCGGCGCGAAGGGGTTAAAGAATAGAATTATCTAATCGTTGCCACATGTTCTATTCAAATACTATAATAAAGCTAGAATGATGTATAAAAGAAATTAAGCAAACAAAACAAAAAAGAAACAGTTTTTCACAGACGATTGAGAATTTCTCATTTAATGAATTCAGTTCTCACTTCGCGAGAAGGCAAAAATACATAAAAACTCAAAATATCTATATTCAAAATTACGAAGTAAATCTTATTTCGTACTTCGCTACACTTATTTCCTAGAAAAAATTCCAGAAAGAATTAAGCATGATTTAATTGGCAATAATAAATGAATGCGTTATCTTTGTTGTTGCGAAGCTAAGTTTCTCTAGATTGGCAACACATCCACTAGTCTCCTGTTTCAAATGTAAACATCAATGGCCGCCATAAAAAAAGGCTTATCGGCACTTAAACAACTTTAAAATTGTTGATAATTCTAAAAATATTGCATACAGATTTACTAAAGGCATAAAAACCTTAATCAGAAGATAAAAACAACATAATACAATCATTTTTAAAGCAAAAAATGTACAATTTACAAACATATAAAAGTAAAGAAACTGAGATCACTGAGCCGGGTAACAAAGTGGATATATATATAAATATATTTATATACGTTTGGTGCGGCCGATTGCAACCAAAATACGAGGTGCATATCTACATGTTATAGCAGTCCTATATACAAAATTTCAACGTTCTGATGCTACTCGTTTTTGAGTTATGTGAGATACGTATGTACATAGGTTCGTACAGACGCCACGAAAATTTCTCTTCAGAATTAATTTTAAAGCAGTTTTATAATTTTTTTGAAGGAAAAAGGGTATTTTATTCTGTCCTTACGTACAGATATCACGCAAAAACATCGTTAAATTGCATTCGATAGCGGTCAAAATGGATATTTTCGTTGAAATATGCTGCCCGAAACTTTTCGCGATTACAATAATTCCTTTTTACTTCGTACAAGGAAGTAAAAATGTGCAGCAAACTTCAGCTAACCGCGCTCTAGCTATTCATCTTTATATATATAAGCGCCTAAAGTGTGTGTCGCCGATAGTTTATTGTTGCCATTCGGAAAAATGAGCGCAGAAATCAACGTTTCCGCATTTTTTAATTAAGATCTCGGGCGATTAAAGTTATACGCAGATGAGAGCGGTATCGATGGATTTGGAGAATTTTTTGGAATCCGAGGATACGCGTCTCGAATTTCAACTCGGCGCCGTTCCGTAGATATTCGAGAAAAAAGAATTTGGCACGTAGACAAATCCCTCAAACAGGGAAAACAGAAGAAAGAAAGTGGAGAATGTAGAGAAAACGTAGGGGAAAATTAGTTTTTAATTAATAGCTCGGCTAATTAAAGTCCCAAAAAGACGCGAATGGTCAAAATGGCGTGCCACGGACCTGCGGAATCCAACGAGGTGTGCTTCGCTAAGTCCGGGAGCCAGCCGTTTCGGAGGGGATAATGTTACTTTACCCCATATATATATATGCGGCTTAAGTGTCTGTTTGTCCCCGATAGTTTATTGGTTGCTTGCGTAATTGTACTAGCCAATGGGGTGAAGTTACCACGGCACAGGGTTGCCGTTTCAATTGAGACGTTGATAATTTCCTGTAAAACTTGACTTTGCTATGACCGTCCATAAGTCTCAAAGTCAAACGCTTAAGCGTGTTGGCATTTTTTTAACTGAGCCTGCATTTGAAGACGGTCAATTTTATGTTGCCTGTTCAAGAGTTCGTGCAAGAACGGATGTAAAATTAAAAATAATGGATGGTCCTCTGCAAGGCGAGCTTAAAAATGATGGAAAGATCTACACAAGAAATGTTGTGTACAAAGAGATCTTTGACATGTGAATTAAAATTTCATGATTTAAATCACCTTTATTGATTGAGCTAGCGGTGGCTCTTAAGAAATGTTCCGCCAGTGGTTTCCTTCATTGCACTCTACTTTAAGCAATTAAGCAAGTAGAAGGGGGAAACCCCGTGGGGCAGTAAAAATAGAGGTGTCCTCGCCGCCTACACTGGGTAATTCAGTTTAAATTAGTAGACACCTTTGCACAAATAATTTTAATTACAATTTATAATATCCAGAACAGCGGTCATTTCGTATGACCGCCCGGCGTTCTAGTATGAATATATACGACATGCAGACTACTCTATAATTTTAACAAATACAAAAAGATTGTCTCTTGTGTTTCGTTTTGCGGCATTGAAAATATTTCACTTTTTTAGCCATATAATATATGATAATACGATAAATACGGTAAAATACAATAATAACAGTAAATGATGATGGGAAAGCAATCGTACACTGTACACTGGGCTATTTTCGCTGTTTCCTTCGAGGGTTCATTGTCACCTGGGTAATTTGATTACAAAGTTTTTTAAAAGATTCATCCATGTTACTTAAACTGATTAAAATTATTGCAATAAGTTAATTTGATTAAAATATGAAGGGCAATGTATAAATTATTGCAATTTGATGGGATACCTTTTATTTGAGGTAAAGCGTAACGCTTTTCACACGGTACTGCGCACTGGATTTAGGTCAATATTGAGGTGACACACAAACATAGTCAAAGTATGTGATCAAATGTTTGAAAAATATTTTCACAGTACTGGGGGACGTTATCGCTATGAAGTATTGTTCATCTGCTATGATACCTCTTCTGAAATATCTGCTAAATATGCCATTATTTGAATGAGTTTTTTCCCCAAACTTACTCTCAAATTTGCCTCCAAATACTTCGCATCATAATGTTTGCTCTTGTATTGTACAAATAACATAAATATGTACATATTGTACATGGTACAAATAGCTCTTCATGCATAGAATAAAAGTACGAAAAAAAAGGTTTTTCACTAGAATAGATCCAAACGTCAAAGATATCTTGTAATTTATCACTTTGCGTCAATCAGGGTTGCCACTCAAAGAGGAGAATGAAATTCCCTGACTTTTCCAGGTTTTCCAGGTATGTTTCGAGAAAATTCCAGTCTATCTGCGTAATGTACGTTGGCTGTGCTAATAGGTAAATTGATTATGGTATTACTTGTACTGTGTAGCAAATTCACTTAATTATTCAATAAATCCCAGAGGACATTTATTCTTAATTATTCCTGGAACACTTTGTTTGATAATTTTTACTTTTCCGCTTTAAAAACTTAAAATTTAAGATATATACATTGGATAACAACTGTACGTTTGATTTAATTATTACTCATGATCATCCCCAGTTCAACACGAGGCTAATCCGGTTCTTATAAATCACAACGCAATGCTAAAAGTTAGGTTAAATTTTAGGTAAATTTAATTTGTGTGAGGTGTATTCTTAAAAGGCACATTAACACTTGAAAACACAAATATAATTATAATAGGAGTTGTTTTCTCCACTGAAGATTGAAATTTGAATCTGCCCAATCTGGAATAAAATAAAGCTTTTTTTTGCAGACATTCTGCAGCTAAACGAAAGAAAGAAATCTATTTAATGATATTTTTTTACTAAATTGAGGTATTTTATATTTATTTCGCAGCATACATAAGGAAAAAATATGTGCATTAAATTTCGTGATGTCATCATACTGCTAGAATTAATTTCACGATTATGCCAGAGAAAATTTCTTGAAATTTGGAAATATTTACTAATGATAAATAAATTTAGAGGGAAGAAGCAACATTAAATGATATGAATAACATAAAAATAATTACTTAAAAATTTAATTAGAATTTTCAACGATATTTTAGCGAATATAGTTACATATGGTTATCCTAGATGATTGATTACAATTTTTTTTATTTTACTGCAAAATGACAAGGTATTTATTAAAAAGAAAAAAAAAAAAAATTGCGGTAAAATCCTAGTATACGATACGGCTTTCGCATGATTTTGAAAATTGTCGCCAAGAACAAAATGACCCGTTTACTGCTCATCATCATGTCGCCAAATTCCGCTGTACCATGCATGGAGATTATTCTGACCAAAGAACGTCTATGTAAAAAGCGGAGGGAAAATTTGCCAAGGGATTTGACGACGGAACGGCCAGAATTTCCGTCTCCGCGATGTGTACAGGAAATTGAGAAACACGTGTTAAGAAGAAACGTTCTTTGACAAAAAAGAAAACTACGAAAATCCGTTTTTAAATTATTGCGAAAAATCCAAGAAGAAACGTTTTATCAAAGAACGTTTTTTCTTGGATTTTTCGCAATAATTTTAAAAACGGATTTTCGTAGATTTTTTTTCCCCCGTCAAAATAACTAATCCATGAATTAATTTACTTGCGTCAAAAATATTTTCTTTTCCTTTAAAGATATTTTAAACGATATTCATTTTATGATTATTATTTCCAATGATCCAATGATGATATTATTATTTCCAATGATCCAATGATGATATTATTATTTCCAATGATCATTAATTTTCCAAATATTCAGAGTTACTTTAGATTTGTTTTAAAATTATTTTTAAATTTTATTAAAACAATTTTTGATGTATATAAACTTCCTGTTGATTTCACTGTCAAACTATCGTTTCTTCAGTGTCGAAATTGTAGGAAAAAGAGTTCGTTTTCTGTACTGATGTAGATTTTATGCAAAATAGTGCCTTTTCAGCATTTCTAAAATTCGTAGTTCTTCTTCCCGATACTTGTAAATATTACTTGACTACGTTTTGGTATCGCCTTAAATGACTTCGATACGCAAAATCTGTGCCGAAGTGATCCTTCTAGTTAAAATAAACATAACTCATAGTCAGAAGTAATATTCATCGTCATAACATTTCAGTTATCTGACGACTTTAACAAAGCAGTTGTTGAAAAATAAAAGGCCTTTTCTACATACATTCTACATACATCTGTTTTACGTACATCTGTTCATAAACATTTTTACCATAAGTGTTAAATTATATTTTCAAACTCTCTTAGAGAGAGGATGTTTGAAACGTCTTTAGAAAGTGTATGTTTTCAAGGTTTTTAATTAAGACAACAATTTCGACGTTTATTAATTTATATTTTTGATTTCAGTTACATTCACATGCAACTTATAATAAAACTCCTGTTTTGTTAAAAGTAATGTTTAATCGTGTTGTGATGTCACTTCCTACCATGAATCACTCTTATAACCAGCATTAAACACACTGAACTTAATAAATATCACAAGTTAAAATTGAATTTCTGTATCGTCTGATATTTCATTTTAAATGATCCTATTTCTCTATTACATGAAGAAGAAGTTTTTTATTGCCTTTGGGCAAAAACTTTTAGAGTTGGAAGACTTTAACCCCCTGACACACAAATAAAATACTCGTCGATGCGTCCGAAGAATACCATTTAATTTGCTCAACTGTGGACACTCAAGTGAAAGCTTAGAAATACAACGTTTTATTTTCAAATTAACACTGCTATTTATCATTCAATAAGGTTGATATACTATAATGTTAATGTACAATAATTAAATAATACTGTTACGAATTTGGTACTTAAAAAGCTAATGTTAGTTCAATTATAAATTAAATGGTTTTATTTCTCGCGCAGTGCAGCGCGTGTCGAATATTAAAAGAAAGCTAAGCCGGAAAATTGAAAATACAAGAGCGCGTGCATTAAATAAATAAATATCTCTTTTTGATTTCGAGAAAGTACTGGAAAATTCTAGCGCGTGAATTTAAAATCTTAAAAAGGAGGAAAACTTCTCAGTTTGTAGTAGTTGTTTAGTTTGTTGTTGTTTAGAAAACTGCTCTTGTCGATTGTAGCGAATTCGTGGATTAGCGTTCTTTAGCTGTTTTGAATTACGTTCCATTGGACATTTGAGTAGTTAAAAGATAACTACTGTGAGATATTGTAATACTGCATGATAATTTAAGAAGATTTAAGCATTTTTGTTGTGACAATAATAAATTTTTGTTCATTTTTCATCGGACTTGTGCATTCATTTCGTAACGAACCCGTACGCACGCAACAATTTTTGGTGTCAGGAGTGGGGTTTGAATGCCAATCACAAGAGCGATGGAAGAGCAGTTAAGACAGTTGATATCAGCCTTTGCTGCATTTAGAGAAGAAATGAAAGATGATATGAAATCTGGTCAGGAAAAGATGGAAGAAGCCGTTAAAAAGGAAATGGAAGCCGTTCACGAAAAGTTGGAAGCTGGTCAAGTAACTTTTAAGGAAGATATAAAAGCTGTACAAGAAAAGATTGAAGCAGGTCAAGACGAAATGAAAAGAGAAATAACCTGCGTAATAGAAAGTAAATTTGAGGCTATGGAAGACAGAATAGGAGCTGTCGAAAATAAAGTCGGGCAAACTGAAGAAAAGGTTTCTTCTGTCAAAGATGAAATAGAAGATGGAGTGTCGGCTGTGGAGCAACGAGTCGAAGGAAGAGTTTCGACCATCCAACAACAAATTGAAGAGAGAGTTTCTGCAGTTGCCAAAGAAATGGAAACTTTAAAAAAATTTGGAGCGACGGCAGGGAGCAAGAGTGATGATTTTAAATTCTTACCGATGCCTGCTCGTCCATCTCTGAAGCTATCCACATATGATGGGAAGACATCCTGGCAAGTGTATAAGACCCAGTTTTCTATCGTTGCGGATGCGAATGGATGGGACTCCCAAGCTAAGCCCTGTCATCTCGCCGCTTCTCTGAGAGCAGACGCAGCGGATATCCTGCAGACGCTTCCCGTAATTCAAAGGCTAGATTTCGAAGCTCTGTCCGGAGCCTTGGAGCTGCGCTTCGGCGAGAAATGTTTAAAAGACTACAGCAGGCTCCAATTAAAATCCCGTCAGCAGAAGCCCACCGAAACACTTCAGGAGCTCGCCACGGATGTTGAAAGGCTGTCACATCACGCCTTTTCGGAGTGCCCGACAGAAACAAGAGAAATCCTGTCGCTGCAATATTTCATCGACGGCATCCGGGATCCTGAAATACAGAAAGCTCTTCGAATGGCAGATGTAAAGGACATAAAAAGCGCTCTGTTGTACGCCATGAAGTTCGAGGCAGCCCAGCAAGCAACTAGTAGAGATCGCTACCCAGTTAGAGCTGTGCGAGTCCATGAGCCAGTGGATCAACTGATGGCTCGTTTAAATGATTTAGCCAGACAAGTCGACGCTTTGATACGGAGTAGGAGCGAGAAGGAAGTGGCTCTAAGGTGTTGGAGATGTGGTAGTGAAGGTCACCTAAGACGGAATTGCAGAACGCCCCAGGGTACGGAATATAAAGCAGATGATTTTACCAGACAAGTCAGTGGCTTGAGACGGAACAGAAGTGAAAAGAAACTAGTTCTAAAGTGCTGGAGCTGCGGAGTTGAAGGCCACATACGAAGAAACTGCAAAACACCCCGAGGTACGGAAAATAAGACCATTTCCCAGCAACGACGCAGTAAACAAATTAGTGACCATATCGAGGAACGGAGGTTGCCAGATAATGAAAAACCTTGTTTTAAAGCGCTTAAAATTTATACAGTGAGTGGCAACAGTCCATTAATGGGTGGTGAGGACTGTCCATTAATAGGAATATCGATGGAGTTCCTTGCAATATGATCATTGACACAGGAGCTAATGTTACCATCATTAGGAAAGATTTAGCTGAACAGTTTAAAGATAAACTTATTTAGACGCCATCCTGTGTTACCCTTCAGACTGCGTCTGGTGACAAGATCGACATAACTGGGAAGTTAAACGTAAGCATCACGTTTTGAAGTGCCGCCTACCATCACACGGCATATGTGGCGGATATCACAGATCCATGCATACTCGGATTGGACGTTTTAAGGAAATACAATTTTTCCTTAGACTTGAAAAACAACAAACTGCTTTCAGCATCTGATGGCATGACTATCCATCGTCAAAAAGGATCCTAGCCTGGCAATGCCGACGCCTTGTCCGAAAGATCCAGCTCGGGAAGCTGCCGAAATCATACTAGGGTCGAAAAGAAACGCAAGACTACCAGCTCTTCTCCAGCCCAGATGCTCTTCGGTAGAGACCTTCGTCTGCCTTGTGACCGCCTGTTTGATCGCCGTACGGATGCGCCTTCATCGGAGGAACACATCCAAGATGTCCAGGCCCGTTTTGAAGTGATGCCCCGTTTCGCACGAAAGCGAGTGAACTTGGCGACGGAGAAAGTGAAGACCAGATACAACACGAGAGCTACTGGACATAGATCCAACAAAGGAGACAAGGTGATGTTGTGGAACCCGATTCAACGAAAAGGACTTTGTCCGAAATTACAGTCACCTTTGGAGGGTCCGTACACGGTCCTAAACAGGCTGAAAGACGTCGTGGTTCGGATCCGTAAGTCTTCGAACTCTAAACCTAAAGTCGTTCATTACGACAGGTTAGCTCATTACTACGGCCATAGTACGTAATGTAAATAATTGTAGATAGTGTAAGACCATGGTCCTTTATGCTTTTAAATGTGTATTTGATTTGCATTTAGTATTTGATTTGTATTTAGTATTTGTTTTGTATTTAGTATTTGTTGTGTATTTAGTATTTGATAGCATTTGATTTGTTTAAGTTAGTTATTGCATTTATTGTTCATGTTGTTAGATATTGTGATGTAATGTTTATGCCTCAGTTGCATTTATGCCACAGTTGTAAGTTTAGCTTCCTGTCCAGGGATTGTACTGCCCGGGACGTGCAGTCCTTGGGAAGGGGGCAGTGTTACGAATTTGGTATTTAAAAAGCTAATGTTAGTTCAATTATAAATTAAATGGTTTTATTTCTCGCGCAGTGCAGCGCGTGACGAATATTAAAAGAAAGCTAAGCCGGAAAATTGAAAATACAAGAGCGCGTGCATTAAATAAATAAATATCTCTTTTTGATTTCGAGAAAGTACTGGAAAATTCTAGCGCGTGATTTTAAAATCTTATAAAAGGAGGAAAACATCTCAGTTTGTAGTAGTTGTTTAGTTTGTTGTTGTTTAGAAAACTGCTTTTGTCGATTGTAGCGAATTCGCGGATTAGCGTTCTTTAGCTGTTTTGAATTACGTTCCATTGGACATTTGAGTAGTTAAAAGATAACTACTGTGAGATATTGTAATACTGCATGATAATTTAAGAAGATTTAAGCATTTTTGTTGTGACAATAATAAATTTTTGTTCATTTTTCATTGGACTTGTGCATTCATTTCGTAACGAACCCGTACGCACGCAACAATACTATAAAATAATAATTTAATAATTCTGTAAAGTATGATACATTTCAAAACATTTTGGAATATGTAGTGGAACTAGACATGTTTTACACTGCCAAGTTGCTTCACTTCTTATATTATGTATTATACACACATGACATCCCTTTGCAGGATGTTGCTTTTTATTTGTCGCTGGTATACGTTCAGGAAAATGTGCCTAACGGTTTGCTTGTAACCGAGTTGGGCATTCACTTTCAATGGTCTGCAGCGTGTCAGATACTTTGGACAAGTTACAGAGCATATCTTCTGCAATATTCTACGATTCTGCAATTTTTACGATTGTGCCCCACAACACAGGTCGGTTTCAACTCTGTTTCTAATTCGCTTCACTTCTTTTTATTTTCCCCGTATCAAACATTCAATGCTTTCGATTATAACTTCATAATTTGTTTATTTGTTGGTGAAAGTAGAGCAGAATACGAAAATGAACCACTCGTTGTTCATTTTCGTATTCTGCTCTACTTTCACTTGTGCCGCATATCTATTCGTTTCTCTAACTATAATTTTAAAAAAAAATCGTTACATAAAACTTGTTTGAAAACACACAGAGATGTTGCATTTGGTGCTACTTTGGTAGCGGTTGCACGGAGTTCTGGCGATTTACATTGGTGCAATTGTTGGCGCGGTTTTTACAGTCGTCAGCCATCTTGAAAAATGCTGTTTATACGTATTTCACGCATATAGTAAAGTATTCGAAACTTTAAAAAAATAAATATCGTTAAAAATAATGGATTCATTTTTTGTTGAAAACGTTGTTTTTTAAGATGGCTGGCAAATGTAAATAAATACATTTACTATGAGTATAAAATGCTAAAGTAAGGTTAAATTATTACTTTCATATAATAAAATAAAAACACCGCTATAAAATATTGCGCCACCATTTAATTAGTTTAAAATATTACTTAAATTGAATATCGAATTAAAAACATCATACTAACGTTTAAAAGAATTAAAATATTACTTAAATACTTTAAAATAAGTTTTATAGGATTTAATTATTTAACATTAAAACATATGTGGCAATAAATATTTCAGTAATTTTTGAAAACATTGTATTAATTTTTTAATAAAAATTGAAGTATACAATTATAAAGTAAAAGAAAATTATGTACTTACATTTTTTTAAAGTATTTTACCTATCGTATATTGATAAGTACCACGGAAAAAAAAAGGGGGGGCTTTTAACGATCTTCATTTGTGATCGCTCGCACTTCATTGAAGAAGTAATTAGCGAGGTTTTTCTCCAAAAATTTAAAATCAATTTCCTCTGACGCTTTTAACAATTTATAAATAAATCTTTGATTAGGAAAGATAGGTTGGCCAAAATAAGGTTTCAAAGGGCAATTTTTTTTTATTCCGATACCAATAACTCTTGGTAATTACCAAAAACAACATTCATCTTCGAAACGGATATATCCATTCCATTTGAAATCTGAGGAATGCGAAGAGATGAATAATAAAATTTTCAAATGGCGCGGTAACGCACAAATATTCAGTAACCAATCAGGGAGCTGATTACATCACGCATAGAATTAAAATTATTTAAATAATCATTCATAATAAAATCATTTTTAAAACAAATGCAAAATTAAATTTTATTTTAGTATTTAACAGCCATAAATAATGTTTAAAACATTAAATTAAATTTATAGATATTAATAAAACAATTACTTTTTAAGTAAGGTGACGTTATTGATTACATCATCCACAACATAAAATTATATAAAATATTATAAACAACAAAATTTTTATTTCAAATAAAAATGCAAAATTAAATTGATTTTTAATATTTAGAAGCCATAAATAATATTTAAAACACAGAATTTATGCATAATAAAACGCATTATTTTTTAAATAAAATGACAACAAAGAATCGGTTACCATAAATAACTTATCCAGCAATGGGTCTACTATAAGTCGTATTACTCGCCAAAAGAAAAATCGCCAAAATCCGTGCAACCGTCTACCAAAGTAGCACCTTGCATTTATACCCAATCTTCATCAAACTAAACTATTGATACTGGAAGTTTCAGAAAATTGTTTCATTTTCACAACATTTTAGTTTTTTTTCCAATTTCATTCATCCTCTGCATTTTAGAATCTTCATTGCTTGAAATTGGTCTTGCAATTTTACGCCCATTTTGGCGAACAGAATACCTTTACTTCAATTTGAAGCATCAATTGAATACTCAACAGTGTAAACACTTCGATGACCATTTTCATATTCATTATCATCTCTAGAATAGCGTAACAGACTTTCATCGTCACTTTCATATAATACATTCAACGCAAACTTGTTGGGAGGACTATTTTTAACTTCTACTAAATTCAAATATGTACTAGCGTGTTCGGTGTGCAAGATCATTGCTATACTGACTACCGTCTTCATTGTGCTTTTTTTCTTTTATTGGTTCAGTGACGCAATTTTGTTTATCGTACTATTAAGAAGGCAAAACATCTTACATTCAACAATCTAAACAATTGTTGTTTACTTATACCAATCTAAACAATACAGCTTCGACGCATGACTGAAACAGTTAAAGAATCTAATAATGTACTGCGCGGCTTTCGAAGACAATTGTTGTTGTTGTTGTTGACTAGTTCTCACTTGTCTGACGTGTAGTCACTCAAGCCCACGGCATTCCTTGTGGCAAAGAGCGCAAGATTACCTTTTACCACTGGCAACAGCCTTGAGCACCTTACAAGTGATAGTGCAATTTAGCTCAATTCCATCCCCAATTTTGATGGAGAGTATCTCGGGGGGGGGACTGGTTCGAGAGTCTCCCACCCCTCTTCTCCTACCAGCAACCTCTTGAGAGGACTTAAGAGAGGCTCGCCGCATATTTGTGTCTATACATGCCAGAAGCATGGATTGTTGAAAATGATCAACGATGTAATGCAACATTGTAAGAGGCATCTGCGATGTGTTTCAAAGCAATTCAGGAAACGTTCTGCCTTATAATTATGATGTGAGCTCCATCAAATCCGTAAAGTCTGCAAGATAAATATAAAGAAAAATTAAATGAAGACATTCTCAGAAGTGCACAAATGGCTAACCCAATCCTTAACTCGAATTACATTGCGGGAAGTTTCAACCGAGCGCTTATAATTCTCGAGGACAAATGTATATGTATTCTATTGGTAAAGTTCTATTGCAGCTTAGGCTATTGGCACCACATCGAAATGGTCAGGCGGTCCTACATAGGGATATCTGGAGGAGAACAAACTACTGCACTGATGCTTTCCATACATTTGGTTGAAAATAATAAACCCCTATTGGTCATAGACCAGAAGCGAGCCTGTGACACTCTTATAAGTATCTTTGAGGCTAGAAATAGTGGTCTTTGGTTTTTGAGGCATCCAGAGGAACAAAGAAAAAATTTTTATTAAGTATTTTGCTGCTTGAGATTCGGCAAAGAAGTCAGATTTCGTTGGCTGTAGCGTCTTCAGAGATTGCATTAAGATTGGTGGTTGGAGCGCAATCTTATAATTTAGGGCAATGTATTATGGCCACAAAAGAACATCAGAAGCGCTTCATCATACTTTGTAAGTTAATAATGCGAATATATACGACTTATGGGCGGTGCTGTTATCCTCCTGGCAGAAGATTTTCGACAAACCCTGCCTTTGTTTCCCCGTTCTACCTCAGTGGAAGAATTTTATGCTTTCCTTATATCATCGATGTTATGGAGACAGAGGCACAAATTAGATCTCAATGTGAATATGTGCGTATTCTTACGAGAAGACACAGGGCGCCAAAGCCAGGACCCTCGTCCTGGTACATGCCTTTCGAAGTTGAGTTATCCGAATCTTGGCGACCTCTCAGAGGCGGAGCAGACCCCACAGTCCCTGCCCGGCTTTATACGTAGCCTCAGCAAGTACGAAAATGAGGATACTTAATTCAAAATACGTCGCTTAGTACATCTTTGCTGCGGGGCACCACTCCCTCGGCATCGAATAAATTCGTCTTGGTGCCTTGCCTTACTCCGTCAGTCCCCGTCACTGAGACTGTGAGGTCCAAACCTGCATCGAGATAGTCGTGTAAATCTAACCATATAGCTCCATCACAGCCAGAGGAACAGACATGACTCGGGTTCTAGTCCTGTGAAGATTGATTATATACCCCGTGGTTGAGACTGCCTAGGTACAGATCCTAACCAGTACTTCCCAGAAATTATCCTGAGTGAATTCCCGGGGGGGGGGGAACGAGAAGACACAAATGAAAAGCAATTTGCGCCGCAAATCGCTTTGGCAATGTAAAATTTTCCTTTCACCTTTACTATTGGTCTAACAACTACTAGCCGCACATAGTCGGTTTGAGACCACTACAAATCAAGGGAGATATTTTACCACCCAAATCAAGCTGTTGTTACAAACTTCATTTTTAAACACTTTCAGTAACACTTAGCTAACTCTAAATAAAGTACTTGTAAAGGAAATTAATTAATTAACATTTATTATTAGTCAAAATGTGTAAATTGATAACTTATAAAAGCACTACGTTTCAGTGCCTCTAAGACATTTTTAAGTGACACTAATTAGTGTAAGATATTTATTTCGAAGTTTAAAGGTATTCTATTTTTAATTTGTTTCGTTTTAGGTTATATGCTGTGTTTCTCTTCGCCTTTTTAAGTATCATCTCTCCCCAAACGTTGGATGACGCAAGTTTTAATGACGCAAACGAGTTTGATATTGATTTTGATAAAATACTGGAAAATTATCAGGAAGAATTAATTCTGTTGGCTGAGTTAAGAGATAAATATAAAAGAGAAAGTAAGTATGAGTTAATTAATAGAATTGCTTCTGTCTTCCAGATTTTTACACCAACGAAGTGAATACAGTAAACCAAATATAAATATTTAAGCTAAGTCTTATTTTTCTTATTGTATAAAGGAATTTAAACGTATGTAGGTCGATTTTGTATAGCATAATATTTAATCACTACGCTACTGTCTAATAAAAATAAACAACGAGAATAATATTATACATTGTTTCTTTTTTATATAAATAAATATAAATTAGGTAATAATATTTTTATAGTTTAGATTATTACGACATTCTATCATACTTGTAACGGGTATTTATTCATTATGCATTTTGCTGTTTTTAAGCGTTGTGAAAGCTATGTGAATTAAAAAGTACACCTTTTTCTTTTACAGGCAACAAATCTACAATACTGGTGCTATTTTTCCCTTTAATTTGAAAAAGGGTAGTTTTCCGTTATGCATCTGCCACGCTTTTCAGCGCTTATGAAAGAGAGGCCAAACACAATTCTAGACCCAAGGATAGTACAATCAAATGTGTATGTATGTTTGTTCTGTGCAAACAAGGAAAATTAAACACACATGCGCATATTATTGTTCTGCCAAAATGCACAGCAGATGCATAATAGAAAAGTACCTGAAAAAGAAATGTTGTTTTTGCCAATCTCACTTATTTGACAAAGGTCAGCACAAGCCCACCACACTTTGAATTCAAGAGCTTTGAGCACCATATTAGTAAAAGCCCGATTTTAGCTCAATTCCGCCCCCCCAATTTTGAGAGGGACTCCCGTGGGGGAACAGAGTACGAGGGTCTCCCACACTCCTCTTCCCTTACCATCAATGTCTCTAGAGGACTTTCAGATCGCCGCATATTTATATTTCCCCCATGCCCGACAGACATTTTACATTTATAAACATCCATGCCTTCCCCGCGATTCAAACCCCAGCCTTTCGGCACGGCAGTCAGAGTCACTCAACACTTGCCTGGTTGGAAGGCTGAAAAAGAAATGATAGGCACAATATCATTTCTTCAATTCATAGGAATATTTTACGGAGTTTTATTGAATATTCAAGTAATTTTTAATACATATTCAGTAAATCGCTGAAAATCAAATTCATAAATTTCTAATCTTACTAAAATATTTAAAATAAATAAACGTTAAATAATGTTTTTCTAAGAAAAGAAAGAAAAAAAAAATATACGAGTAGAGTCGACATAGCAATACATAAAATTGGGTATCCATGAAAAACGTTTTTGGTATAGTCTATTTTATGCATTACCCAACCTTTTCTCTTAAAAAAGTGTTAATTTTCTTTCAGGAAACATTAATTTCATTTATAAAATCTTGAACCTTATTTTTTATTCTTGCTTATTTAGAAAAATATAGTTATATAAATACAAATGTATAAAATCACATGTCCATCGGCCTATTTGTTAAGACCGCTGAATACTGGGAGTTCGATTCAATGTTAACGGACTAACTGCATGGCGGGTGCTCCCTATATGTAACGTGATCTTGAGATAGTTTCCATTAGCAAACCCTATACCTCTATCTCCTCTTAGACAGATAGCCTTTGTATGCTTTGCCGTATTCAAATAACTTAACTGCATTTCTTTGCAGAAATTTCTCTTGTGTGTTTCAACATCTCATTGAATTAAAAATATTAAAAAAATGTTTTGAAAAAGTAATCTTTTATTTAAAACTCATAAAATAATTGATAAACTTTTTAAGTATGTATATATACTTGCATATTCATGCATACATATATACATATTTTAAAAAACTCATTAATTTCTGTGGGGCCTCAGCTTTTCTAACAGTCTAAGGCTCCTGAAATGCTGGAGATGGTCCTGAGGAGGATAAATACTTTTTCTATTCATTAGCTCAGAATGCTTAATACAAATATCTGGATTTAGATGATCTTGATATTTAAGTTGTCTGCTGGAAGGATCTGCACTCGCAGTCTGATGAGGTTAAAATACATATATCTGTAATATCCATTAAGTACACAACAGAAATTTTCAGAGTTCCTTAATGGTTTACGTACTGCAATGAAATGGCTTTACTTTTCAGTCAACGCAAAATGTTCGAAGAAAATCTCTGTAATTTGTTTTCAAGTATTTTTGCTGTTAAATTACAATCATGCATAAAATGTTTTCTTAACTACTATCATTTTTAAATAGCATATTTAATACATCTTATATCTCAAATTTTACTTTTTATAGATGCTATAGAAATTGTAACCGATATCAATTCCAACAGAGCTTTTGATCTGGATTTCGAGACAGAGAGACTGGAAGAACAGCAGATTATTTTTGAATATATTGCTACAGTAACAAACATGTAAGTATAAAACTGTTTTCTGAAATAATTGTATATTATCGTTTCGAATTTTTGAAATTTTATTCCATCACATATAATTAAAAGGTTAGACGCAGAATAACCAATTAAAGTCAAGATTTCTCTTACGTTAGTCGAATACAATTTTGCGTATGATGTGTATGTTGACATGTATATTGTATCATTTGACTAACCGAAGCTAAGGCATCTCGAATATCTTAACATCGCACTGCCAAATGAGTTTCTCTCCGAATTTGTGAATAACCTCTTAAGAGTGTACGTATGTTGGAATTTTAGAAGTGCACTTATTATTTTAATACTTTAAAATAGATAAAACGTGTTAAAAAAAGGGGGAAATTTTATATATTGCGTTCTATTGATTGACGATATGAAATGAAAAACCGATGTTTTTCCATAATTTGATTTTACGACACAAATTATGTGTATATATTAAATTTTGTAAAATTTGGTGAGAAACTTACCGAGAAATTAAAAAAAATTATTCTGGAAGCAAATGTATTTCCGACGTATACTTCTTTTAGTTTGCGTCAAAAATAATTCAATTCGCGAAATTCTTAATTTAAGCTAAAATACTTTTCTTTACCTTTTATAAGGTATGTAAAGATTTAAGAAATAGGTGAATCAGAGGCCGATGATAATTAAGTAGAGGCTTTATTAAATGATGAAATTAATCACGCACGTGGAACAGCACATTTCTACATATCACACCAAAACCAAACTACAACGACTGTTGCCAGTACAACCTAAGCAAAATATAAACAGTTACGATTAATATACATATAACATCAAATCATAAACCAGGGCGTAAGTGTGATTATTCTCAACACCCTCCCTTAATCACATATTATTTTACATTTATCTCTTAAATAACATAATCTTGATTTATGCAAGCATTTTGTAAACAAATCAGCTAACTGATTTTCACTAGAAACATATACAAGATTTATATCATACAATTTTACAATATCCCTAATATACTTTAATTTAATATCCAAATGTTTTAGTCTAGCACAATTACTTTCATTTAATATTGCTTTAATTACAGACTGATTATTCTCATAAACTGAAACTTCATATTTTCGACTCCTAAAATTTCTTTAGATACATTATAAAATACAGTTAGGTCTTGAATAGCTTTTGCTAAAGCCAAACTTTCTGCCGCAGTAGAGGACAGAGCAATAGATGTTTGCTTTTTAACAGACCAAGTTACAGGACAATCATTAAAGAAAATAATATACCCTGAAATAGATTTTATATCATTTGTATCTGGCCCCAATCAGTATCAACATAAACATTTAATATAATATCAACACTATTAGATTTACAAAATAATAATTTGAGTTCAGATGTTTCTTTTAAATATCGAAGAATTTGCTTCAGACCAGCCCAAGCACTGTTAGTGGGTTGCTCTTGTATTTGACTCGGACAGTTCACAGAAAACAGAATATCAGGACGCGTTGTCATAGATAGGTACAACAAAGTATCTACAAGTTCACGATAAGAGCCATGAAATCTTTTACCATTTTACATTCACAAAATTTGATGATAAAATTTTGTGAATGTAAGCATCAGATGCCTTACAATCTAACATTGGATTTTGGATTTGGATTATTCAGTTATGGCAAAGCACACGAGGGCTATCTGCCTAAGGGGAGGGATGCCTTTCGTGGAGGACTTTCTAAGGGAAACTGGCTCGTATACACGATACACATGGGGAAAACCACGAAAACGCCCATGCAGCCAGCCCGTTCGCGGGATTTGAACCTCAGACCGAACTACCAGTGTTCAGCGTCTTTACCGCTCGGCCACTGGTGGGCCAATCAATCTAACTTTGAACAAATACATGTTGTGTAGCATAAAATTTAGAATAATTAATACATTAAATTGTGATAGCTGTAATTAGATTAATTACGTTAATTTGCTACACAACCTAACATTGTCATTGAATGAAAAAGGAAAAGTTTCACTTACCTGAGGTAAGTTAGATATGCGATTAACAGTGCCGATTTCAGACATAGGTGAAGAAGGTAGCCGCACAGACCGCTGGATTTCAGAGAGGATTAATAAAGTTGTTCTCAAAAGCTATAAAATAAAGGGAGATTTTGCTTTGAGTTATTAGGATGTTTAGTTTATAAAGGAAAGTAAGCTCTACTAATAGACGAGACCACTAAAATGCTGTGCCAATCATTTATTGCACAACGTTCTTAAAAGCAACTGAAATTCTAGTCCCTGCATCCTATTGATTTTCTCAGTTAACGTCTAGATATAAGGTTAAAACTGTAGCGAATGAAATATTTGGAATTCTTTCAGTTACTCTCATATTTCCCTGTAATTTTTACTCACTTCTTGGGCTTCTACGAACCATTGCAATCATTAATTTCTTGCAATCGCTTCATTTACTTAGAGGCAATGAAGCAATTCTAATCATTGAAAATGAAAGGGAAACAGAAGTCGGGAAAGATGGTAAAACTGATTGTAATGGGAAAACATCCCTAATCTGCAGCTTTCATGCCTTTAAAATTGTAATTAAGCTGGCTTAAGCGTTGCCACAAATCGAAAGCATGCAATTAATTGGTTTCGGGCAATTTTAGAAGACTGATGTGGAGTGATATATATATATATACAGATGGAGGACAAAATAATACGAACACCTAAGAAATAATGGAAAATCTTTATTAATAGGCAGTTGGACCACCCTTTGACTGAAGTATAGATTGAATGCGATGTGGGATACATGCATAAAGGTCATGGATAATATTTAAAGGAATATTAAGACATTCCTCCTGCACAGCGGTCTCTAATTCCGAAAGTCCGGATGGAGGTGGAAATCGGGAACGAAGTTTGTAATCCGAATATGCCCATAAATATTCAATAACATTCAAGTTCGGAGACTGAGGGGAGACAAGCGAGATGTTCACTTGCATCGTCATGCTCTTCGAACCATTCTTGAATATACCTAAAAGTGTGAATAGGGGCGTTGTCGTCTTAAAAAAGCAGTCGCTTCCCAGGGAATACAGTCTGGGCAAAAGGATGGACATGATCCACTAGAATGCTTAGATAGTGAGATGTGATCCTCATATGCGGAATAACAAGTGGCCCAAGACCGCGCCAAGATATCGGATCCCATTTGTTGACACTGCTGTGGATGCCAGCCTTTGTGATCTCTGCACCATTAGCGTCACTTGAAAGCATTAGTTGCTGTCCCCAAGGATTTACGAATTGCCACTCTGCCATAAATTTTTTCAGCATGAAGTTCCCTTTTGACAGTTTTTGTTGAAACGGGGGTCCTGGAGATGACTTCATTTCGGATGTTATATCAGATAACGATTGCTTGCGCTTTCGTGCTATTATGCGCTATCGCTGTCAGCCAGCTTTGACTTTCTGCCACTGTTGTGCTTTGAAGACGTCGTCTTACACTCTTTAGTGTACGTTATCATAACGGCTGATACCGTACTCCTTGCACACCCCACAAGGTTTGCTGTTTCCATAACTGATGCTCCACTTAAACGCGCTCCAATTATCATTCCTCTTTGGAACTCTGACAGGTCTGACATTTAACTCTCACAGAGAGTTCGATCGAAGCATGCAACGCAGGTGACTGCTGTTGAGAGACTGATACCCTCCCCTTCACGCTCACTAGGTGGCAGACTTCTGTTGCAGGAGGCGCGGCTGTACTGCAGGTGTGAAATATGTCATACTTTTTCACAGGGGTCCGCATTATTTTGTCCTCCATCTGTATATATCACTGAGTATATATATATATTTCAGTAATATATATATTAATGAAAAAGTGATTAATTAAAAAAATCTTGTGTGGCCAGCACATGACTTTCTGCTAATTCCGTGTTTTAACTAGTAAAGTTTCTTGGTAAAATATCATTTCTTGTTCGTTTGTAAGCAAAATCTAATTTACTGTTCCAAGAAATAAAATTGTCTGCATTACGAAATTCTGAATTATACTTAATACAAAATATAATTTAAAAAATATGTTTAGTTTTCTTAGTAAATTGGCCAACTTTTTATTTGCATTTCAGTTGTATTTATTAAGCATCACTTTCTTCTCACTCACGCCACATAAAGTTCAACACCACAACCACAAATCTTTTAAAAGCAGCATATCTTTAGAGATATTACAGTGTTAAGTGTTCCATAAAAAGTTTTCATTTTTTGCATATTATTTACGTCTGCTGTAGTATTTCTTTAATAATACATATATTTTTTACGAAAATCTGTTCAGAACACCAAATAACGTATCACTTCCGGTTTATAAATTTTAGCCAAAATCTAATATTGTTACGGATTTTGTATTTAGTTTGCTATTTTTAGTAGAATTATATTTAAAATTGTTTTATACCCTAGTTCAATGCAGCACGAGACGTATTAGAGATTATTAGGATTAAGAGACTTGTTAGGATTCAAGAGAAAGTTACTCCGGAAAAGTAAAAATATAGGTGCATGCGCATTTAATAAATAGATATCTCGTAATTCTACTCTTTTTGATTTCAAGAAATTGCTAGAACAAGCTCGCGTGGCTGATTTAAAAAGCTATAAAAGCCAGAGAGAGAACATCCCAGTTCAGTTGCTTATTCAGTTGTTGTTGTTTACGTAGCTGTTGTAATTTTGAGATCGGATTAGCCTTCTCTGCACTTTGGATTATGTTTTATTTAATGTTTTATTAGAAGTTTAAAATATAGCTACGGATTATATTGGGTAATATTAAGATATTGTACAATTATCTTTAAGGAAAAATTCAGCGTTTTGTTATATTTCTTGTGATACGAAAAGGTTTATTAACGTTTTATCGGACTTGTGCATTCACTCTATTACAAACCTGTTCGCATGCAACAATATGTTGTTCCCATGAGTATAAAAATCTGAATTGCTAAAATTGAAATATTTTGATTATATTTGTTGCTTTAAATACTGCTCCAGGTTCAAGTAAGTATCGATTCCGGTTGTCCATTAAAAACTGTTTTACCCTGGTTGTGCAATTTTACCCAGAATAAAATGAAATTTAGAAATTTCAATAAGGAAATGAAAATTTTTGGAAGTTTGGATATAAGAGTTATCATGGACAAAAAAATCATCACACACGTACACACACACCCAGAAATACAGACATCAGTGTAAAAATAACAAAAACGTATTTGTAGGGACCTGATTCGTGCTTATTAACTGAAAAGTCTCTAGCAAAGTTTTAGATTGGAAAACATTACTGCCTTTTACCTACCTGTATAGATTGGCGGCAGGTAACAATATACATGTGCAAAGCTCTTGAATTTTTCATTTTGTTTTACGGAAAAATATAACGCAATGCCAATATAAGCTGCTTAAGGCGTTTAAAAAGAACAAAAACTAAGTAATTTTAGTTTAAATTTAAAAAAAGAACTATTTTAAGAAAATGCTTATTTATAGTAAAACAGTTTTTCTAAAAATCTGGAATTGAATTATCTAAATAAATCCTTTTATCGAACCAATTCTTGTAACGCTTATTTGGGATAATCGAAGCTTTATTGTAATTAAAATCAATTCTATAGCTTAAAGATTTCGAGCCTTATATGTATGAAAATACAAATCAAATTACGGAGTTTTCTTCTTTTGAACTTGCGCTATTTCGTAAACAATCTGTATTTTTTATTACCACGTTTAGAGAGAATGCTTTATATTTCTTTATGAATGCTATGCGTATATGCAAAATTTTTGAGCTTACTAATTTGTAATTACATACGGTGAATAAAATGGCTGAAAACTAAAATATTCATAGAGCTCTAATTAGGTAATAATTGAACGAAACTAACGTTTCATACCTCTAACTGTCAAATTTGGGGGAAAAATTACACCGAAACATTTTTATCAAAGGTAAAGGGACCAGTTGGAAACTGCATATTAATTGCCGTTACTAAGACAGTATAATTAAGGGCCAAACATGAGCGTTTATCATACGAAAAGTCTGGATTCATTTCTACAGCAAATTCTCTCGAATAGCTCAAGAACTTGAGTCCGAAGCCTATCATTTGTTTCAGCATTCCACGTTAAAACGCATGATTAATCAAGTAGTTTGAAATTATCAAAACACTTAGAGTTCCCCATCGCGCTCAGAATATTTCTTACCGTCTATTTTATGAATTAAAGTTTGTCTCGCTTGATTTTCTACTTAAGATACAACAACAAGAACTCATAGCAATTTTTAGAATTATAAAAAATAAATATTATAAAAAATGTATGGAACTGGGAAATCAAAAATAAATCGAATCGAAGCCGGTTCGTCGAGGTGTCGGCGGACGTCACTCGTGTAATGTGCAAGAGCCCCATCATGCTATTATCACATGGAGCGGCACAACGACGGAACAACATATGCTGTTTCAAGAAGTTTGCGCAGGACTTGCTGCAAGAAGATCAGGTTATACCATATCGTCCAAAAGACTAGGAAGAAGGTATGCTCCACTGAAGTAGTTTCTAAGAGTGCCGGTCTAAAAATAGACTGCGAAATGCACTTGAGCTGCAAGTGGTTGCGTACGATGAGAGTTCTCCAATGTCCAAACATGGGCGTTAGGGTGATTGAAGGCTCCTTCACGTGTGAAGTGTACTTCATCCGTTAGCAATACGGAAGCAGCAAATGCTCTGTCTATAGCACTCTGTCCCAGGAACTATGTGGCAAACGTCCTTCAGAGTGGATAATCTTCAGGCTCTAATAATTGAACGGGATGAGGATGGTATGCTGTCATTTCGTTTGCTGTGAGTATCTTCCAGTCAATGGATTGAGATAAGCCCACTCCTTGGGGTATCGCTCGAGTACTCGTATTTGGATTGTCTTCTGCCAGACGTAAGACCGCCTTCCCCATTGCCAGGTGGCCTCGGTGTTCGCTGTCGATTCATTGTAGCTCTCGTTAAACAACCAGTCTCACGTAACATTCTGTTCACACTTGCGAAGGAACTTCCAGCAAATTCGGCCATGCAGCACCGATGTTAGGTCTGCCTGACGACTTCTGGTCGTAATTTCGAACACTTGTAGTACAACCTTTCAGTAAAATCTTTTCTGTCCCATTAATGTGTTGTTGTTTCTGTTTTTTTTCTCTGCTTTTTTGCACCATAGTTCGCAACTACGGCATTTGCGACCTTGCATTTCTATGTGATTCCGAGTCGTCTCTGTTCTGCCTACACACACTGCCAGTTTGTCGGTCTGGTAGCGAATCACCCTGTTACTCCTTCTGTGAGCTCAGTTTTGTTGTTCTTATATGTTTGTGAACTGTGTATTTTTTTATGCTTTAAAAGGGATGTAATTATATTGTTCTTACTTTCGGATTAAGGTTTTTATGCCTTTAGTGAATGCGCATGCAGTAGTTGTAGAATGATTAACAATTTAAAAGTTGTTTAAGTGCTATTAAGCCTAATAAGTGCTACTAAGCCTCATTTGTTTACATTTGAAATTTTTATTACACTGTAAAAAAAAACCTCGGAGTTTACAGACAAAAGTCTTGTATAGTTACAGAAATGCGAACAATTACGAAGGAAATACCTGTAACGAACACAGAACCAAACCAAACTGTAAACTCTACAGGAATTTTTCAAGAAGTTTTGCTTTGATTTTGTCCGTAACGTATGATCACGTGGCTTAAAACGGCTGAGAGAGAAGAACCAATCAGGAAGAAGGTGGAAAAAGCGTTTTAGCGGGAGAGTTCAACGATAGTCGCCATGTTAGCCATTATTTTTGTTATGGTCGAGGTAAGTTCGAAGTCAGTGTTTGACGTGTATTTTATTAATTTTATGTAATGTATTTGTTATGTTCTTTACACTATCTATAATTAAATTCTTTTAATGTTTAGCGCCTATCGCTCAAGTAGGTGGACGCGATTTCTGGAAGTTCGCCAAGTGCCGGTTATCTGAGTATCCCCTTTATTCGTTACATCTGCAAGTGTCTGCAGTTAAACTGCTCATATTTATAAACAGAAACAAATTTGTTAATATGTTAGTTGAAAAACAAATAAGCTTAATATTAATGGTCTATATATAGTCTATTAATTTCTCATGTTAAATATTTATGTATCTTTTAAAACATATCGCGGTAGAATATTCATATTTTTCATTTTGTGGACAGATGTAACATTATTATTCCATACATGATACATGTTATCATTAATTCCAGCGTGAACTGCTTTAGAATATTTTTCAGAGCATTATTACACTATGTATGTTATTATTAATCTCAACGAAAAAGAAAAAATAAATGTAATATATTTAAAAAATTCGACAAAATAACTTAACATACATTAAAAATGGAATATTATCTCTTTAATACATGCGATAAGTTCGCCTTAAAAGATTATATAGTTGGATAGCAATTACATATTTGTAAAAGTATTCAATGTACATTATTTTTTGTGTTAAGATAGTTTTAATCTAGGACAGTCTTTACCAACTTATAAAGCATCTATTAAGTTGCATTATAACCAACATTTACAAAAGGCAATAATCGAAATGCCATGACTTTGACATATTTTTAACTATGATGTAACATACTAGGAACATTAGAGAAAAAAAATTCTATTTTTTTCTTTATGCTTGTTGAAAAGTAAAATATTAATAAAATGGTACAACATTCATTCTAGTATTTAAAATGTAAATTTACATATAAATTTACTATAAATTTTGGTGCAAAGTTCATTATAAAATGCATTTGCTAATATTTAATAGTTATAGCATTCAATATCAAATCATGGAAATTTAAGTAATGATACGTCAGTTGTATATATTAATTTCAATACTCAGCTCAATGCCAAATTTCTTCTATATTTGAGATAACATGTATTTTTTAAGAATAATTCTTTTGTTTCATCTTTTCATTTAAAAATCTCTTTGAGATATATTTTAATGTGAATTATTTTCAAAATTATCCTCATTAGAATGAATGTTGTTCTCTTTCTTATGTTTGAAACTGCCGTTACGCTAAAAAATATATTCAGAAAACTATTTATTGCTGAATGTTTAAAATAAGTTCTACTGCTCCTTTTTGACAAAGAGTATCCATTTGAATTGCAGTTGGTTTTAATTAATCGTTGGTTGTATTTTTAAGAACTACTTGATAAAATTCAACAAATTAGTTCAATCTATGAATTCATCTGAAAAACCTAAAATGTTTATTCCAATTCTGTCATGTGTATATATTTCAAGAATGAAAAAGAATTACAAATTCACTATCCAACAATACTGAGTAATATAAGTTGTTGATATAGCCAAACTTAAAATGACCCATTTTAAAACCAGATTAAATAAATCATCGCGTATTTTCGGTCATCGAATTTCTTTGGCGTTAAAAGTGTCATAGATTTAGTAAATCCAAGGGTCAAGGTAAGCTCAGAGATTTTTTTTCATAGTTCATATTTGCTAAGTTATAAATTTTGCTGATGAAAAAGTTATGTAACTTATGCAAACATATGCTTAGAGTATTTGAACTAGTGTTGAAAAATCACTGGAATTTAAAATGTAATTGACAGTATGCCTTAAAGCCTGTTTTGGTAAAAGTATATTTATGGGGGGCCCCTTGGCAAAAATTGGCGATTTTTGACAGTACATGGATACCGAGTTTGTGCAATTCTTTGACCATGTTATTAGCGACGATTTGTGTGCCAAAAACCGCTGCTACACAAAGACAAGAGATTGCAAATACTCGGTATCCATGTAGACATCGACCTATTTTCACTTAAAAAAAATCTGCGAATTGTACAAACTTGCCATCGCGCACTTCCTTGACTTTACCCATGTACACATCGACCTATTTTCACTTAAGAAAACATCAGAGAATTGCACAAACTTGCGCTCGCTTGATAATACAGGTGGCACCCTTCAATATACTCTATCTGCTGTTTTTCATAAATTAAAACATTTTAGGCATTTAAGATATTTTCCTGTAAGTTATAACTAAATGAATGACTCTTAAGCATAAAAATTTGATATTTTTATGCTTAAGAGTAGAAGGAGTTATACACTTTTTAAATAACAGTGTCAGAAAAATATACTTTTTAAAATATGTAAATCATTGTTTGAAGTACAGAAAAACCTACCTTAGTAACTATACCTCTTTAAGTGACTGTGTCAAGTATTCTGGTGATACAAACATTGATATTAATTATCACTGAGAATCATGCTTTGTGAAGTAACCACCTCCATTAAATATCAAATTTGTACAAAATTATGGAAGGTTATAGAGAGGTTTTACTGTATACTTAAAGTATATCATATCACTCTTAGATATTGATGATGTAAAAGATATTATCTAATCATAAATATTTCAAGCATTAAATAGCTTAGTGTAAGTCAATAAGTTTTCAGATTCTGACTTTGTACCCTGTCTTTCACTATGTAACATTTTTCTAGCAACTGTGTTAAGTACCAGTAAGTAAGTTTCTGTCTTAAATACCACTTAATGTAATCAGGTATCATCTGTTCTGTCTGTAAAACTTAATCGTAATAAGTGAACAAATGAATATCTGTAAAACTAAAGATGACACACTATGTAAACAATACAAGTATTAAAATGTCTATGAGAGGAACATTTAAAATATTAAATCCACGATCAACTTTTGCGACATCTAAGATAGAAAATACCCAAACTGACTAGTTAATTCAGAGGATGAATGCAAGTAACATCATTGTTCATGTGTTTGTTAATTGTGTAAGTTTTGAAGTTCATGCATTAATTGATGTTCATTGATAACTATATTGTTGGCCTTATATATATACTTGCATTTCAAAATTTTGTATATTTTGCCAGTGAGCTAAATATTAAATGCTGTTACGTATAAGTTCATATTATGTGGAAAAGTAGTTTTTGATCTAACACTTTCTGAGAATTTTTTAATGTTGATCATCAAGCTTAAAGCATACGGCCGAAATTACCAGTATTAACCATAATTTAATTATTCTCTTGTTTCAGCCTTTCTCAAACATTTTCGAATAGAGATTATGTGAATTATCATAATTTGTAAATCACCTTGCTGCTGTTCCCTTCGAAAGCAATTTTTTAGCATATATTACTACTAGTACACTTATATTTTTAATATATAATTAAAATCCGTTATATTTTATAATTAAGTCCATTGAAGAAAAGTTATATTTCTAATATTTCAAGATTATTAATGAGAAGGATGAGTTGTAATTCTTGCATGGCTCTTCTATATTTGGATATATGATGGTAAGACCACAGTCTTAGTGGATATATGATAGTATATTTGGATATATGGTGGTAAGTACCACAGTTATAGTGCTTTAAATCCATCTTTTACTGCTAAGACTGAGTGGGAAGTCTGTAAGTAGGGTAACCAATAATAAATTTCATAAAATGTCTATCTTATGAGAAAAGGTGATAGATGATTGTCATATGTAACTTTTAAACTAGGATTTTTTTCAACTAAATTTTTTGTCTCCTTTGGAAACTTCGGAGGACCACGAGGGCAAGCTGTATAATCCACAGATTGAGAAGTGCTATCTTAATACATTTCAATTTCTAGAGAAATTAATCTTAAAAAAAATCTGATCATTATTAAAAACTACTTTACAGATTTATTTTATATTACAAATAAATATAGTAAATATCTAATAAACCTCAAATTATTTTCTGCAAAATGAATTATTTAAATTTGTATTGCTTTTGCTTCAAAAATGGATGATACATGCAATTTATGATTTCATGAAAGGACCAAAAGGAATCTTGTTTGCAATTTAATTATTTAATTTAAAAAAAGATTTAAATCATTTGGAATATGTACAAGTGCATGTAATTATTATGAAGAGATTCTGAATTAAAATGTCACATAACAAATTTAGAATATGTTATGTACTTCTAACGAATGTGATTTTTTCTTTATTTAGGAGCCATGCTTTGAATCCTAAGAAGAAGAGGACTGCCCTTTCACAACTATGATTAATTAAAAATAACAATAATATATAAATTTTACCTATTTTTTTATTTTATTTTCCTTTTGGATAGTTTTCAAATAAAAATAAACCTATTTTTGTTTCTATATTCTGTGTATTGGAATAAAGAGTTCCCCCCCCCCCAGTGTTCACTGATATGCATGTAAAAGAATTGTGTGCAAAATTAAATCAATTTTTGTTTGTCACATTCGTTTTTCACAGTGTGTACAGTTTTCAAGATCTACAATGGAAGATTCATTGTAGCATTTGGATAAGTCTTTATTTTTTCTGTGTATTTTAAATATAAGATCTGTTTTTGTATATATCAACATTTTCCATACCTTTTTCTTATTTAATTTATAAAAACGTTAAAATATAATAAAATCAAAATAAGTGCATATCTATTTTTCAAGTTGGGTAAGGAGGAGAGGCATGATCTAGCAAAGGTAAAATGGTTGAGAACCACTAATATATGGTATTAAAAGTATTTTCATTTCTGCATTAAATTGCTGGAACCAAATAGATCTTTTATATTATCTTTAATAGTTTTTGTCAACTAAATCTAATCTTGCAAAATGTAGTTATGCATAACGAAATTCATTATTATGAATTATATTGACTATTAATTATAGATCTTCACGCTAGCTGTATATGTTAGGAGTGAAATACATTCCAATACCCAATATTTTTTTAAATAAAATATACGATTATGGAATATTACATTAAAATGAAATGGTTCTTTATGTAACCTGTATGTTACACTAAAAGGCTCCATCGAATACTTGTAAAGTAATGAGCAAATACTAGGTTAATATCTTGTGTGAATGAATATTATCTTACAGAATTTTTTATTCCATAAAAATCTATTTAAAAATATAATTTTGTTGAATGAAGATTTAAACATTTTTCCCGAAGATTTAAAAAGTGGTTTGAAATGATAACAAAAACATTAATCTGAAGCATTTAATAAATGAATAAAAAATTTTGAGAACAATTAAATCATCCACAGGAATTTTGAAATAATCATCGTATTTTTGACATCAATTAAAGGAAGAAAATCTGAGTCATTTTGATTATAGTGATAAATTAGTTCCATTAATAGTAGGATAGAAAATTTAAACTTTAAGGAGCCATTATGCATTATCAATTTTTCATTAAAAATTGTTAGTTTATTACTACTATCATATCAATTATTAATGCTGAATTCTTTATCTTCAGTTTTTACATTCTTAAGTCTACTTTTCTTAATTTTCTAGGCATAGCAGAGAAAAATATAATTATAGGATCAAGGCATTTCCAAATATGTTATATTTTCTTCCTTAAAATTTTAAGATCATTCTATATTCATCATGTATTATAGACACAGTATCAAGGGATTCTGTTAAATTTTTCAGTTAGAATTTGAGACGAAGTTGTGAAGTCATACCTACATTAAATGCTTGAATTGATTATTTGAAATATGACAAAGAAAGAGAGGGCCATCTGTCCAAGGAAAGGAATATTTTAAATATTTAAATATTTAAAGGAATATAAGGAAAACTTCATGTTACACAAACATTTACACAGGCAGCCCATTCTCTAGGATTTAAATCTATAGCCAAATGCTAGGGTTCATCTTACTGTCTGCCTGTCTGTAGGCAATAAATGTTTTAGTAGAAGGAATACTTGAAAAATTAAATTTAGGACTAACTAATTCTTCAATTTTGTATTCAATGAGAAGAATGTAATTTATTAATAAAGTTTTAAATCTGGGAAAATGCCTGTACAACTGTCCGATTAATTAATCTATTATTTAAATTAATGGTTAGCAGCAGAAGAGATTAAAAAGCATTTATGCATAAAATAATTATATGTTGTAATTTAAATGAATAATGCAATTAAGCATGAAAATAATTTTGGATAGCTTGTGATAACTGAATTTAAATTCATTGTTGAGTTATATCTGTAATTTTTTTTGAATTTGAAAAAAATATTTAGAATTGTTTATTGAAACAATTTCATTAAAATATTTTTTTTACTGTAATCATATCCAATTGCAGTCTCTTTAGATTACACTGTTGGGTATAAGGATAATGATTTGGTTTAGTTTATTTAAGTATGGCAAAGCACACTAGGACAATCTGCCTAAGCTGAGAAATGCCTTTGTGGAGGACTTTCGAAGGGAAACTGGCTTACATACATGTTACACATGGAGAAAACCATGAAAATACCCATACAACCAGCCCATTCGCGGGATTTGAACCTCGGACCGAACTACCAGTGTTCAGCGGAGGAATTCTAGAACATTACTAATTTATTGCCCAAAAACCATTAAGTCTAATACACAAGTTTTTTTCCAGCTATTTCATGATGCATATGTAACTTTGAGATGTCTTTAAATTCAATAAAGGAAAGTAATGCAGATGTAAGAAAAACAAAATTTGAGCTTCTTTTTAACATTGGGAATATTTTGAAAGAAAATGTTGTATATCTTTTAGAAAATCTAAGGTATTTTTCCTTAAAAAAAACTTAATAATAGTTAAAGTTACATAACTTCCCTTTCACCACAAATAAATAAATGCAGCATATTTTGTTACAAGCAGTAGCTGTAGACATTTCACATAAGACGTATGTTCTATATGTGTAATTATTTATAGTAATATTACAATCAAAATATTTAATATTTGAGAATACATCATTTTTGTATTTTATATAAGACAAATATGTTCTATATGCATAATTATTTGGAAGAACTTTTTGGAAAACTTTTTCTTATTTGGAACTTTATGGGAACTTTTTCTTATTTGGAAGTAAATTATCTGCAACTTTTACATATATATCCTTTAAAATTTCACATGAAAATACATGTTCTTACATAATCATTTGCAATAACCTTACAAGCAGAACACTAATAATCTACAAATATTCCCTTTAGTAATTCACATACAAAAATTACGATCTACTTACACTATTATTTCCTGTAATCTTTACAGATGTTTACATTGGTAAATCACATATGAAAACCATGTTATACTTACACGATAATATCCTGTAACATTACAGATCTTTGATCTGTAACCTTTACAGACATATGCTTCGGTAATCAACATACAAAAACTTTGTTATGCCTACAGAATATCTTCCTGTAACATTACATGTCAAACATCTGTAACCATTACAGGTATAATCTCTGTAAAGTTACAAAGAATATTCCTGTTTTGATTACTCAAATAATACATGGCATCCCAGTTTCCACGACTTTTCTTAGTAACTTTACAGATTTTTTTTTACAGTGTAGAATAATGGATTAAGTCAATTTTTGCACCAATTGCAATGTCTTTTTGCTGAGTGGAACCAAAAATAAACTTTCTGTTTTGTGCTGTCTTATTGCCCCTGGCCGTATTGTTTGGTTTTGCATAGAAATTCTAATTTTAATTGTAAAAAAGAAAAAAATTAACTGTTTTTACCTGTATTTGGTGTTTTATGTTTTTCTGCGTTTTACAATTTTTAGTGAAGAGATTTTGAGTTTTTATGTAATGTTGCCTTGTCGCGAATTCAGAACTGAATTAATTGCGCAAGAAATATATCTCTAATGAAATTCGAGAAAATAAGTTTAAATAAAGGGCAGCAAAAGTGTGTATAATTTAATAAGCCATACGAAGAAGCCATATGTGGTGCCAATATCAGATTTTTTATAGATAAGATTTTAGTCAATATACTTGCGAAAATAAACCGAGATATTTAAAAACAGGTTAAACAGACATGACTCGTTTATTTCAAATAATTCTTCTCATCAGTTCTGCAAATTGAATGACATTGAGATCAAATATAAAAGCATGTTCATAAGAAATTCTAAATGTCATTCTGAATTTCTTTTAGGTAAAATATTTATATTTTCATATTTTAGGGTTTAATATTCAGCCGTTGTTAAAAGGAAATTTGAAAAGTTGTTATAACGATATTGTTTTATGGAATGAAATATCCTTAAAATATATTAAAATGATAAAACTAAACAATTTATGCATCTCTCATGAAATCAAAAAACAGTAATATTACTAATAATCTTGAAATATTTTGTTAATCTTGTTCAGAAACTAAGAAGAGTGCCTAATGCCTCACAGGCCGTCTCCATCTGCCCATATCTATTTTATATCATTTATTTATGTTTTTTAGAATATTGACTTCCAAAGTGGCAAAGTCTTCTTATTGATTTGTTTAATTTATAGAGCTACCTCCTCGAAATTCTTACAGATAAATTAAATATTGGTAATAAATTAAAATGACTTTGCATTGTAAACGGAAATAAATAATTTCACGGAAATTTCAAAAGACTTTAAAGGTCAATCTAAAATAAGACTTGGGACTTAAAAATGTAGCTAATAAATGCTTTGTTCAGTTTGTGAAGTCTTGTTTAAATTCTAGGTTGGACTTGCCAGAAGAAAAAAGGGATCGCCTCATAGAAAAACTCAATTCGTTTCCTAAATTCCGTGAAATTGTCAGCACATGCAAGAGAGCCATACCTTCTCCCCAGTGTAACTTTTCGTCACCGTATAGGAGTTATGATGGCACTTGCAACAATTTAGAGCACCCTAGACGGGGTGCTATATTTTCATGTGATCACAGGCTTTTGGATGCAAATTATGAAGGTAAGAGAAAATAAAAAATTTATTCCTTTTCAATAAATATACAAACGGATATTTTAAACAGTAGTAAAATTGATTAGCTTTTTAAAAATTGATCGCAGTCATATGAAATGCCATTCAAAAAATAAATTAAATAGCAATTTTCAAACTAAAATAATTTTAATCGTGTGAACATTGGCAAAGGCAGGAATCAAGATTTCTATAAAGACCCTATTAAAAAAGCGAAAGGTAATGTTATGCAAACAAAACTGAAACAAAAAATATCATTATCAAATAAAAGTAATCAACATATCCTTAATTATCAGGACAGTATACTAATACGGGAATTTGTTATTAATTCGGAATGAATAATTTTTAGCCTAAAAAGGCTATTGGTATCGACACACAATTTTGCGTTGTTTCACTTTAATGTGTTGTGTCACTTCTCACTGGAGTCCGTTGCCATTCGGAAAAACATATCGTATTATTCTTTCATAATTAAATTGTCTGTTATTAATTAAAAACTAAACTATTTAAATACAACAGATGCAGTTCTTGAGAACATTCTTATTCTTATTTTTTAATCTCATTGATTTAAATTCAAATGCATTTAATTCATGATATATATAATTAAAAGCATTAAATATTTTTATAGAGCTACGTTACATATTTTGTAACTTTTGAACATATAGAAGATATGTAACATTTCCATGTTAGCCTAAATGCGTATTCATCTATGAAATGTTTCCTCTAAATCTATGAAATGTCATCCTCTAAATGTTTCGCTATTCCACTTGGGTCATGTTTATCGATAATCTCGGTATTCTGTTATTAGGACAGTATTCATAAACGTAGGTATGTATGCATGTAGTGTGGAGCCTCGAGATAAGAGGTTAATTTGTTCCAGCATTGAGCTCGTATAGCAAATTTCTTGTATCCAGAAACAAACTTCCCCATTGAAAATAATGGAAATCCAATTAATCCATTTCGCACCCCAAAACTATCAACATAAAAATAAGTTGTTCTAATAAATAACACTGGTAAATAATATAATCCTATTTTACCTTTATGATAGCTTCCGACACCGACGTTAACTGTTTCTCGTTAATACACACCAACAACAGCTTCTAGGAGTTTTGTACAGTGCTTGGAAGTAACGATAACTCTTTTGGCCACATCAAGTTTCTTAGTTTCTTCCTTCATCTTCAGAATAGTGCAGGTTATCAATGTCGAAAGGCCGTAAGTCTTCGCCAGTTCATACATCACGCTTATGTTTATCTATGATTTCTTTCTTAAATTTAACGGCCATGGCTTCCTTACTTCTCTTTGCTGCACTATCTGAGGCAACAATCTTCTTGGAAGGCATCGTGAAATAATTATTTTCACGTTAAATGCAATAAAGAATTAACTCACAAGCGTGCAAATATATAGATAAACGAACACCGAGTGATCTGACGAGGGAATTCCTCGAGTCGAACCGGATCGGAAAATGACGCCCCGCATACCAACAGCCTGGCTCATTGCTCGTTACTGGAGTCAATGCTGGTATTTAGAGACAAATGTTTTGCTCATACCTTCCTCGTATCTCGAATGTCAAGTACATACAGGTGCTCGTATTTCAAAGTTTTACTGTATGTTTATTCCTGTTTACCTCTGGTAGATGAAAAGTGACCCCGTTCTCCGTCAACTGTATGTATGTACGTGTGTACACACATATACAAGGTAAACAGCTAAGAGTGCATGAGGCACCAGAGACTTCATTATAGAAGAATCGTGTACGTGCTTCCCCAATACACTACCAACTAGAGTTTAAAAAATTGGAATTGACTCTACGCTTTTTATCCTAAGGAACACTGGAGTTACAGACCGAAGTGGTTGCATTTAAACATAACGGGATAATAACATAAAGTTAGGCAAAGTTACATAACATAATACAAAGTGTTGATTATACTTGTTACTGTGAAAGACTGAAATTTGTTAACATTCTCCAGTGAATGTCAGCATTCACATAGTCAGTTGGTGTATGTTCGAAATATTTGATAAGTGTCCTTATTTCTTACTTACACCGGCAAATATCAACATTGTTTATGCACTGATGGTGAATATTGAATAAAAAATATTTTAGCTAGATTTTTAAATCATACTTTATTATTAAAATATAATAAAATAAAACATATTATGATATGTCAAAATAGGATAAAGCTTAAGTAACATCACATTTAAACAAACTGTTGAACTTAAAACGAATAGTACATGAATGAGAAAAGAAAATAACACCGGTAATTTATTTACCTTATTATGTGACTGATATTATACAGTCTTATTTATTGCAAAAACAACCGGTGGTGTTTCGAATGTATAAGAACATAATCAAATACTCCGTCTTTCACCGACGTGAACTCTTTATTAAAACTCTTTAAAATTAACAATGCGTCGACTTGACGCTAACAAACTACGCCTAACTCGGGCGGCAACTCAACTGATGTTACTCGGAAGCATGTATTGGGGTGTAGCCTAGTCATTGCTCTTTCCGCTTCTTCGTTTTCGTCCTATGTTCGTCCTATGTTTTCAATTTTCAGTCAAAATATGACTTGGCATAGATCCAGTCCTACAGCAGTGAGCTTTCAGTGCATTATCATGATTTTAGATACAGGTGGCGTTGAGATATCACCAGTCTTTTCAAATTCAAGTCTGTATAGTGGGTTTCTGGATGTTCAGGCCACTTGTAAGAGAGCAGAAGAATATGTAATAGTCTGCGTTTCCTTTGTCTCCACAGACGCAATTGTCGCTATCAGAGGGGCCATGACCGATGAGGTAGGTAAGAACTGGTGGGTGCGCTGACTAGTTTTTGCGTTAGTCCACTCTTTCTGATATATATCCTGTTTAGATATCTGTTTAGGATTTGTCGTAGTTGCGATTTCGGAAGCTTAATAAGGAGGAACTCGCCTTTTTGGAAAACAGCTGCTCCTTTTGCAAGACTGTTGCCAACGTTACCGCTGTGCTGTTTGATCGAAGTTATGATTATTGCAGTATTGGGGTCTTTAGAGATTTGACTAATTTCATAGACTAGGTGAAAACAGTTGTCTGGATTTCGGATGGAGAGTATGGCTACTTGGCTATTTGATTTAATGGATATTTTGGAGAAGTTGTTTATTGACTCAATGTTGATGGCAGTTTTATTACTTAGAGTTCCGCTTGATGCATGCTACTGGAGTTGCTTAAGTACCCTATCCATTTTATGTTGTTGGATGGAAAGACTGCCTCACAACCGAATTTTTCTCCGATTTTTGTTCCGTCAGCGTAAGCTTCAATTACTTTGTTTCTTGGGTAGCTATTCGTTTGGATTTTTATTCTGGAATGGGAATTGCCCGGATGTCTTTTGTATGGAGGAAGACGTTGTTTGCAATTGTCTACAGAATAGATGTAATTATTGAAGCTGATGCTTTTTCTGAGTTGAAGGACACATGCACACATATATGCATTCCTGAGTCCGGTCCCGTTAACAGAAAAGTATCAGAACCTCTACCGATAAACCGTATTAAATTTTAAAAGGGTCCTTATGTGCGATCATTAAAATGTGAACCCTTTGCAGATATCTTTTTTTATGTTCGTTTGATTATTATCCATATTATTTACACGATTCGTGACAACGCTATAGACTTTAAAAGATAATTAAAATATTTAAAAGTAAATTTCAGAAAATTGTACAGAACACGGTCGAAAGCATTTTTAGAATGCAGAGAATTTATAATTCAATAAGTGAATTTTATTCTAAAAGATTTTTTTAATTAATTTTTTTTTTGTATATAAAGGTGTAGCTGGTTTCGTAGAATCAGTCAAAGGAGGACCTCTACCTCATCCGAGGGTATTATCTCTGAATCTCAGCAATGAAGTGGAACTTCCAAGAATGAAAGTCTCGCATTTGTTTCCGTATTTCGGTCAATTGTTGGCTCATGATATGGCTAGTACTCCTCCAACAACGAGTGAGCGATGAAGGAAAACTTATTTTATCTCTAACTGATTTATTGAAAATGAGTCTCAAAAAGTTGCTGCAATATTACAGTTTATTATATTATAGTATTTATTTACATTTATATAATTTACCTTAATTTTAGATTTATTTTATTATTTGTATGTTTAAATTTTAATATTTATTGAAATTTTAAGATTCATAAAAATTATTTTTAATGTTATTATTTATTTACTTTCAGTTTTTAAATAATTCAATATTTCTGTTGTTAATTATTTATTTATTACTCTAAGGTAGGCATCTGTGGATGTCATTCACAGTCAACGTTCTTATTAACCGTAGAAATTTCTTCAAAATGTTTATTTTTAGCTAAAGAATATACTTTTCCCATTTTTTTAAAAAAGCTATCTGTGGGCTTAGTACAGCTACAAAGTTGTGATGTAAACTATTAGAAAATAAACATTTGATCAGTATCAGTAATGAAAAGAAAATAATTATTTATCCAAATAAAACTTGGAATCGCTTACAAGCTAATAAAATGAGCAATACCTGATTCTGACTGCCTGAATTAATGGCGATATGACTTTCTTAAACGGACGAAAATGAAGATAAGGAAAAAAATCACAATGTGAAAATTTCAGATTACAATCAAACATCACAAGAGGGATTCATCGTTAAAAATGCAAAAATAAAAGTAAAATAAAGTAAATTAAAAAACTGCAAAATAACATCATAAAAAATTTATTTCATATCCGCTGTGTAACATATCGTTAATTTGAGTGATGATTTAAATATATCCTGATTTAACGATTGGCAACACTACACTCTAAGAATCCATTCTTAACAAAGGCATATGGAAGATGGAATAGTTTCTATACTTCAAGCAAGTAATAACACTCCCGATGCCTGATTGTAATATTTGCCAATGCTTTCTTTTCCATTTTTCCCATATGTCAGTTTTCGAAGCATAGTTGTGTCTACGGAATTTTATTCTGCCTGCATAGGAAGTAATTACTTAAGTTTAGAGAATAACCTCTTTTGAAGTTTAAAAGAAGATATTATTATCTAATATATTTACTTAACATCGCATTCATAGAATTCGTACAAGTCCTAAAAATTCCCCCATTTTTCTGCTAGACTTGTTTACTTACCATGCTTGCTTGATTTTAGACATTTGCTTAGTCTACAAGTTTTTAATTCTGGCATACTTCCAGCGAAATTTCAAAGCTATGTACATAATTTAATAATTTGCAAGACTCCTCTCTGGCCTTTTCTTTCTTTTCGAACTCGTAAGACTAACATAATCAATTTTCACAACCTGTGTTTTCTGATATACTTTTAAGTTATTTCTTTTGCTCAATGCAACAAACATTGGTAGACATAAGGAAGGATAAATTTAAACAAAAAATATCAAATTAATATCTAAAAATAATATTTAGAAACTTTTAATTCTTCAAAGAGGCAAATTACATCAAACTTCATATTTTACAGTAGATAATTAAAAGTTTTTAGCTGAGCACATACACACACACACACCATAAAAAGTTGGAAAAAGTATAATTTTATTATTCATCATTTTGTGTGCATATATGTTATACATTCTACCTCAAAGCTGTTGACATAAAAACAACCGAATACTTTTTTAGATAAATAATATAGTTTCTTTATAACGTCGCTACTTCACTTTCTTATCTAGTATATGATGTTGTTCTGTTCCGTTTTTCTTGTTGATACGTCTGGTGATCTGCAACTAATTTCCTTTCGAATACAATAAAGTTCAGTTTCTCTTCTTATATCATGACATCCGTTTGCCTTTACTGGGTAAATTATCTTAGTTCTTGAGACCTTAGAGGCAGCTTGACAACGTACCAGTCCCAATCGCACACTATGCACTCAAAGAGGCAAATTACATCAAACTTCATATTTTACAGTAGATAATTAAAAGTTTTTAGCTGATCACATACACACACACACACCATAAAAAGTTGGAAAAAGTATAATTTTATTATTCATCATTTTGTGTGCATATATGTTATACATTCTACCTCAAAGCTGTTGACATAAAAACAACTGAATACTTTTTTAGATAAATAATATAGTTTCTTTATAACGTCGCAACTTCACTTTCTTTTCTAGTATATGATGTAAAGTTGTTCTGTTCCGTTTTTCTTGTTGATACGTCTGGTGACCTGCAACTAATTTCCTTTCGAATACAATAAAGTTCAGTTTCTCTTCTTATATCATGACATCCGTTTGCCTTTACTGGGTAAATTATCTTAGTTCTTGAGACCTTAGAGGCAGCTTGACAAGGTACCAGTCCCAATCGCACACTATGCTTTCAGTCAAACCAACTGTGTAACATAGTTTCTCATCAAGTTGTGATTTCCTATCATTACCTTCCCATTTACGTAACAATACGTATTGTAATAATGTATCTGTAGTATCATTTTGGTGATAACGCTTCATGTTCCCGAATGAGATAAAGTAAAGAAAATGTGGAATGAGAGCTAAGGCATTGCATATACTACATAGCCTGATAATACCTACGGCAAAAATGTTATGCAAATGCTTTTCAGAAACGTGGACGACAACTAAAGAAAAAGCAAACTATATATTGAAAGGTAAATGAATTTCTTGGAAGTGTTTCACAAAAGAATAAACGGGCGACTGTTAGGAATTTTCAACTTGAATTGTACAAGCTTCGTTTATCAGTGTGTCTTTCCATAACTGCAACATCCCTAAAATTTCTCAAGGACAACTACATAAAAGGTTATCAAAAGATGCACAGTCTGGCTAAAACGTTTTAGGATTCAGCTCATAAAGTTATTCTACGTATAACTCTTGTGAAGTTGTACACCGGTTGGCGTAATCCTCAAGCAGTTCCAAAGCATGCTGGAATGTCTCTTAGCTCCCTCGTAATGTTTTGTTGGATCATCTTGATATCGTCGAATCGATGGCCTTTCAGCTTCAATTTGAGTGTTGGAAATGGAAAGCAATATGGCTTGGATATTTCCGGCGATTCGGCAACGGGTGTAACACAGTTATTTTTTTTCTAAAATCGCACGAATGACAGCTGCATTGGGGAAGACGCGTTATAGAGCAGAAAGAACCAAATTTTTTTGTATAATAATTTAAGACGCACACATGCGATGCGTTTCAATAGCCGATCCATTACACCCATGTACATTTTCCTGTGTCAGTACGTGAAATATAAAAACCCAGAGGTCTATATATTAGTACCTTATTGATTGTATTTTACGACTTCTCTTTTGTTATGTTTTTCTAACCTTTTTTTGGAATGGGGGCTGTTGTTGTTTCTGGCTTGCTCTGGCGCAGCCCATAAAAGAACCCTAGAGCGATATAAAGTCTTCCAGGAGGGTCAGTCTGCGACCATCCCCCACATCACATCCATGTACAACACTGCATTCACTATTCTTCTTTTAGGAACGAATTCCTGATGAATCAGTCCTCTGCAGTAAGAAAACCCACAAACATTGTCTTCATCCCGGAGTTTCGGAAACGCCCTTTCTCTGGTTTTTGACGAACTTGGCCAACCTACTCTGCACTCTGTGTTTTCGTTTCTCGATCGTAACAAAGCACCATAATTCATCATCTGTGATGATTTTTTTAAAGTCTGGATCACGATTTCGAATTTTAAGAAGATTCTGACAAACTGCAACTCGATCATTCGTTTGTTCTGTTGTGAATGAATTCGGAGGAAAAAGTACACACAATTTCCATTTTCCTAAATAATCACCAATTATTGTACAGCCAGTTCCTTTATCAATATTTAAATATTCTAGAAGCATTCTAATCAGTAATCGACAATCTTGACTTAACGGCAGCACAGGCAGCTTCGATGTTAGAGCCAGTTCGGGTTGTTCGAGGTCTTTCCTTTCTTTTGCCATCTTTCATGTCATCTCTACCATCTCGAAATCTACCAAACCACACACACACACACACCAAAAAAGTGTTAGAACGGGATAAACATTCTTCACTGTAAGGTTTCTGCATCACTTGATAAGTTTTGCCCCTTTAAAACAAAACTTTATCGCACATATCTGTTTCAAATACGAGTCCATTGCAAACATAAATGAATTCAAATACAAAACGATAATTTTCTCCTTAACAACTCAACTCATTCTAAAGAGGTTAACAAGCTAGAATCGAAATGCTTTTTTACTGTACACTGGTGTGCTAAAATTAAGGACGAAGTCGAAAAATTAGCTTATCAGCTGAACGAAGAGGCAGAGCGGACAGAAAGACCAATCAGGAGATTAAGTAAGGTGATGTACAGTAGCACATGCGCAGATATGCAGGTAGACGTAATGGGGGAGTGTCTGAGTAGTATAAAGCATGTTGTCGGTGTAAGATCAGTATTTCTGGCAAAGAGATTGCGCGCCGTATAGCAGTTAAAATCACACCGAGTTGCTGCCTCAGCGAGAAATGGCGAATAATAAATCTGTTAGACGACATCTGGATGCTTTTACCCGAGGTCGAATCATTGGGAAGTTGGAGGAAGGCCGCAGTGTGACAAGTGTGGCTGCAGAGTTCGGAATTGCTCACAGCATCGTTTCACGATTTTGCCATCCGGGGGTTTAGTAGTGGTCGTGCACGAGGAACCACGAGATGACCGGTATATTGCCTTACAGGCCAGAAGAAACAGGCGGTAGAAATCGGGAGAAATCGCTAGACACACGACACAGGCGACTGGACGACCGATATCGCGTTTTACCGTGGCCAGAAGACTGCACGGTGGTGGTCTGTTTGCACGACGCCCTGTACAGTGTGTACCTCTAACGCCTGCCCATCGGAGAAGGCGTTCTCTGTGGTGCCAGGAACACCGGAATTGGAGAGACAATAAATGGGGACGAGTACTCTTTACAGATGAGAGCAGATTCAGTCTGAGTAGCGATTCTCATCGCATACTCATCTGGAGAGAGCGGGGAAGCCGCAGTCATCCCTCGAACATCATTGAAAGGGACAGGTATGGAGGTGGCGGTGTTCTCGTTTCGGGAGGCATCATGCTTGGTAGTCGTACAGACCTTCACATCTTCGACGCAGGTTCAGTCAACGGGACCCGTTATTGTAACGAGATTCTTCTTCCATATGTGCGTCTTTTTAGAGGCGCTATGGGTCCGCAGTTCCTTTTCATGGACGACAATGCACCATGTCATCGCACAGTAGCTGCCGAACAGCTCTTAGAGAGTGAGGATATTGAACGTATGGATTGGCCGGCACGATCTCCGGATCTCAATCCCATCGAGCATGTATGGGATTTTCTAGGCAGACGCTTGGCAGCTCTTACCTTACCACCAGTAACGATTCCGGAGCTTCGATTGGCGCTGCAAGACGAATGAGCAGAAAATGCCTCAACAACTCATTGACACCCTCATTCTCAGCATGGGCAGACGCTGTGAAACCTGCCTAGCAGTCAGGGGAGATCATATCTCCCATTAAAGACCGGATGTTTCTTGCTGGACGCCCATCACAGGGACGTTTCGGCCTTCAGTCGCATTGCGCTCCATGCTACTTTTTCAATAAAACTTCTTTTTATCCCTCTGATTTCTCATTTAGTAAGTGTTGCTTCTATTACTCATGTCCTTACGTATTGGGGATCTTACGGTATTAAATGTGTTGATTTGGAAAGCTTTTGTACAAGGTTATATTGAAAAAACCGTCTCGTCCTTAATTTTTGCACACCAGTGTATGTTCCGTTTGTTGCAAGCAGATTGCTATGACAGACAGTTAATATTCAATGAGTCTTAAAACGTTTTAGCCAGACCTTGTATACTAAGCATGTGCTGCGAGCATATGGCAACTGTGTATTATTATTGTCCAGTCTGCTTGAAAATAACATAGACGTATTTTCATCTTTCCTTATCAGGTTGTTCCTTTGTTTATTGTTTCATATGATGGTATCTTACAAGTATTGAGATATATGTTGTTAGCATTAAGATTTTTTCCCCTTTTTGTATGTAGAATTTTGGAACATTTGCAGACACAAAATAAGATGCATTTTCATCAAATAAAAATTTTAAATGTCTGAAATTTTGTTTTTAATTCATATCGACAGGCTTAATAATACTCTTTTTAATATTAATAATTCCTTTCTAATAATAATAATAACTAATAAATCTAAGCATGCTATTTTTCCTTAGCTGGAGGCCGAGCAATGCTTTGCTGTCCGATAAAGGGAATGCTGCATCCACAGTGCATACCACTGATATACTCTGCTGAGGATCCATATTATAAGCAGTTCAACTACACTTGTCAAAATATGCTTAGACATGTCCCATGCACATCCTGTTCATTCGGTGAGTAAATTCTTTCTAGAGTTCGGCACTACCTAGGAAGTGAGAAATTATTTAAAAAGGGAAACTAAGTTTTTTTTAATATAATGCATTGTTTAAATAAAATACATGAGTTAAAGTTACAAGCAAAAATACTTTGTAATAATTTAAAATATAATACCAATATTTCAAAAATTCAACACATGTCTACTATTGTGAAATGTAAATATAACGTAAGCATCCAAGTGATTGCTAAATGACTGGACTTTTAAGCAAACGCGACAGTAATCGGCTTCCAATTTTATTAAATTTGACGACCAACATTACGTGCCGTCATCAATACATGACGGAACAGAGAAATATTCCTTTATTGAACCAGGCAAACCCTTCTTGAGCACAGTTAGACGGAGGCTATGTACTCTTCAGTAATAAATCGAGTTCTGTAGATAGAGATATTCTAGACGAGCTCTCATCTGGCGAGAGTTTAGAGAAAATTTATCTCAGCTGCAATTTAAAATAAAACTCTCTAATGTAAAATTCGACGACCAACATTACGTTCTGTCGTCAACACATAACGGTAATCAAGATTCTGTGCACATAAGTTATTCCTAACGAGTTCTCATCTGGAAAGATCCTACGACCAGTTATCTCTTCTCCGCCATAGAAAAAACTGACACTTTGGGAGGAAGGGGGGAAGCATCATGTTGGACGGCCGCACCCCACTGCATTTCGTTGATGTGAGCGTGGACGTAAGAAAGGTCTTACTTCCTACCTCCATGTATGTGAGCATTGTTGACGTGTTATGAGGATGAGGTTCTTGAACCTCAAGTGAGGTTTTTTTGGGAATTTTTAGAGAGGATTTTATTTTTGTCTGGAATAATGCCAGCCCTCACACAGCTCAATTTCTCAATGCTACTTTTGGTTATCCTAACGCACTGGGTATCTGTGAGCAAACGTTTATTACAAAAATCTAATTTCTTTCTGAAATATCAGATATTATATATTGGTAAATTATAATTTGCACGTCACTTTGTTAAATAGGTTATATAGGTTGTTTCAAAATGACTACGTGATTATATAAATCTTGAGTCGTTGGTCGAAAGCCTATGGTTCCAAATTAAGAAACGAATAAAATAAGGTACACGCCCAGACTTATACAATTCTAGTCACAAGACACCTATTAATAAAAATATACCCATCTTAATATTTTTATACCATCTTCTCACTTAAAGTGCTTCAAATCATTAATCATTAATATGCTTTTCAATCATTAAGTCTGCCAAAAAAAAAAAAAAAAAAAAAAAAAAAAAACTCCACAAAAGCAAATTTGTCAATAATGTGCTATGCTGATCCAGAAAATATCATCAAAGCTATGTAGTTCAAATAATACACCCGATTAAAGGAACAGTTTTAAGGATTGCCTGAAAGCTGAATCTAGTTAAAAAAAAGTCGGAAAGATTTTTTACTCTCTTGCTGAGCTCGCAGCCTACCAGTCTGCATTTGCACTCACTCCTGCTAATCCGCACCTTTTTTCCCTCCCTAGTTTTTTTAGCTTTATTATTAATTGTCGTTTCCTTACGCCATACACAGTTCAACAGCAAAAGCACAAAAAGTTTGAAACCAGCCTAGCAGCATAAATTTAGAATTCCCCATGCAGTTTTACATTTTGGCATATACCTTTTGTACTTTTTTTCAATCTTTTCTCAGCTCATAACATCAGTGTTGGGGTTTCTTAGTAAGATGGCTTAGAAAAATTTTTTTTTGTCTTTTTTTATTAATGTTTTTGTGTTCACTTTATTTATTAAATACCGTGTCCTTCACCCTCACGCCACATAAAATTAAATTCAACAGAACAATCACAAAATATATAAAAACAGCATACCTTTAGAATTTTCGATAGACAATCTCATAGGTTAGAGATAAAAAGGTTCTATTCTGTAGATAACGACAAGACTGTAAAATATACTGCTTTCATTTCGTTGAGTTTGTTAATAAAAAATTTATTAAACTTTTAAAAAACTATAAATAATAAATATATCATTTATGAAAATATGAGATATTTTTAAGTAGATAAATCAGGAAGTAAATGAATTTTTAAGATTTAAATCAATCCAATTCAAAACTACCCTGGTATGCAAAACTTAAGCAACAATGTAAATTTAAACAGATAGCCATTAAATTGCAGAAAAGAGGTTTTTGCGAGCAGTACAATGAACACGCAATTCAGTAGAAAGGTCATGCGAATGGAAATGTCAGAAACAAAACGTCACAGGCGACGTAAGCATATGCAAAACGCGTGCGATCGTAGCGCTCAACTCAAGACTACAATAAAAGGGAGGACGGAGATGCAATTAAAGACATTCGCTGCAAGTGCAGATGAGTTCTTTTGTGAAATATGGCTAGAAGAAATCATTTGAATGATTTCACACTTGACAGAATGATCGGAAAGCTGGAGGAGGGGCATAGTGTGACCAGTGTACAGTGAGAAGTTCGGAATCAACAAAAGTGTCATTTTGCGTGCTTGGAAAGCCTTCCAAACCATAGATACAGCTTGGAAAGCCTTCCAAACCATAGACTTTTGTTGTTTGTTTTCTGAATTAGCATAGATACAGCTGTCAGAAAAGTTGTTGTTGGCCGCCCCAGGAAACCAACTGCAGTGGTTGACCGATATATCGTTCTGCAGGCGAAAAGAGTCCGAAACCAATCTGCAAGAGCCATAGCTCAGGAACTGTGTACAGCAACGGGGCGACAAGTGTCGCTGTTTACTGTGTCCAGACGCCTTCACAAAGATGGCCTATTCTCCCGCCGTCTTGAAAGCTGCATCCGTTTGAAAATTGGCCATCAGCGCCATCATTTAGAGTGGTGAAGCAGCACAAAAACTGAACATCTTATCAATGGAGTCGTGTGCTCTTTACAGATGAGAGTCGTTTTAGTGCCACAAGCGATTCTCAACGCCAACTGATTTGGAGAAAGGTCGGGAGACGTAACATCATAGAAAGAGAAAATTACGGTGGTCCCGGAGTTCTCGTTTTGGGAGGCATTATGCTGAACCGACGGACAGAGCTTCACGTTTTCGACAGAGGTTCTGAAACCGGAGATCTCTATTATCAGGAGGTGATCCTTTCCCATGTGCATCTGTTCCGAGTGCATGTGCATCTGCCATTGTAGCAGATTCGGTTTTATGGATCACACCGGACTCCTGCTCTTCAGAAACTAGTGGAAAGTGAAGATATCATTCGAATGGATTGGCCAGCGTACTCCCTGATTTAAATCCCACAGGACATGCATAGGATGCTTTGGGAAGACGTCTTGCGGCACGATTACATGTTCCGGGGAACACTCAACAACTGGAACAGATGCTGATTGAGGAATTGGCACTCTTACCTCAAGATCTGTTGGACAATCTGGTGCTCAGTATGGAGAGGCGGTGCGAAACAACCATTGTAGTAAGGGTGAGGTCATGTCCCAAGCTCGAGGGTGGCCATATCTGACAATATCAACTCCCAATACAACACCGTACATACAAGATTGAGCAGTGAGTGATCTGCCGTCACTCAGTGATCACAAAATTATTACTTACAGGCTGGATACTCCTATAGACTACATAATAAAGAAAAGATTCAAAACGGCATTTGGAGGACATTTCGTTTTACGGGAACACATTAGAGCGCATGTAGAGAAATTTATCAAAGATTTCAACAACTGCCAGGACAGAAACTCCTTAGATAATTTCTACGACTTACTAGTTACAAAAATAGTGCAAGCCGCCCACAAAGCATATCGTTTAAAATCTGTAAAGGCAAAACACTCGATATCCTGGTGGTCATCAGAGCTTAGCACAGAGAGGAGCAGAGTTCGGGCACTTCGCAGAAAAGCACAATCCACGGTAGATCCATATCTACGGCAACTCAAAATGATAACATACAATAAAGCCAGAGCTTTATGTAAAAATAAAATTAAAGAGGCCAAGTTAATCTCACAAAGAACTTACTGTAGTAATGTCACTAAAGCCTTTGGACCTACTGAAAAGATAACATATAACAAAGTGTTTCGTCCTACGAGCCTTTCGCCTATGGTGAATAGCACTGCCTCATCCAACATCGAAGTAATCAGTGAGATCATAAATGCAGTTTTTCCTGATGATGATGAAGAGGATTTCTTAGAGGAGCAAGAGGAAGCGAGAAAAACCTACAACATGAAATTTCGCGAAGTTACCAGAAGAGACGAAATCCCTTCTACGCAAATGGAAGTGGAGAACATCATACGTACTCTGGCAGCCAAAAAAGCTCCAGGTTCGGATGGAATTGATAATATCATCATTAGAGAGATACACCGGGAATTCCCCAAACTATTCCTTGCGGTAATTTCAGCTTTCTGGAAACATCAGTACTTTCCTAAAAATATCAAGTTAGCAGAAGTGGCGTTATTCCTAAAATCAGGCAAAACTCCGGCAGAACCTTCATCTTACAGGCCAGTCTGCCTACTGCCAGCGCTCGGTAAGGTATTAGAAAGAATAATTCTTTACAGACTGGACTTCTTCCTTCAAAGGAACAACGCCCTGCATCCCAACCAATATGGATTCCGAATGGGCAACTCAACTGAACATGCCATAAAAGACTTAATGGCCACTATCAAACAGAACAAGGATAACAATTTGCAATGGCAATAGCTATTGACATCAAGGGAGCCTTTGACTCCCTTTGATGGCCAGACGTAATAAATTTGCTGCACAACATGGCCTGCCCAACAGATATTATTACTATCCTTCGCTCGTACCTTCAAGATCGAAGTGTGCAGTAACATTAGATAGCGGGATTTAGTCTTTAGAGGGTGTCCACAGGGGTCATGCCTTGGACCAACACTGTGGAATATAGTGGCAAATTCGGTATGTCGTCAGTTTGAGAGCGTAGAATACGCTCGAATCATAGCCTATGCGGACGATTTTATGCTAGTTGTGGCAGGAAGGAGTAACCCCGAAATGAGATCTCAATACTGTCTTGATCTGTTCTCCCAATGAGCCAGAGCACATAAGCTTCAGATTTCGGCAGAGAAAACTAAAGCTTTACTCATAGGACGCAGCAGGCAGCTAAGACGCAACCTAAGCATTAAACTCCATGGGATACCAGTAAAATGATTTCCCCAATTGAAATATCTTGGGCTATTACTCGACAACAGACTTTCTTGGATGCCACATGTCAGGAATCTTAAGACTCGAATTAGCATCCTAAGCAACAACATGAGACGCATGACTTCACATAAATGGGGTATCTCATCTAAGCTACTAAAAATTTGGCATAGAACCATTACAGAAAGAGTAATAATTTACGGAGCAGCAATCTGGGGTGGCGAACTTACCTCTCATATGAAAAGATCCCTGCTCTCTATTCAGAGACAGCAGCTACTTCAAGTATGCAGGGCCTACCGTACCACGTCAACACTAGCCCTACAACAACTAGCAGGAATTCCTCCCCTAGATTTGATAGTAGAAAGGGAGGCAGCTATCGTAAGGGATACCAGGCTGGGTCAAACTTCAACACTCTGGGGTCATAGTTGTCCACTCGGACTACGAGGATCAAAACAACTGCAAAAACTTTCATCCAGCAGCTTTTAATATCTCCGACAGTATCAGTATAAACAACCAACCAATTCAGAGGTACAGTAATAACCTTTTCACAGATGGCTCCAAAACTGAGAACGGCACGGGCAGCGCCTTCTGTAGACTAGAAAATGGAGTTGTAACATTCGAGTGGAAAAGGAAATTAGGCTTGAACAACTCGGTATACCAATCAGAGCTTCTAGCTATCAGTGCTGCAATTAGATATGCGAACACATGTCAACAGGAGAAATTCTCCATACTCAGTGATTCGGCATCAAGTCTGGCGGCTATCGTAAGTCAAAACAGCCGGAGTCCTTTGGTATACAGAATTCAGAAACAGCTTCTGACAATGCCTATTTCGCAAAGACCCACTTTAAAATGAGTTCCCGCTCACACAGGTATTCAAGGCAATGAAGCCGCTGACCTACTGGCCAAGAAGGCAGCCAACTGCACGGATATATTAGAAAGACCAACTAAACCTCCTTGGTCTCATATTAAGCGAACAGCTTTGACAAGTCTGCTACAAAATTGGCAAAGTAGATGGACAGAGGCAGAGGTAGGACGAAGGACATTTCGCTTACTGCCAAAAATTAACATGGAAATAAAGACCCACTGTGCTAGCCTAACACAGTTCTTGACAGGTATTGGACCATTCCCAGTATACCTGAACAGATTCAGACTTAGGGATACTTCTTTCTGCGAATGCGGAGAGGAAGGCGACACGGACCATTATTACTTCCATTGTGTACATACAAAAACCTCGCACTTGAAGAAACCAGCGGACTGTGTCTGGACAATGTGGACGACTTACACACTCAAAAACAGAATAGCCCTTGATTAAATAGAGAAAATCTCGAGACGCTGCCTAAGCAGAAACAACCGTGGATAATATTATAGTGTTTGAAATGTTCAGAACTTAAAGCAGATAACCAGAATAACGCTTAGTGCCTTGCAGTTATCAATATGTAAAAACTGTTTTTAGTACATAATATTCAACCTTGTTACTCTGGAGTCTTCCCCGCCGTGATGGTATATAATTCCGTTTGGTTCATGTCCGTGGTCGGAAGCCATTATAGTGGTGCACTCACTCACTCACTCACTAAGAAACATCTCTTTGCTGTTCTTCCTCTTGTACAGACAATCATGTGTAACGATACTATGAGTTCAATAAAGCCTTTTTTTTGTTTGATTCCATACTGTATGCATTGCATTCATTTTTGCGTAACTATGCTTTCGACATCTTTTAAATACAAAATGCTGTTTCTTAATTCAGAATTTCATGTCTCTCAAAACGAACACCTGTTGCTTAAGTTTTGCATACCAGAATAAGAAATGAATATTTTTAAGAACTGCATCTATTGCTTTAAGAAAGCTTAGTTTAATAATCTACAACAGACAGATTCAATCTGAAAAATAAATGTCTTACACTTTTGCCGAATAACAACAGACTCGAATGAAAAGTGAAACGAAGCATTAATAGTGTTTCGACGCAAAATTCCCTTTGGAGACTAATAACCCTTTTGAGCAAAGAAAGAATTCGAATTCTAACGTTCCTACAAATGGTAATTTGGAATCAAGACTTTCAAATTATTGTTCTGGAATGTATTCTGCATTCAAATTTATAGAAAATGCGGCTTAATCTGATCACGTTAGTCCCCGGATATTTTGACAAAATTAACTGAATGATAGTATCTATTGATGAGAAAAAGTATTTTTCGAAACAGCATTGAAATTTAACTAATTTAATATAAATATAATTATAAGTATGAAAATAACTGCTCTTGCAGCCATTTATTTACAAAAAAGCGAACGTTTATTCATGAACTGTGTATGATGTCTATTATGAAAAAGTTTATTCATAAATTGTCAATAAAAAGAAGGCTATAATTTTTCAGTTCATTATCCCAAAATCCATTCGTCAAAATGTATTGGCATCATCCGAGCTTTGAATTATATATTCTACTCGTTAAAATTTACTCCTTTAAAAGATCGGCGATTTTTTTTTTTTTTCCCATTACTAACAATTTTCTTAACTTACCATAAATATTGAATTAGCGTGAAACGACTTACTATCTTTTGATTTTTTACAAGCTTTCGTTAAATAAATAATTATTTAAGAACGATGAACGATTTCTTTGCTTATCTTTATATAAATGTTTTCAAAATGGCACTTGTAGACAGTTTAGGTCATACATTTCACAATATATTCTAGCAGCAGGTGAATTAACATCTTTTCCTTAACATAAGGCGTAAGCAAACAACGTTTTTCTTCCAGTGATAAAACCAGTTATATAGTTTTATTATTTTAAAATTATCTTTTCTCATTTCTGCGATCAATTCTTCAACTTTCTACCGCATTTAAAGCTGCCAACTGTGGCATCTTTCTGACAAACATTTAAGCCAAAACTTCAGCGCTTTTCGAACAAGACTTTCTCTCTACATAGCGTATATAAGCGCAAATATTTTAATTGTTTACTTCCTTTTACGAAGTAAAGGAAGTATTATAAGCGTAAAAAATTCTGAATATCATATTTTAACGAAAATATCCATTTTGACCGCTCCCCAATTCACTTGTCCAATTTTGTTGCGTGACATCCGTACGTACGGACAGAATGCAGGACTACTTTTTTCCAAAAGAGATTGTAAAATGGATTCAAAAGGGATTAGGAAGAGAATTTTTTCATGATGTCTGTACGTGCATACGTCTGTATTTCGCATAACTCAAAAACGAGTAGCCTCTGAACGTTGACATTTTGTGTCTGGTACTGCTGTAGCATGTAGCTGTCTGCTATAGCACACTTCCTTTATGCTGATCTCTCTTATCAAGAAAAAGTAGATGGTCTAAAGCCAAATCCTAATCTGCATGCATTTATAATTGATCTAGAACCGAAATTAGGTATTCCTGTGAATGTGAATGCTCAACTTCAGATAAATGTAGCCATTCCAAAATGGATGAAATTGAGCAACTTCAATTTCCTAAAGAAACTGTATATTGTTCTGTGTTTTGGTTCAGTGAGTTTAGTGACACACCGCTGAAAAATTAAAATTTGTGACTAAAATTGTTGCCACAATATGTGACTATTGGTTGCTTCCTGTCAGTAATATGTGGAGAAATTATTCTTGTTTTACTCTTCACAGAGCTATTCGTCAGCGGCGGCAAAAACCAAAGAAAGATATGGTTTATACAGTTATCAAAGTTGTAAATTCAAAATGATGGCTATGAAAATTAGTGAAACCTAAAGGTTTGTTATGCTTAAACTTGAATGGAAGTGCCATTTGAATTTTGTACATAAATATTTATAAATTAATTTTCTTTTTTATAAAAGAGTTTGTGGTGTAAATTTATACTTGTCTGTATGTACTGGATATAAAAAAAAGCTGTTTATTTTCGTATAGCTTGTATATCAAATATTGTGTGTATATTCTGATGCTTATTTATCAGATCATAAGTATTCCAGTTGCATTGTGCTTAACTCCTGTTTGTATTTTGTTTGTTGACATTTTGAAGACAAATATTTTAATTCCCTATGGAAGGACAAATGTTACTTGTCTAACTGGAAAAGAAATCTGCATACATTGACTTTTTTTAAATGCCAGAGTGTGTTTTGTGTACAGATTGGTCAAAAGGCACCTGCATTAAGAGTTACGTAAGATCGCATGATTAATTTGAATGACGCACTTTAGACTTAAGCGCTATTTTTAGGACCGAGAGATGAAGTTCCCAAATGAAATAAAAAATAAAAGAGGTTATATTGCATTAAATTTAGAAGTTCACTTTCATATTTTTTAGCTTACACATTATTTTTTAATTATTACTGGTCAAAATTTTATGATTTATGTTTTTTTTTTTTCATTTGCTAGTGCTTCAACGCTTTTTCTTTTAAAAAGGCTTTTCTGTCGCTACGTCCTTTTCTTCTTGAAGGGAGGATATGTAAGAAATATAAAGGATATATAAAAGATTAAATTAGCAACGTAAATTTCTCTTCTCTATTCTAAAAATAGTAACTTCTCTCTCTGCACTGCGTCATTTCAAGAAAAATCCATGTCATGTGATTCTTACGTAATTCTGATGATGTAAATGAAACTAAAATTCAAACAGCGAATAATAATTTTACAGCAATATTAACTATCCAATCAAAATGCTTTGAGAACCAAAACTAATTTAGTTTGCCTTCAGATTTCATCCTGAACATTACGCACTTGCTTTCCACGCTTTGACTTAGCTACACTGCTGTCTGTCTGCTTCTTCGTTTTTGCTACAAATATATAAAAAATCTAAGCCTTTTGGAACAGGCATTTAATGTGCCGACATGTGTGTAGCCGCAACAGGCTGCTCAAAATAAAACTGAAGATATAATCTGCCTTCGCCTCCAATTTCCTGGTCATTGCTTCCTGAGATTGAATATATTACATATATATACTATATATATATATATATACTCACACTGTTACCGGCTCGGTGAGCTGAGTGTGTTTAGTCTTGTATGTTGGTAAATCGTGCATTTTGTTTCTTTAAAAGTGATTGAATTATGTTCTTATATTTCGGTTAAGGTTTCTGTTCCTTTAATTAAACTGCGTGCAAAAATTACAGAATTATTAACAAGGTGGCTGTTGTTTGTTTACATTTGAAAAGTTTAGTAGTATAATGAATTACGGTCAGTTGGTGCACCAGCTCAGCGTTTTCTGGCTAGTGGAACCAAAAGTTAACTTTCAGTTTTGTGCGCCGAAAGTTACGTCTTCCTTCCGTTAGCCAAATTACTTGTTCTGGTGTTTCATTTGAATTATAAAAATTGCTTTTTTAAACTGTTTTTAAATGTATTTGGTGTTTTAGGTTTTTCTGTATTTTAGAAGTTTTAATGAACATATTGCGAGTTTTTATGTGTTTTTGCATGGTCCGAAAGTGAGAACTGAATGTATTGAATGAGAGCTATATCTCTAATGAAATTCTAGGAAATAAGGTAAAATAAAGTGCAGTATAAATGTGTATGATTTAATAGGACGAGCAGGGAACGGTTCGAAATTATATTATTTGTGGAGAAAGAACCTAACTTCTCGCATAGCTTCTCATTGTGATCTGAGCCCACGTCAAACTAAATACGTTCAGAGGCTTTACAGCTTAGCTGCCGGTCACCTTGCATGTTTGAAGCTAGAATTACAAAATTAGAAAAATTCAATTCAATTCAGTAACTGGAGTTTTGTATAAAACATATTACTACTTTGATAGTTTTTTATTGCACTTCATCTGTGCTCAACAGTGAATCCGTAATCAGCGGGTTTATTAATACGTAACGTAGTAGTGTGTTTATCAGATTGAAATATCAAAAATATGGCACATCCGTTCTAAAGTCAAACGATTTCCAGAATTTAATTTTGGCCTTACCTTTTCGACGACTAAATTTCAATGAGTTCCATTAATCCTTGTATTTTAAGTTTGCGTGAATTGACAGTCAAAATATGTTTGCTTTCACTTTTGTCTCTTTATTAATTTCTTTAAAATTTTCTTTTGCGGGATCTGTTAGCTTAAGAACTTTCCAAATTTTTAAACCTTCATTTTGAAAATTTTGAAATTCGCCAAATAGCGTTGTATCGCCAAATCTAGTAGTTTTTCGCAATTTCCACTACCTTTTTATAAAATATTAGCAGCTATTTTTTTACCGTTACATGTTTCTAAGTGAGTAGATTCACACCTATTTTTTTCCCCAAAAAACTGAGAGTTCAGGATTGGAAGACCTTGTTTGTTAGTTTTGTCGTCATTGCATTTATTGCGAATTTCTTTGGCATTAAGAAATAATGACTGGCATCAAAGAAGATTTACTTTACACTTCACTCACTCAAAAGATCATGAGAACATGAAAGTGTTCTCAGGTTTTATCCATTTGAAAAAAGAAAATTACTTAAATGACGTATCCAGATTATCAGTAGCAGACTGTAAATGCTATTCTTCTCTTCTAAACCTTTAATCCTGTCTATCTTGAAGTAAATCTTTAGCTTCTGTTGTTTGAAGTTGAGGTATTAAAACTTTCTTCGAGTTCAATATTTAGACGTTCTCATAAATTTGGGAAACTCCCTTTAGATCCTGATTTAAGCCTTGAAAATGAAAATAGGTCTTAAAAATGAGTGATTTTAAACTAAGAAATGAAAATTAACTCTTTGTTTTAAAAATTACTGCTGTGTCGAAGATTGCTAAGAATCTCCGGAATGTTGAGGATCATCTTCCAACAGTTGAAAACCAAGATGCAGCTGTACTCCTTGTACACAAATAAACATACAGAACAGAACAAATATGAGTTGCCTAATGCGTAATGTCGGGTTATGAAAAGAATGCTTTACCCTGTACCATACGATGTAAAGTATGTTTCATATAATAAAGTTTTCCAGAATAATAGGTATGCTTATCGTAAGTCCATCGCTACGTGTGGATATATGTATCCTACCATTAAATACGGCTGGGACGTATGTGGCTCAAGCCTTTGGCTTGAAACCCGTTTGCCAAAAAAATTCGAAATGATAAATTTACGTTATTTTTGACATATTTTGTCACTTGGGTGGAAAACGGGGTAATTTTTTTTAAAATTCGCAGTCAGAGGGTTAAGCTTCAACTTGGATCTAAACATAAGGTTCTACGTTCTACGTTGCTACATTTACCTTCTTAAATATTCAAGTTCCACAGCCAACACTGATGTGTTTTACTCATGAAATGAAGCTCAGGATTGCAGTTTAGATCATATAGTTCTTTATGTTAGGACGTTCGTATAATCTTAAATTAATTAAACACTCCCAAATGTTATATGTCACAAATATGTATGCTTAATATTCAGACATTGCCGTTAAGAACACGTCACTTTTTTACAGGAAAAAGAATGCTTACGAACCAGGCAACAACTTTCATTGATTGTTCGTTTATGTATGGTGTAACTGAAGAAGCAGCAAGGAAACTAAGAGCACTTGATGGAACAGGTAAGTCCACTAAATGAATTGTATTCAAAATAAAGTTTAAACTTCAGCTACGTTTAGTCATTACTTCTAAATTTATTTTTTTTAAATCATTGCATTTAATGTTATTAACTGCCCATAAGTTACAACGTGAATTTTACATTGAAGAAAAGAATAGCTTATAAAACCGGAATGAAAGTATAAATACCAATGATTTCATTTAAGGTAAAGTATAACACCTTTGTTGTATAGATGTAAATATTCGTGAATCAGGAAATATTATGTAATTTATTCAAAGAACAGACTTTACTTACCTTAATGCATTGACTGCCACAGCACAAACAGGTAAAATACCTTGTAGGGCCATTTTTTAATTCTTTTTAATTCTAGTGGTTTTCTTGTCCCATTTATCTTGAAAACGACTTCAGTACCTAGTTTTTTTGTTTGAACTCCTAATAATTAAGCAAGTAAAAGCTACTGAAGGAAAATATATATTAAAATCATATAACAGTTTATAGAAAAAATCTTCTGAGAACGGAAACCAAGAATACAAAACAACTTTCCGTAGAAATAATTTTGACCGTATAAATCTGTGAAAAGCCGTGTGAAGCACCGATGCCTCACACAGCTTTAAACAGTACAAAACTTGTGAATCGTATTCGATGCACACGGTAAGTTAGGCTCCTGTGAATCATCGGTGATGCACATGACAGCCTAGGTGTTAATTAACTTCAAAGTAAAGCTAGTGTACCTACAACGGACCAAAAAAAAGGGGGGGGGAATTCTTATCTACCGTTCTACTGGGCCGATTAACGAAATTTAACTTGCGTTTTCCATGTGTCGGAAAGAACTATTTACATATATTAGATTTAAATGTAGCATCCTCCTAACATAGATATTTTGAAACAAAATTTGACATTTTCTGAAATGACATGCCAGTGTTTTCCATATTTCGATTCTACGACTCGTCCCAAAGTGGTGCCTTTTATTTGTAAAAACCGCACGAGTATTTTTTTAACAGCTAGCTCTCAAAACTTAAGCGCCTCAGTGTTAATCGAATTTCGTATATATTTATTAATACCTCTTTTATTATTAATTGATTCGTTCTTTTATAACGCGAAATTTAGTTCCAATCCAAATAAAATTATCATTTTTTTTCCGTATTTAATTTTAAAATTTGGATGTTTTAGTAATCATTATAAATTTTACAAAAAACGTTTTGAATTATAATCTATCAAACTTTTGCTATCACCTTAAAGTAGATGTATTTTTAGGTACACCTTTAAAAAATTAAAATTTTTATTTAAAAGTTCCAAAGATATACATGAATTTATATATACTGGTGCATTTTTGAATTTGGTATATTTGTTATAAGCAGTAATAACGCCAAATGCGTTTTACGCATTTTGTTAAAAGTACTTGAAAGAATGAAATATGTGCTTTTTTTCCGCTCGTGCATAATGAAAAAAAAAAAAAAAGTTAATATAAATTAAGAATTCCACCAAGTGAATTTTTCTTGGCGCAAACTGAAAAAAGTGTGGCAAGATAAATTTTTAAATTGTTCGTTAAATCTCACAAATTTTATAAAATTTAATATTTAAGCGTAATTTGAGTTGTAGAATCGAAATTTGGAAAGAAGACGATATGCCATTTCAGAAAAAGTTCGATTTTCTGTCAAATTAACTGTGTTAGAACAATGATATATAAAAATCTAATATATATCCTAAGTCGCGCTTTGGAGACATAAAAAAACGCACTTTGAATTTCGTCAATCTATCCAGTAGAACGGGAGATGTAGAACTTTGCCATTTTTTTCCACAGTGTACACGTTAATAAAATGTACGTGCGCTTATTAGCGTACGGATTTGGAATAATTGACGGTAACACTTGGCGAGGAATCAAAACGCAATTTATTCGGTTGTAAGAACTATTACGCAGGGCAGTTCCAAAGGCACGTTTACATCCGTCAAAAAACTACGACAAACACGTTGAAACACTCAGCAATACAACCTTCAGGCTGTAACGGGGAAGACAGCTTCACGGCAAAGAACTAAAGTAGAGACTCGGTACTCTCGACTCGGTTGCTCGCTCTAAAGCTAATCTCTGAATTCAAGTCACTACTTTTTACCCATTCAGGCTAAGTATATATAGCTTTAACTTACCTTCGAGAATCTTCCCGAGAAAACCGCTAATAATGTCAATGTTCAGTTTGCTTACTAAAATGGCTTTACAAAACTTGTTTTTATCTTTTTATTATTAACGGTTTGTGTGTTCACTTAATTTATTAAATATCACGTTCTTGGTGCTTTCGCTACATAAAATTCGATTTAACAAAAAAATCGCAAAATATTTAAATATAGCATATCTTTAGGATTTCGGATAGACAGTCTCCCGCGTTGGAGATAAAAATGTTTTATTCCGTAGAGGGTTTCCACTGCTCGCCTTGAAATCATTGAGATTTTAATAAAAAATTCGTTAAAGTTTTACAAAATATGAAATACATAACAAAACAAATTCGAAATTGCAAGTGCGGGCTCCCAGGTGCCCATGTTCGGATGAGGACTACGTTATTCAAAGTATGATGGCTCTAACTATTGTTTTCTCACAGTACAAGAAACAGGCATACATTCATGCAGATTCTTCATTATTTAATTGCTTGCTGTTTTAAGACTAATATCTAATTTGGGATTAACGTCTCTTTTGGGCTTTAAAAATTCAAACAAAATATTAAAAAACAAATAATAAGTTTTCATGAATCATAATAAATAAAATGAAAAAGAACCATTGTTTTATTGTTTGTTATATATTCTACTTTGATGTCCACTTGATAATAATTCTATTTCACGTCGATTAATAATAATTGAAACTTATTCTATTATAATGAATTATGAAATATATGGGTTGGACAAATTGGTCTGTTCTTGACTTATAAATTTTAATCGTACATATTTTTATGGTTATTCGATTTGAAATTTTTTTGTAAGTAAACATTTGTGGTGAGTTCGTGTTTAATGCTTTTTCTCTCTCCTTAAAAGGAAAATTACTCACACAACCTGGCAATCTGATGCCCAAAAGAGTTAAGGTAGACAGAGATATAAATTGCAGGATGAATTTCAAGAAATATTGCTTCGAATCAGGTAAGACCTCATATTGATATCGGATGATATGGATTTGCTCCATATCGATGCTTTTATGATTTTTTTAAATTTAAATTTTAAAATGTTTAATTTGAAATTCAGTAAACATTTATGCATTGTGCAAGTTGATTGATTTCTGATGACTTATTGTGCCAACAATTCACCTATAGTAGTTTATTACAAATTCTTACACTAAGGAACAAGTTACAGAAATGTGTATGTTCACGTACTAACTGGAAAGAATTACGTAGTTGAGGAAAAGTGCGAGCTAGGCTATCTGTCTAAAGCGTAATCAATCCCCGAGGATCAATCATCTGAGGCTTCATAAATATTTACGAAAATTACTATTCAATACGATTGTCTTCGAAGAAAAGCACAATGTAATGGCAAAATAAATTAACAACAAAATGAGAAAATCCTATTATTCGTTACTTATGGCTATGTAACGTTTTGTTGATACAGGATGGTACGCCATATAAAATTAATAGAACTCAAGAAAGGAATGGAGTTGGGGTATAACTGAATTCGGAGCAGAAGCATTGGTTTAGTGTAGGCAGAGTCGTAGCTAGGGTTTCAGCGTCCAGGGACAACTGAAGATTTCGCGCCCCCTACTGCTTGCCAAGGATGGAAAACATTTAATTCTAAAATGTCGTAACATCAGTTTGGCGCCCCTTGGATTCTGCGCCCGGGGACAGATGCCCCCCTCTAGCTACACCCCGGAGTGTAGGAAAGGGTGCTTCTTGGATTTGAACGCCAAATATCAGTGCTAGTACTGGTTTTCTAGTAACCTCAAATTGACTGTGTTCCCTCAGTGTTGTATCAAACATTTTTATTCCCTTGTACAAAGTAAAGGAAGTTTTGTCATCGCGAAATGTTTAAGGTATCAGATTTTAACAAAAATATCCATTTCGACCGCTCTCAAATCCATTTGAACGATGTTTTTGCGTGATGTCTGTACCTACGAACAGAACAAAGGATCCTTTTTTCCAAAACGGTTGTAAAGTGGATTTAATATCGGTTCAGAAGAAACTTTTTTCCTTGACATATGAACGTACGTATGTATCTCGCATAACTCAGAAACGAGTAGCTTCAGAACGTTGAAATTTTGTTATGCGACTGCTATAAACATGTAGTTCGACCTTGGTTCGAATCCCAATGACCGGGCTACTTAAATGAGTGTTTTTATGGATGCGAGCCTGTTTTTTTTTTTATGAAATCCTTCACGAAGGCATCCCTTCCGCCAGACAGATAGCCATTGGCTTTGTTATTTTCAAATAAAACAGACCAATCGTAATTTTCGTTTTAAATATTTCTTACAAATTTTAAAAATGTCTTATAATTTTTCTCGCAATATATGCTGCTGCTAAGAAGCGTAATTACACAGTTTGTTTCGAAAATGATTACAGAACTATGTTTTCCTCTCAAACAGTTTGTGTTTCTAATTAAACAAATGAAACAAATAACATAAGTTTTAGGTTACTGCAATTGTGTCACATGAAACATTTTACTAAAAATAAATTTTCAATTTAACGTAATGATTGGATATTCATTTGGACATGATACGCAGAGAGTTCTAATTAGTAAGCTCATCCTTATCCTGCTAAATATTTTTTATAAGAACGTTGGTTGTGTAATATGCGGAATTGGTCCTAAAAATTATAATTGGTCGGATAAAATATATTCTTTTCGGTAAATTTTCAGTGGAATATTTGAAGCCTATGCTTTCGTTTTCCCGTGTCAGTAGGGAAAAAGGTACTTTTCAGGAATTTGCAATTGAAAGTTAACATCCAGATCACATTCGCAGCAATATTTATGGATGATGCCAAAAATATTTGATTAATGATCTTCGAAATAATTTACATCGCATGATAACGGCTCTCGAATGGATTGCTTGGATAATGGAAGAGCACATAAGGGTTATCTGACCATGCGGAGGAACATCTTTGTTGAGAACGTTATAAGGAAAACTGGCTTGAATTCACGTTATACTTGAAACCGTCCCCTCAACCAATTCGTTCTGGATTTGAACCTTGGTCCAAATACTAGTATTCAGTGAACTTACCTCTCAGGCATTGGATCAAGAATGAATCAAGTTCGACTGAAAATTTGTCGTTGCCCTTTTTTGTCCAGGAGACAATTAAAAATGTCCGCTTTGTGTAATTTTATTAAAAATGTCAATTGATTAGCATGAACGTTTGTCTTACTTGTCTATTTAAAAAAAATTGAAAACGTTGTATCTCTAACCATTTATTACAAAGGTGTACACCCCAGTAGATGTTTTGAAACACATGATTAATCAGATTACATAGATAAAAAGAGTTGTGATGAATTCATGAATTTAATTTATTTGGAAGGACTACATGAATTTTAGGCTTTCGGAAAAAGTATTCATGACAGAAACTTAACAATTTACTAGCATAAAGCACGGGCTTTCTTTGACTTTTCTAAATGAAAGTAGTTTAACGGCTAATTATATGTGATATTGATGCTTTTTGTATCATACATACCTTACTTTACTAGGTGAAAATATTTGATGTGGACACCACATGACTTCCTTATACTGCCTATTGAATTATGCACATTTTTTCTGCACATCATTTAACACTGTATTGCTGCACTTAATAAAAACGCAGAACATCTTTATTAAAAATTGTAAAATACAATACTGAAACATCAAATGAAATTAAAGAAGTTAAGGAAAAAAAAACTGTTTCTACAATTAAAGTTTCTATTCAAAAATAAGCATTTCAGACAACGAAAGAAAGACAAAATTTTCGGTGGGCAAAACTGAAAGCTAACTTTCGGTCCCACTGTGCAAAAAGACACGAAAATGTGGTGCACCAATTGACTTAATTCATTCTTCTATTAAGAGTTTCAGACGAAAACAAATGGTTGGCTCGTTAAGCCTAGCGTCATTTAAACTTTTAAATTGTGGATAATTCTACAGCTATTACATGTGGATTAACTAAGGGCATGAAAACCTTAACTGGACCATAAGAAAACACAGTTCAACCAATTTAAAACTAAAAATTTATAATTTACCAGCATATAAAAGTAAAAATACAGAGCTCCCTGAGCCGAGTAACAAGGTGGGAATATATATGTTTTGTGCAGCCTATTGCAACGAAAAAGGGAGGTGGATAACGGCATGTTATAGCAATGCCATATACAAAATTCCAACATTCTATGAGTGCTCGTTATGCCAAATACATACATACGTACCTACGTACGTACAGACGGGACGAAAAAATCTCTTTTTAATCCACTTTAAGTCAATTTTACATTCCGCTTTGGAAAAAAAGAGTCCTTTATTCTGTTCATACTTATAGACGTCATGAAAAAACATCATTCAATGGATTGGAAAGTGGTCAAAGTGGACATTTTTATTCAAATATGATACCCAACATGTTTTGCGATTACAATACTTCCTTTATACAATACTTCCTTTACTTCGTACAAGGAAGTGAACAGAGTGAGATTAAAAAATGAGGATTAAAGTAAGATATTTAAAAAGGAGAGGTTTAAATTAAATCTCGGGAAAAAAAGGATTCTCAGATTAACAGGAATACTAGTATATCAATTACAGAAATATCGCCTTAAATTGAATATAATTCTTGTAGCATCTATGATATCTAAGTACTGAATAAATCTTTTGAAGACAAAATATCAGAGAACATTTCAGCGTAGATACAAAAGTAATAGAACTTAGTCAAAAATAACTAAGAAGGGTTACACTTATGGTTTAACATTTATTCAATATATTTAACATATAGAGTCATGCTCTTGGATAAAATGACCGGAAGCTTAAATTCATTGGATCATTTCATTATCAAAGTAATAGAACTTAGTCAAAAATAACTAAGAAGGGTTACACTTATGGTTTAACATTTATTCAATATATTTAACATATAGAGTCATGCTCTTGGATAAAATGTCCGGAAGCTTAAATTCATTGGATCATTTGAAAGATTTTCGGAATAACTCGGAATTACATTTTGCACTGTTATTAGAACTTTACACTATAACTAATTTGTGAATCAATTTTATTTGTTCGTAACAATTTATGTTATTCAAATGAAGCACACGCAAACAATAAACAGTATAATTAAATACTGGAATGTTAAGAGCTTCTTTACTTTAACTGTTTGCGGGAAACAATCTAAAAATGTACGCGCACCCAGAAGAAATAAATTTGTTGGATCTCATTTTCAGAAGTGATGAAGATCTAGATCTGAGGTGTGTAGCCATTTCAATAATAAGAATAGACAAGTTTGGCACTAATGTTTCGAGCAGTGGCCGTAGATAGGGTGGGGCAAGGGGGGACATCTGTCTCCGGGCGCAGAATCCAAGGGGCGCCAAATTGATGCTACGAAACTTTTTAATGAAATGTTTTCCATTTTGGGCACACAGAAAGGGGTGCAAATTCTTCAGTTGTCCCCGGGCACTCTGGAAACTCTAGCTACGGCCCTGGTTTCGAGACAAGAGTTTTGTATTTCAAGCTTACATTTAAATATCAGAATGTTTTACTATTGCTTTATTTAAAACTATGATGCTATTTAGTTTTTTTTTTTTTTTTTGCTTGGACTAATTTAGTTTTAATTAATTTTTTCCAGGTGATTCTAGAGGAAACCAACACACTATTTTGGCATCCTTGCACAATCTTTTCGTTAGAGAACATAACAGAATAGCTACTCAGTTGAAAATTCTGAATCCTCATTGGGATGGAGAAACAATATTCCAAGAAACAAGGTTGGACATTATTAAAGCAAATATTTTACCTATGCTGAGGATAACGATAAGCTATTTTTAATTTTAATATCATTTTTTAAGATTAAAAAATGTTAACAGACCATAAACTTGTAGAGACATTAGGTATTTTTGGAAGCAGGTAAGATGAAAAATTAGCAACGTTTTCGCCGGGAATAGAACCGCTGTCCTCTGGAATACCGGCCTACCTTGCAGACCACTACACCACGAAGGCACGCTAGGAAGGTGGGAGAAATACTTTGTAAACTAACAAACATTACCATGCAATCGACGTAAAATCTAACAAAATGTAACATATAAGGCGTGGAAATCCAAGCGAAATAAAAGACATGACAAATCCCAAACAACATCTGACTTGAATAGTAATTAGTGACCTTGACTGTCGTACCGAAAGGTACGGGTTCGAAACCCGGAGAATGCATAGCTGTTTGTAAATGTAATAGTATCTGTACGGCATAGGGCACTCTAAATATGCGGAGAACCGAAAGTCTTCTCAAGAGGTTGTGATACAGGAAGAAGGGTGAGAGACCCTCGGACCCTACACCGGGGTGCTCTTCCTCGAAACTGATGCAGCACTGAGCTTAAGTAGGCTGTCACCTATATAGAGTTCAATGCTCATGCCAAACGACAGGCGCATTGGCTCCTTGCCACAATAGATGTCGTGGGTTTGGGCTGACTGCTGTTAGGCAAATGAGGTTGGTAACAACAACAATTTAACTCTTGTTCTTGGTACTCTATGTAGAAAGGCTGTTCGCACATTTTTTAGACGATTTTAGTTTGCTATGGAAAAAAAAAAGTATTCTAGTCGGAAATTTTTCTAACTGCAACTCTATTTTTGTAAAATAAATTACCGTCTGCTACTCGACAGTTTTGTCTTAATGCAATATAGGGCTTTTAAAAAAGCTGTGGGTGGAAGGCTTTGTTTGTGCTCTTTCCGAAGAAAATTATTCTAATCTAGTTATTAAAAAACTCTGCGAAGGCCACGATGTTTCGAAATCTAAAGCTATGATAGGTAATATTGTCAACAAGACAGGATAAAAACGTCAAAATTCAGCTTGTGGAAAAGTTGTTCCATTATTCAAGATTAAAATGTAATGCTTCGAATGACGCAAAGTTAAGGTTTGTAATGTTAAAAGAAAATCGAAAAATCAAACGACAGTCCAAAATCATTAATGTGCTCAGTGTCATCTGTAAACAAAGTTGTTAATGCTGATTTGAATCTTAAAAGGGTGTAGAAATACGTATAATGTGCTTTGCCCTTTCTCCACGACATATCGCTGAACGCAGAACGTGCTGCGAAGTTCTTACGAGAAACCTTTATCGGACGAAAACGGAAACATTTTGCCACAGTAGATGGATCTTGGGTATATTTAAAAGTCTAATAAAAAGAGATGCATTTATTATTGTAATCAAAGAGGAGAGAATAATCTTAAAACATAGTTTAAAGAATTTAAAGAAAGACTTGAAAGGAATTTATTGTTGGTAGTTTGTCACATAACGGGAAATTAAAAATAAGGAGAGTGGAGAAAAATTTTCAGATCCATATATTATCAGGAACGTTTCTGATACCTTGTTTTCAAATATGAAATTTCCCCTACCTCTAATGTCATCAATCAGAAGAACTGCATCAAGACAAAGCAAACATCCACACCTCAAAATCCAGTCTTCATTTCCTGGGAAAAGGGAACAAGAAACGGGTATCAAGAAACGGGTATCAAGATCATAGCCTTCACTCATATCCCTACCAAATCACTTGATGTATCATCCATGGCATTTTTTTGCGCTTTTGGGCTTTTAAAAAGCAGAAAATCGACCTTACAAACCTCTTTGGACATTGGAAAGCTGTTCAAGACGAATATGATTAAACTAGAAAGCCCGGCGATCATACGAAATGACCGATGTTCTAGATATTATAAATTGTAATTATCATGATTTGTGCAAAGGTGTTTGCCAATTCAAACTGAATTACCCAGGGCAGGCGGCGAGGACGCCCCTTTGCTTACTGCCCCACGGGGTTTCCACCTTCTACTTGCTTAATTGCTTAAAGCAGAGTGCAATGAAGAGAACCACTGGCGGTACATTTAAATAATAAAATGTTAATTCACATCTCAAAGATCTATTTGTACACAACATTTCTTGTGTAGATCTTTCCATCATTTTTAAGCTCGCCTTGCAGAGGACCATCCATTATTTTTAGTTTTACGTCCGTTCTTTCACGAACTCTTGAACAGGCAACATAAAGCTAACCGTGTCCAAATGCAGGTTTAGGTAAAAAAATGCCAAAACGCTTGGTTATAGCAAAGGCAAGTTTTACAGGAAATTGCCTACGTCTCTGTACGGCAACCCTGTGCCGTGGCAACTTCACCCCATTGGCTAGTATAGTTACACAAGCAACCAATAAACTATCGGCGACAAATCGACACTTAATCCGCATATATATATATATATATATATGGGGTGAAGTAACATCATCTCCTCCGGCCTTCGTAGTCCATTCGAGATTTGGAAGTGTTGGCATGAGGTGTTGCTGTTGATTAGAGAAATTGTTCTTTCTGTCTACGGCGTTGCTTTATTCCGGCGATTTTGTCAAGCAAGAGAAAACGACATTGCTCTTACTACTGAAGCTCATCCTGAGTTGCTGTCGTCTCTTCTTGATGTTAACGATAAGTATGTTTTCTTTATTCTTTTCGCCATTAGGTTAAAAGTTAGGATTCATGCATATCATGGACAAGGAGGCGATGGAAAACCGTATCAAATCTGTGTGTGATCACAGAAATCTGGAAGTTACCTGCGATAACTTAGATAAACTTAAGCAACTTATGCTTTCTGAGTTTCATGCTTATCAAAATTCATTTAATCCAAAAAATGCGACTGAATTTCACTCAGCCCACGTCAATGCTATGGAAAAGGATATACAAATCTTAGAATTATACATTAATGAAATAAAACAAAAAGAAACCCTAAATAATCCAACAGAGAAAACAAATCAATCTGATATTACTGCTAGTCAAAAATCTAGAATCAAAAAGAAAACCACAATAGATAAAGAAGGATACATAACCCCTAGAAAAACTCATAACGAGAACTCTATCAAATTCCGAAATTGAAGAATCAGGGAACTAAACCCTGAAGACAATATGGAAGCAGAGGAAGGTGAATTTATTACACCCAACAAAAAAGCAGGACAATTCCCCCTATAGTCTTAGCAGACTTCAAGGGGGATTGGGATAAGATGAAAGAAGATTTTGAAGAGCAATTAAATCTAAAAAAATATCCTGGAAACCTAAGTGGAGGTACACTGGCTATAAGAGTTTATGACTCAGACCACTACCGCACAGTTACTGAATACCTAACTAAACTACATATTCCTTTTCATACTTTTAAACTCAACAGCCTATCAAGGCAATAATTAAAAACCTAAAGCAACTTTAAGCCTATCAAGGCAATAATTAAAAACTTCCAAAAACAGCTAATATGGAACTAATCAAAAACGAAATTGCCCAAGAAGGTATCCCAATTAAAAAAATTCGACAAGTAATTCACACTATTGAAGGAAAGAAAGTTCATCTTCTTATTTTTATAGCAGAATGTACTAGAAATAAAGAAGGTAAAAGAATATATGATCTAAAGAAACTCAGAGGTCTGGATGTCTTTATCGAGCCTTTTAAAGCTCGCCCTGACCAGTGCAGTGCCTAAGTGCCAAAAGTACGGGCACACACGGGACAAATGTCACTGTAAACCTCGCTGTTTAAAATGTGCAGAGCCTCATGAAGCATTCACTTGTAAACAAACAAAAAATGACAACAAACCCCCTGTCTGTGCACTCTGTGGGCAAAATCACGTTTCTTCCTTCAAAGGTTGCAGTAAACATCCCTATAATGTTCAGAAGCAAATCGAAGAATTTAAAGCTTTAAAGGAAGAAAAGAAAAAAGAACAATTTAAATTTAACAAAAAGGATTTTTCTTCACTCCCTGAGAACAAACAAAAAAAATCCATGGAATACTTCCAAGGAAAATGAAAACAATAATAAAACAGAAGACACAAACTCAAACCCACTTGGCTTTTTTAACTGGATAAATATTCAATTCACTCAAGTTAAAGAATTCTTCCAGAAATTTAAAACAGCAAACACAATATCTGACAAACTAGAGGTTGGTATGGCGGCTTTCGAATATTTCTCAAATCTAAACTATGAATTTTAATCAAACTCATAGTCAAATAAATTTTATCTCAGCTACAAATAGCTTCTTAAAGATTTGTTACTATAATGAAAACGGTATCAGATACCAACAAGTGAAAATTTCAAATTTTCTTACTAGACATAACATTGATGTTATGCTAGTAAATGAAACCCACCTCCGCTCTTGCGACAAATTTAAAATACAAGGCTACCGCATCTACAGAAAAGACAGAAGATATAATAGAGGAGGAGGAAACGCAGTTCTCATTAAAAACCATATCAAAACAGCCAAATATGATTTAAACCCTGCTTGTACTATAGAAAATGCTGCAGTACTTATCTATAGTCGTTTTAGAGAACCTTTTCTTTTTATCTCCGTCTACAATCCCCCCTCAAGCACTCTTGATCTCAATAATCTGAGACTACTTACTGAAAATAACTACCCCACCTTAATAGCAGGTGATTTAAATGCTAAATATTCCTCTTGGAACTGTAGAGTCACAAATAGAAATGGAAAAAATTTAAACAACTTCATCCACAATAGTAACATCAATCTCATTGCTCCCAATCACCCAACGCACTATACGCACAACGGACTCGGAGATATTTTAGATATAGTTATGATGAAAAACCTTCCTAATATTCCTAATCTTGATGTTCTCTCAGAACGTTCGTCTGACCATCTCCCTATAGTCTTCAACTTCTATGGATTTTATCCCTCTCTCCCTAAAGCTCATACAAATGTTAATTGGTATATGGTTACCGAACAGCTAAATTCTGTAAACAGCAGAGCCATACTTCGTTATGATGGCGATATTGAGCTGGAAATCACCAGATTAAACTCCAAAATTCAAAACGCTATCAACAATGATAACTATACAGTCAAGAATAAAAATCCCTATGGCATCCCAGAAGAAATTAAATCCCTTATACAAGAAAGAAATAGACTTAGAAAAAGATGGCATATTACTCGCAATCCTACTGAAAAACGTCATATTAATTATTTAAACAGAAAAATAAAAGAAGACATCGCGACCCATCGATCAAATTCGTGGGATAATTTCCTAGAAAACATGGATCTTTACCCAAACTCTGTTTGGAAAGTAGCTAAATCACTCACAAATCTTTCACCCAATCAAATTCACCCCCTGTATCACATGGGCAAATTTCACCACTCCGAAGACTCCATTGCTGAAATCCATGCAAAAGAATTAAGAAAAATTTTTAAACAACATGAAAATAATAATTCTGATCACGAAAAAGATATTAATTGCTCTGTCAATAGCATCCTCAACAGTCCCAGCATTAATTCTTTTACGCCTGCATCTCCAAACGAAGTTCAGCAAATTATTAAAAAATTAAAGAAGTGCAAAGCTAAAGGATATGACATGATTTCTAATGAAGCGTTGCAAGCTTTACCTAGAAGATGCATTGTCTTAATTACAAATATTTTTAATGCTTGTATTAGCTACTTTCCATCGCAGTGGAAACACTCGATCATTGTTACCATCCCGAAACCAGGAAAAGATCCAAAGCTAGCAAAAAATTATAGGCCCGTCAGTCTTCTGCCATCGCTTGGAAAAGTTTTCAAACGAGTGCTTAGTGCTCGGCTTACCAATCACCTAGAACGCCTTAATCTAATAGAAAAGAATCAATTTGGATTCCGGAAAGGCCACACTACCCCACATCAAATATTAAATTTGGTTGAATTTATTGCCCAAGAATTTACAAAAAAGAACTGAGTAGCGGCATGCTTCCTCGATTTCGAAAAAGCTTTCGATCGAGTGTGGCATGCTGGCTTACTTCATAAGATATCTAACTTCCTTTTACCAAACAGATTTATCAAGCTTATGCATTCTTATTTTAAACATCGTACTTTTCAAGTGCGCTGTGGTGAAGCACTCTCTTCAAAAAATGTGATTTACAGTGGAGTAGCTCAAGGCAGCGTTTTAGGACCGCGAAGCTTTTTACAATATTCATAAATGATATGCCTCTACCTTTTCATTCTAATATACTCAAATATGCCGACGACGCAGTCATCCTCACCAGTTCATGAAGTCCAAATAATGCTTTAGAGAAACTTCAGCTCCAAGTCAACATTATTAACAAATTTTGTCAAGACTGGAAAATCAAACTAAATACTGATAAATGCTGCGTAGTTCTCTTCCGCAGATACAGAAAAGTATCCCTGTGAATATAAATATCCGACTCAATAACCAAGATATTCCTGTTGCCAACTCCTATAAATACTTAGGTGTCTATATTGAAAAAACCCTAAATTTCAAAGATCATATTCAATATGTTACAAATAAGGCTAACGCTGCTTTCATTGCTCTCTACTCATTAATTGGAAGAAACTCTAAGTTAAACCTCCGTACCAAGAAAAATATCTACATCTCACTTATTCGCCCAATAATCCTCTATGCAGTTCCAGCCTGGGCTACTGCCCGAAAAATAGACAGACAAAAATTAAATGTTCTTCAAAACAAAATCTTACGTAGCATAGTGAACGCACCCTGGTTCGTGCGAAATTCTCAAATTCACAAAGACCTGGATATCAACCCAATTCACAACCAAATCTTAATTTCTGCATACAACTTCTTTGAAGATATGAGAAATTCTCCCTATGAAGCTATTAAATCGCTTACAGACTATGACCCTACTATTGAGCACGTAGTGAAAAGACCTCGAACGATCTACCACAATTCTAAGTGGTGGTAGTGTATATAATGAAAAAAAAATTACTATTCCTCTGCAGTTACTATTCAAGAAAGATGAAATTTGCAAAGTTAGGACTTTATTTTTCATTGATGAATTCTTCGTTTTACTACTTATTTAACCAAGATTTTTACTTTTAATTTTTACTTTTACTATTTCGTATCGTGTGTTTTAAAATCAAAGTTCGTGGTAACACCAAGTGCTTACTCTCACTCATTAGCCCTAGTGAGCTACATGACCTCATTTTCGCCTTTTACAATTTCCTATTAATTTAATGATTATATCGCAAGTTTAGAAGATTTTCAAGTGTTTCAAAAGACATAGGACTCTTAAATTCACAAATAGATGTTGCTTTTACTATGTGCGAACTTTATTTATTTCCAAAAACTAGAAAAATCTTCAGTTTTCGAACTCTGACTCCTCGACCAATCTAAATGCCGGACGCTGATCACGTGTTTCTGCTCTTCTTGATTCACCCAGAAGGTTAGACTTTCATTTCGCTTCTCGCCACCATTTATATAATCACCCATGCTATGCAATTTAGCAAAGCTTATTTTATGAGTTCTCTCATTTATTGATCTCGCCTTCGGGCGCGGTGTATTTTTAAATACACCTCTTAAATTTTTAACTTTATGGCCTATGGTAAAATGATAATATACTGGTAAGAGCTCCTAGTAGCTAAAGCCAGTAGTAAAGATATGATCCAAGATCCAAGATCTCCTCCGAAACGGCTGGCTCCCCGGCTTAGCGAAGCACACCGTTGGATTCCGCAGGTCCGTGGCACGCCATTTTGACCAATCGCGTCTTCGTGGTACATTAATTAGCAGAGATATTAATTAAAAACTAATTTTCTCTACATTTTCCACTTTCTTTCTTAGGTTTTCCCTATTAGAGGGATTTGGATACGTGCCAAATTCTTTCTTCTCGAATATCTATAGAACGACGCATACCCTCGGATTCCAAAAAATTCTCCGAATCCATCGATACCGTTCTCATCTTCGTACGACTTTAATCGGCCGAGATATTAATTAAAAACTGCGGAAACGTTAATTTTCGCGCTCATTTTTCCGAGTGGCAACAATAAACTTTCTGCGACAAACACTTAAGCCGCTTATATGTATATAAAGATACCTTTTCTAATAACACAAAACGCTTTATTGTCTTGAAAATGACTTTGTAGAAGAAGAATAAGGTTTAGCACCTTTAAAACGCAAAAAGTTTAGGTAAAATATTACTGTACATACAATAAAAATCGTCTAAAATGTGCGAACAGCCTCTGTAAAATGTTTCGACGAAACAAAAAATGCGCGTCCGTGCGACCACTCCTTCTCCAAACATTTGTTGAAACGGTTTACGAACATTCTATACAGCAATCAGTATAGTATATTTTTGTAACTGTATATTATTGTAACTATCTATTTTGTATTTTTCTCTGAATTATGCATTCTGCTTACCTAATATTGATATTCTTTTTTCTTATTTTCTGCAGGAAGCTTGTGGGCGCAATAATGCAGAGTATTGTGTACAAGGAGTTCCTACCTTTGCTCATAGGGCCAACTCGAATGTGGGAATTTGATTTGTGGCCCAACACTTCGCACTATGATCCCACTGTCAATCCAGAACAGATTTCAGAATTCAACACGGCTGCCTTCCGCTTGCACAGCACAGTCAACACTCCACTCTACGAAAATGGAACAAACAGTGTGGTCAGACTAAGAGACACTTTCATGATTCATAAACCCATCCACGACGGTTGTTTTGGAAAATTCTTGCAAGGAGCATCTAAATTTCCGGCTCATAAATATGGTCGACATCATGTGGATGATGCTACTAAGTATTTGTACAAGTACATATCAAATTCTGCTATTTAGTGTAATTAACATCAATTTTTCAGATAACAGTTTTATAGCTAACTGGGAAAATAATTTTAGAAAACAGTAGAAATAAATCTATTATTAGTGTTACTTAGAAGAGTACTACTTAAAATGATGAAAACAAGTCATAAACATATTATCTAAACATATTATCAAAGCATAAGTTTTGGGTTTGTCTTACATTTTGAGTTAAAAATGTGTTAAATTTCAGGATTACTGAATATCTTTGCACAAAAATATTTATCAATATTTTACTTTTATTTTTGTCATTTATATTTACTATGGTATAAGGAATTAAACGATTTAGAATCTAAGAGATAAAGTGAAATGTCTGTTAAATATATTTGTTTGAGTACATGCATTATCTATTTTTCTAAATGTTTCTCTCTTTTCTTTGCCTCTTTTCTTTGGTTCTTTTTCTCTTTCAGCGAGATACCGAACTTCGACCCCCTCTATAACTAGTGACAGCAGATAAATGCATTTAAGCCACTTGAACCAGCAATCAGCAATTGTTTTTCAAGTTAAATGTTTTTCAAAGAAATATTATTATCTAAAATAGTTTGCAAAACATTTTAGCGAAAATTATTTGTATAATATTTTTAATAACATTATCATTCTAAGGTCACCCGAGAAGCGTTTTGGTCCTGATATCCAAACTATTAATATCCACCGAGGAAGAGATCATGGTATGCCACCATACATTAAGTTGTTAGCATATTGCACAGATAACGAAATTAATGTGAGGACATTCGAAGATCTCAATCAAGTAATGCTCCCCGAGGACGTAAACTTGCTGAAACACCATTACAAGTAAGATTTACGGAAGTTATTATAAGCATTTATAAACTCTGAAACACAATCTTGTAAACAAATTCCTGAAATGTATCTAGAAATGTTTTTGCTTTCAGAAATGCAAAGATTATTTGCCTATTTTTGGAATGATTTTAATTAATCATACAATTGAAATAAACGAGCCATAAAAGGTAGTTGGCTACAGCTTTTAAACTGAGGAATAAATTAACCATCTACTCCAATAAAATATTGATTATATTTTTTACTTATATATTTTATTTATATTTATAATTTTTTTTATTTTATAATATTTTTTATTTATATTTATTTATATTAATATCATTTAGAATATTTATAATTTATATGATAAATTTTATTTAATTAGTCAAAATCACGCATGAAAACAAAAATATTTGACAGAAAGATACAATTTTTTCTTCTGTCTGCAGAATGTTCTCATTTCTAGTACAAAACGGAACAGGAAATAAAGGAATTACGAATATCTGAGGATACGATGTAGCAATGGTCTCAAATAGCACGACGGACGAATTCACGACCAAAAGCAACTAACGGGTCGGAGTTTGATTTTTTTTTTCCAACCAAATAAACTTAAATTTCAAATTAGATTTTAACTAAATTTTAACTTAATTTTAAATTTCACTTGCCAAATGTTTTTTCCGAACCTACATATTAGGTAATAATAATAATTATTATTATTTTGCGAATTTTGTACATATATAAATAATTTTAGTGAAATTACATGTGAAACTGCAATTTTCTTTTTTGTATAATATAAACACGAAAACCTAAAGAAGCGAAGCTTTGCCGAAAAAATAAGAATACAGGGGCAAGTCTATTTAACATTGAGTAAATGGCAGTCTCGCTAAATTGGCGAGATATTGCCCAGCTGGTAACAGTTTTGACGACTAATTTTTGTCACCAAACCTGGCGACGATTTGGCGACATTTAGATCTGGTTACTGTATAACCGCAATAATAATGTTACGAATTTTGTACATATATAAACACTTTTAGTGAACTTATATGTGAAACTGTAGTTATTATTATTATTATTTTCTTTTTTGTATAATGTAAACATGAAAATCTAAACAAGCGAAGCTTTGCAGAAAAAATAAGAATACAAGGGTAAGTCTACTTAACATTGAATAAATGGCAATCTCGCTAAATTGGCGAGATATTGCCCAGCTGGCAACAGTTTTGGCGAATCATTTTTGTTGTCGAACTTAGCGACATTTATATCCGGTCCCTGTATAACTGTAATTTGTGTTGTAATTAACTGTAGTTGATCTTATATTTAACTGTAACAGTATCCGGCCCTCATATGCCTTCCAGTAATTTCGAGAAGGGAAAGATACTACAGATTTCTCGGCGGTGTGGGAAGAACTATATACGACCGAGGAAAGCATCAGTATCAGAGTAGTTGTTATTCACAGCTGAATTCGGACTGTTAAGATATCCGTGAGAGATTAGCCTTTTAGATGCACTTTGCATTACATTTTTTTGAACGTTCCTAACAGTTTGTAGTGTAACTGCGAGTTGTGCTCTGTGATACTAAGAAGAACTGCACAAGTATTTTTGAGGAAAATTCCAGAACTGTAAAGTGTTTCTTTTGGGAAAATAAATTTTATGAAACTATCATCGGTTCTGTGTACGTTCAATCCGTTACGAATCCGTACGCAAGGGATAATAATGACGCAAAATGAAAAAATCAAATTATAGTACTTATTTCTTGTCTGTGAGGAAATAACTGTAAGAAGTATCTATTTCTTTGCAATTCAAAGGTGCTAAGGGCTAAACAATAAATTGTTGGACCGTCGTATATATCAAATAAATCTAATACGTCAAATTAGCCGCAAAGGAACTTGCTTTTAACATAAAATAAAAATAAATATATTTCGAAATTCTTTCAAATTTTCAGACAAACCTTCCGAGCAGAACAAAACTTGAGAATGAATAATGACAACCTCCTTTCTTTCTTTTCTATTTTATATTTTTTGTTTGATATATTGTTGCCTGCGTACGGATTCGTAAGAAATTGAATGCACAAATCTGATGAAAAGTTAATAAAATTTTTTTTTATCACAACAAATAAATTAAAATGCTGAAACTTTTCCTCACAGATATTCGTAGAACATCACAATATCACACAGCAGTTATATTTTAAACTACTAAAACGTTAAATAGAACACAACTCAAAACGCAGAGAAAGCTAATCCGATCTCAGAATGACAGCGGCTAAGTATACAACAATAACTTAGTAAACAACTGAACTTAGATGTTTTTATCCGGCTTTTATAAGCTTTTTAATCAGTTACGAGAAGCTTCTCGTAATTTCTCGAAATTTCTGGAAAGCGAAAGATTTGAATTACAGTTACAGCGAACATGCAATTGCATTATTTCAATTTAAATATAAATTACGAGATATGGCTGTCTGCTTAATGGGAGGGAAGCCTTCGTGGAGGACTTTTAAAGGAAAACTGGCTCGTATACACGTTACACATATGGAAAACCACGAAAACACCCATGCAGCCAGCCCGTTCGCGGGATTCGAACCTCGGACCGAACTACCAGTGTTCAGCGACTCTATATTGCACTGAAGTTGCAATGAATTTATACTTTACATAAATCTATAATCTCCGCATTTATAATAAATACATAATTAGAATATGGTTCGCGGGCGACATAAAATTGTTTCCTGTCAATTTGAGTTCAATGCAATAAACAGCATCATCCACAAAAAAAGAAGACACTGATAATAATTATTTCTGCAAGAAATAGAATGCTAAGTAATTAAATATAATACTTGAAACACTGTTTCAAAAGTAAAATGTATGGTTTTTAAAGAAACATTCACCAACTCAACGACCAATATGAATGGCTTTTAAAATATCTGTTACTACAGCGAATAAAGTAATAAACAAAGATTTAAACTTTAAAAAGAATAAAGATGAAAATTGTATTGATATTATTTTATAACTGTCTTCAAAGACATGCGGCAGAGTGTAAGATGAAAGGAAGAGCTCTTTACGAAAGTCACTTATGAATGCGAAGTCATACGAAAGTCAGTATGCGAAATGAAAATTTGTCATGCCTGTAGAGTGACGCATTCCTTCATTCGATTATATGGAACCGATAGCGAGAAATTTATGAACGTAAAATATGAGAAAACGTCTTGAAAATTTGAATTCAAAAATTTAAAAAAAGTTTCAATATAAATTCAGATCGTAGCAGCAGTTCAATATATTTTGTGATTATAGACGGTTTCTTATACAACCGAAAACTAGAGTTAAGAAGAATTCAAATTAAATGGGAAAATAACCTATTTAGCGTTATTTAAACAGCATTTTGTTTCCCATATTGAAATATCTCATGTGAACACCACATGACTTCCTTGTACGGCCTTATTTAATCTCATTTCTTAGCAAGGCAAAACTGTATAAAAACTCGAAACATCTTCATCAAAAATTGTAAAATACAGAAAAAGCTAAAACACCAGTTGCAGTTAAAACTTTTGCCATTAAAATTAAACTTTCTACGCAAAGCAAGCAATCCGACCAACGGTCAGAAAACCAAATTCCTGGTGCACAAAACTGAAAGTTTACTTTTTGATCCAGTCGGGAAAAAGACACTGAAGTTGGTGCACCAACTGACTTAACTGACTACTCTACTAAGAGTTTCAAACGCAAACAAATGGCGGCCTCGTTAAGCCTAGCTCCACTTTAACTTTCAAACTGTTGATAATTCTGCAACTATTTCATGCAGGTTAACTAAAGGCATAAAAACTTTAATCGGAACATAATTCAACGAATTTTAAAGAAAAAAATGCGCAATTTACCAACATATAAGAATAAAAATACTGATTCACCGAGTCGGGTTACAGGATGAGAATATATGTGTGTATATATATATGTAATGTTTTCAGTTATTCCATCACATCGTGGGCGAATGGTGAGGCTATTCCATTACACGTTCTGGCAGATGGTTGATAGAGCTGGGATGATTGAAGTACGGAGAAAAATGACGACTCAGGACTTATCACTTTTAACAGCAAGCATATCTTTATTTTAATTTATAGCAGATGACTTTTTCCAGATGAAGTTAATCAAATAACTTATTCAGTAATTGAACTATTAGATACGACTGACTTTAAACTTTAATACATCATAACGTTCTAACAAAGAAAGAGGAGCATAGCGGAAGCGTTAGCAGAACGAAGGCCAGAAGGCATCTGTGTATTAGAACTTATCACACAGCATTTATATGAAAGGTTATGTAACAGAGTAGCTTCTAGAAAAATGTAGAAAACCTTATGACGCAGCATTTATATGAGGAGGTTATGTAATAGGTGCGAATGTTCTAGAAGGTACTGGTTTAAGGGGAGATGCTGAATTGCAGAAAATTAATTAAAGGTTGCTGGTTCGCAAAGAGCAAAGCCATCGTATTTTTTTTATATTTTACATATATATATATATAAAATAATAGTAGGTAGAAACATTCCAGCGATCTTGCTAAAAAGTTACCAGGAGCTGTAGCTCCACGAAATAGTTTAACGCTGTATTACTAAAATATAAACTAAGAAGAATTTTATAAAAAAAACTTATCTGGAAAAACTGGAAAAAAAATTGTAAACACGCGAAAAAACGTTAAAATTAATGTTGGAAGACATGCGAATGCACTAAAAAATCTGACCGTCGTATGTTAAAAGTTAATACATATAAAAAATAGATTGACGGAAAAAATAGTTTAACGGGAAAAATATATGAAAAGTTAATACACGTAAATAATAGATTGACGGAAAAAAATATACCATAACATAAAATGCAAAAATTATAATGAAAACACAAATTGCAAAAATACAAAAATATAATAATTACAAAGCGGAAAATGGTAAATTAACCCACTCGTACCCTCTGACAGGCTTTTCAAGGGAAAAATGACTGATTGTACGAGCTAGGCTAAATACCATTACGCGTTTCGCCGAAATAGACCATTGAAGCTCTTGTTTGATGCGAAAAATTTTTTTTATAAAACATGAAAAGTCCCGAATAAATCTTTTTTGGAGCTTCACTGCTCTGTTCCTTTTTCCCGACGCGTCCGCTGAAAAACACATTAGGGTGTTAAGAATGTAATAGCAACTCCGAGCAATGCAATATTAAAATCAAAATAAAATAAATAGCGGTGTGCTATTAGTCAAAAAATTACAGCAACGTACGGACTGGTCCTGCACAGCTTAGAGAAGATAGAACTTTTATAAAGAGAATGGTGCTGTAGTCAAATTAAAATGCAATTAAATTTGCAAGAAAACAAACGTCGTTGGGTCTTATTAGGACCAAAAATACACAGACAAAAGAAACGAAAAAACTGACCTGAGAGGTGCCGTCCTGAGCATCGCGAAAAAATTTGAAAAGGGTGCAAATCTCCTCCGTGTCCTACCAACCTTCCTTCTCGTCGTGTGACGTATGTGGGAGAAACAATTAAAACTGCATAGGCCAATGGGCTGAGATTGTAGTTTTGGCGGGAATCCCTGTTCCCCCCCTTTTTAGAGGGTGTGACAGACGTGAAAAGACACGGAAAGAACTCAAAATGGCGTCAGTCAAGTTGTTAGAGGAACAAAACTGCTACAAATAAATGAAAATGGCTAAATCAGCTAAAATTACTTATTTTTGGCCACAAAAGAAAGAGTAAATTGGAAAAAAGTCATTTGTTAATAAAAGTCGTCATTCTTCAAGCTAGAGAGCGGTCAAGCTACCATGAAAAATGAAAAGGCCCGATTTGTTAATAATAGTAGAATTGGGCCATCTAAGTAATTTAAAACTATTAAAACAACAGTATTAAAGTATAGTGCCAAAATCTTTGGAGGAAAGAAAATGTATTTACGAGAATAATCTGTACATTTATACAATTTTTACATTAGATTATCTGAATCAGCCATCCACTTTATACCGTCCCATTGGACTTTGAGCATAAAATTTCATTATCCAAAACAAATTATCTAAAAATTGGTAAGGCTAATGCCAGCTTTTTTTTAAGGTATTTTTAATTATTTTATGAGGAATTTGGTTATTTTTCAAAATTGTGACGAAGTAAAGTATTTCTTCTTGTAAGTGTTCTGTAGTATTACATATTCTTTTTATTCTAAGTAGCTGTGAAAAAATTGTGTTAATGATGATTCTTTTGAAAATATTAGAATTCCAGTTGGTTAACTTTAGTGTAGAAAAAGTGAATTCTCTCCTAATGTCGTAGACTTTAATAAAATTGTAATCAATAATATTTAGGTCAAGGTATACTACATTATTTTGCACCGTATTTGTATTATTTAGTTTTAAGCAAGTTGGGTAGATATTAGCAGCTTCTATTTTGTTATGGTTGTTAAAGGCTATGATATCATCAATGTAACGATATATGTGTTGGTAAAATTTATGTTCTTCTTTATTTAGTGAACGGACAAAGTTTAATTCTTTTGTGAAAAGGAATAATTCACAGACAGCGCTTGAAAAATTACCACCCATTAGGATCCCTTGAATTTGTTCGAAGATGCTATTGTTTGAAGATGCTAATATTACATTGCTCGGAGTTGCAATTACATTCTTAACACCCTAATGTGTTTTTCAGCGGACGGGTCGGGAAAAAGGAACAGAGCAGTGAAGCTCCAAAAAAGATTTATTCGAGACTTTTCATGTTTTATAAAAAATTTTTTTCGCATCAAACAAGAGCTTCAATGGTCTGTTTCGGCGAAACGCGTAATGGTATTTAGCCTAGCTCGTACAATCAGTCATTTTTCCCTTGAAAAGCCTGTCAGAGGGTACGAGTGGGTTAATTTACCATTTTCCGCTTTGTAATTATTGTATTTTTGTATTTTTGCAATTTGTGTTTTCATTATAATTTTTGCATTTTATGTTTTGGTATATTTTTTTTTCCGTCAATCTATTATTTATGTGTATTAACTTTTCATATATTTTTTCTGTTAAACTATTTTTTTCCGTCAATCTATTTTTTATATGTATTAACTTTTGACATATCACAACGGTCAGATTTTTTAGTGCATTCGCATGTCTTCCAACATTAATTTTAAAGTTTTTTCGCGTGTTTACAATTTTTTTCCAGTTTTTCCAGATAAGTTTTTTTTTTATAAAATTCTTCTTAGTTCATATTTTAGAAATACAGCGTTGAAATATTTCGTGGAGCTACAGCTCCTGGTAACTTTTTAGCAAGATCGCTGCAATGTTTCTACCTACTAATATTTTGTATCTTTTTGCAGGATTATGCGCAAAAAATTTTTGAGACCAAATAGGCCTTGCGTCTCTATACTAGTTAGCTTTACAATTTCTATTTCAATTAAATATATATATATATGATTGGTGATTGGTATATATATATATATATGTATGATTGGTGCGAGTGATTGCAACAAAAAGGAAGAAAAACAACTACATATTATAGCGGTTCCATATACCATATTTCAACAATCTGCGGCTATTCGTTTTTGAGTTATGTGAGATGCATACGTACGTACGTACGTACAAGACATCACGAGGGAAAATTCCCTTCTGAAACCATTTTTAAATCCATTTTACAATCCGTTTTGGCAAAAAGAATCCTTTCTGTCCGTACGTACAGAAGTCACGCAAAAAATTATTTAAGAGCGGTCAAATTGAGTATATATTTTTTGAAATTTTCACGTTTACAGTATTTCCTATACTCCGTACAAGGAAGTAAAAATGAATTCCTGCTTGTTCATCCACACAAAGCAAAATAACTGCAAACACAGAGCTGAGATTGCGAAATCTGTTCCGCCCATGAGAGTGACACAGGATTTTGTATAAGATTCGAAACATTGATTGAAGATGGTAATCTAAACTCGTTAATAAAATTCCTGGAAATGTTCCAAACGATAAGTTGCTGTTGGAGTTCTAGCCCTTATGACAGAAGTGATGTTCGGACGTGCTGCAGTTGTATATATTATAATATATAGTAATATAATAAGTATTTGTGTTGCAATTGTTGTAGTAATATAATAAGCTTTTTTGTTGCATACTTTAATAATTCTTGTCTGATTATAAGAAATGCCTCACTTGAACGATCTGTTTCTAACGAATGAACTTATGCAGAGATGAATGTGTGGGTGAAAGACTGGATTTTACATTTATTTGGATTTTCCTTTAGAAATAGATTTGTGATATGTGTTTGTATTTTAGGGATGTGGCCGATATCGATCTGATTATAGGACTTCAGATGGAGTATAACGATGATACTTCAGTACTGCCACCCACAGGATCTTGTATAAGCGGAATTCAGTTCAGAAACCTCAAAGAAGGAGACAGATTCTTTTTTGCTCATATGGGTCTTCCAAATTCATTTAGCAGAGGTGAGTCAAAAATGCAATATTAATCTAATGAAATAAAATATTCTTCGGTATTTACGTATTATCGCAGCCAGTTGGTGCAGTTTGGCGAATTTTACGAAAGAACAAAAGCAATTACTTTTATTGTACAAAATGCCTATTATATGCATTACGTTTCAACTGTATATTTATCCCCGCCCCCCACGAAAAAAAAAAAAAAAAAAAATTCCGTAAATGCAGTTACAAACGGGTTTCTGTTGTGATGAAAATTTCTTATAATAGCCTTGAAAAAGGATACGAAGGATTATTTTTTTAGCGATTTTTCGCAAAATACTGTATTTCTGCAAAAGATTTACCTCTGGTTTCTCCATCATAGGAAAATCGAGTTAACAAAAAAGTAATCATAATTTTCTTGTAAAATGCTTTGGAGCTTGGAATACAACAAAAAGAATGTATAAAAAAATGGCGAGAATGGAAACTGGATAATCCTTGCACATATGGTTGCTTGAATAATTATTATGTGCCTGGGATACCAGAGTTTGACTTATTTTGAAACTTTATCGATTTTTAGTAAGGTAGTTGCGATAATACGGAAAGTACCGATTCTAGTTAAAATAGTTGAATTATTTTGAATATTATTTGTATGTAAATTATAATTTCCAGTTACAAATATCACTAAAATTACTGTTTAATACCAGCATATACTAGGTATATTCACGGAAAGCAGCGTCAAGAAACCTTTATTTGACGCCACGTTACTGTGTCTAATTTACTTGGCGGAGAGACCTCTAGAATAGGAAGTGGAAATAACAAAGATAACAGATCTACAATGTGCATTTTATTGCAGAAAAAAACTAGAGCATAATGAGCATTTGTCTTTATCAACTATTATAACTAGAGTATACTAGTTGATTAGACTAGAGCATTTGTTCTCACCAACTGGCATAATTAGTGCATTTGTCTTCACGAACTCGCAATTTATTATTTTAGGCTTGTTAAAGTCGGACGCTGTGTCCATGCTATCACTTAAGGTATCAGTTTACTTTAAAAATAATAGCATCGAAATAGTTACCTTATTTAACATGCGTTGCTTGACTTAACACTGAAGTTTCACATAACTCCATTTATCTCTGAGATTTTAGTAACATTTTCTTCAGGTTTCCATAAATGCGTTTGAGATCTGTGGTTTGCACTGAGAAAATTTGCCTGTCAAATATTCCCAGAATAAGAAATCAGAAATTGCAGGATAGGTTGAACGAGCTAGCATTGTCGTTTCCTTAAGTGATCAATACAGTTATTAATACTTTTTATAAATAAATTAAAATAAGTAAGAAGTCAAAACGAAATATACTTTTATCTAACCGTCGTGGGCGAATACAATTCAGTTGATGTCCTAGGAGAATCACGACTGTCTTCTTCGCCCTCTTTCGTTATTCCCATCTCAAAGCGGAACGCTTTCTTCTCCACTGATTTCCCACATAAATTCTCTTTTTGCCAAAATTCCAAACTGCAAAATTAAAATTTCATGGATCAAAGGACATAGTGGCCATTTCGGTGATGATCAGGCAGATGAATTAGCCTAAGAAGCAGCTATTAATCGAGATGGTATTGAACTCACACTTTCATGGCCTCGTTGAAATTTCGAGTACCAAATAAAACAACGTCTTGGCAAGATTTGTCAAATAATGATTCACAGGGAAGGCGCACATATAACTTGATCCCCAATGTAAGCTTCGCATCTCTGTACACGAATCCTTCACTAAATTACTTTGTAACAGGACGCGGACCCTTCCCCACATATTTCTGAGCAAAAAATATGGCGAATATGTCGGGAGCATGGAACTCCTGATCATTACACTTTCCCATACCCCTTAAGTGAGGATATTCATGTAAAATCCACATAAACTGATTTCTTGGCATTCCAAAGGTTTCTAATTAAAGATAAACATCAGATCCGAAGTTAAAAAACATATGCAAGGACTCTCTTTCTACGGCCTAAGTCTTTGCCAAGAGTAAGTTCTCAAAGTGTATAAATTTAGCGAACTTTTACTTTCTTTGAATATATACAAAATGACTAGACTTGGGAATTTTATAAACTGTAATAACCTTTTATAACTGAAATGACCCATAGACACCTATCTCTTTAACATTATTATTACTGTTCATTATAACATTGTGTTCCTAATGCTTATTATAGTTATCTCATTATGTTTATCTGCATATTAATTACTCTGTTATTTTTGTTACAACAAAACAGATGTTAAATTTAATTTCTGAATTTCAAATTGTACTGAGACTATATTATAATCTCTTTCTGTACTAAATCATTATTTTTAATAAATACTGGATGCGGGGCGTATGGGTGGGATTGCACAATGCACCATAATATGCAAACTCTAGATCCTTTGTAAAGCTTCTGTTGCTCATTTACTCACCGTTATTTGTAAATTTTCATAAAACTCTAAGGATTTTAAGTTTTTCTAACGTTTATTTTATTTTAAAACTTTGCTATCCTCTCTTATTTTCCATTTCTGCACAGAATAAGCGGGAGTAGAATTGCTTATGCTAATGAGGTTGCAAACTGTATAAGTATTTAAGATAGGGCTTTTAGCCAAGAGAAGAGAGAGATTTCTCGCTGCCTTACCACGCGCGCGATTTTCAGTCTGTTCATGTCTGCCTTTAAGGCAAGAACTTAGCTCCTGTTGATATTTTGGAAACGTATTATAGTTTCTGCGTTTCGCTCACTGCATACGTAGCGTCAAAAGGCCAATCTTCACTTTACTAGTTCTCTGCAAAGCATTTAAGTTTAGTTCTTATTTAGTTAAGTTATTTCTTATTTTCCACGTTTTAGTCCATAAGCGCTGGTCTTTTATCCCGAAGTGCGCGAACGGCTGTATGCTGTGAGAAATAAAAGGTAAAGTTAACACTTTTTAGTGGTGTATCTCCTCCACACACACGAGCATAGTTTGAGTAAGGTCCCTGCTTCTATTCAGGATCAGAGAATGCTTCCAAAGGCAATTACAAGGAACAGCGGTCCTGACAAAACTTGCAATTTTTTTAAATAGTTAGAATGAGAAAGCATTACAAGTTAACCCATGGTATATCGCTGGTGTCGCCATACTTTTAGCTGTACCTGTACCTGTAGGACCCAAGCTTGTGGACAAGCGCCTGGCCCCAGCCACCACCCCAAGCTCTTATTGGACACGACTTCTGATGTCATACAGTGAGGAAAAGAATTCTCTGCAGCATTTTTGTGCGCCAAAAGCTTGAGCTCGAGATCATTTTAGCGCTGAAAAAGGCGAAGCAAGGAATAATTTGCCATATTTGCGAAAAAATTACAAAAATAAAAAGCAGCTTCAGAAATATATTGTTAATATACATAATATTAGAAAAAAGGTGCAATTCGATGTGCAGTCGATAACCGTTTAGCAGTATTTTGGTCATTAGATGAATATCGAAGTCATTTGACAATAAACACTTTTTATAAGATATAAAAGTTAAGAAACAAAGCTATAATACATAAAAAAACAGAATGATAACTCCAATTGATAAAGTCAAATAAACGATATTATAAGTATTTTTCGATTTAAAAGTATCTTATCACTTTATCTTATTTTTAACCATAAATGAGGAGAAATTAATGCCTAGGATTAGAAAGTAAAAACTTAATCTGACTAACGAACAATTTTATACCAAACAATCTTTATATAACAAGCAATAAATGAAAGGAAGGTTATTTAATTATCAAACAGTTCATTTTTATAAAGAAACAACTAAATTTTACATTTATATCCCTTTTAAAAACACTTTTCTGTAAAATAAACCGCTAATTCATGAAAACTGCGGCGGACATCATTTACACAGACACAGTAGTGCGGAAGACATTATTTACACAGACACATTATTTACACAGACACAGTAAGAGTTAAGTGCTATTTCTTGACATTGCTGACGAAGAAAATCTTGTTAATCTTGTTAATGTTTATATGAAATTATAAAATACATTTCTTAAATATCAGTATAGCGCTATGAATTGCATTGAATACATATTGCTTAGCCAAACACTATTTAGGCATTATAAAGTTTTATCTATTCCATTAACATGATTAAAAAATTTATATAAAAAGTGCCGATATATTTTCTTTACTGTTAGGTTCGTTTTAATTGCAAATATTCTGTTACATTGCACAAATTCACATTAACACAGGAAAGAACCAAATCCAAAGTAGTTATAAGTTCCCCTTGACATAACTCAAACGAAACAGATAATGGAATCTTTTCCATGGACCTTATAAGAAATAGACTAACCCAGTGGGCGGGGCGTGCGTCACGCACATGTCGGGAAGAGAGAGTAGGGACGATTTAGTTAATCGTAACATTGAAACATATGGCGTTTGTATCACATAACTCTTTTTAATTATTAAATGTGATACGTTGTATAAATGATGAGATAATAAAAATCACAGTTTTTGCTAATAAGATTTTATATATCTCATGAATCCACTTTTTAGTGCATTTTGAGTATTTTTTTACTACATTTTGAGCATGAGCGTAATTCTTGTCTAAACATAATTACTTTGATAAAACGGTAAAAACTCTAAACAAAAAATTTATGAATTTACTTTTGCCTACAAATAAAGTAAAATTAAGTAAGATTGATAGTATATAAGATTGATAGTATATGATGCTATGAAACAAATAAGGTAAAATTAAACAAGATTTGGTAATTTTTTTTAATTTTATGAACATTTTCAAGCAGTAGTAGCAAATATCATTTCAAATGTTTATAGAAACCAAGGATTGTTTTATTTATTTTTTCTGTTTTCAAAATTATTATGGTATTAAAAGATGATAATTTATGACAATATTAATAACTCATAAAATTCGGAGCATAAACTTTTCTGAGTGTAATGAAACATTTTTTAAAAAATTCGCAGTAAATAAAAAAATCTTATGCGGAACTAGAAATAAATTAAAAAAAATAATTACTATAAAATACAAGATATTATATGTCCAATCTTAAATTTTTATTAATGCGCCTAAAGTAACCTTGTAATTTTATATACCTGTAAATACTTTAAGTAGAATGACTATACATCCATAAATACATATGTATAAAAGTAAACAATTTAGGATATTTGTTGCATTGAAAAATTCGCTTACTTCACTTTTTATTTCAAATATTTGTGAAAACAAGATTATATCTATTTATCTATTAATGTAAATACACACGCCTATATATATATATATTTAGAGAAAGAGAGAGGAAGAGAAACAAATAATATGGTTTATTGATGCTTAAATAAAATTAATTTAGTAAATCTGCTTCGAATATTTTCTCTCTGTTTAGATTCATTGTAACATGCAACTGCATGATGCATTCTGATTTTTAAATATTGAAATATCACTGCTTTAATTAATTTAATCAGGTGGTTTTTATCTGGCTCATCATCATAAATATGGTTTTGAAGAGAAGGAAATATATGTGTTTCTACGCTTTTTAAGACATTTAGAGTCATGAAATTTATAATATTTTTTTTATTCAATTTAAACTCCTTTTCAGTCTGCCTAAAAATTATTTCTGCATTTTTGCAGATCATCTGGACGTCACTGGAAGGAGAAGTCAAACCTTTACATCCAGATTTATAATATTTGAAACCTAGCAAACCATTATATGGTTCTGTTGAAACTAAAGCTGAGAAACAGATATTACATTTTACTTTATAAGCTAAGCTTTTAACAACAAAACCAGCTATATAAGATGTATACTTTTCGTTCTTAAATATTCTTATTTTTGATTAGTTATAATGCTAGGAACTAAAATTTACCTATAATTTAAAACAGCAGCAAAAAATTATAAATTTTAAAGAAAAACTTTCAAAAATTCATTTTTAGGCATTTTAGTATTTAGCTATAGTTTAGTATTAGTTATAGTTTTAGTAATTGTAAGAGAAAATTACTTGGTTGAATTTTTCTGTTAGTTCAGATTTAAAATATTATTTTCTAAAAGAAGAAGTTACAAATTGGCTTACATTATAGCAAAACCTAAAAATATACACAAGCCTGAAAGCATGCAACAGATTTATAATTATTTAGAACGTTAATTATGCTTGAAAAACATGCTAAGTATTTAAAAAGCAATCTCAGTGTCAAAAATAAAAATATTTAAAAATTCTTACTTGTGAAATGAGACACTACCACCAGCTTTTTCGTGACAATTGTACTCGTTGCAATAGCCAACCATTGCTAATTTCTGGAAGTTGTCCCTACTCCTCCGGATGTGATCATGGTGACAGTAGGGAACGCGCCAGACAAGGGAGAAAACGCAATTGGGTTAGTCTATTTCTTATAAGGTCCATGATCTTTTCAGCCTGACGTCATAAACGGCAACCAATAAGAACAGGGGTGGTGGCTGGGGCCAGGCGCTTGTAGCTTGTGGTCTTATCAATACAGCCACTTCACTTCCTTAAATAACAGATTTCATACAATATATGATTTAAATGAGTTTGAGTATCATGTTGTATTTTTGTCTATGAACGTGTTGTTAATGTAATAAGATGATTTTAAATATTGTCATATTTTAATATTTGCATTGTTGGTCTTTAAGTATTTTGGATAGTTTCATTAGAAGGAAAGCACCTTAAAAGCTTGATATGGTTTTATGCAAATCAGAATAACTTAAATCAAATAATAAAAATTATATTTCAGAACAATTCTGAATACTATTTCCGTTCAAGGTAAGATTTGTAGAATTGATTTTTGCAATGAAATACACTTTTACTGTCGTGATTTCTAAAGAAGTTTTAACATCGAATAAGTAAATTCTGAGATTTCTTTTCAATAGATTTAATTAAGTGGAATCCTCATTTTATTTTTGGTGCTGACATTAATCTTAGTCTCTGATTTTACGTTTGCGTTTTCACGTTTAAAGGTGATTTAATTCTGGATTTGTAGTCTGAAATTTTTCGTATTATTATTTATTATTTACAATTCAGATATTTTTCATAACGTTAATCCCAATGACTATTAATTCTGATTTAAAAGCATAAAATGAATGCTGGTTCTTAGATATTAGGATCAAAACATTAAATTACTTTGTATAAACGTTAAATACGGCGATTTCATATCCGCAACTAAATATACTATAATTATTTACAAACTCCCGAAACATTTTAACAATTCAGAGTATATAAACTATGCAATCAATCCTAAATCTTATTTCACAGAAACAGATATAAACTCATTCAGCAAACACTCAAAATGTCTTTCTTAGCTGTTAGGGAAAATATCTAACCGCCACTGGAAAGTTTATTCGAACATATTAATAAGTTGGCTGATGCTAAAATATAATGAAAACAGGAATGGTTCCCTTTTTCAACAAGACAGACAGACATCCGCTTCACTATGACAGAAAATATGACCTTGTTACTGAAGTGGATAGACCTCAAAAGTCAAGGAAATGACGCGTTATGCGTCCCCCCCCGCCCATCTTCGAATTCCAAGTGACTTTTTCCTAGAACGAAATTTTCTTTTTAACAGAATGAAATGCCACATAGGCATAGATGTCATACGGTATCAACAGAAGTGGATACACTGAGCATTTGTGTAGTACCAACTGATTACTGATGTTATTGATGAATTTGCCTCAAACTGAATAAAAAATAGTTATTATTTGCGTATTTATTGAGTAGGTGTTTTTAAAGTGTTTCGCGTAATTTTGAATGACGCTGCATTAGGTCCTTTATATACAGACACACACACACACACACATATATATATACTATATATATTAGCCATAGCAAGTTGCTGTAGCTACTACCTATTCGGGTTAATTTGACTATTTTCCTTTTCTGTTCTTATATAATTATATAATATAGATATATATTAGAAACTAAAATCTTTATAATATGAAACCGGATTATATGTATCACGGAGCTAAAATTTATTTACATATAATTTTGTTCTCTCAATTTATAAAAGAACACAAAACAGTGTCTAAATTTAATAAAAATCATATCAAAATTTAATTAAGAATTTTTATTTTGGCTTTTTAAGGTACTTACGTATTAGCGCAGCCACCTTGACGCAGTTTTTAGCATTTTTCTATGGAAGAAAGAGATAATTCGTGAATTATTGGATTATAACTTACAATGGATATGGTTACTAAGGAACTATAATGCGCAGGGTTGCCAGAATTTGTCGATTTCTACTAAGATGGTTGCGATAATACGTAACTACCTTTTTTAAACATGCTTTCAGACTAATACTTTTATTCATTTTCTCTAACAGAGAAGATCGAAGCCATCCATAACGCATCACTTTCTAGACTTATATGTGATAACACAGCAGTGAAGGAGATGCAAGCGAATGCCCTGCTCACCCCAAGCGAAGAGTAAGTTCAACTTCGAGAGTTTATACTGTTTATTCTTCGAGAGTTTATATTTCACTTTATGCCCTTCTGTGTTTATATTTCACTTTATGCCTATGAAATTTTAAAATAATAGCCTTTCCCTGTAACTAAAATCTTACTGACCGATTTCCACCCTTATCGCGAATTTTACTAATTAGGAAGCAAAAGGATTTGAGGAGTAAAATGTAAACTAAAAGAAGTTGGTCGATAAAACTAAAGGAGAACTATTGTTAAAAGGTTTGTTTCAAAACAGTTGAGTAACATGTTATTGAACTGTAAAATTTTACCTTCGGATTATAAAAATGAATCTATGGAAAACAGTTCAAAATTTAAATTAGCAGTAATGAATAAGTTATAAAATGGTTAGTTTTATCAGTAGTGTATCCTTATATTGCTGCTAGCGAGATGTCAGGTAGAAAGTATCTCGTGGCAAGCCATAGCAACTTTGAAAAAGATCGAAGTTAACAGGCTCTTACATTTGGCATTAGAGTAAGCCAAAGCTCAATTGTGCGTTCGTGCATTTCGTTTCAACATAAGGCTAGTGTTCGAAGATATCTTTATTAATATCGTTCACGTGCTACTACTTCAGATGATAAACCCTAGTTATTAATAACAGTTCTTTGGAAAAGATGGCAAAAAGGACTCATCTGCAAAGACATACCGCAATCGGAATAAAAATATCGATATAAATCATTCCCAGACGCCTTCATGCATGAGGACTGTATGTACATAGGACAGTTTTCAGCCCACTCCCTAAGCCATTGCAGTCCATTGGTCATATTTGCAGCTCATTGGCCAACACCATAAGGCTTCAAGACTGTGATCTAGAACCTGCCGAATGTAAAAGTTCTTTTCTCCAACGAGTACAGATTCAAATTAGAGCCAAATAGTGGAAGAATTCTAATTTGGAGAGAACTTAACAAATGATATATTTTGATATAAATGGACGATAGATTGTGTTTTGCTGATGACAGAATTCTTCTTTGGGCCAAGGATAGGCGTAGCTGGGCGTACTGATTTGTACTTCACATTCAGATTGGGTCCGTGAATGCTCAAAGATACATGGACGAAATTCTTAGACTCTTGGTCATGCTTGATATTATTGCCGTAGCCCCTCGACCTACTCAAGGATTTTTATGAATATCATTGCCCAACATCATTTAGCACTCCTTCCGAATCACATGCTTGAAGCAAAAACAATACAATATGCGGAGTAGATGCACTCGAGATTTGAATCCTATAGAATATGGCTAGGACACATTACGAGACGCATTGGTGCTGTTCAGGAACCTCCGATGACGCATTTTTATTTGCAAAATGCCCTTATCGGAGAAAGAGAAGTACCCTTCAAAAGTTATGAAACGCTGCGTTAGTTCAACGCCTCTCTGTTTTAAGCGTCTTTTTTGCTAGAGGCGGACTCATGCTTTATTTGACTCTTTTCCAGGCATTTTTCTGCAAGTGAAAGAGAGACTGTATGTGCAGTATGTCTACCAGAAATCGTCCTGCAGACGAAAAAATGATCGAGACCAGACAGCGGGCAACATTGCTCAGCACTTTTCCAAGACCAACCGGACGACAAGTGCTCCGGTTTACTGTTGCCAGATGACTTCATAAAGATGGCCTATTCACCTGCCGTTTTGAATGTTACATCTTCGTTTACAATCGTGTAGAGAACGCAAAGACAGCGCACCTTATTAATGGAGTCACTTCCTCCTTGTCGATGAGAGGTGTTTTAGTCTGACAAAGGATTCTTGGTGCCAGTTTATATGGGGAGAGCGAGACAGGGATACACCTTCATCCCACTATCATTAAGGAAAGGAACCATTGAAGTGGTCCTAGCGTATTTACATGGGGAGGCATTATAATGAACGAATGGACTGAGCTCCACATTTTTGACAGAGGTTCAATTACCGGAGATCGTTACTGTGATGGAATTATCCTCTTCCATCCGGGGTGCCATTGGTCCCGACTTTGGTTTTATGGATAACAATTCACGGCCACTTACTCCTCATGATGTTCAAAAGATCCTGGAAAGAGAAGATATCGACGTAATGGATTGTTCAATGTGCTCCCCTGACCTAAATGCCATTCAGCAGGTGAGGTATGCTTTAAAGAGACTCCTGGTGGCCTGATCTTACCCCCCCCGGAGAACACCAGACAAGTGGAACAGGTGCTCCTTGAAGGAACAAAACTCTTATCCCAGGAAATGTGATGTAATTTGATGCTGAGTATTCACAGCGTAACCATTGCAGTCAGGGGATCTTTTGCTAAGGCTCTTTGATTTGTTGTTTCTCTTCGTGGCCAGGCAGTTTTTTTGTACCATCATCATTCTGGGAATAAAACGTTTTCTATTCTTTCCGTACTGTATGCATCATATTCATTTTTTGCTGTAACACTTTACTCATCTTTTAAGAAGTATATTGCATTTCTGTAATATGAATTTCATGTCACCCCATTAATTTTTTTGCAGAACTACGTCCAAAATTAAGCCGCCCAGACGGTATAGGGGTTAGGAAAGCCTGACTGCGATACCGAAAGGCCTGGATTCGAATCCCGGAGAAGTCTTGGTTGTAACTGTCCGTCCCTTCGTAAGAGGAGATGGTGGCTCACCTATTGGGTGCTTCCATAATAAAGAGACCACCACATCTGGCCTTGTATAGATTAATGGACTGTGTAACACTGTAGCTGTTTACAATCTGCCATGGGAAGAAAAAAAAAAAAAAACGTCCAAAATTAGGAAAGTTGCTTAAGTTTTGCACAAAACCGTATAATTTCAAACCGGTTGCGAATTTATACTCGAGCTTCCTCACTTCTATGTAAAGAACGATTTAAAAGTTTTCTTTGAACTTGTGGACCATAGATTCTACACCATTATTGCTAGGTGGGCTAACTCCATAAATATAATAGTAAAAAATGGAAAAATATTACAAAATGAATGTAAAATAAAGTTATGCACAATACTTCTGTTAGCGATTTTTATACTTTATAAGGTCTGCCTTTAAATCAGGTTTTACCCAAGTCCTAAAATGATCACGTGTGGGTTTGTGGCAAAAATTTTTGACATTCATTCTTCTGATTATAAGACTGTTAAAAATTAAACAATGCAAAAATTTAGCAGTGACTCGTATTACAAATTTTTGACTCGTATTACAAATTTTCGACTCACATTACAAATTTAAAACTGAAGGCTATCGCACTTATCTGAGAAGAAAGAATTGCTTGATTTCGCAATCGCCGAAGGGTTAAAGCAAGGTATAGTTGATCTAAATTTGCATGGATATTAACCTAATGATTCTTTCTTCTAGCAATCCTGTGGTACCGTGTTCAAGCTTACCAGAAATTGATCTTTGCCTTTGGAAGACTGAACCTGCATATTAGGAATGAGTCGCCTTCCGAAAATAACGATAACCATTCCTTATTTCGTTAGGTATCGATTTTTAAGATGAATTGCGCTGTTGCTTGAATATATTTGTATTTAGTTCTCTATGAGTAAACTTTGTTTATTATTTCAAAAGTTTATTTTTTGAATAAATTCTTTTTGCATTGTCTTAGACTTAATTTCAATATCTAGATATGAAAAAGAAATTTCTACGAAGCAGTTTGATATTTCAAACATTCGAATCTCAGTTATTTTTAACTTCAAAATAAATTTAAAAAATCAGAAGTTATCACAAAGAATCAACATGCAAAAATCCTTTCTTATGAACACATTGTGATCTGCCAACACTAAGAAATTCAAATCTTTCAAGCAATGAGAAACAAAGATGCTTCAAATTTATTTTAAATGTCTAACTTTGGACTGTTTGTTTCAAAATGGGATATTAAAATTATACAAACTCGAGAAATATCAATATCCTTTTTTAATTTGTAGCAGAATATTATACTTTATAATTCAAAAATGCAACATTAAGTTGTAGAGACAGTAGGTACATTTTGAAAGCAGGGGAGATGAAAAAGGAGCAATGTCCTCGCCAGGACTCGAACCACGGACCTCTGGAATACGCGTCGAGTGTGCTGACCATTACACTACGAAGGTATACTAAGAAAGCTGGAGAAATACCTTATATACTGTCCCTTTTAAAGGGCAACTGGGGATTACGGGACCCAGGGGCCAAATCGTGGTGGTGGAGAATCATCATCCATCACCTTTTTTTTTAGTTCGGGCGCCACTGTAGAGACTATTAGGTTATTTGGTAGCAAGAGACGTGAAAAATGAGCAATGCTCTCCCCGGGAACCGAACCACGGACCTCTCGAATACGCGTCACGTGTGCTGACCGCTAAACTACGAAGTCATGCTAAGAAGGCGGGAGAAATATCTTATCTAAGTTAAAAATACAACATTCTGCAAATTAACTGTAGAAAAGCAATATACTTATTGAGTGCTTTTATTTGTTTAGTTAATTAAAAAACTTTAAATTTACCATTAAATTCAAAATTTCTTAAATTTTATTGAAACATTTTTATAGATATAAGTTTAATTGTTTTTTTTCACTGCTAAATTCGTTTAAAAATTTCAGTATCTGGTTTTGCTTGTTATATTTTGAGATTATTATTCTTACTTGAAATTTTAGTTTTAAATCAACTGACTTGATTTATGTTTGAAATAAAGGTCTTGCATAGTTTGGCCAATTTATTCCATTATTTTTGTATTGCTGTATTAAAACATTTGATGCCGACTGGCTGGTATGTGAGTCATAGAGTCCCTTCAACCGGACCAAAAGCTCATATATACGACAGTGGTAGATTCAGAGTACTTTTGTAATTTTTCGATGAAGTTCATAGCAATTGAACTCTTATTAAACAACGATGAAAGAAGATGTAACTCATATTTGTGATACGTGGTCTCAAAAAGTTTCGAAATTACTGAAAATGTCTCAATTAGTTGATTTATTTGTAAACAATTCTTCATCCAAACTGGCAGCTACGAGCTTGTGTTCATTCTGGGTTAGATTTCTCTGCTGAAAAATCAAGGTATATGCGAAGGTCATCCAGAAAATAAAGACCATTTAGTTATACAGAATGAACAACACAACATTTATTAAAAAAACAACGCTGTTATATGCCTGAAGCTTCCTTCATTTCTCTACATAATCACCACCTCCATTTAAACATTTGTCGTATTTATTCACGAGCTTCAAAGTTCCCATGTTATACTCTTCTGTCCGCCAGTTCATTAAGCCAGGTGGTCATTGCATTTAAAGCTCAGTATTGACATTCTTTACACAATATCACACAGATGGAGACGCATTGTGATTGGTGATGAGACCTGAGTGTGTCACACCATTGCAGATGAGTGGCATCATCTCTCATCACCCCAAAAAAACCGAGAAAATTCAAACACCTTTTTCAACACGAAAGGTCATGGCAACCGTCTTTGGGATCGTAAAGGTGTTCTTCTGGTGCATTTCATATAAAAAAGCACTGCACTGCGATCAACGCAAATCCTTAAGAGGTTATCACATTTAGCGACGGTCCCTGCTAGACGGTGACTTTTCTGAGAAACGAGATTTTCTGGTAGCACTCGTTTAAACGGGAGGATTCTTAGAAAAACCAGGTCCGCTGGAAGCAAAGTCCCGCCTAGCTACGGAAACGATGTACCAGCTACGTGGGATTTTTTTGAAACCTCCCGCAAATGTATTGGCTGGAGCCCTGTCCCGGGTAGACATAAGCCAAACAGACAAAAGTTCTGCTTCTGAAGGATCACATGATCCCAATCTGAGAGATAATCGGTAATTGTTTGACGTTATCACATTTATTTCTGTTAAATCTCAGAGACATTGAAAATTGCCCCTGTCATGGTAAATTAGGAAGCGGTTCTTAAGGTAACATAATCAGTATTTTACCATAACACAAGTATAAATTTATTCGCGTTTCACAGTAAAAATATAACCATTAACTTCTATATCTCCAAGATAGGCAAATGAAAGACAGTATAAAATAATTAATAAATGTGATCAAAATATACCTAAATCTAATAACTTCCCATATTCATATCTAAAACGAAATAATAACCTAACAAAAAACATACGTGACAGCACTATTTAAGAAAAAACATGAACTAGTAGTGTTTGAAAGTATAAATAGCAGAAGGAAGGTAACCGAACTAATATTTCCAATTACTACCAAAATAATTTTTTTTTTTTTTAAATAGTAAGCAATTAAAAGTGCAATAATTATGGATTGCGGTATTTACTAGTAATGCTGATGTTTCTTAACACCATTTCTTTCGATCATATGTTAATATATTTACTTATTTTTAGTTTTTACATTTTAGAATAGTAGTAGATTACAATGATTATTTCATGCACTTTTTAAAATCATGAACTTTTGTTACTGTACAGAAATAATTTAAATAATATTGTATACGATAGTAAGCTAAGTACTTTAAAGTAAGCTCTTCGTCAAAGAGCACACGATGAAATTTTTTGTTTCTATTTATTATGAATTTCTTTGTTATCACAAACACATAAAAAGTAAGCGAAGAAAATAGGGGGAGAGTGCAGAATCACCCACTGCTTGGCGCATTTTTAAGAATTGAACATACTCGGCATCCATGTACACATCGACCTATTTTTACTTTAAAAAAAAAAATCCCAGAAATGCACAAAAATGGCCTTGCGCACTCCCTTGACTTTATCTATGTACACATCGACTTATTTTCACTTAAAATGTCAAAGAAAATTGACAAAAATCCAATTCTTCTTACTCTTGTAAAAAGCGCCAAATAAATAAGTGGCTGATTCTGCACTTTACCCGAAAATAGAATATACTTAAATTTAATAAAAAATAAAACCTGATTTCCAACATTCATTTATTGAGATAATCTAATAAACACAAATAACGGCAATATTAAAAAAAAAAAAAACGCGAATTACACAGTGTTTGAAAGAATAGATACCAAACGAGAAATAATAAAATTGCAGTTTGCAATCAATAAAAACTATTTGGTGTTTTTTAATATTACACAATTATAGATTACAATATTTCATAGAAATGCTAATGTTTCCTTAACACTAGTTTTTCGATCATACATTTCATACACTGTTTAAAATCATTAACCTTTTCAGCATACTGTACAAAAGACAATATACTATAGAATGTGCATAATAATAATTATAATAATTAACTATATAATAATATAATAATAATTATACTATAGAATGTGCATAATATAATTTAATATTTAATTAATTCCTTATGTACATATATCTAATTCATCTTCAGCAGTCATATTACCAGTCCAATAATTTCGTTGTATTTTGAAAATAATGAACATACCATAACAGTTAAGAAGTCAAACAACAAAAATCAGCGTTATATTTTCAAATTTTTCACAGGACTAGTTTCGATGGTTTTACCGAACTACCATCCTCAGCTGCAAAACCGCAAATGAACACGATAGGAAATAATGATTAGATGAGATAAGAAAGCCTCGACAAGAGTAAGCAAGTGGCGCCATCAGTTGGTGAAACCAGAACTAAAACATAATTTCTTTAAAGGCCGAAGGCAAAGATGGATTAGAATTAGGATCGTTAACTAGAACAGAAAGATTTTTTTAGAATTTGAAATGCCTCTAGAAAATAGAGTTCTCCAATGGAAGATGTATTTTGAATAATTTTGGCAGCAGAAAAATGAAAGTGTGATTTTCGGACCAACAATGTTGAGCAACAGAAGACTTCTGTGTTTCCTTTTTTCTAACATATACCTCATGTTCCTTGACGCGAAATTTTAAGGCTCTCTTAAATTGGAAAATGTAAATTAAACCACACTGGCAAGGAATCTTATAAATACCCCAGGAATTCATATCCGGAATGGGGTCCTTCAGTATGGAACTCGGAATTTTATTGATGGGAAAATAAATGACCCGAAAGTTAAATTTCTGCAAAATATGTGCAACTTTATAGCTAACTGATGGAAAGAAGGGAATGACAACAGAATTTTTATAATCTCCTAAAACAAGAGTGTGCTTTTTAGTGTGTTGAGATGAGAATTTTTTAACTGCTTGATTAATAATGTTGGGGGAAAAGTCCCTGTCAATAGCTCTTGCTTTTAAATAATTTAGTTCTTCATCAAAGGATAGTTTGGAGGAGCAAACTTGAAGAGCACGGAAAACATAGGAATAAAAATGAAGCTAACTTTTGTTTAGTCTGCTGACCAAGTGTGGTGGAAGGCAAACCGATGATGGTTTACGGTAAACCGTAGTACTGAAGTTGGATGTGTTACGTGTGACCAGAATGTCGAGAAACGGAACAGAATTGCAAGTCTCAAGTTCAAAAGTGAACTGAATAGCAGGATCAATAGAATTCATTGTTGAAAGAATTTTATTTAAATCATCTTTATTATTTTCAAATACGTAGTTTATTATTTTAAATTACGTAGAGGAACCATACCGGGAAGTTTAAAGTTTCAAACAATTTTGATTCATAATAATGCTTGTAGGTATCAGCCAGGATCGGACTGAGGGGTCTTCCCATGTCTAATCCCTCAGTTTGCTTGTAATATTTATTTTGGAAAACAAAATGTGTTTGTTTCAAACAGAGTTGAGTGAGAGAAATTAGCTCATCAATTTCGATGCAAGAGAAATGAAATTCGGGAAGTCTGGTTTCTAGACATCTTATGCACCCTCCACAGTAACATGAGGCATATGTTAGAAAAAAGGAAACACAGAAGTCTTCTGTTGCTCAACATTGTTGGTCCGAAAATCACACTTTCACTTTTCTGCTGCCAAAATTATTCAAAAAACATCTTCCCTTGGAGAACTGGATTTTCTAGAGGCATTTCCCATTCAAAAATTCTTTCTGTTCTAGTTGACGATCCTAATTCCAATCCATCTTTGCCTTCGGCCTTTAAAAAATTATGTTTTCGTTCTGGTTTCACCAACAGATGGCGCCACTTGCTTACTCTTGTCGAGGCTTTCTTATCTTATCTAATCATTATTTCCTATCTTGTTCACTTGCGGTTTTGCAGCTGAGGCTGGTGGTTTGGTAAAACCATCGAAACTAGTCCTATGAAAATTTTGAAAATATAACGCTGATTTTTGTTGTTTGAGTTCTGAATTAGTTATTGTGTCTTAATACCATAACAGCTCGAATTGTTGTTGCTTCTGTTTAGATTGCATTCTCAGCAAAACCAGAAAGTGGCTTACCGTTGTATGTTATTTTTGGTTTTATATGAATTAATTCTGAAAGCCAACAGGGCGTTATAACCGAAGCACAAAGCTAGTAAGTTTATCCAAATATTGTACCGCTGGAACCACAGTGATTGGAGACAGACGCTATTTCCACAGGGACACTATTTCACGAACACTAGATTCACAATTAGCATTGTGGCATTTCTTCAAGAGCGGATATTCACATACAAAATAAGCTAAAATTCAGCATTCTCAGGATAATTTCACTCGCTGAAGACACTTGAAGCAATTAGATACAGAACAATGAGAAGATTCTCAATGCGTTCTTTGATTGACAGTGCATTACATTTACTTTTAATATAAGCAATATTATTTATATCAGCCAATGCTTGATTCAATTTCAAACATGAAATAAGTCTTTTCAAACGCCTTACAGATGGCATCTTTACCAAATCACTTGAAAGAACTGCTAGAATCTGAATTAATTGCGCAGTTGTTCGAATTTGGCAGCTAGCCAAAGCGAGAAAATCTCGAGATGTTCGTTTTATATACGTAAGCATCCAGTAAATACTGTACACGTCTGCTTCTCCTTCCGCCATATATTGGACAGCCGTGAATTCGTCCTTACTTCAAAAATATTTCAGTCGTGAAATAATTGCTAACATGTGATTTGCATTCATTTCGGAAATATGATTTTTTTAAAATATATAAAATGCATAACTTAATAACTTACTTTATAGATTAGTTTCATTTTTAAATATTTTGCTATAATATTTATAAAAAATCTTTTAAGTATTAATTACTTTAGCAAAATTTTAAACAATTATTTAGAACATATATTTAGTACTAATTAAATTTAATAAATCAAAAGTATTTATATTAAATTTACATTTCATTAGATGAATCTACTTTAGATTAATATATTTAGATCTAATAAAATAATGAAACATAGCAAAGTAAATCTCATGCGGACTTCAGATTCTTGAAAAGGCAGATTTAGTCCTTTTCATTCTAAAAATAATGCTGATGAATTAAAAAAAAAAAAAAAAAAAAAAAAAAATGCTAAAACGACCACTAAAAGCGTTCATATCATGACGTTTCAGCAACGTCGGCAAATTGCCAAGATGCAACGGAAATATTTTGCGTCTTCGCAACGTTGTAAAAGTTACCACGACCACTCTGCAACCTCTCGGACCAGTTTGCAACGTCGTGTGCTACTTGGGTCAAGAGAAATTTTTACGTCAGATATTTATAGAAACTTCATTTCTTTATTTTTATTCCAGTTGTAGAGTCATTAGGTTAATTGGAAGCAGAAAAGATCAAAAATATGCAACCGCCTTCGCCGGGAATCGAACCACAGACCTCTGAAATACCGGCTCAGTGTGCAGAACCACTACACCACGAAGGTGCCCTAGGGAAGTGGGAGAATTACCTTATACAGTGACTTTCAAATAGTGAAACTTCACCAAGACAAAGCAACAAGTCCAATTCTCGGAAAATACCACTGCATTCCTTGAACAAATTAAGACTGATACAGGCATGGCATCTATGTCTTTTCACATATACATCTTTGCAAAATATTCCTGCGAAGTTCCTAGACATTTCATCTACAGACTCTTGTGTCTTTGGTCTTTTTCCTTTTTTCAAAAGTGATTCTAAAATGGATTTAGAAAAAGTTTTTTTCCCGTGACGTCTGCCCGTACTTATACGTATGTATGTATCTCGCGTAACTAAAAAAAAAAAAAAAAAGTTGAAATTTTGCATATGGGATTGCTATAACATTTAATTGTGCACCTCCTATTTATTTGTTGCAATCAGTCGCATCAACCATGCATATATTTCTGCACTGTTACCCAGCTCGATGAGTTCAAATTTTTATTCTTTTATTTGTTGGTAAATTGTGCATTATTTTTTTTTAAAGTGATTGGAATATCTTGTTTTTATGTTCCGGTTAAGGTTTTTATGCCTTTAGTTAATCTGCATGCAATAGTTGAAGCATTATCAACAGTTGCAAAATGGCACTAAACCTAAACAAGACCGCCATTTGTTTACATTTGAAACTCTTAGAAGATTCATGAATAAATCAGCTTGTGCATCAAGTTCAGTGTCTTTCTGCCCACTAAGACCTAAAGTTAACTTTCACTTTTGTGCGAAGAAATTTTATCTTTCTGCCATTGCCGAATTGCTTGTTTTTGTGTAGGAACTCTAATTTTAAATGTACAAATTATTTCTTTTTAACTATTTTTAACTGAATTTGGTGTTTTAAGATTTTTCCTATTTTACAATTTTTAATTAAGGTGTTTTGAATTTTTACATGTTTTTGTCTTGCCGCTAAGTGAGAAGTGAATTAATTGAATGAGAAATATATCTTTAATGATATTCGAGGAAATAAGTTGAAATGGAATGCAGCAAAAATGCCTAATTTAATAAAATTTAATAATTCATAAAAAACGCAGGATAGCCACTCTTAAAATATGCAGCAAGTGAGAATGGCTTCTTTGTGCTAATATTACTCGAAAAAGAAAAGGACGAGTTCAGAAAAGAATACCCATAACAAAGTCAGGATTACATCCAAAGAAAACTTTGCTTTGTGTATGGTGGGATATGGAACGGCGATTATTTTGAATTGTTACAAAATAAACGAAACATTCATGAAGACACCTAATTTAAGGGGCTAATAAGTTGCCTGAAAGATAGGCAGAAGTCGTAGCAAACGATGGAAAATAATGATCAAATTTATACAACTAATTTATGTACTATATATAATTTCATCTAATGATCGCTGATTGAAGTCAGGATTATTTTCTGATTAACTCGATAACTTGTTAACAAACGTTACTGAAGTTATAAGCAACGATTTTAGACTCATCTCATTAAGTGACTTCTGCGAAAGATAAAGTCAAAAATATTATATAATCTAAAGCAACTTTATAGCATTTGTTTCCTCTTTGGAATCAAGCAACTCATTAACAGTAAATTAATATATCATTGAAATTCCATTTATGTTTTATATACATAATCGATGAAATGGACATAAAAGAAGTATCCATGGGAAAAGTGTATATTCGAATACTGTGATTATGTATGATTCGAATACTGTGATTATGTATGATTCGAATATGGTGAACGATTTCTTAGTGCAGGATTTACGTGTAACATAAATTACAAGTATTGAGATGTAATATTTTCTGACTAAATTCCAGTAATAATTTTGAAAACATAAATAATATAATATTTTTTTATTATAGATTGGATTAAAAAATTCACTCTTTGAAACGGACCTAGTAACGCGCTAGATCATGCGTGAAATAAATTTTGCAGTCATTTACTTCACTCTGTTGTGCTGCCCTCTATTGGCTAATGTAGAAACTTAATTTAGAAGAGACCTTCATCCTTCAAATTCCAGTACTATGCTGCCATCTATTGATTAATCTAAAAATGTAAAATAAAATCCCAATTGTCGGCATCAGTAACGGCAAAACCTATCCATAAACTATTAACTAAATAAATACATCTTCTGAAAACCAAGAAGGAGCGGAATACGAATCAGTATATTATTAGTTTTCCAAGAAGCACTCAAATAAGGAATTTTAAAATTTTCATCGAAATTTATTTCTTTTTAATTTGACTTCAAGTAAGCTTTCTGGCGCTATTCTTGAGCAAATTCCAAAACAAAAATATCAGAAGTGCCACTTCACGCACATTGCTACGAAAAATAATTAATTTTCATACTTTTCTTCGCAAATATAAACAAGGGAATTTCAAAACAGGCTATCCTAATCTAGGAAGGCCGTTATGATGGTCGAACTTCACATTTCAGTGACCACGACCAGGTCCAAGCTCGAGAGTTTTCATCACCCTAGGCGACTTCTTAATGATTTATATCTTTATTAATAGAATTTCGCTTTCATACTCAGTTACAATGGTTTAGTTATAATCAATGATTAAGATTTCTTTTCCCTTACCTTCTTTCTTCTATATACTAAAGCATTGTGTTTACTTATTACGTGCTCCGCCTTTACGCACTACATGGAAAGGGAGGTGTTACGAAGAACACAGAAAATATATAAATCAAATATATTTAAAACAGTTCGTTCAGTTGCGGGCCTGCCTCTACCCGAGGCTGGGTGCATTATGAATAAAGACAAAAAAATTCTTAAATCATTCTTTATTTCCATCAAAACAGTATCACTCTTCCGAGATCAGCTTTCGTTCGTCCACACGCAAAACATTCGAAAACACTCAGCACGCAGGCTGACGTCACAAACAGCAGCGCCTCGCGCCGGTTATTACTTCAGTTCATTTCACAACATCCTCCCCCCCCCTTGAGACTCAGGTTGAGTCTCAAACTCATAACAAACATTATTTAAAAGATCAAGTCTTTTTGGAGCTTTTACAAGTCGTCCAGAGGAGGAATATTGTTGCATCACTATTTTATCAGGTGCAATTCCCTTTTTTAACGTACACCCAGCACTAGAATTAGATTCCTCTACACCCAGTTTCTTATCAGGAATTATGTTTCTATCATTGGACTGTATCTCCAGAGGAAAGATGCGTTGTATTGGTCGTATAACTATTCCATGCCGGGTCTTAAGTTTAACCGTACGAATCTTTCCATCACGTCCAGGGATCAATTCTGTAATTCGGGCTAAAGGCCAAAATAAACGTTTTCTGTTATCATCCCCCGTCAGTACTATTTCTCCTACTACAGGTTCCCGAGATCGTTTTTCATTATGCTTTTGAACCAGTTGACTAAGGTATTCTTTTCTAAATCGTTGCCTCAGATCATTTAACAATTTAGTTCTATACTTTAATCTCTTATTAAGACTTGACGAATTTAATTCATCAAGATCTTCAACATTGGAATTTCTGTTCTCGATAAGAAACATGGCGGGTGTCAGAGGTACTAATTCTTGCGGATCTTCCGAAACATAAGTTAAGGGTCTAGAATCCTGTTTCCTTTAATACTTTAGCCCAATTTAGTTTTGATAAATCATTAGATGCACCCCGAAAATCTGTCCCGTTATCACTATAGATTATTCTAGGGCGTCCGCGCCTAGCAACAAATCGTCGAAGCGCCAGGAGAAACGCATCAGTAGAAAGAGAATTTACGAGTTCAAGGTGAATGGCACGGTACACAGCGCAGGTGAACAGCGCGATCCACACCTTTCCTCCATTTTTTAAAAACAGCGGTCCGGCCAAATCAATCCCTATGATTTCAAATGGCGCACAATCCGTAACTCGGTCTGGTGGTAGAGGTGTCGGTTCGCTTGACATAGCCTTAGTTTTAAATCTTTTTCAAACGATACAGTTAAAGAGGACATTTTTAATGGCTTTTCTAGCTCTGACTATCCAAAATCTTTCTCGTAATATACATTGCATCATCTGAAGACCAGCATGACAGTTCTTATTATGCACATTTCTGATTAATAACTTAGTGAAATCACATTTTTCTGGTAACAGTATTGGATACAGAAAGGATTCATGGTCATCTCTATTTAGTATTCTCGTTTTAACTCTTAGAATACCATCATCATCAATGAGCGTTTCAATAAAATTATAATATTTCTTATCAGTCAGATAATAATTTTGAACCAAACGAATAAAATTTTTCTCAGAATTTTCAATTTCATACTGCGAAAGTTCAATGTTTCTATTCTTTTCAGAACCACCTTTACAATTATTTACAAATCTAAATATCCATGCAAATATTCTAATCATTTTGTCATAATTGGATACACTGATTCGATGCCAAGGGGGTGCGTCTTTTGATAGATCAATATTCACTATTTTTATCTTTTTACTCTCCAATTCTACTTCTTCATGCAAATAAATAATCTTACCAGTGGGCCAGTTTTCAGGGCCTTCTCGCAACCACAAGGGGCCTTCCCACCATCTAGACCGAAGCATTTGCTTCGCAAAACATCCGCGCGACAAGAAGTCGGCAATATTTAGTTTTCCTGGGATATGTCTCCATGAATGACCTCGCGTCAACTCTCGAATCTCTTTAACCCTATTTTCGACGAAAACGGACCAATTTCCTTGCTCTGTTATCCACCAAAGGGCAGTGGTTGAATCAGACCAGAAGGTAACTTTTAAATCGGGCAAACTGAGAGCTTTGATAATAGAATTTGCAAGTCTAGAACCTATACAACAGGCCATTAATTCTAAGCGAGGAATGCTTATTTCAAAGGCGATACTCTAGACTTCGCCCGTACGAGATTTATTTTTACTTCAGAATTAAATATTGATCGAACAAACACGCACGCTGCATACGCCCCCTTGCAAGCATCCACAAATACATGTAGTTCAGACGTGTCATTGATAAACAAGTATCGAGGCAAAGTAACATCTTTCAAAACATTAAGTTCTTTAAACCAGTTCAAAAATATATTTACATCATTCGGAGACAATTCATCATCCCATGCAATTTTCACTTCTTTCCACAATTTTTGCAACAACAGTTTTGGAAGCAATGTAGTTGGCGTTAATAAACCAATAGGATCAAAAATTGTCTGCACAATTGCCAAAATTGTCCTCTTTGTGATTTTCGTATCACAGGTCAATGTATCTGTGTCTGTGCAGCACCTCAGCGTATCATTATCCAAATTCCAAATTACCCCCAAAACGGAAGTATCCCCTGAATGTTTGTCAACATTTGTACCAGCCACATTGCTTTCAAAACCGCGCAAGTTAAAACATCCATTTGACATGATTAATTTGGAATGTTCAATAAACGTAAACTGTTCATCAATACTAAAAACACTAGATAAACAATTATCCACATAAAATGACGATTTCAATTTTTGGGCAACTTCACTATATTGACGTGGACAGTTTTCTAATAGATGCATTATAGATGCGTTCAACAAGTAGGGGCTCGAAGAAACTCCAAACACAACTCTGCAATGCCTGTAAATTAATTGCTCTTCATTGCATGGGAAAAAAAATCTGAGAAAATCTCTATCCTTAGATGCGACGGATAACATTAAAAAAGCCTTTTCAATATCGGCACTAATACCAATCGGATACATTCTAAAACGATCTATAATATCAGGTATTAATTCAATAAGATTTATTCCTTTACACAAACATTCGTTCAAAGAGAGTTTCCCTTTCTCAGATGCAGAAGCGTCAAAAACAGGACGAATTTTCGTGGTTTCACTTCCTAATTTGATTACAGGCCTATGCGGCAAATAATGACATTCATTATTCAATTCGTTTTCTGGTACACGTTCAATAATATTCAACCTTTCCCATTCCTTGAACACATTTTGATAATCATCGAAAAATTTACTACATCTGAGTTTATAGATCATCTTTTGATACCTTTTCCAGGATAATTCTTTATTATCGGTTAAATGTGTCATATCACATTTCCACGGAAGTTCTACTTCATATCTTCCATCTGGAAGAATTTTCATTTTGTTTTCAAATTCAGATAAATTAAAACTTTCATTCATTTTAACAGTTTCGTTTGGAGAGCATATTCCTAATTTTTCAAGTTCCCATAACTCATTCAGAGGAATTCTCCTGACATGCATTGAAAATGTTTTCAAAATATTATCCTTTTCACCCGAATTTCGTTTTCCAAATACCGTCCACCTAAGTTTCGTTTCGACAGCCGTTACCCCGGACTGTAATTCAATAGAATTTCCCGTCAATAATTTTCCTATAACATCTGCTCCGATTAAAAGGTTAATTTCAATTTCCTTTCGCAATGGATCAGAAAATTCGATTTCTTTTTCTTTTAATTCATTCAAAATCTCTTTATCTTTAACCTTCGGAATAAAACCGCAAATCTTTTTTTCCGATAATGCCTCAAAACTACATGCGAATGTTCCTTTTAAATTGCTGACCTCGACCGAAAACACTTCATGCTGTTTAGGTTTCGTTTCGTCCCCCCCAAACAGTGCATGTATAACTGTGGAGATGCTTTAAGCTGACTCATCATATTTTCACTAACGTAGCTGCTTTGGCTTCCGCTATCAATTATGCAGCGAATAATTTTCTCGCGACCTTGACACCGAATTCGAACACGCAAAGCGTTTGCAAAAATACAGTTTCGCTTCTGCTATAGTTAGAAAGAGAACTCTCTTTTGAAACATTTATCTGATCATTATTTTTTAGCTTTTGATTACACATTACATCAAAATGATTACAACTTTTGCAAATAGAACAACTTAACTTACCTTTGAAAGGACAAAATTTACTAATGTGACTCGCTCTTTTCAGACAAGAAAAACAAGCACCTTTTTCCAACAACAATTGTTGTTTTTCAGCTAAAGTCATTTTTTTTGCAGAGTAACATTTTTCACTAAAATGTTTCTTTTCACAAAAATTACAGTTCGGAACACTCTTACCTGAATTCTCAAGATTTACTAGAGCTGATGCTGTTACGGGATCATTTTGCTTTACCTGTTCGTGGTTAAAATCTTTCTTCCGATGGTTCTGTTGGGAAGCGAAACCAGTTCTTGCGAGGAGAACCATCTCTTCCCCCTTAACTTCCTGTTTTAAGAAATTCATTAAATGTTTCAAAGATCGATTCCCTTTAGTTTCAATGGAGTCATGATTTCTGCTTTTTCCCATGCCATCAATACATCTTCTGGTAAGCAACTTTCCACTAAGGGAGTCAAAAAATCCCCATATTTTTCTTGGGTTCTCCCCAAACTTTCCAACGCTCGCAATTTTCCTTCTAGTTCATCATACAGGGAGGGTAGATCCGTTTTTGCTCTTCCGGTTACAGCGTTCTTCATCATTAGGCTTAACAAGTCTCTCACATAGATTTGCACGAGTAAATCTTCGCGTCCAAAGCGCTCTCTTAGTTGTTCGATGGCTTTAGGATAATTAGCTGCCGTTGCCGGGAAGCTAAGGACTAGGCGTTCTGCTTTCGATTTGGGTTCCATAGCCTGCAACAGATACTGCATTTTATCTTCATCCGCGATACTTCTGTCGTCGTGGATTTTCTGGAACTGACTCCAAAAAGTCAGGTAATCTTTAGCTTCACCACTGAATTTTTTAAGCTCAATTTTAGGCAATTTAAATTTCCTAGATTCGGAATTATTTGAAGGAGAGGAGGCTTGTATTTCCGCATCTATTTGAGCACACTGTTCTAGAAACTTATCTCGATAATTCTCCGCTTCTTGAAATTCATCACTAAATAATTTTTCTCCATCTTCAGTCTGCAGAATTTGCTGCGATATAGCACTCTGGCATACGTCAAGTCTCTGGAATTTATCACAAAGTTGACACTTCAAAATCGAAAGTATTTTTAAATCTCTTACTTCTTTAGTTAATTCACTTTCGGTTTTCCTTAAGGTTTGCGAAAACGCAATTCTAAGTCCTTTTCTTTGGGCCTTTAAAGCGATCAAATCCATCTTCAAAGTATATTCAAAATCGAAATTCAATATCAAAAGTTCAATCGGAAAATTCTAATTCAAAGCACCCGGTCCCGCCGAGAGTACCACTATGTTACGAAGAACACAGAAAATATATAAATCAAATATATTTAAAACAATTCGTTCAGTTGCGGGCCTGCCTCTACCCGAGGCTGGGTGCATTATGAATAAAGACAAAAAAAATCTTAAATCATTCTTTATTTCCATCAAAACTGTATCACTCTTCCGAGATCAGCTTTCGTTCGTCCACACGCAAAACATTCGAAAACACTCAGCACGCAGGCTGACGTCACAAACAGCAGCGCCTCGCGCCGGTTATTACTTCAGTTCATTTCACAACAGGAGGTATGCCCAGTGGATGTAACTGGCTAGTACCCACATTGCACACGGGCAAAACAGCTACGCAGTCAGTCCGTTCGGTGGAACTCGAACCTCAGACCGAAATACCAGTGTTCAACAGGTTTTGCCGCTCGGCCACTGGTGGGCATACCAAAGCATTTGAGGAATGCAAATAGTCTGTGAAGAACAGGAAAATGTCAATGTAAAATATAAAATCAGATTGAAGGGGGAAACTTAAATTGGTGTCGATTTAAATAAATTAAATCTATTTAGAAGGCGGTCCCATCTCTTCTGGGAGGAAAATTATTTATTGTTTTGCATTACTTTGCGAAAATAACTGTAATATTGGTCATCCAATAATAAAGAAACTCCTGTCTGAATGTCAAGAAATTTATTAACGATTTTGCTGTAAATCTAAAATTATGACAATATTTCTGTTATATTGATAATAATACAATAAACTCCGTCGCCCCAATGGTATAGTGGTTAGCATCGCCTACTGCAGTGCCGTAGGGCTGGGGTTCGAATCCTGGAGAATGCGAGGATGTTTGTAAATGTATTATGTTGGTGCAGCATGGCGGCACTCTAAATATGCGGCGAGTCGAAAGTTCTCTCGTGCGATTTAGTGAAAGCGAAGAATGGCGGGAGACTCTCGAATCCGTCCCCCCCGGGTTGTTATCCATCGAAATTCGGGGCGAAACGAGCAAAATTCCGTTGTCACCTGTAAGGTGCTCAAGACTGTTGCCAACGACAGGCGTATCTTAAGCGCTTCTTGCCACAAGGAATTTTGTGGGTTGGCTTTATGTTGCTGTCAGACAAATGAACATAAATAACAACAGAATAAACTTCAGTTTTCCTGTTTGTTTTCTTTTCCAGTGCGAACAAATTTTACTAATTTATTTGCCGGTCAGACGGTATAGTGCTTAGGGGAGCCTACTGCGGCACCGAAGGGCCCGGGTTCGAGCCCCGAATGTCTGTAAATGTATATAGTGTCCGTGAGGCATAGAGAAACCCTAAATATACTATTAGCCGAAAGCCTTCTCGAGTGGCTTATGGTAGGGGAAGAGGGGTGGGATACCCTTCGATCCGTTCCCCCGGGATGTTGTTCTCCATCAAAATTGGGGACTGAACTGACCGAAGTTGTTCTGCCACCTGTATGGTGCTCAAGGCTCTTGCCAACGACAGGAGAATCTTGCACTTCTTGCTACGATGAATTTCATGAGCTTGTTCTCATACTACTGTCAGACAAGTGAGATAAGTCACAAGACAACAAAATTAATTTATTTGCGTGCATTTTTATTTTAGTTGCTTTAAATTATACGAAAAGTTCTAAAGAAAAAATTGGATTTTCTAACGTGCGAGACCTAAATTGTCTCATAATGTTCGGTTACTAACACTAATAGAAGAAGGACTAAATTCTGTACATAGATCTTTTCTTCTATGAGGGTCATTTTTTAAGGGGATTCGTACACCATAAACCGCTCATGATCTTCGAATATGTGACTGTTGCAAGAATTGGGATATTTTATTTATTTTAAAAGCAATTACTTCAAACGTTTTACAGCTGACTACATAATATATTTGCTTTGGAATCTAGTAACCAGAAAGTTTGTGTTGCCACAAATATTTCTGTAATTTAATCCTCTTTGTGACAAAATATTTCGCCGCGTTTCCACCTTGCGCGCATGATATTTTAAAAATGGCTAATGGTACATACTTGAAATTTGATGGAATTCTTTGTATGGGCACTATTTTCTAACTAACTTTCTATTGAAAAATTTTTTGGGCGAAAACATTAAAAATTTTTTTAATAAAGTACAATTTATAAACTCAACTCAAAATAAAATAAAAATTTAATATGAAAATTTTAGGTTCACTGTAATAGTTTCCAAATGTTATAAAAGCTATATATTAAATATGGAATTAAATTATGAAATAGAATGCTTTAAACTGTGCGCGCAAGTTGGAAACATGACGAAAAATGTTGTCACAAAGCGGATTAAATTATAAAAATATTTGTGGTAACACAAACTTCCTGATTACTATTTCAGAAAGCAGCTATATTACGTAGTCAGCTGTCAAAAGTTGGTAGTAATTGCTTTTAAAATAAATAAGTTATCCCAATTCTTGCAACAGCCACCTATTCGAAGATCTTATGGGTTTTAAGGTGTATGAGTCCCCTTAAGTGCTGGATGTACACTTTCCTTAAAATACACTAAACAAACATTACAATGTTTACCAAAATCTTCAGTACTTAAGATTAATTGTTAGGTTTTGATTAAGACAAAGCCTTGAGGATATCTGCCTAAGGTGAATTTCCAAGAAAAACTAGCTTCTACTCGTATTTATGTTATACATTGAAGAAAGATAAAAACTCCATGCAGCCATCCCGTTGACGGGAAACCAAGGTAGAACTTCTGGTATTTAGCAATCTTGTCCACTGGAAAGGTTTTTATGCAAGAATTTTATGTTATAATAAGTTGGATAAGTGCTGCTTCTGTTAGCAGTTCTGGTGTATGTCGCATTTTTTGTGTGTGCTTAAGTTAATAAAAAAACACTTTCAATACTTAATTTTGAAGGAAAGATGTGCTTTATGTTTAAACCATTGCATTCGCAGTGTTCTTGCTCGACGAGTGTTGTTCATTTAAATATCAATTACGAATTACGAAATTACAGAATAACGTTTCTCAAAAAATCTGAAGCTTAGTAAATGTCTCCGTCTGTTTCACTCTTTACTTGAACACACGCGGCGCTCATCTTTGAAGCTGTAGTTATGTTCGACTAGTCAACATTCGTGTTCAAAAAACAAGCAAGAAAGGCTAAAAGAAAAAGTACGAATGTAAAGAAGGGAATTAAAACATACAATTTACATATGAGGTCGATGTTGCAAATAGGTGACCCAAACTAGCATAAAAACCAATCCCGCAGTCTCATCACAGTGCCTTAAAAAACCTATGTGTCAGTTCGCTATCAACAATAGTTCCGTATAATCCGAGAGAGCCAAAGCAGAACGCATCAAACAAAGACACCATATGCACGATGAAATATGTTGGAGGACTGCGGGGTGTTGCAAGTTGGTGCAAGATAATCCGTTGTTGCAATACAACTGAGTGTGCGAGAGGCTGTGGAATCGTTACCAAAGGAATATAAAGACTTAGTAGAAAACATGGGTCTGGATGCCGGAGGGTTACCATAACGGCAGGCAATCACTTCTTGCTGCTAAGTGCAAGACACCGTATATCACTCATAGCACGACAGCTGGCATCGCATTTCTCTGCTGCTGCAGAGTGGCCCCATCGCAAGTCAGAGCGATGTTCCCATCGCAAGTCAGAGCGATGTTCCCATCGCACGTCAGAGCGCCCCGTCAGAATTTAACCCGTCAACATCACTGTTTGACAGCCGACCAGTGGGATCACATACTCTTTAAGGATGGTTGTCGATTTAACATCGAGAATGATTCCCGAAGAGTAAGGATATGGCGAGAGCCACGGACACTTTATCGGGCTCCAAACATAGTCGAAAGGTACAGTTACAGAGGAGGAGCCATACTTGAATGGGTTGGGATAGTAACGAAAGGCTGCACCGACTTCTACATGATTCCTAGTGGTTCCGTCACAGCCATCCGATTTTGCGACGAAATTTACATCCTTACATCCTTTTATCACTCCAATGGGTACCGACGTGATTAAACACCATCATAATTTTAATAGCCCTAATTGCACAAACAAATTGTTATAGTGCTCTATTTCCAGATTCTTCTTTGGCAAAAAAGATTTCTTGTGGTGGAACAAAAATGTACAAATATTTGCGAGAGTGTGCTTGCTCCTGCAGCTCAAAAAATACGAAAAAAACTTTTCTTCTCCCGGAAACATTTTTACCTCTTCCGAGTTTTGACAGCCAAGAGGTGGTAACGCTAGGTGTGCTACCTGTTTTTAGCGTTATTTTATTTTTCTAAATTCTGTTAATTTGATTAAATATTGTACTTCCTATTACTTTTTTAGATATATTGGAGTACCAATTTATAAGTTCTATTTTAGAAAATTTAAATTGTCTTCTTTAATCAACTAGTCTTATTTCCTTAAAATTATGAATGCTAAGACCTAGATAATCTATTACGAATTGATTTTATTATTTTAGACAGTTGATGTAGTTGTTGCTATTGTCAATAAGATTTTTATTGATGAATGTGAGAATATCATCAATATATATTAAAGTGTGTTCAAAATTATTGAAATCATTATCAGAAAGTTTTTTTAAGAAATTTAAATTCTTTAGGAAAAAACATAGTCAAATAGTTGAGTTGAATAAGAACAAACCATTGGAATCCCATTTGTTTTTAAGAAAAGAAATTTTTAATATTTAGGTAATCTTCATGCAATAGTTGTAGATTTATGAGAAATTTAAAAGTTTAAGTAGCGCTAGATTTAACAAGGCCACCATTTTTTTTATTTGAAACTCTTATAGTAGAATAGCATTATTTAGTGTGTGTTTGTGTGTGTGATTATGGCTAAGCCTCGAGGGCTATCTGCCTAGGGGGAGGGATGCTTTTCGTGGAGGACTTTCTAAGGGAAACTGGCTCGTATACACGTTACACATGGGGAAACCACGAAAACGCTCATGCAACTATGCCCGCTCGCGGGATTCGAACTTCGGACCGAACTACCTGTGTTCAGCGACTTTACTGCTCGGCCGCTGATATGGGCCTTTATAATGAATGTATGGGTATTACACTGGTCTGCCATTCTTTTGGGTTTGAGTTAGTTTCCGCATAAAGGCTTGCCTATTTTTCTACCATATCTCATTTCAACATCAGATCGTTTTCTCGAAAACATAAGTAGAGTGATAACCGCACATAACTTAGCTAAAATATTTCTAAATTGAAGTTATTTGGCATACATAAATACTCTGCAGGAATTAGATATTTAAATCAGACACTGTCTATTCAAAATATCTGAGGCTGCGTACTTCTCCAATGAAATTCATAATAAAGGTCCTTTCTATTTGTTTTGCGGGGACTAAGATCTCCACTTTCTATATACCATTCACCCTGCGATGGTAAATGCAATTATTAATCCGTTGTTATTAATCACGTGGTTTCCCCAAAGGCACTTCCCTCTAAATCACCGATGAAATAAGCGCTGGTTGGCTCGAATAGTAAATTACGCGGCATTTCCGATTTTCTCCTGAATCCTCCTTCTGTTCTGGGAATTCCGGTTTTGAAGGTCAAAGGGTCACACTAGTTAATGAGCAGTCAATTGTGTTCCCACTATGCATGCAGAAGGATCTGAATCTCAATGCATTTGAACCCAGTTCATATCTTGGAAAGAGCAACATTTTAATGGAAGCCTGAAGTGGTATTGCGATTTGGGAGGCACGTTTCAAAATGCTGAGTGCAGAAATATGTGATTTGCATCAATGATTGCTTTATTTCCTTCGAAGTGGAATATTCGATCGAAATATTCATCCGTGAATTTGATAACTTATTTAAAGCATCCGGTTTAGAAATATTTTATTAATAATTCGCTTCTTTCCTTTAATTTAAGGATTTTGAGAATGGACTCATTATAAATATAAGACATGTGAAGAGAATAATAACTTTACTTAACTGTAACTGTGAAATGGGTAAATCAGGCAGATAGTTTTCCAGTGCTTTGTTATATTGAATTTATCCAAGCCTAAACTAATCGTATAAGGTTGTAGAGATATTAGGTATTTTTAGAAGCAAGAGAGATGAAAAATTAGCATTCAAGTCTTTTCCGGGAACCGAATCACGGACCTCTGGAATACCGGCCCAGTGTGCAGAACCACTATACCACGAAGGCACGCTAGGAAGGCGGGAGGAATACTTTATAAGGTACTCTTTAAATTTCATTACTTAGTTTTTCCAGCTATTTAATCAAGTGGTTTAAGGGTTCTATCATAAAATTTTCAAACAGCGTTATTGTTCTAAGCAGCTTAATGCCCCCAGCTTCTGAAAAGTGGGAGACAATTTTATTTTATTTTTATTACTTGGAAAAAACTGATTTTATCCATATTGGTCGGATTACTTAAAATTTTTAAGTTAGACATCAGGTTAAGTTACAGTCAAAGCGTACTCAACGATCTCGTCCCAAGCTAGTGCAGTTTGAGACTATAAAAGCAAGACACCTGCAAATGCTAAGCGAGCATCTTTCAGAAATAAGCAAGTTTGGTTTGGTTTGGTTTATGCGATTACGGCAGAGCTTCGAGGGCTATTTGCATAAGAGAAGGCGATGTCTCCGTGGAGGACTTTCTAAGGGAAACTGTCATGTATACAGGTTACACATAGGGAAAACACGAAAACGCACAAGCAGACAGCCCATCCACGGGATTCGAACCCCAGGAACCACCAGTGTTCAGCGACTTCATCGCTCAGCCACTTTGAGCTCGATATAAGCATAAAAATCAAGTTTTAAGTGACATATGGATTACTGGATTCATTAAAACAACGTAAGATCCACCAATGACCTACTGATAAAGTAGCTGAACACTAGTAGTTCGGTTCGAGATTCGAATCCTGCGAACGGGTTGGCTGCATGGGCCTTTTCGTGGTTCCCTATGCATAACTTATATATGAACCACTTTCCCTTAGAAAGTCTTCCACGAAGGCTAAGTTATATCTATCGATTATCTACGTTACACTTGAGGAAAGCCACAAAAATGCCCATGTAGCCAGCTCGTTCTCGGAGTTTGAACACATTTCAAAATGCCAGTGCATAAGTTATTTCTCCTGCCTTCTTAGCATACTTTCGTAGTGCAGTCGTCAGCATACTCTTCGCGTATCCGAGATGCTCGTGGTTCGAGTCCCGGTGAAGGCGTTGCTCATTTTTAATCTCTCCTGCTTTCAAAAAATATACCTAATATCCCTACAAGTGTTCAGCGATTTATCGCTCGTCCATTGCTGAGGCGGTGTTTTTAAAAGGAATAACGTAAAATGTAATACAACTTGAAAATTTCAAGAAAAGTAAATATTTATTTAATTTATATTACTTATTTTGTTTTTCTTAAAAATTTTATTTAGAGGATGCTTAATATGAAAGTACTCAAAACAAAATATTTCGGCATTCACATAGTATATAATTGCAAAAGGAATAGAAGTATATAACTCTTTAAAATATATCTCACCATTTCGTCAATTCTTACGCAAATCAAGCATATTTCGGCATTTGTTTGGAAAAAAAAATTCGCTGGGAAACGCTAAAATATCCTATTGATGCACAAAAGAATAAATATTTGTACTATCTCCTGGGAAGTCAGTTTCTGGTTCTGAGCAATAAAAGTGTTTGACTTCGCTACAGAAGCTTCACTATAGTACTGCTAAAATTTGACTTCACTATAACGTCATAAAGCTAGCCAAAGAAAAGGAAAAACATTACAGTTATTTTCCTTTTTCAAGCTATCCATTTAAAATAATTTTTAAGAAAAATATTTTGGTGAAACAAAAAATTATATAAACGGAAAAGTACTAATGCACTGAGAATAAAACTTAAGACTTCTGATAAGACACTCGAAAATTAATCTCAGACGACCACGTCAGATATTTTTAAATCTAAAATTCGTTTCTAATAGGCCCCTGAAATATTAATTCAACAGTTAAATGTTTTTCTCTTTCAATGTTATGGAACAAATAGTGTGGACATTTGTAATACTAAAAAACGAATAGCAGATCTTGGTTCCGATTTCTTTCTCCATCATTATGTTTTAAATAGAAACTAGCATCATTAGTCTTCTAGACAGATAAGCAATATGATTAATAATTTAAGCCATTCAAACAAATTAATCTTAATGCTTAATAATCACCCTAACGTAAAGCAACTAATCAAAATATATGTGTGAGTAGATAAACATACTTACTAAACTATTTTGTACGAGGTAGCAATAAAAAATAATTTCAATTTGAAGCTATAAATGAATTTTTAATAATAAACTAATTATCAGTGGCTTCTTTTACATATAATATTAATAAAACACAAAGCAGAATTGGATCATTCTAATAAGATTTATAACTGTTTGCATCAGAAAAACCAAAGGATAATTAAAAATCTAATAATCATCATAAATAACATTTTGCTTATTCTCAAAAGTTACCCACGTAGGATGCGATAATTGAGAATCACCCATCTGAACTGAGAGTACGGCAACACTTTTTCACTTTACAATAACAAGATTGATAATAATGAGAATTGGAAGAAGAAAAAGGCAAAGGCAATAGCGAAGACAAAGACTATAGTCCTAGATGAAAAATGCAAAGACAATAGAAAACGAATCGTATTCACTAGTTTTGTCATTTCAACTTTATTGAGGTACCCCACTCAGCACAAAAAAGGGGGGTGTATATTTATATCTCCTGTTCTACTGGGTCGATTGATGAAATTTAACGTGCGTTTTTCATGTCTCGAAAGCGCGAATTAGATTTATATATACATATATAGCATTGTTCTAAGAACTTTGACACAAAATTGTATTTTTTCTGAAATGACATAACTATTTTTTCCATATTTCGATTCTACGACTCAGATTATGCCCAAATATTAAATTCTGCAAAGTTTGGTGAGAAATTTACCAACAAATTAAAAAATTTATCTTGGTGCACTTTTCTTAGATTCTGCCAAGAATAACTCACTTGGCGAAATTCTTAATCTATAGTAACCTATTTTCCTTTCCGTTTCTGCACTGTGCACCAGCGGAAAAAAAGGCGGACCGTTCATTCTTTCAAATAATTTTAACAAGGTGCATAAACCACATTACCTTTATCATCGCTTATAACAAATATACTAAATTTTAAATCGTGCTACTATATAAATTCACGTATATTTTAGCAAATTTTGAATAAAATACTCTAATAGTTCACAGATATGCCGAGAAATACATGTATGATAATGACAAAAATTTTACAGGTTATGATAAAACTAATCAGAAAATAGCTGCAAATTTTATCTGGAGTGAACCTATATTTCGCAGGTCTGCCATTTCAGAAAAAATCCGATTTTGAAAAAAATCCATAAAAATCGCATGTTAAATTTAGTCAATCAGCTCCGTACAACGGGAGATATACAGGGTAATTATAATTAAAGTTACGATTTCAAAATGCTCTAGAATGACTTGATATTTTACCAGAACAATCGTGAGGCAGTGGAATTTTATTTGGCGTAGGAAAAACATAGTTCCAAAAGGTGCCGGTAGAAAGTTGTTCGATATGGCCTCCGCCTTGTTCCGCTACTAGTTGGAAGCGCAAAAACGGCGTGCTCCACAACAGTTTGGAGGGTATCTGTGTTGATTCTATGAATGTGGTGCGTCATGCTTGATTTAAGTCGGTCAGATTCATAATCCACCCATTATAAACCACATTCTTCAGGTATCCCCAAAGCAAAAAATCATACGGGTTTAGTCGGGAGAACGTGGCGGCCACCCTGCTAGAAAATAGCGGCTTATGATTTTATGAACGGTCAGCAGCTGCTTCACACAGGTAGCAATGGCGGAGAAGTTTCATCTTGCATGAATATTGTGCGATCCACACACTGACGCTGCTGAAATGCCGGAAGGACATGGTTAAACAAAAATGCTTCGTACTGCTTAATGAAAACGGTGCAGTTAACGGGACCCGCAGGTGTAATCGCGACGAAGAACGGACCGATGACAAACGCTGCCGTTATTCCGCACCACACAGCCATTACCTCTTTAGTCTAAAAACAGCTTGAAGAGGTAATGTCTGTAGCGGGACTGGATTTTCGATCACTGATATCCTCCAATTTTGAACATTTACAGAACCTTGCAAATGGGAAATGAGCTTCTCCAAACCATAGAATGTTCCCTGCCCATCCATTGTCCATTTCCATCGGGGAAAGGAATCATTGTTCAAACGATTCCCGTTGTCAGCAAGTAGCAACTTCTGCACACGAGTTATCTTACACGGATAACAGCGCAAGATGTTCCATAGGACATTACGCACCTTGCGGATAGGCGTATCCAACATTCTTCCAATTTCCCGTGCACTGCTGTTTCCTGCATCACTGTTCGTCTATTCTTGTAACGTCGTGGTCACATCTTCGGTGATGTTGTGGCTTGACGGAAACGGTACAGTTAACGGGACCCGCAGGTAACGTTGTAGCTACATCTTCCTCTGCAGCCGCCGTAACTGGTTTTCGTCTTCTACCTCTTTCTACCTTAAATAAACAAACCGATCTCTCCGAATTTATCTTTCATTTTCCGCAGGAGGTCATGGGGCCGTATTTTATGTCTTTTAGACAAAGCATTACGTGTTGCGCTAGTATTCTTCATTTTTATTACAACTATGTCTGTGGTACGCATGCCAAGTCTTAGGAATGCGCATACCTTCACAACAACCATGTGAACCCTGACAAAACCATCTATCGGCACATTTTGGAACTATTTTTTTTTCTTCAGCAAATAAAATTCCCTTGCCTCACAATTGTTCTGGTAAAATATCAAATCATTCTGAGCGGTAGTCTTAAAGTTAGGGCGTTTTGAAATCACAACTTTAATTATAATCACCCTGTAGAACTGTTCCATTTCTTTTGTGTAAGGTGTACCATTCATTATGTTTAAATCTAAGAATATCGGAAAGAATAAAGATCAATAATTAATAAATTAAAATAAAAAATCTGAAAGCTTTCATTTTATATTAAGCCTAAAGGGGCGTTTTTTAACGTTTTGTGTGTTACTTTATTTATTAAATATCATGCTCTTCGCATGTAAGCCATGAAATGCAGTTCAACAGCAATATCACAAAATATTTAAAAGATCATATCTTTAAAATTTCCGATACACAGTCTCGCGCGCTGGCGATAAAAATGTTTTATTTTCGTACAGTGTTGCCATTTCCCATTTTGAATCGTTGCGTTTCTTAATCAAAAACTCATAAATTTTTTACAAAATACGAAATAGATAATAATACAAATTCCAAATTCCAAATTTGGATCTTCCAGATGCCCATATTCGAACGGAGAACTACATTATTCAAAATTTGATGTCTCATGGTACCCTTGTTTTTTCACAATGCGAAAAATATACATACATTCATGCAGATTCTTCATTATTTAATTTCATTAAATATAATGCAGGGCTCTAACATTTGGTGGCAACAATTTGAGAAGTGAACCGACATTTATAGTGAATCAACGCAAAATGCCAAAACGAAATTAATAGCCCTTCTGGGCTAACGCTCTTTGGGTTAACAAATCCCAGAAAAACTACCACTTGTTTATTTTCAAAATTAATTGATTACTTTCAAAAGATATCCTCTAAGATGTTATCGGGGCACATCTATCTGAAGTGAGAATACAGCAAAACTCTTCTTTATAAGAACGAGAGTTTTAAACAATCAGAAATCTGTGAGTTCATTTACTGATTTCTGTTCGGTATTTAATCTTTGTCTCTTTTATCTTTGTTGAAGTATTTAGTAAATTAATTTTCTTTAAATCTAGGAACACAAACTGCTGCACTTTTTTTACTCTATATGGGTACTAAGAGCCAGAGAAGAAAAATCATTAACGAATTCCAAGGAAAAATGTACTCCTGCCGTCTAATAAGTTATCTTGGAATTGTTATTTAGGTCAAGCGGCTATGAAAAAACTATATAAACTGGGAAACTTTTGGAGACAAAAAACAATTACTGCCAATTACTGGGAGACATTCTAACATACTTTTCTCGCCTGAACAATAAAAAAATGTGGAGACTGTCATCATGCTAGTATTACACCATGTGTCCTACGCTTGAGAGTCTTATAAGAAAGTCCTGAAAAATAGTTGATAATCCCTTTCTTATCAGAAATAAAAATATTCTTCACTACCTTAATATTCTTTATTTCCTTTAAAACACAATAATAAAAACCGAATGTGGACACCACATGGCTTTCTTGTATGGCCAATTAATTTATAAAAATGTTTTTGCTGCGACAATGAAGTGGTGTTAAATATTGTTAAATATTCAAAAGAATAAACTCATATTAAATTTTGTTAAATATTCAAAACAATAAACTCGTATTAAATACTGTTAAATATTCATTTTTAAACTAGTTCATATATAAACTGTAATTATGCATGTAATTAGATTTTGTTATTTATCGAAACGTAATATTTTTTATATTTAACATTGCCAAAAATGAATATTTTCGTCTTTAAAACACTACTGTGATTGGAACTTTGTGACTACAACCAATTATTGCGAAAATAAAGGCTAGGTTAGTACTTTTAAACCGGGTAAGGGAGTGGGTATATATATATAAGGTCTCTCGTATATCATCTCCACAGAGAAATTTAATTAAAACGATGAATTGGAATAAATTTAAGTCAGTGTTTTAAAGTGATAAATTATTGAAATAAATTTTAGTCAGTACTTTAGGTCAGTATTTAAAGTTATTTAGATTTATTATAGTAAAAAATTTTTAAAATCTGTTTAGAAATATTATTTTGAAACATAAAAATTTTAAATTGTAAAAAGAAAAAGTAAAATTTAAAGTTCTGAAAAAGTAGCTATTGTCGTTGTTCGTAGATTAATTGACTTGTCAAGGGTTATTGTCATTTATCGTAGATTAATTGGCTTGTCAATTAATGTCAATGTTATTGATCGTAGATTAATGTTATTTCATTGATCGTTATTGTCATTGATCGTAGATTAATTGACATTTCAAAGGAAGAAACCGTATACTTGTAATGTATGCACATGTATACGTTTGATGCTGCAGAAAACAATAAAAAAGGAGGCACACAACTAGATGTTATAGCAGTGCAAGAATGATTCCTTACCTTCTCCAGCAGCAATTAAATACCATTTCCACTTAATCACGTATCCTCTACATTACCCAGACGAGTTAATTGAAAAATGTGCGGATGATCATAATACACTGCTCGACATTGAAAATGCAACACCAAGAAGGAGTGATCAGAAAGTGATGACATTTGGAAAAAAGACAGAGACAGCAAGCAGCAATAAGTGATCTTTATTTCAAAATGATAGTCAGAATACAGAGCGAGAACGGCGGCGGCTCAGTAGGATTTAGGATTTAGGATTTAGGAACGGGGAAGACGGGCATTACGCCTTTACCATTTGGTTAATTGGTTTAGCGCCGTCTCCCCACTACGTGATCCCAGTCGTTTATTGATATTAGCAAACAGATACATAATTTGAAATGAATACAAAATTTGCAATGACACATAATTGAAATGAATACATAATTTGAAATGATACACAGTTTGGAAGGTAAAAAAAAAAAAAAAAATGCATATGAACAGTAGGAGACAGTAGGAACAAACAAACAAGTCATCTGTAAAAATACTAGTCTCAAATATGCAATAGTTAAACAAAAACATATACAAAGACAGAAAGTTGCATACAAAATAAAGAAGAATTTGAGGAAAAAGCTATACTTGCTGACTGAAACTATCCATATTGTCAACAATAACTATAGTATCGACAGAACTATATTACTGACTGAATGCGATATTTGCAGATCGACTAGAATTATTTACTGATAATGCTATACTTGCTGACTTAAGAATGAAACTAGCTAACATGAGACAAGAAACAATGATATTGAAATTGTGTACTAAATAAAAAGTAGACAGATTCTTACAACATGAGACAGATTTCAATGTAATTAGATTAACATGATGCTATCAAATAAACATTTACAATTTCTGTTATAGTACAAAGGCTCACTATACATTACAATACAACATACCAACATAATTTACTAATAATACTATACTGAATGAAGATACTTGTAAGCATGATACAATGATTAAGATAATGATTGTCTTATAGACAATCAACTTAATAAGAAAAGCATACTATCGATAGAAGAGTACAGTACAATCAATCCAACTTGAGAACTATGTAAAGGCATAGCTTAAATATATATATATATATATATATAAATAAAAATATAAATAAAAATTTCTAACAAACCTGAAAAGGTGATAGATGGAGTTCGATACACACAAACTAACGTGATGCAGTCAAACTTATATTTCATTTGTTATTAACAGTCTAGCTACAAAAAGCAGATAGTACATGGTTAATATATTTCCTGAAAACCATTTAGATTAAACTTGACATAGGTCAAGCCCAATGCTGGAGACTTTCTCCATTACGCAATTTAGTTTGCGGATCAGGTGTCTTTGCTTAACTAAGAGTTTGCAAAATGCCTGACGATTTTGCGTAGGAAATCGTATGTGTAGGCCTTCTGTCAGGGGACAATTGGCTAAATAGTGCTCCGGAGAGCCGAGTTCACCCCAACTGCAGACATTGGTATCACTTATGCCAAAGCGTGCGAAGAATTCAGGAAAAGGTCCATGCCCCGAAATGTAACGGGAAAGATGGGCATTGCCACAGCAGCGATCTGTCGACACATATGAAAGATGGTAGAAAGTACGTCGACCGGTGAAGCTATTGTCCCATTCCTCTTGCCACTTACTAATTGCTCGAAGACGTAAAGTTCGCTTAAGAAAAGAATGTGGCCAAGGAATGGATATATTCTCATCAGCATCACCAGAAGCCGCCTCCTTGGCATAGGCATCTGCAAGTTCGTTACCATATTCTCCCACATGCGCTTTAACCCAAGCAATATGAATAGTGAAAGACGGAGAAGCACGTAAGTCCTGTTGAATGTCTCGTATAATTGGAGAGGAATGCTCAGGATTGCCAATGGCGTGGATGACAGAAAGGCTATCAGAATTGATTGTCGCTTGTGTTATATTCTGAGTCAGCAAGTAGCGGATAGCGCGTGCTATCGCCACTGCTTCTCCTTGAAAAACACTATTCTGCATAGATAAATGTCCCTTCCAGTGGGCTAGAGGAAGATTATCACGAAAAGCAACAAAAGCGCTTCCTACGTTATCATCTATCTTTGATCCATCAGTATATATCACGTGGCTTGAAGAATTACGAAACACTGATGGTGGAATATGGAGCCTAACCCCATAGTCTGCTGGATGAATACTAAAAGGTTTCAGTTTTGCTTCATACTCATCAGGCAAATAATGTTCTCCATCAAATGTGATAGGCCTGCGTAGTTGTACAAGTAACTGACGAACATGCCTCTTCCGCAGTTCTAATATGAAGAGGGAGTAGACCGGCTAGAACATTTAGTGAGTCCGAAGAAGTTGTAATATATGCCTGAGTTATACTCAGGGCAAAAGGGCGTTGGATAGTTGAAAGATGTTTGACTTTTCTCCCCTGCATGGGGAGTGCCCAAACAGCAGCGGCGTAAGTAACAATCTTTCCTGTGACAGTAGTATATAGAATTTTTTGGATATGGTGGTTTAATCCCCATCGATATCCCTGAAGATAACGAAGCTGTTTGGCAATCATCTGTGTTCGTTTTTTAATGGACAGAATATGTGGGATCCAGGTTAACTTATCAATGATAACTCCCAAATATTTGATTTCTCTAAGGATTTGCAACCTGTGGCTATTGAGGACAATTCTTGGTCGCCTGACCAAGGAACCTCCTTTCTTAGGTACAAGAAGTACCTTGGATTGTTTTCAGCAATAATCAATGTCAGATCATCACAATGCTGTTGAAAGAGTTGAAGAGACTCATTGCAATTTTGCTGTAAAACTTCGCGAGAATGTCCCCGGATAACAAGAGCCACATCTTCGGCATACGCATATATATGCGTATGATCAGGCCAGGGAGCTTGAAGGATCTTATTAAAAGTGAGGTTCCAGAGTTGAGGACCTGCGCAAGAACCTTGCGGGCATCCTCTTGTCTGTACTTTTTCGATAATTCCCGCTGGATGTACTGCAATAAGACGTCTGTCTTGCAAATAGTGTTCTAAAACTTTATAAATATTACTCGGACAATTGGAGTTTACCAGAGCTTGCTTAATAGCTACCCACCACAAACTGTCGAATGCGCTTTTAAGATCTAAGCTGACTAATGCGGTGTGGTAGCCAGAGAATTTATTATTCAGGATGTCTTGTGTGATATCATGCAGTGCATGTAATGTAGATAAACCGGGCCGAAAGCCATATTGTCGAGAACTAATAATTTGGTGCTGATGTAGATGAAAACGCAGACGAGTCATCAGTATCTTCTCAAAAATTTTCCCAAGCGCTGGAAGTAGGCAAATGGGTCGAAATGAAGTAGCCTCAGTCGGGTTTCTATCCTTCTTTAAAAACAAGACAACCTGGCCTATTTTAAAAGACCTGGGAAAAGTACCAGTTGCCAATAACTTGTTGAAAAATATAACAAAAAATACTGGTGAGGCCAAGATAGCAGTTTTGACGATGGCATGACGATGGCTCCAGGCCCGGATGGCATAGTCAATGCCATCCGGGCCTGGAGCTTTCCGTTTCGGCAAATGGGCAACAATGAATTTTAATTCCTTTAAAGTAATTTCTTTGTCCGGAGACGCAGTGGATGAGAGCTCTTCTTCAGATATCGATGAGTGATGGGAAGTACCCTCATAGAGATCAGACGGTCCAAAAAGAGTATCCAAGATATGAGTCAGAGTATCTTTGGTAAAATCTTGTGAGGCTGTTGAGCCAAGAGGAAGAAATAATTGAGCAGGTTTGAATAATTTGCCTGTCATTATCTTATGATGAATCCCATATGTATCATGCGATTCGGTACAGAAGGCATGCCAGGAATTGAATTTCGCTTGTAAAATTGAACGTTTATATTTTGCTCTCTCCTGTTGATATAGAGGGAGCGAAGTTGGTGGTAGATGCATTCGTCGCTCATATTTGATTCGCCGTCGTAAAGCGCGGCATTTCTTCTGCTGGGAACGAAGTTCACTGTTCCGCCATTGTATATTATTAAGCTTTTTGGCATGGCGTTGTGGTAAAAGATCATTAGAGATTTGTTGAAGACCCTTCTGTAGAACAACCGTGAAATTCTCCAAATCAGCGCGAGTATTAGCTGAAGAAAGTTGACCATCGAGATCATTTACTAATGCTTTCACACGATCAGTAAAGGCACGTATCCGTTTCCCTGGCAGATTGTAGCGTCGAATAATTTGAATGGTTGTAGGCTGAGCTATTGCAAATGTAATATAGCGATGGTCGCTAAGACTTATTTCATCTTCAACTGTCCAGTTCTGGAGGAGAGAAGCCGCAGAAGTGGAACTGATAGTCAGATCCGGCCATCCACGTGAATGTATTCTGTCGAAGGTTGGAGGGGCATCAATTGAGTTATGCAGAATTAAATGATGTGCTGATAGAAAATCCTCCAAAGAATGGCCTTTTTCATCCGTTGAAGTATAACCCCAAGTTGTATTATGGGCGTTATAATCACCCCCAATAAACTGAAGAGGGATTTTAATGCGCTGTAGAGTAGTTGATAGAAAAGTCAATGAAGGAAGAATGGACTCGGATGGAGATGAATATTGTGAAATAAAAAGCATGGAGGTTTCCTGTACATCAAGAAGAATGGCTACATTGTCCCTATTAGTTGCGAGGACTGTCGGTTTCCTTGTTGTCAACAATCCTTGTTGCAATTGATAATGATAGCCCTGGGTGGTTTCTCCAAATCGCCTGCTTGAAAGATAGACCACTGAAGCAGGAAACCCACAGCAAGTCCGTCCTTAATATAAGGCTCCTGAACAAAGATGAGATCAGCCTCACGTTCTACTGCGTAATGCGTAAGTTGAGCAACAGCAGCCTTAGCGTGTTGAAGATTGATCTGTATACATTTAATTGAAACTCCACTGCGGATAAAATCCATGTTTATAGTATCAGCCGATGCATTTCCAATAGAAGGCAAGGACTGATAATTAGTACTCATAGTTTGTCCTATCTCGGATGGATTGCACACGACGTTGGTGCTGGATACAGGCTGAGTCGTAGGCAGGATGGTCGTAGTCGAAACCAGTTCCGAATCGAGCATTGGCATCACTGCAGTTGATACACAGTGGATTTTGCGCTGTACAGTCCCGAATGCCGTGCTCCTCAGCACAGTAGGAACAAAATTGTTTTCGACTCTTGCAGTTGGCTTGTAGATGACCGAACTGCTGGCATCGGAAGCATCTGCTAATTCCAATGTGTTCCGAGGCTCTATGTGCCTGCCAGCCGAGGAAGATCTTGTGTTGTTGCATGAGTGCACAGAAGCCTCGGGGCTCGCACTCAAAGATCCACTTAACGTGCCCTTTACGGCGCTCTCTAAGTCGATGGAGAGGCTTGAAGATGTTACTGGGCATGCCAGTGGCACCACTGATTTCGGCAACGACATCCTCTGGCTTGATGGATTCGGGCAGGTCATGAACTGCGCATCGAGGTCTGTGCCGGCGGGGACGGCTAATCTCCGCTGGGATGTCCTGGTTTTGGATTTCTTTTTCAAGGACATTTGCGTCATCATTAGAGTTACACACCACCTCTAAACCACCTCGGCGGGTTTTAATAATTCTCTCAATGCCAACCTTAAGTTTTGAGAGAGGAACTTTAGCATTTAATTCAGCTTTGAGCTCAACTTCTGAGACATGCGCTTTGGGATTAATATATATACGAGGCTTGTTATGTTTTCTAGCAATCTCCGCAAAAGTAGGTATTGGAGGAGCAGGCAAAGATGTAGACGCCGGTAAATCACTTAGCAAAGGAACAGAAGGAAGTGATGGCGAGGAATGAGCTAATTCGCAACAAAGTACTGTGGAGGTGTTAACACCAATATCAACCTTGGCGGGCTTTAATACACATTCAGGACCCGCTGAAGCAAGAGTTTGTAAAGCAGTAAGAGAATTTAAGAGTCTAGTGCGTAAATCCGTGGGTAGCGAAAATTTTGAACTTCGTTTAGTAGTTGCAATTCTTCGAATGTCGTCACACAGTGCAGTAATTTTATCAGTATGAGGTAAATCAGATGCCAATACTAATGTAGGATCAAGTCCATTTTATGGATGTGCTGAATCACCGTCAATCGGGAGAACTGATTGACAGGACATATTTCAAAGAAGAATTCTGTAAATGCTTAAAGTACTCGATGACTGAACAATTGTAAAGGTGGCAGACTGTACTTAGTAACCTAACAATGTTGGGTGCACTCCAAAACTTGTAATAAACTTGGTCGTTAAACTTCTCTGTTTTTCATCTGTTTTGAAAGTTGCTGTAATCCAAAAGCTGTTATATTCAGGTGTTACACACTGAGCGCACACTATTTCAAATCGCAAGTGAGTCACAAAACGCAATTTTCACTAAGTCCAAAAATTAGTGCAAAAATTTGTATCTCCGCTGCTAATTAACGGATCTGTTACAAATTTGGAAACTTGAACCTTCCGTAATCTTATTGGAAGTATGGCACAGGTTTCAAGTTGATACAATAATTAGCGGTCTAATTAGCAGTGGCCTGATTAAAAGCCTACTATGAAGAGATTCGCCGTTGGATTTGGCCTTGACAGCTTCCTCTGCTTACGGGGGGGGGGTGGAATGCGACCGTTACGAAGCTTCAACGGTCAAATCGTCTTCCGAATCGAAATGCTGCTATGTAATTACAGTAATTTGTCCATAATTAATTTTGTAATTATCCAATTGTCTTCACACATATCTTGAATTGAAGAGGGAATTTATCTCTACAAGATGATGTAACTTTTAAGTCGCGACGGATAACAACAGCTCCCTCAGAGGACTTCAAAGGTGGTATATCCGCTGGGAATAACACAGCTCAATGCTAATTTGTTGTAAAAATGATAATTAGAGAACAAATTGACCAACATATATAAATGGGGTATCAAATTGTTCCTGTTGATCTTAGGAACAGATAGCAACTACTACCAAGTCGATGCGAGTAAAACGTCCGTAGTTATTGAACAAATAGACGGAGCTCAAATAGTGCGACTTACCCTCACGGCGTCTCAAGCCAAACTTCCCTCAGTAGGATAGGTATAGGTAACGGGGAGCACGGGCACTGTCCCTTTACCATAATGGTTAATCGGTATTGCACCGTGCCCACCACTGTCTAGAGCCAAAGTGTAGGAGCCACATTTGCGCCCAGCACCAAAAGCCGAGGCCCAACGCTCGGACCATCCAGAGGGCAGTCAAACGTCAAACGGACCAAAAGCGCCCTCCACACAACGCTCACCCAACCGTCCAGGCATTAGTACATATGATAGCAAATACTGAGATTCTCTGACGATTATAATACAATGTGCAATTGGTACATAATGAAATTGCAATTATAAATATACTGCACAATACAAGTCCAATAGTACAATATCAATGTAAAAAGTAAGATATAATTACAAATGCAAATATTTCGTGAACCATAAGTGCAAAATAATAGTAAGTTAAAGGACTACTGCTTCAAATATTAGTACATATGATAACAATACTGAAATTCTCTGACAATTATAATACAATGATCAATTGGTACATAATGAGATTGTAAATATAAATAGACTGTATAATACAATACAAGTCCAACAGTACAATATAATGCAAACACGAGTATGTGTGTGTGTGTATTTAATTATGGCAAAGCACACGAGAGCTATCTGCCTAAGAGGAGGGATGCCTTCGTGGAGGACTTTCTAAGGGAAACTGGCTCGTATACACGTTACACATGGGGAAAACCACGAAAACGCCCATCCAGCCAGCCCGTTCGCGGGATTCGAACCTCGGACCGAACTACCAGTGTTCAGCGACTTTACCGCTCGGCCGCTGGTGGGCCAAACACGAGTATGTAATTACAAATGTTAATATTTCATGAACCATCAGTGCAAAACAATACTAAGTTAAAGGACTATGCACATCAATGCAAAACATAAAGTGTTAAAGAGTAGTAGTATACAATGTTAGATATAGATATACTATACAAAAGAAAGTCATATTCTTACAACAGAATGGTATTGCGATTTAAATACCAACAGTATTAAAATATAATTATAATAATAAACTCAAATAAAAATCCGAACATATGACCAATACAAAAGCAAAATGTTATTCTTAAAATATCTATGCAATGCATATTCAAATACAGTCAGTAGATATATACTGATATAATTATACATGCATAACAAGTTAAAGACATATCGAGAAAACAACCCAATACAATCGATAAGATCTATACAATACAAATTCAAATACTAAAATAATCCAGATACTAATAGAAAAGTAAATGCATATATCAAATGGTACTTCTAACAAAGATAATATATATATATATATATATATATAAACATTCTTATTGAACAAAATTCAACGAAGATTCAATGAGACAAATACCAATCCAAGCATGTGATAAGTTGACATATGGGGATAGTAGATTAACACTAACATGTATGCGTACAATATACTAAAATTGTAAATTATGTTACCAAGCACAAGTCAGTACCATAGGAATGAAGTATTTCCGTAATTTTGATCAGTTTTTTAACTAAGTATTTTTATTTAATTAAAAACTTACAAAATGCACGAGTGTTAGTATTTGGTATGGGAATGTGATAATCTTGTGTAATAGGACACTGAGTCACATAATGTTCAGGATTTCCAAGTTCACCACATACACACACATCAGTATTTGAAATCCCATGTCGATAATAGTAAACTGATAGGGTCCATGCCCTGTAATATAACGTACCAAATGATGATTGGTAACCTGTCTATGTATATCAACATATGAAATATGAAAATAAGTACGACGACCTGTGTCGGAGTCATCCCAGTTTGTTTGCCACGCAGAAATAGTCTTGAGTAAAATTTCCTTTTTAAAATACGAAATTGGCCATTTTACCATTAGGTTTTCAATTTCACCAATATGATCAATACTTTTTTGGGCAGCTATTTTTGCAAACAAGTCTTTGATGATTGAATTATGTTGTACTTGTCTTCCGGTTAAGGTTTCCATGCCTTTAGTAAATCTGTATGCAATATTTTTAGAATTATCAACAATTTAAAAGTTGTTTAAGTGCCGCTAAGCCTAATAATTTTTTCCTTGGCGGCCATTGCCTGTTTACATTTGAAACAGCATAATAGTAGATTTGTTGCCAATCTAGAGAAAGTAAGCTTCCCAATAACGCCTTCTTTTATTATTTCGAATTAAATTATGCTTAATTCATTCTGGAATTTATTCGAGGAAATAAGTGTTTAAGATTTACTTCATAATTTTCAATACAGACATCTTGCATTAATGTATTTTTGCCTTGTAGCGAAGTGAGAACTGAATTAATTGAATGAGAAATACTGAATTGTCTGTGGAAAACTGTTTCTTTTTTGTTGTTGTTGTTATTTGCTTAATTTCTTTTATACATCGTTTTAGACTTATTATAGTATTTGAACAGAACATGTGGAAACGATTAGATAATTCTTAAGTTGATATAAATTTTGTGCATTCTGAGTTGAAAAATGAACGAAATATAACGCTGTTAAGTGAACCTAGGGCCAGAGTGTCGCTATGGTAAACAGACATAGTGAATTTTAAAGAGTGCATTTATTCTATTGTGGTTTATGCGCTATCGTCGAGGTAGGTTTAATACAATCCAATAAGTTTAAATGAAATGTAAGAAAAAATGGTATAATTTAATATTCCGGATAAGGAATAAGGCAAAAAAAGCAATATTCATTTTTAATATACAGATAACCGTTGAATTCAAAACTCACATTGTAATCGCAAATTATATTTTCTCATCCTCGAAGAAATTCAAACACAAGACTTTAGCTTGACCACTTTCTTTAGACACAGAAGGTTTTTATCTTTATTGATAACCCATTCATTAAGAACAGAAAAAAACGGATGCACTTGTTAGCAAAAAAGGGATGTTAGTCCCGAATGGGATATTAGTCTGGAAACGGCATTTTGCTTTGAATGACTACAAAAAGAGTATTGCATTTCAAATTGTTACTACCAAATATCATCGCCTTGTATTATATTTAAAGAAATGAAATAATATAGAATCTGCATGAATGTGTGCATGTTTCTCGCATTGTGAAAAACAACGGTACAACGGTACCTAGAGCCATCACATTCTGAATAGCGTAGTCCTCCACCTGATCATTGATACCTGGAAGTCTGAATTTTAAATTTGTTTTATTACCTATTTCGTATTTTGTAAAACTTCAACGAATTTGTGTTTAGCGGACTTAACGATTTCAAAGCGAGCAGTGGCAGCACGAAGTAAATCATTTTTATCTCTAGCGCGCAAGACACTATAATAGAAATTTTAAAGACATGCGTCTTTTAAATATTTTTCGATTATGCTGTTGAATCGTATTTTATGTGGCGTAAGCACCAAGTGCGTGATATTTAATAAGTAAAGCAAAAACTCAAAACATTAATAATAATAAGACAAAAAAAAAAAAAAAGCTTCGTAAAGCCATTATAGTATAAGAAAACTGAATATTGATATGATAAACTGAGGAAAGACTCAACACAGAAAAATGTATGCAATACATTGATGATACGATGATCGGAAATTGTGCACTTATACAGCTATGCTGTTTTTAAGATTTTGGGATTACGCTGTTGAACTGTGCATGGCGTAAGTGCGAAGAAAGTGATGTTTAATAATAAAGCTAAAAGGACGGGGGTGCGTGAGAAGGATAGTAGAAGTTAGAATAACAGCAGACTGGTAGACTCCGAGCTCAACGAGACAGTAGAAAACATCAAAAACAAATTTTTGGGCAACCGTTAAAATCTGAAACCTTTCTCACTTTTTAAAATTTTATATTTTATCATGAGTATAATATTTTCCTTATGTATAGGATTCAGAGAAATGCATAACAAGTTTGATTTTATAATGTTTTTTCTTGTCTCAGAAGAAATTTAGAGACAAACTTTAGCTTGATCTGTTTCTTTAGAGAAAGAAAGGTCTTTTATTGATATGCCATTCATTAAGGTAAAGAAAAGGAAAACAGTCGCACCTGTTTAATTTCTTTTATATTCATTTCTCAAAAATGTCTTCCTCCCTGCCAATTTTATAAAATGTTATAAATTTTACAAAATATTCCAAGAATATCCTGAGGTGAAATATCAGTTTGGCTCTTCTTTTGATGCCCAAGGCATATCTCTTTATTGGTGTCAGGGTAAAAAAAAAAAAGAATAGAAATACACTCTATTTACTGTCATGTTCACTGCGGGTAATGTGACAGATGGCAGACACACTAGGGCGTTGCTGGGTAATATTTCTATTTCCAGAGTATTTGCTTAAGAATGTCACTTCCAGAAGTGAAATCTGGGCGTGTTTCGTTAGGCAAGGCTGGAAATATTATGTCACCGATTTATGTGAGGAATGAGCATGGAAATGACAAGGCCATAACCCGGAATATGTTATAATCACTTTTATCAAAGGACTGATGTTTCCTAAAGTTGAACTAACATAACACCATCTGCTTTCTTTTGTACCAGTTCAACATTTTCCCAGATAGGTCTTACTATAATGTGTTAAGGAATAAAGAACTGTAATGAGACTATTCAGTAAGCAAAATGTAAACTTACAGAAGAGCGTTTCAGTATGGGTGTGTATGTAATGGATTGGTATTTGCTAAGTCATGTTCTAGCTAGTGGTCTTGCGTGAAACGTCCAAGTCGATTAAAAATTTGATTTTTTTTTAAATTCGAAGAATTATCTGGAATTATCTTCGGACTCACGCTATGTATACCAAAATAACAAAAATTTTAAAAGCATTATGTATTTAGAATTTGCGATGAAGTTTTAAGTGTTGACAACAATGCACAGTTTCTTAGTACGATGGTTTGCAAAAATGTTTTTATCTTTTTATTACAAACGTTTTGTGTGTTAAATTTATTAATTAAATATCATATTCTTCGCATTTATGTATCATAGAATTCAGTTGAACAGCATAATCACAAAGTATTTAAAAGCAGCATATGTTTCGATTATTCAATACACAGTCTCGCGCGTTGGAGATAACAATATTTTAATACGTACAGTGTGGCTACTGCTAGTTTCCGAATCGTTGAGTTTGTTAGAAATTCATTGAAGCTTTACAAAATATGAAATGCGAAAATCAAAATTGGGACTTCCAGGTGCACATGTTCCTGTGAACGACTACGTTTATTCAAAATTCGATGGCACTTATTTAAAAGAAAGCAAGCAGTGGCAATACACTATACGTAATAACATATTTTGATCTCCAGTTCGCGGAACTGTCTATCGGAAATTCTAATGATATGCTGGTTGTAAATATTTTTAGCCCAAAGAGGCGTAAGCACAAACGCTCTCGACTCGTGAGTGTATGTGTAAATGACAAAACACCACTTTGGGCTTAAGATAAAATCTGAAAGCTTTCAGATATTTAAAAAAATTTTTTTGAAAGAAATCAATGACGGTTATTACTTTCAATAATGTTCTTTTTATTTGAATCAACCTTATATTTCGTTACAAAAACAGAAGTTATTAAACAACGTGAGAGAAAAATACGGGAAGAAGTCAAATATGAGAAAAAAAATCAGGCATCATACAACCTGATTTATTCTCATATTTTTACTTGATTGAAATGATACTAATATTTTCCCAAATATGTAATTTTTTATGATTCACTTTTCTACTCTAGTCAGAAGAGCATTTGAAGGATGCAAGCAAAAGATTTAAGATTTAATCGATGGTAATGACCACTTACTTTAACAGAATACCATTTATCCCATGTACTGTGAACCATGTGGAAAAAACAATAATATTTACTTCCAACTGTAAAAAGCTGAAGCCAGGTTAAATAACATTTCTAGCAATTGTTGAATAGCTGCTCATAGTACTATGGAATCTTTTGGTTTTAATTAATAGTGTTTTATAGTAAGTTAATAAAACTGTGTGGATATTGATAGCGGGATTAAAAGAAAAAATATAATTGTGAATAAAATTGTTCAATGTTTGATATCAAAGCTACTTTTATCATTAAAACCCTCAGCGCTCTTTCAATTATCTTATTGTGTTTATGATGTTGTATGTGCGTAAGAATAAAAATAGTTTAGTCGAATAAAGTATTAAAATAATTTTTTCTCCAAATTTTAAAATAATTCTTATCCTGACTATAACTAATAAATTAAAGTTACATATGTACATTTGTTGAAAAATTATCAGCAATCATTGAGGAATATTACTATGTAATACTTGCATAAGCCAATTTTTTAAAATTTAATTTAGTGATTAATAAAAGTTATAAATTCAAATTCCTGTTTTTACGAACTTTTCAACGTTTGCTTTAGTGTTTAATGTTCTAAGGCTTAATTCACTATTTTGCTAAGTTTCAAATGAAAACAAATTATGCCTTATTAGCCGCACTTAAACAACTTTTAAATTCTTGATAATTCTACAACTATTGCATGCAGATTAATTAAAGGCATAAAAACCTCAACGGAACATAAGCACAACATAATTCAACCACTTTTAAAGCAAAAAATGCACAATTTACCAACATATGAGAATAAAAGAGAACTAAGCTCACCGAGCCGAGTAACAGAGTGAACCAAAAAGGGAGGTGCGCAACTACATATTATAGCAGTCCCAAATACACAATTTCAACGTCCTGAGGATGCTCGTTTTTGAGTTGAAATACATACATACGTATGTACGTACATACGTAAGTACAGATGTCACGAAAAAATCTCTACCGAATCCATTTTAAATCTACTTTGCAATTCGTTTTGGGAAAAACAGTTCTTTATTCTGTCCTTAGGTAAAGATGTCACGCAGAAACATTGTTAAATTGCATTCGATAGCAGACGAAATGGATATTTTCGTTGAAATAATGATATCCGAAATTTTTCGCAATTACAATACTTCCTTCACTTCGTACAAGGAAGTAAAAATTAAAAATTAATTGAAGATCTTAGAGAAATACAATTTTTTCCAGACACCAACTTTTAAAAAGGAATATCTCTAAGAAAACTATTCAACTTAGTTTCGACAACTATTGGAAAAGTTTATGAAAACGCTTTGATGTCATAATCATCTTTTTTTTTTTTTTTTTTTTTTTTTTTTTTTTTTTTTTTTAGCAGCAGATCTGTCAAGTTACTTTTTTTTATTAAAATGCTTTATCATATTACGAAGTCATCTATCTTGAAAAGTATCTTTTTCATGCAATAAATGTGTTCATGTTTTGTGTTATTATCTTTGGAATTTGCAGCATGCATCGTCCATTGCTCATGTTTTATTATTATTAAATTAGTTATATTAATTAGAACTTTAAATAGTAATGTTAACTAAAATCCTAAATTAATAACGTTAATTAAAATTTTTAATTATTAATGTAAATTAAAAACAGAGTTAAATTAATAGTATCGCAAATCATACAGAGTATTTAACATTAAAATACATACGTATGATTTTATATTTCAGAAACACAAAATAAAACATTGTAAAATTGCCATTTATATTATTACATGAAAATTGTGAATTTTTTACCATGATGGCGCACAACTTCGAATGTCTGGCTGCTTACAAGATTAAAGCTGGCGTTTCAAAAAAATCTCAATGAATGTTTGTAACATTATGGGCTGACAAAGATGAATATCGCTAAGTAAACGGTTATGAAAGACTGCAATCTTTCGTCAGCTTCTTCATTCTATGCAGCTTTCTTACTTTCTGCCTGTCATCTTCTTCATTTTCGTCTGTTCCTGCTCATCTTTCTCATTTCGCTGTATATATTCGATTATTTGTTTCACCATCTTGAAGGAAATGGGAAGAAAACAAAGTTATCTACATTCACACAACAGACTTTCTCTGTTACAACAACCTTCTTCGAACATGTTACTAAATTCATAATGCACGACATTGGTGCCGGACAAGTTTAAAAAAAGAAAATCTTCGTCCCTCGACTCATTATTTAGGAACTTGATCACAAATTAGCCAACCAATCCAACAGAAATGTAATTAGTGTTCTTGATATCTTTTCTAACAAGAGAGAAAGTAAATACGATGTCTTTGAATATGAATCGTTTCTGAAAAATCATGGACATTACTTTCATAAGCTTACACATTGTGAAAATTGTCGGAGAGAACGTCATAACAACCTTCTTCGAACATGTTACTAAATTCATAATGCACGACATTGGTGCCGGACAAGTTTAAAAAAAGAAAATCTTCGTCCCTCGACTCATTATTTAGGAACTTGATCACAAATTAGCCAACCAATCCAACAGAAATGTAATTAGTGTTCTTGATATCTTTTCTAACAAGAGAGAAAGTAAATACGATGTCTTTGAATATGAATCGTTTCTGAAAAATCATGGACATTACTTTCACAAGCTTACACATTGTGAAAATTGTCGGAGAGAACGTCATATCGTTGAGTACCGTGATAATGCTACGTGGCTTTACACACGAGAGTGATGCCCATTATATATCTTTTATCTAACAGGTATAAATTTAGACCTTCAAGGGAGTTGTCATTTGTTTCTGCCAGTTAACTGTGTGCCAGTTACGAGAGATTTTACTGCATGCTGCAGCAGATAATACAGTGCCTGATCTGGCGATATTTTCTATTTTGATAAAGCGCGGTTATCTTGTCGCAGTAACATGAAGAAGGTCCATTTTCAAGTATTTATCATTATGCATTAAAATTAGATCTAAAATCCTTATTACATAAATGTAAAATTCTTAAGAATTAAAATTCGAATCATTCTCTACTTCGAGCCCCCCCCCCCGTAGAAAACTCTGCAAAGCTACTGGCTAGGATCTTTCTACCTAGGCAATATCAGCCACGGAAGTATAGAAATAACGAACTTGGTGTTTTAAAGGCTTCGGAAAGATCGCTTATCGATGGCCCCGCGGGTCTAGCAGGTCCTAGGTTCTAGTAGCCCGAGATGACGTCTCGGGTAGCTGCCAGGGGTTGGCGCTCTGGTTTTGCTGGTTTAAACATTCTTGTGCTACGGGCAGGTGTCAATTTTGACGACAAGTGTTGCCTTAGGGCGATGTCGTCAATTCTCTCGAAGGTGAAAGGACAGGGGCTTAGGCCAAGGCCCTGTGCCTGGTTCGGCGGTTGGATTAGCCGCGTAGTGTCGTTTAGTCGACGGAACGGACATGGCCAAAATTTACTTACTTATGCATTAAACACAATATAGTAAATATTTATTGCTTAAAGAAAACTGTTAACTAAGAGATGGACCCCCCCCAAAAAAAAGCGTTAATAGCTCTACGCATTTCTCAAATACATTTTCGTTCGAAATGCGAAATGCATAACTGTTTCTTAGGTTCTGTGGCAACCAGTCAGTGTGTGAATAGAACAAAGAATAATATGTAATAATCTACTTACATAACGATTTCATTATAGAATCAAATGCACTAATTATCACATCTCTTAAAAGCATTTTGTGAAGAGTATGATGCTATAACTATAAGAAATGCTGATATTCAGTATTGCCCCCTCCTTAACGTTTGTTACTGAAGCATTGAAAGACTGGCTAATGATCCACTAAAATATCTTTTTATACCGAACATCTCTAAGTAAACTGTAATGAACTTCAATTTAGTTTTCATATCGCTCGAATGTCAACAAAACAAGTTAAAAGTGCTTTGCCATTTCAAGCACAAACGCTTAGAAATCATGGATACATTTTCAGACCTTTCATATCTTTTGAATGTAAACAAAATAAGTTAAAAGTGTTTTGTCATTTCAAGCATAAATGCTTAGAAATGATGGATACGTTTTAAGAAAACCCTCACCAAGATTACTGCCAGAGTTCTCATTTAGTGTTTTAAAACTGCACTTAGAAGTTTATAAAAAAAGAGTAGAAGACGCAATCAATATTCACTTAATTTCACCCTTTGCACATTCGGGTAATTCCGGGTAAAACCCTTTCATTTTATAGCCATCACAGTTTTTGCTAGGTTTGCAGAAACAACCCTTCTTTATATTGGCTAGGCAGTTTATCTTACTTTTCTTAGTTCGCAAATTTTTTTTGAAGATATGTGTTCTTGGATTCCTGGCGCCAGAATGTAATGAAGAATATGCCCTCGTTTTTTTTTTTAATTTTACATTTTTTCAAACGGTAATTTACCTTTTCATTCAATTTTTTTCAGAAGCAGACATTTAAAGCCTCGAGAACAAGACATGAATTTCTTTTATGTTAGTCACAACAGAAGATATGCATATATAAAGTTAAAAATATGAATAAAAATGAATTTTTATTTCAACTTGGCTTTTATATCTGCGCTAGGCATTTGGATTCTAAAGGTCTATATTTCAAGTTGCACATTATTTAATTGCTTTACTTCCTTTTATTATATTATGTATTACATATGAGACCCATTTGTTTTATTTTGTTTTATTTTTGACATTAGTAGCAGCTGTAGCTTAGACTTGACATTTTTTGGTGTACTACTACTTTAATTTATGTAGTAGTTCGCCATCCCCTCAACTACCAATCATGTGATGTGATCAGTTTTAGAGTCGGCTGCTCTTGCACAAAACGAATGATTTATAATTTATCTTCCAAACTGAAACTGCGCATAGTATGTAGCAAACAAATAGGTTAAAAATATGTATAAATAACTTGTTGTTACTATTAATAAAATTAATAAAATTCTTTCTAATTCTACATATTAAATATGTTCCTTCGGGAAATCTTTTATTATGTCTATAGTGAAATATTTTATTTGTGCTTAAATGTCTGGAGCGGAATATTTTTAGTTTTGGGAGCTGTTATGCTACGTTACCTTACTCTACTGGGACACTTATCACCCACGCCTCGTCACTGCTGTCATTTCATGAGACATAAGATCTTTAATTTGACCGCTATATGACATGGTTAATAGTCATTTCTTAGAATATTGTCATCTGTTCTAGCGTATAAGTTTTTTTTTATATATATATTTAATGCCGTCCAGCCAAGAAAGTGGTTAGCGATGCTGACTCCCGTACCGTAGGGCCGGGGGTTTGAATCCTGGAGAAGACATGGTTGTGTGTAAATGTATAGTGTCTTTGAGGCATGGGGTCGCTCAAAATATGCAGCGAGCCGAGAATCTTCTCGACAGGCTGATGGTAGAGGAAGAGTGGTTAGAAGACCCTCGGACATGTCCCTCGGGACGCTCTTCTTGAAAACTGGGGCAGATGTGAGCAAAGTCGAACAGTCGCCTGCATATTGCTGAAGGTTCTGACCAACGACAGACCCAATCTAGTACTTCTTTTCAGGTGCACTTGTTCTGTTTCAGACAACTGATATTAGATTCATAACATATAGCGAACTTAACAGTCAAGCTATATTAAATTAATTTTTATTTCAATTAATATTTGAGGCAACAATCTGTCTGTGCTCTCTAATAGTGTCTAAATTAAAACTTTTACATTTTTAATAGCTGTGTGGTAGAACGAGAAGCAGCAAGCAGCAGTTTAGCTACCCAAGGTGCAGAAAGCAAGTGCATTAAGAGAAAGGTTTCGGTTCCAGACATTTCAAGTTCCGTATTAACTCCGTCATCACTGTTGTGTAACGAATGGGAAAGAGAAGCATACCCAAATCGAAACGAAGAATAAAGGGGCTATTACAAAACTAAAATTAGCTCTTTACTTTCTGATTTTTAATCTCATATATTCCTGCCTTCAAAGGGAAAAAGACTTGGCGAAAGGTTTGGTTTTATAAGAATACGGGAAAGCCTCGAGGGCTATTTGAAAATGAATCATGGACAACATTTTATGATTTTTCGAAAATTACATTTATTATCACTCTCCAACGCTAAAACGCTTTTTTTCTAAAAGAGCTTTTCTATCGCTAAGCCTTTCTCTCATTGAAGGGGGGGTGAAGAATAAGTGAGATGGAAAATCCGTGAACCATAACTTAAATCAGCAATAGCCCCATAATCCGTTATTTTAATTTGTTTATCTACCCTTTCTGTTCTAAAAGTGCAAATTGCTTATAACTGTAACAGACCTATTTAAGTGTAATTGAACTATTCACGCCATGAACTCATGAACTGTAACCGAACTATTTTATTTAAACGCCATCTCGTGGCGATATGAAAAAACGTCAGTCGACCTCCAGCCGCCATGATGATAGCTTACTATGTTATATTATTCTCAATGTTTGATGTTCCATTTGATATATGTTTCATTTTTTTATGTATATTTCTTTTGTTTGTAACCGTTCCTGTGTGCTCTGTTAATAAATACTTTTAAAGCTAGCCGGCATTAGTGTCTATTGAGGAACGGCTACATCACATAACAATTTTAATGAACTGCGTCTTTTCAAAATTAATTCGTTTCATGCTTGCTTATGTAATTTTGAAATGCTATAGCTATTATCCTGTCAGATTAAAGAAGCTTTTAACTATATTTCTGGATGCTCACTTCTTCCTTTTTCCTACTTCACCTTTGCTGCTGCTGAAAGGCATCGTTTGTTGCTCTGCTTCGCCGCTGTCTGAAAACGTAAGGTATACAAAATTGTGGGGTTCGTATCATAACTCGTAACGGTTAAGTGTGGACTTGATTATGCTTAGAAAGGCTTGGTTTATCACAGAATTAAACTATGTTAAATCTACGCCGAAATCTGAAAAGTTTCCTCTTTCTTCTTATGTCATTTTATGTATCGACAAGGGTGTCTTCTAATCATCAAGATATTTACAAATATATTACATATACACTGGTGTGCAAAAATTAAGGACGAAGTCGAAAAATTAGCATATCAGCTGAACGAAGAGGCAGAGCGGACAGAAAGACCAATCAGGAGATTAAGTAAGGTGATGTACGGTAGCACATGCGCAGATATGCAGGTAGACGTAATGGAGGAGTGTCTGAGTAGTATAAAGCATGTTGTCGGTGTAAGATCAGTATTTCTGGCAAAGAGATTGCACGCCATATAGCAGTTAAAATCACACCGAGTTGCTGCCTCAGCGAGAAATGACGAATAATCAATCTGTTAGAGGACATCTGGATGCTTTTACCCGAGGTCGAATCATTGGGAAGTTGGAGGAAGGCCGCAGTGTGACAAGTGTGGCTGCAGAGTTCGGAATTGCTCACAGCATCGTTTCACGACTTTGGAGACAATTTCAAACTACAGGAACAGTTAACCGGGGGTTTAGTAGTGGTCGTCCGCGAGGAACCACACCTGCATATGACCGGTATATTGCCTTACAGGCCAGAAGAAACAGGAGGCAGACAGCGGGAGAAATCGCTAGACACACGACACAGGCGACTGGACGACCGATATCGCGTTTTACCATGGCCAGAAGACTGCACGTTGGTGGTCTGTTTGCACGACGCATTGTACGGTGTGTACCTCTAACGCCTGCCCATCGGAGAAGGCGTTCTCTGTGGTGCCGGGAACACCGGAATTGGAGAGATAATGAATGCGGACGAGTACTCTTTACAGATGAGAACAGATTCAGTCTGAGCAGCGATTCTCATCGCATACTCATCTGGAGAGAGCGGGGAAGCCGCAATCATCCCTCTAACATCATTGAAAGGGTCAGGTATGGAGGTGGCGGTGTTCTCGTTTGGGAAGGCATCATGCTTGGTAGTCGTACAGACCTTCATATCTTCGACGCAGGTTCAGTCAACGGGACCCGTTATTGTAACGATATTCTTCTTCCATATGCGCGTCTTTTTAGAGGCGCTATGGATCCGCAGTTCCTTTTCATGGACGACAATGCACCATGTCATCGCACAGTAGCTGCCGAACAGCTCTTAGAGAGTGAGGATATTGAACGTATGGATTGGCCGGCACGATCTCCGGATCTGAATCCCATCGAGCATGTATGGGATTTTCTAGGCATACGCTTGGCAGCTCGTACCTTACCACCAGTAACGATTCCGGAGCTTCGATTGGCGCTGCAAGACGAATGGGTAGCAATGCGTCAACAACTCATTGACACCCTCATTCTCAGCATGGGCAGACGCTGTGAAACCTGCCTAGCAGTCAGGGAAGATCATATCCCCTATTAAAGACCGGATGTTTCTTGCTGGACACCCATCACAGGGATGTTTCGGCCTTCAGTCGCATTGCGCTCCATGCTACTTTTTCAGTAAAGCTTCTTTTTATCCCTCTGATTTCTCTTTTAGAAAGTGTTGCTTACATTACTCATGTCCTTACGTATTGGGGATCTTACGGTATTAAATGTGTTCATTTGGAAAGCTTTTGTACAAAGTTATATTGAAAAAACAGTCTCGTCCTTAATTTTTGCACACCAGTGTATATTTCAGATTCTATAGCGATTATACCATAAGAAACTGACCTATTTTGAGATAATAAAGGATTTTAGTATTCCATAGGTTTGCTATGTTTTTTTTTTTTTTTTTTTTTTTTTTTTTTTTTTTGTTTATGTAGCTAACTGAAGCAATTTTCAATACGTTGAATTGATATTATTTAATAAATAAACACTTTTTGAATATTTGCAATATTTTAATTTAAAATAATATTTGTACAATTTCTATTGCTCTATTATTAAACACGTCGGTATAAAATAACAGTTTTTTTTAAAAATCTTTTCCTGAAAAAGGCTGAAGAAATCTCACCACAGGGTTCTAGCAAGACTTCTCGAATGTGTCATGTGCTGTTTTTGAAAGAATTAAATCCTAACCAATTAAACTCTAGATTTTAATGCAATTTATAATAATATAATATGTTTTGTAGAATATTTTTAGAAAAAAAAAAAAAAACAGTCTTTATTATTGTTCTAATATTTTTTTACAAATTTGATTATTTTTAATTGCTACTTTTTTATTATACTTAAATACCACTTCTTCCTCCTTTACAAGCCACCACTGTTTATTTTCTTGGATTAGACTGGTAGGGAACAAATTTCAAAACATTTAAAACATGAAATCTTAATATTACTGCATTGTGAATTATTAAATCACTCTGTTAGTAGCTACCGATTCCAGACTCAATAAAAATTTTGGAAAAAATATTTTTTTCTTTGTGTTCAATTGGCCTGTTTATATCTACACATTCCTGAAGGAAAAAGACCATTCCCAAAAGAAACTTTAAAATCATGTTTATTTTCGGATATTTCACCAAAAAATCTGCCTTTTCACATACCTTACTAAGCACTTAAAGTGACATAAAAAAAAGATGCCAATATTACTTACTTTTGCTCTTTGCAAGCATTCAGGAAATTCCGGTTTCAGCCTTCTTATTTTATACTATGCATGATCCATTAATTTTATAGCCATCAACGAATGATTGCAGTATTTACCTTTCCGCAATTTAATTTAGGCCATTTATTAAATTTTTGGCTTATACGTCAGTTTTCAAAATTTTTTTATTACTTTGTTTACTCTTTTGGAAATTTTTTGCTGTATTACTCTTCCACTTTATGGGCTGGTGCTGTGCGTATTTTATGTTCTTTTTTTGCACAAATGCTATGAGAATACAGCACATCTTACGCTAGTTTCTTTGCCATTCTGCGATTAATTTCATCTTTACCGATACCGTATCATCTCGCGATATTTAATTTTATTTTCTGTTATATACAAATCTAAATTTTGAAAAGATGACCACAAAACTTTGTTACTAAATTTGATTTTGGTTGCTTGTGTAAAATACTGAAAATATTAAAAAAAAATTAGTTGGTTATGATAAATGATATCAATTAAACATATTATAACTTGCTTCAGTTATATGCATAAACAAAAAAAGTAGCAAACCACTAAAGTCCTAAAATCATTACCACTAAAGCGTACTAAAATCATTTATTTTCTCAAAATCAGCCAGTCTGTTGGCGTATTATTGCTATAGAATCTGAAGTATATATGTAATAAATTCTGTAAATATCTTGAAGATTAGAAGATAGCTGCGTAGATAGATAAAATGACATAAGGTAGAAGATAAACTTTCAGATGTAGAAGATAGACTTTCAGACTTGACGGTAGATTCAACATGGATTTATTGCGTGATACCGTATGGGAGAAAAACTTTTTCATTGTTGGATACACAATCGAAAGCATTTGAGAAGTCGACTTGAATGACTACAAAGCCGATCAAAAGATTTTGTATCAGTTCCACCGTTAAAACGAATCTCTCGACATTTTATGTTAAGTAACACAATGTGCTTAATTTCACTATTAGACTGATGTATTTTATGTAATAGGGTAAGGTTGCGCAACTCGTACCACTGCTTAAATCGTACTTTTTAAAATATTATGCATAATATCACGCCAACTGGCCTCTTCCGGTAAAACGAGTTAAGCGTGTTCGTCTCCCTGTACTACGACGATGAAGACCTTGAAGAGCCGCTTATCCGGGATAGTGGTTAGTGACAATGACTTCCAAAGCTCCCAGGTTCGAATCCCGGAGAAGGCATGGATGTTTGTAAATGTATAATATCTGTGAGGCATGGAGCGCTCTAAATTTGCAACTAGCCGAAATTCCTTTCAAGAAGTTGGTGGTAAGAGAAGAAGGGTGGGAGACCATCGAACCCGTCCCCCGGGGTGCTCTTCATCAAAATTGGGGGCGGAACTGAGCAAAGCTATTCTGTCACCTGTATGGTGCTCAAGGCTCTTGCCAACGCCAGGCGCTATCTTGCTTTCCTTGCCACGATGTTATTTCGTGGGCTTGTTTCTGATGTTACTATCTGACATGAGATAAGTAACAACAACAACAACAGACCTCGAAGAGAATTCAGTGCCTAAAATGCAAAAGATGAGTTCACGACTTATGTGCTGGGGAGTTGACAAAAAAATGAAAAAATGAAAAAAAAAAAAGAGAATCTTGAGACCTTGTAAATAAATTAATTGTGAAAAAGAAAGTTTTATTATTATAAGGTATTTCTCCCGCCTTTCTAGCGTGCCTTCGTGGTGTAGTGGTTTGCACACTGGGTGGGTATTCCACAGGTCCGTGGCTCGATTCTCGGCGAAGGCGGTTGCTAATTTTTCATCTCTTCTGCTTCCAAAAAAATCATAATGTCTCTACATTATAATTACGCAATTTTGAATGTAGTATGACTTAAGCTATAGGTGGTACGACTTAAAACATTAGTTTGTTAATACCATAGTAAGTTTGTAGTCATAAATTTTATAAATTTCAAGAAGAATGAGATTAGACTGTATGGAATTTTGGAATTCTATTGTAATAAATATCAGCACTGACAGCACAAGATATTATTACTACACATAATTTATTTTTTTTTCAAATATAAATCAAATTTTTTTAATATATTTCCAGTTTTTCTAGCACAGCAAAGTTATTTTTTATGGTATCATTAATTCAGCGTAGTCTAATTTAACATGTAGGCTTAATTTGGAATAAGTTGTTCCTCACATTGCTCAACTGCTTATACTATTTTTTTCATTTTCCGTCTATGCACTAGGTAAAATACATTCAGTGAATATGCAGGTGGGGACACAACACTTCATTTCTATTTTTGGAATTTTCGCAATCGGTCGCATTTATTTGAAATTTGAGAATTTAATACATTTGGTAAATCTTACATGATATGTGAAAAAGAAATTGAATTGAGGTATATTAGTTAAAGTATTTAATTTAGAAGTACAAAATATTTGTGCGAGTACTGCGGCAGTTCCTTTGCGAAGATTTGCAACAAATTTGATAGACTTCATTGCGTATTTTAATTAGCTGTAAGTGTTTTTTTAATTAATAAAATAAATTTTAGGTAAACGATTTGTAAATTTGGCTTCAATTCTATAGGCATAGGATCTATTTTTCTATTTTTTAAAATATATCCAATTACAGTATTTCAGAAGTTTAGTTTTTGTAGCATTATTTTCTATTTATCTATGAATTAATCTGTGATTTACTATAACTTCATTAAAAATTGAAAACATCTAGAACACTTGGATGGCCGTCTAGAGAAGTCTCACTGTATTTCATTAAGATCTTTATTTTCGATTTCTAATTCTTCATTAAATGATGGATACAATAGACATATAATATTAAAAAATAAAATAAATTTTGAAACTAATTAAAAATTTCATAGGTTGAATTAATAGAAATGAATACGTGTACTAAATAGGACCTACAGAGAATGTTAGTCTATTTTTTAAACAATTTTAATTGTATGACTATTTACAGAAATATTTTACCCAGAAATTTTATGTTTTAAGTGCTCTGTTTGATAATCCTTATTTTTCACTGGCTTTCTACATCGTAATTCCTAAGAAAATAAACCTTTTATAGTACTGGAGGAGGTATTTTATCCCATTCCTCTCGTAAACCTATCCAAAATTCAAGAAGGGTCGTAGGTCGATGTTTCAACAATCCTCTTTTTAAAAGTTTCAAAAGCGCAAAACTCAATGAATGATACTATATCAGGAAATTTAGTAGAGATATGAGCAAAGAGTTATGGCTTTGATACACTTTTCTTGTTCCATTTTTTCCAAGAAATTAGCAGTGGATTTTCATGTGTGGCTGCTTGCTTTATCTTGATGCAATTCTATTGATTGATGACACCGTGGGAAAAGAGAAGGTATTTCATTTTTGAAAGTTGGATATAAAATATGTTCCCGAAAATATGTGGAGTTGATCTTAACATTTTGTTTCTCCACTCTATTTATTTATAATTTGGCGTTATATGAAAAACCAAGCACCAGTCATAAATCCCTTTGGAAAACGGCCTTTAGATTCTTTGAATTAAGTTTTAAGGTTGTAAGGTTTATAATAAGTTGCTAACAGTTATTTTTAGTTAAAGCCACTGTCCTATACCACTTAATTTCAGCTTACAATTTCCTGCCAGAACGTGTTTACAGAATCGCAGTAAATGCAAATGAAGAGGAGAAAGTATTTAACTCTGAAGTTCTACTGACTTTGTTAGAAAGCCAGAGATTCTGACCAGCGCGCCTTCGCCTTTTGACTATACTCTATCTAAACCTATTTTTACTCTCGGCCGTACTTAGGCCCTTTACTTAACGTTAAGGGACCAACTCCTGTAGAATCTTGATAGCTTCGGCTATATGTTTTTAATTTAGTTAAGCTTTCTTTCTTAGTATTCCTGAGTTCAAACCCAAGTAAGCTTTGCTGTAAACTCCGAGAAGGAGTCAACTGTTAAATTCTTGTTTTGAGAAATAAGGGGTATTTAACCCTTCTTGAGTTCTGTTCTCTGTTTACTGAACTAAAGCGATTATTCGCTTACCAGTTTTCAGGGTTCCACACATTTAGCTGTAAGTTATAGGTTGGAACATTACAAGGTTTTTTTCCTCCTTCTTCATGATAATAAAAGGATCTCTTTATATTGCAGTAATTTAACTGCACCCAAGATTCAGCCATAGTGGCAATATTTTTTCATTTTTGTCCAGATAAATATTTATCGTAAAAAATTATGCAGCGCGTTCTGCGTTAGGCGATATGTCGTGAAGAAAGACGATGCACATTAAGTTTTTTTCGTCTTTTTAAAATTCAGATCAGAATTAATCACTTTGTTTACTGTTGACACTGAGCATTTTAATGGTTTTCCAACTGGCTTTTTGACTTAACGGATTTTCTTTTACTCTTAAGATCTCACTTTTGCAATATTAGAAGTATTTCGTTTTTTCCTGGGATACGTACTTGGAACAATTCTTCTTCTTGAAGCTAAATTTGACGTTTCTGTCCTTTCTTGTTAGCAATAATACCTATCGTAGCCTTAGATATCGAAGCCATGACTTCTTGACGTGCGTTTGTGGTGTAGTGTTTCTGCACGCTGGGTCGGTATTCCAGAAGTTCGTGGGTCGATTCCTGGCGAAGGCGGTTGCTAATTTTTCATCTCTCTTGCTTCCAAAAATACCTAATGTCTCTACAGGCTTTATAATTGTTTGTTAATAACTAGATACCAATAATTTTCTTCGGAAAGAGCACAAACGTGTCCCTCCATTCATCGATACTTTAAAAGTGCCAATTTGCATGAAACCAAAACTTTCAAGTAGTAGTTTACGTATATTTTCAAAAATACAGTTGCAGTTAAAAAACAGTTCCCAAGAAGACGATTTTTTTTGTCGGAAAGCAAAATGTTCGATAGGGCTCTGCATTCCATTAAGAATATTTTATAAGGTACACAAGAAACTACTTCTACTCTCATGCAGAATTCTTCCAATGCTACTTAAAACTGTCAAGCCTGTTATCTGTCTGGCTTTACTGAGCTATTCCGTACTGCAAGATAGGAGAACAGGTGACTTATGACACATCACTTGCACATATTATCTCTGACGATGGGAGAATGATTGCACTGTCAACTCTCAGCCAGCCTCATCAAACAAGTGACATTCCATAAAAATGAACGCAGTTGAACGAGGAAATATAAGGCATATCTACTGCATTTTAAAAGTTACATTTTCACTTGCCCTATGTCAACATCATCTCAAAGTAATAGAGTGATCTAATGTGTGAATTTGTATTCATAAGATATTCGTCGTTTCTCTATCATATTTAATAATCTAATTTCCTAATTACGATTTTGTATTGAAAACTGTTCACATTCTAACATCCTGATTTAATTCACAAGTGACAACGATCGTAAAATGTTCATGAAAAAGGGTTTTTTTATCAAGAGTTTTAAGTAAATATTCATTAAGACAATTGCAATGAAACAATTAAATACCCGTGCAAAAGAAGTAGTTTTTAAACAATTTAAAAAAAAATTGTCGAACTGAAGTTAATATATTTATCACATGAAAGACAACCAGCTTCGAGGCCCACCAGCGGCCGAGCGGTAACGTCGCTGAACACTGGTAGTTCGGTCCGAGGTTCGAATCCCGCGAACGGGCTGGCTGCATGGGTGTTTTCGTGGTTTTCCCCATGTGTAACGTGTATACGAGCCAGTTTCCCTTAGAAAGTCCTCCACGAAGGCATCCCTCCCTTAAGGCAGATAGCCGTCGAGAGCTTTGCCGTAATTTAATAAACCAAACCAAACCAAACAACCAGCTTCGTTAAATAAATGAAGCCCCAGAGCCTGTGTCTTTATTTTTATTTATTTTTTTTTGTGGTCAATATGTAACAGCAGTTCAAGAAGAGGGGATCAGCATTAATCTGTTGATAAAATATCGATAAAACCAGTTTCTAAAACTTTTAGCATATTTGTAAAGCTTGTAATGTTGCGCGCTTCCAACTTGCACGCAACAATAGTGGTGACTGCTAAGAACTGGAAAATAGACAAAGTCTTGAGAAGGGTTTAAATCCCTTTTTATTCAACTTTAGAAATTACAAATGCGTGCTCTTGACGCTCACAAACTACGCCGACCCGGCGGTAAAATAAAAATAGGAAACTCAAAAAAGAATAATAACAAATGACTAACTACGAGGCTCTCTAAACGTAACTAACCTCACCGCGTTCTAAGATACCGCTGATAATTCAACAAACTTCTGAATATTACGTTGAAAGATTAACAATCTGCCGAGGCAAGCACACAGGCCGAAACGCGTGGTTCTTCAATTTCTAACTAGCCACCTCCACGCTCGTGAAGCAAGAAAGCACACTTTCGAACTCGTTTCCCTTCTATTTAACTCAGATTACTTCCGCTGACAATTTGAATCCTTGCGCTTTCTACTAAAATTTACATACTCTGGCATTGGCAATTCCAGGGAAAAGTAAGGCTTGACAGGAAAGATAGTTTAAACTTAAAATAAATGTTAGTTAAAATAAATATAAACCCTCCAAGCTCCTTACCATGTTTTAATATCTTTCGAAAGAAAAATTACTGAACGATGAGTTTTATGCTGTTATTTAAAATTATCCGAAAGTTATGAATAGTATGAATAATAAAATCATTTGGTTTGGCCATTTCGACCATTCCCATCTTCGTACGACTTTAATCAGCCGAGGTATTAATTAAAAACTCTGAAAACGCTCTATTGGCAACACAAATTTATTTACGAATTAGTTGTTGCGGGTTGTGCAAGATATTAATTATTGATTGCTGCGGGTTTTTGCGAGATATTGACTGCAAACTCTCAAAACATTAATTTGGCAAAAGGTGTATTTGCGAATGGTTTGTTTGCTTGAAAAGTCCGCTCATCTGGCGGAGTTGTCCTCTAGTATACATATATTTTACCCTAATTTAACGAACATTTGATTAAAAAGTCATCTATTTAAAACCTTCGCGTTGCCACTCTGCGAAGGAGATATATATGTTTCAAATTTAATCAGAAAACTCCTCGATATAAAAAAATGTAGTGCCACTCGGGAAAACGCAATTATATTAATTTATCTCAAATTTAATAAACAAACTCGGATATTTAAGAGAAATGTGTTGCCCAAATTAAACTATTTTAAAGTATGTTGTCAGTCAGCAAAGTGTAAAATATTTAATATTTTACCCATTAACATACATGCCATTACATCACACGCACTTACTTTGCTTTTTGAAGCATTACCTAATCTGTGAAATCAAATACACAGCCAAAATAAAAATCTATTGCTTGATCTAAACCTCAAGCACGAAAAAACAAAAGGCATCACGAGCTTCAGAAACAGATGAGTAACGGGGAGGTAGACAAAGAAACTTTCGAGTAAGCACTGCACAAGCCCATTCTTCTGAAACAGCCGAGCAAAGAGGAGCAAAGCTAGTAAACATTCGAGTACTCACTGCACTCGAGAAACGCTACACGCTGATTTAAATCTTGGTGCATTCCATTACAATGCTAATTATGATTACAGTCTCAAGTGTGGTAGTTGAAAAAACAGATAATTATGCATATATTGCAGGCCCTCAAATTTAAGAATGTGCTGCGCTGGTAAAAAAATGGAATTGCCAGAATTAAATTCTCCATCGAAATCTTATCAGCCTTGGTATCAGGTTACAGAAGCTAATCGAAGCATGCAAAATAGGCATAAAGGAAAACTTTCATAGCAGAATTAAAGCATAAACACTTTCTTCCCTTTAAGTAGTATTGCAATGCATGCCGGGTAACAGCTAATTTGATTATAAATACAAAGAAATCTCCCATAATGATCTACCTTAAAAGTGGATAGTACGGGGAAATTTCTGCTTACAAAACTTAATTCTGTTCTCAAGGCCGTTCATCATCCGAAACGTTGTTAAACCAAAGTTATTTTCCTCATAGGAATTAATGTAAACAGGAATTCTTCTCTCTTCAGCCACAGATGTTTTAATTTTATTTACTTATTTAACAGCAGTAATCTATGTACAATATCCCAAAGTAAAATCAACGAAAATCTTTAAGTCTGAGATTAAAAAGATAAATACTATAATAAACAGATAAAGTAGAACACTTTTCACTTAGTTTCAGAATACTTGTAAGAAAGAGAGTGAACAGCATACATAGAAAGTAATGAGGAAGAAGAAGTTAAGAGATGAGTTTATCTGGATAAGTTCCTTTCCATAAAATCATCAGGGTAATTGTCTTCCTGAGAAAGGCTTTTTGGCTTTGTCTCTTAGCGGCACTCTTACTTACGATCACTGCGCTTCCGTTTCACTAAAGTTTGTCTCACATGATATGTTATTGTTTACGTTTTAAAATGTTTATAAAGTGAGCCATGGCATTTTCAAAATGTGTATGCAGTAGCTTGTTAATGTTTTAACAGGATGATACTGTTGAATGAAAGCACTGCAGTTTCTCCAATTTAGTAAACATTTCACGGATGGAAGTACTTCTTCTTTCCACCTCCTTCGAAGATACGTCTTTCCCAATCACCTTATGTCTCTGCTTGAGAAATTGTTGCGTTTCTTTCTTCTTGAGCTGATTTTTACCCCAGCTCTCTATTAACTCCGCCAAGTGTTCATTGTTCACTTCCAAGTCCAAAGCTTTCGAAATTTTCAATGAAATACAATATCGCTGCAATTTCCTTCAGGCAGAATACATGGTCTTCTAAGTCACTTGCTGGAATGTTTTATTAGTGACAGGTAATCAATGGAAAGTAATAAATAATGCTTCAGTAAATCTTTGAATGTTAATTCTGTAGTTCGCCCCGTTCATAGCGGACCCATAAACCTTTATAGGCGTTGGCCGCTACTAAGACCGGAAACTGCTGGAAGAATGAGATGAGCTATGACTAAAAAAAAGAAGCATACTTATTGATAATTTTTAGAACACTGCGCTGCAAAGCAGTTTCTCATCATGAATGGCTAACACAAGAATGGAAGCGAAATGGTTAATTCTTTGTATTTTTAATTAAAAAAAAAAAAAAAAAAAAAAAAAAAAAAAAGCTTGACAACAGATGTGACGAAATTACGGATTTGGTCAGTCCCTAAATGATTTTCTCCTTGTTGCCGTATTTCTTTCAGTAATTCTTTACCTTAAATTTTCAAGTTCCAAAGGGCACGGTATTAAACTCATGTTAGTATATTCCATCAACAGTATTCAGTGGCTGATGAGCACCTTAACCTGCGGACCTGTTGTTTTGTCAATGGCGTAAAGGAAAGAAAAAAAAAAAAGAAAAATTCACATTTGATGACAAAGATGGAGCAGTAGAGCGTAGGTGCTGGTGGAATTTTAATTCAGACATTTAGATATATCGGAAGGAGAAACGTAAGTAAGGTACAATCTTTTTGATTCAAAGTTGAATCTTAGCAAATTATTTTAATTAATTAGCTATTAAGTTCCGTATAACCTGTCTAACCATCTCTTGCTTACGGGAATATTTTTCTTAGCACTTATCAGAAGATTAAATTTCAAGAATGCAAACCAGAGGTAAAATTTAAAAGTTTAGTAAAAACTGCATCTTGCAATTAAATTTAATTCTTTAACATTTTAGAAGTTGTACATAAGTCACTGTTGCTTGCTGCCGTGACTCTCAGAAATTCAAAGATTTGTATACGTGTAACACTGAAACTAGCTTAAAATGACTGACTAACTCGGCTACAGCCACTACGGAGTCTAGTCTGCAGGCTCACAGACACAAAAGTCAATCTCAAATTGCAGATCGGCTGTAGGTGAGCTTTCACTTTAACCCTTTCGTGTCTAATGGGTTATATATGTCCCGTAGCAAAATCAAAAAATTTTAGAGGGAAACGCGTTTATTACAAACGCGCCAGACTGTGTCCAACTCGAGAACTGGAATTTGACTAAAGGTTTCACCCCAGTTTCGCCATGCTCTCTCAGTCAGACTACATCCAGCGACTAAGGGAACGTCTCTTAACCTATACCTAAGCGTATGTTTATTTTTTATGCTTTTTATTATAAATCAGAGGCTAAAAGAGGTAATTATTTTTATTCCTTTTTTTCTGAAACTTTCAATACGGGACATGTCCCATTCAAATTATCATTGGGGATCAATGCGTCTCAGTCGGTTTTTATTTTTATACGCTCAAAAAATATGCATACGCACACATTTCTTTTTCCGAAAGAGGAAGCTAGACGACAGGAACTTACAACCGCTTGCTGATCGTTTTGGGATGAGCCTGCAGACAATGCGTATACATTTCAAGGTAGTGGGTCAGAATACGCTCCTTTCACCATAGTGATGACTTTAGAATCCAACATGGGGGAAGGTAACTTTCTTCAGGAGAATACGGAAAGCTCAAGTATTGATCAAGAAAATATCGAAGCAGAAGTCGATCGCGAAACCTAAGGGAGCCTAAAGCAACATTTGTGTCTTATGCGAATTTTCTAAAAATGTAAAAATCCCCCAAAATGAAAAAAATTGTCTTGCATATTTCTGTTGTCATTTTATTATTTAATTAAAAAAAGTAAAAAATTGTTATAACTCAAAAAGTCGACCTGAACGAGTTTAGGTGCAGATTAGCTAGCTAGTTCCATTCAACTAATTTGAATTCTGGTGGTGGCTGATAGAAGAAATAAAAGATATAGAATATTGTGTTAGATAAAATAAAATTACAACAAAGGCCAAGGCCGTAGCTGGTGGAGATGCACCAGGTGACTAAATTTAGAAGATTTATAGATTTCAACAGCTTTCAACGGATGACAAAACGTACAATGCCGGTTTTTTACCTTTCCGAGACAACTGTTGTATGACAATTTATGCCGCCCAGGAAACAGAAATTTGTAAATGCGTAATATATCTGACAGCCAGTGCGGCTGAATACCTGGTTTTGTTTACGCATGGTTTTCTACATGTTAAAGTCTATCCTTTCTTAATTTATCTAGTGTCACCGGTTTTGTGATAAAAAAAGGTGAACAAAATGATAATATTTTAAGAAATGATAATTAGAACTTTCGATTGTGGTATGCTCTGGCTTCCAGAATTCCAGTATCTCAAGCATTCATTGATCAAATTAATAACAACTTGAATGTATGAGCTTTTAAAGTGTAGAATATACACTATGCTGAAATGCAGAAATCATTTAAAATGTTTTTTTGCTATCTGTATAGTATTTAAAACGCATCCTAGTGAAGCATGTAACATATCACCTACTGATGAAATTTATGTCTAATATCACCTCTTAAGTACGAAGTGCATGCTCACATTAGGAAATCTCTAATAATTTCATAATTCAATAGATTTTTGGTTCACCTTATCTTTTGTTAACAAAGCCGCTGCACAGACAGACACATAAGTTAGCTACTGGATAGCTAAATGTACACATTGCACATACACACAAAAAAAAGGGGGGAGGACAATTCTATATCTCCCGTTTTCCTCGGCCGATTGCTGAAATTGTGTTTTCTATGTTTCGAAAGCGCGACTTAGGATATATATTAGATTTATATATAGCATTTTTCTAACATATTTTCTTTGACACGAGATGGGACATACCTATTGATGAAATGACATACCTATTTTGTTTTCGATTCTATGACTCAAATTATGCCCAAATATTATATTTCGTGAAATTTGGTGAGAATGTTACGGGTAAATTTAAAAAATTATCTCAGCGCACATTTTTCAGTTTTCGCCAAGAATAATTCACTTTGCGAAATTTTTAATTTATAGTAACCTAGTTTCCTTTCCATTCTTTCATAGTGCACGAGCGGAAAATAAGGTGCATCGTCGTTCTTTCTTTCGCAAACATATTAGTCTATACCTATGTATTCATCATTATTGTAATCTGCTATAAACTACTGTATTTTTATCATCCTATACCGCATTTATATCATACTGTACTCTATTTTTATCAACCCATAATCTCTCTATAACTATATGTTTGACTTCTCTTCAGGAGTTTATCCTCGTGCTGTGTCATGTATTAATATCGCTTATTAGAAGCCTTATGCAATAATATATATGACTTCATATTTACATTGTACACTGACTACCAATAAGTACTCGTATTTGGACACCTATGCAAATGACGATATCTGCGATCCTAAGGTACGTTACGGACTCCGCCGGTATATATCGTGTAGGAAACAGCATCGGCTTTAGTCGCATGCAAGATGCCTCGCAGTTCGGAGCTCTCTGATTTCGAGAAAGGTATAATTATCGGGTATCACAAATGTGGCCGATCCTTAAGGGACATATCTAGCGATCTGAAGTACCCAAAATCAACAGTGGCCTATGCGATTAAGTAGTGGAAGGTGAGCGGTGATTGTCGGAATGTGCCCCGAATCGGCAAACCAACGAAACTGGGAGATAGAGACCGACGAGTGCTGTCCAGAGAAATTCGGAAGAACCGCACCCAACCGATGGCCCTCATCCGCGGCGAAGAGTTTCAACAGGCATCCGGGAGTATGTTTTCAATGAATACCATCCGTAAGAAAGCACATCTGCTTGGGTTTCATGGTCGTGCTGCTGCCCATAAGCCTTTGATCACAAAATCCAACCGCGCTGCTCGGTTAATGTGGTGCAAAGCCCATCGAAATTGGACCGTAGATCAGTGGAAACGGGTTCTTTGGAGTGACGAATCAAGGTTCACCCTTTACCGTTCGGATGGCAGGGTCTGGGTCTGGCGTCTACCTGGAGAGCGTCTCCTGCCAGAATGCATTGTGCCAACAGTCAAGTTTGGCGGAGGTGGAATTATGGTCTGGGGGTGTTTCTCCTGGTATGGGCTGGGACCCTTGGTCCCCATTCATGGTAAGCTCAACTCCGATGCCTACTGCACTATTCTGGATGACAATGTGCTTCCTACGTTGTGGCAGTTTTACGGGTTGGACCCCTGTTACTTTCAGGACGACAATGCCAGTTGTCATGTTTCGACGTTAACCAAGGCTTGGTATGGTGCCAATGGAGTTCATCGAATAGACTGACCTGCCCAGAGTCCAGATCTGAACCCTATCGAGAACCTCTGGGACGAGTTGCATCGCCGAATTCAGGGGTGCACTACCAGGAACTTCTATGTCTTCTCCAAGCCGAGTGAAAGAAAATACCACTAGCTGTCATGCAAAGACTTGTGGAAAGTATGCTCCGGAGGGTCCACGCTGTAATTACCTCTCGTGGAGGCTCTACCAACTATTGATTTTGAATAAAGTTAGTTTTTCTTTTCTATCACAGCTGTCCAAATACTTATTGGTAGTCAGGGTATTATGTTAAATGCATCGTAATCTGCTATTTACACAAATGCAACAATTCCTTATTGCCAAGGTATACTAAAACTGTTTAAACCGTTTCATGTCATATGCACATTTATTTTTAACTCGCATAATATTTTCAATGTATTTTACCGCAAACATATTAGTCCATATCTTTTATTCATCATTACTGCAATCTGCTGTAAACTACTGTATTTTTGTCATCCTATACTGGATTTTTATCATACTGAACCATATTTTTATCATATTATAATCTCTGTATAGTTATATGTTTTACGTTTCCTCAGGAGTTTATCCTCGCGCTGTGTCAAGTATTAAGTATAATGATATATTACTTGTTAGATGTCTTATGCAATAACACATTATCATTTCTTAACTACAACGTATTATGTTAAATGTATTGTAACCTGTTATTTACACAAATGCAAAAATTTTACTGCCAAGGTATACCACAATTGTTTGTAATCAATAATTCATTTTCAATTATGTACTCACGTACTTGAATTAGTGTTGTCCTAAGGGTTCTCTAGATCATGGTGGACGTGGTGCTATACTAAATAACCGTATGGTAGAGGCATAGTGCCCACGTCCCCCGTTCCTTATACTTATCCTTTTAGGTATTTTCTACAAACTGTGTAAAACGGGGACCCGGGGCAAAAACTTCTTTGGGGGCCCCCCTTTGCTTCGCTGCTTCAGTAATGAAGAACCGAACTTTATGGAGATATTTAAAATTTTCACCTCATTATAGATATATAACAGGAAAATTGACTAGAGCATAAAATAGCTGTAAAGTCTACCCCCCCCCCCCAATGTTCAGATGAAATACGTTCTGTCCATTTTATTGATGTTCTAACAATTCATCAATAACGTTCAATAATGTTCATCATTAAAAGGATATAGCACATCTGAAGAGCCCAAACTTGACTGATATTTTGTTTAAAATATGTTCATTAAAGAAGAAAACGCAAAATAAACTTTCTATTTGATTTAGGAGCCCCCTCTGATGTGGGGGTCCCAGGGCAACTGCCCCATATGTGTCTGCCTTATTCAGGCTCTGCTTAAAACACATTTTGGACTATTATCACTGATAACAAACATGCCAAATCTCAAAACACGCCATCATTTAATTTCACGTATATCTTTGGAAATGTTGAACTTAAAAACTCTCTAATTTTTTGCAGGTAAGCCTAGAAATACATTTACTGATAAAATGATGATAAAAATGTTATAGGCTATAATTCAAAATTCTCTCCTAAACATTTGTCCATATTAAAAAAATACAAATTTTAAAATTAAATAAAAAAATATTAGCGAATTTTATGCGGATTAAATGTAAATTTCGAACTGTGAAAGAAGGAATCAAATAATTTTAATAATAATAAAAAAAGAAATGTTAATAAATATATCCCAAATTCAATTAACATTGAGGCGCTAAAATTTTGAGAGATAATTTTTTAAAAACTACTCGTGCGATTTTTATAAAATTTCGCAGTTTGGAAATTTAAGTAGTAGAACTGATGTATGAAAAAAAAAATAGGTATGTCATTTCAGAAAAAATCCTATTTAGGGGCATACCTGTATTAGAACAATGCTGTGTATAAATCGTATGTATATCCTAAGTCGAGCTTTCGAGACGTAAAACACGCAAGTTAAATTTGGTCAATCGGCCCAGTAGAACGGGACATACAGTACTGTCCGATTTTTTTTTTCTGCAAGGTGTACATGGCTATACACATGATCTAATGTTTGATTTCATTACTATCCGTTGGTTATTATTATTATTATTACATACACATTTATATCTTTCATTGGCAAATAGTAATGTTTATCATAAGTTAAAACAATTGGATCTTAAGGGAATCATAGTAAAATTTCGTGTCTGAAAATTTGAAGTCAGAATAACAGTGATAGTGTCACCTCTGGCGTTAACTGTCTCACTACTCAGCTTTTAAGATCTGGGAATAATAATCACGCTTGAAGCTATGTAATTTGTATATCTTTTAAAACTAATTTGCTTTTCCGCGAGAAGTGGCAATAAACATTATTTTTAGTAACGTAAATACTCCGCGGAAAAAAAAATACATTGGGGAAAAGTCTAAAAGGTAATTCCATCCAATAGCTGTTCAACCATAACCTTCATTTACATAACATGAAATGGCAACGCAACAACCAGCCAATAAAGAAGAGGCTAGGAAAAAATTGCTTTTTTTATTTCTCGCCAGCCATTATTACTTGGTTTCTTAACTTTCTTTCCCCACATCAGGTTCGTTGTTCGTTTGGGGTGATTTATGCTTTGCCATCCGGACATTTTACGGCCCGTCAGCGAAAGGTCAAAGGTCTTTCGGGAGAAAGGGGGAGAAAAAAGTTCGACAGTTCTTTCGGAAGCTGATTCACAGCGTTTCTAAATTTAGAAACCGGGAATTGGGAGGTATCGATGGAAATTTGGCGATGTTTCAGGGTTGCCGAGGTGAAACATACTGCTGCGATTGAGACAGATGGATTTATTTGAATCTTTGACTAAAGAATTTGAAAGTTAAAAAACTTCTGATTGAAAAACAAAATGCTTAAAATACCGTGAAATCGAAAGTTCAGACAACTAGCTTAACGTTAACAAATGTACAAACGGAACTCAGACGTCTATAAGGAAACAATGTTCATTCTTTATCCTCTCATTACGTGATAGGCAGATGAAAATCGATTGATACAAATGAATTTTTGCATTTTCAGTTAATGAAGAAAGTAAATTTAATCCGCGAAAAAAATAGGAATTATGCAATTTTCAGGAAACAGATCAGCTACACTTATGACAACAGTACGCATGCTAGAAAATAATATGACAACTCATTCAGTCGATGGATATTCGTGTACATATATTGCTCAGAACTTAAGTTGCTACACCATGAAAGAAACGTACAAAAAACGTTAAATTTGTGTGAAAAGCAGAACATGGCAGAATATGGAACTAATTAGCATTTCACAGCATACGCACATTGCGGTCAACTATAATGACCCCTCGAAAGAGTATAATAAAAAAGCAGATTGAAATGACTATTTTTTACTCAGAAATCGTGTTTACTTTTTTGGGGGGAGGGGCGTTAGAGGATTAGATGTCGTGTTTCGTGTTATGCAGCCTGTAAGTAGGTACTAATACTAACATGTTAGAGAATTTAAACTTAGAGAATCGTAGCTTAGAGAAACTGAGAATAATCCTATTGCACTAATACTAATCGCCTTGGTCGTGATCCATATTCTGTTACGAGAATTCACAGTCGATGAGCCGTACAGAATGACGTACAAGAAAGATCTCAACGGCCTTGCATTCAGCAAGGTCCAAGACGAAAGACATCTTGTCTGCATCGCTGTTAGGGATCCTAAAACCGTATAACGTATATTGAATCAGAATACTGGATATGTCTCACAGCATCAAGAATATGGACGTAAGGCATGTCAATGTCTGCAAAGCGATCTTCGCTCCGGCTTTCCTGGATGCTATGGCATAAGAATCAATGTCTACAGTGGCCCATTTATTCATGCATATTTATTTATTTATTTACCATCAGATGAGCAGCTGCACCGCCTTTAAGACATTCAGCTTTTACGCTCAACTGATGGAATCATCTACCGACTGTGTTGTTCATGCATATGGACTCACTAGTGACACGATGTTGTCCTTTCTGATCAGAGGTGTAGTTAGAGTTTTCAGCGCCCGGGAACAACTGAAGATTTTACGCCCCCTTCCTGTGTGCCAAGAATGCAAAACATTTCATTTTACAATTTTTTAATTACAATTTGGCGCCCTGTCGATGCTGCGCCTGGGGACATATGTCCCCCCTTGCCCCACCCTAGCTACGCCACGGTTTCTGATGAACACCGCTTTTATTTACAGCATCATGATAGCCATATATGTGTGGAGGCACCTAAGAGAACCAACGTTGGAAGCTACCATTCTTAATTGTCTCAGTACCTGGTAGCTTCTGTTTCCAGCACTGTAGTAACTTCTGGTCCTAGCACCATGGCAGCTTATGTTTCTACAAATAAGTCTGTATTAATGATGCTGATTACTTTAAGTAACAGGATATCATAGCTTGCAAGAAGTAACAGCGAGCCACATCAAAACCCTTACACTTTCCTTGTAATCATAGGAAAAATATGAGGCATTATAAGACGACTTTCAGTCGTCTTAAATCCTGGAGCCATATGACCGGACTTTTGAGCCTGGGCGTTAATTCTGATAACTTTCTCAAAAGAATATGAAAGCAGAAGGCAGTAGTAGCTATTCTTAAATAAAATGGCAAATCTAAAGAGATATTAGTGCTTTTTTCATATCGATGGAAATCATCTTTAATAGCGAGTCAACTAAAATTTGCCCTTTGTTTTTTGTCAAACATTTTTGTAAAGCGGCAAGAATAAGCAGTAAAGCTAGGCATCTTTCATCTTTGCCTAGAGAAAAAGCTTCAGAATCTTCTTTTTCTGAAAATATTCATAAACAATAAATCACATCTGATGAAATTCATGTCAGAAAACGTTTCATAGTGATTAGTTATATTTATTGTTTTGTCCTTGTGCTTGCTAAAATCCTAAAGTGGTGCTTTTCTCAATTACGGTGCTTATTAATGCTGAACAAAATGATTGCACAGATTTTGGAACTGAAACTGCCTGAAGAATTTGTGCGAGCTACCTAAAAGGAAAAGGTACATAAGTTACAAAAGACATAAGAAAATTGGTTGCCGTTAAAACGGAAAGAATACTCCCAAAGAATAAAAATCATACAATTCCACATTTCTACAACATTTTTAAATAAAGAGCAAAATTCAATTACATGGAAAGAAATTTCCACAAAAAATTGCATTCTAATTCATCATGTTTTAAAAAGAATATTACATCAGTGTTGCGTTGCAGTGTTGTGTTACCACCACAGTTGGTAGATCTATGGTCTTGTTTCCATTGAGATGTAGTTAGTTGTTTAAAATTTTCTATCGGAAAGTCTTAATACGTTCTGCAGTAGCTCCTGAGCCAAAGTGTGGCGGAAGAAGCTTGTCATATTCTGTGTTCAGCGAACTAGATAAAATCTTCTTTTTTAAGCTACACTTTAATTCAGGAGCAATGTGTAGCTTAAAAAAGAAGATTTTATTCAGGAGGAAGGTAAGGAATTACGCCATTCCGTTCATATGTTATTTAGTGGTTAGCTTAGTCTACTTTCCATTCTTATTTTACTATTATATGTATAATTCAATTCCAGTCAATGGAATAACTAATTTTGCACTATTCGTACTCCGAAAAATCCCAATAGTTTCTGCAGCATAACTTTAAACAGAAAATCCGATGCAATGAAAACATTGTCTCAACGCTATTCAAATTTCACGAAGAATTTAAACTAAGGTCATGTAAATTATTGCAATTTCCAATCAATCACATTACTTGCGTGCATGACGAAAGAAGAAAACCTGTTATGTTTTGCCAACATCTGAGATTTTTCTCAAATGCTAACTCAGTGAACTAAATTTAAGAATCAAGTACATAAAAATTATCTTTCCTGTTAGTTTCTGATTCAGAATAAATTATGCTTTTAGAATATTATCATCACAGGCTTTGATTCAGCATAAATATCTGAATGACCCTGAGCCTTCGTTCAAAACGTGCTTATCTGAAAGTTGAATTAACTATATACGTAATCACCGGCCAATGTACAGCCGGTTGGCCTTTGCCTAATGTTGCAAAATCAATGAGTTACTACAATCGCGAACCAAATATAGAGACAATTAAAAGAAGGGAAACTGATTTGCCTTGCTTGAATAGCATGATTAAAAAGTCACATGGTAAATAGTTTCGTATACTACGTCACGCTATTATAACTTCCCTGTTCGCAGTAGGCGACATTTTATGAGTTACAAGGAAATATATGGATTTCCATTATCAAAGTAGACACATTTTCGTTGATTCGTTAAACGGTTTTAAGACAAGCCTTTCTGCAAAGACCGCTTTATACCTAATCATCACAGTAAATATTTTTGCGGGTGTCCACAACAGCTACTTTGAGATGATAAATGGCTCCATGTTGGACTTAATATTTATCTGATTTTAACAATTATGATCCCCATTCTGTCTGGAGAAGACTTGAAGTAGTCCGTCTACCTTTAAAGAAGTTACAAAATTTGTCTGCATAGACACATAGTATCTGGTACTATTAGCATCAGTAGCAAAACCTGTTCAGTGTCATCCGAAACAACAACGACGACATTCTGGTATGACAGTAGTCATTGCCATGATGAACCTTCAACCATTGCATTAAGCCATAGTATTACTATACTTTCCAGTATCATAGGAAATTTTTCAGAAGACCCATGTTCACACATATAATTTGGCCTCTTTTCAAACTATTGAGGTGGTTTCTTCGACAGCAGGATTCCAGATAGCTTGTCATCAGGTGTCATGGCACATCTGTAGGACATTATTTATCGCTATGTGAAAGCATTGCGTTGTCCTTGCAATGAAAGGAAACTTGCTACTTCAATCTTTACTACAGGGTTTTGAAGTGCCTCTAGAGAGAATCAGAAGACTGATTCAATTAATCTACCGAGTTAAATGCCATATGTTTCTTGAGACTACTAGAAATTGCTGCTCGAAGTAAAAGACGGATTAAAGACTATTAGTTACAAACAATTCTAGCCATAAAATTACATTGTTAAAGTATATAAAAGATAGGTGACTCCTATTGGACTTTCAAGATTATTTGTTACCGATATAATAACACATAATATTAGAAGCATTATTTATTAATCACAGCAATGCTTCAAGAGTTTATAAAATTATCAGTAAAGTTATCAGGTTCAATTTTCCGTCTTACTTTCTTCGGGAACATGCAAGGACCTGACTCGGAACAGAGAGCTTACTAAAGCTATGTTCAATAACTGTGGGAAGTAGACAGGATACACAAGAAGGGTATACAAAACCCTTTATTTTTCTCTATTTACAATAACTTCCGTACTTCGGAATACAAAGACCCACTACTTGTGGTCTAAACGTAAAAATATAAAAATAAAACTAAACTCTAATTTAACTTTAAAATAATAAACGTGGAAGATTGGCCTTATATTAACAGGAAGCCGTATGTAGTACAGAGAACTGTGAACACTACACTACGTTTAAAGTTATCAAGAGGATTAAACCTCTGGCCTGGAAGGCAACCAGCAACTGAATAAAACTTCTAAGGTATGCGGCCTGCTTCGACTCACTGCTTCCTCTCTCTCGCTTGGCAAAAAGCCACAACTTAAGTACTTGGCGTTCGCCAGACAAACTTTGCATAAATACGTTAACGCTTATAATTCTGGCCGGAAGTAGAAAATAAGAAGTGATAGTAAAGATTTAAAATAAAATAAACGTTAGGAAAACTTAAGATCCTTACATACTTCCCGCCAGAGTTAATTAGTTTGAAACTGAGGTCTAAAACGACCTTGTTGAAAACTTTTAGCTCTAGAATCTAACGCGAGGCCAATCTTTTACAAACATTTTTCGCTAGAAACTAGAAATTTAAAAGAAAGAAATTTGTTTTTACAATAGCAGCTCCCAGGACACGCAGTTTGTTCATCTGTACTGCATCTAAACAGGAGCTTTTATTCAAATCTGGTTCCTTCCAGAGATCTGGAAGGAAAACTAGTTTAATGAAATGTTACACAATGAAATGGCAAGTAACATGTATAATTATATTTCTCTTAACATTCTTATTTCATTCATGACTATTTTAATTATCTCTCCCCGTGCTCTCTGACATGTGTTGTAAAAGAACACCAAACACGAATGTGTTTATGTCTACGTGTTCAACACTTCCTCCTACAATCAAAGCACTAACGTGTTAAAAATTCAACATACCAAGACCTCGTAACACACCCTAACTTCAACTCTAAACCCTGAGGTACTATTCTGAAAGTGGCTAACTCTGAAGTGTAGCGTCGGAGAGCCTAACTACATTCATTCAACCTTTAACACAATTCACCATGATTTGGTCTTTTTACAGTCACACGAATAACAAATTTTTAACATTACTTTCACTTTTACCATATCACGGTATTTTTTAACATTTGAAATAACATTTCACATTGTATATAAGAACATATTAACATGCCGTTAATTTTACGCATTTGACAACATACATTAGTATTACATTGTTAACTTCTATTCTTTTCAAAGCAAGTGCCAATTCTTTCTACATTGAAATACTACATTTCAAAAAGTCTTTCAGACTAAAACTTCTTTCTTGCCAGAAAGTTTTAAATAAAATTTATACAATAACTTTTACAATATTTAAGTATTTACACATCGCTATTATACATCAACTTTAGTTTTACGCGCGAGTAATTGAAAAACATAATACCAAAATCGGTAACAACTCATTTCTCGCTCTTTTGGCGACAAAAGTAGACCTCGCATGAGGTAAAACTTCTTGAAATCTGCCACTTGCAGTAAGAATGAAAGATTAACTTAAGTTTGCAAAGTAACATAAAATTTTACTTATCTGTGTGATATTCGGACATTCTTTTCTGAGCCCAGTCCTGGAAAGTAGCGTAGACTCTTGTTTGATTTATCCTCCTTCGTGTGCGGGCTCGCCCTTCAGTGCCTTCCTCTAGAAGCTTTCTTTTTTTTCCAGTTCGGTCACCCTTGAATACCTTCTTTTTCGCATCTGCCTGTGGTCTTGGCCGTTTGATGGCAGCTGGTCTTGGCGGAACCGGGAAACTTCTTTCGTGTTCCTGCTTGGACCTCGTTGCTGGCCGTTCAAATTTTCCTTGTAACTTTTCCTCCGCCGCTGGTGGCCCTTCCGCAGTTCGGCGACATTTGCTGCGGAGAGTCCTGTCGGATGAGTAGATCTTCCGTTTTAGAGCCGGGTTATAGTTGATGTCATTTCTCCTGGCTCTCCTTGCATACGTCGTCCTTCTCCCTTCTTCATTCTGGGGGTGTTCGTGAGCTCTCTTTTCTGGACGGTGGAACGGCTTCTTTTACTTGCTACCTTCAATTTTCCCGCGGGGAAACTTTCTTTTCACTTGCTCCTGCCTCTTAATGTCTTCACTTGTACTTGTCGTTGTTCCACCTCTGGAGCTTGTGCCTGCGGTGTCTGCCGTGCCGGATCCTGCAAAAGATCTGTAAATATTTGCATTTTATTACGATCATAGTAGGGTTTGATTTGATCAATGTTTGCGGAGCAGGTTACACCATTTCTATCTTTTAACACTACTACAGCGTGAGATATTTTTTCTATGACATATGGTCCTTCAAATCGTGGAAAAAATTTGGCAGTTTTATCTTCTGGTGCTGAAGAAAGTGAATGCTTAATTTTTAATACTTCATCCCTTACTTTATAAGTTACTCCCCGTCGTTTCAAGTCGTAATACAGCTTTTGTTTTCTCTGTGCTACTTCCGTATTCTTTTTTGCTTCTTTAATTAGTTTTTCTATATCACCCATTTTAAATTCTGGGGCTCTTTGTTGCACATAAAATAATTTATCTAACGGCGTTATAATCTTTCTGCCTAAAAATAACTCAGCAGGAGTTTTGCCCGTTGTATCATGTTTTGCGGTCCTAAGGGCGAAAGCAAATTCATTGACATAGTTATCCCAGCTTTTATGAAAATTTTTACCATAACTACGGATAATTTTCACTATATTTCTATTGACTCGTTCCGCTATATTTGATTGCGGCCGATACGGGACCATTTTTAAATGACGTATGCCCAGTTTTTCGCACATGTCTTCAAATACATTACTTAAAAATTGAGGACCATTATCCGATATAACTTTTAGGGGCGCCCCGTATTTTAAAATATATTTATTTAAAATAGAATCAGTAACTAATTTCGCGGAGGCTCGTTTTAAGGGAACAATTTCGGTCCACTTACTAAAATGATCAACCATAACAAGGAGATAGCGACTTTTATTTAACTGACTTTTTGGGAAAGGGCCCAATAAATCGATGCCAATTATTTCATTTGGAAATTCGGATTTAATACTATTTAGAAACCCGGCCGGGCGGAAATTAATATAATTAACTGCTTGACATGTTGGGCAGGACTGGACATACGCCTTTGTTAACTTTTGCAGTTCAGGAAAATAGACTGCCTCGCGTACGCGTTGGATAGTTTTTCGAATACCAGCATGAGAAGCTAAAGGGCTGTCATGTAACTCCTGCAGGATATTTAATCTAAGACTAGCTGGGATAACAGGTCGAAATTCGTTGTTGGAATTCGTAGTTTTTGTATAGAATAATAGACCATCTATTAGTTCGTAATGGGCCGCCCTATTTCTTATCGCCACAATATCTTGGTGGCTAAAATTTTCAGGATCCTTTAAATACTCATAAATGCTTCCAAACTCAGGATCCTTACCCAGTTCGGTTATTACAGTTTCTCGGGAATTTATTGTATATGCTGTGAGCATTGCCACCTTTACGGTATTACCTTCTTCATCTATTTTAATTCTGGATAGGGCATCTGCTACGATATTTTCCTTTCCGGGGGTATGCTTGATTACCAGATTATATTCTTGTACCTTGAGTGCCCATCATATTAACCTTGGGGATAAGTTTTTCCCTGAGTACAATCTAGTTACCGCCGCATGATCAGAGTACACTGTTATTGGCGCCTTTCCAAAATAGACTCGGAACTTTTGCACTGCTAACAGAACTGCAAGTGCCTCTCTCTCGGTCGCGGAATAGTTTCTTTGTGTTTGATTTAAAGTTCGGCTAAAAAATGCCACGGGCTGTTGATTTTGCGAAAGTACCGCTCCTACCGCATAATCCGAAGCATCCGCTGAAATTTCTAAATTCTCATCCTTTTCAGGAAATTTCAACACAGGGGCTTGCGTTAATACTTGTTTTAATTTTTCGAAAGCACTATTGGCTTCGGCCGTCCACGAGAATCTTGCCTTTTTCCTTTTTAATTTTAACAATGGTTCAGCCATAGCTGCAAAATCTTTTATAAAGGACCTATAATATGAACAAAGTTCTAGAAAAGAAGAGAGCTTCTTCGCCGTGTTTGAGTCGGATACTTTTGTACAGCGATTATTTTTGATTCGTCTGTCTCGATTCCTTTCTGAGATATTTTGTAACCTAAATATTTTAATTCAGGGGCTGCAAATTTGCACTTTTCGACATTAACTTTTAGACCGGCCTCATTTAATAAAGAAAACACCTGTCTTAAATCCTGTACATGTTGGTCGAGATTATCACTAGTAATAATGATATCGTCTAAATAGATAAATGTGGACTTTCCAAGAACAGGTCTTAACACAATGTCCATACATCGCTGAAATGTTGCTGGCGCACCTGAAAGGCCAAACGGCATACGCAAAAATGCATAAGTGCCAGACTTGGTTATAAAAGCAGTCTTAGGCACGTCCTCAGGCCTAACCCCTATTTGAAAATAACCAGTCGTTAAGTCTAAAGTCGTCATATATTTGGTGGATGTTATGTTCCTTAGAATTTCTTCATTAATGGGTAACGGATATACCGGATATTTAGTTATGGAGTTTAATTTACGGTAGTCAATTGCGAATCTCCACCTTCTTGGATGTGTCAAAGGATAGTCATTATTTTTCTTACATAAAACCACCGGGCTAGCATAACTACTTCAGATGGACGTTATGATCTTTTTACGTAGCATATCGGTGATATGCCATTCTATAATTTTTTCCTTATTCTTATCATACCGGTATGCTTTGTGGCGAACTGGCATTGAATCTCCGGTGTCAATACTATGGTTAGTAACCTGAGTAAATCCTGGAATATCACTAAATAACGAAGCAAATTCACTTACCACTTCTCGGATTCTTCGCTGTTCTTCATTAGGCAGGTGGTCAAGATTTAACATCGGCGGTTCAGCCTTTTCTCCACGAACTGGTTTCATCGTCAGCTTAAGGGACGCTTCATTAAAATCCAGCGTTGCTTGTGCCTCTGAAAGAAAATCTATTCCTAAAATAATATGTGCTTGCAGATTCTTTACTATGAAAAACATAACCTTTACTTGTTCGTCCTTGATACGGACATACAGCGTAATTTACCTATACACTTACATTTTTCTCCTTGCGCCGCTAACACTGTCGTATTATCCGAATTATATATACGATATTTACGAAAATACTTCCTAAAAAAATCTTCTGCCACACAGGAACACTGCGCGCCTGTATCCAGGAGTGCGGTGGCTGGGATATTATTCACCAACACTTCAATCTTCGGAAGAGTCAAATTTTTCACCATTACTGTATTTAACTTGAAGGAAGAGGGGTTTTCGTGGCCTTCGGATTTCCGCACCCTCCCTTCAGCAGAAATCCGTTTTAGTTTAAATTATTTTTCATTTCCGTGCTTTCCTTCTTTTTCCACTGGCCTTGAAACTTTTTTCCTGGATTGCTATTGAACTGTCGACGTTCGCCGACTGTTTTTGAATGCTCGGGTTTCCTTGCCCACTGATTCGCTTTGCTTCCGTAGCCGTGTGCTTGAGTTTGCTGTAGCCTTGGCGCACCAAATTGGTTTCGCTGTTGATATTGGCGTCTTCTTTCAATGTCCGCCGTTCTTCTACTTTCAAACTGGATTGCTAGCGCAAATAACTTTTCCAGTGTAGTCGGATTTCTTAATTTAATAAAGTCGTGCACTTGGGGCAGTAACCTCGGCAAAATCACTTGAATTATCTCAGGATCCGGACGGTTTCCATACAAGAGTTTGAAGACGTGAATTTTTCTTAAAATAAAGCTTGAGAGATTTTCGATTCTTTGTTGATATATGCTGAAAAGTTCCGTTTCTAATTTCGTACGATCCCTTACGACAGGGAAGGCTTTTACTAGGGCAGTCTTGAAATTCTCGTAAGTATAGGTGGGACTTCCTGCTTGACCCAAGAGACTTCTGCCTATACACTTGAACCAGTTAAGCGCTTGGCCCCTCAAAGCGCTGGTAGTTAAGGTAACTTTTTGAAATTCGTGCACGGGGTAGAGCATGAAGTGGTCATCCAATTTTTCCAAAAAACTGGTTACCGGTGAGTTTCCATTAAATGTTGCTTCTGGTTTCATCGAAGCGCGCATGGTCTGGACGATGTAACCAAATCCTTCCAGGGCGGCAGCTGGCATTTCTAGATTCTGAGCCGCTTTTGCAGGCAGCACAGGTTCTTCTTGAAACTCGGCCATGGTTATTCTTCTTCGTTGGGCGCCACTATCAGGTTCAATGTTCCGTCTTACTTTCTTCCGGAACATGCAAGGACCTGACTCGGAACAGAGAGCTTACTAAAGCTATGTTCAATAACTGTGGGAAGTAGACAGGATACACAAGAAGGGTATACAAAACCCTTTATTTTTCTCTATTAACAATAACTTCCGTACTTCGGAATACAAAGACCCACTACTTGTGGTCTAAACGTAAAAATATAAAAATAAAACTAAACTCTAATTTAACTTTAAAATAATAAACGTGGAAGATTGGCCTTATATTAACAGGAAGCCGTATGTAGTACAGAGAACTGTGAACACTACACTACGTTTAAAGTTATCAAGAGGATTAAACCTCTGGCCTGGAAGGCAACCAGCAACTGAATAAAACTTCTAAGGTATGCGGCCTGCTTCGACTCACTGCGTCCTCTCTCTCGCTTGGCAAAAAGCCACAACTTAAGTACTTGGCGTTCGCCAGACAAACTTTGCATAAATACGTTAACGCTTATAATTCTGGCCGGAAGTAGAAAATAAGAAGTGATAGTAAAGATTTAAAATAAAATAAACGTTAGTAAAACTTAAGATCCTTACAAAGTATACTGCATATTACATAAATTAAATGTGTTAATTCCATTAATTACAGACATTTCTAGAAGATACTGTTAAAATAAAGATATAAATTATTGAAAAGTATATTTATTACATCTAAATCGTTGAATGAACAACACTTTTGCCACGGATTAAAATATGAAACAATCCTTAAATTGACAAATACGAAAATGAGCAACGGTTTCTCTGATTTTTCTTAAAGCTGTGCTATGTAGATATATAAATTGCGACAACTGATATATAGCTGAGTGATGGGCAAACATAGTTACGAAATGAGAAAATATTATTACATCATATGGAAGCAAGAAATTGCGTGATATATTATTTAGATTATAAGCAAATTTCTGCACCATTGAGAGCTAATTTTTGTCTTCGATCTGCATACAGTGAAGTACGTTATATTTGGAAATATGTTCTGTAATTATAAACATTGGTAATTTGAAGATTCTTGTGGTATTAATTTCAAGTAACCTTCCAATGAAGATAATATTTAGATGCTTAGAAGTATAAAATTATACCCAAGTTCGGGAATTCGATCAAGCGTTATAAATTTTGTTAGCCTAATCGGAGCTTGCAGAAATGTAACTCACAGACCGCCAATTAGGCCATCACTGCTTTAGATCACGCTGAAGGTTTTATATAAGAAAATAAATTTTTGCGTAAAATTCCGCTGTCAACTGTGCGGGTAAAATTTCGAATCCTGTGCTTAACAAAAATCATTTTTCAGCCTCAAAAATTCTGCATAGACTGAATGGTAGTTTTATGAAGAAAAGAAATTTCATATGACTGAGCTATAAATATTTTGATAAAGGATAGTGCTGAATATATGGCAACAGGAAAAATGGTATTAGGCAACAAAAATATAAATTGTCGTTTCCATCTGTCATATGAAATATATGTTCTAAGTTCGTACCATTGAACTATTCGAGCATTTTAAACTAACTGAAGCTCGCATTAGATTTTGCATATAAAAGATATCCTGAAGGATACTGGATTTTTAGCTGTGACTCAAATTTCACATGTATAAGAAAAAAATGCACTTTATTTAAAGGGAAGATACAGGTTTTTCTCCCAAGTTATTTGATTTTTCCCAAATGGAATATATTTATTTCATTGCCAGAATAAAAACGTGTTTACTCTAACAAAAATTTAAGAATCGATAGAAAAAAGCATTAATCAGATGAAAAGCAAAATATGCTAAGAATGTAAATGTAAATAAGATACTTTTTCGTACTATCGATGATTAAGCTACATATCAAAATATGGACTCAGTAATGTGTCGTGTTTTTGCAGATGCTCCGCCCACATAGCTGAAGTACTGCAGGAGGTTCATATCGAGAAATGTGGAACCAAGTTACGGGAAGAAATTCAATCTAATATTCCTTGATTCATGCTCTACGAGCCGAGACACTGACGAAATATGTGTTAACGTGTTAAAATACTCCCCGCCCAACATGATGTTAGAGATTCTTAAACACATGTATATAATCTGAGAAAACGTCCACATAGCACATAGTTGCCAAAGGGTACTTCAAGAAAGCGAAAGGACTCAGTATAAGCCAATGGTGGGATTTTGCTGGTTTGAACCATTTTTCAGAACCGCTTCCTAAAGTCATTTTATTTTGACGAATCGATTGTTAATTATAATATTTATTCAGCTATTTTATCGTTGCTCATTTAATAGCTATTTATCACTTGCTTAAGTAGCGAAATATTTCTTATGGTATTTTAATTTCACCACTGGGTTGAGCTCCTTGAGCACGGTCCATACCATCACACAGTTGCCTTTATCCTAAAGAATACCTTGGAAATAAGAAGGGTCTGTGATTTCATGGCGCCTAAACATCCCTAATGTGCTCTTTAAGAAAAGAAATTTGGAATCTGGGTTCATCACATCAGTCATCTGTTACCACGATTTTGATGTCTAGCACCATTGTTTACAGTTCTCTCAAATTAGATGGTGTACATATGGAGTACAGATCCTCACGAAACTTTCAATGCAGTAACTTAGCATTATTACCGCACTTATTACTACATATCTTCATATTGGCGAAAATGAATTTCTTTACTAATTCTTACACTGCCACATTAGTATGTTGTTTTTCTTCTGACTTATATTTCATTTCTTGTTCAGAGCCAAAAGACTTAATTACATGCAGCTAAGTTGAATGTATATGCGCTTTGATATGAAATGTTGGCTACAGAAACTTTATTCTGTGATTAGTATCTTGTTACCGCTTACATGTATAACTCACCTGTTTCATATGAGTTACTGTGTTTTAAAAATTGGACATCTCAATTTATAAAGCAGTAAGAAAAGATTTTAGAAAATGGCCTACAGTGAATATTTTCATGAACTAAAATAAAACTCGGATTTTCGTCACCCAATCAATAAAGTTCATGATTTGATTCTTAAGGATCTCTTTTCTGATTTTAATTCTTGGAGAATTTATACGAAAATACTTTATACTCGTAGCATACTTGGTTAGTGTGGTTTGAGATATATAGCCGAATTTAAAAGAATATAAAAATTTCGTATCAAGGAACTCGAATCTTAAGTCCGGAAAGGCGGATGGAATAACTCTTTGAGAGTTGAAAATGTAATCATAATTTTGGCTTCGGGTCAGCGAAAAGCCACCCAAAAGCTTTTGCCATATGTGAATTGGATTTTCTTGAAGCTTTCCACGTTCATAAAGACTTATCTTGCTTAGACAATGGCTTTAATTCCAGTCTAGTCCTTTCTAAAACTTTTAAATTCTATTAATTTATTTTCCCCTTTTTCATTACCATTTCTGAACACAGATGCATATACCTTCTTATCCGCTTTACTCCTTTAAGTAAAAATACAACCGTAAAATACGTAGGTTTGGTAAATACAACCGGGGATTTTCCTTAGTTGCAGATTTCTTTTCTTCTGATGAAGAGGGACCTGTACTTGTTTGTCCTGGAAATCGATAGGGTCTTGACTAAAATCTACGCTAAACATAAGCTTGTTGCTTGGCTTTGGGGTGTTTATCTTCTGTCTTTAAACCTAATGCATTTACAATGAAAAATACCGGGATCGTAATTGAAGAATAAATTTTTAATCGATTCCTTCACCTATGCATTTAAAAAGTCAAAATTTTCAATTGTTTTGTTAAAAGCATTTCGAGCTTTCAATTACTCACCATGGCGAAGCACTAAAGTCGCTGAATACTAGTAGTTCAGTTTGGTATTTGAAACCCGTCGAGCAGTCTGGCTGCATTGACGCTTTGGTTTTCCCCCATGTGTAACATGTATGTGAACCAGTTTTCCTTAGGAAGTCCTCCGCGAAGCAAAGGCGGATAGCCCTTAAGGCAGATAGATAGCCCTTGCGTGCTCTGCTATTTGCCAAATAAATCAATCAAGGTTTCAGTTTATATCCCCCATGTATTGTGTAAGGCGAAATACCTGAAGAAGAGAATGCCACCCTGAACGGCTATCTAAAAAACTATCTATTTAGAATCAATCTGATACGGGCTCACCAGCGGCCGAGCGGTAAAGTCGCTGAACACTGGTAGTTCGGTCCGAGGTTCGAATCCCGCGAACGGGCTGGCTGCATGGGTGTTTTCGTGGTTTTCCCCATGTGTAACGTGTATACGAGCCAGTTTCCCTTAGAAAGTCCTCCACGAAAGGCATCCCTCCCCTTTGGCAGATAGCCCTAGTGTGCTTTGCCGTAATTAAATACACCACCACCAATCTGATCCGTGTAATTTAAATGTTGGTTTGTATTTCAGTAAAACTGGTTTTAAGAAATTAGATCGTTTTAATTCATAACTATATATAAACAACTGTGTCCTTTTATAAAAATGTCAGCTTGAATATTTTGCTGGACTCACAGTGTCATGGCAAGAGTTTTGCACCCGGAGCGATTTGCATGAAGGTCGGAGCCATGATTTGAAAACAGCTGGTGGATTGAGTATTTTTTAGCAAAATGAAGAAATTTATATATATATATATATATATATATATATATATATATATATATCAAAAGCAAAATTAAACAGTAATAACGGCAAAGAAACGAAAAAAACCCAATTTACGTTTTTATCCAAAACCTTAAGTTTGGTATTTGCAAGAAATTTCCGTTGATTACACTTTCTAATTTAAACGTATTCGCAGTTAAATATTACATTTTGACACTGATATTAACAAAAAATTCTCTTAATGAAGTCTTACTTTATTTAACATTAACGTGATCATATTTAGTTGATATTCATATTTTTCATTCAGAAGTTTCGATGGAGGGAGAAAATATAACGAGAATGCCTAGTGAATCTCACTACTTTTTCCTTGTCTTACCGATCCACATAGCACTAAATGATTCCACTCCCACAAAATAATGGTTTACACAGGGAAAAGACTATGTGCAAAATTTGCTGTCCGGTACAGACCGCCAACCTAGCTACACCACTGGCTGCACTTGCATATTTCATACTCCAAATATGACACAACATATAAAAAATTGTTATAAATAATATTTGTGTGGCGATTAATAAACTTTGTAGGAATACCAACATAATAGCAGCGATGGGGCAAACTATTTGCCAGCCAAAGGTGAATTAAAAATATTCACTATGCTATTGTTCTATAATGAATTTTATTTTATTTTATTTTTTCCTTCATAATCTTCATAACGTTTCCAGCAGTGACAGAACATCAGCTGAAAATGATTACAGCTGACAGCAGCTGAACATGATTAAGTAACGAAATTATGAATATTTTAAAAACTGTTAAAAGCTTTAAATCATGAACTAACAGCTGTACAATATAGAATAAAAATGCAGTCATGCAAAGCAGCGAAGTACTCTACATTTATTCTTTTAAGCGTATATATTGCATGTTATGTACAGTGTTTGGTATATGTATTCATAGTACATTTCATAACTTTATGAGAAAAACCAAAGATGCCATTCTGTATCACATGTACCATAGCAACCAATGTAAAAATCATTAGCTTTCAAAATTTTATTCTCAAAAACCATAATTCCCGAAGCGGCACTCTTGTTGCCCTTGGGAAGTGTTGCTCTGGATATTAGAGGGCGTATGCTATGGATATTAGAGCTTATACCGGTTTACCTATGTTAGACATCAGGCGTCCAGTCACAACTAAACCAATTTATAACATTTGTCAAATATTTAGCCGAAATCTAAAATGTCAGCCAGACACTTTTAAAAAATTTATTATAGATTATTTCAGTTAATCTGTAACAATATTTATTCAAAACGTAATACAATAAACCTCGTTTTGTAAACGAAATAAGCTACCACAATATAAAAATTATTTACAATTATCATAAACTCCGAATTCACTATTAAGACTCAAGAGTTATCTATAAATATGCTTCATATTTCTAATCTAACTGCAAAAAGAGGTAATTCAGCTATGTTTAATCTATCCTTTCAGTATATTTTATTAGCCTATATCATCATCTAGGTTTTATGAACCTTTTTTAGAAAGAAAAGCACTTTATTTTTTTTTATATAAAAAGGACTTTATTTTGTTCTTCAGCTTTCCCATGCCATGCAACTCATACGAGAAATTAAGAAGACACCTAAATGTATCACAAAAACGAAATACGGAAAAATGATTTCGAAGTCCTTTTTGAAGAATGCTACAATAGCAGTGTGTTGCCCTAACTGTCCATGTGACTGGACGGCGCCGAGTTTCCTGTCCCCCCTTCCCTACCATCTAGTCGCCTTCTATTTTTACCTCCTTAATACAACTATATCGTTGTTGAGATGACATTTAATTTTGGATGGTTCAGAAAGCCAGAAAGACAGGCACGTTGTTCTAAAAATAACTTCCTTTATGATTGGTTTAGCCTAAACTATTTGAAGAATTTCATCATAGAATGCTGAATATGGCGTTGCTATTGATATCTAAGTGGTTGAAGTGATACAGTAGTGAGAGTTATTGAGTGATATGGAAGTTATATTTAAATATCAGAAAGAAAAATTGCGAAAGATTCCTCTGAGTGAGTCTGTCTCAGGGTTACTGAATTTTATGTTCATAATCAGGACTTGATACAGTAAATAAAATATAATTAACATTTCATTTAGCTTCTATTTATACAGCAGTCATAAGGCTTGACAAATTGTGAAGCAGAAATACAAAATTTTCATTTTAACATATGCTTATAAAAAAACGAAATCCTTTTCAGGCTTTATTTTGGGTTCATTTAATTGTTTATAATTTTGATTTATTTTGACTTCCTGTTTTATTAGTCTCCTGATTCATATTATTCTTTAAAAGTATTTAATTAAAGATGATACTAATTCAAGAAGCCCAGGCGGTTTAAGATGTAGCAGACTGTAACGGACTTATTGTTACAAATTGCGTAAGTGTTCATATACCTTAACCAGCTGTTAAACAGTAGAGTTTTTTTTTTCAACGGCAGATTGTGAACAATTACAAATGTAACCTAGTTCATTAATTTATACAATGCCAGATGTGTTGGTCTTTTTTTTATGGAGGCACGTTATGGGCCATTATAGCCTTTCTTATGAAGGGACGGACAGTTACAACCATGTCTTCTCCGGGATTCGAACCCAGGCCTTTCGACATCGTAGTCAGCTTCCCTGACCACCATACCGACTGGGCAGTTAAACTGTAGAGTTAAAGCTAGGCATAAACAGATAATGCTCAGATGTGTCAAATACTCTTTGGTAGGAGGCATAAAATAATTAATCAAAATTAATCTTTTTAATAAGAGATAATTTATGTTAGCAACTATGACTTCATATGCAAGAGAAGTGTTAAACTCCACACAACTATTGAAAGCAGATAACCTTCCACAAAAATATTAGCTATTTGCAATTGCAGATAATTATGTAATACAATTTGCATTTAGTTTTTTAACCAAAGATTTGTGTTATTAATGAATGTCGAGTTATTATCAGTTAGTGTTTTTGGGAATAGGCAAATCAATAGCATCAAAGGGCATTTTAACTACTCGTTCCTAACGGTATTGCCATTTGACATGAAATCAGGTTTGTAATTTATTTTTCATAATAAACTATGTATTGCTTAACGGGTGACAGGTGACAGCAGGATCTGGACATCCGGGTGGCTTTCACTGACTATTCAGGTATTGTCCTGATCCCGCAACTATCCAGAAAAGCAATACAACCAAAAAGGGGCTGATGTTGGAAGACAGACATATTGCGGATTCTTACAATGCCTATTATACAATATATGACAATATAAAGTTACCTTACATCAAAAAATGGTGTTACTTCTAGTAATTGTATGTTTTACTTTTTCAAGCACGTTAGACATTTAAAACACAGCATTAAACATTGAACTACAAGAAAGTGGCGCTATGTTCAATTTAGACAGGACTAATACATAGTTACACATTATACATACCATACATTAATAAATGTTCTTAAACTCTACAAACATATTGCAAAGCAGTACCAATGCACATTATGTAACTTATTGCTTGACAAACTGAGAAATTCAAAAGTCAGATATTATAAGGTATTTTCTCCCTCCTTTCTGCATGCCTTCGTGGAATAATAGTAGCCCATTCGATTCATATTCGAGAGGTCCAGGTTCGAGTCCCGGGAAAGGCATTGCTCATTTTTTACGTCTCCATCATCAAAATAACCTAATATATGCTCATTATTATGCCCTAATATATGCTACAATATATGCTTATTATTTTACGCACTATTTTATTTTTAAATAATGGTTGTAACCGAAATAATCCATAATGCGTTTAATTCCTATAATTTTAATCTTACTGATAATTTTTTATAAATATTTTGGGCTCTTACAGTAATTAATACAGGATTTTATTACTATCATATACATCAACATTGAAGAACCATTTGAGGAGAACCAAATAACGAGATTTTTAGTCACTTGCTTATTTCATGTATTTACGCCAAGCTCTTCTATGAATTCCTTGAAACTCCCTTGCATAAATTCTCTGAATTAAACTTAATTAAAGGTATACAATACAATAGCTGGGCTTAAGAATCAGAAGTAAAGAATTAAGGACTAAATCTGTAACTTCATTTTGACCATTTTAGTGTTTTATGAAACAAATATATTAAGTGCCACTACTAAGGTACGGAAAAATAACTGAGTTATTAAATTTGCTAAATGTTGGTAATTTCGTCCGCTGCTGCTGCTCCCAGAAAGGGCTACTATCATGGGATTTCAATCATTTTTTTTCTAAATGTAACACATTATGAAAGATCTTCCCTAAGCTGCTCCACTTCGTCTGAGAAGAACTCTTAATGCTTTTCTGCATAAGTAGTTACTAATAATACTTCCATGTATTAAATATAGAACATGAATTAAGGGAAAAATATTTTTATTTCCTCTTACACATAATTTGCATTTGTGCTTACTTGATATGGGCTTATTACTAAGTATTTTTTCTCTTACACTTGTTAGCGCGTGCGCATTACACGCGCAGAAATAGTATCAGCATAAATTAAAAACGAGATAATAGAAAACTGCTTTTAAAAAAAGATGGAAATGGAATTATAAAGAGGGGAAAAAATCTAAAAATGTAGGGAAAGATTAAAAGATCTTGAAAATATCTATTTGCTTAGAGAAATTGATAAAATTGCTAAATTGCTTAGAGGAAAGTGCTTAAAATATATTAGTGTCTGTAAATATTATTTCAGAAGCAACTGCTTTAGGGTATTTGTTTTCTATAATATTATTTACAGGCGTTCTGCTAAAAGCAGAATTCTGGAGAATATTCTGAAAATCAACATTTTTCATTCTTCAGTCATAACTAAATGATTTATACCTGATTTAATGAAAAATAAAATTTCTGTAGAAGTAACATATTGTTTTGAATTTCGGATAATATAATACACTGACTACCAATAAGTATTTGGACACCTATGCAAATGACGATATCTGCGGTCCTAAGGTATTTCACGGACTCCGCCGGTATATATCGTATAGGAAACAGCATCGGATTTAGTCGCATGCAAGATGAGTCGCAGTTCGGAGCTCTCTGATTTCGAGAAAGATATAATTATAGGGTATCACAAATGTGGCCGATCCTTAAGGGACATATCTAGCGATCTGAAGTACCCAAAATCGACAGTGGCCTATGTGATTAAGAAGTAGAAGGTGAGCGGTGATTGTCGGAATGTGCCCGGAGTCGGCAGACCAACGAAACTGGAAGATAGAGATCGACGAGTGCTGTCCAGAGAAATTCGGAAGAACCGCACCCAACCGATGGCCCTCATCCGCAAGGAGTTTCAACAGGCATCCGGGAGTATTGTTTCATGAATACCATCCGTAAGGAAACACATCTGCTTGGTTTTCATGGTCGTGCTGCTGCCCATAAGCCTTTGATCACAAAGTCCAAACGCGCTGCTCGGTTAATGTGGTGCAAAGCACATCGAAATTGGACCGTAGATCAGTGGAAACGGGTTCTTTGGAGTGACGAATCAAGGTTCACCCTTTACAGTTCGGATGGCAGGGTATGGGTCTCGCGTCTACCTGGAGAACGTCTCCTGCCAGAATGCATTGTGCAAACAGTCAAGTTTGGTGGAGGTGGAATTATGGTCTGGGGGTGTTTCTCCTGGTATGGGCTGGGACCCTTGGTCCCCATTCATGATAAGCTCAACTTCGATGCCTACTGCAGTATTTTGGACGACAATGTGCTTCCTACGTTGTGGCAGTTTTACGGGTTGGACCCCTGTTACTTTCAGGACGACAATGCCAGTTGTCATGTTTCGACGTTAACCCAGGCTTGGTATGGTGCTAATGGAGTTCATCGAATGGACTGGCCTGCCCAAAGTCCAGACCTGAACCCTATCGAGAACCTCTGGGACGAGTTGCATCGCCGAATTCAGGGGTGCACTAACCTTGCAAAATCGGTGAAGGAACTTCTATGTCTTCTCCAAGTCGAGTGGAAGAAAATACCACTAGCTGTCATACAAAGACTTGTGGAAAATATGCCCCGGAGGGTCCACGCTGTAATAACCTCTTGTAGAGGCTCTACCAACTACTGATTTTGAATAAAGTTAGTTTTTCTTTTCTATCACAGGTGTCCAAATACTTATTTTTAGTCAGTGTATTAAAAGTTTTAAGGCAGTGAAGCTGAGCCAGAAAAATAAGGTTACAGGGGTAAATATGTTGAACATTCAGGTAAATAAACTGAGGTAAAATCTCGGTAAATTGATGAGATATCGCCAAGTTAGCGATGGTTTTTGACGACCAACTTTTGTTGCCAAATTTGTCAAATAATCTTCAAATTTGGCCAAATCTGCCAAATTTGGCGACATTTTGGTCCGGTCTTTGTATACATGTAACTGGCGCTAAAACTTATCCTTGTATGTAATTGTAACCGTCTCCTGCCCTTATATGTAACTTTAACCGTGTATGCCTTCCAGTAATTTCGTGATATGGAAAGTACTTGAGATTTCTCGGCGGTCTTGGCGCTTTGGATGTACTTGTATTGAATAGTGTTTAAAATTATTAGTTATTTGAAGTAGTAACTACTGTTCGTGGTCTTTCATACTAAGAAGAGCTGTGCGAGCAATTTTGTGAAAAGTTCCAGAACTGTAAAGTGTTTCCTTTGGGGAAATAAATTCTTTTAAACTATCATCGGTTCTGTGTGCATTCAGTCTATTACGAACCCGTACGCAAGCAACAATATATAACAAATAAGACCCATTTAAGATGTTTTCCGATTTTCACTGCAATTTTACTGGCAAAAAAACAGTTTTAATATAACATTTTTATTCCATGTAAGGGACAAAAATGAGCATAGAGTAGCAATTAACCCCTTAACTGCCGCGGAAAACGTACAAGTTTCATTTCCCAGTGCCACGGTTTTTCACACAGGCGCTCGTAGTTATGCGATGTATTAGGGGGAAAATAAGTGCAAGTTTTACTTTTTGAAAACTGTTTAATTTCACAAAATAAAGAATAAAAGAAAAAAATGAATGCACAGAATTTAGTGTTTTGAGTAAAAGTATAATAAAAAGATGTAAGTATAATAAAAAAAGATCCCTAAAATGGAGTTTCGATCAATTCATTTTTAGACCAGTAAAGTGTAATATCAGGTTTCAGTATTCTACCTTGTGAAATCAGTATGCCTAAAAAAACATATATTTCTTCTGAACTGGTTGAAAGCCACGATTTTGTTCTTGATTTTTCGTTTGCAAGGTGTTAGTTCATATATTCTTCTACAAAACGGGTTTACGAGGTTTCAGTGCAAAGAACATGATATTTAATAAATAAAGTAAACAAAGAAAACGTTAGAACGTTTTAAGCTTAATATAAAATCTGAAAACTTTCAGATTTTTCTTTCTTTTTTTTTAGTTTAGTTTATTTTAATTTTTAAAATTTTTTAGTTTACCTATTAGTTTTTTTTGGTGCTATACAGTTAATGTAGGTGTTGATGGCAGGATATCTCATGAGGTATTTTTGTCGATAAAAAATTATAAGCATTTTTACAGGAGCTGAAGTGCTTGCTTTATATACCAGTTATATATATATTTATATATATCTCTAAGAATTAAATTGTTATTATCCAATGTTATTTATTATTTAAATACGATAGCGTTTCAGAACTTATAATGCATAAAACATTAATAATAAAAAGATTTAAAAAAACTAAAAAGCCATCTTAGTAAGAAAACTGAACGTTGATATGCTGAACTGAGAAAAGACTGAAAAAAAAAAACAGGAAAAAAACGGCAACGGTTAACCCTGCATCGGGAATTCTAAACCTATACTACTATGTTGCTTTTAATATGTTTTTAAATTTTGCTCTTGTAATTGTAAGTGCAAAGAAAACGATGCTAAATAATAAAGCTAAAAAAAAAAAAAAAAGGATTACTAAGTTAGTAAGCAGACTGGTAGCTCAGCGACAGGGTAAAATAACTTCACATTCCCTTTCCGGCAACCATTAAAATCTGAAACCTTTCAGATTTTTTTTGGACTTTATTTTTTTCCCTCATTCCTTTTCTGTTTACAGTGTTTCACTCCATGAAAAGCTCGCGAATGACTGCTTATTTAAAACTACTGCCTCAAAAGAGGCGAAGAAAATAAATGCTGTGCGGTGTTACGACCACAAATGGGAGGGTGAGGATGGCGATGGCTTTGAAGTGCCTATTTTAAAGTAACAGTTGAGTTGTGGGATTTCAATAATAATTTCATAAAAGATTCGCTGCTTACATAAGTCCTGATTTACTACACTAACTAACCAAATATAAATCAATGAGTAAATATCACAACTTAATTTTAATATCTTTTTTATTTACTTATCGCTTTTTCTTATTTAGTTATTATTACACGGAAAGGGAGGGATGACAGTGGAGGACCTTTTTAAAAGAAACTGGGTCACATCCACGTTACTTGGGGATAAAATCACGAAAAGCCGATGCAGCCAGCCCTTTTTGCCGGGACTCGAGACCCGAACCGAGCTACCAGCGTTCAGCGGCTTTTATCATTCGGTCATTGCTGACCTAATAATGTGTACGCTGAAAAAAAAAAAAAAAAAAAAAAAAAAAAAAAAAAAAAGAAGCCGTTTTGTTACGTTTATTAACTTTTTCACTTTCTGTCGATTGTCTCTGAAGCAGCTTCTTAATTTGCATTTTCTTATATCATAAATTCTGTAGATTGGCTGTTTTGGTATATTTAATTATGGTACAGCACTCGAGGGCTATTTTCCTAAAAGAGGGATGCCTTCGTGTAGGACATTCTTAGGTAAACTAGTTTGTATACACGCTACACATGGGGAAAACCATGAAAGCGTCCATGCAGTCAAACCCATGCAGGATTCGAAACACGGATTTAACTACCACTGTTCAGCGACTTTAGCGCTTGACCGCTGGTGAGCCACAAATTCTGTAGAACTTGCAAAGCAAACCTTTCTGAAATAAGGATACGTATTGAAAACACAAATTTGATTATCATAGATTAACAGAAAATGTTATTAAGGAAATCCACCTAAATTACGCATTGTAATGAAAATAGTAGAATGAATTTCATGTCACATTCTATGAGGAATTGTTGTTTAGATTAATAAAGTCGTAATGGTTGTGTACTTTTCTAATAAAAGTTACCTCTTTATAGCAGAATTGTAATGTAAATTATTCGTTGAAGTTTAATGGCATTGTTTTAATGGCTTATAAGGGTACATCATTTAAAGCAAAATACCATTCAAACCCAATTTATTAACATAAAGACCCGACGAATGGTTCAGGAAGAATAACGTATTTTCTGAAGCAAGGAGAAGTTGTTTGTTCCTCTAATTTACTTATTTATAACCAGATACTGCCTGGAAAAATAGCATAAATCTCTTACAAAGAGATGGGGTGTCTCTGGCGAAGGTGAATGCTAGAAGAACCATTGACAGCTAACAAACAGAATAAAATAACACTTAGTCTAGACAACATTTCCTGCGGCTGCGGAGTCTTTCCACGTTCTTTGACAAGGAAAAGTGAATAGTGAACCGTTTAAACAAGAATTCAGCCTCCTTTTCGTTATATTAGTAAAATGGTACATCTTATGTCCCTATGGATATGTCTGAAATTAATAACATACTCTTACAAGATTAGGTTGAAATTAATAATGATTTACTTTGTTTGATAGCAATTTAATTCTATAATAATGGATGGCGTAAAAATTTATTCTTAGGAAGAAAGGAACATTTAATTTCGAAACATGCTGCTATTTTCCTTTTATTAAAGTTTTACATTTACCCGGCTAGAAAAATAATTATGACTTTCCTTGGGTACACAAATGTTCTTGTTTTTAGATTGAAATTAAAATTACGGGAACAGTTAATAATGAAAGAGATCGGGTTTCGTTAACTTATTACTTGAGAGCTATAAATTGATTCTATTATTAAATTCTCATATATTTTCTACTCAGCGGTAGACCATAGCGTCCCCCGAAAAGAAAGACAAGCAGCAGTTCATAATTATATATGTTTGGGAAGCTCTAGAAGAGATTTGTTAACTATTTATTTGAAAATAATTCTCGTTATCAGATGGCTCATACACTACCCGACATTAAAAATGCAATACCAAGAAGGAGTGGCCATAAAGTGATGACACCCGGCAAACAGAGAGAGATGACAACAAACAATAAATGATCTTTGATTCGAAATGATATGCATAATACAGAGCAAGAATAGCATCGACTCAGCAGGTTTTAAGGACCACTTCGGACGGCGATACACGAAGCAACATGTCTATATTCAGAGTCAATAGGACTACAGATCGTGTCCTGAGGAATGGCTCTCAAATTACCTGTCAGCCATTTGTCACAGATTGTCTTCTGAACGCGTCAATAGCAGGATCTGCAAATGGCGTCCTATCTGTGTTCGATTGGTGAGAGATCAATAGAGAACAGTGGCCAGGGAAGCATCTGTACACCTCGCAGAGTACGTTGACTCATGCGAGCAGTATGTGGTTGGGTGTTAGCCTGGTGATAAACAGCGCTAGGCACTCCCTGAAAGAAGGCAAGTGTCACTGGCAACCGTCTAACTGCTGGAACTGGCTCTGTCGACGACGGCCTGGCATTCTCTGCTATTACACGCGTCTTCTGAGACATGAACAAAGTTTCTACGATGACTTCACTAGCAGAAATAACGGCATGAGAACTGAACATTCTGCAGCTTCCTTTCCTTATATCTTCTTCAACTTGCGCTGGAGAGCTGAACATATCACATCATTCGCAGAGATCGGCGATGTGCGTCTACCCTGAAATTTGCATAATTTTTGGGCTACTCCTTCTGGGTGGTGCACTTTCAATGTCGTGTATTGTAAATTAATATAATATTTAGCACGTGAGATTAATGTTTAATCGTGCAAGTCTTTTAATGATGCTTATGAAAAAAGTTTCTGTTCTAAATTTATAGAGCTATCAGAATAGTTACATCAGCCACACACGTTATGTAATAAAATGTATTCTGAGTGCTATTATTATTTCCTTGTACAAAATAAAGGAAATACTGAAATTGCGAAAATTTTCGGGGATCATATTTCAACGAAAATATCAATTTTGACCGCTCTCGAATCCATTTAAACGATGTTTTTGCTTGACATCTGTATGTACAGACAAACTTTCACAGCACGTCAGAGACCAGCGCAGCCCCCGCGCCGTTGCTGGGCGTCCAGACACGTAATAATAAAAATTGGAACACGTGAATTTTTGAATGAAGTTTAGTAGTTTTGAACCGCTACCGAAAACACGAGAGAATCTGTGCTACCTGGAAAAAGCTATCTGGTTGATCCTGTTAGTAGTCATGCGCTTGTCTCAAAGATTAAGCCATGCATGTCAAAGTACACTGCGAAAAGAAATAAAAAGGGGAGAATAGTTTTGTATCTCCTGTTCTACTGGTCCGATTAACGAAATTCAAACTGCGTTTTCCCTGTATGGAAAATGCGACTTAGGATATATATGAGATTTATATACTCTTTTGACAAAAAAATTTCGAAGCACCAAGAAGCCTTTTGCGATCATGACGAAATTTGATATGAAAACGCACCTTGATCGAACATGCAAATGAACAAAGTTTCAAGGCAAATGAACAGGAATTGCGATCATAGCGCGCAATTCGTAAAGTATAAAACCAGTAACAGAGGCGGAAAATTTATCTTTTTTGTTGCTGCCATTGTAATTCCGTAAAGAAGCAACTATAGATGCCATTACGGCGCTATCGAAGACTAACAGACAGTCGACTTTAGTCATCCTCCGTACGATACCATCCTAAACTCCGCCATATGAACTCTACTAAATAAGATTCTAAATGATGTTTCGCTGCCTCTGTGTTCCTCCAATTAGCACTGCTCCACATTCTCTCAACTGTTTGTGTATGAACTCCTGTATCACGATCAAAAAAATTGTATTTATGATTAACTTTAGCACGTAGGAATTCTTCTTTTTCTATTCTATTTGTTTGGTAACCTTTCCAACTGTCAGAATAAATTTCGTGCTACCATGTGCAATGTTTTCAATAATTTTATTAAGAAGGGTAGAGCGCTTTATTGGCGCATCAGTGGCGTTAATACGTAAGTATCGAAAAAGCTATGCCAGAAAAGTAAGAATATAGGGACAAGTCCATTAAACATTGAGCAAATGGGTAATGTGGCGAGATATCGCTAAGCTGACAACAGTTCTGTTGACTTAAAATTTGTCACCAAATGTGACGAGAAATCGCCAAAACTCGCCAAACGTAAGACCATTTGGCGACATTTTAACCCGGCCCCTCTACCACCGTAATTGGTATTGTAATTGATCACTATATTAGCTGCAACCGTAATTCAACCCTCATAGTGTCTTCAAGTAATTTCGAGAAATATAAAGTACTAGAAATATCTCAGCGGCTGGGTGAAAATTATATAAGACGGGAGAGAGCATCTACTCTCCGTTATTCTTGTTGCGAGTTGTTAGTTTAGTGCGAACTGAAGTATTACTGGGTTAGATTTCTCTTTAGATGCGCTTTACATTGCGTTGTGTTTAACGTTCTTAGTAGTTTGAAGTGTAACTACTGATTATACTCTGTGATACTGTGAACACTTGTACGAGTATTTCTGTGGAAAATTCCAGAACTTTGAAGTGTTTCATTTGATAAAAATAAATGTTAGGAACCTATCATCGGTCCTCTGTGCATTCAGTCTATTATGAATCTATTACAATTCTAAATCTATACCTGAAGCCTTCCAAACACAACCGGGAGTAAGGAATAAGTGGGATAAGTGTTGCAACATTTCCTTTCGAAAGAAAGTGAGTTCACTAAATTTTCAGTAGCAGTTAACGCATACAGTTTATATGTTTCCTAATATCTTCTTTGCGATAGCTAATTACAACTTTTTCTCTAATGTCCTTTTGTGTATACGCAATGAAAAGAAGGGGAAAATAGGAATTAGAACAAAGAATTTGAGAGTTAAGAAAATTAAAGGAGGTGTAACAAACATTATTGAGGGATTTCCAGTCTAAAGACATCGAGGACTTTGAAGACATTTACTTAACATTTAAATGTTGAAAATCTGTCAGAGATAGGTAGAAAAAGGGAAATGCCTTTATCAGCAGCACCTGCTTCTCATTACAATTACCAATTATCTGACAACAATCTTCTGAGCGAAATTCTTTTGGGAAACATAGAGGAGTTTCACTTTCAATCTTTCCGTCTTCTTAAATTTTGATTGAATTTCACCGTTAGGTCTTCAATCTATAACACAGAAACTGATTTCTTAAAATTATTTATATTTTCCCTCAGAAATCGTATATTTGAAAGTCCACGTTTAAATTCAAAACAAAATTTACAACTGCCATGAATGCAAGGAAACACAATTTATTTACCTTTTGTTTCATGTATAGTGTCCAACGTTTGAATCTTTGAAAGTGCTTCTGCTAAAATAAAATCTACGCTAGACAACATTGTGTTTTCTTGCATTAAATGTGATTGTGTCATACTTTTTTACTGTTACTCCCATATTTATTAAACTCTTTATTTACTCCCAGATGTTATAGGAGTATGAAAAAGAAATTTCTTACGCCTGCATCTTCGGATTATATCCAGTGAAATGGATGGTCACTGAATGTTACATGCAAATAACTTCATTGGAGATATCTACTGCCTACCATTTTATTCAACTTATTTTACTTCTTCGTCGTCCGTAACGCGTCTAGTGCGTTCAAGTGAAACTTCCGCAGGGCGGCCGTAACGCGCTTCAAGCGTTCTTCTACATTTTAAAACGCTTTCTAAATTTTTACTTATTTGAGTTTTTATTTTTGTTTGTTCTAATACCTCCCACCTCCCAGAAGGCAGCACTAATCAGGCATTCTATTTCTAACTGAATTTGCCTCGAGTTTTATGGATATTCACGCCATTTTACATAAGATACAAGAAAGTGAAAGAGGGCTTCATCGTCTACTCAGCAGAAAAAGAGAAAAAATGATGTTGAAATTGGAAAGACAAGAAGGATATACGTTTGATGAGGACAGTCCATAATAACTCGATGATTGATGTTGGAAAACGGAAAACAACTGTAAAAAAACCAATAATTGTAAAAGATTACAACAACAAAATGGGAGGAGTGGACCGCCTGGATCAGATGTTATCAAATTATCCTTCTGTTAGAAATAAGCAAAGATTTTCTTATTTTTCCATTATGCTTTATTTCCTTATAATTTTAATTAATATTCATTGACATTTATCCACTACGAAAGTTATGGATGGAAAGTTGTGTTGTACAGAGAAAACAACATTACACGCTACGAAAAACAGACGGCCGCTGGGGAGAAATTTTCGCGGACAGGAGAGGACGGCGAAAGGGTTAATAAGTAATGAAACGTAATACAGCATTCTGCTACTTTTAAAAATCGAGGAAGGAGAAAGAATTACAAGGGAAATCAAAAGTTTCAGATTAAGGGATGCCAGGTGTTAAAAGCATCTTTTATTAATTAAAATGGTGATACCAGTGTTCAAACAATTATCAGCTATGTAGTAAATTTGCTGTAAGGTATAACATAGGTTTGGAATTTTCTGGTCCCAAGGCATCAGTAGCCCTATCGTGGCTGTAAAATTCACGGCTATCTGACCCAACAAAACGAGCCCATTAGGAGTAGGGTTAAAGAGATGAACAGGGTCTCTTTTGAGTCCTGATTACGAGCATCGCCAGCCAGGACAGAGTACCCACTGCTCAGTATTCTCCTTCGTGAATGTTTATGTACCACGAAGAAACTGCTCATACTCCTCATGTTGAGAGGCCACCCGCAGCTTGATGGCGGATCCTTAGTCGCCTCCTAATCGCCCCTAGGTGGACCCTCAGAGGGTCTATAAAGTGTAACAGTTAAATACATTATTAAAAAAAATAAAACCTGAGCCGTAAATTAATAATGCTTTCATTTAGTACTTTTAAATTATTTAATTTTTAAGCGACTTTTAAATTATTTAATTTTTAATATTTTAAATAAAAATTTAATAATTTAAAAGGTAAAGGTCTTACAAGACGTCGAATGATATTCCCCGGAAACTGGTTGCTTGCTACGATCTTGGACGTGCGTTCCATGTGGCTTGGCTGTTTGAACGGACGTATTGAATATATGTTAAAGATCGTTTGTCCCTTAAAGCAGCAACATTTCTCTATTTGAATGGATTATAAATGCTTTAATATGTACGATCTAGTCTTCTTTTTTAATATACGCTGCTACTAGACCTACTTGAATATTTGTATAGCGATTTATCGCTAAAACTAGAAGATGAATACAGCAGGAAAAGGGTGTAAAAGACCATTTTATTGAACTCAGTTATTTATTACGTGCTTACAAAATTCCCCATCTACTTGTGGTGGTAAAAAAGATAACTATAAAGTAAGCTAAATTTAAAGATAAGCTAGTAGTTGTAGATTACAAAATTTATTTAACCCAGCAGGTTGGACTCAGAAACCTGCTCTGGCGGCGGGATATTAAACTTCAGAGGCAAGAATCTGAAGCCAAGATGCAAATTTCAAGCAGCTGGTAGAAGAAACAACGTGCGCACTTAATAGCGAAACACGCTCTGACTAACATTTTTGTTACCTTCAGTTTAAATACAGTGGTACCTCGATATACGAGTGCTCTAATATACCAGTGTTTTGAGATACGAGCCGCCGAGCGAGCGATATTTTGCTTTGAGATGAGAGCAAGATTTGAGATACGAGGAATCGCACACTACACCGCTGCACACGACCGCAACATGCGCGCGCATGTTGGTGTCGTGTGCAGTGCCTAACAATGAACGAACTCGTCGAGGAACAGTCTCAGGAGCTGACAACCGAGTAGTTACACGATCTACATTCGCAGGAGCATACGGTGGTTCAACGAAAAATTAGTTTTGAAGAGCAGCCAGAGATGGAGGAAGTTATACCTACAAGAAATATAAGGAGATCTTGGGAATGTGGGGGTTGTAGAGTTCGTGGATAAAAATCACCCCGAAAAAGTTGCAACTGGTCGTGCATCGGAGTTGTTCAACGAAACTTGCCTAACTCATTTCCGCAATATCCTGAAAGGGAGAAAGAGAAAAAAAACCTCCTTAGACAGTTTTTGTAAACGATCTGCATGTAAAAACGAAAAAAGCGAAGACTAGTAACGAAATTTAAGCGCTTCCGTAAGCACTTCACTTTTTCTTTTAATTATGTTTTTATAGAATATGCATTTGTTATTTATAAATAAATGTTTCTTCTTGTAAATACATTTTTCTTATACAAAAGCACTTAAACAACTGAGGTGGTGTTTTAGGAGCTGGAACGGATCAATGGCATTTCAGTTAATTTTAATGGGGAAAATTGCTTTGAGATACGAGCAAGATTACGGAACGAATTAAACTCGTATGTCGAGGTACCACAGTACATTCTTTTTTACCCTAACTCATATACATCCTGGATAGCGAACGCGAGGGAGACAAGAACTGATAAAAACGGCTAACACATTAAAATAACCATTAGTAAAAGCGATAAAAATCATATAAATAGTGTTACATTATGGTCTTTAACATTTTAACTTTATGTTACGCTACGTTACCTTAAAAATCTGGAAATCCTCTACAATAGATGTTTCTGATATTACTATGTGAATCTACGGAAACATCCGTAATTTGATTCCTTTTACATCCAAAGAAAGAAAATACAGTTTTCTTATAAATTGTTATCCAGATTGCAAAATATTGCGTTCGAACACTTAGATAGCAGGTTATTAATCTAGAATTTGAGGAAAAGGAAGATATTAGATGGCTTTTCAGGCATGCTTGCTTAATGCTGACAGGGGTATAAAACCTTTGCATGAAAAGCAAAGCTTGCACAGTTACATTAAAATGCATTAAATCTAGCGATGTTAAACCTCTTGAATCTATGAGAACAAAGAATCAGTATGATAATCAATGATCGGATTATTTTTAATTTACTTTTCAAACAACTACATTCAAGTTTAGATACCTCTGTATTGAAAGCCATTTACTTAATAAAGAATACTTTGCGGTAGTTAAAGATTTCTCTGATCTGAGGAGATATTGATGTACTAGAAAGAGACATATATTGATTTACTGGAGTAAGAATATTGAAATGTTTGTGAAAAGATATACTTAACTAAGAAAATCCCGAGGACAATGTAAAGCCGAGAAGTGGCTGGTAGAATAATGATAGGTTATACATGACACAGTTGCCATTTGAGAAAAGGAGTGATAGTAAAGACTTAGTATTTAAGAAAATATCAGTCTTTTATGTAAAATATGGGGAAAAATATTTGTAATAAAGGATAATGGATCTATAGTTACAGGTCAGAACGTAGAGAAATAAATGCAAAGGAAAATAACAATGGAAAACATTGACTGGATATTGACAGATGGATGAGTTAACATGGAGTGTTTTATCTTAAATGTTTTTTCGCTACCCTTGTGTGGGTTGTGGGCTTTTCGTTTTAATTATCTCAGTTTTATAAGGTTTTTAAAAGTTGTTAATCATACTTTTATACGAAAGTGATTTCCACATATTTTGTGCATAAACAGGCAGACATTCGTTTGTGTCATGTTAAGAGTCCAAATTAAGGAGACTGCCTTTCTAACTTAGCGGTTTCACTGACCAGCACCGATAAAGCGTTTTTAATGATGTTGCTGTTACAAATCTCATTTGTGTGACAAAAGTCAGCACAAGCCCACGACATTCATCGTGGCAAGGAGTCAAATGCGCCTTCGTTTGCAAGAGCCTTGAATATTTAAAGCACCCCATCCACGGAGACACTGTACATTTACAAACATCGATGGCCTCTCTGGGATTCGAAACCGGGCCGTTCAGTACGGCAAACAGCTTCGCTAACCGCTATCCAGGTTGGGTGGTGTTTCCAACGATCAAATATCTGATGATTATATAATTTAAGAAGATTTTTCTGATGATTTTTCTGAACATTTTGCCTTTTTTGTGATACCATAACAAATCAAAATTTAAAACCAATATTATTGTGTGAAGCAATACATTAACAAGCAAAATTTTTTGTTACGCTACATTAATACAGAAAAAAGTAAAATTTAAGAAGATTTTTCAATCAAAAATTTTGCTGAAAACGCACTACTTGATTATTTAGGATAGCAGTGTTCTTCTGTTTGCCATTGTGTTTGTTAACATGTATACTTCTACACATAAACCCACTTTTATAGACCAACCATCTCTATATACTGTAATCACTTAAACTCTTTCTGCATGACTATCCACATCGGAGAGAAACCAGCAAAGCTATCTTTACCATTAATGATGGTGTCGAAGTTTATGATCTTTTCATGCAGATCAGAAATCAATCTCTTTTGATCCTCTCTGGGCAGTTGTTATCCAGTTGACAAAATTCCTGTAGAAAGAATCTAGCAAGATGCAAATGGTGTGACTTTTGTGAAGAAAAGAAGCAGTTTCCTTTTCCATTCTTTTCTGAAAAACCAAACAAAATTTTAAAAAATCTCATGAAGGTAGACCATTCCTAGGATAAAAAAAAACACACAGAGCAATGTTTTAAAATAATATTCTAAGCAACTGCCGTGTCGCTGTATATTCCGGCGTGCGATGCGCACCTATAATTTCAAACTACATTTTTTTATTTTTAGGTATACTCACCATTTAACGCGCATCCTTTTCTTTGTGAAGAAATGTGAAAGATATGTGTGGGATGCTGTTATCTTTCGAAGCAATTCATTCGAGAAGTTTTCTTACGCGTTCGAACAATGGTTTACGGAACTGATAAATGATAAGGGGAACAATACGTGTGTGGGGAAATACTTGAGGGAGTAAGTAATTCTGCAAGGAGTGTGAGTTGTCTTCAATGCAGGTGTGCACAAGAATGTTTTTCTAGGATTTCGAGAAACGGAGGACATAATTTGGGGTAAGACTGTACTTCCCACGCTTGCGCGAATTCGCGGAATTGGGAGTCAGATATTTTCTCTTCCTGTAGTTACTTGAAGCCGTGATTCTGAAGTCATCGAAGTCTTTAGTAAATTGCATTTGCATTAGTTGAAATACAGATGATTTAAATTCCTTTTAGTAGTAAATATGGCTCCTGCGACCGGAATCAAGCACATTGCTGGATTCAAATGCAAAAACCTTCAGTTTGTGAAAAAAACTGGAAATCGGGCTGCAGAAAAAAATGTGTTAAAACATATAAGCAACTTTAAGTTGTTGCAGTCGATTTACGGTATGTGATAATGCAGTTCTATGAGGAAAAGCAAAATTTTCATAAAGGTTTTCAAAAGATTTGAATAGCAAATTTATGAGTTTCCGGAAATATGTTATTGACCTACGAAAGCAAAAAATATTTTATTGTCATATATTGAATGAAATTCAATATATGACAATAAAATAAATGAAAATGGATGAAAATGGATGAAATTCCAATAATGTTTGAAATGACAGGAAATAAAACAATTGATTTGAAAGAAATAAAAACGGTTCAATAAAAACTACAGGTTACGAAAAGTCTCATCACACCGTAGTGCTCTTCTGCTTAGCAGACGGTATAAAATTAAAAACCGTTACTTTAAAAGGAAGATGATGCGGAAATGTAACTTCCAAAATGGTGTTTTCATTCATGTTCGCGAGCAAGATAAAAATGGACGAAAAACGGTATGAAAATTGTGGATAAGATATGTTTGGCAAAAGGGTCCGGTTTCCTTAAAGAATCTAGAAAGACTTTTAGTTTGGCACATGTTTAGATCCCATCTAACGGATAATACGAAGAAATTATTGAAAGACTGTAATACAGATATGGGAGTTATTCCAGGCGGATTAACGCCATTTTTTCTGCCTATAGATCTGTGAATAAATAAACCATTGAAAGAAAATTTAAAAGGACAGTGAAATAAGTGGATGCTGGAATTAACCCAACATAATTCAAAAGTGATTTAAAAAATATGATGGATCTAACAATCTAGATGGAATGGAATATGATTATTTATTTATGGGTCAGAGTAACAGTGATGATGAAGATGAAACATAATCCGATGGTGATCCTGAAAATGTAACGGAAGACAAGTATGGCAAACTTCTCATGTTATTCGCTAATGAAAATTTTTAAGTTCATAAATTACGTCATTTCTTTTAAATAAGCAGTGTTTGGGTACATGCGTTTGGGTAGACGAATATGGCATGTAGAAATGCAATTTTTGTGCGCTCATCTTTTATATTTTTTAATCTATCATTTTTATATTCGGTGTACAACGAAGACTCGTAAATTTTGATCTTATTTTTTGTATTGTAAGTGCTCGTTATATGCTGGAATACACGCATTTGTAAATCTACGCATTTCTAATGCTTGATTGGGTTATAAGAGAAACAATGGAAACATTTCATAGACCTCAATGAGACGTTAAATTTTAGTGAGATTGATTAAAAAATTTACATTTATGATAAAATTTATCCAACTAGTTATACAACGTAAATGTAGAATTAAGAGGAATAACTATTTAAATATATATCCATCATGTAAGATAACTTAAAATTTATGCTAATCGTTTAATGTTTAACTACAGATGTTAAATTAAAGCTTAAAGAGTTATTGTAATTGGCGGTTTTAACTCACTAAGTACAACATAAAATGCAAATGTAAAGTCTTAACAGAAATTTTATATTCCAGCGGCTTAAAGCGATAGCAAACTAAAATCGAGTACCTCTCGTTAGACTCAACAGGTTGCTTGCCTTTGCGCTATAATTATGACGAGATTGATATAATATCTTAATTTAAATCTACAAATACCTGGAAGTTGGAATGATTAACCAATTTTCCTAATAATTTATTGATTAGAGCCCAACTCCAAGGCAGCTACTACACCCTTGACTTCCACAGGCAAAGTCGGCGTCACAATCATGGAAGAGGTTTTAGGGTAAACTACACACACACATATAAAGGAAAAAAAAAGATGGGGGGGGGGGCAGTTTGATATCTCCTGTTCTACTAGGCCGATTGACAAAATTTAATTTGCATTTTTCATGGCTCGAGAGCTCAACTTAGGATATATACTAGATGTATATACAACATTGTTCTAACATAGGTATTTTCACGCAAAATCGGACTTTTTCTGAAATGACATAACTATGTTTTTCTATATTTCGATTCTACGACACAAATTATGCCAAAATATTCAATTTTTTGACTTGGTAAGAAACTTACTGCGAAATTTAAAAATTTATCTTGGCGCACGTTTTTAGTTTACGCCAAGAATAATTCTATTGGGAAATTCTTAATTTATAGTAACCTATTTTTCTTTCCCCTTTTTCATTGTGCACGAGCAGAAAAAAGTGTCCATCATTTATTTTTCAAATAATTTTAACTAAGTTCGCACACCACATTTGGCGTTCTATCACTTATAAAAAGTATGCAAACTTTTATAAAATTAAAAAAAAACTTTGGGAAATTTTGAATTAAAAAACTCTAATTTTTTGCAGGTGTGCATAAAAATAAAGTGATGGCAAAACAATTTTAGAGGTTATAATCCAAATTTTTTTTAGAGAAGTTTAAAAAAAAAGTCCAAAAATACGATTTAAAAAATAAATCGGAAAATATCTCAGAAATTTTACTTGAATTGAACCTAAATTTTGAATCGTAAAAGATGGAATTAAGTTTCGAACATTTTAAATTTAGTATAATGAAAAAAGAGCTATTAAAATATATAGCAAATTTAATTAACATTGGGGGGAATTTTGAGAGGTACTTTTTAGAAACTACTAGGCGATTTGAGTTCGGGTATCGAAAGATGGAAAAAATTGCTACGTCGTTTTAGAAAAGGTCTGATTTTGTTTCAAAATACCTAGGTTAGAGTAATGCTGAATATAAGTCTCCTACATATCCTAAGTACCGTCGAGATACGAAAAGAAAACGAAAGTTAAATTTCGTCAATCAGCCCTGTAGAACAGGAGACATAGAACTGTCACATTTTCTTTCTGTGCAGGATGTACTTACATATTATCGCCTTTACTCGCCATGTAGCACAAATCGTAGATGATCGTATCATTTAGAATTCCGCAGTAACTACAGGCGAATGGCAGCCGTTCCTGAAAATTTCCCCAATGGTTGACGAGATAACACTTAAATACCTGTTATAATTAGCTTAACTGTTACGTTTTAACGTGTTATTTTGAAACCATGCTGCTTGCTGTTTAACTTGCATAAAGCTCTTGTCTGGACAATTATCATGACAGCCAAGGAACTTAGAAGAGAAATTGACTTGAAATCAATTGTTAATAAAATCAAAAGCACTGAGCACTGTTTTCACAAGATTAGCAATAGAAAATGAAACCAAAATTCGTGTATATTATAGTTTTTATCAAATAATTAAAAGATTTAGTTTCCATTTACCAAACACGAAAAGAAAACAAAAATATTCTTCATTCTTTTTGCAAAGTTTTATTGTATGTAAATATACTCATAAAAGTAAATTTTTATTCATGCGATACAATTAGAATGCTACAGGAATAACGGGTAAGAATATACAGCAATTTTATCTATTGTATTTTCTTTTCATTTGCAATTTTGGAAACTGGCAACATTTCTGAAATTGAAAATGAAATTAAAGTTGCTTATTACAAAATCTTTAGTAGCTCCACTGAAATCATCATCTTTTCCCGTCAGTTTTAAAAAGACTCTTAGTGTAGCCGCAAAGTAATAAATGTGAATTTATGACACCTAGTTAAGTCTCATATTACCGTATTTCTTTTGTTTTTCAAAGAAAATGCAGATAAATAAAGTGAATATTCGAGGGATCAGGTCCATAGCTGCTTTGTGTAAATTACCTAATATTGCTGTAGTACAGTTTATGACATTCTAACAAAAGTGATTGCCTTTGAGAAATATGTTTCGACATTCAGCCATCATATAAATGCATTTTCTTTTGATATAGTTATATTGATATATGCCTGTTAATATGGTTATTATCTGCAAATGATATTTGATCTCAAAGCATCCCATCAGTTTGGCGAGGTATATTTATTTATTCTACAAAGGAAACATGAAAAGAATAAAATTTTTGAAGTTTTTAAGTTTGATTCTTTTTTACGAACAGCTTAAGAACGAAACCAATTCCATCTTACACCGTTTTAGGAACACAGCACACGCGTTGACTTAAATTTCAAATGCTAGGAGTTTCTATTTTGGGATTGGCATCATTCGATGTTTTGGTAAATGATGATGATGATGCTTGTTCCTATTCGAAAGAGATAAGAAATGGATTTTTGTGTCGTTTATGGGCTCATTTCCTCAACACTTTATCAATATTCTCATTTATTTAAAAAATTCTATTTGATACTACGTCTGTTTGAAATGAACATTTTTACCATAGGTATTATCTAAATATTTTATACATTCTTTTAACAAATGGGCGACGATATACTCGCCAAAACATAAAGATTAAATTAATTTAGGAAATTAAGCAAGATAATGCCCTGCCATGTAGACGATTATTTGAGTAATAATATAATAATCCAAAACGCAAAATTAAGTAAATGTATGAGGCACATATAATGCTGTAAAATGTTTAACGAAATCACATTTCAATTATACCTTTTACAAGTACTATAAAATAATGTAAAATAAAGAGCTGCAAGGATAAACAAAAAGAGAAACGTGAGATTTTTTTAAAGCTGAATCTTATAATAATTCACATAAATTAAAAATAATATATCATTATTTTATTCAATTATTTCCCTTTTGAGGTGCATATTTAAACTGCTGCGTAAATTCCTTTTGGTCTTCCTTAAGAAGTTTTTATTTGGTTCTGCTGTTGCGCGCATTCGCTATTTTTTTAGAAATTCATTTGAAAGCCAAAGATAAATTTGAATGAGATTAAGATTTTATATATCTTTTTCACAGGAGTACTTGCTTTTTTTAAGGATACTCCAAACTTCTCTATACCATTAAGGTTGAAATACGTTTAAACAGTGTTTGATTTAGACACAAAATCAATTTTCTAATTGCTCAAATATTTGATATTATCTTTCGTATATTGGCTGGTAGGCAAACAAATATTGTTGCGTTCTCCGAGTTCATGGATTTGTAGTGTTTGACGACAACACTTGGTGATGGATCAAAAGACAATGTATTCGTCGGCAATTACACAGGACAGTTCCAAAAACGTTTTATAGTCGTCCGAAAACTACGATAAATACGCTGAAAGAATCAGCAATTCAGCTTTCAGGCTATGAAAGGCTATCAGGCTATAAAGGTGAAGGCAGCTTCACGGCAAAGCACTAAAGTACAGCTCCCGACTCGGTGGATCGCTCTCAAGCTAATCTTTGAATTCAAGACTTTCCCAGGACAGGCACTTTCCCAGGACAGGCAGGGTATATATAGCTTTCACCTACCTTCGAGAATATTCCTGAGGAAAATTGATAAAAATGCGTTCTCGGCTCCATCTATAGCATATCGTCATCTTTGTCATCAAGTGTCGCTCAATGGACGACTTCGCACCAAAATTTGTCAAACTTGCTTTCCTTTACCACTTTCTGGCAACTCTAAACCCGCTTTGCGGAAAAGCTAGCTTACCGAAGCTGGGCATTCCGTAACAATATTCTCATTTTGATTATAATATTTGATGAATAGAATTTAATCTTTTCTTAAAGTACTGATTTAAATAAGCGGAATCATTTGCAGTTTCCGGAAAAAATAATGTCTCAGAAATTTGTCCTTTTCTGAAAAGTGTAAATGAGAGCGTTCTTCATCTCTAGCCTGACACATTACTACAACAAGTGCTGAGGGAAAAAGGTCGAATCCTATAATTTACTAAATTTCCCTGATTACCTCTAACAACGATAGCAACATATGTTACTATGGTAAACGATGGAAGGGTCGTTACGATCTTCAAATGCCTATTCAAAAGTAACTGATTATGGGAAAAGTTGAGTAATATTTTTGCCATCACTCGGGTAAAGATCAAACACAAAAGCGTTTCTTTTGGCTTGCATTTCTTCATAATACATATTTGGAGACATTGTTCTGAAATAAGATTTTAAAATTAGATCTTGCAGAAAATTAGATAAATACTTCATTTTTATACCTTCAAATTTTGATGCATGTTTGAGGGAAAGTTTGATGGATAGAAGCAAGTAATTTCTAAATGAACTGCCGTTAAACCAATTACATTACTGGTTTACTTCATTTTTGGATTCCATTTATAAAATTTTAATTGATATCAAATATTCGTGCCCATATGCTGTTTCAAAGCACTGTAATTCGTTGCTTTTGGAATTTAATTATTTTTAGTAGTCTTTAGGCGTAGCAGTTTTATTTCCTTAGACACCTCATTTATAAAGGCGCTTTGTTCCGTTTTAATAGCTTTTGTTAAATGAAATACCATTTTGCAAACGTTACTAGAATTTAACTAAAATTACTATTATTTTGAAGGGAAAACCATTATTGTGGTAACTAAATAATTTCCACAATAATCTTTATTGGTTGTTACTTAATCAATATTAATTGTCTCATTGTTATCCAGGACACACTTTATTATTTTCCTTCTTCTAATATTCGAAAACATTTGAGAATTAAAAAAGTTGAAATTATTTCTTTATTTGCATCAACATTTGAAATATTTTTATAACTTAACATTTTAATTTCTCAATATAAGTCTTCTGAAATGCCAGCGGGAATTAAAATCGAAATGAAGGAGACAATCTTATCTTTGTGCACTGGTCGTCGAGCGGTAAAATTGCTGACCACTAGTTCCGACCTAGGTTCGATTCCAGGTACAGGTAAAAGTATGGGGGACACCAGCATTGTACCATAGGTCAACTGGTAATGCCTTCCCATACCAACTCCTTAAAAATGGTGGGGAATTGCAAGTTTTGTAAAAATTTACATAGACTGAGCTTTCCAAAGACTTTGCCTATTATGGTACATCGTGCAATCCCACAATACGCCCCACGTCCAGTATTTATTAAAAATAATGATGTAGGGCATAAGTAGATTACAAAATAATCTGAATACAATTGGAAATTCACAAATCAAATTGAACATCTGATTTGGTGCAACAAAAATAGAAGATAAACATTATTAGTAAACAGATAAATGTAATGAAATAATTATAATTAGTACTGGCAACACAATATTATAATGGCTTGAAATAATATTGCTAAAGAGGTGGGTGTCCATGGGTTATTTCAGATATAAAGGTTTATTGCAGTTTATAAAGTTTTCACGAGCGGAGTCATTTTGTGCATAATCACAGCATGTAAAAGTTTACTAAATTTATGCAGTATGTGGACTTACATTTCACAGAGATCTAGGCCGTAGGTAGAGAGCCGTTGCATAATTTTTTGAAACTTTGCATACTGATGTTTAAATTTAATTAGAAACCTTTGAAATGCCAGGAGATCAGTTTGTAGGAATTTTATGTGAATATCCTCAGTTAAGGGGCATGAGAATGTGTAATGATCAGGAGTTTTCTGTTCACCACATATGCAGATATCAGAATTCGCCATATTACTTGCGTAGAAATATGTGGGGAAGGATCCGTGTCCTGTAATGAAGTAGGTTAGATTCCAGAAGAACGGCTGGCTGCATGGGCGTTTTCGTGGTTTTCCCTTGTGAAACGCCTATAGGAGCCAATTTCCCTTGGAAAGCCCTCCTCGAAGACATCCCTCTCTTAAGGCAGATAGTCCTAGAGTGTATAAGGTGTTTTCTCCCTCCTTCCAGCATGCCTTCGTGGCGTAAGGGTAGCACATTCGACACGTGTTCATGAGGTCCAGTTTCGAGTTCCGGCCAGGGCATTGCACCTCTCCAGCAAAAAGAAAAGCTAATGACTCTATAAGAAATGGCTTTGAATAAATTTAGAGGTTGAGTGCTGTAATTTATTCAAAGCCATTTTTTTTCTCCCAAATCATACCTCATAACCATGGCAACGAGTGCTGAGGACTCGAGTGGTTTGACGTAAATATGTCAACAACCGAGCTTAGCTTTATTTGTAATTTGTAACTTATGAATATTGTTGCGTCATGAAACTTACTAGAAAAGAAGATTGCGTTAGAAAAGAAGAAAATTCTACTAAATCCAACCAGTAGATTTCTGATAGAAGCGTAAGAATAATACACATCTGTATGAAGAGCGTCGGTTCGAGCATGCGCCTAAGTGTGGTTGAGAAAGCAAGCGCAACTATGGATCTGCGAGAATTTAGCCGTTTCTGAATCCTACTGTTCAATCGTGTCCGCTGTTGCTTATTCCGGGGAAGTCCTGACCAAAACGGTAAGCTACCTTTGAAAATTTAGTACATTAAAGTTACTAGATAAAATTGTGGTTCCTCCTAAAGAAAAAAACTGAACTGTGAATTTTTTTCATGAAACTAATATATTGTCAAGCAGACTGTCACATGTGTTTTTCGTGTTAGTTCTCAAGTAGACTCATTAAAATTTAATTTAGGTTGAATTTTATTGCAGTCTTGCATCAAGATGACTTTTGTAAGGAAATATTATTGGCACCTAATATTATAAGGTATTTCTCCCGCCTTCTTAGCATGCCTTCGTGGCGTGGTGGTCTGCACGCTGTGCGCGTATTCCAGAGGTCCATGGTTCGATTCCTGGCGAGGGCGTTGCTCATGTTTCATCACTCCTGCTTTAAAAATAACCTAATGTCTCTACAATATGTTAGAATCAACCGAATGAATCCAAGCATTTCAGATCTAACATTAGGTGTCATACTTCAGTAATTACTCTGTAATTAAAACATCATTTATCACTATTCCGAAAATTGTATATTTTACTTTCAAGAAAGCTTCGAAATAATTCTAAGAAAGCTCAGGGAAATAAGTCAGTAACATTTAAAAGACTATTTTAGCTAAATTAATTTTGCCTTTCATAATAGCCGTAGCATAATTATAAAATTTGGCCCCTATGCACGATACCCAGCAAATGAAAAAATTATGAGTTACCATTGTAAGGGAAAGTTGAAAAAGTGACATGTCTCCTTATAGCAGCTCTGTCTCGCAAAATGAATTGTTCAACATTTGCGTTGTTTTTCACGAAAGCTATCTCTTTTTCTCATATCTTCCATCACAGATTCATTTCTTTCTATACACTATGTTGCATCTCTTCTGTTCGCAGTTCTGTTTTGAGGGACAGTTTGAGTGACACACCCTGACTCTGGTGCCTATTTCTGAACACGCACAATCCCGAACGAACTCATTTTTCAAGACGTCCTAGGATGGGCTTTTGTTTTCGCGATGCTTTTGTATTTCTTGTTAAAAGAAAAGAGCGAATATTATTCATCAAGATATATTTTCGCAAGGTTTTCTTTTTATATATAAAGTTTCAGTCGTTAATTAATGAAACTATTCAACTGAAAGAGAACTAAAAGACATCTAGTGTCTAATTAAATAGCATTTCAATTATAATATGAGTTAAAAATATTAACAAGAATACTTGTTTTGGCCATTAGTAACAACACAAATTGAAAGTCGGTAATAATACGTGCGTTAAAGCTGTTAGCAGTAATACTGTTTCACGCGTGCGAATTCATAATAGATTGAATGCATACAGAATCATGATAGTGTGATAGAATTTATTTTCCCAAAAGAAACACTTTACAGTTCTGGAATTTTTCACAAAAAAACTGGCACAGCTCTTCTAAATATAACAGAGCACAATCAGTAGTTACTACTCCAAACTACTAATAACGTTAAACACAACCGAATGCAAAGCGTATGCAAAGAGAGAAGAGATTTCAATACTCCGAAGTACGCTCTTAAGTAAAACCTTGCTCTTAAGTTAAACTTAATGCCCTCTCCAGTACTATATAGTTTTACTCCGGCCACCGTGAAATCTCTTGTACCTTACATTTTCCGAAATTACTGGATGCGGTTAAAGTTACATATAAGAGTAGAATACGGGTACAGTTAAATATAGAGATAACTTACAGTTATTTAATTATAGTTATATGGGTACCGGATCAAAATTTCGGCAAAACCATCTACAGTTGAGGTAAATGGCTATTACCTCAACTGTAGATGTTGAGGTAAAATTGTCTCAGTGTTAAATAGAGTTACACCTGTAGTCTTAGTTTTCCGGCAGAGCTTAGTCTTTTTACACATTTAACGTTACATTACACAAAAGATGCTACAGTTTCACATATAATTTCACTAAAATTATTTACATATATATAAAATTCACAGCAATATGCATTACGGCATATCTAGTTAGCAAAGGTCAAGTAGACAATAGATTCTAGTTAACAACTTCAATAATTTAATACACGTTAGGAAATGATGAGTCCCTGATTCCAGTAGCATAAGGTCAAGACGAAAGCTTTTAAAATAGTTCCTCGTGGAGTACAACTTGGAAAGTTCTAGATTAGAACATTGAAAATAAGTGTTCAAACTTATGGCAATCATTAACAGAAAACTTTTTTCCAAGCGGAATAAGAATGAGCTATTAAATGAGAAATTTCTACTTAAATACTTATAAACTTATAAACAGCTAACGCTAATAGAAACATTGAATTACTGTTTATAAGTATTAATTTAAATTGCTAAGTAAGCAAATTAGTAAAAGTTTCAGCTTTCGATAAAGAATTTTAAAAATATTTGTTATCATTCGACATGGCAGAAGAATGAATTTCAAAATATCTCAGTTAAAAAATATCGGAAACGGATCTAGCATTCAGTTTGAAGTAAAATGACATGCTAGTTTCGAGTAGGCTCTCCCGAAAATTGATTGAAAATGCATTAGAAAAGAAGAAAAATCTATAAATGGGTAAAACTGAACTCCCAGTGCTATTAGGATAAACCTTGATAATATCATTTTAGTGGATGCAGAGAGTATCCTAGGTTTTCTGAAATACCTGGTCATTCAAAATTTCAAAAATTATTGCAATAAAGGTTTTTAGCCCAAATGGGACGTTAGCCCCGAATGGGATATTAGTCTCGAAACGGCATTTTACGTGAAATCACTATAAACGACGTATCACGTTTTAGATTTGTGTTACGCTTAGGACGGCGTTCATCAGCTGTAAACTCATCCAGAAATAGGATGAACAGTGTGAAGCAAGGCTCCCCGACCTCATGACAGTCTTCCATTGCTGTATAGTTCAGATTTTATGACTGGCGAACGTCGTGCCTGTGAGAGGAACCACATTCGCCTCTTACAGGCATTTTAATCATTGACGAGTAGCTTTTGAAATGCAGCTAGCCAAAAAGTACTTTGCTTGTGGAGTTTTTTTCGTATTTGCGTTGGTGCTGATAGGGTTTGTGAGGGCGACATTTAGTTCAGTTTTTTGAGGAGTTAGTCTTTTTATATTGCATCACAATCCTTTTCAATAAATATCTGTCATGATCACTCAACATACATTTTCGTCCGCGGTGTGATTTAGCGCATATGCGGTCTTTCTGGTTTTCCTGTAGGAGTTAAAAATCTTAGATACTGTGCCTCTTGAAACACGAAACATTTTAATTACCTTGGTTTCGGAAGCACGTACCATAGGAGTCTCAAAAATGTGCCTACGCTTGAATTCATTTAGCTCCGACATGACGCACTCACAGATGCGCAGAACACTGTCTCGATAACGAATGACACTTGCAACGCATTGAAGATGTTGTAAAGTCGGGCGTTAGTAGGCAAATACATCAGCGCCACCAGCAGCTTTTGCAAGAATAAACATTTCAGCTCAAACATGTAGTTACGAGCTATTTCCATATTTTTGTCCAAACCCTGCAGGTGCTAGCTAAGCGCCAGAGTAGAAGAAGAGAGGGCGCTTGGATCTCGGATCGTTATTTTGAGGCTGGTATCTAAACCTTTCATCAGCAAATTTTGACGGTGCCCTAAGGCCACTTATGTTGAGCAACAAATAAAAATGCAATGTTTTAGTGCCCAACACTCGTAGGCGAGAATAGTCCAAAGTGACAATGTCAAGCACTCGTAGTTTCTAAAAGGCGAAAGAAACTCTTGCCGAAGCAGATAATTAATTTGAAAAATGCGGAAGTCGAGTCCTCAGACTCAGTCTACTAGCTTTCGGTCTGTACTCCATACCATCGAGCTACGGGATCTGCTTTCACAAGCTGTATAGTTGGTGTTGGTGTATTTGATTATGGCAAAACACACTAGGGCTATCTGCCTAAGGGATGGGATGCCTTCGTGGAGGACTTTCTAAGGGAAACTGGCTCGCATACACGTTACACATGGGGAAAACCACGAAAACGCCCATGCAGCCCGCATGTTCGCGGGATTCGAACCTCGGACCGAACTACCAGAGTTCAGCTACTTTACCGCTCGGCCGCTGGTGGACTCACAAGCTGTATAATAGGAAGTCTTTCGTCACATGTCCTACTTCTCTAAATTTTCAACGAAATTTATAAGAATCTGAGTTGGTTTGAATCCGTCTCTCAATTTTTCAACTGGGATTTCTGCTGCCTGATATTTTACCGATTTGTTGGATGATTTTTTCGAGTAATTTTTGGATTTTTTCCTCAAAACTCCAGTTGACGGCTTCATTCAGATATTTACGAGTCTGCGTAATTTTTCCTTTAACCTTTTCACAATACAGGAGGATTTTTATTGTCAGGTTTTTCTTCAATTTTAATTGAAAACTCTGAATTCTTTGTTTGTCATTTCGGGGGTGGAGTGTAATTTTTCTTGGAATTTTTTTCTTCTCGAACCTCCCTTTATATGCTTTGGATTCTCTGAAAGTACTAACATGCTTCTCTCCTCAGAGTATACAGGAAGGTTTTTTTAGGGCATTCTTGAGCAAGGACACCCTTCTATGTCATAATCCAGATTTACAGCACCGTTCTTGATTATTACACTAATGCTCGGTGTGTCTTTACGCCTGACAACAATAGCATCGTGTAGGCCTTTTCTTAAATTTTTCTCTTCTAACATTTACACTGAACTTACTGTTAAGATTAAATAAGGTTTTTCGTGCATTATTTGTTTTTCAACTCAAGAAGAAGGATGGGTAGTTTTTCTTGAATTCCATTATTCGATCTGGAGAATTGTGCCACTTTCAGAATCGGGAACTTCCTTCGTTTTAAGTCGTTATAAATAGCTTCTTCACTTACTACAGCTAGCAAAGTTTTCATGATTACTCTAATATTAATTTCACTTGACAATTGATAGCTATGGAACGCAGAAAGAAAATGTTCATTTAAGCGTTTTGATCATTTTCCTAAAGTCTATAGAGTTTTTTTTACGCAAACAAAAATGGATTTAGCTTTCATATTGGTCTCGTGCTCTTCTTCGCAAACTTTTCTGAACGGTTCATTAACTCTGTGTCAGTCAGATGATTCTTTGGGGAACTTTTCTTCCGCCTTTTTATGTATTTTTATCTGCAGTTTCCTCTTTGTTATCGAGTTTCTAAAATCGGTTTTCCTGCGTTATTTCCATGGTTTCCGGATTAATTGGAGTTTTTGCTGGGTTCCTAGGAATTTTCCACTTATCATCAATTTTAGCTTGGAGTGTACCATCTTAAGTACGAAGCGTTTTGGAATTGTCTTGGTCTACCATTGCTGCCTGTTTTTAGAATATGGTCCACTCCATATTGGCTAATGTCGATGTTTGTTTCAGGGCCCGTCGTTTATTATTCCTCTTGTCCAGTTTTCTTCTCAGTATCAGACCTTGCCTTGGACGTCGATGACATTTTATATTTGAATTTCTTCAAAGTCGCTTGGGAGTCTTTCAGAAGTTCTTTGCAAACGGTGGCAATTTCGCTTAAATTTCAAAATCATCGTAATAAATAAATTCAACATCAATATTAAAATCAGGAGTCCTATAAAAGGTCATTTTGGAAGGCTACACTAATGGAAAATTTTTAAAACAGACGATCAGTTCGTGAATACTGAACTGCGTGTACTCTTTCAACAGCAACTGCTCGTTCGCATCAAGTAGCTGTGTTATTTATTAGCTTGGCTCCTTTGTTTGATTTCTGAATGAAAACTGGACAAAAACTCACAGCAGTACGGCTCTCTGCAGGGAAAGAGTGATATCAGCGCATATGTTTTGAAGAAAGTAGTATTTATATAGAAATCAAAAACTTAAAGGGCTGTTGCCAATTAAGTGTTAACAATTTGTTCCGCTGAAATTTAAATTGTTAAAAACTTTTCTTAACTTCTTTCATATTTTTAATAATTCAGAATGTTAATTCATAATGAAGAGCAAACAGGGCAACCGAGGCAAATTAAATACTCACCTTTATTTAAAAAAAAAGTTGCGGCTACAAACAAGTTGGCACATTACTTGTGCCTATTTCATGTCAAAACGTTTACTTTTATGATAGTTTTGCAGTACGAAGAGAGCAGCAAGCAGCAGTTTAGTTAGGCCGAAACACAGAAAGCAAGTAAGTTGCGTTAAAGATGGAATCTTAATTCAGAATGAGTTAGTTTCGGTTCTCAGAGCATTTATTTAAATAATTAATATTGCTGTAAAATTATTATTGGCTGTTTGAGTGTTAGTTCCATTTACATCACCAGAGTTATGTAAGAGTCATATGACATAGATTAGTCTCGAAATGAGACAGTGCAAATAGAGGTTACTATTTCTAGAATACAGAAGGGAAATATCAAATTAAAACTAAACATTAAGGGGCTATAGCTAAATTAAATTATAATTTATATTTATGTATTTTAGATTTACATATTTTTCACCTTTCTGATGTAATATGTAAAACATAAAATATGAAACAAAATTATTAAATTTAATTGGAAGCAATTGGCAATAGATCTTTTAATCCATAATTTTTGATTAAACACATCACCTCTTGAAGGATACACTTTGCACCATTTTGCATCAATGACAGCATGTTACGTCAACCTTTCCTCCCAATTTCTCTACACTGCAAAATCGTTTGCCTAATCACTGCTCAGGATTAAAACAAAGACTTTCCGAGCTTATAAGTACGACTGCAGTTGGTACGCATCTTTTTTTCGCCTTCTTGCTCTGCCTAGGAAAGTCATGTTATAAGGTATTTCTCCCACTTCCCTAGCGTGCCTTCCTGGTGTAACGGTAGCACGCTGGACCGGTATTCCAGAGGCCGCGGTTCGATTCCCGGCGAAGGCGTTGCTGATTTTTCATCTTTCCTGCTTCCAAAAAAATCCAATGACTCTACAGTGGCTCCCAAACTCAAAGGGTTGTGGTTGATAATTCTCCGCACCCAGGATTTGGCGACTAGGTCTACTAAAACCCTAGTCGCCCTTTAAAAAGGGGCGTATACAGTATCAGGTATTTCTCCCACTTTCCTAGAGTCCTTCGTGGTGTAGTGGTTCTGCACGCGGGGCCGGTATTCCAGAGGTCCGTGGTTCGATTTTCGGCGAAGGCGGTTGCTAATTTTTCGTCTCTTCGGCTTCCAAAAAATCCTAATGACTCTACAATGTCTCTTCGCTAAGTTTCGTTTTCTATTTTCCAGAACAGTGATTCTCAACCTTTTTTTGTTACTGCACACTTTTAACGATTTCAAAGTTTGACGGCACACAAAGAAAAAAGATAAGTTTAAAAATTGTTTACGTACCTATAATACACTGAGTAAAATATTTAGAATAATAGCTTTGAATGTAAAATAAAATATGTACTACAAAAACAACAGTCCGTTCATTAAGGGATTAATTACAAATTAATAATAAGTGTACTTTTAATGAGAAATTTGAGCTTGATGTTTTTGATAATTTCATATATATTTGGTCGTAAAAATGACAATGCTACTCTCATATCGTCTTCTATATTTAACAGACTCGATCATTTTTTTTTCATTTTTATATTGGTTAATACTGAAAATCCGAATTCGCACAAATAAGATGTAGAAAACTATAATAATATTTTTAAAGCTTTTTTTGGCCGTCATGGGATAATTGCAACTAATGTTAATCCAAAATTAATTAATTGATTCTTCCGAATATTTTAAAATTAAATCTCAATTACTAGAAAGCGAAATTAGTTCTTCTTCTACATTCAAAGTTAATTCAAATACAGCAGTCTTCGGCACCAAAATCGGCTTGGATACCACAATTGGCGCTCTTATTAATATCTTAAAAATCGAATTTCGCCAATTCCCCTGTGTACCGTATACTAGAATTAAACTCATTATAATTTTTACTATATACATTTCTAAAATTTGGCGGCACACTTTAAGAATTTGGCGGCATACAAAAGTGCCGCGGCACGGTAGTTGAGAATCACTGATCTAGAAGATAAACTGCAAATATAGAAATAGTGGGGCTCGCTTAGCATCGCTAATAATGTACCAATTTAAGTAAAAATGCAATTCTGAAGAATATTTCATGTTCAAAATAAAAATGATGTTTTAACAATCAAGCCAGTCTTGAATTCACCTTCCAGTCTTATCTACGCAACACTTTTCACAACCATGAGTAAAAAGGGAATTGGTTTTATCTTCTCTAGTTAGCCGTTTGCTTAATTCTGTCAATGTACCACGACTGTAAACCTTTAAATTGTCACATATATGTATATGGACATCAATATAAAAACGACTATATTGAATTCAAATTGTTAAACAATGGGTGTCCACCCCATTTCTTCATATCCATATATTGAATTTAAGATCAGCTGAATACTAAAAGCTTGAAATGCTTTATTTGTTTCTCTAGAAGCTTTTTTATTTGTTTTTTCTTTGTTGTTATATCCATCCTCTTAAAATAATTAACTACTTTCTCAAAATATATACGTCATTGCATTATCTTTACATTTTTAATTCAAAGAAAAGATTTAAAACGCCTAAATAAATCTAACTTAATTTGAAAAAAAAAAAAACCCACTGCTAAAATTAAAATAAAACAATTCAGGTAAACCGAGTTCCGAGTATCTCAATAATTGGAGCTACAGTGCACTTCTTTTTCTCTTCTCTTTATGTACATTGTGATACCTGGTATTTTCTGATACTAGATTTACTGTAATTGTTCAGCAAAGGCCTCCTTCTGGAGGTATATGTTTCTTCATATAAGAAAACTTCCAGCCGGCTTTTGTGATCAAATCTGTCTCATAAACCACAGCTGTAGCTCCTAACATTTTCTTACCATACAGTGATCAGAAAACTTCATATATTTATTATCCATGATTGCTTTGACGGGCACCCCACATCTGCGAGAAAAATAGGAAGCATAAAAGCTGCTGGCGATTAGACCTATCGTTCTCTGACGAAGAGTAAGAAGGAAGAAACTCATTAGAGAACGACAAACGACATCACCTGCTCCTTCCTGTCAGCGTCAGCAGAAAATAATCCTTTCAAGATTCCCTTTCAGTTTGATGGTATACAGAAAACAATGGCAGAGCAATTCATAGGTTGAATAGCCTTTGTTTTTGTAGCTAAAAAGCCAAAAAAGAATGCTTAAAATGCTTAGTCAGGTTTCAAAGATTCGACCAAAGTTTTCTCTAAGGATGGAAGAAACGTGGAAAAGGATGGACGAATTAAATCATCAAAAGAATTTCACAAATGCGTTTGATGTCTTTTTGAAATAAATTTATGAAGAAGTCCTGAACTGAATTGCCATTATTTTTGGCTTTTAATTTAACTAAAGGAGGAGGTGATGGTTAGTATTACTTTAACATAAAATATTTAGTTTAAAATAACATACAATAATAGTTCATATAGCAAAAACTATATTGTATAAGACGTCAACTGAAAATTCTAGTGGTACATTATAACCATTTATTGCGTACATAAGTGATTTTCTACTTTGCTTTTATGTAGAAGTAATTTGCTAATTTGTATTATACTTGTACAAAATAATTCTATCAATAATTTCTATCATCAATGCTTTATGCACCCTCCAGTCTTAATTAACTATTTAATCAAGTAATTTTACCTTATTTACGACTATGTATAGAATGGGAAAATAAATCCCTGGAAACTACATACTAGTTTAGCTTTTGATAACTTTTTCAGAAATTCTTTAAACCTATCATATTAATGTTACTGGAAGTTAGTAAGATTCATAGCAAATTATTACTGTAGCAACTTAGTAGATTACGTTATATTTAAGGAATTATATAATATAAAACTTAATAAATGTATATTAATTTAAAGGAGGGATTTATAATTAATAGAATTAATAACAAATTATTACAGAAGCACTTACTGCGTTGCATGGTTTATCAGGTGTAAATTTAAAAGGAATAATTGTTCCCGTCTGTGCTGTCATGGTGTAACTGATAGCACGTTTGGCTAGCAGTCAACAAAATGCGTGGTTCGAATCCCTGCGAAGGCACAACTGATTTTTCTTGGTTATTGCTCTAGAAAACCTAATTAATAGCTCTAGAATAACCTCTGCTGGGTTCCGAACTGCTGATCTTTTGATTGCTAACTGGACATGCTACTAGTTGCACCACGAAAGTAAGCAGTGAGTACAAGGCGAAAATTCGCTATAAGTTATTCGCTTAGTTTCAAAATTATATATATATATATATATATATATATATGATAATTTAGTTCGTTGCAGATAATTTGATATTAGATGAAGGCTGGAAAAGGGAATACAAGAATTATTCTGCACTCGCGAGTGGATTGAAGTCAGAAGACCATTGAAATATCGATTACGTTCTAGAAGATGGCGGGAACTTTTGAAGAATTACAAAATCACTTTGTAATCCAAACATATCTTTATTACTCGTTGATTACTTTTTTAACAATGAATAGGAGTAACCAAGCAAGAAACGTCCTTAAGCTAGCAAGCATAGGCAGCAAACGAGGAGGTATCTTGACGTGACGATAAGTTGAATAGAGTAACAGAGCGAAGCTCTGTTTGCTCCGTATGTGTTTCAAAGTATGTTTTTAAAATTCACAGTTGAATAGCAAGAATGCATTTAAGGGAAGAAGCAAATAACTGAGAAAATTCTCTAAGGAGGTCTGATTTAAGACTTGTGATATTCAAGCAAAGGCAATGTCAGAGAAAAACTCGAAACGTTTTACAGATGTAGAACCAAAGTCTGCAAAAGTAGAAGAGGTGGAAAAGAGAATTAAGTGGATCAGAATTTTAGCAGGGTAAGCGTGGTTTAAAGCGTAGTTTCCAAGTGGAAAGATACTGTGTTTTTTAATTGCAGATTATTGGATTTTAATGATGTTTGTCTGAAAGATAGAACTTAATGGCGCTGTTTCTAATGTAGTCCTCAATATATTGAATTTTAAGGTCATGGTGCATGACAGAGTTACTGATCTACCAAGGGGCGTTAACGATTATTCGGAGAGTTTTGCTTTGAAGAATCTGTATCTGGTAAAGATTAGATTCAGCGGCTTGGCCCTAAATAGAAAATGCATAGAGGAGAGTAGAACGAAGGAGAGACTTGTGCAATATTACCTTTATTGATGGAGAGCATGCTGTAGCGTCCAAGAAAGATCTTCGTGAGCGACTGCTATGTGCTCTGGACGCTCTGGAAACGCTAGCCTTGAGAGGCCCACACCTTGCAGAGAGTCCAACCCTAGCAGACATAGGAGTAAACACGTCGACGGTTCTTTGTTGTGAACTTGCTCACTCGATTCAGCAAAATGCAAAAAGACAGGTGAAGCAGCTCCATGCAAGCAAAGATACTATACAGCAGGATGAGCACCCGGTTATAGAGGGCAAAGATGGCCAACCTACGTACGCGCAAGCGGTAAAGCGGAGATGGAAAAGGAAAGTCACGAACATGCCGACACTGCTGATCCTCCCTAAACGTGATGAAAAGAGTGCGGATATACGCGGGGTACTAGAAAAGCATGTCCAAATTGAAGATCTGTGTGTCAACCTTCGGGGCATTACGAACTTAAGTAGTGGAGGTGTGGCGGTGCGATGCAACAACAAGGATGAAGTACAGAAGATAAGTCAGTTCCTAGCTCAGCACGATAACCTAAACGATACAGTACGCACGCGTATACCACGGAAGAGAACACCGAAATGCACAATCGACAATGTACCGTACGGCACCTCGGAGGTGGAAGTACAAGAAATGCTACAAAAGTCTTGCAATCTTGGGAATGAAGAGTGTAGAGTCCTCTTCAAGCGCCCGGTCAGAAGGAATAGAGCCACAAAGTGGGTGATTGAATGTACCCCTGGTGCCTTTCATGTCCTCATGTCCAAACGAAGATTGCTCCAAGGATGGAGGGAACATAGTATCTACGAGTTTACAGGAGCCAAGCGCTGTTTCCGCTGTCAGGACCTGGAACATACGTCGAAAGACTGCTGCCACAGGCTTTACTGCGCTTACTGCGGAGGCTGTCATGACATTAACGAATGTAAGGCGGACTGCCCTGAATGCATTAACTGCATCATAGCAAACAGAGATTCAAAGGTTAAAGTGGATACACACCATGCAGCGTACGCAGCAAACTACCCAACATTCCATGCGCACATCCAGAAGATTAAAGCACGTACTGACTACGGCGAGGACAACTAATTTAATAGCCCAGCAAGCAAGGCATCGTCTACCTACTACAACAGCCAGTTCACTTAATAACAGCGCAACTCTCTAGGAAGCAAGTCAAGTATTTTCACAGTTAGTAATTTTACCTTAAAAGTCAATTAATTTGCAAAAGTAATGGAAGTGAATTCAAGAACAGAGGAAAGCAATGTGCTCAAGTTTGTCCAAATCAACCTCCAAAGAGCGCGCGCGGCTACTGCACAGCTAGTGCAATATGCTATGGAGGAAGAGGCGGACTTCCTTTTAATTCAAGAACCTTTTCTTTATGCAGGGCAAGCAGCAGAATTTCCCCTCCAATGGACCGTCATCCAGGATTCAGGAAGTGAGGGAACAAGAGCGGCAGTAGTTTGTTGCCACAGCAGATGGTTGCCAGTTGTGCTAGCAAAGTCAAGAGACATGGTCACAATTGCAGTCGAGGCTATGGGACTGAGTGTCCTGGTCACGAATGTTTACATTCCACCTACAGTAGACGTTTCTCCCACATTAGATGCCTTGCAGAATATCCTTACGTCCTACCCGCATGCACACCATGTATTGGCAGGAGATTTTAACTCTCATGTGGAGGACTTCGGATATCCGACCACAGACCCAAGAGGTAGAGAAGTTGTGGACTTCATTGCATGCAACGGACTCATTCTTCATAACGTGCCGGACAGTCTGCCGACCTTCGAGACCCAAATGGGAAAAGGATGGCCCGACATCCCTCTGTCAACAGCGCGTCTGGCTCAGAAAATACAGCACTGGACCGTACGTGACACTCCCTCAAACTCGGACCATCGCTATATAACGTTCCAGATAGGTCAGCCACATGCGCAGTTTATGAACAAGCGTTATAGAACCAATGGCAGAAAATTAAAACAACTTGTAAGCAGGCTAGGACCAGTACTAGAGCAGGTGGACGAGGCACTTATGAAATGTCAGAACATAAAGGATGCTGACGACTTAACCACCAGTATGATACGAGATATTCAATCTATCTGTGATGCCACCCTAGGTCTGAAATCACCAAAAGTTTTAAGAGTGGCAAACTGGTGGACGAAAGAGCTCCGTGCACAGCGCAGTCGCACCAGGGCACTTAGGCGTAAGATGAAGAGCGAAAGAGACCCAGACAGGAGGCAAGCCCTTAGTGTTCTTTATAATAAAGAGCAAGCTCAGTACAAAAGGGCAATTGCAGCCGCAAAACTTGCCAGCTGGAGGGAGTTCTGTACTAAGAATGTAGAAGTCTATGGTGCTCTCCACAAGATAGCTTCGAACAAAGTTTACAGACCACCGGAGCTAAGAGCCTTTGCAGGGCAGCAGGCTGGACACATAACAGAAATCACGCTCAGGACAATTCTTGACGCCGTGCTTCCGGAAGAGGATATTACAGATCCGTCCGACCACCAGGCTTATACGCTGCACACATCTGTCCCAGATGATATGCCATTTACGGAGAAGGAAGTCTCCGCAACGATCAAAATTCTCCCGAAAAGTAAAGCCCCTGGTCCGGACTCAATAGACTATCCAATCTTGAGAGCAATACATAAAGCAAGATCCGGCTTTCTCACGCGTTATTTTAACAAACTGCTAGCACTGCAAAGCTTTCCGGAACCTTACAAAACGGGGCAGGTTGTGCTCTTTAAGAAAGAAGGGAATGATCCAAACAGCCCATCCTCGTTTAGGCCGATTTGTCTTCTCCCGGTAATAGGGAAACTCTATGAGAAGCTCCTAGTCCAGCGGCTTAAATTTCATATGACGCAGAGTGGGGCAATCTCTGACGCACAATATGGATTCAGAGAGCTACGCTCAACGATTGCTGCCCTATCAAAGATAAGAGACTATATCAGCCACTTGCATGAAAGGAAACAGCATGCAGCGGTCCTAAGTCTGGACCTGCAAAGCGCATTTGACTCTCTGTGGTGGCCCTCAATTTTAGAGGCACTGCACCAGGCAAGGATCCCTGATAACCTCTTGCAGGTTTTCAAGCAATACCTGTCCAATAGAAAGTTCATAGTAACACGCACTGGCGGTGTCATAACCAGAAGCCAGACAAAAGGCTGTCCACAGGGATCGTGCGCGGGTCCAGACTTGTGGAATGCAACTTTCGATTCCATCCTACGATACGAATGGCCGTCCCATACCCAGATAGTAGCCTTTGCGGATGACGCGACCTTTGTGGTGGGCGGCAAGAGTAGAGATGAACTGCAGCAAAACTGCAATGATGTAATTGATACCTTCTCTCGGCTATGTCAGGAGAAAAATCTAATAATTTCTGAGGCAAAATCGAAATATATAATTTATCATAAGCCAGGCCAAACTTTAATAAGAAACCCAACCATCCAGCTTAATGGGAAGACCATCAAAAGGGTCAGAGAACTAAAACTCCTGGGTATTATATTGGATGAAAAGTTCACCTGGCTGCCTCACCTTAAAGCCCAAAGAGAAAAGGCTCGCCGAATCGCAAACAATCTGCAAAAAATGCAAGGCCCGCACTGGGGCCTTCGGCCCAATATCTACAAGATACTTTACTCCACTGTCGCGGAGAGGGTCCTAACCTACGGAGCAGCCATCTGGGCAGCCCCGATGACAGTCAGAAAGGCAAAATTGCTAAGTAGTGCACAGCGACCATTTGTCCTGGCCATAACGAAGACCTACAGGACAACGTCGACTGCGGCCGCTTCGGTATTAGCAGGGCTTATGCCGCTCCCAATCAAAGCGCAGCAAGAAGCCTCAATTGCAAAGGTGACGCAACTCCAACAGCCATGCACATATGGGGATACATGCTATCTGCCAGAAGTCTACGAAACACGCAGGTCCAAACTAAGCATACATCCGTCGGAATATGGACTGGGCATAAGGACTTTCCACTCACCAGCGTTAACCCCGCGCTTAGACGGACCAGGGGCCGTGCTTTATACAGACGGGTCAAAAATTGATAACGCTGTAGGCAATGCCTATATAGCCTATATAAATGGAAACATAGCAAAGGAATGGAAGGGCCGTCTGGGAGCACAGAACTCAGTGTTCCAAGCGGAAGTAGTTGCCCTCACAAAGGCAGTGAAATGGGCAATTGACACACGGCAGAGTCGAGCTACGATATTTACTGACAGCCTGTCAAGCATTTATGCTATCAACAACCCTCTCCAGCGCTCCGCACTAATCTCGCACCTGCAAGAAGTCCTCCGTCTACAAGAAAAGTCAATGAGAATCCAAATTTCCTGGGTGAAGGCGCACGCCGGAATCCAGGGAAATGAAGCAGCAGACGCTCTTGCCAAGAAGGCTGCCCAAAATGAGGAAACGGAGCAGATTCAGGTGCCCCTGCCCCGGTCATGCCTAAAGAGGCAAATAGAGGAGTCCGCCATTGGAAACTGGCAGAATGAATGGGACCAAATCCCGCAAGGCCGCAGAGCATATGAGTTCCTGCCCAAGGTAGAGGTGGACCGGCTCATCTCATCGCCCTACCTCACGCGATATATAACAGGCCACGGCCCCTTTCCGACGTACTTTGCAGAAAGGGGTCTAGCAACAACTGATATGTGTGTTTGTGGCAACGTGGGCTCAGCAGACCATTATGTCACGGAGTGCCCCTTAACAGCAGAATGGCACATAAAATTCCCAACTACCAATGTTCTGCCTTTCAAACGCCTTCTCATAAAACATCGAGGCACGCGGCAAAAGCTTAAATGCATAAAGGCCAAACTAGAAAAAATGGGCATAGACCTCTGCAGGCCGGAATAGGGCACCTGCAATAAACATAAAAGCATCTTACAACTGTGAAGACTCAAGATGGTTGCAGGGCCAGGGTAATACCCGAGTAGTCATAGAAAGCCGTCCGGGTGCCCTGTCCTGCTGTCACCTGTCACCTGTAGCGTCCAAGAAGAGGAAACCTAATGCATATAGTGTATTTAAATTTTTCATGAACTTTCTTGAAATGATTTTTGAAGGTGAGCCTGCTGTCGAGAATTACTTCAAGATACTAGGTAGTGTTACTACTAGTCCATTCTGTTGGTTCACCAAAGAAGAAGATGGCTTCTAGAGTTCTATTGGAATTTACTTTTCGGAAGATAACTGAGGCAGATTTATGTCTGAGGCTATTAACAGCAATGCGCCATTTGGCATATCACTCTTGAAGAGTATGAAGGCTTTAAGTTTAAGCTGATTTGTAGTTGACTGCTTCAGTCCTTCAGTCACGATGGCAAAATTATTGTCAGAAAGAGCTAGCGATATTTATAAACTTAAAAATTCCATGTTTTAGTTCTAGAAGGTGATTCGGCAAAAGTTTACAGAAATGAATTAGATATATTTTATTATAAAAAATAAACGACGTTTGACTTCAGAATATTTTATCAAGATATTTGTTTTGCATTCGAAAGCATAGCACGATTATAGACAGGATTTTCAAATTTTATTACTAATTCAAAAATACCCGTTTATTATTTGAATATTTTCCATAAACCTAGCTTGGTAGTCGAAGACAGAAAATAAAGCAATCAAAACACCAGTTCACGTTAGTTTCAATTAAAATACACATATAAGAATTAAACTTTAGGCGCGGTATTCCTATCTGTTTTGAATTTCTTCGATCCATCGTATAATTTACATCTCCATCTGGGGCGAATTTTGCCTACACAAAATTAATTAGAAGAAACAAGATAAACTAAAAGTTAAAGATAACTCGTTAGAAACTTGCAACATACATTAATATACATTACAGTCAATACTGGTTTCTTAAATTACATTGAATTAAGTACAAAAATTGAAATTTCGAATTCGAGATATTATTAGCATAGGGTTAGCTACAAGAGAAAAAAATTACGGTTTCTTGTTATAATCTGATTTAGACAGGAAAGAGAATATCTGCCGTAAATTTGTCTGACAGGAATAACACAGAATTAATTTCGTTCACCTCCACTACCGTACTTTGGAATAAAGTTTCTACAAGTCCTTGATTTTACTTATAATCTATAATAGTTAGCAGTTGAAAAATGAGCAGTTGAAATTATAGCGGAGGTTAAGAATTTGTTACCTGAAGATTACATAAGTGGTGTTTTCTAATATTAATTATCAAGGAAATTTTTTATGTAAGTCTCGTTCTGAATTTTTATTTTTTTGATTTGTTTTTTCCAAAAGCGTTCTATAACTATTTAATAAAATACAAAAATTTTAGGATTGGCTAAGAATAAATTATTAAGAACATTTTAAATAGTTTCATGCAGTCGTAATCCAAAATGCGTGTTGAAGTTTGGATTACGACGCACTGCTGGCCATACAAAATGCAACACGAAGTAGGACAAAAGAAAACAATGCCAAATTTAATTCAGAGATTAAACATAATATAAATGTTAATTGATTTGGAATGAAGCCTTTTTTGAGGTAATGAAGACTAGAAAATCAATAATGAGGACTGCCTCTAGCTTGTCAGTAATCGCTGCTACACAGCGTGGCATTGAGTAAAAGACGCTTTGAATTGTTTGTTGGAGAATGGCAGCACATACTACCTCCACACGTATCCATAGTTCATCTGGCGTACCAACCGGTGCGACTTGCCGGGTTAGGTGTTCTCCAATCATCAAACGATGTTCGATGTGTGATAGATCTGGAGAACGGCTAGACCAGTGTAACAATGCAATATGGTAGGCTAAGAGGAGAGCTTGAGCATTGTGTGCAATATATGGTCTCGCATTCTTCTGCTCAGATGTGGCCGTAGGCAGCCCTGGAGCTAAGGAAGGAGAACAAGCTGCAAAACCTCAGAGATATAACGACGACTGGTTAGTGTACCGATAATGTACACTAAGGAGGGCGCGAGAGGTGAGTCCAATACCACTCGACATCATAGCACCGGGCGCAAGACCAGTATGACAATGCGTAACACAACAGTCCAGTCGAACCAGTCCAGTCCCTTCGTGGTGTTTAATCCCTTCATCGTGGTACTGTACGCAGAAGCGCAATTTGAACGAAAACACATCATGCCATTCGGCTGCCCATCTGTGACGTTCAGAGAACACGTCTGTGGTTTAAATGTTTAAGGTAAGCTAAGGAATGGATTGCTAGCAGACAGCCCATTGTACCATAAACGACGTAAATTGTTCGTGCAGACACAGACTGTTGTGTTACAGATTGCATTCATTTTAATATGGTAGCCGATGCGTCAGCGAGTTCCATCAGTGCCATGTGCACAATATGCCTGTCTTGCCGTACATTGATGAGACAAGTAGATTACAATTGCTCCTGGCTGTCAGTCATTCCCTCGTGCATCCATCGATTTCTTATTCGGATGAATGTTGTTTGGTTACGTCTGAAACGATGAGAGATTTTCTGAAAGGATAATCCGCAAACTCTGTGTGCAACGATTCTTCCTCTGCTGAACGCATACACGTGCTCGAATGATGCTCGGTTTTTCTACAAGGCGTACTAAAGCTGCACATACAGAAAATCTCACGAGAGAGCAATTCACGATATTCAAAATAGTCGTCTTTCATCCCTTTATATGGGCACAGCAAAGAGTGCTGCGGTCTTTTATGACGTGCGCATGTACTCAAATGAAAATCGTTTGCATATTTCATCCCGGTGTACACGTGATGCAAATTTCATGCTGTCTGGATGTTTCAGGTGGTGCATTTTGGATGACTGAAAGTTTATGTACTTCAGGTGCAGGTCAGATTAAAATAAAAGTATTAATTTCCGACTTATTTGAATTTTATATTATATAAATTCCTCCTTACTAAAAAGTTTAAAAATAAGACTTACTAAATGGCTTTACTTAAGCATATTTCTATTAGCTGTTTGACCAAAATTATGTGGAAAATTTCACTTTTTGATGAACTAAAGTGAGGGAAAAAATTAATGAAACTTTAACTCAAATATGCATATTTTCAAGAAAAGTAATATTTCTATTCCAAATTAAAAATTTTATGGCCTTTTATTAAACTATACAGTCAGTTGGAATGATCAGCTACTCTCTTCTTTATCAAGAAATCACAGCGCATATTTGAGAATCCGATTTCCATTCTTTTTTGACATTCCCTCTGAGCATCTATTTATATTTGATGACCACCATTCTTGAAATGTCTATTATAAACAAGACGCTATCAAAAGAAATCGCAGTTCTTAGTCAGATTGAAAGAGGAATATCCTGAACCTAGCTCTCGATGCTGCTGATATTTTACTCAATTTTCCTTCGATATTTCACCACATTTACTTCATAATATTTCTAATGCATTATAGTTATCCAAACTGCAGTTCAAACAACTACAAAAATTTGTGTAATATAGTGAATTATCTAAAGTCTGTTTCGACTCTGCAGTTGTTACTTTTGGTATAGAATCAGTTTAAAAAAAATTTGAATTTTTTGTGGGATTCTGTTGCTTTTCGGTAGCAGTTTATCAGAATGAAGAACAAGTTGTTACAAATGGTCAAAGTGTATAAATTTTGAGTTTCATTCAACTTGAAACCATTTTGTTTCAAATGTTCTTTCTCATTCTGTTTCGTTTCTTCTGGAAGTTTTGTGCCTTAGCTTAAAATATGAGTTTTGTATTGATATATTTAAAGACACGAAATTTGATAAATGTCGCAGAATTATTTCACGCTTCAATGACCTCTTAGGAAACGACCATAAGCTTCAAGAAGTTCAGGTCGGAACATATGCAAATCTCTAATATAAATATAAGAGATATGCTTCAAGATGTTCCAGAAGGCGTGTATTTGAAATGTTAGTTAATTAAAATAAGTTAAACAGATTTTTATGAAAATCTTCTCCTGTGTAACAAAAAGCTTTTCAGTGAAAGAGTTACAGCTTCATGATTAATTAAAAGAATAAACTTATTTATACATTTAAAGATGTTTTATTCAGCAAAAAGAAGTTTTCACTTTCGTGGACATTGCAATTAAAGATCTGTTTGTCTGTCCAATTACGACAAATTTTGCTAAAAGAAGTTTATCTTTACTGAGTTCCTATACATTGTTATCTTTGTTTGAACATTTTTTTCTATTCTGCTCTTATTTTAACAAGGTAGAAATAACTTTCAGTTTCTTTCTTTGCAATTAATTAAGTCTTCAAAAAGAAAAAGTAAGTTTCTTTTACTTTGTGCAGAGAATTGAAATCATTTTTATTTCTAATTCTGTAAAGTCTTTTAAAAAATATAACGATTTCGTTACATTCCATTATGGTAACGACAGGTTGTTAAAAAAAAATCTTAATTCAAGCGACTTTGGAAGATAAAGTGAAAGAAAAAGCCATTTTATCTATTCGGATATTAAATATATCTTTTTAAACTAGCGTTAATTGCTCGGTAAACAACTAACATTGCTTCCCCATCTAACAAATGTAAAAATTAAATAAATGTTTCTTTAACCTATGGCTGAATTTTTTTATTTATGGTGTTGATATTTGGGGATTTATTTTGATATTAAGATCACAAATTAAAATTTTCTTTGGTTCATTTAAGTAAAGGAAGTTAATTTTTTGAATTCAAGTTGCAAAGTATAAAAATTGTGGCTTACTTATATAACGTCTTGCATGCCTGGCTAATATGAAATGCTCGACGTTAAAATTTTATTTAGAGAATAATCCCTAAGTACGAAAGAATCAGGAGAAGGATTTAAAGAACCCTTTGTTAACTTAAATAATCTTCATAGAGCACATCAAATTGTGCTTGCAAAAGCCAACAATTTTGGCTTAACTCATAAGGTAATGAACAACAAGTTAAGGTTAGCCCAAAAGCTTCACAGGTTAATTATCGCGCAATCTGGCTCTGACTCAAAATTGGCAATGGCTTAGTTCGATATCGCAAAAATCAAAGACAGCCACGTGGCCTTCAGAAAGGCAGAACACGCTCTGATTTCACCTTCGAAAACCTTCCCTTAAATATTAACTTCTACCTCATTTGAATACATGCGAACTAGATAATTTTCATTCTGGCATCAAAATATGAGTTGAAAGCAAGAACGATAGAAAAGTCTCTTAAACATAAAATGATTGTTAAGTAAAGTAAATAAATCTCCATACTTATTTTTGAAGAATTTTATATCTTTTTGTTTGGCCCCTCAAGAAGGGAAAGTGGTTAGTAACTGCCGTACCATTCCTCAAGAACTTTGCTGCTACTTCCTCACAAACCTTTCTGATAATTGCTCACAAACTCTACTGATTCAGTTAGCTGTTTGCGCATCAACTATTAAATGCAACATTGCATATCACAGGGGGGACGAAGCTTCACTACGATAGAAACCGCATGGTAGATTTCGTGAAAGTTCGAGAGCCGAAGCTGGATTTTCCGGCAGTCCATATTTATATTGTTTAAAAATAATGAAAATTTGAATTAAATTAATGAGAATTTTGCATTTTTATATAATTAATATGATTTCATAAAAACGCAAAAATCTCGTTCAGAAATTTATGGTCCAAAAAATTATAAATTTGAAACTGCTTGCTATACAATGCATTTGAGCGTTATTCGTTTAGTTAAAAAACAAGCATTTTCTTTTGTTATCCTTTATTCCTCTTCGTTTATAACTGTTGTTTGGTTTCATTAGAAGTGATTTTAAGTGGAAAGAATAGGCTTTGGTCTTTACATAAAACATATATTGTAAAAGGTTTTCTATTTGAGTGAAGAATAACTCACTCATTTAAAAAAAAACAAATTGCATGTTTTTTTCCTTGGAGTTCTACGTAATGTTTTAGGAAAAATAAAATAAGTGATGCGGGACAGCGACCCACAGCAGATCCTCAGCAGCAGAACTATTAACCGAAAAATAAAAATTATTTTGCAAGATGATTTTATCTTTTTTAGGCTTTTGTATGGAAATTAATAACTTCATTTTCCCACACAATTAACATGAGGGACATGCTGATACAAAATCGAACTTTAAATAATTGAATTAACTCAATAGATGTGAACTGGATTATAAGTTACAATTTTTTGGAAAGTTAATACTTTCAAAACCATTACCGCTCGAATCTTCAGAAAGATTTAAATTATAAATCCCAAATCTTTCAACTATTTTCATCATTCAAATGTTTTGAATCCTAACCTAAGAAATCATTAAACGTTTTGAATAAAAACTTTGAAATGACTTATATTGATGTCCAGTATATACAAATTCACGAAAAAAAGACGACTGATATTTAAGTGGCATCAGAATCTTCATTTTCCAGCTAAGAATACTCTGCACTGTTTCAGCAAGAGTGTTTGAGTAATCAGTACACTGTGCATCATAAAAAATGTTTGAAACTATCTCTCGAATTGTGTGAATAATTCTAAACCTAGATAACCTACTACTAATAAATCTAGCATCTCATGTTATGATATATAAAAGTTGCTTCGGTCATATATTCCATCTGTATACTAGTCGAACTCTTCAGGAATTGCTGTTGAATCTTGAGATGGTTTTTAAACACACCCAATTCAAAATAAATGACACAAAAAGAAAAGATACTTATAAATATTATAATGAATTTATTTCACAAATAGAGATCTAAAATGAAAGTTATGTTCTCCAAATTTCTACGGACGTGTACAAATATTGGATGTGAAGGTCCTCTCTAACATGGTAGACGTCTACACGATCGTTTAGTTCCCGAGTTCTAGCCAGATAATAACGCTCAAATGCCAGAGAATAATGCCAGATCGTTTAGTTTCCGAGTTCTGGTGAGATAATAGCGACTAATCTGACTGTTAATTGTTGGATTTGTAAGAACAGTCAGATAACTTATCATCTTGCCTTAAAGTTCTAAGTAAAATAACTGCAATTCAGATTTTAAAAGAAATCTTCTTTTTTAATTGCCTGACGAACGGTTACTTAGTCTATGTATAAAAAATAAATATACTCAGCTTGTGGGAGCCTCAGAAAAAATCAGTTAAAATTAAAATATTATATTATACGTAAAGTGAGCCTGCAAGCTTTGCTTAGGCCCAAACTAGCAAACTTTAGGCCTCGGGCTAGCAAACTAGAGAAGAAATAAGTAACATGGTTGCTAAGAATAGTAATAGCGAGATGCTAACTGTAACTCTCCACTGGCGATAATGTAGATCACTAGAACCAACCGCTGCTTTACTTGCTGTAAGCTCTGTTGAGAAGTGGGTATAAGAAAATCTCCTATTTTAAGTTTCCCCAAGAAATAAGTTGGAAGGTTGTACGAAGAAAAAATGGTCACGTTTTGCCAAGGCGCATAAAACGTTTACCTTTCCGTCTGTAGCCAATGGACTTTCCGTGAATTAAATAGGAAATTATACATGTTCTCTTTGTTGCATAAATGAAATGTGGCTTCATCACAGAACGCGAGTATGTGCAAATCATCTTCGCTAAATTTCATCCATTTAACTTTTCGGCAATTTTTAGTGTCCGTGCTTCTTTAGATTTGTAAGACTTGAACTGCAGAAGCTCATGCAAAATACGCCCTAATTTTGCTTGTTTGTCTCTTGGCATTGATGCATGGACTTACTGAGATTTCAAGGCTAAATGACATAAATGTTTTGCACCATTCCGGTTATTGACTTTTGCTTAGTTGTTGGCCTGGACAAATGTCAGGACATTTGTGCTTTTTTTCTCGCACAAGTGAACTCTGCCTTTATACCGTTTCATCTGCGTTTCGACACTGTGACAGTGAGGTACATTTCAAGCAAATTTGATTCGAAACTACCCAAAACAACGATTACTAATAGAGTTTCTGCGTGTTCAACTCCATATGAATTTTTTTCATTGATGCTGTCAGTTTGAATGGCGTGGGAGAAGGTGAAGTTTGAATACAGCTCCGCTAAAGAGTTTTTCACTATTTTCCAACGAATGTTAGAGAGTTATAAGCTCTCGTTTAATGCTTTTATCTGTAAAATAAAATTTTCATAATAAATTTACTATAGGGTTTTTTTTTTATACTGCTTATCTTAAATTACCTTACGTTTGTCAAATTATGTCGAGAAAGTTAGCTTCAAGATTCAAGTGTTTACCTATGTTGAAGATGACAGAAGCTGTATATTAGATAAAAGAAATTTGTGTTACTCATTGCTTGATGCAACATTATTGAATCAAAAGGTATGATGATAAAGATGAAATCTTTCGCTCAAGAATAACGGTTAGCACTAGTGAGATTAACGGCGGGGGTTAGCATTTAAAGCAAGATCAATAGAACCAACCGCTATACGGCGAATTGTTGAACAGAAAGTGTACGGCGAATTTTGAAAAACGCTCAGTGGAAACGTTACATTCCTCAATTTGTGGATGCCATTAAGATGGCGATACCGATCGTCGAATGTATTTTTGCGAATGTTATCAGCAAATGGTAACGAACGGTGAATAGTTTGTAACGAAAGTAGTGTGGCCTGATGAGCCCCGGTTTAAACTAAATGGAACAGTCAATTGACATAACTGTGTCTACTGGGCATCGGAAAATCCGCATGTCCATACTGATAAGGCAGTCAGTTTACCAGGCGTTACTGTCTGGTGTGGACTTATAGCTCAGGGTTTGATAGGACCCTACTTCTTTGATGGTATTGTGATTGGAAAAGTGTACTTGCAAATGTAGCGTACATCATTTCTACCAGGTGTACGTGCGCTTTATGAAGAGGATGAGGTTTTCTACCAACAGGACGTGGCCCCACCCCATTACCACCTAGAAGTGCTTTCCTGGATGACAATCTGCAGGGACACTGGATTGGAATAAGAGAGCCCATTGAGTTTCCTCCCCGTTCTCCAGATCTTACCCCCATAGACTTCTTCCACTGAGGAACTGCGAAACGTGAAGTGCAGTATCCAATTAAGTCACGCATGCTCGAGAACCGTCATCAGAAGATTTCAGAAGCATGTGCATCGGTCTCCATTGACACATTGACAGCTGCAACTGCAACGACCACTCGTCATTCTGTTAGGTGTTTGGCCGCCAAAGGCCAACATATTGAACATCTAATGTAAATATATGCTTACTTGAAGGTTTGAAACACATGCTTGAATAGTAATTAAATCTAATTAATAAATATCATATGTAGGTTTTTTTTCTTAAACAGTGTATACATTTTCCGGGGACTCACACAATTTTTTAATTTCCAATGGTAAGCACTGGCCTAACCACTTTCCCGTATGAGAGACAAAACATTCATTATTTAATTAGGTAAATAACATCTGTCACATAACATAGCGTCATTAGAGCAGTGTTAGTCTGTGGTAAGTAATGTTTTCAACAGTAGCTCATTGCAATTATGGGAGAAAAAAAATTAACGTTGATGAAAAATTGGATAATTCTTACGCCAAGATTAAAATGTAGTATTTAAATAGCAGGCAAGAGATACTGCGTACATCATTAGTTTAAGATTAATGATTCTCTTAAACATTTCGTTGATTATTCTGTAATGAAAATTCTCTCATGAATTGAGTTCAGAAACTAAATGATAATGGAGAATGAATATAATTAGAAATTGCATCATGCTAATTTTGACATAAAGAAGTAAGTATATATATATGCAATATATTTGAAATTGCGTAATATTCATTTTAGGTGAATAAATGGATAACATTTTATTTATTTAATTAAATATATCGGAAATTATATCCATCCAAATTAAGATTGAAATATAATGGGCTACTGGAGACTATTACGGTACCGAAGGGCCTGAGTTCGAATCCCGGAAAAGGCATGGATGTTTGTAAATGTACAGTGTTTTTGAGGCATGGGCGCATTCTAAATATATGACGCCCCGGAAGTTCCTCTCGTGTGGTTTGGTGGTAGAGGAGAAGGGTTGGGGAGACCCTCCGACCATCCCGAGGTGCTCTCCTGCAAAATTGAGGTGGAAGTAGAAGTTAAACGTCCTTAAGGATCGGGTAACAATTCTTCGATGAAATTCATGGACAAGGCAACAACATATGTTTCACCCACTGCGTTTATGTTTTATTACCGAAGAGTGTTATAATAATAACAAAAGGATTTTTTTAAAGAAAGGAATGGGTTAATTATTTCTCCTTCGTTTTCTAACTGGGAAAGCTCGTTTGGTGTACGTGCAAGGCTCTGGAAGGAATTTACAACATATGCCGATGTACCAGTATCCACTATGATTTGATTTTTCAACAGAATGAAATATTTTATTAACTAATTCAAAAGCTAAGATTTCTGGTGTGTTAAACAAAATGCTTTTCATAGTGTTATAAGTTAAATAAAAGCGGACAAGCTGTGTATATATAATATACTAACCTTTCCATTATTCGTATATATATATGTGAGGTACCAGCTTTTTTCCAGAATAAAAGATTGGTGAAGAATCATAAAATGTAGCCGTAGCTTAAATTATCAGACGATAAGTTTAAAAAATCAGGATCCATTTATTATTATTCAGGAGAAATAGCAGTTACAAAATCAGATATCCGGAGTAAATAAAAGGAATTACTAATAACTTTTTGTATGAAGTTTACTGCATCATGACATTTAAGAAAAAAGACCCGATATTCCTTTTGCGAGTCATTTTATAGCCTCTGGAAAGGCGGAGCTTCCAAGAAATGACGTCAGCCAATCCAGTTCGCTTTAAATATTTCCAGAACATTCTAAAACTGTACATGTAGAAAAGGCGGGAAAAACAACTTGACTACGGGGCTGTGGATTTAATTCTACGTACTTTCAAATAAGAGACCGTCGCCATTAAAAATGAAAAGAACATACAGTTAGAATTTTAAGTGTATTCTTGGCTAGGGAATTTTATTATTACACATATATATATAGATTAACTTCATATTCTTTTAAAAACAAAATATTTTAAGATTTCTATAGTGTGAAGATGATACACGTTAATGATTACAAAAACTTCTTGCGTTACTTAACTTCCCTTTGCATTAGGAAAACTTCTAAAAACCTTAGCATCTGAATAACGGACAGGCTATTACGCTAAATATTTGCAAATCATTTTATTTTTTATTTTTTTTCTCGACTTGAATTAACGAGTACTTTAAGTAAATTCTTTCCATACAGGCTACCACTTTAAATAAATTAGAACACGCTACCTCCTTGCTTTGTGTCAACTCATTATATTTCTTTTCCTTTCTTATGTTCTTACTATAACTACGCTCTTCGGAAATTAATTACTCGCAAGTTTTTTTACACTCGATTTTTGAGCAATAAAACTGGTTAAAAAAGTAGGGAAATACGGTATCATGTTATACCATCTTATAGTTTGATAACATAATTTAAATTAGCTTAATTAAGAATTACAAATCAATATTGCAATTCAGGAGATAGGTAGAACTTCTTGGAAATTTATTAGAATAATTCCAAAGAGCAGATAGCAAATTCTAGCCGAAATAAGAAAAAAATATAGGTCAGTTCTAGCAAATTTTATTCATTCACAAAACTATTTATATTTCGTTTATCTTTGTTGGGTCCATGAACCCGAGATATAAGGAATTTTCAGAAGAATTCAGTGAAATCATGACCGATTAAATTAGTAGCAAGTTAAAACCAGACCAGATAAAAGGTGCTAAGTGCTTTTCTTCGCATTCGAGTTAAATGCACTTTGTGCGAGAGACTACCAATGAAAAAATCCAAATACTGTATTCCCTCCTCTTTTTAACCAGTATTATTGTTCAAAATCATGAGAAAAAAAGAAGAACACGGTACGTAAGAACGTAGCAAAAGAAAAGTAGTATAATGAGTTGACAGAAAGCAAGAAGATAGCTTGAATTTAATTTATTTAAAATTCTAGGCAATAGCTTGGTTTCGTTTGGTTTATTGAGATTACGGCAAAGCATACTAGGGCTATCTGGCTAAGGGAAGGGACGCCTTCGTAGAGGACTTTCTAAGAGAAACCGCCTCGTATACACGTTACACATGGGGAAAACCACGAAAACGCCCATGCAGCCAGCCCGTTCGCGGGATTAGAACCTCGGAACGAACTACCAGTGTTCAGCGACTTTATCACTCGGCCGCTGGTGGGCCTCTAGGTAATAGAAAGAATTTACAAGATAACGTACTCGTTGGTTCAAGTCGACAAAAATGATTTACTAAGTTTTTGCGAAATTACCTGCCTGTTAAGTATCTTAGCGAAATTACCTGTGCTAAGATTTTCAGAAGTTTTTCCTAATGCAGAGGGAATTTCTTGAGCAAGACAAAGCTTTTTTGGCTCTTCTGGTCGAAGTTGGTCTTTCCGAGCAAGTTGCTATAACATTCAGTAGGGTATATGTAGCTATCTGTTACTGGATCTCTGCAGAGAGATAAGAATGTTCTTAAATGTTCTTAACAGAGCGAACGGAATTGCTGTTGATACAGCTGAAAAAAATACAAGAGAAGAAGTTTTCCTCTTTTTCACTAAGATAACTGCCGCTTTGGAGTAGCGTTCACCTGCTTTTGACCAAAACTTCCTGGGCGTGTCGGGAAGATTTCCTGAATTTTCATCTGGCGAGTTAACGTCGATTGTTACCGAGTAGAATGTTGACAGCCCTTGGAAAATTTCCATGGGAATTCCTTAGCTCGGATTTGGAACGTGACCCGGGATTCTCTCTATCTTGGGTGGTCGGCGACAGGCAGTCGATACGTAGCGATACATCTATAAGCCATAAATTTTGAACGAAGAATTTACACGTTTCAGTTTTTCTCAGAAACGAAGCAATTGTCTTCTTCGGACCATCATGACATGAAATAAGGGGTAGCGAACGGTAAGTGAATGAAATCCTGTTTAGCTTTCACGAGAACTACTATGTTGTCGTTGGGAAATAACTTTTCCGAGAACAGGAGGATGGTCTTTAGAAAACGGCTGAAGACGTTACAGTAGACATGAATAAACAACTTATAACTATAACAGTATTACTGCTTCAGATGAAATCTACATTTCAATGAGAATACATAGTAATATTAAGCTACCTTGTAAAGTCTCAGGCGGAACTGCAGTTCTTGCATGAATGAGTCTTGACTGCAGTTTCCAAGAGGGACATCCGAAGAAGGAAGGAGAAGGGTGGAACGAAAGACACGGATTTCCCAACGGTAGAACACATGAGTTGTTGATAATAATGAGCGTGAATAGCAGAAATAAGGTAAAATCATATGTTTAGAAAGTTTAGTAAGTTTGAGAACACCTGCTGTCCGGTTGGCTTAACAAAGAATCTGCACAAAATACGTTTCAAATATTATATGCAAGAAGAAAATAAAACAGAGAAATTGCTAATATAAAATGCAAATATAAGTCGAATACACTTAAAAAATAAAAATAATCAAGGGAATAAAATTTACCAATAGAGCAGCCTTCAGAGTGAAAAAGTATGTACAGCAGAGAAAAAGGAAAATTATATGAATATTTTTTAAATTTTCAGAACACTGCGCTAAAAAGCTAAGGAGGAAAATACGCCAGGTAATAAGGTTCTAAATTATACACATTTTTACAAAAGTATTTAAGTTATATTTTACTTATAGTGTAGTTATATTAAATTATATCTACGGTCTTTTAACGCTTTTCCGAAATATTTAATTTATAAACAGTTATGCATCAGATTAAGTCATGCATTGGATTCTTCCCACTTAATCTTTGCATTTTCTATATATACTAATAAAACTCTGCGTTTTTGTTACAGTTCTACACGTACAAGAATGGGCCAGTTATCGGAACATTTGCTAATTATGCGAGGAAATTTCTAGAAAAATCTTCAGAAAATATGTAGACATCCGGAAAAATAAGTGAAATGTTTCTACTATTCTTTCTCAAGTAGTGTGATGCTTGGTCTTATGTGTACAATACACAGCGTTCGTTTTTAAAATTTATAGATCTTTGCACTGTACGTTCAATGCACATTAACGTATAGCCACAAAAAAGCAATTTCTGTTAACAGGCAGTAACTGTATGGTG